>NC_060119.1:19866894-21182966 GCF_021461395.2 Schistocerca americana | reverse complement strand
TTATGTGCAGGCCAGGAATCGTGCAAAAACAAGTTGTTTTAACGAGCTATTGGCCAAAAGGCGTGTTCACGCCATAGCTGTAGTTATTTTACGCCCGTTTACCCACTCTTGCTTGCCGTGACATAAATAGGTTTGTTTATCTCATCAACAAATTTTTAGGCCGATTCCGCAGTTGGCTGTGCGTCATCAGTTTGACGATGTTTTTGAAATTTCGTTGTCTTCCCTCGCAATCAGTGCAGTCTATGTCACACGCAATCTGATGTACTATCATGCACATCCTTGAAAGATGTAAACACCAATTTTTGTAACGAGCGCGCCTTGTCCTCCCTCGAATATCCGTGGTTTTTCTTATGCGCTAGACGGTCATATTGCTGCGGACTTCATCGAAATCTGTTGGTAACTGTTCTTTCAATATGCTGAGGATGATCTTCAATGTACATAATTATGTTTGGTATCCGCTGCTTCGACAACGATTGTCCTTTCCTTCGTTTCACTTGAGACGGGATTTGTGACTCCCTGTCCGACCAGGATGATCAACTACATGTCTAAATATCACTTCTACTCGTTAAACACGTATCATCAACGTTGTACTCCCCATGTACGTTGTCTGCACAGTCGAGCGACACATACCGCTGACTCATCTTGCAGGAACGCAAGTATTTCATCTGCTTCTCCCTTCTCACTCTACGAAATTCTTCAGGTTCCTTTCTGACGAAACGTCAACTTTGGTAACTGTTGTAAATGTATTGGAATGTTTGCTTTGTTTATCGTTCCTTTGTTTATCGCTTTGTGTCGACACCACTAGCACTGCAGCACTGTTGTGAGTTTCTCGTCGACTAAGCAGTTCAACTACGCTCCATAGCCCCCTCATGCTGTGCTCACCATCGGTTACGTCCACTCCCGCCCCTTGTTGCCATCAGCGGTCAAAATTGTGCTTGCATGGTAAACAATATGTTGGGTATCAAATGGCGTGTAGATTATTGGCCTTTTGCGACCTCACACCCAATATGTCCCGTGTGAGTTTGAACGAGATTGTGTAGCAAGGTTACGAGGAGGTGGATGTTGCTTCCGCGGTACTGCAGGAAGACTTGGCAGGAATGTAGGCACTGTACTCGTTTTATGACAGTGCTGATCGCGATGATCTATGGTCGCAACAAGTTCAAATGGTTCAATTGGCTCTGAGCACTATGGGACTCAACTGCTGAGGTCATTAGTCCCCTAGAACTTAGAACTAGCTAAACCCAACTAACCTAAGGACATCACACACATCCATGCCCGAGGCAGGATTCGAACCTGCGACCGTAGCGGTCTCGCGGTTCCAGACTGCAGCGCCTAGAACCGCACGGCCACTTCGGCCGGCTCGCAACAAGTACAGGCTCCGAACAGTGAGATGGCGCTACCGAGAGGGAAGACCATCCACTGTGTTCGGCGTATGGCTGTGGCGCATCTTACTGCATCTGCAGCAGCAGTTGACAGCACAGCGAAACAAGGAACTGTTACGAATCCGTTACTTCAAGGACGGCTCCGAGCAGACGCCCTGTAGCGTGCATTCCACTGATCCCATACCACCTACATTTGCAGCCTCAGCAGTGTCAAGCGACAGCCCAGTGGGGGTGCGGGTGGAGGCCTGTTATGTTTTCTGAAGAAAGGCGGTTCTGCCTCGGTGCCAGTGGCGGCCGTGTACGGGCTACGAGGAGACCAGCTGAGGGCTCGCACGCTGGATACACTGGACCTACAGCTAGATAACTCCAGTCTACCTGCGCAGCCATTTCGTATGAGAGCAGGAGGAGCGCTGTCGTGTTTACCCCTCGCACACTGACTGCAAATTTGGACGTCACTCTGGTGATTCGACCTGTTGTGCTGCCATTAATGAGTGTTTTCCAACTGGATAACGCTCGCCCACATACTGCTGCTGTAACCAGACTTGCTCTATAGAGTGTGGACACGGTGCGAAATTCTTGACGCTTACGTGGCCACTGGTTGAGAAACTGCCGGACGATTTTCCTGTTGTCGCGCCATCGTGAGTGGCTGGCATTGCCGAAGCCTCGCGCGCCACCACCACTCCTGCTGCTGAAACGACAGAAAAATTGAAAGACTACACTGGTCTTGCAGTTTGATTTGAAAGGCTGCAGGCCGTGACAGCAATCACGTCAACTCGTAACTTGTCTACCTGACCCATGTATCTGCTAAATTGATGCTGTGCTTTGACAGTGATTGCTGTTGCTCGCCTGCATTGCAAGTTATCGCTTTCAGAATCTAAATAAAACTTTAATGCTGAAATAATTTAATGAACTGGTGGCCCTGTCGTTATGGCCCTGACGTTATTGCAGCCAATGATGGAAAGGTGATTAATATATCAGCATGGTATTAATCATTTATAAAAATTATGGGCAAACTTTATTGATCGTAAAATAGGATAAACAACACAAGTTAAGCGAGATGACAAATAAATCGTGAACTGTTGGCAATGCAAATAGACTTTTACAAATAGTTAGTACTCTAATGGGTGGCGATTAGTTGGCAAAGACTAAGGTTTGTCTCATTAATCTATTTACCCTTTCTCAAAAGTGGGATAATGCAATCTGAAATTATCTAACGCTGAAAAGATTTTGATGGGTTTATTCTACGCAGAAGTTATACTACGTCGGTGCAGCTGAGAACAGGTGGTGAGACTGTGATTATGTTTGCCGTAACAAGTCAGCAACAATGCTCTACCCCTTTCTCGATGCGTAGCGCTGTCTTAGGTGACGGTTATGGTGCAAGCGTCTGTAGCATAGCGATGTCCGGCGCCTGCAGTTCGCTATTGCAGCTCAAACTATGCTGTGTGGTGGGCCGGTGACCTGTTAGGCGGATTGCAGTTACTCTCTGATTGAGCCCTAAAAGTCTTGGCTCATTCCAGCGTGACTCTCCCATTTGCCGATCATAGAATTGACGACTTTTACTAACTCATATGGTAGTGCACACAAGGAGATCAAATGTCAAGGCGGCAGACCTGTTATGAATAAGACTGTTCTCAGCACAGCGAGTTGTCCGAAATGACAGGTCTAAACTGTTGGTACAGCTAAGACTCCACCACAGGTCGTCAATCAAGACCAATGCCAGTGTGAAGTCACGCACAGGACGAGAGTCCCAAGAGCAACCCACTTACATTAAGAGACAAGGCCAGAATCTCCTTTACAGATTGGAGTCCGAATTTGAAGACCAAGTCTCTCCACTTCTCGCTATTCACCAAAGCTCGGTAAACTTGCTTCAGATGGCTCTGAGCACTATGGGACTTAACTTCTGAAGTCATCAGTCCCCTAGAACTTAGAACTACTTAAACCTAACTAAGCTAAGGACATCACACACATCCATGCCCGAGGCAGGATTCGAACCTGCGACCGTAGCAGTCGCGCGGTTCCAAACTGTAGCGCCTAGAACCGCTCGGCCACCCCGGCCCGCGGTAAACTTGCCAAAAGCACTCGTGCAGCCATCCTCGCAAGAGTTTCGCGCCAACCACAAGACTCCACAAGCTCCATGTCTACCTTTTAACTCGTCTGCTCTACCCACCAGCCAGTCCTAATCAAAGTTAATAATATTATTTTTTCTGGAGGAACAACCAATCCCTGACTCGTAAATTCATGTGCAAGGAGGAGAAGACATTATGCTGTGAACTTGTTTTTCCCGTGGCCGCTTTTGGTAGCGTGTTTCCAGTTTCCATTTACGCCTAAAGTGAAAAACGTATTTATCATAGAGATCATTATCTGGACAGGCTGAACATTACAGCATGTCAGAGCAGGAGCCTCGACTAAACTAAGAGAAGTGCTTTCGTGCCTCGACATAGTCAGTTTCAGAGGCGGCATAAATGTTGTGTTCCATTGTAAAGTGCTTCTGAAGGCCCGAGGCTTCCCAGGAACGACAACGCCAGACAGCCCCCGTGATGGCGTCTTGTCCTCTGTGAACATTGCAACGCACGAATTTTTATGGCCGCCATTCATTTGCACAATGGGCATTTACGACTCTGTCGAAACCCCTTGGCCAGCTGACGTACTCCTCCCTTGTGTCCCTGTCCCTGCTGTGGCGAGAGCCGCCCAAGAGGTAAACCCAGGTAGGCAGTTATTTCGCCTCTTTTGTCTACACACAGGTGCGACAAATTCTTGGGACCAGCATGCTGTCCCCGGTAAGTGCTTCGACATATTGCTCAATAGCTGTACATGGCTTCCAAGGTCAAAATGTCTACTGTGAGATATACTGTTAAACAACCTAACTGTCTGTCGGTTCTGAACTCCAGAAAACACTATTCAAAAGAAAGCCACAATTAACATTCTGCATGTATTAACAATGTACATGCGCCCATTAATGCCTGCTCATATCGACAACTTACTGTCGTTTCACAAAAAAAAAAAAGACCAGGATGTACTAACAACTTTAAGAGTAGTCCTGAATATGAAAATAGACGAGAGAGTGACTCATCGTCTAACAAAGTCATCAGTCAAACGTCGGCTGCTGGAAGGAACTTAACGATGGGTAATAATAATATTAGAACAGCGACCCTCTGTCCCATTACACCTGAAAAGCTCTCCTCTACATGCAGCACACCTGTAGCAACATCATTTCAGAATGAAACACACTTGTAACTATTTACAAGTCGCAAGTCGAATCCAAGCAAATAGGAACATGGGAAATATATCGTACAATATTTTGCTCTTTACCTTACCTCAGCACGGTGACGAGAACAGAAAGCTGAGCAGCCAACTACAGTGACCTCTGGTCTAGGTCAGCGCCATCTACCGACAGTATTGTGTACCTGGAGAGTC
Organism: Schistocerca americana; assembly: GCF_021461395.2. Classification (NCBI taxonomy): domain Eukaryota; kingdom Metazoa; phylum Arthropoda; class Insecta; order Orthoptera; family Acrididae; genus Schistocerca; species Schistocerca americana. The sequence continues at coordinate 21,178,170 of NC_060119.1, read as the reverse complement.
GGCCAGCTGAGAAGCCACTGTTCGCTGGAGGCCAGGCTGGTCTGGAACTTCCTGTCGCTGCCTGAGCCCCTCGTCGCTACCACCAGCGACCGCGGCACGATGCGAGTCGAGCGCCAGCGGGTGGGATGTATACACTAGTCCCATCCCTGGCGTAGACTCTTCCGTTTGGAAATTTGTGGTAAGGACTATGTGACCAAACTGCTTAGATCATCGGTCCCTAAGATTACACACTAATTAATCTGACTTAACTTAACTTACGCTAAGGACATCACACACACCCATGCCCGAGGGGGGACTCGAACCTCCAATGGGGGGAGCCGCGCGAACCGCGACAAGACGCCCCAGACCATGCGGCTACCCCGCGCGGCCACTCTTTGGTTCAAACAACCCGCGACAGGAATGTTGTTAACAATACACGCGAAATGTAGATTTAACCCACCTGTACGACTTATTTTCGAAGATACAAGAAATCAGTCTGTAGACATGTTTTCATATCGCTAAAGTGTCGTTTCACGTTGTGTAAATCCTGTGCAACACTACGCCATGAGCTATATTTCCTCTTAAGTATTCTCTCAGCTTGTGGAAAAATCTGTTCTTATCAGCTTACTATGTGCAGCGTCCCGCATCACAGGAGGAGAATGTTAAACTCATTTTTGGCTCGTGACAGAGTGCTAAGAGCGTGCTCTACCCTATCACAGGGTGCCTCCTCATTTTCAAACTCTCTTAAAGTAAACAAATGTCTCAGCACATACAAAGCCTCTCGAGGCAACAGCACAGAGAAGTTTTGAATATCAGGTTTATGCAACATATAAAAACCCGATAATATAGCTGATTTTATTACGATGATCATCTCTTCCTGTGTATGTGGGAAATTGAAATTCCGTTAAAATATCTCCCTGCAACGAAAAAACTTCTTCTTTTTTGTGTGCTGCAGTCAGATAACACTCATCAGGTAACCATTACAGACGCTTCCGTAACGTCTTTGTAGATTTTCCAAAGGCTAGGCAGTCATTTCTTCTGATACCAAAATAGGTGGTAACCGTCGTCAAATAGCTGAAGACATCCAACGCTAATTGCGTGATGTCTCTTGGTTGTTTTATCATGCTAGTGGAAGTAAGCCACTTAGAATTCTGGCATGCTGCTCCTGAACAAATCACCCTCTTCTCCAGCCCCACAACACCTCCGCTGCCGGATTGAATGTGAACGGCTGCGACCACGTTGTAAACCTCCTCCCATGCGTGGGGGCTTTACCGCTCCTGACCAACAACCGACAGCTCACTGTACTGGACAGCTATTAATAATTCCGGACTTGGTAAAGTTGTCCTATCTCTTTCAGGACTGGGCTCTTAAATGTCGCTGTGTTGAACAATATGCTTCCCTTATCCCTCCTGCAAACCGAAACGTAGTGATATGTGTTTTCGAAATATCCCAGGAAGGCTGACACAGTGACCAATAACAAATACCTGTCCACTGATTGCCACACCTCAAAATGTTCCTATTCGCTTCCACCAAATTAGTGGCCAGATACTTCGAGAACTGAAATGGGAATCCCTGGAGGCAACATGATATTCTTACGGAGGAACACCACTGAGAACTGGCATTTGAAGCTGACGCCCGACGACATTTTTTTGCTTAAGGACCGCGAAGCTAAGATCGATCGTGTTTGGTTTTGTGGGGCGCTCAACTGCGCGGCCATCAGCGCTCGCACAAAGTCCCAGTTTTTTCACACAGTCCTATTTTTACACAATCGAATGTAGCCACTGTCACGAATGGTGGTGATGATTATGAAATGATGAGGACAACACAAACACACAGTCCCAGGCAGAGAAAATCCCCAACCCGGCTGGGAATCGAGCCCAGGACCACGTGATCCAGAGGCAGCAATGCTAGCCACTAGACAACAAGCTGCGGACGAGGTTAAGTTGGAGAAATCAGCGCTCAGAGGGATGTATATAGAGGTAGTCGTTTTCGCCCGATGTCTTTACGAGTGGCAGGTTCGAATCCTGCCTCGGGCATGGATGTGTGTGATATCCTTAGGTTACTTAGGTCTAAGTAGTTCTAAGTTCTAGGGGACTGATGACCTCAGAAGTTAAGTCCCATAAAGCTCAGAGCCATTTGAACCATTTCTTTACGAGTGGAACAGGAAAGGAAATGACCAGTAGTGGTACAGGATACCCTCCACCACACACTGTACAGTGGTTTGCATATAGATGTAAATTTAGTCTACCTCTTAAGATGTCAGGCCATCCATTTATAGGCACACAAAAGTCACGGACGAATATTGTCGCTTATTTATCGAGAAAACAAGAGACGGATCTTCTGCTGCTGATTCTCTCTGTGTTAGGAACCTTCGTATTAGTGCTTAATTTTCATTGCAGTCACTTCGCGAGAAGTAAGGGTGTAATATGTGTGCCTACAATACTTAGCAGAAATGTAATAAAGCTCACCACGCGGCTCCCCTTTCGTCACATTATCGGTTACCTGCCGTATTCTCTCGCATCTTCCAGTCTTTGATAGAATGCATTTGAATCCACCTAATCTCGACAAGTAACAGATGTCCCCTGCCACGATAAAGACCTCTGCTAATTCACCCGATATCCCATCACGCTCGGACAGCACTGTTCTACTAGCCAGAAGACCGTCTAATCATCTGCGTGCCGCTGAATAGGTAGCGAGCTTTCAGAACGAGGAAAACAGCACACTAACGTACGAGAGGAAATTTATAACCATGCATAGATCGACTGCACAAAGAAATTCAGAAGCATAATACCTACAATTCATTGATATCGAATGTCTGGCTATAAACATCCCTCCTGTCCATTAGGTAGTCTCTTTTATATAATTCCTATGATTACCACGCTAGAAATATGACAGTACAATGGTGTCTCTCCCTCTACCTCCGTCCTCATTATTTTTGTAACACACAGCTGAATAAGCTTCGCTATCGTCACCCGGTAGAGAACTCAATAAGATTTTACCGCTCCTCTCTCTTCTGATATATCAGCAAACAAATACTGTCTGCGTGGTAACATTTGCCATATGTGGTAATCCCATTAAATATTCGTGTACTGGTCCAGTACTGGAGCAGGCGACCAGTTATAGAAGTTGCTTCCACGGATCTGTGGAAAGTTTTGTCGCCTATACTGAAGGAAGACAATATCAACCATCAATCAGAAAGAGAGAGTTCTTGTGTTGTGTTCCATAAGCAGTTTGATACATGTTTTTGCTGTAACACATCAAAGCAGTGTATGACTACAGCTGTGTACACAGCCATATATTTTGTTTTTCTACCATGAGTTCGACGTCTGTGTCAGGTGCTAAACCGACATACAAACGTATTCATCTATCGGCTGTCATAGAAAGTTGGAAATTACATGGTGTAAACCATTCTGCCACCACAACAACAGGATGGTTGAAATAAAAGACGGAAACGGCGTTACTTATTGACAAAAATGTGGAAAACGTCGCAACATATGGAAAGTGGAAGAGTTTTTTGGCGTTGTGGAACTTTTTCATACAGTAGTATTCCGCAGTGACAGCATAGCAGATGTATCGGTGTTCCATTTCAAAGAGACCGTGGGTATTGTGCTGTGGCCTTCTCCACCAGACATCACGGCGCCTAGAGTATCAGCAACCAAACTGACAGCCTGCAGCCGCGGGTCGCCCGCTTCGCAGGCACGCCGAAGCACTACACAACCGACAGGCAACACTGATGAACGGCCACAACAACCACAACAAGAGCAATCGAAAATGCGTCTTATGAGGAAACAAATACACAGCATCGGTGCTTCACATGTGGAATTACACACCATCCTCTACTATTTCCATAAGCAGGACACTTGTCAAGCAAATGTACAGACAGACACACACACACACACACACACACACACACACACACACACACACACACACACACAAGGTTTCCAGTGCCTCACAAATCTCTACCAGTGTCTTGGAAAAGGAGTCTGAAACATTTTATGTAAATCTCTTGTGCTAACAATTCTGAAGTATTGTTCCAGTATCTGGTGTCCATAGCAAGAAGGTATTAGAAAGAGAATAATGATTGTGGAACATACGCTCTTAGCACTCTGTCATGAGCCAGAAATGAGTTTAATATTCTCGTCCTGTGATGCAGGACGTTGCAGATATTAAGCTGATAAGAACAGATTTTTCTACGAGCTGAGAGAATACTTAGAGGAAATATAGCTCATGCCGTAGTGTTGTACAGGATTTACACAACGTGAAACGATACTTCAGCGATATGAAAACATGTGTACAGACTGATTTCTTCTATCTTCGAAAATAAGTCGTAGAAGTGGGATAAATCTACATTTCGTGTGGGTGATTCGACCTAGACCTAGACCAGAGGTGACTGTAGTTGGCTGCTCAGCTTTCTGTTTTCGCCACCCTGCTGAGGTAAGGTAACGAGCACTGCATTCATAGAAAATATTTTACGATGTATTTCCCATGTTCCTAGGGTCCGACTTGCGACTTGTAAATAGTTATAAGTGAGCTTCATTCTGAAATGATGTTGCTACAGGTGTACTGTAAGTAGAGTAAGAGTTTTACAGACGCAATGGGACTGTGGGTCGCTGTTCTAATATTATTATTACGGATCCCAGGAGCAGATATTCACTTGTAGATCGGCAGAGGGCTACTCCCCTGTACTTCAGTAATAGCTTGCTGTCCTGTCAGTATTACTCGTCCTTCCCATATAGGGGTATTCGCTAGACCGGCTGGAGCAACTTTCTAGTGCTAGGTCTCTCCACCTCCAGCAGGTATTCACCTGTAGAACAGAAGGAGGCTACTCCTGTGCACTTCAGTGATTGCTTGCTGTCCTGTTATTATTATTACCACCACCCATCCTAACCTAATAGGGCTATTGGCTAAACTGGTTGGAGCACCCACGCTAGATTCATGGCGAGAATATCCACTCCACATGTAGTAGTTATCGGCAAATCTGGATGGAGCTCCTGCCTAGTGCTTGACCAATGGCAACTCAAATTGTCTCAATAAACGATATACTGCGCTGCATATGGAAATAAAGACTTACATCCATCCTGTCCAGTAGCCCAGCACTGGTCGAGGCCTTTTCCGCCAGTTTCCAGTTGTGGTAGGGAGGGGACATGACTAGACAGGACGGGATGGGATGGGACGGGACGGGATGGGACAGTGTCGTAGTGAACGATCAGCAGCACTCTCTGGAGGTGGTGTTGTGAACTAGGTCAGCTGGTCTCTCAACCTCAAGGTGAACAGACAAATTGGATCTTCCTGCCAGTAAGTTTGAAACTCCCAGCATTTTTTAGTTTCCTGCCAAAATTTCAATTACCTGCCATTTCCACAGGTGGGGATGAAGGGGCAGATGGGGGTGGATAGGGTAGTGTAGGGGGAAGATGCCCTCAGTCCAGCTGTGGAAAACGCATTGTGTCTTCAGGGATTGGGGTAAGGGTGGGGCATATGCTCCCGAATGTACGCAACCCACACAAACAAAGTGGGGCGGTTCCATTGTTGCTCCAGTACTGTCGCAGAGTCTTAAGTCAAAATCACAAAAAGTAAGGGGGGGGGGGGCATATGTGCATCTCTGCTTGCTCGTCATTGACTGGCTCGAGAGCAACACTGACCGTTCCTATCCTGTACCGTTACTGGTCAGGAGAAAATGTGTCTTTATGCTAAGATAAGGAAAAGAAGGGAATTGTTGAGCCCAAACAAAGCAGCAGCTGCACATGCAAAGACCTGTGCACACCCACAAACGATAATGTGGGAGATCTGATGGAACAGTGGCAGTGTGATGTACCACGAGCTCTTCCCCGAGGCGTAGCCGTCACTGCTGACGTTTATTGTCGACAATCGAGACGTCATGCCATCACACTACAAGAACAGGCTGGGTGAACGCCTGCCCGCATTCTGCCGGAGTGACAAAACAGACGATCACATCTCGCGCCCTTAACTTTTTACCTTTTCCGCACTGTGCTGAACTACCTTCGAGGAACTTGCTTTCTTCATGAAAATGTATACGGAACACCGGTCGATGAATTCTTCGCCTCAAATCCAGGTGATTTGTACAGTGAGAGAATCGAAAATTTACCCTCTGTTGCCAGACTTTTGTAAATAGTGAAGGAGAAAGAATTATCGATGACTAAAGTAACTGAAGAGTATCGTTGTTCTTACTAAACTTATAGGAAACACTACAGACTTAGTCACCAACCTAAGCGGTTCCGATTCAGTTAGTAGATTGTCAGTTTCTACGTGCATTGTACGACGTGGATGTAGGTCGACCTGTTCACCTTGTAGTACCAGACCTCTTGGAATCATTATATAAAGTATCGCGACAGTAGATTTCAGATAGATTCGGACTTAATTAACAGATTTTATGGCACTTTCTGTGTGCGCGGCTGGCTGTAGTGCATTTGGCCTGTGTTAGGATGCGATTAGAGGTTTCGTAGCCGTTGTGTGTGTGTGTGTGTGTGTGTGTGTGTGTGTGTGTGTGTGTGTGTTTGTGTGTGTGTCTGTATCCCTTTTTTGTTTCAAAGGCTGCCCCATTATATAGCACAAAACTTATCTTCATTGGCGCCCATTCGGCACTGGCGAGCTTTGTTCCTCTCCTTGCCATGAGACCGTTAAATGCACGTATTTTTTCAGATGAAGTCAGCAAGGTGATGTAGTTTCGCATACCATTACTTTACCGTGGCGTTTGTTGAAAGTAGACTTCGCTCGGAAAAATGTCTGTTGCGAGGAGTAGCTTATGGCGCTGCTGCAGGCGACATAGGGCAGTCGAAGTCAAAGAGTTTCTGATGGCTCGAAGATGCAGCTGCAGGCAGCTGTCCCACTGCTGAGGCAGAACCACCTGCTTCGCGGTGAGGCTCGCAGCTGACATTCTGCTCTCACTGTGTGACGGAAGTCACTTCGCGTAGCGCTGTCACTTGGGCCCCTTTCCTGTTCCAGTCCCGAATTGTTTGTGAGAAGAACCAGTGTTGGTAAGCATCCTTGTGAGCTCGAATCTCTCTAGTATTGTCTTCGTGATCTTTGCGGGAGATGTACACGCGGGGAAGTTGTCATGTGGAGGAAGGTGGGCCGCACAGTGGTGCAGGGGGACTGCACACGAGCACTAGCGAGCAGATCAGTACGGTAGACACAAGTTTTATTTATTTAACGGCTTTCCCGAAGTATTAGGAAAGGACAAACAGCAGTGTAAAGTTGAGTTATTACAAGAAGTAGCGAGCCTCGTGCAATGAGAGGCTCCCACTGCTGACGCACGAGCGGAGTGTCGGAGGCTGACTGAGACTGAAGACTGTGGGAACACTGCGACTGAGGACGGGCCGCGGTAGAGAGCCTGTATACAGAGAGAGTGGCCACAGGTGAAGTTGCCCGTGACTGGTCGATTAGCGTCGGCGCCATTTTTCTGCCAAACGTCTCTCGCGCTTCCTATGTTCGCCGTGCTTTTGAGTTGAATTGAAGTTCAGAGGACTTTTGGAAACGATTAAAAGGTATTTCAATTATTGAGAGACTTGTTATGCGTTGTGCATGCGTGTTCGATTTAGTTGTATATCGTTTTTCGTACGTAATTAGCATTTGCGATCTTGAATACGAGTTGAAATAATGAAGCGTTTTGTGATTTCTTTAACAGTTCGTGCATACTGGTAGCATCACAAGCTTTTCTGAAGCCGATATCTGACAGTCCTTGCTGGAAACGGAAAGTTCCTGCAGTTGTTGTGCATTCTCATTCGACTTTATAGCGTCAAACTTTATTTCGTTCCGAATCAGATCACTAGGCATTATTTTGGTTTCAGTATTATTGCCTGTCTGTTGACGCAGTCAAGTTGTAAGCACGTTTTCCGCAGTTGTCGTGGTTGCTGAACCATTATTCGTAGTAAATAATTGTAGGTACTCTTGAAGACAGTTTTTAATAGGCCTACTTACTTGGGGTATAAGGGATACAGTAGTTTTCTTGTTGTATTTAGTCGTTATTACAGTAGCCTGCATTTAACATTTTTCGTTTGTTATCTACAAGAGGTATTGAGTATATATATGAAAGAAAGTCGTAAGCAGTTGTTTACTTGTGTCATGCAAAAAGTTTGAAGGCGTGACAAGAGGTACTAATACGTCTCCCACTTTTTGCATATCACAAGTAAACAACTGCTTACGACTTTCATTCATCTGACGCAGTAAAAGTACGTCAAATGTTTAGCATTATGCACTTCCGATACAAAACAAATGCTACACACTATATTTTTTTATTTACGTTACTTTCATTGCAAGATGTCTAGTAAACGAACTTTAAAGGAGATAAATGCAAGTAACGAATAATTTTTACAGCCACTGTATCGAATTGTGTGCTGTGCGTAGTAGGCTACTATGAGTATATTACAGCTGTAAAGAAAGGCATTTAACGAATGATTTCGCCATATTGTCTTGTGCTTTTGATTCGGTGAGTGTGTACTCCACTACTGGCCACTCAAAAGTCCCGCCCGCAGTTTGGCAGAAAAATGGCCGCCGTATCGTCCGGTTGGCCACTCCCTCCCTCCCCACACAGGCTCTCTAGGCCGCAGCCGCAGAGGGCACTGGCTGCCGGCGCCTGCCAGCTGAGGCAGAAGCGCTATGTCGATTGGCTGTGCGTTGCCACCACGAATGCTGCCACAATTGGAAAAGTAAACCACCCTGCGGTGCAGAACGCTCGCCGCTGGAGCTTGCGGAATTTGTAACGAAACGCGCTTCTGCTCTTTGCATGTCCTCTGTTTCCTCTATCGAACCTGTCCGGTACGGATCCCAAACTGACGACCGACATTCGAGTACTGCTCTGTCGGTAGACCGTACTTCCTGAGGATTCTTCCGAGGAAACACGGTCTGACGTCTGGCTTACCTGAGATGGGTCTTACGTGCTCTTTCCACTTTGAATCGCTCTGTACCCGGATTCGTAGATATTTTATGGCTACGACTGCTTCCAGTGCCTGTTTAATCCTAGAATAGTGGATCTTTCTGCCTGTTTGCGCGAAGTACGCTACACTTGTTTATGTTGAAGATCAGCTGCCATTCCCTGCAGCAGGTGTAGATCGTCTGCAGCTCTTCTCGTATGTCGCAACAATTTCATACCAAAATAAATGTGCGTGATATCTTATGGGACTTAACTGCCAAGGTCATCAGTCCCTAAGCTTACACACTACTTAACCTAAATTATCCTAAGGACAAACACACACAACCATGCCCGAGGGAGGACTCGAACCTCCGCCGGGACCAGCCGCACAGCCCATGACTGCAGCGCCTCAGACCGCTCGGCTAATCAATTTCGTACCGTCGCGGCTGTTCCGTATACAGGGTGTTACAAAAAGGTATGGCCAAACTTTCAGCAAACATTCCTCACACACAAATAAAGAAAATATGTTATGTGGACATGTGTCCGGAAACGCTTAATTTCCATGTTAGAGCTCATTTTAGTTTCTTCCACCTACGCTCAATGGAGCACGTTATCATGATTTCATACGGGATACTCTACCTGTGGTGCTAGAACATGTGCCTTTACAAGTACGACACATGTGGTTCATGCACGATGGAGCTCCTGCACATTTCAGTCGACGTGTTCGTACGCAGGGATTTTCTCTGCTTCGTGATGACTGGGTGTTGTGTGATGTCCCTAAGTTAGTTAGGTTTAAGTAGTTCTAAGTTCTAGGGGACTGATGACCATAGCTGTGAAGTCCCATAGCGCTCAGAGCCATTTGAACCATTTTTTGTTCGTACGCTTCTCAACAACAGATTCGGTGACCGATGGATTGGTAGAGGCGGACCAATTCCATGGCCTCCACGCTCTCCTGACCTCAACCCTCTTGACTTTCATTTACGGGGGCATTTTAAAGCTCTTGTCTAAGCAACCCCGGTACCAAATGTAGAGACTCTTCGTGCTCGTATTGTGGACGGCTGTGATACAATACGCCGTTCTCCAGGGCTGCATCAGCGCATCAGGGTTTCCATGCGACGGAGGGTGAATGCATGTATCCTCGCTAACGGAGGACATTTTGAACATTTTCTGTAACAAAGAGTTTGAAGTCACGCTGGTACGTTATGTTGCTGTGTGTTTCCATTCCATGATTAATGTGATTTGAAGAGAAGTGATAAAATGAGCTCTAACATGGAAAGTAAGCGTTTCCGGGCACATGTCCATATAACACCTTTTCTTTACTTGTGTGTGAGGAATGTTTCCTGAAAGTTTGGCCGTACCTTTTTGTAACACCCTGTATAGCGACATCGTACGCGAGAAGCCCCGTGGAACTTGTTACCCACTACGTCAAAAATGGCTCTGAGCACTATGGGACTTAATTTCTGAAGTCATCAGTCCCCTACAACTTAGAACTACTTAAACCTAACTAACCTAAGGAGATCACACACATCCATGCCCGAGACAGGATTCGAACCTGCGACCGTAGCGGTCGCGCAGTTCCAGACTGTAGCGCCTAGAACCGCTCGGCCACTTCGGCCGGCCTAACCCACTACGTCATTTATAGTCGGTGTTTCATTCTTACAGGTACAAACGAAAGCGGCGAATAGAGAGCAGTGAAACGAGCAAATAGTCCAAATAAACGTCGGTCCACGTACTGTGCTTCAGTACACGAACAGATTGTGACAGGCCCCAAGGATCGAAATGGCAGACATCGACACTGGGACAAGCTTACCACGAACGTTCGGCGTGGCCACCGCCCGTGCGAAGGGAGCCCTCAGCGGCTCTCCTCTTTGATGGCCGCACAGTTCAGATCGTGTGAGAATGTTGTGGGCGTGCTCCGAATGCGCTCAGAAGCACCCACATTCGCACTAGCGACAGACAGAGAAAAATCCAAAGCACTGAACTCTGGGGACGTGGCGGGCCACGCTATTGGCCAACTGCGACTGCTCAGGTGTGATTGGTTGCTTCGGTGCCACCCTCCTCTTCACACCACTGAAAGTAACACACTCAAATAACCGACAGCGATGTGCGAGCAGCGAAGTTGCAGCATAAACCATTGTTGGGAATTTAGCATTTTTATGGCTACGTTTAGCACGTTTTCGACCGATGTAGCGTGAAATAAATTCAGTTTAGTGTTACGTAATTTTATTAATATTTTTTTCTGATAAGTTAACGAGTACGTGTTTTTTGGTTAAAAAAAAGAGAAATTGCGCCATTAGAAAGATTTTAGTTTCCACGGCGCCGCCGCACAGCTTTATCGACATTCGACGTGTCGCGGCGCTCGTGCCATAACGTCGTGCTTCTCTGACATCCGACGTCGTTCGTTGTCGTTCGATAGGACAATCCCAGAGGTCATTTGTTCTTTATTAACAACTAATTCGTGTGTGCTGGTGACGTCGACTAGTAATTACACTGCGCAAGTAATATTTCGACATTGACCGCGAAATGAAGTCGTTCAGAGTTCGAGTTCGTGTGTGAACGATAAGACTGGTTTAACTCACCTTCAAACAACTCCACAAAAGCGTTTTGTAAGTCTTGCAAGTGCAATATTGTGGCTAAAATCTGCTTCATAAAACAATATGTTTCACCTTCAGAACACGTTAAATTTCAAATTAAATAATTAAAAGGTCAGTCGAATTAAATAATTAAAAGGTCAGGCAAAGATTCATTTCTCCAAAATAGAAAGGAGTTGAACACGAAAAAGGCTGAAATAATACTAGCTATAAGGGGCAGTGAAATGAAAGCGAGGCAGATAGACAAAAATTAAGTAATCTGTTCAATATTTCAAAACTAATCGCCATAACTGTTAATACGTTTATCCCACTGTCACACAGGACACGATTCATTCGTGGAAATACGTTTTCTCGCCTCTTCCCCCGAAGCAAATCGATGGCCACAAATGTGTTTCTTCAGGGCCCCAAAAATACGGAAATGTCGCAGGGGGAGACCAGCACTGTGTGGAGGATGCTTAAAGCCTTCTCAGAGAAATCTTTGCAGAGTAGTCGAAACAGTCTCGGCAGCATGTGGACCAGCGCACATTTTTGGAGCTCTGAATTAGTCGCCACTGATTTGGTTCGAACGGAAACGTGCACGCCTGGGTACAACCACGGTTCTGTAGGTAGCCACAAACATTTTTCCACGAAGGCATCGACCGTCTCGTCTCACAGTGGGATTGATGAATTAATGTTACGGCATGTGTTTTTGTTTTCGTCTGCCCCTTTCTCATTTCAGTGTCCCTTATACATGACTGAACGCCATTCAGTTTCGACCACTGACCATTTATCACAAGTGTGTAAAATGAAAAGAAATAGCGGTAGCCAGAATGCCGACTAGCGACTACAGAAAACAAAATGTACAAGTGTAACAAAAAGTATTGACACGATATCTCATCGAGAATCAGTTGACGGCCTTCGAGACCACGAATGCGGTATTTTAACTGATGGGTCGGCAGATATTTCAGTGAGGAAACTACACTGCAAGAAAAAGGAATTAGTACACCTGGGAAAGACAAGGTCGGTTTTGATGCGACGACGGCACACTGGGGGACACCATATGTAGTGACAATGACTTCAAACACGTCCGCCGACAGACGGCGCAGCGGCACAGCTACGAGGGCGCCACCTGTGCCTGCCCTTTAAAACGGAATGCTGGCAGCCGGAAGGCTCGGTGCGGTGCAAACGTGTTGAGCGAGCAAAGCCGAGTGAACGAGTCTGAAAGCGGTCAGACTCCGGCCTCCCCAGTGGCGGGCTGGCCCGTCCGGAGCTGGACACTCTGCGCCAGTGCTGGCTGGCGTCGGTGGTATCGCGAAGATTCTCGCACCTCTGGACGGGGGTCCGGGCTCTGAAGCAGCACAGGCGGCCGCCGGGATCGTCGTACTGAGAGGACAGCAGCGGCGGGTCTCACGGCTACCACAGCACAGGTGAGAGGGCTCGTGGGCCCAGGCGTGTCACACCGAGTCTTCTGAACTGGTCGTCGGCCGTGGGACTACGGAACGGCGCGCAGCGGTCTTCAGCAATGGAAGTAGATTCTGCCTGCACACAAGAGACGGTCGTTTGGACGTACGATGTAGACTGGCAGTGTATTAGGCGTATCAGTGTGAGGTTTCAGAAAATCGGTGAAGAAAATCGCTGTCACCTTTCTGGAAGTAGTTTATTGACGTAGTTATCCTTTTGTAGTTGAGGTAATTGTGTTAAGATATTTTTCAGCTTTTCCCATAAACTTTATTATATTTTTGGCATTTTGTAAATTAAAATTTTGCATAAAATATTTCTCAGAGTTGGCAGCATTGGCATAAACTTGGCCTTCCACATTCATCGTTGTCTAGCAGCCCGTTTCGCTTATACAGGGTGAAAACTATTTAAACCGACAAACTCTGGGAGGTTGTAGGGGACATCAAAACAAATATTTTTCCCTAATGTCATTTTTTCCTATGAGGATTATTTAAAGAGGCCGTATTACGATTTTCAGTTGTAGGCAACTGCTGTCCACCAGTGTAGTGGTGCATTGTCTCTGTTTACTAATGGAGCGATACACCTGGAGTGAGTACACTGATATGGTTGCTGCGTACTACGTAGCGCACCACAGCGGACGAGCTGCACAGCGGGTTTATCAACAACAATATCCTAATCGCCGTGTCCCGCATCATGCGACCTTTGCTGCTGTGTACCAACTTCTGCTTGAGACCGGGTCATTTAGCAGATTACCTGGACAGGGACGCCGTCGCACGGTAAGAACGCTGCAAGGTGAGGAAGCTGTCTTGCAGCATGTGGAGAGGGATCCTACAATCAGCACTCGTGCAATTGCTCGTCACGTGGGGATGAATCAGATGAATGGAAGAACAGTCCTCCAGGAGCAATTGTTATGTCCATTTCACTTACAGCGTGTCCACAACCTGGAGCCAGTTGATTATCCACCCAGAGCAGAGTTTTTGAAGTGGTACCTGGAACAGAGTGAAATGTATCCTACATTTCAATCCTCTGTCTTGTTTACCGATGAAGCAACGTTCGGGCATGATGGAATCTTCAACATGCACAACTCGCATGTCTGGAGTGAGGATAACCCACATGCCACAGTTACTAGCGCTCATCAAGTGCGGTTCTTCGTTGATGTGTTGGTCGGTGTTGTTGGGGACTGTTTAATTGGGGCGTATCTACTACCTAGGCCATTACATGGCAGGCACTATTACAATTTTCTCTCCAGAGCATTGCCAGAATTGCTGGAAGACGTCTCGCTCCCTACAAGACAACGCATGTGGTTCCAACATGACAGGGAGCCGGCACATTTCAGTCGTCGTCTGCGTCGATTCCTGGACCGACGGTTCCCAGAAACGTGGATTGGCAGAGGTGGTCCTGTACCGTGGCCTGCTCGATCCCCAGATATGTCCCCTCTGGACATTTTTGTGTGGGGAGAGATGCGCAACCTTGTTTATGCAACTCCTGTTCCATCAGAAGAGGATCTCGTTGCCAGTATAGTAGCAGCGGCAGGAACAATTCAGGATACTCCTGGGGTTTTTGCCCTGTGTCAGACAGAACGTGGGTCGACGGTGTAACGTTTGTTTACGTGTCAATGGGGGCATTTTAGAAAATCTACTTTAATTGAAATTTCGTTGTGCTAGTGTGTTGTCTCTTGGTCATAAAAAAAATGGAAAAGTGTTTGTTGGTTTAATTAATTTGCTACCAGAGAAATCTTCCTCTACGGGTTTAAATACTGCTCATAGGAAAAAATGCCATTCGGGGAAAAATATTTGTTTTGATGTCCCCTACAACCTCCCAGAGTTTGTCGGTTTAAATACTTTTCACCCTGCATGTATCTTAGTGAAGCAGCCTGCATACACATATTTTCAAGAACCACCGTCACCGCCACGCTACACTGCCTCGGGGTGCTCCTCACGCTGCTCTCACTTCTGCAGAGTTGGCACGCTGCGGCCCGCTTGGCAGGGCTTCGCCGGTCCAGCCGCCCGCGCACGACGCTCCCACACGCCCACACGCCGCAGCCACCGACGTCACCGCCGACCTGCAAACACGCCACGTGCGCGTGCGACCCCGTCCCCCACCCCCCACCTCCCCACCCCTACCCTCTCTCCCAACAGGATAACGCCACTGCTCTAATTTTAAGTCGGCCGACGTTTTCCTGATTAGCTCGATGTGGGTGCCAGAGTGGTTCGATCTCGAGGTTGTAGACGGCCTGCTGCCCTGTCCAGCCGAGTTACCCGTGTCGAGGGAAAAACGAATGTTAATGACTGGGAGAGTGACCATTTCAACGATTACTTCTTTCAGATGATGTGGAACTACTGGCTTTACACTTTACCGTATTTACGTGACTGTAATGCGCCATCGTATGTAATGCGCATCCCAATTTTAAAAATTAAAATCATAAAAAAAAGAGTTCTTTGGCCGCATCACTGGTAGACTAAATTTATTTGACACAGGAATGGACGTATATATGAAGTTTCAAAACAAAACCAATTTTTAAGTGACCGATTGCTAAGTGAGTTAGTCGTTATCAAAAAAGAACGCCTAACGTCGTAACCTACATGACATGCAAACAAACGTACCGTACATTACAGGCATTGCTCATCATTATTCACTAATGTCATTATTACTGGTATCCTCGAAGGAGTCCACATCAGAAACAGATGCAGTTCCTGCAGCACCGCCAGTGGCCTTCCATAGCACATCGTCTTCACTAGCGTCCACAGTAATTGAAATACACGCTTCCAATGTGCGTTCACCGCGATGTCGCCAAACACGGATGCGACCATCATGATGCTGTAAACAGAACCTGGATTCATCCGAAAATATGACGTTTTGTCATTCGTCCACTCAGGTTCGTCGTTGAGTACACCAGCGCAGGCGCTCCTGTCTGTGATGCAGCATCAAGGGTAACCGCAGCCATGGTCTCCGAGCTGATAGTCCATGCTGCTGCAGACGTCGTCGAACTGTTCGTGCAGATGGTTGTTGTCTTGCAAACGTCCCCATCTGTTGACTCAAGGATCCGGACGTGGCTGCACGATCCGTTACAGCCATGCGGATAAGATGCCTGTCATCTCGACTGCTAGTGATACGAGGCCGTTGGGATCCAGCACGGCGTTCCGTATTACCCTCCTGAACCCACCGATTCCATATTCTACTAACAGTCATTGGATCTCGACCAACGCGAGCAGCAATGTCGCGATACGATAATCCGCAATCGCGATACACTACAATCCCACCTTTATCAAAGTCGGAAACGTAATGGTACCCATTTCTCCTCCTTACACGAGGCATCACAACAACGTTTCGCCAGGCAACACCGGTCAACTGCTGTTTGTGTATGAGAAATCTGTTGGAATCTTTCCTCATGTCAGCACGTTGCAGGTGTCGCCACCGACGCCAACCTTGTGTGAATGCTCTGAAAAGCTAATCATTTGCATATCACAGCATCTTCTTCCTGTCGGTTAAATTTCGCGTCTGTAGCAAGTCATCTTCGTGGTGTAGCAATTTTAATGGCCAGCAGCGTAGCTTTCTAGTTACGTGTAGTGACCACTGGTCACATCCGATCACAGTTCAGAAATTATACTATGCGTGTATCAACCCTTATATAAAATGACCGTTACTAATGGGGAAAGCCTCTTACAAGGAAACGGATAAACGCATAGCAGCAGCGCCCGACATGTGAAAATTACAACTCATTCTGTCAGGCAAATGTATACACAGGGGATTCCAACGCCTCACAAGCACATATCGCTAACTTAGTTATGAAGCTGAAGTCTCGATTTTATACCCAAGATGAGACAGGGGAGGGGGGGGGGGTGGAGTGCATCACATAAATCATAGTTTGTATAGAGGAATGTGTCACATTACATCTGATACAGGAGAGGTTTACAGTGAACGATCGCAAGTAGACAGTGCTTTAAATCATGTACAGAACACATGGCTGTATGTGAGTCGAACGCAGACTATGTCACGTGACTGCAAATGCATTAAATGAATGGTTCTCTGTCTTCCTGAAAAGCGTCATATACAGTAATCAACTCGCGTGTAACACTGATACCTCAATAGACATACAGTATAATGCTGTCTCAACGGACAATAATTGACTGCTTCCCTTTGCTTCCATGTCGACGTTTTCTCGGATTCCTCTTGCTGCAGCATGTACAAATTGTTCTGCAGCAACCAGAAGATACCCAAGTATTTTTATGGAGTGTAGCCATGTATGGAAGTGAAACATGGACGATAAATACTTTAGACAAGAAGAGAAAAGAAGCTTTAGAAATGTGGTGCTACAGAAGAATGCTGAAGATTAGATGGGTAGATCACATAACTACTGAGGAGGTGTTGAATAGAATTGGGGGGAAGAGGGGTTTGAGTCACAACTTGACAAGAAGAAGGGACCGGTTTTAGGACATGTTCTGAGGCATCAAGGGATCACAAATTTAGTATAGGAAGGCAGCGTGGAGGATAAAAATCATAGAGGGAGACCAAGAGTTGAATACACTAAGCAGATTCAGAAGGATGTAGGTTGCAGTAAGTACAAGGAGATGAAGAATCTTGCACAGGATAGAGTAGCATGGAGAGCTGCATCAAACCAGTCTCAGGACTGAAGACCACAACAACAACAACATCCCGTGCTAACCGAAATGAAGTCACTTGATGGGCTGCTCCAGTTTGCATATCTTAAGACAGAGTGCAAAGACGTTGTCAAACGCTTCGGACAAAACCAAGACGTAAGATTTTAGATATAGGTCAGAGTAATCCCCTAATGGCTTGCATTGAAATAAATTCCACACTTTTCACAGTCTCTGATATTCAAAGTCTATGATTGTTTAGAATTTCTATTGTTCAGAATGTGAGAACAGGGTGGACATAATCGTTTCTGATGTTGTCAGTACGTAACTCTTAGTCACAGACATTTAATTACAGTAATGGAAGATTATGTAAGTTACACGTGTGACAGTGTTTACCTGAGTTGCTTTTTGAGATTTGAAGTTAGTCTGGTGTTCGGTCGAAATTGACTGTCATAAATAAAAGTAGTGGTACAGCTGTGTGGCTTACGACGCAGTTCACAGCCCTCCTACAAGCTGTTCAGCAGCGCCTGCACAAAATATTTCTTTGGTTGTGTTTCGCTGCTGAGCAAGCTTTTGAATGTTTCAGTTGGCGACAGTGTTCATCCAGCAAAACGAATTTTTCAGTTACATACTCGTACGCGAATACGCCTTTCTTACTGATAAAAATTAAATTTCGTACTGTCAGGGAAATACTTCCGCGTTGTTTTCAGCTCTCGTGGTTGTAAATGTGAGGCACATTTTTCTACAGAGCATACCAGAAATTTGAAGGAATCTGTAAACCAAAATTTTGTAATAGATGTACTGAATGTTTAATACTTTACCACGTTTTCCACTATCACAGAAACGATACCTCAATGCAATTTTATCATTTCATTATCGTCAGTTTCTTTCTCTCATTCACATAGGTTCTTTAACTATAAAATGAGCATCATAATTCATCAGATTGTGAAATATAATAGGTTTTCTAGAATTAGGTCGTAAATTTCAATTACAGCTATCATCTACAGCTTCCCGAATTTTGCCTGCAATATGACAATGATGTTTATGTTTCACATTAGTTTGCTTGAACCATTCCTTGCAGATGTGGCAAATTTCTGCTGTTTAGAACGCTTTTTCATCATCGAGGCTAATAATCATGTGCATGTTTTGCTTCAAGAATTTTTTATCCAGTCAGCAATCAGATACAGCAGTTTGCTAAACCATTTCACACAGTTAGTACCTCTGTACAGTTCAAAACCTAAATATAGCTAACTGTGAATTTTGTCACTAACACACAGCTGCAGCAAGCATTCGGTGTTTAAATATTTAGTCGCTTCTTATATGAGTCGAATTTCATGTATTTTTTCTTTTCTTTGGGCATGATACTGATAACTGGTTTAAAATAAATACAATCAACTAAATATGCAGCCAACATCTCTTTAGAATGAAAAAACACAAGCAGCACTCATATAATTATGGTGCTATGTGCGAGCCTCGAAAGGTCTTTTTGTAACAAAAATGGAAAATTTCCACAGTTTCGACCTGCAGTATTAACAGATTCACATGTAGCTCACGTTTATCAAATTTTGAGACATACAGTGGAGTTACATTAACTCTTTTTAAGTTCTTCTGTCCATCCCATAACGATCCACTTATGCTCAGAGTACTGAGTACCATTCACATTGACAGACACATTTCTGTTGTTCTGAAATATTACAACATGCTTCAGTTCAATAGGAAACGAAATATTTGTAAAGTAATAACTTAGGATAATTAGAGATGAGGCTGAGAGTATAATTTGCTTAGTGCAATCCAGCTATAATTTACCATCTGAAGCAATCAAATACTACTCTGTGACTCAGCATTTATCACGACTTTTTTTCTTTACAATCACTTCTTTCTAAATTTCTGTGCTTTCCCATATAAAATCTTAACATATAATTTCATGATCTTTTCTAACAGCCAACCAGGATCGTGAACTTGGAAAGTTTCGAGTTTTTTTAATTATCGACCTGTAAGATAAGTTGAATTCTATTTACTAAATTCATCAGACAGCGATAGAGAGGCGTTTTTTGGTGTCCATATATACATACCTACTATTACCTAGTTTTAAA
This sequence comes from Schistocerca americana, assembly GCF_021461395.2. NCBI lineage: Eukaryota > Metazoa > Arthropoda > Insecta > Orthoptera > Acrididae > Schistocerca > Schistocerca americana. The sequence continues at coordinate 21,158,606 of NC_060119.1, read as the reverse complement.
AGCTGTTCGGGATTGCTAAACTACCCACTGTCAAGTAATTTCACCATACCCTTGAAAAAACACTTGTAGATCATCTAAATAGGAGACTTTTCAGGATTTTTGATAGGTAACAAATGGGACACCCCCATGAACCAAGGACCTTCCTGAGGTGGGGAGGCGAGTGTACCTCAATCATACAAACTAGCATACCATAGTTGCAGCCACAGTGGAAGGTTGTATGTGAAGAAGGCATACCATCTGTGGTTCCTGAAGAGGGACACCACCTTCTCCAATTGTTGCAGAAGCAACAGTCTGGATGATTGCGTGATTTGACCTTGTAACATCAGCCAACATGGCCTTGTTGTGCTGGTGCTGCAAACGGCTGAAAGCAAAGGGAAACTAGCGCAGCTATTTTTTCCCCAAGGGCAAGTAGAATCTACTGTGTATGACTTAACGATGACGACATCCATTTATGTTAAATACTTGGAGGTGAAATAGTGCACGATGTGGACGTCCATGCGGGGACGAAAAATGTTATGCTGCAGATGTTAAGAAACAGAATAAAGTCATTGAACACGCTTAAGCCATTTCCTATTAAAGAAATTAGTTCCCTAAGTGCAATTAATGTGTTACACATGAGCAATGGAAAACTGGAAATGGAAGAGGCCAAAACGGAAAAAAGAAAACAGAAGTATTGGTAAAAACAACTGTCGGAAAGAAAGAGTATAAACTGCTATTGTGAAAACAATGGGCCAGGCAAGGCTTACAAATTACTTTAAATGCATTATATGAGTAAATATGGAATGAGGGATGCAAAATACCAGCATTTACTGCAAATAGTACTGCAGTGTTATCATATCTTGGAGTACTCGCAGAAAATAATGGATGTGAGGTTTGTTTACGATATTAAACGACACATGAACACTGTGTTGAGAAACATCCATTGTGCTTCAAAGGAGGTTACATTGTATCTAAATGTGATGGACTGGACATCGTGCATTTAGCAACTGGAAACCTGAAACTTCGTGGCAGATTAGAACAGCGCAGACTCCACTGCAGAGTGAAAATCTCATTCTGCAAGCATCCCCCAGGCTGTGGCTAAGCAGCGTCCTTTCTTCCAGGTGTGCTGGATCTGAGAGGTTCGCAGGAGAGCTTCTGTGAAGTTTGGAAGGTAGGAGACGAGGTACTGGCAGAAGTAAAGCTGTGAGGACGGCACCTGAGTCGTGCTTGGGCAGCTCAGATGGTAGAGCACTTGCCATCAAGGAAATGGTACCGAGTTCGAGTCTCGGTCCGGCACACAGTTTTAATCTGCCAGGAAGTTTCATATCAGCGCACACTCCTCTGCAGAGTGGAAATCTCATTCTGGAAATGAAAACCTGTTTGCAGGTATAAACTTACTATTCTATGGAGAAATTCTGGACGAATATGTAAGAGAACGTGCACCCAAGAAGAGATGGAATTCTTTAATGATATTATAATACGGGAAATAAAATCCCTGTTGGCTTTTGGTTAAAAGAATTGCAGGAAGGCATGGTGCTAATTGTTGAAGCCATAACAGAGATACTTTATAGGGAAAAAGTTAGATGTGTGTAAGAATTTGAGAACATACGTTTTTCTGTCAATTTACTGGTTAGAAAGAGAATTAGATGATTTAGGTATAGCTTTAAATTACATGTTAAAAATCAAGCTGGATGTTATTAAAATCACATCAAACAAAAATAAATGAAGAGTTTATCTTTGTGAAAATGCATTTACATAAATTAATATTTTGTAGAAGAATATTTGTTTTCTTATTCGTTACCATACCAAAAATTTAAAGAGTCTTCTATTGACAGTGAACTACATTTCGAATACTTTAAACATCACCACCCAAGGTGATATTTAAAGTATTCGAAATGGGGTATTCGACAGTATAATAACCTTGTTTCCTACCTGCGTGTAGCATTTCTTACCTGCATGAAGATAATCGCTGACTTTAGATGCTCGACATCGGTGATGACCTTGAACCGTCGGCTCGAGCTGGAACACGTGTATCGTGTGATGAAGGTCAAGTTGGAAGTTCTGGGTTGTCAATGATGGCATTCAATCCAGGTCAAGCCAACAGTTCGAGGTCAACGATGACATCAGCATTTTGAGGTCAAATTGTATCGAGAAACCCCATTGCCTTCTCACTGCCATAGGTTTTCGCAGCATCCTATAAGATTATGTGACGGCCTGAGTAGGCCAGCGATTTAGCCTCGGACCACTCTGACTACTGGTAAATTAAGAAACTCGGCTTGCATCGCTGCAAGCACGCTAGGTAAAATGGACTCATACGATCTGGTATAAGGTGCTCGAGCATTAACGAGATGCGTGATAGCGAAAGGGTCAATATTTGGTAAAGTAAGTTATATGCAGATGATGAAGTTGAAAACAAATAAGACCGACCTGAAAATAAAGGACAGCTCATCTGTCAGGGAAGAGGGCAGTCACAACACCTGTTTCATTTCTTCGGTCCTATACGAACGTTGTTTATACGAGTGAAGCATTGCAGGTTCAGAGGTTAACCTAGTGGCAGGAACGGTACACCACCTTGCACGCTATCCACCACTGCCCGCCTCAGCGTCGCCGCAGTAACCTAGACGGAGTTGTCGTCGGTGTGTTGCAGTGAAGCCGGAGTTCAAGTACATCGCCAACATGCACGGCAACGAGGTGCTGGGCCGCGAGCTGCTGCTCAAGCTGGCCGACCACCTGTGCGAGCAGTGGCTGGCCGAGGACGCCGACATCACGCGCCTCATCAGCTCCACGCGCATCCACCTGCTGCCCAGCATGAACCCCGACGGCTGGCAGCTCGCCACCGACACGGTCAGTCGACAGCCAGCCACCTTAAAAAAGTCTTCTGTAAAATCAGCAAGTGAATCTAAATAATCTGTTCAGCGACTTTGTGACCGTACTGTCACCCGAGTAGAGGATGACATAAGAAAGGCCCAAATACTGAATTCAGTCTTCTGAAACTGTTTCACCACTGAAGACTGTAATACAATATCTCCTTTCAATTGTAACTCTGGGGTGGGTCGTGATTTTAACATCTCGCGATATGACACGGCCTGTGCGGTTGACCGCCCTCGGAGATTAGACAAAAAATATTTAACTGATCATAACTGATTAATGTTCTTGAATAGCCTATTCAGGGCCAGTGGGGGTAAAGATTAAGCCTACTTAAATAAGAATAGTAGGATGCTATCGAGAAATGTATTATAAAAACTCGAGGAAATTGCAAAATCAGACAACAATCTAGTGGAACTGAATACATTTATTATTACGGTTCCCTATTTGTCGAGCCATGGCGCGTGTATCACCTGGACTAGTCGAGTGGAAAGCACGTGTGCTTTGTCGCCTGTGAAAAGCTGCGGTCGTCCTTGGGGCGGAATGTGATGTGATGTGGAAATATGAATTTAACTACACAGAGTACTCGCGGTTGAATCTCCAAAATCGTGCGTTCGGAGTTATTCGAGTAAAGAGACAGTTCGAGAGTCGAGACAGTCTGGTTGTATACTTGCCAGGAGCAGACGCTCGACTCGCGTGCACATTCCTAAGTGAGCACTTCGGAGTGCCTAAAGCTGCACGGAGAAGCACCAGTTTGTTCCTGCGCTTGCATTCTGCTTCAGGTGTCACAGTCGGCACTTTCTCGGGCCGAGGTTGAGAGTAATCACTGGACGCTTTGCCAGCAATGTCTCAAACAAATTATATGCTCTCCAGCGATGTGAGTCAGCTGGACACCCTCCAGACACTCCCCAGTTGACTAGTGTGGACTCTCGACTCAGCCAGTGACGGTTTTCACCACAACTTGATTTCAGCCCGCTCTTTCTAGACGCGAGACCACTGACCAAACCCGAGCAGTTCATATAAAATATTCAAGAAGCTGCTCGAGCAGTTTAAAGCAGTATCCACCTGTCAGTTTAGCCTATCACGAGGCCCCCGCATACAGCGGTGGGAATGTGCTACGCATTCTGCGTGGGAGGAATTCTTAACCGTTGACTCCCAGGTGCCTGTGTGGCAATAGGAGACGCATTCCGACGGGGCTGAAAAACTGCAGATGATTCTCGTCGGAGGGCTGCCTTTACTGCCCCACTGCAAGTTCCGCCTACAGCCCTGACAAAAGGAGGCCGCGCTCGCCCAGCCACTCCACAGGACGGCCAGTAGTAGTCTGCCCTTCAGCTGCTTAGAAACTCCCAGCGCGCCCCTGACCTGCCCAAAGTCCGTTGCTTCCTCAGCATCCCTCTCTGTACCAGCCAACGCAAAAAATCACTTTTCTAAACCATGCAGTGCGACAATTGTTACTGTGAAACTGTCCAGTGTCAGCCAATATGATAAATAAACTGATAATTCCACTTAATATAACTATTTTAATCTAATAGACCAAAGTAATTATGTTTATTAATCATGTAATCATTATCAGTTATCTGCTATATTAGCAGGTCCTTTGCCTCTCCATTTTCTGTGATCCATTGCTTCCTTCTTAAGGCTGCTGTTATGTTTTACCGTCCATCATGTCACCCAGTATCTGGAATCTCTTCCTTCCTCGCTTCCTTTTCCCTTCTACATAACCTTCTAAAACTGTTTTTATCGGTCCGTCATTCTTTCTTAATATAAGCCCAATCCAATTTCTTTTTCTTCTCTTTATTACATCTAGTAACTGTCTTTTCTCTCCCACTCTTCTCAGTACCTCTTCATTTTTCACTCTGTTCATCCAACTTATTCTTTCCATCCTCCGCCTTGTCCAGATCTCAAAAGCCTCCAGCCTTCCTCTGTCTTTCTTGCTCATAGTCCACGTTTCACCGCCATATAGAAGAACACTCCATGCAAGACATTTTATGAGTCTCTTCCTGAGTTCTCTGTCCAGACCGCTGCTGAAAATTCTTCTTTTCTTATAAAACGCCTCTTTTGCCTTTGCTATCCTTGTTTTAATTTCTGTGATGCGCTTCCAGTCGGTGTCTATCGTGCTCCCAAGATACTGAAAATTTTGCACTTGTTTAGTATTTCTCCATTCAGCATAATTTTTATTTCATTATTTCCTCCTAGTGCCAATACTTTTGTTTTATTTGTGTTAATTTTTATTCCATATTTTTTTCCGTTAGTTTCAATGGTGTCCACCAAATCCTGTAATTCTTTTTTCCCCTGTGGCTAAAAGGACCATGCCATCAGCAAACCTGAAACACCCTACTCTTCTTCGTCCAATTTATAAGCCATTGTCATCTGATGAGCATTGGTCAATCATATTTTCCAAGTAGAGGTTCAAAAAAAGAGTTGGTGATAGACAGCATCCTAGTCTTACTCCTTTTCCTAGTCTGTTCCGACCGATGACCATCGCAGTCTGGTCCCTTTAATCCCACAAACGAACCTAGTCTGTTCCAGTTTGTACTTTCTCCTCTCACTTTAATTGAAACTTTTTGATTAAGATATAATGAGTTTACAAGTCTTCTGGTTTTCCAGTCCACTCTCTTTTCCCTCATTATAGTCGCCACCTTGTTCCAAACCACATTGTCAAATGCCTTTTCTAAATCGATGAAGCACATATATAGGTCTCTTCCTTTCTCGGTAAACCTTTCTCCCAAGATTCGTAGGAGACCTGTTGCATCTCTGGTGCCCGTATTCCGTCTAAAGTCAAACTGCTCCTCGCCAAGTTTCTCCTCCATTACTTTTTCAAGTCTTTTATTAATTATTCTTAACATCACTTGGGCTTCATGTGGAATGAGGCTGATTGTCCTGTGCTCGCCGCATTTCTTGGTTCCTTGTTTTTTCGGTAATGGAATCATTACTGTTGTCAGAAAGTCCTCAGGCCATTCACCACTGTCATATATTTTATTACATAATCTCAATATTTCTCTTATTCCATCTTGGTTCAAGCATTTTAATATTTCTCCCGGTATCGTATCTGTACCTACCGCATTGCCATTTTTCATTGCAGCTATGGCAGACTTTACTTCTTCCATTATGATTGATCATATAAGGAGGTAAAATAACGCCGCCTTGCATAGTCATCGCATTAACGCCGAAATGGCACACACAGAGGTAAGTGATTGCAGAATAGCAAAACAACTGCAATTACTTGGTACTGGAAAGGCATCCGGACTATCTGAGACAATTGTAAGATCCTACAGAGGTTGTGCGAAAGAATGTGCTCCCCTTCTAGCAGCAGTTTATTGTAGTTCTCTGGAGTAACGAGGTGTACCTAGCGACTGGAACAAAGTCATGTTTATTCGCATTTCCAGCAAGGATCGTACGACACATGCACATAATTATAGGCCCATGTCAGTGATCTCAATCTTTTGTAGAATTATAGAAAACGTTTTATGCTCGCGCGTTATGATGTTGTTAGACAACGAAGAACTCTTGATGTAACTCTTCAGGCTTTCCCGGCGATCTAATGACATCTTGGGTTGTCGGGTGTTCTGCCGGATATCAGCGCCGTACTTGCACGATATTTCGGTCACGTAGCTCGTGGCCTTCATCAGGTGCGAAGTGTTGTCTCAGGTCGCACCTGATGAAGGCCACGAGCTACGTGACCGAAATATCGTGCAAGTACGGCGCTGATATCCGGCAGAACACCCGACAACCCAAGATGTCAACGAAAAACTCGTCTATAAAAACGAACGTGGACCCTGTGAAACTCACGTCCACGAGATCCGTCGCGCCCTGGACGACGGCGCTCACGTTGGTGCCTCATTCAGGGAGGCATTTGACACGATTCCGTGCTGTCGTCACTGAAAGGCATACGAACTCGGCGAGTATTGGACCAGATTTGTGACTGGACTTAAGACTTCCTTGCGATCAGAGCTCAACAGTTCGCTGTTAACGGGGGAGATCGTGTGGCATTGTTGACCGGGAAGTTGGACCGGCGGCGCCGGGCTGCGAGTGCTGAGTGCTACCCCAGGTGGCGCCAGGTTGCGCGTCGGTGAGGATGAGAACACAACACCCAACCCACGGGCGCAGAAAATCTCCAACCCGGGCACGAATCGAACCTGCGCCCGCTGCGTAGTACGCAAACACGTTAGCACTCGGCTAAGCAGACGGACACGGAACAAAATCGACAGATGCACAGGTAGTTCAGGAGCGCTCCAGGGAAGTGTGATCGGATAGTTACTGTTTGTAACACACAGAGTGTGCACTGCCATAATTAATGGCGTAAACGCACACAGCTGAAAGTCTCAGTAAACATTAAGTCCGCAAAGGAACCGTTTGCTAGCTGGCTGCGACTTTTTGGTTACCAGCCACCACTGGGCTGACTCTGCGTAAAACTCATACCAGCCTGGAACAACATTAAGAAGACATTAGTGTACAACATTAAGCAACGTCATCAGATATACTTCGGTTGAAGGGAACACGACAGCATTTACGTGACTGTACTCGTAGTTACACGAGGTGTTGAAAGTGTTGTCCTCGTACCGGGATGCAGCCCTGTTCCCATAGCCACAATGAGTTTCCAATCCTTTCAAGCACGCCTGTATCATTTCGAAACTCTTGACAAGCATTGAGAAGCCTCTGTTCCAGTTCTTCAGCCGTGTCGGCCGCAGCGGCACGCGCTACATCTCTAGGCTGGTCCCAAACACACAAGTCCGTGGAGTTCATATCAGGCGACCTCGGAGACCACGGCACAGGTCCCCCGCGCACAATCCGTCTTTTGGCATTCACTGCATCAGATGTCATCTGGCCGTAGCAACAGAGCTTGCCAGTGCTCTGTCGTGCACGTACCACATCCTGTGGCGTTGCTCTGAGGGGACATCGTAAAGCAGTACTACAAGACGATGCCACAGAAACTGACGGCAGTTTGTTTGGTAACATATATGGCTTAATAAGTTGACACTCTGTTATCCTTAACCACACATTCGATGAGTAACGTAGCTGATGTGAACCTCATGCGCAGCGTGTGGGTAGGAGCCTAGATGACTCCAAACATGAGAACTGTGATAATACAGTAATTAAATATACCATCACAAGCTAAGCGTGCTTCACCTGTAAATAAAATGTTCTCAGATGTAGTGTTGCCTACAACTTATTGCTACATCCACTTATATGGTTCAAATGGCTCTGAGCACTATGGGACTTAACATCTGAGGTCATCAGTCCCCTAGAACTTAGAACTACTTAAACCTAGCTGACCTAACGACATCACACACATCCATGCCCGAGGCAGGATTCGAACCTGCGACCGTAGCAGTCCCGCGGTTCCGGACTGCAGCGCCTAGAACCGCACGGCCACCGCGGCCTGCCATCCACTTATAGAACGTTAGTCTAGGAACAAAGTCTGCCTCACTAAGACATTGAACTCATTGGAGGTGGTCCAGGTACATTGCCTGGTGATGCATAATTGTCCAAAAACTACTGTGGGTCGGTTGAGGAATTTGTGTGGCAAGTCTCTCTGTCTGTGAGTGTTCAACTGTTTCCAGCACTACAAATTCGAGCACACGTGTAATTCGTCCGGACCTACCGGCTCCCACAACGTGTCAAAGGCTTCCAGTTTTTCAGAGACATTGATATAAGTAATAGGGCAATGTATCTTTCGGTACATTTTGTTAGTGCCGGTTGCATAGATTCACGGGAAACTTGAGTGATTAATGACCCCCTCCTCTTACCCTATTGTTCTTCTAAGTGGATTGTGACCCACTGGGGGTCGATTTATGACCCTCTGGGGATGATACTCCCTTCTGAGAAACCTCCCACTCCCCACCCCTCCCCCTCTACCATCCTTCTGGAAACTTCCAACCCTCCCCTCTCCCCCTCACCAATTCAAGTCTACTTTCGGTCTCCCACTCTATCGATGTGATTGACTGATTAATTAAACCAATCAATTAATTAACCGCTCTCCCTCTCGGAAACCTCCTAACCCTCCCCTCAAATCCTCCTGCCCCACCTGGAAATTGGCGGGCCTGTGCTGGAGGGGTGGATCTCACAACAGGAAATTCAGTTACATAGCAGAGAGTATATGCTTTAATTATAAAATTCAAATTCCGAAGGTTGGATCTCTCTTGCTCGTCATTCTGTAGTGTACAATACATCGAAAAGAAGCAATTAAATACATCACTTTTTATTCCAATCGCACAAGGAAAATGGTCGACATAACTGACCACTGTCGCAAATCTTGCGGTGGCGGAGCACGCGGCGGCCGCCCCTGTCAACTGCCACACAGCCGGCTGTCGCATTTAGGCGATTAACAAATTAGGTAAAGCGTTCGACGCTTCAGTAAGCTTGCAAATGTTGCTTTAAATAATTTGTTTGAAATACACTTGCACATAAGACGCTGCACTGTCGCTCGAATTCACAGCACACCGGGCTGCAGGCATGTGTCTCAGAGTGCACGGCAGGGCTCTCGAGGGTTCAGTTCCGGTGCCCACTTCCTGTCGCCGCAGTATTCCCAGGTCCACATGGAACACAAGTACATAGTGTAAAAACAAATCAACGCAAATACACTCGAAAATAAATTGTGCAGGAATATTGTTTATAAATTGAAAATAAAATAAATGAGCGCAAATACATCGCGTTAAAACTCTAAAGACGATCCTACAGCAGCTAAAAACATTCTTAAATACACTAGCGTATAAGTTTTCTGCACGAGGCACCGTTGTAACCCTCAACCTGCGAACTGATGGTCCTGCCAGTGGCCGCAGTTGGCCACAGAGTGAGCCGGCAACGGTTACAGGTGCCTCCGTCAAGTCCCAGCAGACTTCCCACAGGCTAGGCAGTCACTTGCTCTGATACCAAAACCAGTGGTTCCTTCGTCAAATAGCTGAAGACATCCCATGCTAATTGAGTTCTGTCTCTCAGTTGTCCTGTTGTGTGTCCTGTGTTAGAATTCTGGTGTACTGCACCCGAACTAATCATGCTGACACCTGTCAGTCTACGGGGAGTTCTAGGATGTTCACTCTCTTCTCCACCCCCACAATGCCTCCACTACCGGACTCAATGTGAACAGCTGCTACCGAATCGTGAACACCCGCGTCTCAGGGCTTTACCGCTCCTGGCCAACAACCCACCGCTCACTGTGCTGGACAGCTGTTAATGATTCCACAGTCACAAAAGTTTTCCCATCCTTCACAGAACTGGACGCTTAAATGTCGCTGGGATGTTGAACGATATGCTTCCTTCACCCCTCCTGCAAACCAAAACGTTCTCATATGTGTTTTCGAAATACCCCACAAAGGCTGATGCAGTGAGCAATAACAAAATACCTCTCTACTTACTCCCACATCCCAAACCTATGGCCGGCCTGGATCGCCGAGCGGTTCTCGGCGCTACAGTCTGGAACCGCGCGACCGCTACGGTCGAAGGTTCGAATCCTGCCTCAGGCATGGATGTGTGTGATGTCCTTAGGTTAGTTAGGTTTAAGTAGTTCTAAGTTCTAGGGGACTGACGACCTCAGAAGTTAAGTCCATAGTGCTCAGAGCCATTTGAACCATTTCAACCAAACGTATGTGAATCTGCAGACCTAGTTTTCCCTCAGAATACAGCCCTGTCAAAGCGTTCCTAATGACTCCCACCAAATTAGTTGGCGGATACTTCGAGAATACAAATGGGAATCCCTGGAGGGAAGATGATGTTCTTTTCGAGGAACACTATTGTGAACTGGCATTTGAAGCTGACTGCAAGAGGCTGCTACTGCCGCCAACGTTTATTTCGCGTAAGGACCGTGATGATGAGATACAAGAAATTGGGCTCATAGGGAGGCACATCCGCAGTCTTTTTCCCCCGCGCTATTTGCGAGTAGAACAGGAAAGGGAATGACTACTATTGGTACAGGATACCTTCCACCATGGCTTGCAAAGTAAGCGTATAGAATGTAAATGTAGTCTACCTATTAAGATGGTATTCGACCCATTTACCTCTATGCACACAAAGTCACAGACGAATGTAGTCTCTCATTTATCTAGAAAACAAAAGACGGAACTTCTGCTGCTGATTGTCTCTCTGTAGAAACCTTCGTATTAGCCCATAACTTTCTCATTGCAGTCACTTTGCAAGACAAATGTGAAGTTGTAATATGTTTGCCCACAGTACTTACAAGAAACGGTATAGGAGTTCACCTATCAACTCCCCTTCCATCAGAGTATCGCTCTCCTGTCGTAATGTCACAAATTTTCCAGTCTTCGATGTATAGCATTTGAGTGCAGCTGATTTCGACCAGTAAGAGATGTCCCCTGCCAAATTACAGACACCTGCTAGTTCTCTCGAAAACCCATCGCGTTCCAACAGCACTGTTCCATTTGTTAGAAGGCTGAAAGGAAATTCACAACCATCTAGAGTAAACGCAGACTGCACAAAGAAATTCAGAAGCATAACACCTAAAATTCACTAATATCAAATGACGGGCTATAAATATCACTCTGCACATGACCTAATCTCCTTTATCGTATTCCTGTGATTACCAGCTACAAATGTGACAGTGTAATGGTGACCGAGTCTTGATTGACAGCACACTGTCTCTCTCCCTCTCTCTCTCTCTCTCTCTCTCTCTCTCCCCCCCCCCCCCACCCCTCATTATTTTTTGTAACATCCAGTGGATTAAAACTACGAACTATAATAACTTTGCTAACGTCATCTGATAGGAAGCTCAATAAGATTTTACTGTACTCTCTCTTTTGATATATCGAGCAAACAAATACCATCTGCGTGATGATATCGACTATATGTGGTTATCCCATTAAATATATTTGTATTGGTCCATTGGAGCAACGACCAGTGATCGAAGCTGCTTCCACGGGCCTGTGTAAAGTTTTGTCACTTGTACTGGAGGAAGACCATACCGACTATCAGTCGCAGGGAGAGTGTTCTTGTGTTGTTTCATAAGCAGTTTGATACATCTTTTTTGCTGTACCACGTCGAAGCAGTGTATGACTACAGCTGTGTACGCAGCCAGACATTTTGTATTTCTACATGACTTCGAGATCTGACATTAACACATTTCGATCCATTGGCTATCACAGACTGCTGGACATTGCTTGGTGTAAATCGTGCTGCTCTCACAACACACAGGGTGGTTGGAATAATAGACAGAGTCGGTGTTTCTTATTGACAGAAATGTGGAAAGCGTCGCAACATATGGAAACTGGAACAGTTTGTGGCATTAAGGAGCGTTTCCAAATAGCTGTCCAAAGGTGATGACCTCAACACTAAGTCTCATCTTGCACAGTGGTGGGAAGCAGATCTCTTGGCGTTCCGTTTCAAACAGACCAAAAGCATCCATTGCTCATATTGCAGCCATATATGCGATCACTGTTTCGGTGCTGCCCATCCCCTGAAGGCGTTGCTCCCACCATGATCCTCCCCATCTCAAACAATTGGTGTCAGTCAATCATTATGCGGTAATCAACACCGTGCCAGTAGACAAATGAGGCTGAAAAGACGCTGTCGATATGGAGCAGTGTACCGCAGTTGATGGTACGACCAGTTTTAGCAATTTTAGTAGCTTTCCGTAATTTCAATGTCAACCAGCGGCACGGCTGCGTATTTCGAAATTTCTGTGTCATTGTTAAACCACCACTGCACTATTTTGTGAGTACAATATTCTAGATTGCGAATGTAGATAGATGACTGTGCAGTATGTCCATTCATTGTTAATTCTTGGATATATACACCAAAGTCTACCTGACAGCGTCCTATACTGATGCAGTTAGGTTATCTACATATTTCTAGCACTTTGATCACATTGTGTACTTTACGATTATGATTTCCCACCTTTTGCTATGTGGATGGGAGTCACAGAGTACTCTCGCATTCATAGCATAAAGTTGGAGATTGAGAGATGTCACCACATTGCCTCTGACCAACCTTCCCCACAACACTGTCGTCGATATAATTTGCAACTGACCAGAAGTAGGAGGGCACTATACCTGTTACGTTCCGTGTCTCATGAAGGAACAGTGCAAGCTGAGTCCACGATTGCTGTGCAGCAAAGACTCTCCACACCAACTATACAGCGCACAAGTTGTCTCCAGATGTGTGCATGTTGAGGATGTTAGCAGCCATGTCGGTGTATGCTACATATGAGGGTTTTGCTGTGATATGACAGACAGTTAAGAAGAATGTGTGGTTTAGCATGATGGAGCTCCAGACAGATGGAGTTTGAAGCATTTTACATAAATCAGTTGTGCTATCAATTCTAAGTTATCGTTCTAGTGTCTTGGGTCAGTACCAAGAAAGTATGGACAAGAGAGGAACATATATACATGCACTACTAAGACTACACAGTTGTGCACTTAAATGTGCTATATTGTTAAACCCACGTGGTTTCCGAAATATTAGACGTTTGGGGGGTGCAACGCTCCCGATACTCTAATGCGGAGCATATATGTGGATCGTCTGACCACCCTGCAAGTTTTCTGTCCCACTCCCTACCGTGACAAGCTTTAAGATAATACAACTACTTCCTTCTACACGAAAGAAAAACATAGATTCTCTGTGATATACGCACAATATACTTCCGGAGGTGTGTGGTGCCCAGTTCTGACATCCAATTATGCTTCCGAAATTATGCTATGCTTGCATCAGGGGTGAAGGTTGGAAGCTTCCAGAGGAGAAGAGAAAGGGGATATGTGGTAAGGTGGAGGGAGAGGGTTCTGAGAGATGGACTGTCCCCAGAGGGTCATAAATCAATCACTGGCGGGTCGTAAACCACTTTGCAGAACAATAGATTAAGGGGAGGGGGATGGGGAGGGGATCATAAAGCAGTCAAATCTGCCCCTGAATGTATGCGGCCCACACTAACAGATTGTATCAGAAAATGCATTGCCCAACTACTGATTCGCCCTCACAAACAGTGGACTTTGGTCGTGCCTTCGTATACGTTACCCTTCGCGGCACAACTGTGTTCGGTCTCCTGTGCACTGCCATTTGCCCTGCAGTACGTCAAATGTGTATCCACATACTCCTCATTACTGTTATGTTCCGTGTTAGCACTGAGAGTCGTACAGCAAAATGTCTCTCTGTAAACAACTGACATGAGTGGGCACTCTGAGACTGTGCTGTACTGTACTGTACTGACGTATCTGTTCTGTTTACAGCTCCACTTCTCGAAAATATAAACAAAGAATACACCATGGACCGGTATGTGGTATTTAAACAGGACCACGTCAGTTCTGGCTGGTTGCCACAAAGTCGCAATTCTCTTGCAAATGGTTCGTTTGCGACCTATATTTACTGAGACTTTTTTGCTTATAATATTGTGTATTTTCAACTGCATGCGTTTATGCCATTAATCATATATAATCTGTGCATAAACAAAGCAGTAGGTAACGTCGGAAATCCCACGAGGCTCTGCAGATGGCGCAGTTGCTCTCTCTTACAAAGTAACAACAATGAAGTCTGATGAACTGCAGGGGGTCAGTGAGTGTGCAGTGGCTGCAAATCGACCACGAATGTAGCTGTAACATAGCGCGCACGCATAGAAGAAGAAGTCCTGTGCTCTGTAGTCGGCGGATTACTGGAGACATTTGCAGTGACCTACTGTGGAATGGCTACATCAAACAAATAACAGGAGTAGCCGATGACAGGCTGAGATTCGTCGAAGGAATTCGTGGAAACATAATCGTTGAGGAAAGAAGTGCCTTACATAACTCTCGCTCGGCCGATTACTGAGTATTGTTGATCTGCTGGGGCCCCTTACAAGTTGGATTAATAGAAGATCCGAGGAAGGGCGGCGCGCTTCGTCACGGGATATTTTAGTCCGTGACGGTACACCCAATTAATGCCAAATTTCGCCGCAATGTCCTGACGGCTACGTCCATCGTACGTCCCACGTTGATTTACGCGGTTATTTCACTCGCTGTTACTTGCCTGTCAACCCTGACAACCCTGGTCAAAGGCCTCTACTGTCGGTCGTCAAGTGGAGGCAGTCGGCCACTGTGTTGCCTGCGGTGAGAGGAGAGGATAGGCACTGCCTGAGGTTTGCTACTCTCGGCGCAGTCTTCACATTGACGATCGTGAAATATTGAATTCTCTAACGATTTCCAAAATGGAAAATCCCACGCATCTAGTTCCACTTATCAGTCTGCGACCGTTGTCTGTTAATTGTGGTCGTGCGGCCATTATGACATCTGAAACCGTAGACACAGGGCGGGGCGGCGGCACATGTACAGGATCCACACCGGTGCTCCAGAGTCTTCCAGCCGAGAGAGACGTGATAGTCGGCGATATTTTGATACTCTCTCTCTCTCTCTCTCTCTCTCTCTCTTTACGGGAGTTAAGCTTTCTGGTTCTTCGGAACTCGTCACGGAAAGTTCGATGATTGTTTCGCTTAACTTTTTAGGCACATTCTGACATTAACGTATTTCCTGTTCGACGGAAAATATTAGAGCAAAGCGATGGATTGGCGATAGGCACTCCTTTATCGCCGGTCGTGGCGAACCTGTACACGGAACACTCTGGAGCAAAGGCCCTAGAATGCGCTGTGTTCCGTGTTGAGACCGATGTGTTTCTATTGGTACTTGGACGACACTTTTGTGGTGTGACTACATGGAGCGGAAAAGCTTAGGAGTTATTAGAACATTTAAATCCTGTCCGTCGTACCATAAAATTCACGATGGAGCTCCAGACGAGAGGTCCAACACCTTTCCTTGGTCTGTTAATTAAGAGAAGACCGGAAAGATCCCCAGGTCACCGTGCATACAGTAGACCTACACACGCTGACCCCAGGACCCACGCTTCGAGATATCGACATCCGTCGCGAAGAACTTGTGTGTTAGAGACCTCGAACACTTCCAGACAAGGAGAGCCGCGTCGGTGAATCGCAACGCCTGCGACTGGCGTTCCGAGGGAAAATGACTGCTCAGAACATCGGACTGAACCGGCGGTGCAGTCAGAACGGAGAACGCCCGAGTAAGAGCATGCGACTGAGGCCGAGCAAGAGGGACGGAGAGTCGCTTGTGTGTCCCGTGCTGGCCCAGTATCAAGTTTATATCGCTCCCTTCGACGAAGATAAAAAGTATTATTTGTAATGTTAAAGACGATATAGGTCTCGGAAAGCTCGGTGCGCGCCGCGTTCGGTGTGAATGTGGCATGCCTTGCGTGGAGCAGTCCGTCACGACAGCAGAGGAGGGAAACAGTCGAACAGAGCGGCTGTCGTGAAGTGGGTCACGGCGGGGGCGGCGGCGGCGGAGGCGGCGCAAGTGCCCAGTCTGTCAGGAAGAATGCCGGACATTTGCCACGCCGTACATTTACCACGCCGGGCATTTGCCACACTTGCCCCTTCTCCAGCTAGCTTGAGTAGCGATCCCTCAGGTAAGGGACGCCCTTCCTGGTACTTCTTCTGTCCGCTTTCAAACCGCCGTCTCCACATCTTACTCGATACACCCAGTGCGTAAGGGACCTTCTTCTTCGACATCTTGGCGAAATACAGAGTTTCTTTTCCGAAATCGAAATATTTATAACTTTTGGGAAACGAAAGCAATACCGACGATTATGTCAGTATGTAATTAGTTCTGCCAAGTATAAATATAGATCCCTCTGTCTGTACGGTAGCTTCCTTTCACGTTTACTGATTGTTATAGAAACAGTCCATCAGCAAGGAGCAACAAGAAAGGAACGATGTAAAGAGAATGCGAATGTACGCTAATCATTTCTTTTTGATCACTGCATTTGTGCCTACTTTAATTACTACAACTGCACGCCCAAAAGGCAATAAGGAAAGAAGAAATGGGTATGTGAATGTTTTAAAATAAGAACGACATACTCCATATTAATTTATTCTCTAAAATCCGATATCCCTTGCGGCGAAACATTAGTTAATAAGGTGTAGCGAGACAATGTTCAAAACGTGACTGAAGATACGTTCACTAAATAGAGATAAGAACATCTATGACTGACATGTCATCTAAAGTCGACGTACAATTTTAAAATGTTAGAAATAAAGAAATGAAGTAATACACAATGCTGTGCTTGTAACGTACGTTCTTGTTCTACATTGTTTAGCTCTGCTATTTATAAGGTCACAGAGAAAGCATCCTCGGTTTTTGAGGGAAAAGCCGTAATTGTAATGGTCTGCACAACAGAAACAAGAAGTACAACTTAAGGAAAAATAATGTAATGTGTGTTCCAGCTCACAAGTGACATTGAAGCAGATAGTTCCTGTGACTTACAAGGGAACCTCCCCATCGCACCCCCCTCAGATTTAGTTATAAGTTGGCGCAGTGGATAAGCCTTGAAAATCTGAACACAGATCTATCGAGAAAACAGGAAGAAGTTGAGTGGAACTACGACAAAAATAAGCAAAATATACAAAGTAAGTAGTCCATGTGCAAGATAGGCAACATCAAGGAGAACGCGAGATCAGGAACGCCGTGGTCCCGTGGATCGAGAGGTCCTGGGTTCAAGTCTTCCCTTGAGTGAAGAGCTTTAATTTTTTATTTTCAGACAATTATTATCTGTCACCAGTGTCGTATAGAACATATCAGACGTGTTTTCCTGTGGAGGAATCGGTTGACCTATGACCTTGCGATCAAATGTTTTCGGTTCCCATTGGAGAGGCACGTCCTTTCGTCTATTAATCGCACCGTTTTGCGGTGCAAAACACAGACACTAAACTTGTTACAGTGAACAGAGACGTCAATGAACGAACGGACAGATCATAACTTTGCGAAAATAAAGAAAATAAATTTTTCACTCGAGGGAAGATTTGAACCGAGGACCTCTCGTTCCTCAGCTGCTCACGCTGACCACGTGACCACGGAACTCCTACGCTGATGCTCTCCTTGATGTTGCATATCTTGCGCATGGACTACTCAGTTTGTATATTTTGCTTATTTTTTTCGTAGTTCCACACAACTTCTTCCTGTTTTCTTGGTTGATCTGTGTTTAGTTTTTCAAGGCCTATCCACTGTGCCAACTTATAACTAAATCTGAGGGGGGTGCGATGGGGAGGTTCCCTTGTTAGTATGAGCAGAGTTTATATTCGACAACCGGAATAAATTAATAACTGGCTCCATTTAGCGACCCCCGGTCTCAGATGAAACAGTTGCTGAACAGTTCAAAGAAAACTTGAGTCTCATCACAAATAGGAACCCTATTCTACAATTATAGTTGGGAGTGACTTCAATCTACCTTCCGTATGTTGACAAAAATACATTGTCAGACCCTATTGTAGATAGAAAAAAACAACTTCTGTAATTGTTCTAAATACTTTTTTTTTAAATTGAACAATTAGTTCACGAGGCCATTCAAATTGTAAATGGTTACGAAACACACTTGACCTCTTAGCCACAAATAATCCTGAGCATAACGACGGATATAGGGATTAGTGAACACAGTCGTAACGAGGCTCAACTCCGTAACAAAGAAATTCACCAAAACTAAACGCGAAATATATCTGTTTATAAAAGTAGCTAAAAATTCGGTTGGCGTCTTTCTAAAAGAGAGCCTCCGATCCTTCCAAACAAGACCACATGTGGCTTAAGTTCAAAGAAATAGTATCACAGCGCTCGAGAGATTCATATAAAATAAATTAATAAGATACGGAACTGATCCCCCACGGTACACAAAACACGACAGAAAGCTGCTGCAATAGCACCGAAAAAGGCACGTATAATTTAGACGAACGCAAAACCTCCAAGATTGGCGAAGTTTTACTGATGCTCGCAATTTGCGGCGGATATCAGTGCGAGATGTATTTAACAGTTTCCACAACGGAATGTGGCGGAAAATCCAAAGAGATTCTCGTCCTATGTTAAGTAAACCAACGGAAAGGCTCAGTAAGTACCTTTACTGAGCGACAGCGACGGCAGTGTTACTGATGACAGTGTCACTAAAGTGGAGTTAGTAAATGCGGTTTCAGGGGTCGGGCGCGGGTGAGGAGGAGGAGGGGGAGGCAAGGGGCCCAACCCTTCGGAGCAGGTAAAATCGTGGCAAGTGTCCGGCGTGGCAAACGTCAGAAACCGTAACACACAGGGATGCGTTTTCGGTTTGAATAACGCCTGGGGTCCAAGACTCAATGTATTTAAAGCTCGACTACCGTCACATTCGTCAGAGTTGCGAAACGTCGAGGAAATCTGCGTTTCACGGAATATCAGTCCGTGCTCTGTACAACAGGAGAGCATCAAAGGGAGCAGTGAACGTCGGAAATCGAACTTGGCTATAAATAGCGCCGTGAGACCGACACTAGTTGCAACACACACACACACACACACACACACACACACACACACACACACACACACACACTAATCCGACTCCGTCCTGTTCGACTCGTCTTCGATTTGTGAGTTCGGGCTAGCCGGATGTAGGTGTTACTCGTGGCAAAAACTCAAGCTGTAATGTGGTTGCCAACATAAGAGTACCTCAGGATGTAGAAATCACCTCAGAAGGAACCATCGAACCGCGGAAATCAAACAGTAGATATCCTGACCTCGTTACCGACTCAAAACTCACATTTAAACACTACGTCGATCATGTGTGCAATAAGCACAATCTCCTTCTATATCAAATGCATCCTCTAGTCAAAAGGCAGTCACTCACCGTCACAACATAACTTCGTATCTACAAAGTCTTTCTACTGTCCAAAATCAGTTATAGCTCTGCAATCTGCTTCTTAGCAGCTGGCACCAATTTCAAGAAAGTTCAAATTATAGAGAATAAATTTCTCCACATTGCAATAGATGCTCCCCTTTACTTACCAAATTTAGTCGTTCAGCCGACCTCCGAATTCCGAAAATTCGTACTATCATTCACCAACAAGCACAGACATTTTATGAAAAAGCTCAGTCTTCACCGCACCATTTCACCAACCCATTAGGTCACAAGCCACCCGATTCCCCATCTGAATTCCCCAGGCCGATCCGGAACTGCCAGTTCGACTTCTAACCCTCCTTGACATTCGACCTCTTACTTCGTTCACTTCTAAAGAATATTCTCCGATGTCTTGCTCTCATTCCGTAATCCGAGACTCCGACATAAGGAATGCAACCCTGCTGTTTCAGCCTTTTGACACATTGGGTCTAGAACCCCTCGCATTGCGATCAGTCAACAGCTGACAGTCTGGCTGGAGTCCAGGCTAGGACTGTTGATATTTTTAAAAATACCGGGAGTCCGATATATCGATATTTATAAAATTATCAATATCGGATCTCTATATATATCAAGAAAAACTATCGATGTATTGACAGAGATAATATCGGCGTTCCGACCATTAACAACATCGGCATCACATTGTAAATATACTGCCGGTTTCAGAGCTGTATATTTAAGTATTGATTTATTATTAGATATTCTGTACGCCAACAAACTAGCAGCCCTCCCTATTCTGAAGAACTGAGAGGAAAACGGTGCTCCTTCACACTTCGCAGACAACCACTTTGCTGACAAAGGTAAGTGCAGGTAACTGGCACAACAGAAGACGTACGATGGGTCCGTCGCTCGGTTTCGTCACATATCGAATTTGCCCGGAACACTTTATGTTGACATACCTGTTTTTCTCGTTTCTGTCAACACCAGCGACCTAGCAGTTGTAGTGTCAAAATTGCGTGGCGAAGCTAAATGTTGCAGTTCCTCTCACACGTTTCCGCCCATTCCAAAGACCAATCTTGTCATTTAGATTTTCGGTCATCGTTTTCAGCCATTGTTTTTGAAGAATGCCGATGTGAAGAAACAACGCACTAGTTGCGTTAAAAATTCTTCACACTGGAAATCTTGTTATTCCACTCACTACGGTACCCCCCCCCCCCCCCCCCCCACCCACCCATTGCAAACTGACTTCTGCTTTTGTGCCACCTATACTTGCTTCACACAGTCAAAGAGAAAGATTGGTCGCGTTGAAGGTTCAAAAAGTAGTAACTCCTTCACACGGTAAAAAGTAAAATTATGTTCTACCAAATTTCAAAAGAACAACTTCAAATATGTACCGAAGACTGAAAAAAAAATGTAAAGCAAAAATATCTGCACTTCATATTGCCGTTTTGATATCGATATATCGGAGAAAATATCCCCGACGTATATCGATACTTTGTGGGGGAAAATGATGTTATAACGATGTATCGATATTTTACCTACAGCCCTAGTCGACACAGCGAGTACACAGAACGGCAAAACTCGCAGCACCTGAGGAAGACGACTGGGTTGGTCGCCGAAACACTGTACAGAAGGTGGAAACAGCACATCGGCTGAAGACGCGCAAGTTCGCTATGAGGCGCGTCTCAGGCTTAGTTTTAGCGATGCACGTGAGGCCAGTTTTACTCCTCTCTTAACTTCTTTTGCTGTCCGCTGACTCACTGTCTTTAACTACTCTAAAAATTAAAAAACAGAAACTCAACAACTGCTTGCATAACTTCATTGTTAACTTGCGCTGCCTTCTTTTCAGTGTATAACTTGTACACAATATTGAAGTTACTGTAAGGGATTATAAAGTTTGCTTTCGAACACTCTCCATTAAGCTCTCCCCATTCGCTGTCGAAACTGGTCTGCACTGGAGGTAAGCGTTACGGTATCATCAGCAAAACGGAGAAGGTGCGAATGTATTCCACCAAAAAGTGTGCCTTCTTCGCATTCGCTTTTTAAAGATCAGAAGGAGGATCCTAAGAATAGTTTCCTTGGTACAGACCCTCGATGTCTGACTCATCTTCCAGTTGTACGTTTCTCAGTACACTGACCGAGTCTGATGTGAGCTATAGCAGTTCTCTCAGTGGGTTAACGCAGTCTCAATCGATACCTTATTTGTCAAGGACGTGGGTAGAGATTTAATTGGGCCTGAGGCAGAAGCCTTCGCAAAAAATATGTTTTCAGACACGGTCCTGGTTCATACTCTCTGTTCAGTTGTTTTAATTTCGTGCAGCATTTGCAAACGGTTCAGTTCTAAAGCCGGACTGTTTCTTTAGTTGATCAAAAAATATATTTTTCAGTGTGGTTTGTGATAATTTTACTGAATGTCTTGTTTTCTGCGGTGAAGGTACCGATACAGTTGTAGATATGTATGCCTCGTCGTTCCAATTTGTTGGGACCATATCGCCGTTGAATATCCTACCAACGTTTTCCTCAGCATCGAAGTAGGCCAAGTGCACGATCTGTGCTGCCTCGGAAGGAGGAAGCGAGAGCCGGCCGCCGTGGCGCTTCAGTCTGGAACCGCGCGACCGCTACGGTCGCAGGTTCGAATCCTGCCTCGGGCATGGATGTTTGTGATGTCCTTAGGTTAGTTAGGTTTAAGTAGTTCTAAGTTCTAGGGGACTGATGACCTCAGAAGTTGAGTCCCATAGTGCTCAGAGCCATTTGAACCACTTTAGGAAGCGAGACGGATATACGAAGCAGAGCAGCATGTGCGGAGAGGCCATTTGTCGCTAAGAGAAGTCTGCTAGCATGCAACGTAAGGCTTAATCTGAGGGAGACGTTTGTAGGGGACAAAGCGGGCGTCACCCCACGTTGCATTATTACCAAATTTATTTAAAATGTCGGGCATAGATCTGGCAACGTCGCAGTGACGTCATGGAGAGAACTTCAAATTTCGGCCGGAAACTACGTCAGTTGGACTACCTCCAGTATCCTGCTCTCCACCCCTCTTCCCCTCCCCTCGCCCATGTGGAAGTTGCCAGGAAAAGGAATCAGTCTCTGCTGGGCTGGCAGACACGAGTAGGATGGATGTAAGTACGCATTGTTTATTTAAACAATTCGTGGTGTCATAGACAGTAGGAGGTTCGGTCGGTGTTCTCGCCGTGCCGAGGTCCGGAGTCCAGCCGACCTAGTTCACAATACCACCACCACACCACTCTACCTCGCCCCCTCACGTGACGTGATCCAAAATGGCGGTCTGGGGAAAAATTACAGGAAAAGGACTCAGTCTCTGTCTAGTTGCTGGACTGCAAGGACGGACGCAATTGTTTACTGTGTTCAGTGGACGAGATGTCTGTGCTGGACACAGACGAGTGTATCAGCTGTAACCGTGCATCTGGGGACAGTGTCAGTAGCAGTGACATTTGGTGAAGACGAATTCGCTTCATGAAACAATGAATATGCAGCAGGATGGGGCTAAGCTACACTTCGCAACTCTTGCTGATAAGTGCGTGTGCTGCAAGTGCAGATAAAAGTGCAGTCAGTGTTGTGAAGCGCAACAGGCGAGACGCCCCGCTCGCAGAGAGGCCGCCTGGCTACCCATGTGCGCGGAGGCTCCGCGGAACTGCTGGCTTCCTGTCACGTTGGAGGTACCCGCGTCCCCCCTCCTACTTCCCACCCCCGGCGCAAGGATACCCTTTGTCGCTGAACACGAACTGCTTTACGTCTGGTGTTGTGCAACATTGTCACATACATACTGAAGATGGCACAGGAACTACATGTACCACTGCACAAAGAGAGAGACAGAGAGACAGCTTTGCAGATGGTGCGAGAATATTTAAACAAACACACGTTTTATTCTGAGAAATACCACCACTGCCACAATTGAACACAGGCCCTAAAAGAAAAGACCGCGGAACACATGTGAAACCATCCCTGGAACACATCACGCGTTTTTGTGGGAAATGCCCTTCTCTTCGAGCATGGGTTGCTTCAAGAGTTACTAAATCCAACTGAGGATCTCCCCAAATACACTTTCGAGATCGATCGCTGCACAGTAGTTTGCGTCAATTTTGCGATGTATACCGCCACTGACTCCAAAGAAAAGATGGCTGTACACTTGTAAAACCTCCCTGAGACATTTCGCACGTTTTTGCGGGAAACAGACCCCGAAACAGATATCAGATGCAATATTTGAATTTCACGCCAAAACAACGATATTTGCTCGTGGAAATAAATCTCTCTGTACCTCTAGAAACAGAACGCTTACCACTTTTCGAGTCTAGTTGCTTGTTTGAAGGCACTGCCAGAGAGAGAAAAATGTCTGAATCCAACAGCTGCTGTCGTGTTCATCACTTTTCTGAAACGGTAGTGTATATTTGCTGCTGCTGGATTCAGGGACGTTATTTTCCTGACTTCTCGAAACACACACACTGGGGTGTAAGCACAGATGGGAAAACCCTGTAGGGGCGGCATGAGGGATTTGCAAATACCGGCGTCATATCACATTCCACTCCTCAGCTGAATCGCTTTGCGAATTCGGTCGTCTCGTTACGATCCTACACCGCCGGCCACGAGCACCTCGCGCCTTCACACTGCTATCACACATCCCAGCGATCACCGTCCACATTTAGTGTCGCGGTATTTGTGGGGAAACCACTTCATTCGGAAGCAATACCATACCACGATTTCTAAAGGTTGTATAATTTTTAACACGGATATTTGTGTGCGTCGGCAGAACCAAGACCTTTGTGACAGTAACATAACCGCTGCAGTAGTGCTTTCTTAATAGGTGGTCGCTTATAAAATGATTACGCACCTCTTTCCAAGACACACTGGTACCACTAACACGAAACACAAATGAGACAGACCTATCCATTGCTCACTAGTGTTTGGTGTCACCAGCGTTCAGTTATTGGCGAAGTATTATTCGTCGTCCCCTAATGTGTGATAGATTCGCTGTGATCAGCGGGCTCATAAAGTGTGTGTGTATTCCGACATGTGCAAATAAAATGGCTTTGTCCTGTCGTGTGGATTTGACGTGGAAAATAGTGATAACCTTAAGCGGAATGAAAGATTTTTTTATGTGGAAAATTATGTCCAGTCATAAGAATGGTACAGATATTTGTGTTTCCAGAGCCACAGTCGTCAGAAGGAGGTATTACCGTTACTTCGCTCATTGTCGAATGTCGTCAGATTGAGGCTGCAATCGTAATATTTAACTGTAACTTCAGTGATAAAATGTAGTGGCTGGTTTTCTACGACAATTCTGGCTGGGTGGAGGGAGGGGGTGGAGGTACGTGGCAGCGGTGGGCTGTGCCCGGAACGATTGACATTTCCGACTTACGGAGGGAGGCATCCGAACTGGAGAAGCCAGCTGGAGTACAGGAACGTAGCTGACCTAACCGTGCCGCCCTCCAGGCGGGTGAATAGCGAACTCATTGTGTGTCGGGCAGCCTTCGTGATCGCGTTTGTTCTCCGTGGGAATTTGAGATGATTCAATACGGGCGAATGTTTGCGCTGGACAGTTACTCCCTCCCATATAAACTGTCTGCCAGACTGGTTCTGCACATTTCCTGTTTTCATTTGGTTGAGAGAACATCGATTGTAGTGTGTGTTGTGTGCATCTAGATGGTGAAAGACAAGTGGAAGAGATGTTTGGTAGTTCTCTAAGACATGAGAAACACCTAGTGAAGTAGAAGGATGATTTGGAATTGACATTGGCATCGGTATTCGCAAGTGGAACAATCAGTCTCCTCTATTTTCGAGTTTTCACGTAAAGATCTTCGCAGACGAGATAAGTTTCTAGTTATCTCTGTCCGAACAGGCCACGAAGGCCCAACGGTACCGACCAGCCGCCGTGCCATCCTCACATGCAGAGGCGTCACTGGGTGCGGATATGGAGGCGTGTGTGGGTGGCACGCCGCTCTCCCTCGGCCCTGCGCCACTTCACTACGAGACGAGACGAGACGAGAGTTTCGCTTACTGAGTGGACTGCCGCACGTCCCATCTTGCTGCACCTTGCTCAAGTTTCGGGTTTCCGTATAATTCCTAGTCTTGATCTTCGGGACTGTACTGTGCAAGCGATCGGTGGCACACTGCTTTATGTTTCATATGGACAAGAATCGCGTAAATTGTCTACGTTGTGGAAAACTATGTGAAAATACATATGTTCTTGTAATCCCAGAAAGCACGGCAGCAAGCAAGCGTGCAGGTCGCGGCCGCAAACAGTAACGCCTTTGTGCCGAGGGGAAACAGCCCAGCATTTGCACACCAGTTTGGAGAGTGGCTGCGCTCTGATGGCGCGTCAGGCCAGGGTGTTCGCGTTGCGTGGGCGGCTGACTCGGTGGGTTTCTGACCAGTCTCGCGGGGAATGCCTAGTGCTGCGACTGTGTGTACGGTGCACGTGGTTGTGGTTTTTTTCGAATTTGTCTTTGCATCATATGCACGCCCGAGTACTATAACTTTATGCTTATAACTATATGCAGGATGCAGACGTGATGATTTTGTTTGGTGCAGGATACGAAATGTGTTTACTACGTCGATATGGTATGTGGTGATATAGCCCAGTTGGAGACGGGTTTTACGCTGAAAAATTCGAGCTTTCCTCGACAGTACCGGAGCAGTGTAATTGTGGAAGTGTCTTTGGCAAAAGTTTCTGCATATCATGATCTGTAGATCACTTTTGCAGGGTTAACAGTCAGTGCAATATGACTGCTGTATGTTGTTTTTTTTTTCGATCTGTTCAAAATAGTACCGGTAGCAGCAGCAGTTTGGCGGGTTCCGTACCGAAAAAATTCAAACTTTCCTCGACAGCATGAGATCAGTGTACATGAGTAAGTGCATTTGGCATTAGTTTCCATTTTTCATGCTCTGTAGACCACTTTTGCACTGTTTAACTGTCAGTGCAATATGACTGCAGTTTTTTTTCGATCGCCGGCCGAAGTGGCCGTGCGGTTAAAGGCGCTGCAGTCTGGATCCGCAAGACCGCTACGGTCGCAGGTTCGAATCCTGCCTCGGGCATGGATGTGTGTGATGTCCTTAGGTTAGTTAGGTTTAACTAGTTCTAAGTTCTAGGGGACTAATGACCTCAGCAGTTGAGTCCCATAGTGCTCAGAGCCATTTGAACCATTTTTTTCGATCTGTACAAAATACTTTTGCCGCTGAAAGTCTCATCTGCAGAAAACGGCACGGTGGATAGTGCTGCCACACCGGCAGCAGCAGCTGCAGTTCGGCGGGTAAATTCAATAAGTACCAACGAGAATTCTTCATTTACAAAACATGCTTTGTGCAGGACTAAGGAACCTCTAGAGACTGGTTCAAACAAGTCAGGGGCAAGGTATCTGAGAGTCATGTGCTGTCTTCCTTGTTCGAGTGTTGAGAGGCAAGTCGAAGCAGACCATCCTCGTCCTGTTTGGTCAGGCGGAATGCTGCGCCCCACCACTGGCTTTAGGGCATCTCCAGACCAGAAGCTGTAGGACACCGAAAATTTACGTCAAATTCCAGCCACTTTTCTCTTTTGTAGGACAGTGCTTCGAATTCTGTTTGTGTGCTTGTTCTGATTTTTCCGTCTGTGCTTGGACGTCAGTGTGTGCTTCGAGAAGTGAGGAAAATAACGTCCCTGACTGCAGGAACAGAAAATATAAACTTACCCCACTCACCGTTTCAGGAAAGAGATGAAAACCACAGCAGCTGTAGGATACAGACATTTTTCTGTCTCTGGCAGTGCCTTCAAGCAAGCAGCTAAAACTCGAGAAGAGGAAAGCGTGCTGTTTCTAGAGTTACAGAGATATTTATTTCGACTTCCAAATATCGTCATTCTAGCGTGTAAAATCAGATATTGCAGCTGATATCGGTTTTGTGATCCGTTCCCGGAAAAGTATGTGAAGTGTGTCAGGGAGGTTTCACAAGTGTGCAGCGACCTTTTCTTTATAGTCAGTGGCGTTATACATCGCAAAATTGACGCAAACTACTGTGCACTGATCTATTTTGAAAGTGTATTCAGAGACATGTTCAGTTGGATTTAGTAAATCCTGAAGCAACTCGTGATCAACGTAGGGGTATTTCCCACAAAAGCACGTCAAGTGTCTCAGGGCCGGTTTTAGAAGTTTACCGCGGTCTTTTCTTTTGGGTCTGTGTTCAGTTGTGACGTTGGTGGAATTCCATGGAATAAAACGTGTGATTGTTTAAATATTGTCGCATCATCTGCAAAGCTATCTCTCACCCTCTCTTTGTGCAGTGGTACATGTAGCTCCCGTGCCATCTTCAAGTTATGTATGTGACAATGTTGCACAACAGCAGGTCTAGTACCTCCCAAAGCAGTTCATGCTCAATGATAAAGGGTGTCAGTGCGGCGGGGCTGGTAAGGAGGAGGAGGGCCCGCGGCTATTTCCAACGTGATAGGAAGACCTTAGCCCTGAGGCTACTGCGTGGCCGCGCCGTCAGCCGGCGAGTAGCCTCTAGCCTCTCTTGCAGCGGGCAGCTGAGGCGCTGGGGTGGACGGGTTGCTTCTTGCGCTTCGGAAGACTGGACTTTTATCGAATGATCTACAGCTACAGCACACGGATTTATCAGCGTGAGTTGCGAAGTGTAACTTAGCCCCATCCTGCTGCATATTCATTGTTTCATGAAGCGAATTCGTCTTCACCAAATGTCACTGCTACTGACTCTATCCTCAGATGCACGGTTACACCTAATACACTCGTCTGTGTCCAGCACAGACATCTCGTCCACTGGACACAGTAAGCAATTGCGTCCGTCCTTGCAGTGCAGCGACTAGACACAGACTGAGTCCTCTCCCCGCAATATTTCCCCAGACTGCCATGTTGGATTACGTCACGCGAGCGGAGAGGCAGAGGGCGACACAGTCGCGTGGTGGTGGTATTGTGAATTAGGTCAGCTGGACTCCGGACCTCAGCATGGTGAACACACCGGATGGAGCCACTATCTATGACAACTCAAATCGTTTAAATAGACAGTGCGTACTTACGATCATCCTATCCGGCAACCCAGCACAGACTGAGTCCTTTTCCAGAGGAGAGAGAGAGGGGTGGGCAGGAGGATGGTGGAGGTGGCCCAATGAGCTATTTTCCCGCCAAAATTTGAACTTCCCACCATGACGTCACTGTCATGTAGCCACATTTGTGTCCGCCATGTTGGATCCGCGATCTTGAGTACAGTTGACAACAATGCAACATGGAGTTTTGCCCACTTTGTCCAGCTACTGAAGTTTGTGAGGACGTGCGCCTGGAGCACTGCATTCTGTGGCAGTGAATCGTGGACTGCGCGAAACCCAGCACAGTGGAGTGTCACAGAATTTGAGGTGTGCTGTGGTGTTACGGAAGGACTGTGACTGTTAAGTGGACTGATAAAAATGTGAGCAATGAGGAGCTTCTCCGCAGAAGCGGTGGGGAACTAACAAGTGGGAAATGCACTGTGAGTCGTAGTAGAGGCAGGGTGACAGGATGTGTGGGGAAGAGGTGACATGCAAAGGCGAACGTGTGTACCAAATGCAGTTTTTCACAGTGAACGTAGGATTTACTTGAACTTATATATGACTGAAAATAACATATTGCAATGCAAACACCTTTAGTTCAGTGCCAAAATGCAGTTCGTATTTGTAAATCACATCTGCAATGAAAATAAACAGTACATTTAAAAATGGCCATGCTCTCATTTTCATGAACCATTTGGACATGTTCGGCTTTGAATGATGTTCAAAGCAAATATATTCTTTTTGAAAATGCCATACATCTTATTTTATAAAGCTTGCTATAATACACAATTTTGGTATGTGACATCAGGGGGAAAAATTACAAATTGACAAGTGAAACATTAATGTTCCTCTTGTGAATCATTCTTCTTCCCCGTTCTGCTAGTCTTGTTTGTAGTCTTCACAAAAATACGTTCTACATCCATTTTACTGTCTCACTACAACAC
Source organism: Schistocerca americana (assembly GCF_021461395.2). Lineage (NCBI taxonomy): Eukaryota > Metazoa > Arthropoda > Insecta > Orthoptera > Acrididae > Schistocerca > Schistocerca americana. The sequence continues at coordinate 21,129,197 of NC_060119.1, read as the reverse complement.
TGACGTAAAATAATTATTAATATTAATAGGAAGGAGCGCAGAAACACAGACTGATGGTAACAGGTGGTCTGCACTGGAATATCTTACAATAAATGGAACAGAATTGACGTGACTGGAATTAGCGGTTCCTTTTGTTCGTAATGGACTAGATATTCTTTGTACGAAATGTATATACTGATAGATTGGGATTATTCTGAACTTTGTATTTTCGTGGGCTTATGTTATGGGACGTGTTTAGATTCACTTGTGTCCCGTGATGCATTTAGTTTTTCTTATCCTACTTGTACCTTCCATTTTGTATCTCATTTGTTTTAAATTGTGGACATGTTGGCCTTTCTCCTAATGTTTTAAAACATCGGAGAATAACTTCCGCGGTGTTAGTAAAGGGCAAAAACTGTTGGGGAAAACAGACACTGGAATACACCTAACAAATACTTGAGAATGTTGGCTGTTAGTTCTGCACAGAAGGCAGAAGGTGAAGCGGTCGTCACAGCACCAGGGGGTCGTGGCAGGGTCGAGAACTTCGACTGTTTTCGCCTGTTGTTGACATGGCCACTGGGAAGCTGCCAAAATGTGTGACTCAAATGGCAGTATCTTTGGATCGCATTGTGTTACAAGCTTTTACAGGGCGAGAGTCAGTACGCGACAGATGTTTCGATCCCGAAAGGAAGGGATCCGGAGCGACCGACCGACAGATAGACGGTCGGGTGGAGGGACAGCACAGTCATCGTGTGAGTGTGCCCCTTTCAGCGACTGAGGCACGCAACCCTAAAAACTGGCCAGGAGGTCTGAATAGAAGTCGCACACCGAGGGTCCCGTACAAACTTAATTACGTACCCAGACAATTCACCCATTCCGCGAGTCGAAGATGACGACGATTTTTGCCTGTCATCGGCACTAAAACCGGCAAGGCATCGATACCACGAATTCCAACACTTTCCGGAATGTTTTAATTTCAGTTTTAGAGTCAGGTAACAGATGACAAGACAAGTATTTTTCCGTCGGACATAGGCTAACAGTTACGCGATCTCTTTCCTCTACTTGTACCGTGGAGCCTTTGTTCGTGCCAGATTTCACGTTTCTACATGGAGGGGAAGTACCCTGCACGTTTTACCGACTGAATTTGCGAGTATCAGAGTGCGTGACACGTACTCGGAAGGCAGCACGCGGTGCACGACTCGGTACTCGGTACTCGGTACTCTGTGGTGAAGAGGGGTGCGGTGCGGCACCTGGCGTCGTAGCGAAGCAGCGGCGGGGGGAGCAGAGGTGCTTAGCGAACGAGCAACACGGCAAACGGGAGATTTACTCAAGTCGTGTTTCTCAAAACGTACGAAGACTCGTCAGAAATGCTGCAGCGCCAAACGAGTCTCCACCTGCGTCATACGACAGCAACTAGGGAGAGTTGGTGTTCCCGTACCGAAGCGGCGTCGCGGCGGCGAGGCGAGCGCGGCTGCCGGTACGTGGCAAGGTGGGGTCTTAACGGACACGCACACAGACAGACAGACAGTCTAACAACAAATGACAATTTTTTCGTGTAATATAATTACAAATTTGCAATTTTTGTTTTTTTTCCTTCGGTTGTACTGCGGAGCCCTCCTTCTTGTCAAATTTCACGAATCTGGGCCAACAGGAATTACCTTGTACGTATTGAACATTGTCTTTGTGAGTATCAAAATATGTGACACAAATGGCGTTATCTTTTCAGTGCTTAGACTTAGAAGCTAACTTTTATTACACCACCGAGAGACCATTGACCTCATTAAGTCACACGGATTTCAACTTAATACGTCGACCTGTTCCGGAAAAAAGGGCTTTGAACAGTCTGACAGACAGACGGATGGACAAACATTGATCCTATAAGGGTTCTGTTTCTAGCGACTAACGTACTGAACCCTGAAGACGTGAACTTGGCGTGAGTGTCGAGTTAAACTGTGTGGGTGCCGTACAGCGTGAGGTGTCCGTCTCCTGCCTCTGTGACAATTTTCCAGGCGAGTGCACTGAACGAGGGGCGGGTGGGTGTGGCTCAGACGGATTCGGGGCGCTACTGCAGTGCCCGCCTTCTGTCTGGGGGCGGGCGGTGAGGTTTCGCGACGCCCAAACACCCCCCACCCCCACCCCAGCCCTCTCTGGAGCTGTAGTTTCGTCATTATGTGCAGCAGTGGCGGCTGACTGCAGCGCTTTCCAGCGGCGTCTCCTTCTGGCGCCTCTTCTTCACTCTCGCTTTTACGCATAGTTGATAGTCACATCCCATACAGGTTTTCTACATTTTGGAAATGCAGTCCATCGTATCCTTTTAAGTAGTGTTTGCGAGCTGACTCTCAGGTTTATGATATTCCTTTTTCTGTATAAATATGATGCAGTTCCGTCTGTTTCTCGATCACGTAGACGACTCGACATTGGGCTTCAGGTGAGACAATAGCAAAGGGAGGTCGGGAGTCCCGAGAGTAAATGAAAGAGAGGAGGAATGTACACTTCCTTCCCGAATTCTCATTTGCTGTTTTGCAAAGCACTGCTTGTCCACTACGCCAGTTATGAAAAACGAAAGCAGATGATCCCATTAATGACAGATTTGACACTAGGTGGTCCAACATTGCGCGCCAATACGTAAAGAAAATCATTCTTACGTAAGAGAGAGAGCTGCTGAGAAAACAAACATTCTCTTCCGAGAACTTGTCATCAGGCAACATAAAATTGTTATGGCACGGTGTGTGGCATCATAATAGCGTGAGTCCAGGGAACACAGAAACGGACGTTGTACTCAGGTTAGTGGCATTCCACCCCTAGAAACGGACAATGAAAAATATTGTTCCTCACTGTTGCAATTGCTGTGTGTGCGAGATCCCGGGCAGCCCGCTCCACTCCTAGTGTCTTGCAGCTCACTCATACGAGCGGGTTGCAGCACTGAGTAACAGCGACACAAGTTCATTCCATCCTTAACTACGCTGCTGTAACAATTTCTTAAAGGTGTTGTTTATTAGCAGCTCTTCGCGTTGCATTAGAGAATGGCTTTCTTTTAAGATCCGATACCGTTTTCAGGACAACGAGTCGTACTTTCCCTCAAAAATCTGTCGTAGAAACTTTAGTCGAGAAAGTACCGACCAGGTGCGCCCGTTAACTCTCCCAGAACGCAGACCTTGTGCAGCATTGCATTAGTGTTAACATTCCGGGAGCTCGGGTTCTGAGAAGAGTTTGCCGGCCGTCAGCTGGGTTTGTTCTTTGTGACAGGGCGGCACCGACTACCTGATCGGCCGCTACAACAACAACAGCGTGGACCTGAACCGCAACTTCCCGGACCTGGACCGCGTCATGTTCAGCTACGAGCAGGCCCACATCGACTACAACAACCACCTGCTCGCGCAGCTGCAGTTGCGGCGCCTCGCCGAGCCCGTGAGTACAGCCAGCCAGCGAAATTACCTTAGCTTTAACAATGAGTAAAGAACGTTTCACGTATTGTACGGACATTCGATAGTTAAAGACGCAAATAGATGCTGAAAAAAGTGGTTTTTTTTTACAAGATGAGACTGTTACTACTTGTTAACATAATGCCCACGTACCGGGTGATCAAAAAGTCAGTATAAATTTGGAAACTTAATAAACCACGGAATAATGTAAATAGAGAGATAAAAATTGACACACATGCTTGGAATGACATGGGGTTTTATTAGAACCACCCCATATGGCTAGACGCGTGAAAGATCTCTAGCCCGCGTCGTTTGGTGATGATCGTGTGCTCAGCCGCCACTTTCATCATGCTTGGCCTCCCAGGTCCCCAGACCTCCGTGCGATTATTGGCTTTGGAGTTACCTGAAGTCGCAAGTGTATCGTGATCGACCGACTAGGGATGCTGGAAGACAACATTCGACGCCAATGCGTGACCATAACTCCGGACTTGCTTTACGGTGCTGTTCACAACATTATTCCTCGACAACAGCTTTTCTTGAGGAATGATGGTGGACATATTGAGCAATTCCTGTAAAGAACATCATCTTTACTTTGTCTTACTTTGTTATGCTAATTATTGCTATTCTGATCAGATGAAGCGCCATCTGTCGGACATATTTTGAACTTTTGTATTTTTTTTTTTTTTTGGTTATAATAAAACGCCTTGTCATTCCAAGCATGGGTGTCAATTTGTACCTCTCTATTTACATTATTCCGTGGCTTATTAAGTTTTCAAATTTATACTGACTTTTTGATCACCCGGTATATGTCTACACTTGGAGTCGGGATGAACTATATCGATGTCGATGCAAAGAAGTCTTCGTGTTGTTGTGTGAGCCACTTTTCCAGTAATTCTCCGACCTCCTTGTTGTTGCTGAACGCCGGTTGAAAAGTTGACTCCGAGGTCCGTCACATACTAAATCTTTTTTAGGACAGCGTCACCTTGTCTTTCGTAGCCTTCTTTCAAGTTTATACACACTTTGAATCTTGCTGCCTTATGTTGTCGCGTTAACTTTTTCGTGACCCACCTTGCCGTCGATTCGCTGTACTTGACCTCGTTACTGATAACGTTATATCAACTGTGCCAAAAAGTACTGAAACAGGTTTTACACAATTATAACACGCCAGCCTGCAGGAATAATATCGTCAGTGTGTGTGTGTGTGTGTGTGTGTGTGTGTGTGTGTGTGTGTGTGTGTGTGTGTTTCGAGAGGAGGCGACATTTCAACTGCCCGGAAAGGAGTCTGCTTGCCAGTAACTCAGTTTCGACTCTTTAACTCAGGCGTGAAAATTACTCCGGTTCGCAGAACTTCAGCATATTGTGAAATGATTCGACAAAAGATTTTAACCAAATTTTTGTATTTATAAGGCAAAAAATGAATCAGTGAACGTCATTCAACTAAAATGAGAACTTGAAAAGTAGACGTTGTCGTTACATGCAATATTGAGTTTTTTGTTATTTACTTGCAACATGCTCCATGAAAGATTTGTAACACTATAGGTATGTATTGTGTGGGTGGAGAGTGTAGTGTAATGTTTGTGCCGTGTGATGATGATGACAGAAGGCAGAGGGTGGCAGAAGGGTGCCTCCCCGTCCGACAGGCGGGTGGTCGCCGCGCGACCTTAGCTGGTGTGGCGCTGCGCAGAGGCTGGGACTTTAGTGCGGGACGCTGTCCACCACCTCTCCTGCCCTTGCCGACCAAGTAATGGAGCGAACATTGTTTTACGCCACCACCATTCGAGTCAGCTTAGCGCCAGGTGGAGCGCCATAGCACAAGCATGCGCTAGCGACCTCGGCCAGTTTAAAGTCACGGAAGTGCAACACTGCTCTTACAGACTGTTTCATTTCTGCATCAGTTGCCTCGCTAAAAATCGAATCCTTTCATATTTACATAAACCGTAAAAGCGTTTGGTTATCACACACTGATGGTGGAGCCCGAATGGATTGATTTGGGGGGAGGAAACCAAACTGCGAGGTCATCGGTTCATAGGATGAGGGAAGGAAGTCGGCCGTGCCCTTTCAAAGGAATCAAAGGAACCATCTCCGCGTTTGCCTGGAGTGATTTAGGGAAATCACAGAATACCTAAATGAGGATGGCCGGACGCGGGATTGAACCGTCGCCCTCCCGAATGCGAGTCCAGTGTGCTGAGCACTGCGCGGCCTCGCTCGGTATGGAACTGGTAGACTGTCGGTACACAGGTGCCCGATGAAGAAACGTGTCGCTAGAAAATGGATCACAAGTAAGTGCAGATCGAGAAAATTTTATTATTTTAATCCATCCCCAACAACTGAACTTTCTCCATCCTTCAGGAGCACGGAATATCGAATCGATTTTTGCTTCGCCGCAGCAGAGACCACGTCAGGAGCCTGGGCAAGTCTTCGACACTCGTGCACGAAATAACGTCTTTCGTGCCAGAAATCAAAACTGTACGTCGGGAGTGTTTTGCAAGTCGCGCGAGGACTTGGCAAAGTCCAGAAATGGTGCCCGTTTACTGTAAAAACCGCATCCTTCCAGTAAACAAATGCAGCGAGCGGCAGCCGCGCGGGGCCGTGCCGCAGCCCTCGTCCTACAACACTGTGGCCGCCGAGACGCGCCGCGCCACTACGGACTGTCAGTCTGCGGCCGTCTGTGGGCCGAGAGGCTGCGGCAGCGCTCCCGCTCAGGCCGATCCCCGTCGCGAGAGCGAGAGAGACCCAGACGAAGCGGAAACGGACTGGGGTGGGGGCGTAATGCAGACAGTGAACGACGCTCTCGTACCGTATTGCGGCGAGTTGTCTGGATTCTGCCGAGCGAGCGAGGGCTGAGCTACGCACCTGTTTGCTGATATACGCCCCAGCGTGGGAGGGCGAGTACACACGGGCAGACGGGGCAGGATGGGACGTTGGTGTGTAGTGCACTCGAGCAGGCTGATCCAACTAGGGCGAAAGCGAGCACACCACGACGTAAGCAGATGCCTGTTCAAAAAGCCTGTCTAATCTGCAGAGCCACACTCTGCAAGGCAAAAAAAAAAAAAAAAAAAAGTGTGGTAAGATCTTATGCGACCAAACGGCTGACGTCATCGGTCCCTCAGCCTACACTCTGCTTGTCCTAACTTAAACCAACTTACGCCAAGGACAGCGCACACACACATACACACACCCATGCGCTAGGGAGGACTCGAACGTCCGACGTGGGGAGCGGCACGGACCGTGACAAGGCGCCCAGACAAGGCGCCTTTGCAACGCGATGGCTTCGAGTTGTTTACAGTGAAGTACGATCGGAATAGTTGTGGCCGACTAAAAGCAGTGGAATGGGCTCACGTACGAGGCTTTCGAGTTCTCGGCCCGTGCCTTCCTAACCTACACGCCCGCCCAGCTGATCTCTCTCTCGCCTGCAGTCTCATTTATCATCTCGCGAGCGCTGTTTGCGATCTCGAGGAATCTGAGGACGATTACTCGAGTCTGGAGCGCCGGAACTTGCCGACACACTATTAACAGAACCGAGTGCCGGAAGAGGCACGTCCGCCGCATCACGGCACGAAGCAGCCCCAGCCGCAGGCAGCCAGTAGCTCTCCGGGACGTCGCAGAAGCTCTCCACCACGCCTCGCTGGACGACGACTACTTGAAGAAACTATGTCGCCGAAAAATGGGCAGTCACGGCGTGGGGAGACATTTCGAGAACGACTGTCTCATCCTGATCGCAGTACACGGTATGGTGTCTTCAGATTGGATGGGATTGTTTGGGGGAAGAGACCAGACAGCGAGGTCACCAGTCTCATCGGATTAGCGAAGGACGGGGAAGGAAGTCGACCGTGCCCCTTCAAAGGAACCATCCCGGCATTTGCCTGGAGTCATTTACGGAAATCACGGAAAGCGTAATTCAGGATGGCCGGACGCGGGATTGAACTGTCGTCCTCCCGAATGCGAGTCCAGTGTGCTGACCACCGCGCCACCTCGCTCGGTACGTCTTCAGAAGAAGACGGTCTGTGCACCAGGAAATACAACACTGAAGCTCAGAGTGCGGCATTCTTTACTTCGCGCACACAGGAGCCGAGCGCAGGCCGGCGACGACGCGGCGGCACAGCGTCGTCGGCCGCCAGTGCATTCGCGTTCGCCTTCTCGTCGTCGTTGCTGCCGTCCTATTATCGTTACAAAGTAGCGTTTTAACGAGAGTTTCGCCGGCCGGTATTGTGAGCGGAGAAGAGGATTTAGCGCTCGTCGCATTTGCAGTATTTATGTTACTGGAAGAAGCTCATCATCAGAAAAAGAAGGAGAAGAACAGACGACGCTGGTGGACGATCTCTCATTTAAAAAGTAGGAAGCAGTGTGCTGAGACAAAATTAAGGTCAGAGCTGAATTGGAATATGGGCTACCTCCTAATGCTTTCCCAGTTGAGGCTACAAATTTGAAACTGTTCTTAAATTGTGTACACACTGAAATTTCGAAAGACTAGACGTCTTTTAGGAGAACTCTGCCTGCAGCACAAAGTTAATAGTTGCCCCCAGTTTTATTTGTTTCTCTTTGTCGTTCGTGACGAAAAGATGTCGATGAAGACAGCTTTTCCTTTTTCACATCGTGCACATCACTTTCCAAGCGTCTAGTCTCTTTGGTTTACTTTTATAATAGCAGTCCGTACGGTCTCATAACCATTCCCGTTCACGACAAAACCGTATCAGCTTTAATGCTCTCTCCATATTCCACGCTATGCTACACTACTTTAAAACGCAGTAAATTCAGGCCGTTAGCCAGAGCAGGCGGAAGCAGCAGCTGCTGGAATTTTCGTGCAACGACACGTCGCACTGGGTACGTTTCATTGACTGGGTTCGCCCTTTAATTTAGCAGCCAACCACTGTACTTTAAAAGTTCCAGAGTTTCATCAAACACTTCCTCTTCTTAAATTAAGGAGCGAAACCGGTCAATAAAAGATAGTACGTGCGACTTGTGACTGTCCTGAAAAACTTGAACAAACAGAACCGTTCTGGAAAAGCAACAGGTGTGTACCGCAGCAGCCGACACCGTAGGCAGCTTCAGGAGGAGGGGGGGGGGGGGGGGGGGATTCCAGCCGAGGCCGACCGCTTAGACGGGCCCGCCCGGTTTCCTCCAGCACACGGAGAGCAGATCCCGGCCTCCGTTGGCGTAGCGTCTACGCGCCTTTAAAAGATTCCTTTTCATATCTTCCGGTGTCAAACGTACTGTATCGGCCATTTACGTGACATGTTGTCCAAGCGTAGAGTACAACTTAACAGTGTTCTCACCGTGGAAAGTCGTGTTGCAGGTCTGAGCGACAAGCGAACCTAGCGGCCGAGGTGTGTGCCGTAACCAGCTGTATTTGTGTCATTTCGTTTCTAGTGCGCCAAGCTGAAGGGCCAGCCGCGGGACATCTACTACGGCTTCGACTCGCGCTGCAAGAAGGTAAGAGGAGAGGAGAGCAGAGCGCAGCACCCAGCCCGGCTGCCGCTACTGGTCCCCCACCCCGCACTCCCACCCCCTGCTGCCGGAGGGACGGCAGGAACCGTCATTCCAAGCAAAAGAGTATAACGAACGTGGCCTCCGAAGTACGTACCGTAACAGCTACGAGCACTTGTTCGTCTTCGATGCTGTGAAATAAACCTCTACTAATGCAACCTCTCTGTTTTCCGTACTTTCAGAGTTACGAGTTTCCACCGAAACGAGAAAAAATTGTCCAGTAAACCTGGGCTGCCAAGTGCGTATCGTAAGAACCAGGAGCACTTGTTCGTCTGCGCCACTGCTCAACACGTCTGTTCTACTCCGACAAGTGCTCGCAGCTCGTACGGTATGGCGTTCAGGACCCACGTTTCCCGGACTTTTCTGCTAGTCCCTGTCGTGTCCTTGAACTTTGATTACTCGCCCTGTAGCAGCTACTGGCGCGTGTGTACAGTGCTGCAGACACAGGGCTTTCCCTTCCGAAGGCGGCGTTCACTCGAGTACCGACTCTCAAAAACGCACGGAGAAAGCCCCGAAGAGCAGTGTGAAGTCATCGATGCATTCGAGGGCGGTTAACGCGCTACGGAGAACTCGTAGGCAACATGTCGTCGAAAACAAATTCGAGCATGCGAACCGAATTTCGAATACTAGCCAGGAACTAAAATTATGCTTCCGTTCCAGTTTCGGAGACACACAGTAGAGAAACACTCTCTCACGCCTTCGTCGAGTGGAGCATCTGCAGAGATGTGTTCGTGCTACCGTAGCATATCCAGACATTTATGACCACTTTATTACAACAAATCGTATAGAAAACACGTCGTTTAACGTGCGGATGCCCTGAAGCAGAATATTTTCTCAGACAGCAAATTCTTCTACAAAGATAAGTGTGACGCTTTAGCTGCAGTGAGCCGTTTTGCTGTATGTACCTTTCTTTTCAATCTCTGTACTCCATAAACGTTTATTGTTTAAACAACTCAATTCTAAAAATATGTTCGTTCTTCTACTTGAACCTGCTATATTTTTCCCTTCCTTCTTAGACTGTTCCATTTAACTTGCTATAATTTTTTTCCGATTAATATTAGACGACGTGCACTCTTAAACAGTTTCCACCCGTTACAAACAAATGTTCAGAAATTTAACGTCTTCTCATTGCTCTCTATTTTTTCTTTTCCGTTTTAAAATACGTATTTATACTGCGTTTCCCAAAGATCTCAGTAGTTAGTAGGCAGTGCCATGCTTTGTTCCGACTTTTATTTTTCAGTGCTCTGTGAAGTTTTCATCACAGTATATGTCACAGTATATCTCTCACCTCGTCTTCATTCTGTTACTCGTCCATTTCTACAACATTCTCTTCGAGTTAATCTCCCACGCGTAGCCGTGCCGTGCGTTGCTTCCTTCTTCCCGCTTTCCCTTCTTCGCTTGATACGGGTTTGCCATCTGAGCTCTTCATATTCGTACAACTCCTTCTTTTTTTCCAGACGTACACTATGTGATCAAAAGTATCGGGACACCTGGCTGAAAATGACTTAAAAGTTTGTGGCGCCCTCCATCGGTAATGCTGTTAATTCAGTATGCTGTTGGCCCACCCTTAGCCCTGATGACAGCTTCCACTCTCGCAGGCATACGTTCAGTCAGGTGCTGGAAGGTTTCTAGGGGAGCGGCAGCCCACGCTTCACGGAGTGTTGCACTGGGGAGAGGTATCGATGTCGGTAGGTCGGTGAAGCCTGGCACGAAGTCGGCGTTCCAAAATATCCCAAATGTGTTCTATAGGATTCCGGTCAGGACTCTGTGCAGGCCAGACCATTACAGGGTTGTTATCGTCGTGTAACCGCTCCACCAACGACCGTGCATTATAAATAGGTGCTCGATCGTGTTGAAAGATGCAATTGCCATCCCCGAATTGCTCTTTATCAGTGGAAAGCGAGAAAGTGCTTAAAACATAAATGTAGGCGTGTGCTGTGATAGCGCCACGCAAAACAACAAGGGATGCAAGCCCCCTCCATGAAAAACACGACCAGACCATAACACCACCGCCTCCGAATTTTATTGTTGGCACTACACTGGCAGATGACGTTCACCGGGCATTCGCCATACCCACACCTTGTCATCGGACCGCGACACTATGTACCGTGATTCATCACTCCACACAACGTTTTTGCACTGTTCAATCGTCCAATGTTTACACTCCTTACACCAAGCGAGGCGCCGTTTGGCATTTACTGGCTTGAAGTGTGGCTTATGAGCAGCCGCTCGACCACGAAATCAAAGCTTTCTCACCTCCCGCCTAACTGTCATAGTACTTGCCGTGGATCCTGATGCAGTCTGGAATTCCTGTGTGATGGTCTGGATAGATCTCTGCCTATTAGACATTACGACCCTCTTCAACTGTCGGCTCTCTCTGCCAGTCAACAGACGAGGTCGGCCTGTACGATTTTGTGCTGTACACGCCCCCTTCACGTTTCCACTTCACCATCACATCAGAAACAGGACGTTTAGGAGTGTGGAAATCTCGCGTACAGACGTATGAGACAAGTGAGCACCCAATCACCTGCCACGTTGGAAGTCTGTGAGTTCCGCGGAGCACCCCATTCTGCTGTCTCACGATGTCTCATGACTACCGACGTCACTGGTATGGAGTATCTGGCAGTAGGTGGCAGCTCAATGCACCTAATATGAAAAACGTACATTTTCGCGGGTGTCCGGATACTTTTGATCACATAGTGTATCTTTAATTTTCCTATAAGCCGCTTCTATCTTTCGCCCTACTGATGCGTACATCTACATCTTTGCATCTGTCGTCTAGCCATTGCTGTTTTGCCATTTTATACTTTCCGTCAGGCACATTTTTAGACGTCTGTATTGCCCTGTCACTGCTTCATTTGTTGCGTTTTCATATGTTCCTCTTTCGTTACCTAATTTCAATATTTCGTGCGTATTCCTGAGGTAGTTTTGCCAAACGCTTCAGTGCCAACATTAACAACCTGTAGAACAGTATACCGAAGAACCTCAAACACCCGAGTAACTTAACTCGCTCGATATAAGAGTTACATGTATCAACAGCTTAACAAAATTATGCGCCCCCCGTGAGTACTATCATTTGGCGACAATCTTGTTTCGACATCTAGAACCGTTTTGCAACAAAAGCGGGTCGTGCCTTACGTGAGACGCCCTCTGTATCGCGATAAGTTGCGCAGCTAACGCTACCGTGTACTCTGAGGCGTGTCGTTCGCCGAGTGCGTGTGCTCTCCTGTTGCGGAGCTCTGGTGTGCTCTGCAGACGCGCCGCCACCGCCCTTCCCCCTCTCCAGCTCCAGCAGCGGCAGCCGCGCGCGTCCCTCTGTGTCTGGGGTGTGGGTGGTGCTCGCACGGCCGCGGTGTTGTGTTGTGTTGTGTTGTGTTTCACGTCTTCGGGTTGCACTGGTTGGCTGGCCCGCAATGCTTTGCGTGCTTGACGTAAGCCTCTTCTGCTAATGGTGTCGGAATGTCACTTTCTAAAATTAAATAAACTCTTTAAATACATTTTTTTCGTTCCTGGTGTTGGTAGCTTGCTCTATAAAACTGGTTAAATAATTCTAATTAGAACTAACCGTTTATTTAAAATGGCGTGGCATACGAGTGACAAATCAGACTCTGAAGGAACGTACAGAAACGTGAGCGAGACGCGACGGGTTTTATGAAACAGAAAAAACAGTAAGGTAGCAAGGAAGTTAGAGAAACTGCTCTGAAGTCCTAGATCCGAAGAAAGAGAAACTAAAATACCTAGTTCTCTCTGCCGACTTGACAAAAAATCCCAGAAAGTCTTGGTCGTATGTTACATCAGTAAACGGATCCCGAGCCGTGTATCGAGAGATTCTGTGGCCGTAATTGCAGTGAAACCCAAGATGACACAGAAATCGTCGAAATAATAAACGTCTTCTTCCAAAACTGTTTCACGTAGGATGATAGCACTGTGGTCCCTCTTTTAAATCGTCGCACGGACGACAAAATAATAGATATCGAAATAAGTCAGAACAGAAAAGCAACTGAAATCGCTAAACAGATGAAAAGTCGCTCAACCTAATGGGATATCAGTTCGATCCTATGGTTGCAGCACTGTTCTTAATGACTGGAAAGAGCGCAAGTCATTCCCGTTTTCGAGAAGCGTTCCCAACAGACACACAGAACTATAGGCCTGTATCATTTCGGTCTGTTGTAGAATTTCTGAACACGTTTAACGCTCGCGGATCGCGACATTCCTGGAGACAGGAAACCGTGTAGAACCCAGCTCGTTCTGTTCGCCCTCGAGACAAAGAAAGCACCAGACAGACGCCACCTGGTGGGTACCGTCTTCCTCGACTTCCAGGAGGCGTTCGTCACAGTTCCGTGCTGCCGCCTGACGAACGAAATACGACCGTGCGGAATATCACACCAACTGCGTGACTGGACTGACAAGTTTCTAGCAAACAGCACACAGAACGCCAGTCTAAACAGAGAGAAGCCTTCAGAACTACAAGAAACTTCGGGTATGCACAAACGGAAAGGTATAGGTCCATTATCTCTCACAGTACATTGATATGACAAAGGTCTTGGAACATCTCATAATGCCTCTACAGCCGTCCATAATTGCGCAACTGTTGCGGTGCACGATGTTCTGGACAAGCAGACCTCTCCATTACGTTCCTGTTCCATGGGATTCGTGTCTGGCGATCTGGGCGACCAAATCATTCGTTGATATTGCCCAGAATGACATAAAACATTGTCATCCATAAAAATTCCATCATTGTTTCTCAACATCAAGTCCACGAATAGCTGTAAATGGGCTGCAGCTAGCCGAACACAACCGTTTTCAGTCAATGGTCAGTTCAGTTGGACCAGAGACATGTAGACACAGCCCACACCATTAGCGAGCCACCTAAAGCTTGCACAGTGTCTTGTTAACAATTTGCGCGCAGGGGTTCGCAGGGAGCGTGCCGTATTCGATCCCTAACGTTACCTTTTACCAACTGAAATCGGCACTAATCAGATCGGGCTACGGTTTTCGGCCGTCTACAGCCCAGTCGATATGGTCACGAGAACAAGAAAGGTGCTGCAGGCGATGTCGTGCTGCTAGCAAAGCAACTCGTGTCGGCCGTCTGCTGCCGTAGCCAAATAACGCCAAATTTCGCCGCACTCTCTCAACGGATGCGCTCGCCGTACATCCCACATTCTTTTTCGTGGCCATTTCACTCAGTGTTGCTCGTCTGTTAGGACTGACAACTCTACGCAGTCGCTGACGGTCTCAGCCACTAAGTACAGGCCGTCGCCCACTGCGTTGTCACTGCTGAGAGGTAATGCCTGACATTTGGTATTGTCCGCACCTTCTCGACACTGTGGATCTCGGAATGTTGAATTCGCTTTTAATTTCCGAAATGGAGTGTCCCACGTGTCGAATTGTAAGTACCGCTCCGCATTCAAATTTTGTTAATCCCACTGTGCATCCATATTCACTTCACAAGCAGTAGGGCAACAAGACATGAGGACAGTTTGCTAGTGCAGGTTGCCTACATTCAAGGGCAAGAGTACATTCAGGGACAAACCTATTGTTATCTTTTGATTGACACATTAAGACCCCCTATGGGTTAATTCATCCTTTTGATTGCTAGGTATTGAACCCCTGGGGATAACCTATCCTTTTGATTGATACAGCCTTAACCTGTTATTTCCCCACCCCTTCCGCACCGCCTCCTCCTCCCAGACCATCAGGAAACCACCAACCCTCCCCCTCCGCCTCGCTGATACAGGTACAACTTCAGGTCTGAGTTATTCGAATAGCCCCCTCTCACTTTATCATTTGATTGACTACTTAATTGACTTGATCACTTACTTAACTCTTCCACCTCTGGTAAACATCGCAACCTTTCCCTCGTCTCTCTCATTACTCTACCTGGAAAATGGCGGCTCTCTGGTGGAGACGAAGAATCTCACGACAGGAAATTGAGTTACAAAGCCGAAGGTATATTGTTTATTTATGAAAAACTCAGATTGCAGAGGCTGAATGTCTCTTGCTCATCATTCTCAAGTGTCTGTGGAATATGCAGGTGTTGTAAAATTCATCAAAAAGAAGTAATTAAATCGATCGCTTTTCTTTTTATGTGATCACGCTAGTAACACAGTACTGAAACACCCATCACAAGTAATTACACGGTTGAAAATCTCTGGATCATGAACCACGCACCGTCCACTGGACTGCACCCAGTACCGGTTCGCGCCACTGCACTGCACTCGGCGGTCTGCAGAGGGACACGCCACGCGCCTCTCCAGCAGTGACTGCTCGCATCCCGCGACTGACAGACCGGATGGCTGGCTAAGGCATCCGATAAATTCCCGTCGAAACACGTGCTATCTCTCTCTCTCTCTCTCTCTCTCTCTCTCTCTCTCTCTATCTCTCTATCTCTCTAGTTCTGCTTTTGTAACATGCCACTGCCTGGTCTGCACGTGCCTTCGGTCGCAGTCGGGCCGAACTGCAAACAACGCAGCCTTTACCCGGTAAACCCCTGCACAATACCGACGCACGCGTGATGCCTTTCTTTCGAGGGAAATTCCTGACTGAAAATGGATCCCGCCACTGGCTCTGAGCTGCTGTATGTGCTGGAGACAAAACATCTCGCGACAACAAATTCAATTAAATAGCACAGGATACACCGTTTATTTATAAAATTCGATTTGCAGGAGCTGGATCTCACTTTTCATTGGTGAGAAAAGTTCACATGCAGAAACTACATGTCCTAATTACGTAATTACACTGTTGCAGGTCGAAGGTGTGGCCTTATTGGAAAATATTTCTGCGTGCCCTGTGACGCTAGATACGGAAGACAGGTGGAAACACTGGCAAAGCGACGCACCCGCGCCCCACACCTGGGACAAACTACAGCCGCAGCCGGGGCCACAGCGGCGGGCGCGCGTGCGCGGCAGAGAGCACCGGCCCGCCGGGGAGGGCTTCCGGGGTGGCTGCAGTGGCAGGAATTGAGGTGTCGCCAGCACGCCCAGTGCACACGTCCCTCACGCAACACGCACGCGTCCGCTTGTGTCACGCCCACCCACCACGCTGGACACTTGGCCAGCCCCCGCTGTCGCGGGACAGGTCAGGCAGGTAGGCGCCTCAGTTGCTGAGGAAATCCGGGTCTTCCGGTCGCCGACTCCTCGAGACCGCCCTTGCAGGCAGCCGCGGTGCACTGCGAAAGGAGCAGCTGCAGCATGGATGTATACAGTAGTTCGAAACAATCCCACCCCCACATAGTCCACCCGGTTAAAAAAAAAAAGTACCCAATCCGAGAGAAAGATGTCGTTGACCATTCACCTCGAATTCCTGACGCAAAATGTTGATTTCTCCCGCTGATGCGAGTTTTCACATCGTCAGAGTATCGTTAACTGTTGCGAAAATCCTGTACAGGGCTGTGGCATAGGATGTGTTCCCTCTAAGTATTCTTTAGTCAGGTAGAAGAGTATCTTTCCTCAGTTATCACGGTCTGCAGCACAGGTGCGTGGCGTGCCGCTCCGCAGACCGCCGAGTGCAGTGCAGTGGCGCGAACCGGTACTGGGTGCAGTCCAGTGGACGGTGCGTGGTTCATGATCCAGAGATTTTCAACCGTGTAATTACTTGTGATGGGTGTTTCAGTACTGTGTTACTAGCGTGATCACATAAAAAGAAAAGCGATCGATTTAATTACTTCTTTTTGATGAATTTTACAACACCTGCATATTCAACAGACACTTGAGAATGATGAGCAAGAGACATTCAGCCTCTGCAAACTGAATCTTTTATAAATTAACAATATACCTTCAGCTCTGTCATTGAATTTCCTGTCGTGTCATCCTTCCTCTCCACTATAGAGCCGCCAATTTCTAGGTAGAGGAAGAATGGCGGTTGGGGAATTGTCAGGGGGGGAGGAGTTAATCAGTACATCAATTTAATTAAGTAGGCAATCAAATTTATAGAATGGGAAGGGGCTCATACATGAAAGTGCACCTATACTGGCGAGGGGGGAGTGAGGGTTGGAGGTTTCCTGAGGGTTTGAGAGGAGAAGGCGGAAGGGTAGAACAATATGCTAAGGACCTGTCCATCCAAAGGATGGGTTTTCGCCAGGGGGGGGTCATTACCTGCCAATCAAAAGGATGGATTATGCCCAGGGACCTTAACGTGTCAATCAAAAGAGAACAATAGGTTTGCCCCTGAATGTAAACTTGCCCCTTAATGTAGGCAACCCGCACTGCCGAATTGTTCTCGTCTCCTTGTTGCCCTACTGCTGTCAGATATCTTTTCACATGAATCACCAGAGCACAGACGACAGCTCTGCCCTTTTATATTTTGTATACGGAATATGCGATACTACTGCCATCTGTATGTGTGCATATCGCTGTACCGTGACGTTTGTAACCTGATTGTATATATAAATGTGATAGGGCCTAGCATCAGAAGTTGCACGAGGCTTTTCGCTGATATTGCTGCTGTACACAGAGGTATCGCAAAGCTAGGAGCCTCTGACAAAATGCAGGAAGAAATGCAGGGGGCCTGAGCTCGGTGGAGTGAGCCTCAGCTTAAACAAACGTGACGTTTCTCGTATACGTTAAGAGAAATGTTAGTTATTGTATGATCACACGATTGCAGGAAAATCACTGGAAGAAATTACTTCCACAAAACATTTATGAGTGCGTGTACAGAGGCATTTGAAAGAAACAACGACATTAAACTAATCGCAGCGAAGACAGACTCCATCCATACTGAGTTTCATTGGAAGAAATCTCAGAAAATGTTGTCCATCAACAAAAGAGGTGCTTTACGAAACACTGGTCCCACGAATACTTGAAAATTACTTGTCAATTTGGGTCCCATGCACATAGGATTGATAGAAAAAACGGAGAAGATCCAAAGGATAGCAGCGCGTTTCGTTACACGCTCACTTACGGAACACGGAAACGTCATGGAGATGCTCAGCCAGCCCCAGTGGCAGAGGCTGGAAAGAGCCAGTCTGCATCGCGTTACGGTTCACTGTTAAAGTTCCGAATCGCATTTTCCTGGAAGAGTCAACCGATATATTGCTTCCTCGTGTCTTCTTCTCCTTTTTTTCCCTTGTACCCGTACCCTGCATCAGCGCAGGGTCGGCAGTGTTAGGAAAGGATTTCGCGTTGTTAGTTTAAGGGGTGGCCGGATGGCCTTCCTGTCGCCACCCACGAATAATGATGTTGAAGAGAGTGAAATGATGAGGACAACACAGACACCCAGTCTCCGGGCAGAGAAGATCCGCAAGCCGATTGGGAATCGAACCTGGGACTCCGTGATCCAGAGGCAGCAATGCTAGCAACTAGACCACGAGCTGCGGACATATTTCTTCCTGACGTATGTCCCTGTAAATGAGCGCGAAGGTAAGAATCACAGAGGTTAGACTCCACACAGAGGCGTACCGCCAGTCGTCGTTCCCGCGGACCATCCGCGACTGGAAATGCAACAGGAAACGACAGCTCTACGGTGGCTCTACGGGAGGGTTGTGCGTGCAAACCTGCCCGATAACAACGAGAAGACCCGGGGAGGGAGACGAGCACGTGCTGTGTGGTCTGGAGGCAGCGAGAGACTGCGGGGCTGACCTGGCGCAGAATTTGAAGAGGAGCCCAGCTACGTGCAGGTAGGAGCTGACTGTGCGCTGGTGGTCAGCCACACTGTGGTCGCAGTGGTACCAGCCAGCACTGGTCGACGTGAGCCTCAGTAGCGGTGGTGGCGTTAGTAATAGGGCGTTCTTTTCTTTCTAATACTTGCCTTGTTCTCGTACTACCAGCAGTAGTAATGGTTATAATAATAATAGTAGCAGCAGTAGTAGTATATGCAGTTGTAATAGCACAAACAACACCAGGCGTTAAAGGCAGTTGCAAAATTTGTTAAAACAAAATGAATTTTCGAACAGTCCACGGGTATACTGCCGGTTCATAGTGTCCAACCCGGCATTGAATGTAATTAAGGAGACTGTCAGCAGGAAGTACGAACTGGCGACCAGGGCGGACGTAGCAAGCACATCGACGCTACGACAGATTCCGACGGCCACGTCTTCGCGACCCCCGGCGCGCGGGCGCGGACGGCAGAGAGAGCGGCCCGCGCGGGGAGGGGATTTAGGACGGCCGCCCGCCCTCGGGAGCTCAGTTCGTCAGCGCACCTGACGATGGCGACACGGCTGATCGCCGAAATATTGTGCCCGTTGGACACTATGGACCGGCAGTACACCCGTCGACTGTTCGAGCAACAAATACGCCGGGAGAAACTGAAGAATCAAAATGAATTCTGTCACGGTAAAGCGACACACTGGAAAAGGTACCACAGGATAACTACATGTAGAGTGGCGTATAGGTAGCCATCTAAACGTTAGACCAATAGCAACAGGAACAATGGAGTTAAGGGAACATAGTGCGCTAAGCTCGGTTCAAGTAGTTCAATTTCCAGAACAGAAAAAACAAAAAGAATGGCATAAAAATTCCCGTAAAGGTAATTTCCACGTGCAACGGTCAGTTATTGTATCTATAAAGTGTAGTAGAATCTATAAATAAAAACATAAAATAATAAGTCACGTATGAACTATATCTTTACTGTGAGCAACAAATTTTCGGAATTTTTGAGGGTCACCTTTGGATGAGACAAGCAGAAGTTTAAATATTCACAGCTACAGTACGATGCTTTACGCTGTTCAGCTCTTGTTGACACTCTATATTTACAAAATAATAATATTAATAACAAATAGTAAATAGTAAAAGTGCTTAATTCTATCGCTCATAGAGAATGACAGTAATTTATAGTGTATTAGCCATTTTGCTCCTAAACGAAGAGGAAAATCGACAATGTTTTCTACATCGTAACTGGTCCTTAAAATGCCATTCTCCGTGTTTTTGTCGAGATTAAATTCCTTTTTTTTAAAAATGCGATGGTGTATTTTCTTTTACGAAAATGAAAGGGCATTCAGTTTTGAGTATAAAAGCTGCAGTACATTTACCCCCTATGGGTGAGAGGTGATGTAAACGCGACAAATAAGTCAGCAAATGGTTTTCACGCACAGTATGTACAATACTCGTACACTGCACGCTAACGCTAAAATCAATTTCAGTGTAGTAAATGCTCAGAGTTACGACAAAACATTGATGCATTTCCGAAAACGCGCTTCAAAATAGATTTGAATTCACCTCGACATTTCTTTTCTGATTCCTGCACAGACGTTCTTAAATTGGTGACATAGATTCTCTGGTATGGTCGGCATTTCGTGGTAAACTTTGTCCTTATAGTATCACCGTAAGAAAAAGTCTGCAGGGGAGACGTCCGGGGGCAGGGCCTTGCGTCGTATCCGTCGGTCAGGTTGGTCTCTCTTCAGGATTCCTCGAGGTACAGCCGAGTTATGAGATGGGCAACCGTGGCGTCGATACCAAATGGCACGCCGTTCCACAAGAGCCACGTCCTCAAGCAACACTGCAAGTTCTTGGTCCCAAAAATTTGCGTGTTTCCCGACATTTAGTTTACCTTCAATGAAGTGTGGTACAATCACACGTAATTCCAGAATTCCATTGCCTTTGATGCTCAATTTTCAAGTTCCCACAAGTATCCCGGATTTTCCACTGACCAATAATGCATATTATGTCGGTTCGCTCGAGCATGGTTGGAGAATATCGACTCATCAGAAAATAAAATATTTGAAAACGTACCATTTTCAATTTGCACTAGAGCGCGTTGGCAAAATTCAACACGTCACTGCAAATCGTCCCCATGAAGGGCTTGATGTAGACTAATGTGATGTGGATGTAATTTATTACGATTAAGCATTCGAAGAAGACTACATTGTGAAATTCCCGAATGATGTTCCAACTGACGCGAACAAAACGTAAGGATTGGTGGCATCTGCAGCCAATATAGCGACTTCCGAATTTTCCCCAGTAGCAGTTCGTCTTCCATTATGTTTTCTTGGCGCGAGACCTTCCGATTCAGAGAATAAGTTCGCGTTCTTACGAGCTTCACTATAAATGTGAATCATATTTGTTCTGCCATTAATAGTGTATCAAACATTCGTGAGTACAAAACGAAGTGGGGCTAACTGAGAAGAGTACGTAATGTCCTTGTGGGATTTAAATTGGCGCTGGATAAACTCGTAGCGATGTCAACAACCCTGTATAAAAATGAGTATCGTTATGCGATTACAAGTAAAATATCAACAAACCACTTTAAAAATAAATTTCCTCCCTTGAATAACAATAACAAAATGAAAATAGAGAGAGAAGTCGCAGTGTGCGAAAACTATTTGCTGGCTTATTCCAAAAACACTTTAAGCGTTTCGACATTCGGTCATTTTCAAAGGCTATAAAATACAACACAAAACTGGTACCGATATATATGAAAGTGTGTTACATTTCACCACTGGTAAGGGACAGTACAACGACTAGAATGTGGCTCTCAGGCATACCTGTGATATGTCAATCATTGTAAAATAGATCATTAGGTACATTGTATGACGTCAACATTCTCAATCAAGAGACAAGTGCAAACTGCTGCCGGCCGTGGTGGCCAAGCGGTTCTAGGCGCTACAGTCTGGAACCGCGCGGCCGCTACGGTCGCAGGTTCGAATCCTGCCTCGGGCATGGATGTGTGTGATGTCCTTAGGTTAGTTAGGTTTAAGTAGTTCTAAGTTCTAGGGGACTGATGACCTTAGAAGTTAAGTCCCATAGCGCTCAGAGCCATTTGGACCATTTTTTGCAAACTGCTACCGAGGGAAAACTTTGGCAACCGAATGGAGTAAACTTCTAGGGTCGCTGGATACGTGGTACACATGCTGCACGTTTTGTTTTGTTTACAGCAATTTTCATCTTTACATCGTAGAAAACAAATTCGTCAGTAAACATGGAAATCACTTTGCAGTGTTTTACAAAAAGATATTTGTTCACAGAGTAATGTGTAACAGATCTTTTGAGTGGTCGGAATCAGTACATTGGAAGAACGCGCTGATTGGCGCTGGGGCCAACTATTTGTCAACAAACAATTTTTTTGACAACTTACAACATATAAATCAGTAGTACGAGTAAAAGTTCATAAATGTCACTTTTTTAAGAATCTATAAACTGTAGAGGCATGTGGTATTCACTTCTGAGGAAGAGGTGGCGCGACTGCGTCACTGGATCCGCCAGGGGGAGCAAATGAATGTCTAGACAGGAAATTCACACAGTATGAGAGGCGCAGTCTTGGAACCCCCATACGTCAGTTCAGCGGTTTAGTCCACTCGGTTTCCAAAATTATATCTCGGTAGCAGTTTGCACTTGCCTCGCGATTGGAAATGTTGACGTGATACAATGTATATAACCATCAGTTTAATATAACACCGGTGAGCTAGAAAGCCATTTTCTAGTCGTCGTACTATGTCTCTTACCACTGTTGAAATGTAACACATTTTCATGTCATCTGATATCAGTTCTGCGTTGTATTTTGCCGGCCGCGGTGGCCGAGCGGTTCTAGGCGCTTCAGTCCGGAACCGTGCGACTGCTAGGGTCACAGGTTCGAATCCTGCCTCGGGCACGGATGTGTGTGTGATGTCCTTAGGTTAGTTAGGTTTAAGTAGTTCTAAGTTCTAGGCGACTGATGACCTCAGAAGTTAAGTCCCATAGTGCTCAGAGCCATTTGAACCATTTGTTAAGTCCCATAGTGCCCAGAGCCATTTTTTGTGTTGTATTTTGTAGCCTTTGGAAATGACCGGTTGTCGAAACGGGTAAGGTGTTTTCGGAAATAATAAAAGTGTGGTCGAGACACAAGAAATGGCCGCTTCGTGTCAGAGAATTTTGATGCAAACTGCAGCTGCCCTTATGACGTCATCTGTCACCTTTAGCAGGTAAATGTACCACAACTTTTATACTGAAAACTGAATATGCTTTCCATTTCCGAAGAGGAAAATCCCATTTATTTTAAAAATGCTGGTAATTTGGTATGAAAAGATTTTTGACTTTCCCTTTTGTTGCGGAGCAACATGGTCACGACACTATAAGTGCCTCGTCCTGTGTATAAGCTGAGACAGGCATCAGAGTATGAAAGCGAAGAGCCCCCGGGCTGACGCGGCCGCCCGCCTGCCCGCCTGCCCGCAGGTGCAGCCTGAGACTCGCGCCGTGATGCGGCTGATCATGGAGGTGCCGTTCGTGCTGTCGGCCAACATGCACGGCGGCGACCTCGTCGCCAACTACCCGTTCGACTACAGCCGCTCCGGCGCCTCGCAGGAGTACTCCGAGACGCCGGACGACGAGACCTTCAGGTGGGTGCTGGCCGGCCTGGCACATTCTGTTCTCTCTGCGTTCCCGTTACGAGGGGGCGCACTGGCGCCAGCCAACGTCACCCTCCACACACCAGTTGCACACGTCTCACAAAACTTTTAGCCATACAGCCCACATCTGGCAGATTTTATTATTGAAAATACATATTCGTGAAAGAGTGTACGTTTTAAAATTTTTAGGCGACTGCAGAATAGTGAAAAATATGATCAGAGCTTATCATGCTGCTGCAGTGGTGAAACGTGATGTAGGGGGTGCATAATAAATGGTCGTGTTCAAAATGGAAATGAAATGAGGACTTCTACCCTGTAGAGCTGCAGGAAGCGACTAACAGCTATTGTGGAGTGGGGGGATATTGGAGGGAGAAAATTGTGTGGTGGCGTCAGATGGAGCACTGTCGACAGGGTCCGAGTGGAAGAGTACGTCCGTCCCAGGGCGGATTTCATCGCCGGATACAGGGGTCGGTTCAGATTCCGGCGGGAGAGGATGAACGAGGCACGGATGTGTGCGCAAGGGGGATAGGTGGGCGGCTCAGGCCGACACTGGGGCTGCTGGGGTGCCGTGTGTGCCGGCACCGAGAAGAGAAGGTTTGTCGGGGAATCTCTACGATTTCGGGGAATCTGTAGACACCTGGTCGCTGTCGACACAAGCTAGGACGGGCCAGATGAGGGCAGTGGTAGAAGGATGTAGACACCAGGTGCAGCCTGTTAGCAGTTTCCGTTATTTACCAGCTGTGTGTTCGTTCCATATTAATTAGTTGCTAAGAATTAGTCCTAAAAAGTTTAATGTGTTAGTGATACGAATGTATCGACTGTTAGACAGGAAGGTGAGTATCGTAAACTGATTCAGCGGTGACGTAGGAGCGAGGCACGCAAACTGTTGCACCTGTGTGTGTGTGTGTGTGTGTGTGTGTGTGTGTGTGTGTGTGTGTGTGTCTCTTACACAGCGCAGGACTGTCTTCGTATTGGTGGAATGATGTCGCCTGGGACGACATGTGCGTGAGAACTGCAGGAAATGACAATTTGCCCCCCTTCTCTCACCGTACGCACTCGACCGGGGTTACGGCGCCGGAGAAGAAGGGAGACGGCTCACAGGACGGGCAGTTCTCGCCAGGCAGAGTTGTGTGCGCCTGTCTGTCGTATGTGGTGGTCCACGTCCTACACCAGCTGCCACTCCCTGTGTTACGCGGTGCCAGTTAGGCGACCACGGGAGAAGGTGTCTGTGTCATCAAAGCGAATCTTACGTAGTCTTCCTCGAACGCGTTACCAGAAGAGCCGGTAAGACAGTGGGTGTGCGCCAGCAAGTTGAGTGCGGTCAGCGGCTGCAGCCTCGGAGGGACGGCTGCAGGGACCGCGCTGCTGCCTCGGTTATGCCCCGTGCCGGCCCCCTCCCCCTAATTCTGACCCAGACGTGTTAGTGGGGGGGGAGGAGAGGCGCTTAATTGCTCTTTGCAGTGCGACCCGTCTCCCGTCTCCCGCAGCTGTTGCGCACACCGACCCCACTGCAGGCAGCGTCGCTCCAGAGACGCATCGGTCCCCCGAATCACGAGCCAGCTTCAACACTGTGGCAATTTTACCTGCAGAAGCAGCCGCTGAAAACTCAGAATGCCTCGCAATCTCTTTGTCTGTCTCGGATTTTCCTCTGGTTCTTGCTTTATACCACTGCATAACACTTCTCTCACGCATCCTATCTTCCATATCATCTCACATAAAAAACTTCTGTTTGCTCTTTCTCCGTGTTTTACACTTATTTCATCTTTTCCTTTTTGTTTTATACTACAGCTCTATGTATCAGCAATACTTTTAAGATCTGTGAACTGAATCAGATTGGATGAAATGTAATGAATCTGCTGTGACAAACTGAAAATTTGTACGAGACGAGGAAGTGCACTAAGAAAGAGTAATGGATAAGGCTGGTGGTACTGTATCAAATTACTTTCGCAAAGAAATTTGTTCACCATTCGTGACATTTCTTAGGCGGAGATCTGCGACGTGGCGTAAGGACGGGTACCACCTTGTTATCAAACACAGCGTCATTGTTCCTTCAGAATGGGATAACAGAAGAACACCAGGATATCGAGTGAGAAGTTTGTATTCTGAATGTTGTCACTTTCATATTTCACAGTCACTAAACCGGTCACTCATTTTTCCAAAGTGAATAAGAAGTGTAATAAAACCAGTATCCCACCTCCTGCTGATGTCAAGACATAGTGACGAAACCCCAGTGCAGTGTAATGTGTGTACAGCTGACAGCTGACAGCAGTAGTCGTCAAATTTCAGTGGTGCTAGTGTCGACAGCGCTGGGACGGTGGTGGTCTGGGCGTGCGGGGCACTGCCGGCCTCAGGCCACGGAAGCCGACAGCAGCCGGCAGGACAGCGCCACACCGCCACGGCGACCACCACGCGGCAGGCCCTCCGCCTCGTGCGACGGCCGTGGGCTCAGGGTGAAGCGGCACATGAATCTCAGCCTGGCATATTCTTCTGCTTTACCTCTCTGACTTCTCAGTTCCCCGTGCTCGTCTTGCTTTGCTTAAGATTCCAGTAAATGAATTTGTAATTCTACTACAGCTGAAGAACAATATATCACGATGAAATTCATCAGCACCGATTTTTAAGGCGGGTGTGATCCACCCACTAAGAAGTAAGTGACTGTCTAGCACGCGAATGAACGCAAATCCTTGACACTGGCCGTGGCGCTACAATTTGGATCGAAGTGTAGGAGGCAGTAAGACGACTGCTCTTGCCGGAGGAAACATTGACATTCATTTCTTCCGGCTTCTACTCGTCTCTTAATTCGCTCTCAATGTACGATAGTTGGATAAGTGCGTAGGAACTGGGTTTACTTCTAAATAAACAATTACCACCATGCATATGCGTATTGCCCTTGCGCATATACCCTGCTGTAGATGGAATACAGTATCACGATTGGTTCATTATCGAACAGTGCGTGGAGGTAACACATGAGCAATGCTGTTCTTAAGTCCTGAATCTCCCCTTAATCTCTCGCCATAGCTCTGAATTATGCGCGGACGTGACAGGTTGTTACAGCAATGTAAATGATGGAATGCAAACTCTGTCAAACTGTTAGGTTCGTATTAGGGAGGTACCCTCCATTTCGAATAAAGATGAAGTACTTCCCACGAATCATTGTGCTGTTAGCGAAGATTCCGACACCGCACACTGTCGTGTTTCTAGTGTAGTAAGCATAGAAGTAATGTACAGGGTGAGGAAAAACTCGCCCACCCGGACTTTGTGCCATTCCTCACATACTGCCAATACAAAAATGTCTCTCACAAAATTTCGTCCTGCGCATATTTCGTACAGTAAATGGCCGTTAGAGCTCGGCAATCTGGAAACACTGTAATCACATGTACGGTAACTATCTCTGTCAGGATATAGCAGTAGTGCTGCGCAATTGGTGTAGTGGATAGTCTTTCTGGGTTGGCATGCAGGAGGTTGGGGGTCCTATTCTGGGTTCAGGCATATTTGTTTTTATTTGCTTAAAGTAGTAGCGGTACGGTATCTGGCGTCTTAATGGTCGTACAGCGATTACAGTGGGTCTTCTACAAAACATTTGGAATTTCGTGCTACCAACAGACAAATGCAAGTCCGACCAATAAAAATTGGTCAGCTTTTAAAGAAGCCTTTTGCACATCGTGGACGCGAATTGTTTAGTGTCACTGCATCCACTAGATTCCAGACCTGTTTTCTGTGTACCCTCCGCCACTGGTCCCATCGAAATTATTTGCAAATCCCGTCGCTAGCGTACCGGTGACGTAATGCCCTAACGGATTGTAATGGACTTGAATGTGGTAAGTTGGTATTAATCGATGGGACCATTTGCGGCCGGCCGCGGAGGTCTAGCGGTTCTAGGCGCTCAGTCCCGAACCGCACGACCGCTACGGTCGCAGGTTCGAATCCTGCCGTGGGTATGGATGTGTGTGATGTCCTTAGGTTAGTTAGGTTTAAGTAGTTCTAAGTTCTAGGGGACTGATGACCTCAGATGTTAAGTCCCATAGTGCTCAGAGCCATTAGAACCATTAGACCATTTGCGGAAGGTTCACAGAAAACAGGTTTAAAATCTTGTAGGTGATGTGAAACAATTCGCGTCCACGACATGGAAAATGTTTCTTTAAAAGCTGACCAATGAAAACGATTGTATTTCCAAATCGGTGTTCGTAATATGCAAGTGCAGCTGTTCTCGAAAAAGACCCTCTGTAATCGCTGTGACAGTTAAGACGCCAGCCAGATACCGAGCAAATAAAAACAAATAATGCACTACCTCCTGTTTGCTAATCCAAACACTCTTCAGTGCACCAACAGCACAGCCCTACTTCTGTCTCCTGGCAGAGCTAGTTACCGTTCACGTGATTACAGTGTTGCCAGCCTGCCGACCTTTAACGTCCATTTACTGCCCGAAATGTGCGCAGGACGAAATGTTGTTAGAGACATTTTTATATTGCCAGTATGTAGTCGGGATGAGAGAATTTTTTTTTCATCCGTTATAGCTGATGACATACAGTTGTACTTGACTTTTACGATACTTTAGCGGTGTGAAAACGTGTGCTTATTCGGTCGGTACGAATACGACGCGGGAATATGCATTTGAGAAGAAATGGTCAGTGGACAGTTATTTTGCTATTGTTCACAAGGCAGGAATGTTTTGGTTTACGGAAAGCATGGCCCTCAGAGATCAGGAGTGTCTTTGAAGCCAGGACGCTTAACGGTTAACTCTTCGTGAGATATTCTAGACAGGAATTTTGTTTGCGAAGAATTGTTTGGTTTCGACAGGTATTGCCTCGTTTTCTTTGCTGCAGGTTCCGAGAAGGGTTTTAGAATTAATGGCAGACTGCTCTGGAAGTATCGGTATTACGGAAGGCTGCTGTCGAAAGTTTTGACAACTTGAAGGTTAGAGAGCTCAGGAAGGAGTTTGTCTGTGGAAATGGTCGACAGAGTCCGTTATTTATGAACGGAGACGACTGTTGGCCTCTCACCACGCGCGCACACACACACACACACACACACACACGGCTGTTGTTCTGGGGCTGAGACAGCCTGTGTTTGCTGTCGCCCATCTGTACACGTGAGGTGAGCTTGAGTACATACTTGGCTGTTGTCACTCCGCAAACCATGTGGCGCAGCCAGCAGTTGCGTTGACGACCGCTGGTGGCCGTTGTTGCTCGGGCCCGGCAGTCACTGCGCACCAAACAAATGTGCCTGAAATCTTATGGGACTTAACTGCTGAGGTCATCAGCCCCTAAGGTTACACACTACTTAACCTAAATCATCCTAAGGACAAACACACACACCCATGCCCGAGGGAGGACTCGAACCTCCGCCGGGACCAGCCGCAAAGTCCATGGCTGCAGCGTCTCAGACCGTTCGGGTAATCCCGCGCCGCCTCTGTAAACCATCTGTAAGCGCATTTAGGAGGCATTTTCGAGTGAAGTCCGTCGTCAGATTGATGTGGACTAGCTTACAGAGCAACCCAGCGTTCCTACTAATTTTTTCGAAAGCAATATTGTGAACAGCACTCACGTGATGCTAATTCGAATGAACGACAGACCATAAAAGTTTGCGGCAGGTATTTTAGCTGAAGGCTGCAGTGGAATTGTTCTGGAAAACCTTAACAGGAAGTAACGCTTGATAATGTGAAAAACTGAATCCGACGAACGGGAATATGCACAGGAAGCGATATTTCAGTGCTAAACGTTAGGTATCGGCAGTGAGAAGCATCATAGAGCAGCTTTGACCAGCCTGATGTCTTTCCTACACGAGCGTGACTTTACTTAGTGGAGGATCACTTTCATACAGTGCCAGCACACCCAGAATGTTTGAAGCACACCGCTGCTGTCCATTCAGTTCTTCATCCGTGACGAACAGTCAGCAATTTCGCCATTGTTCCAGTTGGAGGGGGCGAGTGTTTCCGAGAAATACGTTTAACGGTTTGCAGGAAGCGTCCTGTTCTTGAGTCTTTTATCCTTCTGTGACTGATTTTTGCAGACCGGAAACAGAAGCCTCTTGTTCGACTGTGACGTGGTGTGATCAATGACGTTGCACTTCTTTGTTGCGGTTGTATTGAGACAAAGTGTTACAAGTATCTCTCTCTCTCTCTCTCTCTCTCTCTCTCTCTCTCTCTCTCTCTCTCTCTCTCTCTCTCTCTCTCCGTGCCGCAGCTGCGAGAGTTCCAGAAGCCTCCTTTTCGAGTGTGAGATATACTGCCACAACCTACAGTACGCGTAAGCCGTCTTTATTTGGTTGAGAGAACATCGACAGTGATGTGTTGTTTGCATCGCAGTGAAACAGACATTTGCTGAGCTCTAGACATGAGGAACACATATGAGTATTAAAACTTTAGTTGACTTTGTAAAGTACTTGTTATATCATTGACATCGATATTCGTTAAAAAAGTACGTGTGGAATACCAGTTTTCACCTTTTTCAACTTTTCACGTAAAACTCTACAAAGATGATACAAGTGGTTTGCAGCACGTCCCACGTTCAAGTTTCGCCTCTCTAAAGACTTAATTTTCGCTGTTTATCTTCAAATTATACTGTGCAGGCGATCGGTAGCGTACTGCTATGCTGTTGATATTGAGAACAATCGCATAAGTAGTGTGACATTTGCGCAAACCATGTGAAAATAAATGAAGTATTCGAAATTTTCTTACAATTCATGATTTTACTATAAAAGTGTCGCAAACATTTTTTGGCGTGTAAAATCAGATATTGCAGCTGATAATGTGTTTCGAGATGGATACATTAATTCGCTATTGATGAAGCATTTCTCGTCGACAGAGCTCAGAACGTAAATATAGTTGTAGTCCCAGAGTCCGGGGATGGTCGCAACTCGCTGCAGAAACCACTGCAGCGAGCAGGCCCGGCCCGGAGCAGTAGCGCTGGCGGAGAGGGGGGAACCAGCCCAGCCGCCCAGCCGCCCAGCCTACTTACACCAGGTCGCACAGTGGTCGCTGCTGTCCACTGTGGGTGCCGCGGGGGGGCAGAGGAGTAAGAAGAGCAGCCTCGAGACGTACTTCGCAAGGCACGGGATACCCAGCACTGCGGCTGCATACGGCGGATGTGCTTCTTTTTTTGCGA
This sequence comes from Schistocerca americana, assembly GCF_021461395.2. Classification (NCBI taxonomy): domain Eukaryota; kingdom Metazoa; phylum Arthropoda; class Insecta; order Orthoptera; family Acrididae; genus Schistocerca; species Schistocerca americana. The sequence continues at coordinate 21,098,958 of NC_060119.1, read as the reverse complement.
CCTGTGTGTCTTCGCCATATGTCTAGGAGTGCCTGGCGGTCGGTAGCTATATGCAATATGCGGAAGTGATGACGTGACTTGTGTTTACTATGGCGTGCTGGTATAATTGTCTATGGTGATACAGCCTGGTTAGAGATCGGTATCACGGCGAAAAATTCTATCGTTCTTCGACAGTAACATTGCAGTGTTATTGACTGTCTTTGGCAAGTCTCCATATCCGTGATATGTAGACCACTTTTACACTGCTTAACTGTCAGTGCAATATGACTGCTGTATTTTTTTCCGATGTATAAAAATACTTTTCCTCTGAAGTTCTCGTAATCTGTCCGTCTGTAGAAAGTGGAGAACAGTGCTCGCACACCACCAACAACATTTTGGGGGGTAACTTCAGTAAGAACCAATCACGATGCTTCATTCACAGGAAGTCAGCCACAAGACATCCTTTGTGACAGTCTGGTTTGAACAAGACAGGGGCAGAACACGGCACCTACGGAAAGAGCCGCGCAATATGAGAGTCACGTGACGTCTTCTTTGTTCGAATCTCCAGAGGTGATTCCAGCCAGACTATCCTCCTCTTGTTCAGACAGGTGGGGCGCTGCCCCCACCCACCATTGTGGTTTTAGAGCATCTCCAGACCAGCAGTCGTAGGATACCGAAAATTCCAGCCATTTTTCTCGTCTGTAGGACAGTGCTTCGAATTCTAGGAGCATCTTTTGGACATCCGATCTGCTGCGTTTTTTTCACGATCTGTTTTCCTGATTTTCCCATATGTGCTTAGACAGCAGTGTGGGGTTCCCACTGTAGAACTTTGATTCGAAAAGTGAAGAAAATAAAAAATAAATGCCTTAACAGCCCTGACTCCAGCAGAAAATATAAACTAAACTCCTTCAGTGTTTCATTTATTTCGACTTCCAGGTGAAGGGAGCGTCCTGTGTAGAGGGTCTGTTTGCTTTGAGTCCGTCTCCTACTAGTTTCGAGTGGTTTTCTGAATTTTTTCCGGCACGATAACACCAGCTGTGTGATGCCGTCAATTCTGAGCTGTACCTCGACCACAGGCACTTGTCCCGTAGCTCTGTGCGTGTACAGGGCGACAATTATTCAACTGTATGAAAAAAATGTAAATTAGTTACAAACTCAGGCGTGCACACACTTTATTCAACATGTAAACGTCACTACAGGTACTCGGATTTAGGTTATGACATGTTCGATGTACTTGCCGTCATTGGCGATGATGTAGCGCAGACGAATAGCGAAATTTTGCACTATCCGCAGAAGTGTCGGAACATCGATTCTGTCGATGACCTCCTGAATGGCTCTTTTCAGCTCGCCAATGGTTTTGGTTTTCTTGCTGTACACGTTGTCTATAGACGAGGCCCCACTAAAACGAGTCGTATGTGTTCAGATCCGGAGAATATGGCGGCCAATAGAGAGCCATGCCCCTGGCCTCTGGGTAGCCCACAGTCAGAATGCGGTCCCCAAAGTGCTCCTCCACGACATCAAATACTCTCTTGCTTCGCTGTGATCGAGCTCCATCTTACATGAACCGTATCTTCTCGAAATCAGAGTCACTTTGGATAACGGGGATGGGATAATCTTGCAAAACTTCACGTACCGTTCAGCAGCGACCGTGCCATCGAGGAACATCGCACCGATTATTCCGTGACTGGACATTGCACACCAGGCAGCCATCCGCTGAGAGTGAAGAGACTTCTCGACCGCGAAATGCGGACTCTCAGTACCCCAAATGCGCCAGTTTTGCTGATTGACGAATCAGTCCAAATGAAGGTGAGGTTCGTCGCTAAACCAAACCATATTCACATCAAGTCCTGGTCGTTAACTCTTTAGACAATATAGTGTTGGCCAAACACAACCGCTGTTCCGCGGCCCTGGGGCTCAGTCGCTGACGGGTTTGAATTTTGTGTGGGAAGAGATGCAGGCCTTCAGCAACAATTTGTCACAGTCTCTGCCGGTTGGACCCCCCCCCCCCCCCCCCCCTCTGTTGTGAAGCTCATCTGATGTAATTTCTGGGGCTGGTTCGAAACGCAGTGCGTGTCTTCTCCATGTTTTCAGGCGTTTTCATCCGTTTCAGACGACCGACATTGCCAACACAGTCCTCACGAACACTAGCCGTTCTCTGAAACTTGCGAATCAAATTCTTGATTGTTAACACACTTGGACCGGTTGTCTTCAGCTTGAACACGGTCACAAACTTCCTTTGAGTCGTAGCTGGGCTGTTACTGCTCGCATAGTAGCTCTTCACTAACGCTACACGCTCAGGCACGCTGTAACGTGACATTTTTACAGGCAAATGACCGATAATAACAAGGCCCATATGCATGCTGATACTAATTCCCATCTTGCCCCGTGGCCAGTCTTGTAGTTTGGACGTCGTGATGCAAACCGTTCAGAAGTTATGACAATTTTATTTCATCTAGTTCCATAATTGACATCTGGTAGGTGTATAATTACTTCAGGTTACCTCCGAAAATCAGTGAAGTACCCTGACCTGACCATCCTCTCTGACAGCTGGTCAGAGTCTGACCGTGTCATGACACTGGCTCGAGAGAGGTGGTGGTGGGGGGTGCATGACGGCATGGGAGTGGGGCAGAGAGGCGGGGGAGGAGGGGGGAGGCCAACAGCACTCTCTGGTGGGTGTAGGGCGAACTAGCTCATTCGATCCCTGCACATCGAAGTGAATGCACACATCCCTGAGTTAGATTACTGGAGGTAGTTCAATTTAGCTGTAAAAAAAATATTAAATAAATAAGTGAAATACCCTGCCTACCTCTTCAGCACAGAATACCATTTCCCTACATTTCCACTAATTAGGTTGGCCCAGGTGAGCTTTTCCTGCCACTTTCAGGGGTGACGCCACAGGAGGGGCGGGAGAAGGGGAAGTTAGGTAAGTGGAGGCGGGGCCAATTGTCCTGTGTTCTGCCAAGATATCCCACCATTTCCAGGGGATTAAGGGGAGTGTGATGTCACTGGGGTGGGGAAAACCCAGCTGCCATTTTGAATAAGTTATGTGTCCTCATACCCCCTTCGTGCTACCGCTTGGATGAAGGAAAATGTTTCGTTATGCGATAACGCTCTGAGCTAATTTTTTAATCATTTTAGATACAAGATTTATACAAAAAGATGTACCCATTTTCAAAACATACTTTACACACTTAATTGCAAAATATTCTCTGTTGTAATACGTAGTAAAATGATAATTCAATAATTACCATGTAGAATAACAGTAATGGTATTCAGTCATGCAGTGAAATACAGCAAATCAATCACATCTGTCTGCAGCTTACTGTTCCCAGTGAAGGATACGTTTTTATAAGCTTGTATACAGTTTTCGTTCTCTATTTTGTAAATAGAAGTGAAAAGAAGTCAAAGAATTTCAAATGTAAAGATGTTACCTTTCTGCAAATACACAGTTGTTATTGCTTCAAAGGAGATACAAAGCCATTATATTACTGTGTCGTTTACAAAACAAATATTCGTGAATATGCCAATGTGGACTGTGTTATCAAATGGTTGCACTGTTAAGTATTTGTTTCTTCAGGAAAAAATCAGCTTTTAAAATTACTGAAAAAATTGTGTCTTCTAAGCGCTGTTCAATCAACATGTTTTCAGAAGACTCAGTTAAGGTACATGTGGTTGGCTATTGTGGATGTGTCAAAGTGGTTAAATCTAAAAGCATCAGCGTCTTGCACACACAGTACGAAGAATAAAACAAATATTTAATAGTGCAACTACTCGATAACATAATCCATATTGACCTATTCACAGATATTGTTTTGTAAATGATATCCTGTATAACTAATAATCCCGCTGAAAGAATAACATTTATGTATTTGTAGAAATGCAGTATTTTTACATTTTAAACGTCTTGACTTGTTTCTACTTGTGTGCTATAGAACGAAAAGTGTTTAGAAACGTACAAACACGTTTATTCACACTGTGCTTCAGAAATCGTATGTGCTTCAATGGAAATGGCAAGCTATTTTTCAATTTGTATTAATTTTGTAAACTTATATTTACAATGTACCCGCTTTGTTAACCTTACTAGGAGCAGAATTAATCTAAATCTGGAAAAATAATCGACATGATGGTGGAAGCACCTGAAGCACCCCAGATCTCGATATGCATCGTGCATTGAAATGATTGTGACTGAAGGCGGTTGTTCTTTATTTTACGAAAGTAGTACAGTCACAGAATAAATACTCGTAGAAATGGATAAAACTGAGAAATATATCTGGGAAACCAAATTGTGAAAGAAATTTGATATAGTGTAGTACCGGCGTCCCGCAGGGCAACTGCTCGCTATTGGATTCGCGGCCTACCACGGGCTTGTGAAGTTGCCGCGGCGCCGACAAACTCTGCTCAGAGTTGCGACCGGCGGCAGCGCCACAGACTCGACTCCTGCCGGGCCCGCCTCAGTCCGGGTTGTGACGGTCTGGTCCGCTCGTGGCTGCTCACAGCCTGGTACAAAGTCCAGTGAATAACCGACATTTGTGTTTACGTGTGCAACACGAGAAATTGTTTGGAACGTCTCGACGGTCATCTCAGAAAAAGAAATATTGAGCGTCAAAATGCGTGTACACGCGGAGTTTGTTCCCTTTTAGAGCAGTATGTTGGCTTTCTTGTGCAGTGTCACAGTTGTCTGGGCTGTGTCCGTGGCAGCAGATAGTGCTCTAGCCGACGAAGCTGGGTGTACTCTGCAGGTTCAGACCCCGCACTCTGCCTACTGTATTCTGGTGGCCACGAATCGAACGATCGACGCTGCCCCAAGTATGAGATACTAAACGGATCACGCCATTCCAGGACATCACTTTCAGTCTAGCGGTCGACAGGTTGCTGTCGTTGTGGTCTTCTGATGCAGTGCTACGTGCTACCCTATCCTGTGGGTCCTCCTTTCCGAATAACTAATGGAACCTACATACTCTTGAACCTGCTTACTGTGTTCTTCCCATGCTCTCCTTCTGCAATTTTACACCCCACAGTTCCGTCCACTACTAAATAGGTGATCCGTCAGCGTCTATTAAAGAGTCGTGTAAACTGGTCCTTTCCTTTACTCAGATTGTGCCACAAATTTCTGTTCTCCTCACTTCCGTTCACTACCTCCTCATTAAAAATGTTGTAAATCTGTGGTAAGCTCCAATGGGACCAAACTGCAGAGGTCATCGGCCCCTAGGCTTACACACTACTTAATCTAACTTAAGCTAACTTACGCTAAGGACAACACACACACCCATGCCCGAGGGAGGACTCGAACCCCCGACGGGGGGAGCCGCGCGGACCGTGACGTGGCGCCCCTGACCGCGCGGCTACCCAGCGCGGCACCTCCTCACTAATTACGCGCTCTACCCATCTTCAGCATTCTTCTGTGACAAATGGTTCAGATGGCTCTGAGCACTATGGGACTTAACATCTATGGTCATCAGTCCCCTAGAACTTAGAACTACTTAAACCTAACTAACCTAAGGACAACACACAACACCCAGTCACTACGAGGCAGAGAAAATCCCTGACCCCGCCGGGAATCGAACCCGGGAACCCGGGCGTGGGATCTTCTGTATCATCACATTTCAGAATCCCCTTTCTCTTCTCTTCTGTTCCGTGTATTGTCCATGTTTCACTTCCGTACGTGGCTACGCTGGAGACAAATACATTCAGAAAAGACTTCCTAACACTTAAATCTATATTGGATGTTAACAAATTTCTCTCCTTCATAAGCGCTGTTCTTGTCAATAGAGTCTACATTTTATATCCTCTCTACTTCAGCCACCATCAGTTATTTGCCGCCGGCCGGTGTGGCCGTGCGGTTCTAGGCGCTTCAGTCTGGAACCGAGCGACCCCTACGGTCGCAGGTTCGAATCCTGCCTCGGGCATGGATGTGTGTGTGATGTCCTTAGGTTAATTAGGTTTAAGTAGTTCTAAGTTCTAAGGGATTCATGACCTCAGATGTTAAGTCCCATAGTACTCAGAGCCATTTGAAGCATTTTTGAAGTTATTTGGCTGCTCAAATAACGAGAATCATCTACTTCTGTGTTTCGTTTTCTAGTCTAATTCCCTTAGCGGCGTCTCATATAAATCCACTCATCTGATTATTTTGCTTTTGTTTATCTCATCTTATACGCTCCTCTGAAGACACTACGCCTTCCGCTCAACTGCTCTTCCAAGTTCTTTGCTGTCTCACGGAACTGCACGATCATTGGCAGTCCTCGAAGGTTTGTCTCACTCGCTTCTCAACCACTGCTTCCCTTTTATGTGCCTCGAGTGTTAGAATTGCCATCTGATTTGTGTACAAGTTGTAAATAGCGTTTTGCTGCCTGTATTTTATTCTGGATACCTTCGCAATTCCTAGGAGTGTATTACAGCCAACATCGTCAAAAGTTTTCTGTAACACAACAAATGCTATAAATGTAGGTCGAGCTATCTTGTAAGAGAACTCGTAGAGTCAGTATTGCTTCGCGTCTTCATGCATTTCTGCGGAACCCAAACTAATCTTCCCTGATGTTGGCTTCTGACAGATTTTTGAATGTTCTGTAAATACCTGTACTTCGTGTCGCTATTCTACAACCATAGTTCGGTAATATACACACCTGTCACCACCTGCTTTCGTAGGGATTGGAATTATAACCTTTTTCTTCACCTCTGAGAGTATTTCGCCCGTCTAGTACAATTTGCACACCAGGTGGAATGGTTTAGTCGCGGCTGACTCCCCCAGCGCCCGCATCTCGTGGTCGTGCGGTAGCGTTCTCGCTTCCCACGCCCGGGTTCCCGGGTTCGATTCCCGGCGGGGTCAGGGATTTTCTCTGCCTCGTGATGGCTGGGTGTTGTGTGCTGTCCTTAGGTTAGTTAGGTTTAAGTAGTTCTAAGTTCTAGGGGACTGATGACCATAGATGTTAAGTCCCATAGTGCTCAGAGCCATTTGAACCATTTTGAACCATTTGACTCCCCCAGAGATGTCAGTGCTTCTGGATGAATGTCGTCTCATTCGTTGGTGTTATTTCCACTTTTCGAGTTCTTTTACTGCTGTGTCGAATTATTCTCTCAGTATCGTATCTTCCCTTTCTGTAATACTACACTGAAGATAATTTCGGTTGTACACGTGCTCTGTAGATTCCTGCCACTTTTCAGCTTTCTCTTCTTTGCTTGGTGCTGGTTTTCCATCCGAGCCCTCGATAATGCAGGAGAGCTGCGTGCCCTGGGGAAAAATCCCGGCCGTCGTTTCCCCTCGCTTCCAGCTCGAGACCTGTGGCAGCGGTACTCAGGCGGACGTAGCCGGGCAGGCTGGCGGCGCCCCGCCGCCGCTACTCAGACGCAGCCTGCTCGAGTCACTCTCCCTCAACAGGGCGCAGCTGCAGCTTCAGACAGCCACTGGTCGGGGCCTCTCGCGGCGCCACATCAGCTGCCTCGCCCGACAAATGTCGCCAACGCCCGGCTGTCTCAGTGTACATGTAAAAAGTAGAGCACTTACATTTGTGGTACGTTACCGAGAGTGTAAGGCGGTAGCTGCAACTGGTACGACCGGCAGTTGCACGTGCTGTGACGTACGCCACGGGGCCGTGTATGCTGCACGTGGGCAGCCGTCTGTCCCACAGCACACACTACAACACGTGTCAGAAACAGCACAGCGTGACTTGACAGGCACCCACCGCACACACGTCAGGCATCTGACAGAGAGCAAATTAGCGACGCATTTGTTAACACCTTCCTAGATCTTACACTATTAGCGTTGCAGCAAGTGAACCCAGCTATAGATTGAGAACAACCGAGGTAGTACAGTCTGCAAAATGCCTGATTGTCAGTTCCCTTAGGGCGACTGTCAGTATTAATGATGAGATACGTTAATGGTACTGTGAAATGGAATACGCATTTGTTAAGTTCAGAGAAAGACTGTCTACTTACAATTGTGTAAACATAAAATGTATTCGTACGTGCCAATTCAGAAACGTGGATAGAACGAGGTACGGAGTGATAAGAAAAAGTCAGATGGATGGCTACTGGTGTGCACCACCCTTATAAAAATGGTACATTTTTCACTTACGGCATTAAATTTTCAAAACAGTTTCGTAGAGGCCCGTGGGATCACTATCCATACGAGATATTTTATCGGTCGTTTTCTTCTCGTTGCTCCGTCTTGTGACGTTTGCCTCCAGTTTGCAGCCCCTACAGCCCCCTGGTCGGTGCGCTTGCGTGTCCGCAGGCACCTGGCGCTGTCTTACGCGCAGCAGCACGCCACCATGGCCAACCGCAGCCGCCCCGGCTGCGACAGGGGCGACGACTTCAGCTTCGGCAAGCAGGGCGGCATCACCAACGGCGCAGCCTGGTACAGCGTCCAGGGAGGTCAGTAGCCGACGAGCACTTCTCGCTTACTTCCAGTTGCGGTGTGTCTCCTTCCTGTTCATTAATTTTCAGCTCGGTGGTGGTCACCATTTAGAGAGGTTTGTCAGTAACAAGGATGACGCCGTCGACCCTTCTGAGGCGTTTATTTATTTCTGACCTCAGGCACATTCGTACATCAAAGTAGCTTAGGTTGGTGTGTCATAATGATTAAACCACAAATATACGACAAGTTATGTACATCCCTAGTTGCAATTAGAAACAGAACTATCTGCTACTACGTCTATTAAATTTTCCCGGACCAGTTGTCGGTCACAGAGAGGTGAGTACTGCAGTGTGGCACTTTTCAGTCGGCACAACTCTCTTCATTTCGGCAGAATCGTGATGTCAGCACTGTTTACCCTTCGCTTTTGTTTCTGGTACAAAGGACATTCACAGGTCCAGTGTCCGTTCGCACGAGAAAAGACAGTCTAGCGATCTACAGTCACAGGCCTTTCAAAAAGAATGGCAGTGGCGGCAGAAAGCGATGAGAATTCTCAGCCACATTAGCGATGGGAGTATTGGAACGAGACCGCTCTCATTCCGAAGTACCGTTATCCGAGATGGCGGCGATGACGTCATCCAAGATGGCGGCTGTGACGTCAATCGAGATTTCGCATTTTGGCGGGAAGTTTGAATTTTGGCGGGAAAGTGCCACGCCCCCCTCCTCCAGAAGATGGCCCGAAGTTCAAATTCCAGCAGGATAATGCACCACACCACTCTTATCTACACTAAGAAAAAAGAAAATGGCGGGAAAATAGTACTTGTCTTTATTCCCCACTGGGTCTGGACTCCAACTGCCACCACAGGGCGCTCTCCTGGTGTCAGGTGATGACGCAAGCACCGTTATTCGAGATGGCGGCACGCAGTGTGTTCACCACGAGCTCCAGAGCCCAGAGGGCGCTACCGTGACGACACGACATCGTCTGCTATCTCTGTAGCGACTGATAACGCCACAGCCTCAGACCCGCACCTTAATAGTCGCACCGGACACAGCATTCTGTAAATATGCTAACTAATTTAACTGAACACAAGTGACACCAACATTGCGCATCTAACCTATCAATTACCTAACTACTCAATTCCATTTCAGTTTTAATCATATTCATAACTCAATTTACAATTCCAATATTCAATGATCAAATGAGAAGTTCCACATTTTTCCACTATCAGCGCGGTGTTCATTCGTGACCTAGCACCCCCCCCCCCTCCTCCCATCCATCCTTAGAATGCTGCACTCCTGTTCGATACTCCATTAGTCACGTGATTCGACTTCATAGAACCTAGGACCTGGAATCAACCATCCGCCACATCCCCCCACCAGCCCATGTTGTCGGGCTAACGTGCACTAACGTGTGCTAACGTGCATAGTGCATGACGTAATCCAAGATGGTGGGGCAAAATAGCGGGGAAACGACTCTCTCTATTAAGGGCATAACTTTTTATTTTCCAATCAATGTCTTCACCACAAGATCTAGACTCCAACTGACCTACTACACATTACTGCCACCACAGGATACTGTCATCCCTCCTGTGACCTAATCCCAGATTGTGGTCTGTAGGAGGAAAATGGCGCGAAAATGGCTCAGATTCCGCTGGGCTGCTGGGGAGAGTAAAGAAGTAGTGCACTCTATTTAGTTTGGAATATTTTGTTTAGGGATCGAATATATTTATCATACTGACGCAAAATACTCGTCACGTTGCAACTTATGAGGGGTTTATTGTATAATTATCGACATATTGAAAAATATCTATTGGTAGTCTTAGTCGACCATGAGTTGCTATCTGACTTAAGTTGGCTCTGTTTAAACGCGCGGTTATGCCCCCAGTATCATTTGCATCGAAATTATCATTACACTCTAATTATTAAACAAAAAATGGTGATTGCTAGCTACGAAATCAATAGTGCGGTGATTAGCATATGATACCAAATTAAGATTTATTCAGAACAGGATGAGCAATATTTCTAGCACAACATGAGAATACAATACACTCGCTAACCTAAGTAACCTATCATTGGCACAATGCATCCTCTTTTCCTAACTCTTAAGTCAACACTGAACCCGCAAGTGACTCTATTGCAGTTCTGCCTGAACGGGCACAGACTCAGAGAGCGCCAGTCAAAGAGCTGGCGGAATACGAACTCATTTAGAATTACAGTTCCCTACTTTGGCTGATGATTGCTAATATCAGCGTAATTCTCCGTGATGATTACGACGGTCGGCCCAGCCAACGTCGTGGTGCCGTCTTTCCCGTGAGCGAGCTTGGCTTTAGTCTCCAACGTGGACGTGGTTTGCGCCCGTAAACTCCTGTACGTAAGTGTTCAATTGCGGAGTTCGTCACTAGTCAATACTCAAGCTACTTGCACATATGCCAAGAGTAGTTGGTCGACTCAAGTGCGCGGCAGCAAAGGTACTCTTCAGATTGCATATGAACACCACAAGTTAGTACAAATCTGTTTCCCTCCTCAGAGGAACAGATGTGGAGTCGTATGCTCTGAACTACTCAGACTTGGAGAGTAACCACTGGACTCAATGCCGGCAACTTCTCAAACCTACTTCTCTCCACGCTCCCCGAGCAGGGCAGCAAGACACCGCGACTGCTCTCCTCCACAGCCGACCCCAGAGTCCTCCTTCAGAGTTTTTGCAAACCTGGCCGTTCTTCGCCGCATGGACCCGGTCGCGTTGGTAGCCAATCACGACACAGACTTCATGTATCCGTGCGCGTTTGTACCCAACCACGACACAGAATTCTCCCGCGGTTACTGTTGCCGCCAAACTTTTAACACGTATCTCTACGCGCTCTGCGCCAATTCCGTCACAGTCTTCCGCAAATTTTCCACTGTGGCGCGAAATCGTCTTTCTCTCTTTCGCATATAGCTCCTTCTCGCTTCTTGTTGTGATGGCCCAGCCTCTCCGAACGTGTTTGGTGGTCTGAAGTGCCAGCCGACAAAGGGGACCGGCCGCGGCCATCCCGTTAGTCTGACGTGACATAAGCAACTTCCTTAGGGGTTCCGGCCGTGTTGCAGCCGCTGAGCCCATCTCGTTAGTCTGACATGACACATACAACTTCCTTTTCTGTGTCCATTCTCTCCTACCGGTGGGCCAATTATCAATTATTATTCGGTGTTTTAGTACTGATTTAGCATCATGCAAGGTGCAAAATCTGCTATCTTACAATGTTATGCTTGGGGCCACAATACACAGTCTGCATACACACAAACAACTCCTAATTTACACAAACAATTTAAGTACAGACATTCAGACTACTCCTAAATAATTCAGCACAGTTATGTCTAAACACACTTAGTACACGTAAGCTGTCCAAATAACGCATAGCACAGCCTACAGACCTGCTCGCAAAATAAGTCAACCAACACGTGCAAGCACCCTCCGCCAACCCCTGTCCAGTAGAGCGCACAGGCAACCCCAACGACGTGGCGCGGTCTTCAGCTGTCAAACCACGCACAGGCCCCGCAAGCATGAGGTGGCGACATCTCATTCGTACTTCATTTCTGAGAAATTCCTAGCCAAATACGTGTTCACCTAGACACACGTGACAGGCGAAAGTCGTATGACGGCGCCGTTGATGATGCGATCTTGTTTACAGTGTGCGCACACCACGCAGGGCCACGTGCATGGGACCTCCCTCGTTACCCTCACTCTAACCGTGCGATCCGGTGAAGACACTGCAGGAATCCACTCCAGAATAGCAGAACCTGCTTTCTTTTTAGCGATCGTAATGGACCATACGCGACGTTTTACTGATGCTCGCCGCGCATACCTACTTACCATCGCAAACACAACATTCTTAATCTTACATTCAAGCCACATTGCTATCTGAAATAATAACCAAGTCGAGCTCTAGTAAATTCCATGGTCCCCCAGAAATACTTAGCGTGCTCTTTTTTAGTAGTCTTCTCTCAGCCTGTATGCACGGAAATTCTTGCCCTAACAGAACCTCTTTACGAAAATAACGCACAGTAGCGTCCAATGCAATCTTCCTCGCGGACCTAACGTGATACCCACTCCATCACGTGATACCCATCCTGCTCTCAACATATGCAAATGTTCACACAGCTGTGTAAAGGCTCCCATATCCCAGCACAAAACATGTGAATGAATCCAGCATTATCATTTGCTCTTATCGAATTTACTCGCCGAATTACTGATGCCGCTGGTATCCAAGCACCATCCACCTCTTCTTTCTGGGACTTTCAGAGGTAAAATTATTTTCCACAGATGGCTAAATTCCATTACAATTAAACCCTTAAACTTGTTTATAGATCATCAAATACACACCATACCCACAACGATATTGGAAGCCAGGAACATATGTGCTGGTGTAACTACAATTAAATATTACTATTGCTGCTACAGTCTGACACCCATCGTTGTACAGTTAATGTCTCCCCTTGACGGCTGTGCTTCTCGAACCAATTTTACTGTCTATAGCACACATAATTCTCAACATAAGAAATCTCTCTCGATTATCCATGTGATCAATCTATACGTCCCTAACTGTAGCACACACAGTCATCCTCTCTAGTCATGCCACAAGATAAACAACACTAACTTAACAATCCAGTATATACACATTTTACACTAACACTGCAATTATCTTTTGTATCTGTACAGCACCTGAAAAATTATCGTATGCCTACACTCGTACAAGCTGTATGTCACGATGCTCCCCAGTCCTAGGAAAGCACCATCCACCTTTTCTTTCTTTCTGCAGACGTGACATTCAGCCGCAATAAACTATTTTACACTGTTCGCCATATTGCACCAACAACTAAACCTCGCAAAGTGCCATACACATCATCAAATATGTAAAGAAAACTACTCATGTACGCTGTCCTCCCACTCATGGCAGGAGCTTGAATATTAGTGTGTGAAACCGATCTCCAACTCAGCAATATGTCAATGCGTACCGTCTCGATGTAGTAAACATACAATTCCTATCCTGTGGCATGCAAAATCACCCCTTTTACATGAGAAAGGCGTCACTCAATCGAAGTCACTCTCACAACTTATGTGCAAAGACAATCTCGTTTCCCCTCGGTACAAACGAGCTACTGTTTCTGGTCCGGCCCTGTATGCTTACTTGCTTTTCTACACCCATCTCCAGGCAGACTCTTGTATTACAAGAACACACCTATTTCGGCCATAATATTAGATCATTTTCGCGTACTTCTCGATATCAAGCACACGGCAGTAGAAGCCCGATCTTTGATCTCGCTGATCTAACAAATTCCAAAACATCCCTATAATTTACAAGCCAACTAAGGTCGTTCCCATGTCTAGAGAACAGGAAAACATGTTTTCCACATGCCACATGGATACACCACAATCGATCTTCTTTCAACTAAATAAAGGCCCGAAATGTACAGAAGCAGTCAACCGAACAATTTACATGGAAGTGAATAACAGTCCACCTCAAATGCATCTCCATCCACAATATTCTCAAATTTCTACTTGATCACGAAAGCTGCCCATCTTATGATCACGGTCTCAATTGAACATCATTCGACAATGAGCTAAGTATCGGAAGTACACCCTACTGAAGGCGGTGCCTCTGGAAATGGAAATATCTGCACCTGCCTTATGACTGGACATACTCTTCCATTTGCTATCACAGTATTCCAAATCAAATCCATACCTTCCCTACAACAGGGCATAGTCATCTCCTTTCCACAAACACATACTTTATAAACCTGATGCTCAAATACGGACATATCACGCAACCACCACTACTACTAATTATAATATTTGGTCAATAAATCATTGCCTACAATGTGAAATAATACGGACCAGAAATCAGAGATGTGTGTGCGTGTCCCTTATGTTCTTCTTGCGAGTCCTACCAGCATGTCATAGAAAGAGAGACGTTATCGACCAGATGCTAAAGAGAAAAACCCGATCGCAACAACTATTGCATGTTCCTCCCACACGTGCTCCTGGTTCTACAGGTGCACACAAGTATCCATGTTAAAAGCTATACCCGCTTTACAAATTGTGGTATGACATTACCTCTGAACTAGCTAGTTTTCTTTTTTCTGGACAAATACCGTAGCGGTGATCGTAGGAATGTGTAAGCCCACGATCCAACCTAGTGATAAAATTACCGCATTCGAAAGTCAATCGGCTAAGGAACGTGGTATGTAAGCGGTATTTGCGACTCCATGACACAGCCCAAGGTAAATAATTCTATAGCATTTCTAGCGCATTCTGTCTCGAGATCATATCAGATGTTCAGCGATATATCCTCTGAGTTATAGCCGATGATTGACTGAGAAGGAACACAAACAGTAGTAGTAGTAGATGATGTGCTGATTGAGATCGTAAAAATGTACACTAGTCTCCCTGATCTGTAGTGTCACGCTGTCCGCTAGAAATGTTGCCAGTCATTTGGAATCTGGTCGTTCCATTCAAGCACATACCCGCGTTCGATCCCACTGACAGTTCCTTTAATTATTAAAACCGCTACTGAATGATATTTCTGGCACTGTCATATCTCGAAACGAGTAACGTTTCCCGAACGTAGCTGCTACAGTAAACTTCCAACTTCGTTTTAGTGACCCCGTACGCATCTTGCAACTGATTCCATTTCTACAGCTTTGTGAATGTGATCGTCCAATTTAAGTCGGAACTGAGCAAACGTCGGAGAAAGACATATCCACCACCTTCTTCAACCCATGTAGAAACAGAACGACCTTAGTTAGTGCAACAGGAGCGTGTTTTGACCATTCGGCGGAAATGCGCGCAATGTGGCACGTCCCCGAACTACATACAAGTACTACAGATCCGCGCCCATTCAAATCAGTCAGCCCACCATGTTAACATAGTTATTCTCTACCCCCCAACAGAAAAATATTACGAACTATAGAAGCTCATCCCATTTAGAAGTCAACTAGGCACCGATCCTGGTGCAATGACGACCAGCTGCTCTGCGATCTAGTGCAGAGAAGGAGAATGCACAATACTCCCCAGAATAGCACAGCGCGCAGCCAGCCAAGCATCCCTAGCGGCATATACAGTCCCTCTCCCAATTTACACCTCAAACTGCTGCTGCTACTGCCTTCTGTGTCTTACGGCAGGACCCATAACATGCCACACATATGCTGATTTTAAATAAAAGAGACTTACAACACAAGCAAACTGGAAGACTTGCTGTAGGTCTCCAAACTATTGTCCGAAGGTGCTTCACGAACTCTACATGTAGACTCGTCGCTCACACTGATGGAATAGCTGACGGCTATGCGTTCCCTTTCAACTCATTCCTCTTATTTTCGCTGTAGCAACCCCCAGAAGTTGCTGTCCATCCACCAAAACTTTTTCCCCAACTCAAACAAGCCATATCAGTCAATCATTACCTGCTAACGAATGGTAGGATGGGATGGAAAAGGCACCATCTATGTACTCTAATAATAAGAAGCACACTTGATAGCCCGAAGAATTTTACACTAAGTTCAACAGCGGCCAATGATGTGACAGCATGTTTCCCCAATTTCAGTATCGTAGCTAAACCATGCCCTATCCACGTTGTGAGTGTCATTGCGAACATGGATAGATGACTGAGCAGTACGTCCATTCAGTCTTAATTCTCTATCACATAAATCGTCAAAGTATACCTGACAGCACTCCACAATCTCTATCACCTCGTGCATAGTGTTTAATTTACGATCTATCTCTCTGCGTATGGGAGTCACAGAGCATTCTCGCTGTTTTCGGGCAAAATTAGAGAGTGAAAGACCCTCATCACACTGTCATTGACCAACCTTACCTGCAGCACCGTTAGCGAATTAATCTGCAGCCAACCAGAAGAAGACCGCTATACTCCACGTCTCGTGAACAAAATTGAGCTTTCCGACTCCTATCCCGTCCAAGTGCACGAGATTTCTCGAGATGCAACCATGTCGAGGAGCTTAGCACTCCTTATCGATGTATAGTAACAGATTTCAAAGTGCCGTCATATAATAGCAGACAGTTAAGATGAACAACAAATGATTGATTTTTATACGCGATGGAGCCCCAGACGGATGGAGTTCGACGCATCTTTACGTAAATCAACCAAGCTATCAACTCTACAGTCTAGGATCGGCTCCGGGGAGATATTTGTAAGAGAGAGAACATAAACACACGCACTCCTAAGGATACAACGATACAACGTGTTAGCTCGTGTGCGTTTGCGACTTATCAGACGTATGGAATTGTAGCATCGTTAATGTTACAGTGTGAGAAATATATTTCAAGCGCATGATCAGTTCGAAACATAGAGCAGAATTCCTGCAGATGACTTTGTTGCCAGGAAGTCTGAAAGAAACCTGTAAAGAACCAAAGCTATTGATGTTTTTCTACGATAAACTATGTCATCGAACCGTAAAACGACAAAACTACTTCCGTAAAACATTTGCTCTGCATGATACGAGCACTACATAGCTTTACGGAGACGTATAGTGTCCAATGTGCACATCTGACCACGATTCAGAAATTATACTATGCCTGCATCGGACCTATATAAAATGATGGTTAGTAGCGGGGGATACCTCGTACAACGAAACAGATAAACACATAGCAGCAGCCTCCGCCATATGAAAATTACAAGTCTTTCCATCACTAACTCTGTAAACAGCACATGTGTCGGCCATTTGTGTACACGAGGATTGCAGCGCCTCACAAGCTCCTATCGCTTACTTAGTTATGGCGCTGAAGTCTCAATTTTACACCCAGGATGCGACAGGAGGATCGCTTAAATCAAAGTTCGTTTAGAGCAATGTGTCACGTTTAATCACACATGAGATGGAAGTCCTCTGATGACCGATAGGTTTACCGTTAACGATCGCAAGTAGACAGTGCTTTAATCCACATACAGAACACGTGGCTGTATACGAGTAGAACGAAGGCTATGTCACACTGGAAAAAAATTAACCTGCGGCAACTCCTCCTTTTCTAGAATGATATCAGTCAACCATTAAATCGTACCTCGTTACAGCTGTATCCCAGTCGATCACCCCGTCCACTCTCAGTTATCCTTCAATGCAGATGCTAGTAATTTTAGACGTGAATCGTTGTTTGTCCTCCTGAAAAGCATCAAATACAGTAGTCAACTCGCGTGTATCATTGGTTCCTCAATACGCATACAGTATAGTACTGCCTCAACGGAAAAAAATTGACCATCTCTCTGATTCCATTCGTTTCGACGTTTTCCCGGATTCCTCCTGTTGCCGCATACGTGCTCAGATGCTCAAATTGTTCAGCGCGAACAGGAAGCTACCCAAACACTTCCTCAATTTCACAGCACTTCGGTGTATATTCTGTCAATTTATACCTAATCCGTCGTCTTTTTTCGGAATTATATCGATTTTAGGTCAGATCTAGCCATGCGATCACGACATAAGAACCTCTTTCTGTGTTCTAAATTTGACTGTAAATGTAGCACAGCCGCCAAGACCTAGCCCAAATGCACTGATCGGGAGGCGTAATGCAGCCCTGTACTCGACTGTGTCCAGCCACCTCCACATTCGGAGAGCGTTAGCCCCGTTTTCTGCATGTCTATGTGTATGCACGACATGCAGAAAACAGGGATCTAAATATGTTAACAAAATTCTTATTAAATCAGACCGGGTGGTTTAGGGTCAAATACGAAGACACATTTACTTTATCCATAATGTGCTTCTCACTTCACAGAACGCTAATTAAGTCAGGTTGCAGTTTACTTACACTGTCACTCTCATTGCTGATCGACTTCACTTTTATTGCCTGGCAGAGTTCACCACGGTCAGTGTAAGTTATTAGCAAGTGAGATTTTGCGGAAGAAACGACGATATTTGTGTTCCTTTTCTACAGGCGTCCAAAGCGTGTAATACAGCTCACCGCCCAACTCTCAAGTACTACAAATGTGTGTTCAGTCGCTACATTGCTACATTACTCAGCTTCATATGTGGGGGGGGGGGGGGGGGGGGGGAGGAGGGAGCGCTGTATTGTTATTTTGAGATCTATTGCCTTCAGCGCCCATGGTCTTACAGTTACTGATGGGTAAGTTGGGCATCTTAATAATTTCACACTCTTTTGATCAGACCACATCACCAGCAGAACTTTCATCTAAAATTGTGTGGAACGTTGCCAAGGACTTCTCAAATGTATCGTAGGTGTGGCGATATTCACCTGCCTCCGTAGCCCAGAGGGTAGGATTCCCTTACGTACAACCAATCCCCAAACTTCTGAACGTCGAGCATGAGTATGTTTCTACTACACAGAATTACCTTAAAAATCTTTCTGCTAGGTAAAAACACTCGATACTATCTACATCTTATTAAATCTTCTTCCAGCAGTGATCAAGTAGAAATCAGCGCAGCTTCTATAAAGATTCACTCAATGACGGACACATCAGCTCATATTGTGCTTCCTGTTGCCTATTAGCGGGTAGTTTGGAACAGAGCACAACCTCTAAGCCATGTGCAACCAATTGACTGTCGTGCACCACGCTCCTTACTTCAGCTAATTCAGCATCACGTCATCGTGAAAAGTAATGTCCTAATTTGTCCTTACTGTTACTTAATTCAGCCTGAAGCTTACTTATTGAACAGTCCCGTTCAAATGCGACCTCATTTGTTGTCTACGAAACTACTCCTACCACCTTCACATCAATAGCTTTGGTTCTTTACATGTTTCTTTCAGACTGCCAAGCAACAAATTCGTCTGCAGGAATTTTTCACTATGTTTCGAACTGATCATGCATCATTTTCTTTTGCTGTCTTTGTCAGAAAGCTGACGGGCAGTTTTGGACAGCGCATCTTGCGCTTGGGTTTTTGATAAAACTTCATTACCTAAAACGCACTCCCCTTCTGGTAAGCCTGCTTGAGCTAACTTTAGTTCTCAAATTTAAAGGGGACATCACAGTTTTAGTGGAGTACAGTGCGTTGTGCTGCTCCAAAATTTCCCTCGCTGTAACGTATTGTGCCAACGGCAGAGCGTCTTGTTTTCTTGAAATCCTAGCGTGTGCTGTGGACACAGTGTTGACAGAATTTCGTCGACACTGCGGACGCCATCCTTGATACTGCATCCATTTTTTGAAACAGCAAGGCTGATTAAGAGGTTGATCGACTACACTGTGCGGCAGATTCTCCTTGTCCTTATCCTGGGTTAGGCTCTGCATCACTCTTCTCACAGGGGTCCACATTCAGTTCGTTAGCTATTTTCTCATCAAAAACTTCTGAAAAAACTTTAAAATTCTACACTTCACTAGTAGAATAATGTTTAACAAATCGTGTTCCTATTTTATGTGACTGAAAACAAATAAGTCAAAATAAGGCTTCCAAAAAAAAAAAGAAATCTATCACCGTCCGTCCACATTGCTTGCATGGCACGGAAATTCCTCAGTCTTGGATGTAGAAGTTTCATTGATCACAATAGCTACTTTACTGCAAACATTTCCTAAAACTACCGAGCTGAATTTTGAACCAGTCGAAGAGAGCAAGCAAGACAGTCGCGCTGTTTCAAAAACAACATTTCTAGAATACAGGAGAACTCACAAGTTGAAAACTTACAAACACACTCAACAAACACACACAAAGATAACACCACACAGAACAGAACCAGATGGTACACTATGACCTACACACATTAACTAACACACAGAGTTGCAAACATCCTAAAGAGCCAGGGCTTCCAAATAGCATGTAAGTCTGGGCAGACCCTCCAATCACATACCAAGAGGGACAAATTCCAACAAAAGCCCTCCAGTCACACCTAAGCCAACCAGCTACGAAGAGGGACAAATTCCAACAACCAGGAATATATAATCTTGAATGTCAAAGTTGTGATGCAGTATACATAGGCATGACATACAGGAATTTTAAAACACGATACAAAGAACATACCAGCTGTTGGAAGTACGAAACAAACCATTTCACATTTGCAGAACATTTAAAACACCACAACCACCATCCTACAAACATGGAACAAGAAATGAATATAATGAGAATAAGCAACCATGATAAACATCTTATACAAACGCAAGAAAACTTGAACATCCAGAAAGCCATAGCAGAAAACAAACACGTGATAAATGAACAAACACACATCAGCACAGGCTCCCTACTACACTTAATAAAGGAAATGATAGTATAAAAAAATCGAAAAAATAGTTCCTCTCACACAACCAGGGAAAAAAAAATCACTCTTCCCCCTTCGCCTTCTGGACACACAAACACACACGTGCACACAGACACACACACACACACACACACACACACACACACACACACAATATCAGCCCACAAAACAAGCAAAAACCACACATACACATAAATGCATACACAAACAGATCACAGGTACTTCAATAATTACACCCGAAAGTTTGGGAATAACATTCGATCTTTGGCAATAACATCTGACAGTCGGCAACACAAACCAAGACATTGCATGTTCAGTTCACAGAGCTGTGAAATGTGGGAAAAACCGGAATTTGGCATTTATAAGAAGAAGAACAACACCAAAAATGCAACAGGAGCGTAATATGTGGGAAATCATCCACGCAACCTGTAAGTACAGTTCAAAATATTACTACTTAATAGGAAATACCAACCAGCAGAACTGTTTATAACCTAAACGTACAGTGACCAAAATGTAAATTAAATAGCAAACATATGTACATATTCCAGAGCACTGACGATGCCTCGCAGAAAATAAAGACGAAACGCGTATGGCACTACAATTGTGTTTTATTCAGTTGCTGTCAGACGGCCATAAGTAAAGATTATCAATGTACCGTAGTAAAATCATTATGTTGTAAGTCAAAATGTAGAATAACATCCTCGAAAGTGCAAATTCGTAAGTATAATTAGACAAATAATTATAGAATAGCCGGCCAGAGTGGCCGAGCGGTTCTAGCCGCTACAGTCTGGAACCACGCGACCGCTACGGTCGCAGGTTCGAATCCTGCCTCGGACATGGATGTGTGTGATGTCCTTAGGTTTAAGTAGTTCTAAGTTTTAGGGTACTGATGACCTCAGAAGTTAAGTCCCATAGTGCTCAGAGCCATTTGAACCATTTTGAATTATAGAATATGTGTTCAGCGTCTCAATTGTTTCTGTCGCCAGATAAACATGGAACTATTCCACTGCACTAGTATCTGGAAAGTTCATATATCCCTTCGGAAATATATTTATATTAACATCAGTTAATTAGTTCAGTAAAGTAATACAAATGTCGATTAAGTTGTGTAGCTCACCAAGTGAGATGAGTAATTTATAGGTGCAATGCAATGTACGATATAGCATCAGCATGCACTAATCGTATACGTATCTCAACTTGTTAACACTTGAAAACAAAATGGACACTTGTCTATAAATCGTTTTACCTTTATATATTTCATAATGTAGCTAGTACAGTGATTGAAAACATACGTGCGAAGTGTCAAAATGGCTCTGAGCAGTATGAGACGTAACGTCTGAGGTCATCAGTCCCCTAGAACTTAGAGCAACTTAAATCTAAGTAACCTAAGGACATCACACACATCCATGCCCGAGGCAGGATTCGAACCTGCGACCGTAGCGGTCGCGTGGTTCCAGACTGTAGCGCCTAGAAGCGCTCGGCCACCGCGGCCGGCCTGCGAAGTGTCTTCAGATTGTATTACGCTTTGTATGTCGGGGATTACTTATTAATACGGCAAGGTTCCAAGATTTAACTCGAGTGATTATGTTGTTTACTAATAACTAAAGGTCAGTCATAGCGACGCAGGTGAAGATCGGGGTCCACGCCACAGTCACAACTCCAGGAGGAGAGCTGATTTGACCAGGTAATTGCACGCCAAAGAAGCACGAAGCACACAGTACCTTTTGCACTGAAACGGGAGAGAATGAGTGTTCCAGGATTGGCTATCAGATTTCATCTTTTAACAAAAGTATCAGTTAAAACAGTTACAAAGTGGCCGTCTCTTGACATGAGCGACAATAGAGTGGAGATGAGCGACAATAGAGCGAGGGGCGAGCACGGGGAAGCGAGTGTGGCAGGTCGCGGCGGTTCACCTGCCGACCTGTGTCAGCCTGAAGTGTGCTGAGGCACGTGTTGTAGCGGCCAAACGTGACACAGGTTTCCATCACCTAGCTGGTCCTAACTGCCATTTACCTCTCGGCAGCAGTATCTCGGGCTCACAGCACCCCCTTCTGTACAAAGGAACCTATATAAAGGTGACCACCATCGTGTTGAAAATTAATAATTATATATTGTGAGGAGTTAATTGAGTAGGTTAGAAGGATAACTCACATGCTCCAAAAACATAAATTTTCACAAATGACTAAAAACGTGTTATAGATGCATCGTGCGCATGTCCCATACATAGACATCAGTATGTGCAAGAACAATGGCTATAAATCATTATGTATATTTCAGATTATGTTTGCTTATTGAGAAATTACAATTATTTAAGGTTATATTATGGATCATGTGAGTTTTGTTAATGAGCTATGGAACATGTACGTTTTCACAATCCTCATTTTGGATCTTGTGAGTTTTGATACTGAGCTGTTTGGACGATGTTGGTTTCGCGGCACCTATCGTATTGCGACTCGATATGCAACACTTTTTGGTTCAGACTGCAAGCCACTTTCTCTTCTACAGTGTTCCAAAGAAAGAGTCCTATAAATTCTTACGTGGAGGAACAAATGAAGCCAATAACAAGAATCAGTTTAATTTGAAAACAATGAAGAAAACAGGATATTCTAACCTCATTCGTTTGGCTTCCTGACTTTTCCACATTTCTGAATGGTGTGAACGTTACCTTGGCGTTCCTCTTTCTCCAACGGGTGAAACGTTTTCTTCCATGACTTGTGTCTCAAATCAGTTTTATTCCAACAGCTATCTTGGATTATATTCTCCAGAATGACTAAACAAAACAGAAAACACACTCCACTGGCATCAATATTTACTATTACAAAAGAAAATGGCGACGAGTGAGTTAATCGCTGATTGGTCAAGATGAGGTACGGGACAAAATTCACAAGATCCCGCGGATCATGAGACATTTGAAACTAACCATGAAGTTTAACACCGGTTTTCTCAGGAATCTTGTGCCAAATGTGAATAACTGTTTCGTGAACTATGTTCTATGTATAAAGCTGTATCAGAATATGTCGGCATCTCAATTTTCATTATTTTGGAGCATGTGAGTTATGACTCTAACCTACACAATTCAAAATTAAAATAACCCACACATACATTAGTGGCTAAGTAATAATATTATATAACTTCTGAATCTCTCTCGACTTGATAGTACATAGAAAATAGTTATGCAAACTTTTGAGTGTATTAAGTAATAACTTACTGCTGAACCGTATGACTGCACGTAACTTTGAGTCACATTACTAAGAACTGCACCCCTCTGAGTGCCACAGTGCTAGGCGTCTCGGCAACTGGTGACTCGGGCGTCTGTTGCAGGCATGCAAGACTTTAACTACCTGGCCACCAACGACTTCGAGATCACGCTGGAGCTGGGCTGCGACAAGTACCCGCCTGCCGACACGCTGGAGCAGGAGTGGCTCAACAACAAGGACGCCCTCATCCACTACATCTGGCAGGTGGGTCGACGCCAGCTGTCGCCTCTATATCTGTGTTTCTGTTCACTACAAGAAATTTCAGAAAATCTAAAATGCGAGATTTGAAACGAGAAAGCGCAAAATGTCATACTCTAAGCAGTGCAAGCCCTCTTGCAAAAATAAAAATGACCATTTGTTTACTGCAGTATTGCTGTCACATTTATGGCACGTCGTGTGTGTGTGTGTGTGTGTGTGTGTGTGTGTGTGTGTGTGGGTGTGTACACACACATTCATAAGCAATGTTTAAAAATGTGTTATGCACCCCAATATATAGAACTTTTTTGGGATCAACAAATCAATACTGAGCTGCGATCCAATGTTCCAAGGCTTGCACACGATGGCCCACTGGCTGTGACAAAAGTGAAGCTCACAGAAGACGTGATCAGATGCCCGTGCAACTTCAAACACGTGCAGACCATCGGCAGGTGTCTAAATGATGGATACGCGATTCTCCGCGACAGACAGAACGGCCCCCACGGTGTGTCACCGCTGTCCTCGTTCAGTGCCATTGCCAGGCCTGGCAGGGTGCTGGAGGGGTGTGAACGGCGCCGTCAGATGTCAGCTGGTCACACTGAAGAAACGCGAGGTGCTGCGTACTCGTGTGAGACAGCATTATCGACACTCACCAGAGAGTTTGAAACGGGTCTCATTTGGCTAGTAGGTCTAATAGGGGCAGATCCAGACTTGTGGGCCAGTGGCATGTGAAATGGCCGGACGTTGGACCGCACGAGAACGTGACGGCGAGTGTGCTCGACACTAAGGTTGTAGTGGACCGCGTCTCACCACCACGAGCGGGGATCGCCGTATTGTTGTACTTCCAGTGTTTTGTAGAGGCACAGCGTGGGGAAGAATCAGATGTGACTTCATTTCACGGCTGGCTGTGGTTGGGAGAACCCTGACTACGCAGCTGTACGTTGCAGACAGCACGGGTCTTCGTGTGTTGCCTGTCACGCGACAGTATCGTAGTGCAATTTTTCAAGAGGACAACGCTCGTCCACACGTTGCACGACTGTCCCCATCTCGGACATCTACTCTCTCCCAGTGGCAGTTTAGAGGAAATCGAGGACCGAGTAGACTCAGGCGAGGATAAATCAGCTTTAGGACACCCTTAGCTACCGGATCAATGCGTATATCCAGACGAGTGCGGGTGCGACCTCATAGTGATAAAGTTCTTTGTGCGGCTGCCTCGGTTTTGCCTACACCTGGTTTGTGCTCTGGGCTTCGATTTCGTGTGACTGCAGAAGCACCCTTGTGGTTATCTGCGCGCCCTGACTGCAAATCTGTACGTCAGTACGGTGATTCTACCTGTTGTGCTGCCACTCGTGAACAGAATTCTAGGGAGCGTTTTCCAACAGGATGACGCTCGCCCGTTTTTGTAACCAGATCTGCTCTACAGAGTGCGTCGGCCTGCTCGATCACCAGAGCTGCCTCCAATGGAGCACACACGGGACACCGTCATCTACAAACAGCACTGACCGTCGCTGTATTGACCGACCGAGCGCAACAGGAATGCAACTCCCAACTCACATACTGACGCCCGGTATATGTACAACACAATGCGTGCACAGTTGCATGCTTGCATTCGACATTCTAGTGGTAACATCCGTTATTAATGTACGAGCATTTCACATTTGCAGTGGCTTATCTCGCACATACAGTAAGCTGCGATGTTGCCATGTTAATCGCTTAAATATCTTACCTAGACAAACGAAATTTCATTATTCTACATTAATTATTTACTCGTGCTGCGAAATTTTTTTCTGACAGTGTAAAACCGATGAAATACGGGCTTTAACAGAAACCGAGAAAATCCATTACGGCAGCTCCCAAGTCCTGCTTATGACGTAGAGAATCTTCTCGACTTATCGGTTAAACGTTTCCTCGGACTTGGCCGAAAAGGCGTAGGACTCGTTTCGTGTTTCACACGCGGCAGTGGTTCGTCAACGCGCAACCACGGGAACTGGCGTCACAAAACTTGTACAGCTCCACTTGCGCACGAGCTTCTACGCCCCGTGTGAGGGATGCCTTAGCGAAACGACGGAGGCAGGCTCGTGATTTCACGGCACGGCACGCGGCACGCCTCGCGTCGAGCGCGTTCACCTGCTGCGAGACTCGATCGCGGCGCCAACAAAACCTGACAACCAGTCGGACGAGAGTTTATCAGCGATGCGCCTGCGATTTGTTGCGATGAACGCCAGCACGGTATTCGGCTGCTGGAAGATAACGTGTATCCGGTCTTTCACGTACGGCTTCTCCACCGGGTATACAACGATTGCGGCTGATTCCTGTGACGACATAAAGAAAAATATTTGGCCTTTTCGCGTTGTTACTCGCATGACATTGTATTTAATGGTGTTGTAGAAAAATATCCGCTACCAGTCACAATAAAAGGTTGTTCATTCGTCACACGACCGGTTTCGGGCTTGCGCCCATCTTCAAGTGTCTATACACTCATGTACATGTTTGTACTGTTGGAGATCAAAAAAGATGAAGCACCATTATTAGAGTTATGCTGTGGTGATAGTTTTGCCACTTAGTTGCGCACTTACGGTCATTTTCACGTCCATATATCAGTTTTACCAACTATAGCTCCATATTACACTATTATGATGTGCACTCGTGAAAATAAACATATCTGGCGGGGGGGGGGGGGGGCGGAGGGGGGACGCCTAGCGCCGGGGCAGTCCGGCATCTGCGGCCGCCTAGCGAGCGGGAGGTCTGGCTTCACTCGTCACCGCTCACTCCCCATTAATTTCTGACGCAGCTGATACCGTCAGTTCCCTCTTTTTATTTTTCCTCTCCATCCTCTCTCCTCCACCTTCAGTTTAAATAATATCTGGCTATGCCGAGCGTGAGCTTCTAGCCCTTGCGTCAAGAGGTGATGGGCTTCATGTATATTCTGCGACGTTCTTCTACAGAGACGGGTCGTCGTCAAGCACCGACCGAGAGCCGCGTGGGCTCTTTGCAGCGCGCCATCGACACAAACAGCGGTTCCTACAGATTCGGCTCATTTTTGGCGTCCACATGAGAAGAACCTAATATGCAAGATTCTAGGACATTTTCGCTCGACACCCTCATGTTTTTGTGGAAACCTCGATCTACCCCTAAAATCCCTGACGCGGCATAAAAAAAATGTTTAACGTTCCATCGACATCGATATGATTAGAGACGGAGCATTAGCTCGGATGCTATCAAGGATGGGGAAGGAAAACGGCCGCGCCCTTTCAAAGGAATTATTCTGGAATTTGCCTGAAGCGATTTAGAGAAATCACGAATAATCCATATCGTGGTGGCCGGAAGCGTGTTGGAACCGACGTCCTCGCGAATGCGAATCCAGTGTGGTAACCACAGACAGTTACGGCTGCCACTTGTATACCCCAAACGTGAACGCTGTTCAACAAATCACCAGTGGCGCAGCTAGCGCGACATGTGGCCGGAACCCGTGTTCCACTCGTTGCGTGCTGTACCACCATATACCGAGACCTTCACAGGTGGTAGTCAAGATTGCTGTACACACCAGTACCTTTAATACCCAGTAGCACGTCCCCTTGCATTGATCCATGCCTTTATTTGTCGTGGCATACTATCCACAAGTTCATCGAGGCACTGTCGGTCCAGATTGTCCTACTCCTCAATGCCGATTCGGCGCAGATCCCTCAGAGTGGTTGGTGGGTCACGTCGTCCATAAACAGCCCTTTTCAATCTATCCCAGGCATGATTGATAGGGTTCGTGCCTGGAGAACATGCTGGCCACTCTAGTCGAGCGATGTCGTTATCCTGAAGGAAGTCAGTCACAAGATGTGCAATATTGGAGCGCGAATTGCCGTCCGTGAAGACGAATGCCTTGCCAATATGCTGCCGATATGGTTGCACTATCGGTCGGAGGATGGCATCCACGTATCGTACAGCCGTTACGGCGCCTTCCCTGACCACCAGCGGGGTACGTCGACCCCATATAATGCCACCCCAAAACCTCCACATTGCTACACTCGCTGGACAGTGTGTCTAAGGCGTTCAGACTTACCGGGTTGCCTCCAAACACATCTCCGACGAATGTCTGGTTGAAGGCATATGCAACACTCGTCGGTGAAGAGAATGTCATGCCAATCCTGAGAGGTCCATTCAGCATGTTGTTGGGACCGTCTGTACCGCACTGCACGGTGTCGCGGTATCAAAGATGGGACCTCGCCGTGGACGTCGGGAGTGAAGTTCCGCATCGTGCAGCCTGTTGTGCACAGTTTGAGTCGCGACACCACGTCCTGTGGCTGCACGGAAAGTGTTATTCAACATGGTGACGTTGCTGTCAGGGTTCCTCCGAGCTTAATCCGTAGGTAGCGGTCATCCACTGCAGTAGTAGCCCTTGGGCGGCCTGAGCGAGGTTTGTCATCGACAGTCCCTGTCTCTCTGTATCTCCTCCATGTCCGAACAACATTGCTTTGGTTCCGAGACACCTGGACACTTCCCTTGTTGAGACACAAGGTAACAATGCGGACACGATCGAACCGCGGTATTGACCGTCTAGGCACGGTTGAGCTACAGACAACACGAGCCATGTACCTGCCTCCTGGTAGAATGACTGGAACTGATCGGCTATCGGACCCCCTTCGTATAATAGGCGTTGCTTGTGCACGGTTGTTTACATCTTTGTGCGGGTTTACTGACATCTCTGAACAGTCAAAGGCACTGTGTCTGTGATACAATATCGACAGTCAACGTCTGTCTTCAGGAGTTCTGGGAACCGGGGTGATGCAAAACATTTTTTGGTGCGTGTTTATCGTCCCGTCTGAAGATTAAGCGGAAAACAATCCGGTTTTACATTTAAAATATTTCTTCTTTTGCATTTAATGTTACTGAATACTGCGAATAGGATAACGTCGCCTGAAAAATCGAAGCTGCAAGTTAATCGTGAACTATGCTGTGAATCGTTGTAGCATCCGCGCGACTGGCCACTTGCCGCTGGGTTTGCACAAGCCTCGCTATTAGAGCTCCGCTGGGCGGCAGGCTGCAAACGAGCTGCGCACTTCGGCTGTTTTTTCTGCGTCGTCACCAAGTCGCAGCAGTCTTACTCGGAATTGCTTTCTACATCGAGGCTAAAAATTTTAATTCTTCGCTAATCCAAGCCGTTTGAGAAATTGATTTGCCGACCTCGTTCTTATTCCTTTTTGATTTATCTAACTTTATAATCATCCTATTAGTCCCAATGTCAGTGCTGAGAGATAAAAGAAATAAATAAATAATTAAAATCAAATAAAAGCACAGTGCATTCGGGAATCGAACATAGGTCCTCTGCTCCCCTGTCGTAGCCTTCGCCTCCTTCGCACCGCCTGCGGCAGTTTCGTTGAACAGTGTTTGCTTTGTGGGTACGTAAGCATTAGCAGTAACAATTTTTTCCTCGATTTGTAGCAAAATATATGATGATGAGGAAAGAAGTTATCTATCGGTTGTGCGTTCTCAACTTTAGCGGTGGTTTGCTCAGAAACTGTTGGGACAAAAAATTTCGTAGAGTTGTTCATTTCAAGTTGCATTCGAGCGACGTGAAAAATACGGGCTGCATCGGCCAGCCGCAAGTGGCCGTCGTGAGAAGCGCCTCTCGCTGTCGCCTTACGCAGCTGCCCTTTCCGTAACTCAGGCAGCGCGTAGGCCGAAGCCGCGTCGGAGTGTGCTTTGATGTTGCCGGTGCATTTTGTTTGCGAAGTAAATGTTAATGAGACCGCCACGGGTCGTGTTTATACACATCAGTAGCATTAACTTCCCCAGTGTGCACGTGGACATTACTGCACTTACTGCGTTCCCCGCATGCATGTCGCGCAGCCGACCAAGAAGAAGAATGAACCAGATGTTAACTCTGTAGCATCTATTCTTCCGTGTCTGCTGGAATCCTATTGGATTTCGTTTCACGTGGGGCAGAAGCCAAGGTGTCGCGAGTACAGTTAGATCTACCGGGCGATAACACCGGGAAACGGCTTTACCGCCGCATCGAACCAGAGAACAACACTTGCCGGCCATCTGGGGCGACTAACCTGCAGTCATGTGAAACGTAAAATGTGACGATCAGAGAAAGAATACAATACAATATAATTTTTAAAGAGAATGAAATAATATTCTGCGGAACTCCAGCACTTGCGCGCGCTTCTTAGGGGGCCAGATGACAAGCACAGCCTGCTCTCGTTCTTAGGTATCTTAGTATTGTAATTAAAAACAGCTGCGATGAAAACTCCTAACTTGAAAACAGGGTAATTTTTCTGAGCCAGCTGTGTGTGGAGGAAAAGTTTATTGCAGGGATTTCTCGATATAGTTAAGTACTGAAGCTACTGAAACCAGTACTGAATCAGTCGTCTGGTAATCTCACCCGAGCGCCAAATTTTCCCCTCTTGTTTGGACATGCCGTTCTGCGTCCCGTCGGCGTTCGGCAATGCTGTGTCACAAAGCCTCGTGCGTTAGCTCTCGTTATTTCTATCCCGTAACATGGCTCCAGATCAGTTCTGTTGGGTTCATATTGCACTGGTACGGTGGCAAATGTATAAATGCAGCATTTGTACCGAGTGCTCGATGCGGTGGAAATTATTGTTTTCCATATTTCTACGACGCTTATCTCTCTGGTTCGTATAAGACCACATCTGTCGTATAAAATAGTAGACACGGTCCAAAGAGAAGTACTCTATTTTCCATACTTGGATTTTTCATTTTTGTCCCAAACATTTATTATGTTTTCTTAATTTAAATAACTTTTATTGACAATCTTTTACAAAATATCAAGGATTCCTAGTTTGTGTTTTAAATTTCAAGTGGAATTTTTCATTTGATATGCAAGAAGATGGGCATCTTTGATAAAAAGATGGCTAGATAGCTCTTAATCGGCGTAAATACAATGCATTTTATATTTAAGGTATGTATGTATTTAAAACTGAACGAAAAAAAAAGAAAGACCAAACCGAGACACAATGGGTCCGTTGACTGTTCCACATTACCATTCTAGAATACTACCGAGTCATCTGTGCAGCCCGTTTTAAGAACACCCTAACTTGTTAAGAGTACACTTCCTCGGAAACCTTCAGAGCAGTTTTTTCCGTGAACTTGTTAATGTGTTCGGCGCGCGTTTTTCGCTACGGAGCAGGATAGAGCGTCAGCTGTTTTCACACTGCGTATCAACACCGCGGCAATCAGAACGCAACACTGTAGAGACTGCGACTGTAAACGATTGTAGGAAAAAAAGCTACGTAACTAATGCACGATTAAGAAAAACGTCGATACCTGTTTGTACATTACAATATCTCACGTTTCCATTTATCGTAACTTACACTTAGTGATAAGCTATCTGATACAACCTCTGACAATAAAGTTCGGTTAATAGTCCTGTAATACCAACATAGACGAACTATGAACTACAGTTACCTTACTGCCCTTCGAAATAGTCACCTTCCATAACTATGCACCGCTGAGCTCTGCGATACATGCCCTGGAAACTTTGTACGAAGTCTTCCTTGGGGATGGTGTTCAAAAGCCGCGCCATGTTCGTTGGATGTCAGGAATATCGTCAAATTTCTTTCCTTTCGACGCGAGTTTGTGTCGAGCGAATAGGAAGAAGTCTGGAGGATTGAGATCCGGCGAGTATGGTGGAACTTTTTTGCCATGAACTGTTTGACGATATTGGCTGTGTGTGGGTGAGCGTTGTAATGAATAAAAAAGACAGTAACCTTGTTGTGCGTACTAAGGTCGTAACCTGCGTAGACGTTGCACGAAACGGGTCAAAATCCTACCGTGCAGCGTTCAACGTCATACCTACGGGTAGTAATTCCTCGGGGGTAATGCCTTCACTGTCGAAGAACGTGGCGAACATCGTTTTGATGCGTGATTTTTCGGCTCTTACCTTTTACCGACGAGGTGATATCGGAGAACGCCATTCGATGCTTTGCCGTTTCGCTTCAGGGTCGTACCGGAGACAGGAGGTTTGATCCTCTCTGACAATACGGTTCGAGAAATTGGGTGTGGCAGCCATCATTTGGACATGATCGTGTGGAGCCTCTGAACGTGCCCGCTTCTGATCGTCAGTCGGGTGATGTGGCACAGGACGACAACACGTTCTCCTCTTCCCCAACCCGTGGGTAAGGATTTGTCGCACGGATTGACGGTTCATCTGCAGTTCATCCGCTATGGTGCGCACTGTTAATCGACAGTCGTTCGTAATTGATGTCCTTCCGCTACGGGGACTGTCAGAAACAATTTCCCGGCCTCCTCGAATACCGGCGAACCACTCGTACACAAACTTCACGGGGTGTGCCTCAGCCCACGAACACGTACCAGCAGTGCACGCGTTTCTTTCGCTGTCTTGCCAAGCTCGAAACAAAATCCTTTGCTCGTTCATCGTCCTGTTCTCGGTTCAGAACCGGCGCACTAAACAGGCACTTCGTCCGACAGGTTTAACACGGAAGACACACGGAGCTTAGCCGAACTACGGTGGGGGCGGGCTGCCAACAGCGGCCGCTACGCAGGTGCAGCGTTGTGAGTGGCCAGTGTTGCCCGATAGACTGTTCTGACTTCATTATCAGGGGTTGTACATAAGTAGGACCTGCCTCCGAGAGCGTAACGACGGCAGCGCGCGTATGCTACGGCTGCTGACGGATCGTGGTGTTTGTGTTTGTGTTTGAGTGCGTCAGGTTGGTTGTTACGACGACCGGCTGAGTGTGTGTGTGTGTGTCTGTTGCAGGCGCACATCGGGCTGAAGGGCGTGGTGACGGACGCGCTGACCGGAAAGCCGCTCGCCAACGCCGTCATCCACGTGGCCAACGTCACCAGCGGACAGCCCGTCCACATCCGACACGACGTCACCTCAGGTGAGCGGCCCTACCTCAAAAACAAAAGCGTACTGTGTCCACGAAAAGTGCTCGGACATCAGTACGGGATGCGCCCACCCTTCACCTACACGGTGGCTCGAACTCTGCTGACGATACATTGGGTGAGGTGCCCGAATCTCTGCTTGGGAATGGTGACCCGTTGCGCCTCAAAGGCGGAGGAAGGGCACTGACGCCGGCCGTCGGGGTCTCGAGTGAAGCCGACCTCCCGACTCATCCTAAACCTATTCTGCCGGATTCGTGTCGGGACTGTGGGCAGGCCGGTGCACTTCAGGAACATCACAGTCCACAAACCGTTCGCTGACAGATGCCGCTTTGTGACAGGCTGGATTGTAATACTGATTCAGTCGCGGTGTCAGGACAGTTCCTGCTCTGTGCTGTAAAGTGTGTCCCCATCCTTCCGTATTCGGCACTATGAGGGGAGCACACACTGCCCCCTGTACCGTCACGCCGAGTGCGAGACTCGTCAAGTCGTGATGCGAGATGGACTGCTGGTAGCACGTCGGAAATCGCGAGTGGTTCTTCCTGGTGATGTTTTACACGTTCCCTCTGGGATGCTCGATGGCCCCAGAGGTGTGCTGAGGTGTGCCCGGCCTCGGTTTAGCTACGGTCGTTCCTTCGACACTTACGCCACCAGTAGTCGGCCGGGGTAGCTTCAGAAGGGCTGAGACGCCCCTGATGGGTTTCCTCCTCTGGGAACACCCAGCTGAGTGGAAGTGACTGAGCCCTGTCCCCCTGCCGTCGCTTCAGCTCACTGCCCGCCCCCGTCACAGGCCGTGCTGTCACTCGTCACACCGCTGCACAGGTATCTCGATCGGGTAATGTGCCTTCCGTACCTGTGAGGAAACTAATTCTGTTTTCACGCAGATGAATTCTGACAAAGTAGTCGCTAAGCAACGACAAGCCTCTCGCAATAGCAATATTAATTAGAGAGACACTGGAATGAACTTGACATTGTCCTGTGATTTCCCTTCTGTTATCGCAGATCCGAAAAGGGATAAATTTGGCGGTGTTTCACTCTCTAAAATCTGGTTAGCACTTTCGGAGAATGTATAGTACCCTCGATTACACAACTTCCATTATCTGATAACTCATTGCTGTCTTATGTACGAGGTCGCGATTTCGTTCCCAAATAAGTGAATTCGTCGTGAAATATAGGGACGGAATGGAAAGTTGCTCTAGCACAGTATCCGTATATAAGGGACAGAGAGCTCCTTGTCGAATCAGCCAATATAATGCATAAAACCCCGCGACTCGTAATAGATCATCGTTGTTATTGTTCCAAATGCGCAGCACACATCTGGTGGCCGTGCGGCGCACCATTCGGCTCACTGCCAGCAGACCGACACTGTGGGTACAGATTGTCGGTCGCCCCTCCCCCCCCCCCCCTCCTCCGTGGGACGACAACAAAGCTACTATGTACAGCTGAAAAAGTTCGAAACTTGTGGCCAGTAGAGATTAGTTCACTGAACGATGCACCAAAACTCCGTGGACACCAGTAAGAGATTGCATCTTTTCCAGCTCATCTAGCTGGATATTACTGGGCTGATAATGAGATTTGACGGTACGTTGCATCTCTTCCAGCTCATCTAGCTGGATATTACTGGGCTGATAATGAGATCTGACGGTACATGAGTGTGTAGCAAGTAGCCTGGTTCAACTACTTACAACTCCTAACAAACAGGAATTATAAGGAAGACACCTGGCAATTCACTTAACTGAAACAACTGGGCAAGGGGAGTCGTCGAGGAAATTCTACGTCGAAGCGTTATCCACGAAACTGGCAATGTACGTATTTCAGCCCTCTTATGATCGGCATCAATCATCTAAGTAATATCAAGAGAGTTTAACAGGTACCGGTTTGTGAGCAAGACAGTCAATATTTTAATATTATTTATTGTACGGTCTTGTTCTGTCTCGTTACAAGGAACACGAATTAAGTGAGACGGCATCCACTCAAAAGATAGATCTTAACATCACCAACGAATCAGTGGTGCAGAGGACACTGTCCTACCCACGAGAACAGAACACACTTGTCACACGTGGGCAGGAGGAGCGAGACGTGGCAGTGCTGGGGCGTGGTCTGGAGCAGCGACTGTTAGCACGCTAGAGTGATAGCGCCACGACAACCTTTACTTGTCTCATAACACAGACAAACTGACCTTACTGCAGTCGTCCAGTGTACAAAGTAGGAGGCACGAATCAGACATTAAATCATAACTCTATACAATGGCGACAATGAAACACTTTAGCGACATTTTAAAAAGTGAAAGTGCCAAAACATTACTCATATTGCACTATGTACTATTGTACTGATACAATAAGAAAGTGCAATACATTCCCACTATTAAATCGGTAAAGCGGTAGCTTGTAGGAACCCAATGAGCAGAAAGTTCTCGTAGCGCATTTAAGCATGGAGGAAACCATACTCTCGTCGAAACATTCAGAATACAAGTATACGGATAACGTGCACAAAGCTACAAAACGAGGGTTTTGCTAACCCTGACACAATGAAGGTTGTAAAGCTTGGCAAACGTCCTCGGTCAGAGATTGGTGTGTGCCAACACAGAATCAAAACGACCCTGTACAGTTCCTTTGAAAGATGGCGTGATTACTAACAGTCACTAAGACCGGAACACAACTACAGTTAGCAGACCTATACAGAGTGGAGAAAAATTGTGTCACGAAATTTTAGCCCTAGATAGCTGATGCCTGTAGGAACCAAAATTACTAATGTTGTGTAGGTGGATAATGCACAATTTTTAAAGTACGGAAACTTGGCGCCACGAGCTCCGATTGGCCGCGGATTGCCCTGTTGCCGGATGCTCTGGACGACGCGTGACCGCGAATGCTTTGTCTGCCGGAGATGGCGGCGGGCCGCACGCTCGCTGACGGCGCGCCAGCCTCCCACTCTGGGGGCCTGGGGGCGAATCCGCCGGCGTCCCGACACATCCACTGTTGCTTCGTGATAAGAAGTACCGGGAACAAACTCGTCAACAGCTGTTAGTTCGCGTACAGGAAGTCTGTTACAAATCAGGTCGGCCCTGAAAAGGGCCTTTTTTGTACCTAGGACATTGTTTACTTTAAGCAGGTGCTCGAATTGGCGACCCTCTGACGCGATACAAGCTTGGTAACGTCCAACGGTGTTTTGCCGAACTCTTTCAAAGATTCCTGGCATTGGCCTGATACGATTGGCGGTATGCTGAATATGATCCATTAGTTCCTCTTCGTTTCTAGGTGGTTGTCATCCAGGTGGGAACCTGGAACCTCGAAGAATGCCCACAGGAAAAAGTCCGATGGCGTGAGGTCTGGTGACCGCGGGGGCCACGTCCTGCGTTCAACTCAGCCAGTTACCCCGCCTTTGAAGAGTTCATTTAAATATGTGCATACAGCACGACCGATATGTGCAGGCGCCCCATCGTGCTGCAACCACATGCGTAGCCGTATATCCGGCAGACCGAGTAGAGTTTCTTACAAAAAGTGAAGATAATTTGCCCCAGTAAGTCGAGAAGGTAGACGGACCGGCCCAATCAGATGGTCACCCACAATGCCTGCCCGAATGTTGAGCAAAAACCGTTCCTGGTGTCCGTGGACGTACGTGGCGTCAGTATTTCCCCTCGCCCAGTAATGAAAGTTTCGAGTATCGTAAAGGCCGTCTCGTCGGTAAACAACACAATGGCGGGGCAGTCAGCATCTGGTGCAACCCGTCGCAGAAACCGTCGGCAAAACCCTAGCCTGTGTTGATAGTCCGCCATAGGACAGGGTGGTAAGCAAATGGGTGCTGGCCGTCAGCCCTCAAAACATCGAGATTAAGCGACGAGTGACCCTCATCTCGTGTCCGACAGCTCGAGTACTTGTGTCAGGTACTTCCTCGAAGCGCTGGAGAACAGTCTCTTCAAGTGCAGCATCCCGTCGTCATCGAGGACTTCCAGCATCACCGTCACATCCTGCTAGCGAGCCTGTTTCGCTAAGTCGTCGGTGGACTGCTGTAAACGTTTGTGGGTGTGGGTGGCGTCTTGCAGAGTACCGTCCCTCGTACCACCGTCGAGCTTGACGCGCATCGCCGTCGCCTAGCCGTGTCTCGTTATACTTGTTCTGTGAATGATACCGCCTCTTCCTGCTGCCACTTCATCTATTTATTTCAAACGCTTTTCGATTTTTCTTGTTCTAAGGCATCTTCAGTGGGGCCTATACGATACAGTTTCGTTATTTTTAAACAGGTCACGTCGCGATTTTTTATTTAAAAAGTAATTACTTACGATTTGCTCATCTGCGTTTCCTCTCATCTGGTCTGGAGGCCGCCCTACCACTTTATTACCGACATACGTACAAGCACAACTTAGCGTTGTGACCTTCTTCACGCTGTTCACCATGTTTCTTCTTCTCTTTTGTGGTGTACTATCGTTCTTTTCCCACTCGATATAACTACTTCGTCGGACACAGCTTTTAACAACGTAAGTATTGCAACTCCATTACGTGTTTCCTCCTCTTTGGCGTGTCTACCTACTTGTTGTCAACCTAACGGAGTATATGTTCAACAGGGAGGGAGAGAGGTGGAGAGAGAGAGAGAGAGAGAGAGAGAGAGAGAGAGAGAGAGCTAAACAATTTATTTTGGGGGGGGGGGGGATGTTGGTGATTTGAATTTTATGGTGTTGAATATGAATGTACTAGCCCTTAGCGAGTGGTTGAAAGCTTTAGTGACAGCTGATTTGACTTTTCGTTTCAATATTTTGCTTTGGTATTCTGTACGTGGTAATTTCCTTGCAGAGTTAGGTGTTTTTATTGTTGATTGTAATTATTTTCATGTCATCTTCTCTAGTGGTTGGTTTGTAGTCATGTTCTCTTAGGTGTTCTGCGTATGTGTCCCATACTTCCAGGCTCTCATGTGTTCTTCGTATCTGACATCAAATGTTCTACCAGTTTGTCCCATGTATCTGCCTTGACAAGTGTTATACAGTAGAAGTAGATGATGTATACCTACTTTCTGGCATATGTCTCTGTTTTTGTCAGTTTTGGGGAGTATTTTTGTATAGAATTGTCTGTTGTGTATGCTACGTTTATTCCCCTGTCTTTTCAAAATGTTGGCGATTTTATGAGTGAGTTTGTATTGTATATCATTATGTACCATCTTGTGGTTTTTTTTCATCTTTTTCTGCTTATCCTGGGGCTAATTAACTTTCTGGATATAACAATCGAAAAACAAAACAATAAGCATATGTTTGAAATTTACCGTAAACCTACAGCAACGGACATTACATCATTCCCCAATCCCAGAACCACCCACACTCACAAAGGCAAGCAGCAGTGCGACACATGCTCCTTAGATTCAGCACAGTGCCAGACACCAAAGACAACTGGACATAATAACAGAGATAGCACAAAATAATGGTTACAAGAAAAACATAGTCACAAAGCTAAACAACAAAATTAAATGTGAAATAAAAGCAGAAAGCACCAAACCACAGACAACAACACAACAGAACCAAACAGAAAGACGCAGTCTTATAACAACTACACAGGAGAAGCAGAAAAAGTTGAAAGAAAACACAAGCTGGTACACAATCACATACAAACACAAACTCACTCACAAAATCAGCAACATTTTCAAAATTGGTTGGTTGGTCGTTTTGGGGGAAGAGACCAAACAGTGAGGTCATCTGTCTCATCGGATTAGGGAAGGATGGGGAAGGAAGTCGGCCGTGCCCTTTCAAAGGAACCATGCCAGCATTTGCCTGGAGCGATTTAGGGAAAGCACGGAAAACCTAAATCAGGATGGCCGGACGCGGGATTGAATGCGAGTCCAGTGTGCTACCACTGAGCCACGTCGCTCGGTCAGTTTCAAAAGACAAGGAATATACATAGCATACACAACAGACTATTCTATACAAAAATACTCCCCAAAACTGACAAAAACAGAGACATATGCCAGAAAGTAGGTATATATCATCTACTTCTACTGTATAACACTTGTGAAGGCAGATACATAGGACAAACTGGTAGAACATTTGATGTCAGATACGAAGAACACATGAGAGCCTGGAAGTATGGGACACATATGTAGAACACCTAAGAGAACATGACTACAAACCAACCACTAGAGAAGATGACAGGAAAATAATTACAATCAACAATAAAAACACCTAACTCTGCAAGGAAATTACCACGTACAGAATACCAAAGCAAAATATTGAAACGAAAAGTCAAATCAGCTGTCACTAAAGCTTTCAACCACTCGCTAAGGGCTAGTACATTCATATTCAACACCATAAAATTCAAACCACCAACATACCCACACCTCCAAAAAAAAAAAAAAAAATTGTTTAGCTCTCTCTCTCTCTCTCTCTCAAACACACACACACACACGGTATAAACATCATGAATAGAAGTTAGTCTTGAACATATTCTTCGTTAAGTTGACAACTAGTAGGTAGACACGCCAAAGAAGAGGAAACACGTAATGGAGTTGCAATACTTACGTTGTTAAAAGCTGTGTCCGACGAAATAGTTATATCGAGTGGCAAAAAAACGATAGTACACCACAGAAAAGAAGGAGAAACATGGTGAACAGCGTGAAGAAGTTGAGAACGCAAAGCTGTGCTTGTATGTCGGTAATAAAGTGGTAGGGCGGCCTCCAAACCAGATGAGAGGAAGCGCAGATGAGCAAGTCGGAAGTAATTACTTTATAAATAAATAATCGTCACGTGAACTCTTTAATAATCTAAAAATAACAAAACTGTATCGTGATAGACCCCACTGATGATGCCTTAGAACAAGAAAAAGGCGAAATGCGTAAGGGATAAATAAATTATGTGGCAGGAGGAAAAGGCGGTTTTATTTGCAAAACAAGTATTTCTATGCTTGCTGCGGAGGATGGCCACGCAAACAAACCATATCTATTTGTTCCTCAAACGAATATCGTACCACCATGCTTACTGTGTGACTAAATCGCAGGTGATGCGTGTGTGCCGAAGTGAAGCTTACTTGCGAATGCCTCTGACGTGAGGTGGAGAAAACAGCCAGAACTGTTCGACACGTGCGCGTATCACGTTGGGGCAGTGACGGGCCGAGGGGCATTTGTATGTGTGAACAGACAGCCGTAGCGCTGCCGGTCAACTAACGAACGGGCAACGGGGCGACCCCGCGGCCAATCGGAGCGCTCGGCGCCAAGTTTCCGTAGTTTAAAGATGGTGCGTTGTCGACCTACACATCGTAAGTAATTTTGGTTCCTGAGATGAACATCAACCAAAGCAAAACGAGGATAATGGAATGTAGTCGAATTAAGTCGGGTGATGCTGAGGGAATTAGATTAGGAAATGAGACACTTAAAGTAGTGAAGGAGTTTTGCTATTTTGGGAGCAAAATAACTGACGATGTCGAGGTAGAGAGGATATAAAATGTAGACTGGCAATGGCAAGGAAAGCGTTTCTGAAGAAGAGAAATTTGTTAACATCGAGTATAGATTTAAATGTCAGGAAGTCGTTTCTGAAAGTATTTGTATGGAGTGTTGCCATGTATGGAAGTGAAACGTGGACGATAAATAGTTTAGACAAGAAGAGAATAGAAGCTTTCGAAATGTGGTGCTACAGAAGAATGCTGAAGGTTAGATGGGTAGATCACATAACTAGTGAGGAGGTATTGAATAGAATAAGGGAGAAGAGGAGTTTGTGGCACAACTTGACTAGAAGAAGGGATCGGTTGGTAGGACATGTTCTGAGACATCGAGGGATCACCAATTTAGTATTGGAGGGCAGCGTGGAGGGTAAAAATCGTAGAGGGAGACCAAGAGATGAATACACTAAGGAGATTCAGAAGGATGTAGGTTGTAGTAGGTACTGGGAGATGAAGGAGCTTGCACAGGATAGAGTAGCATGGAGAGCTGCATCAAACCAGTCTCAGGGCTGAAGACTACAACAACCACAACAACAACAACAACTGGCATCAGCTATCCAGGGTTAAAATATGGTGACACAATTTTTCTCCACCTGTAGAAGAAAAGGAATCGATAAGATGCATTCGAGTGCACTAAATACTAGTAATTTGTGCGTGTGTGCAGAGCTTGTGGGTTGAGCTCAGCACATGTGTGTGTCCGCAGTGCACGGCGGCGACTACTGGCGGCTGCTGACGCCCGGCGCCTACGTGGTGACGGCCTCTCGCCAGGGCTACCAGCCGCAGAGCCGCCGCGCCATAGTCACCAACCTGCCGCCGCACTCGGAGGCGCGCCGCCTCGACTTCGCGCTCATGCCGCTGGCCCAGGGGCCGCCCATGCCGCGGACACAGGTCAGTTGCACCGGCCTGCAGCTCGTGGACTGCTCGCCTCACAGAGTCGTGCAGTGAGCAAGCGGGCGACTGCCTACCACCCGACGCACCGCTCTCTCAGTATTCCGCCCCTGTTCCGTCTTACTCTCGACACGAATTGTTTTCAGGTTTCTGGTATAAATCGTTATGTATCGGCTGGCCAAATTAATAGCAGTATGTCTGCATAATGCCGGCCGCAGTGGCCGTGCGGTTCTAGGCGCTACGGTCTAGATCCGAGCGACCGCTACGGTCGCAGGTTCGAATCCTGCCTCGGCCGTGGATGTGTGTGATGTCTTTAGGTTAGTCAGGTTGAAGTACTTCTAAGTTTCAGGGGACTGATGACCTCAGAAGTTAAGTCCCATAGTGCTCAGAGCCATTTGAACCAAACTGAAGTACCGTTGTCAGCCGCACGAGGGCATAGAAATAATTGAGTGACGACAGGTGAGAATTTGTGGTGGAGCGGGTCTCGAACACGGATGTCCCGCTCGACGTGAGCGCTCGCCTGCCTCCAGCACGTCCGCTATCCGAGCACGCCTCCCATGCGCGCCAATTCCTCAACTTCTCGCACAGTATTCCGGCAGTGGTGTGCTACAAGTTAAGACCTGGGGACGATGGCGAGGCGTGGGCGGATACCGGACGTGCTCGAGGCAGGTGACCGCTCACGTCGAGTGGGACATCCGTGTTCGAGACCCGCCCCACCACAAATTCTCACCTGTCGTCACTCAATTATTTCTATGCCCTCGTGCGGCTGACATCGGTACTTCACTTTCGTCATACTGTTACGGAATTACGAATGTGTGGCGTCTGTTGGTGTGGACAAGTGCAGAAGAACAGATAGCACACATACAGTAGTAAAATACCGTGTGCAATGATTCTAAATGAAAAAAGAATAACGAGAAAAAAACGAGAGTGAATAAAAAGTTAATAGGATAATTAAAATGTCGTGGTAAAGGCTTAGAAATAAACGTACATACACACCAAAAAAAGTGTAGCACGACGTCGATCCTGAGCGCTCGTGAACGCTGACGTCGGATGTGTAACACGGTGCCTCACGCTGTTCGTGGTTGTCAATCGATCGACACCCACGAAAACGTAAGCAACCGGGCATGCGCCGAGCCTATGCGGCGGAGTGAGACACACAGTCGGTCGGTTCCAGTCGCAACACCGGGAAGCAAGTACACTACTTGTTTTGTCTGTAGTCACGTCACGGCGAGAGCGGCAGTTACAAAGTACGATCGTTTCTGCAGCCTCGTTCACGCCGCGCACCCTGTACTTGAACAAAACCACAGCGTTAAAAAAACTGTACACTGCTACAATGGGAGCAAGGTTAAGAAAAAAGAACACAGAGGTTGTGAGGTAAAAATTCATTTCTTTCTGATCGAACTGAAAAGTAATTTTACATTTTCATAAGGAGACACAACAACACTTTTTTAATACATGTTCTTGAATTGATGGACAGAAGGACACCGCTAGAATTCCAGGTCTTGAATAACAGCAAACTTAAACATTTGATGCATCCATTATGTCTTCTTCCCCTTCATGTATATTCCATGTGATCGAATAAATTAAGCGCTGTCACGATACATTTATAGGGTATGCCAGGATCATCCCAGTGAATTGCATGGTAGAAATCTCTTAATCACTTTGCACTCTTCCATGTCTTAGCACACTTCACGTACTTGAAAGAACTTGGTGACGCAAAGTTTGCTAAGAATTTCTCTATTATTCCAGCATCTTGTGTGCATGCTACAAACGCTACATCTTTACATATGAACTGTCTACACTCACCATCATAGAAACCCTGGGCCTCTGCAATGATATTCACCCATTGAGATGCCATTGTGAATTGCTCTAGGTATGGCGCACCACCTATTCATTTATACAGCGCATTGCACAACACCAGTGAGTGGGCAGTAGTTGATCACATGGTCATGCAGAGATGTATGTTTTAATGGTTGATGTTATGCTGACTTTGTGTACGGTTGATCGCAGACCCATTGAGTTCATAGCTTATCTCTTGGAACAGGAATGCTAAAGCGTTACGTGTAAGCTTGGATACCACTGTTTCCCTGCTCTCAGTTTTCTTGAATGATCCCTCTAGATATATGAAACTCTTGCATGGAAGCGTGAGTGCATTTTGGTGCTGGATGTCAATCCTAATTTCATCGTTCTTGTTAAATGTGGTTGAAGCATAAAGTTTATGAGAGAAGGATTCCTGACGTATAATTCTCTCGTCATACTCTACTGGACTGGTTATACTGAGTGAGGACAACATTGCGTGGTTTCAAGCCAACTCATTTAAGGAACTCGTAGCTCGCACGTGTCATTACTTTGCTGTTAGGTAGCGAAGTGACATACTGTGGATTGCATGCACTTGTTTTATACCTTGCGCCCATCCCCCCTTAATGTAATTGTACAATGATCTCCTCACCACAAAAGTCAACAAGTTGGTTATTCTAGTCCATAATACGCAGCTCCAAATAATCCAATGTCAATGTCAATGCTGAGATAGGAGTTTCTCGCAGTGTTACACCCGACTACGATTGTGCAGACAGGAAGTATGTCCACAGTCTGATCTGACTTGTAAAATTTACGTGTATCCTTCCTCAAAACCTGGCTTTTTGTGAAACCCAGCAGGCACCCTATTGAAACTTTCTGGTTAAAGTCAATCGTTGCATTTACAGTCCTTATTTCAGATTTAAGTGTATTGATGTTTGCATTTAGTTTAATACCTTTTCCAGACTGTTTTAATACTTCGTTTAAATCATCGGTATCATATGTACCCAGTTCTATTTCAACAATATCTTTTTCACCATTAATATCCAGATGCAGTTTGTTGTTACTCTCAGTGATATTTGGGATGGTGTTGTATGTCTGCAGTCCAATCAATGCAATACTCCATTCACCAACACTCAAATCAATTGGCGGGAAGTAATTTTCACGCAATACAGATTATCTTTCTTTTACTGTCAATCGGTACAACATTGCATCTGAACCTCAACTGATGAAGGAATGTTTAAAGCTGCTCCGTATATAGCATGCTTCTTCTTCTTTGCAAACGTCAAGAGAAACATGATGCATAAATGTCCACAGAGGTACGTATTAAAGTCCTGATAGTCCTGGTAATTGTAGAACACACGTCTTCTGTGAGTGAAGTATCATTGTAATTCTTCTGGCGATTGCAGTTCACTGAATGAGTCGAAATAGTAGA
Organism: Schistocerca americana; assembly: GCF_021461395.2. Taxonomy (NCBI): domain Eukaryota; kingdom Metazoa; phylum Arthropoda; class Insecta; order Orthoptera; family Acrididae; genus Schistocerca; species Schistocerca americana. The sequence goes on along the minus strand of NC_060119.1, from coordinate 21,054,626 downwards.
CTTTATCCGCATCTTTCATAACATATGATTCCCAGTGGGTGCTGGGGCCTCCAGCAACATCTAAATTCACAATGCCACATTCACCAGTTTTCCACATAATCTTCAGTAATGTATCCCACATAAACACGCCACGGAATCTTGGTATATTGAATTTGTTTCTAACAAACTTTGTAAGATTAGTATTTGTGAGTGGTCGATCTGGTAGGACCGCTAATGGGCTTTTTTTAATTTATGAATAGACTAAGCCCTTTCGTGTATGGTTTCAAGTTTAGTCCTTTTCCAATGGCTGCGGCTTCCGTCATGAGGTTATGTCTTCTTGCCTCTTCTAAATGTGCTTGGGAGTTTTGTACGTTCTTGACCGTTCGGGCTGTAGCTGCAGCACCAGCAGCGAGGGACTTCTTCTTCCCACATCTTTCTGCTTCAGTACATTTTTAGCTGCATACATCGCAGTCAGATTACAGTTCTTCAAACAGGTCTGCTTCCCACCCTTGTCCTTCTTCTTGTTTAGTGCACAACGTGCAGCATTCATAACTCAATTGATATTCATCACTCCTGAACCCAACTTAGTTTTTCCTCGCAGGTGTTATCAACTGCAAATGCTGCGATGCATCGCATCTGCAACGTGATGACTTGATAGATCTTTATTTGCAGTGTCATGTTCCATACATGCTCCGTCAAGCAGATTAAGCCCCTTATCACCTTGTGCCAAGCGTTTTTTGAGGCTGTGTCCCAGGTCCACAGTAGTTGTGTAATCCCACTGACAGTTTGTCTACAATACCACTACATCCTGTAATGCATCTCCTAGCACACATGTTAAGCTACTGCGGTGCTTGTGGACTATGCATGCTCATTATATAGCAAATAGTCGGCATCAATACAACTGTTTTGTGTAGCAGGAAAACCGAGCCATTTTACTACTGCTTTGTTTCCACGGCGTCTTACGAGTCTCTCCAGGAGAAGAACATCCAGTTCTGAGCTTTTCTGCAACTCCTCGGTGTGGAAGCAGCCTGCAGTTTCTTCACCTTCGCCATCCTTCAATCTATATGTTCTAAGATTCGTTCTTTGCACCTTTGAAACTGTAATTATCTCTGTTGACCAGTTCGGTAGGTATGATTTCTCAAATGCCATCTTGCGTTTTGAGATACGTACCAAATCACCTACATTAAATTTCTGTCTGTGTGGATCCAGCATTTTAATGCAGTAGTACACCGTATCCATGAGTCCATTACCACGAACATTGATTGGTCTCATTTTTATTGTGGTATGTTTGGTTCGATGAAACTGAGCAATTATTTCTGGGAGGATATCCGTCCATTTGTATGAGCCTCGAAGGTTAAAACGCATCCACAGTCAACCTTTTACTGTTCTGTTCAGATGCTCCACGATACTCGCCTTCAGGTGAGTGAATGTCGAGTAGTGATGTATTCCATACCGCTGCATCACGGTCTTGGAATACCTATTGTAGAACTCGCCGCCGTGATCAGTTTGGAGGTTGTCTGGGCATCGATTCATCCCTGTCTGTAGCAAACACTCAAAAACATCTGCGACATTTCTAGCCGTTTTTGTTTTAACAGGTAATGCCCAAGCAAATTTGGACTATGTATCGATAACCATTAAAATATATTTGAATCCATTATTCTCATGTGAATATTCCCTCATATCTACGAGATCAGCTTGCCGTAAGTCATCCAAACCTTTAATCATAACATGCCTATGAGAGTATGTTTTTCTTGTGCAGTTCTCGAACTACTGTCTCCATACTTATTCGACGATACCTCTCTCTCTATGCTCAGAGATTATTGAAACAGCCTCATTCGAATGAGCTGTACTGCCTGCACCAGCTGATGCCATGAGCAGCCGTAGTCGATCTAGTAGCTCGTTGGGGTCGTCATAATATGTATACTGCGGGATTCGATTGTTCACTGCTTTATGCAATATGTCAATAAAGTCATCGCTGCTGCTGCTGTAGTGGTTGTTGTTGTTGTTGCCGTTTTCGCCTTCAAGTATTGATTTTATAGTGATTTTATATTTCTTGTTGCTCAGGCTTTTCGCGATCTTATGTACATCAGTAATGTGCAATATTTCACAGCGCATTTCCCTATCATTAACTGAATAATTTACAGGTTTCTTGGTAGGTCTTAGGGAAATAAGATTCATTAAGCCAGGTGTTCTCTCAAACCGCAAATCACCAATTGTATTATGTCATCAGTTACAGTTACAGGATGCATACCCAACATGTACGGTCTTCCCCTGCTAATGGCAAATGTTCTATCTATTTCACCAGGGGCGTGATGGATAATGAATTCGCCAGTTGCAACATCATCGTTATCGTGCGTTTTTGTTTTTGCTGAGAGCTGTCGGAGAGATTCAGTATGTATGTATGTATGTATGTATGTTAACTGGCGGCATAGAAACGACGGAGAGGCTCCGTCCCCGCCACAACCCCCTGACGACTACCGCAGTCCACTTTACTCCTCTGCCGCCCCACACCGAACCTCTCTTTCAGGGTTATTATGCGTTTTGGCCCCCGCTGGATCCCCTCCCCCCCTTCCCACCCCCACCAGGGAACATCTCACCCCACATGAGTGTAACCCTTATGTTTCGACGTGCTAGTCGCCAAAGTGGCGTCAAAGCGAAAGACTTGCACCCGGCGAACGGTCTACGCGATGGGAGGCCCTAGTAACATGACATTTACATTTACATTTTACCACTATGTTTGCGTGGTAGAGTAATGGTGGTGAACGTGTACGTGTAGAGCTTGTTTGCGCAGCAGTCGCCGACATAGTGTAGCTGAGGTGGAACCAACCCGGATTCGCTGAGGCAGATGGAAAACCGCCTAAAAACCATCCACAGACTGGCCGGCTCACCGGACCTCGACACAAGTTCGCCAGGCAGATTCGTGCCGGGGACCAGGCGCTCCTTCCCAATCCGGAGAGCCGTGTGTTAGACGGCACGGCTAACCGGGGGCGGGCGAGAGGTTCAGCAACCAGCTTAAAGGTCTCTCTTTAGTGTTTGCTGTCGGTCCATGTGCCCTAACCTCAGCAACTGTAATTTGTCACAAACTGCTTCCGGCATTTGAATCAGTTTCTGCTTTGTTGACATCTTGGTGTATACTAATCAGACATCTCCGCAGCGTTAGGCTTTATACATCCGCTCATTTTCTTCTTCCTCTTACTATGTGCCTGCTGCCCTTTCTCAACAACAAGAAACTCTACATCTGTTTCCCCCTCAATAGGCTCAACCTTTTCAGTTAAGTCGGCTACTTACTTGCGGACTTCATTAACTAACTCATTTAACACATTCACCATTCTCAGAAGAGTCTGGTAATACGTCTCTAGTTCCTTGCGCATACCTCCAACTTTATGCACAATAGCCTGAATTTTCGCATCCAGGTACAGGCGAATGTTCTGTCTGTGTACATCCATTCTCTCGGGTGGAGAGGTAGACATACGCACGAATTTGTCCATGGTGCAGCGTATACTGATGTACTATCCTCTCTTACCGTGCTATATATTCAGAAACTCTCGAAAGTTTCGCCTGTACCTACCATCACTCAATTTTCTTGTTTTATCAGTAATGAGAAAACCATACTGTGAATGATTCCAGCAATCAGCACATATCTTTACAAAATCATTGAACGACCTGTCAGTTCGACATTTGCCTGGTAAATGTGTTTTAAATTCAGATTGTCTTGTTTGAAGGCTATAATGGGGTTTGCATTATCCCTAACCAACTGCTTCAGGATATTGGAATATGTTTGGGTTAGATAAAATACATCAGCACCCATGTGACGACCGAAACAGAAATATTTTCGAATTTGCTCTTGGTTTTCCTCAGCAACATCATCAAATATGAAGACAGTGATTGGCTTTGCTTCTTCAGGTGGAGGGGTAGCACCGCATTCACCGAATGTTGTGTATGTAATATCTCCTGTAATAGCTGATACTTGGGTTGAAACTGATTTTGAGAATACACAAACATGTTCAAATCGGACTCCATCTACATGTGTTAGCAGCGTCATGAGGACGTCAGTCTTCCTGCAATTGGATGGACCTACAGTAATTGCTTGTATATTATCGGGGAGGAGAATTCTGTTCTTCTTCTTCAGGTCTTCTTTTGCATCTTCACAGGACCAGTCACCGACAACAAAGTCCTTGTGACGAGGATGTTTCACCCACCCTGCCATGATACTCACTACGCCAGCTACTGACAAGTAGGTGGCATATATAGAAAGATACACTTGAAGGGACAGTAATAGTATGTGTAACCAATATAACTCAGTCCAAATGCGCTGAGCGAGAGGCATAGTATAGCATTGTACTCGATTGTATGCAGTCACCTCCACATTTGGAGAGCGTTTGCTCTTGTTTTCTGTATGTCTGTGTAAAGACCTGTCCCATACATCCTCCTACCACCACCTACTCCAGTCCAGTCACTAACATCACCTATCCCATCAAAGGCAGGGCTACCTGTGAAACCAGTTATGTGATCTACAAGCTAAGCTGCAACCACTGTGCTGCATTCTATGTGGGCATGACAACCAACAAGCTGCCTGTTGGCATGAATGGCCACCAACAAACTGTGGCCAAAAAACCAGTGTACCTCCCTCCTGCTGAACATGCTGCCAAACATGATATCCCTCATCTCAATGACTGCTTCACAGCCTGTACCATATGGATCCTTCCCACCAACACCAGCTTTCCTGAACTGCGCAGGTGGGAACTTTCCCTGCAATACATCCTACGTTCCTGTAACCCTCCTGGCCTCAACCTTCGTTAGTCACTGTCCTCAACTACCCAATCCCCTCTCTGCTCCCATTCCAGCACTACACTGCCATCATTTCACCGCAACACCCAGTCTTTTAATTTCTTTTTATTTCTTTTATTTCTCTCCTTTCCACTACTTACCCCCTCCCCCCTCCCCACCTTCTCTCCTACTCTCCGTCTAAACTGCAACACTTCACTGTCTGCCACTCCCACCATACTATCCTACCCCTCCCCCTCTCCGTCCCAGCCCCCTCCTTACCCCCACCCAGTCCCCACTCCCATCATGCACTGGTGCTGCTGCTCGCAGTGTGCTTACAGTTCTCTGAGACTGCAGACGTGTGTACAAGTTGCGTTTGCCTGAGTATGTGTGTGTGTGTGTGTATTGTGTATGTTTGTCTACTGCTGACAAAAGCCTTAATGGCCGAAAGTTATAATTGTATGAATCTTTTTGTTGTACCTATCGTGGCTCAGCATCTCCGCTATATGGTAAGTAGCAGCTTTCCTTCTCTAGTATTGTTACAATCTTCTTAAGTTTGTTGGAAACAAATTCAACATACCAAGATTCTGTGGTGTGTTTATGCAGGATACATTACTGAAGACTATGTTGAAAACTGGTTAATGTGGTATTGTGAATTTAGATATTGCTCGAGGCCCCAGCACCCACTGGGTATCATTTATTTTGAAAAATGTAGATACCGTCTACTATTTCGACTCATTTGCTGAACTGCAACCACCAGATACTTCACTCTTAGAAGACGTGTGTTCTACAATTACCAGCGCTATCAGGACATTAATACATACCTCTGGCGACATCTATGCATTATGTTTCTCTTGACGTTTGCAAAGAAGAAGAAGCATGCTGTTTAAGGGGGATCTTTAAACATTCCTTCATCAGTTGAGGTTCAGATGCAATGTTGTACACTTTGACGTTAAAAGAACGATCATCTGTATTGCATGCAAATTACTTCCCACCATTTGATTTGAGTATTGGTGTTTGGAGTACTGTATTGATTGGACTGCAGACATACAACACCATCCCAAATATCACTGAGACTAGCAACAAACTGCATCTGGATATTAATGGTGAAAAAGATATTTTTGGAATAAAATCGGGTGCATACGATATCGACGATTTAAACGAAGTCTTAAAACAGTCTGGAAAAGGTATTTAACTACATGCAAATATAAATACAGTTAAATCTGAAATAAGGACTGTAAATGAAACGACTGACTTTAACCAGAAAGGTTCAATAGGGCTCCTGCTGGGTTTCACAAAAGGACAGGTTTTGACGAAGGATCCAAGTAAATTTTACAAGTCAGATCAGACTGTGGACATACTTCCTGTATGCACAATCGTAGTCGGGTGTAACACTGCAAGAAACTCCTGTCTCAACGATTGATTCACACTATTTACGGTTTCTTCCTCTCAGTTGCAATGAGGTATAAGATTGTTGAGACCCATGCCAATGCAATATACCTTCCAGTGACAGCTCAGACATTGGATTATTTGCAGCTGTGTGTTGTGGACTAGAATAACCAACTTGTTGACTTATGTGGTGAGGAGATCATTGTACAATTACATCTAAGGGGGATGGGCATATAGTATAAAACAAGTGCACACAATCCACAGCACGTCACTTCGCTACCTAACAGCAAAGTGATAACACGTGCGAGCTACGAGTTTCTTAAATCAGTTGGCTTGAAACCGCGCAACGATGTCCTCACTCAATATAACGAGTCCGGTAGAGTATGATGAGAGAATTATACATCAGGAATACGTCGCTCATAAACCGCACGCTTCAACCACATTTAACAAGAACGATGAAATTAGGATTATCATCCAGTACCAGGACGCACTCACGCTTCCATGCAAGAGTTTCATATATCTAGAGGGATCATTCAAGAAAATCGACGGCAGTGATATAGTGGGATCCAAGCTTACATGTAATGTTTTAATTTTCCTGTTCCAAGAGATACACTATGAACTCAATGGGTCTTAGATCGACCGTACACGCAATGGTGGCATAACATCGACCCTTAAAACATACGTCTCTGCATCACTCGCCGAGTTGCATAGTTTAGAAAATGTGGGATGGTTCATAGACGATCCAGATGATAGAACAGTGGTGGAGTACACGCGATTTACTGCATGCATACCTCTAAATATGACAATTTACATCTGCAGTGGAATCAGAATGTATACAGTCTAGCTTATGACTTGTATGCAAGGTTTCATGGTTCTTACTATGAAACTGCCAAAGGGGAGTAGGTAGGGTGTCTACTCAGTCCACATAAGTTCGAGGAGCTTTCACGGATCATCATAATAGACTGCTCGAAACAGAACGAAATAATTAAGTCTGGACCTATAAATGTGCGAATTGAATTTGAATCTTCCACAAATTTCCCAGAGCACACTGCCACGTATGCTCTAGTTCTACATGACCGTGTGATCAACTACTGCCCACTCACCAGTGTTGTGCAACGAGCTGTATAAATGAACAGGTACCGTACCTAGACCATTTCACAATGGAGTCTCAAGGTGTGAATCATTGCACACACTCAGAGTTTGTATGATGGTGAGCATAGACAGTTCATATGTAAAGATGTTGTGTTTGTAGTGTTAACACAAAATTCTGGAGTAATAGAGACATTCTCAGTAAACACTACAATGAGAATTTATGTTCCATTTCAGCAGCAACATCTTCCCAATTGTAACCACTATTAAAGCATTCAGTTCCCTCATTCGCTCTAGAAACGTCCAGCTCAACACTGGGAGTGTCGCACAGGTCACTGGGGATGTTTACTGATTGATCGCCAGTAGTGGGCCACGGGCGGCAGGAACACGGTTTGTTAGTAGGGGCAGGCATACATTCAGCAGGAAACCTAATGTTCTGCTTAGTGGGTTATGACCCCCCGCTGATAGCCCGTGCCTCAGAGAAACCCCCCACCCCTCCCTCCGCTTCTTCTCCTTCTGCCTCCCCCACACCTCTGGAAACTCCCCTCGTCGATGCAAGCACACTTCTGACATCAAATTACTTGGCTTACTAATTAAATCAATGGATTAACTAAACTCTCCTCTCCACCTGGAAATCTGTGAGGAAAAAGACTCATGTGAGCAGCTATTTTCCAGGGAATCCAGTGGATGGAATCAGGGGGGCCAGCACGACAAAGAAACAGTGATTGGTCACTCTCGCGTGACGTCAGCAGGCAGATAACCGCCGGCCGCCATAACAAAGCAAACTTCCACGAAGCTTTATATAGCATGTGCCTTCCGGAAACAAATTTAAACGCTGTTGAAGTGATAAATAAATTTCCCCTAACAAATACATAACTAAAAGTAATTCCACACTAGATATAATAATTCAGTTTGTTTGCAACATGACAAGGAATGAGAATTCAGAAAGCGGACATAATTAGTTTGATACTTAAGTTTAATCCATTAATGATGAACGTCGCTCTTGAAGGTACATGATTCACAATATCAATATCAATAGTAACTGAATATGGCGCCTTGCTAGGTCGTAGCAAATGACGTAGCTGAAGGCCATGCTAAACTGTCATCTCGGCAAATGAGAGCGTATGTAGACAGTGAACCATCGCTAGCAAAGTCGGCTGTACAACTGGGGCGAGTGCTAGGGAGTCTCTCTAGACTAGACCTGCCGTGTGGCGGCGCTCGGTCTGCAATCACTGATAGTGGCGACACGCGGGTCCGACGTATACTGACGGACCGCGGCCGATTTCAAGGCTACCACCAAAAAGTGTGGTGTCTGGCGGTGACACCACACTTCCTCTTCCGTAATGTGCGCAATGTGACAACTACTGCACGCTGAGCATTCCTCTGTCACGTCGACACAAAAGTTCACTGGTAATGAATTTCACGAATTCGTCATCGTGCGTTTCGGCGTCTGTAGCAGCTGTGCTACTGAGTCTCTCATCGATGTACTGCTTGATAAAGGCACGTAGTGTGCACTTCCTGTTAAAAGAAGAAGTCGAATTCTGCTCTTGACCTCGACTACTGAAGGGTTGTTATAGAAAAAAAAAACGGTCTGGATGTTAGGATATGCCTTCCTTTGTCTTTACTTACTTCTTCAAACAGTCCTAATAGTGATGTGATGTAAATAATAAACCCCTTTTGAAACGCCAACAAAGCCTTTCTGTTTACAAAGCGATAATCATGGCAAAAATCTCTAAATCTTGTTAAAGTGTTCTTCTGGCTTGGAAGATTCGGACCAAACCCACTACGAAGAGGGGTGCCATGCTCAAAGGGAACTCTAGAGTTCGAAACGTCGAACACATCATCGACTTCCTTTCCTAGAACGTCCTTTCCTAGAACGTACAACAGAGCTTTAGCCATGCGCTGTGGAAATAAATCTTAACATTTACTCACGCTCTAACTGTGACACTGATGTGAGCTTTTGGTAAGTGGTGTGTTATATGCAGGTTGCTTTCGGACTGTCTAAAAGGCCCTCGATTAACTTCTTCGTTACTGAAGTTCCATTAGGTAGGATTACTCCTTCATCCAAAAAGTGGTTTCTAAGAAGCTTCAGGCCGGCCGGAGTGGCCGAGCGCTTCTAGGCGCTACAGTCTGGAACCGCACGACCGCTACGGTCGCAGGTTCGAATCCTGCCTCGGGCATGGATGTGTGTGATGTCCTTAGGTTAGTTAGGTTTAAGTAGTTCTAAGTTCTAGGGTACTGATGACCTCAGATGTTAAGTCCCATAGTGCTCAGGGCCATTTAAGAAGCGTCAGTAAGTGAGGCACATCGTAGAAAACCCGTATCTTCCTTCCCTTGTTCCCTGGATTTGTGGAAGATGTTTTGAACGTGTCGACGCAAAGCTCGCTCCACACTCTAGAATTTTTTCCTCCGATATCACACGTTACGGCCACAACATGCAACCCTGAACTTTCAACTTTGATTATTATATCTCGGAGCAGGTTACTATTCATTGTCACATCAAAATCATGATTAAATGGCTGCTTCCAAGACTTACTTAAATCACGAATAATCACAAGTAGGACATTGCTGTGCGGTCCTAAAATCTTGCCTTCCGCCGCATCATAGCAGATGCGGCCGTCAACGTTTATTTCGTCAAAAGACAGCACGGTTTTGTGAGGTTTAAAACCTTCCCGACGTACACAGTGTTCCACAAAATTTCGGAAGAACTGTCAGTAACTTCCTTAAGTACCAGAGCTCCGTGCGTTTTTGCCAGTATCACCCGAAGATAGCCAGAAGACTCTGCTCCGAAATATTGTGGCAGGAAGTTACAGATATCGGGTAGTTCTCCCGAAATTTTGCGCAACAGCGCAGTTTTCTTTTCTAGCACAGTATTTGCTCTCAAAATTATGAAAGTTTCTTCCGAGACGCCTGGTTTGCACTTATAATTTCTAGTTGAATTTTGATGCGTTGCGCACTACAGGGCAACGGAATGCTGTGCTTCCTCAAATACGTGTAAGCTTTTCGAGAAAGTGACTTTAAAGTTAGTGCATTGGCAATATCCTGGGAACTCCATTTAACCCGTCTGTTGCCTTGTAACAATCAGCGAATTTGTCTCAGAGTGAAACATTTCATACTTTCTTCCACAATTGCACTTAATTTTCTTGTAAATTATAGATTGCACAGATCAGTCGTCCTTTTTTTTAAAAAAAATTTATTGTGGAGATCTAGATTGTTCTCCATACAGCCTGCCTTCCGCAAACAGAAGTATTGAATGAACTGTTGATGAAGCCCGACCAACAGGCATTACGTGCATTGAGCGACAATAATAGTTGCATGTATACAAACCATATGAGTTAAGTCATTACTTGCAACTTTTTACGACATCATCTAACTATGTACTTCTTGTATTCTTAGCATTGAGAATGGCTAGCTTCTAGCCGAAATCTAGATCTGCACAATAAAATTCAGAAAAGGGCGACTGATCGCTGGAATTTATAATTTACAAGTCAATACAACAGTCGCTGAGTGGTACAGCTTTCTGAATGGAAGGTGACCTGACTTAATTTTCTTTTTTTTAACAACGCGCCTTGACAGCTTTGAGCCGTTTCAGGGGTTCCATCTCGTTCTTTTAGGATCATTTCTAACACTGGATTTTTTTTCTTCAAAACTTCTTCTTCTGTTTTCAGTCGTTTTATTTCTTCGTCAGTGAATTCACAGATCGGCACCGTATTTGTTACTCGACCCGCTTCCTTCTTGAGGACACAGAATCCAAGGCTCCAACTGATCTCTTCCGAACATCTCTATTTTCACAGCGTGGAGCTCGTCCACGTACGGCCTGCAGGAATAACAAAAAATGTGGTTAACTGTTTATCAGTGACACGTGAGGAATGATAACTATCTACCCACACACTAAACACATGCCATTTGATGAGATTTAAGTTAACGAAATCAGCACTGTAATTTAGTTTAACCAGTTCAACAATAAATGGCAGTATATTTATCCCGCTTACATCATCGGCAGCTTCACTGTTGTACGTACATATCCAAACCAGTTTGGCAAATACTGTTATGAAACTACTTTTAGCTTCAGCTTCTTTTTTCTCGGCAAACCAAGGGGCTCGTTCTTTAATTCTTCCAGAACAAAATGAATTGAGCAGTTCATTTTACCTGATGGCTTGCAATGGGCTGCCCACTCCCTTTGTACCGCATTTTTAGGGAATCGATTATATATTACGCGACTAGTTTTACATCCATAATTGTTACAGTTTGCAACTGAACGGTTACTCGTATGTTTACTCATCTATTTCGTTTCTCGCTACGCTGCTACAATAATTATTTAGCGTCGCGTTCCGTCTCGATTGTACACGCGCCGTTCTCACACTGTCCGCTGTCTGCCGCATGACGTCACGGCGCGAAAGCCACTGTGGCAGACTCGACCGCACACCCGCCGGAAACGGCCTCCCTTATAGTGTCTAGTTAGCTTCGTACGGAGTATTGTTTAAACAGTTTTGGGTAGACAAGGCAATGTGTGGAATATTGTTTATTTAAGCAGTTTATGGGATCAACGCAGTGTGTGGAATATCGGTTACTTAATTATTTAAAGCATTTGTCGGGAAATTGAGTGCAGCCTATGGAATACTGTTTATTGAAACGTTTTGAGAACTGACAAGGCAGTCTGGAATACTTAAACTACTGCGGGGCTTTTTCGTTCTGATGACCGTCAGTATGACTCAGGCCACGCAGTTACAGTGTTGTAAACCTCGGGACTGCGAAGCGCGCGCCGTTTCCCCAGCCGCCAGGCCGCACCACGCGCCAGCCACGTTGCGTGCACGTGGCAAAACCCAGCTCTGGCCGTCTTGGAGATATTCCCTCACTCTATCGCAATGACTGGCTAATTAATTAAATCAATACCCATTAAGTGGGAGAAGTATTCCTCGCATCGTATTGATGGATACTAGGATAGGAATATTTAGCGGGATCTGATTCCGCAACAACCCAGTTTCCGTATCCTACTGGCTCCATTTTCCAGTTGCCTCCTGTCGGTGGATTCTGGTACGAAGTCCATAACGTTCCATGTGGCTGTGAAATTTGAAATTTTACCTGAGTTGCATGCTACACCCGTAATCAATTTGTCGGAGGGTCTGCACTGGTGCGTGTGTCCCCAATACCACTTTCGGAGCCGGCCGCGGTGGTCTCGCGGTTCTAGGCGCGCAGTCCGGAACCGCGCAACTGCTACGGTCGCAGGTTCCAATCCTGCCTCGGGCATGGATGTGTGTGATGTCCTTAGGTTAGTTAGGTTTAAGTAGTTCTAAGTTCTAGGGGACTGATGACCACAGATGTTAAGTCCCATAGTGCTCAGAACCATTTGAACCATTTTTTGAACCACTTTCGGAAACAATAAATTGCTCTGTCAGGAATCTGACATCGTGATTGGGTTTTTAAAACACTATAGAAATCCTAAAAGGTATCCCCAACCTGGGTGAAGCTCATGTCTGAACCCCACCCTGCTCTCACTCCCAAATCATATCTGTGCTACCCGAGCAGTCGCTGGCACACCACCAGGCAGCGCGTCTCTAATATCAAATCGACAGGCTAGCTAATTAAATTGACCACAAGAGTCACTTTGAACGGCGAGTAATTTCCTTTTTTCAACAATCAGCGGATACTGACCAGATAGCTAACGTGGGAACCCCTGGAGGGAAGACAATGTTCTTGGCAACGAACACTACTGAGTACCGACATTTTGGGCTGACCGCAGAAGGATTCTACTGCCGGCAACATACATTTAGCGTAAGGACTGTGCTGTTAAAAACACAATCACAACGACTGTGTTACTGTCGCTCTGCATAAGCCTAAGCACAACTGGAGACGCGTGTAACACGTGTCACGTGCCAGGGCTTCGACCGGTCGCCACGTGTCGTGCAGACCGGCGCACACCGAGACGCGTGTGAAGCGTGACGCTCAGCCAGGGTGACGCACGCGTGCCACACGCCTGCCACTGAGCTACTGCTTGAAAACATCAAATATTCCATTAGCGAATAAAAGAGTTGATATCGTTAGTCTCGAGTTCCGAATCAGATTCGGATACTAATGCTGAAAATGAAGTGTTGCTTCATTCGGCAATGAATAAAAGATTGAAATCGTCAAATGTATATCTTGTTTGAAAAGAAAAGATGTAGACAATTTGAAACTATGTTGTGTGATGCTGATTTCACAAATTAATTCAAAACGACTAGAAAGCAGTTTTATGTAGTACATGGAATTATATAACACGCCATTGACTCAAATGTACGTAATGCATAGGAGCCGACTGCAACTAAACAGAAACTGTGAGTATTTTTCAGACAGGCGATGATCGAACATCCGTTTTCTTTATTTTAGGAATTATAAAACATTGCAGCCATATATCTAGGTATTTTATTTTCATCCCCCACCCCCGATGCAAAAGGCATCATAAAGCTTTCTGCGTTCCCTGAATGTCTCTATTAACTTTTCTTCTGCACAACACGATGGTCTGTGTACTATCAGTAGCAGAGAATAATGCACGCGACAACAAGAAATGAATGTAGCTCTGCTTTGTCAGCACTGCATTACAAAAAAGTAAATAAATCAAATACAACACTCTTTCAGGATACTTTTATTTATCGAATAATACCGACCACGTCTTCATTTGTGTAGCCTGTTGTATAATTAGTGTAGTAATGCTGATATTGTATATGCAGCCACTGAAATGTTTTTTCTCGTCACGACAAGCCAATTAAAACAGTGTCATTCGTGGCGGTTTCTCGACTGCTTGCAGTGGAAATGTGATGCTCATATGTATGTAGTATACAGGGTGGTCCATTGATCATTACCGGGCCAAATATCTCACGAAATAAACGTCAGACGAAAAAACTACAAGGAACGAAACTCGCCTAGCTTGAAGGGGGAAACCAGATGGCGCTATGGTTGGCTCGCTAGATGGCGCTGCCATAGGTCAAACGGATATCAACTGCGTTTTTTAAAATATGAACCCCCATTTTTATTACATATTCGTCTAGTACGTAAAGAAATATGAATGTTTTAATTGGACCATTTTTTTCGCTTTGTGATAGATGGCGCTGTAATAGTCACAAACATCTATGGCTCACAATTTTAGACGAAAAGTTGGTAACAGGTGGATTTTTGAAATTAAAATACAGAACGTAGGTACGTTTGAACATTTTATTTCGGTTGTTCCAATGTGATACATATACCTTTGTGAACATATCATTTCTGAGAACGCATGCTGTTACAGCGTGATTACCTGTAAATACCACATTAATGCAATAAATGCTGAAAATTATGTCCGTCAACCTCAATGCATTTGGCAATACGTGAATGACATTCCTCTCAACAGCGACTAGTTCGCCTTGCGTAATGTTCGCACATGCATTGAGAATGCGTTGACGTTTGTTGTCAGGCGTTGACGGTGGATCACGATAGCAAATATCCTTCAACTTTCCGCACAGAAAGAAATCCGGGGACGTCAGATCCGGTGAACGTGCGGGCCGTGGTATGGTGCTTCGACAACAAATTTACCTGTCATGAAATAAGCTATTCAATACGTCTTCAACCGCACGCGAGCTATGTGCCAGACATCCATCATGTTGGAAGTACATCGCCAGTCATACAGTGAAACATCTTGTAGTAAAATCGGCAGAACATTACGTAGTAAATCAGCATACATTGCACCATTTAGATTGCCATCGATAAAATGGGGGCCAATTATCCTTCCTCCAATAATGCCGCACCATACATTAACCCATCAAGGTCGCTGATGTTCCACTTGTCGCAGCCATCGTGGATTTTCCGTTGTCCAATAGTGCATATTATGCCTGTTTACATTACCTCTGTTGATGACTGACGCTTCGTCGCTAAATAGAACGCATGCAAAAAATCTGTGCCCAGTGGGAGAAATGTACGCGACGTTCAAAGTCGTCGCCATGCAATTCCTAGTGCATAGAAATATGGTACGGGTGTTATCGATGTTGATGTAGCATTCTCAACACCGACGTTTTTGAGATTCCCGATTCTCGCGCAATTTGTCTGCTACTGATGTGCGGATTAGCCGCGACAGCAGCTAAAACACCTACTTGGGCATCATCATTTGTTGCAGGTCGTGGTTGACGTTTCACATGTGGCTGAACACTTCCTGTTTCCTTAAGGGGCTCCGGAACGCCCTATATTTGCAATGTTAAAATAACGCTTATAAATTACATCTTTCCTCACAAAGTATTTGAGGTAGGAAGTTGAACTTTGTACAGATTATTTATTGGATTATGGGCTACAACTTAACACAGGGATTTTACAAAATTTTAGTTCAGTTATTAAAGATGTTTTTTTTCAATTGTAATGAAAATTCACAACATTTTTTTGCAATTGTTTATTTATATATTCAAAAATATACAGTTTTTTGGAAAAAGGCTGTGTTAAATTATGCAGAATGTACTGTGTAATATTTACTGAAAGTTTGAAATAAATATGTTTGGAAGATCCTTAGAAAACATGTAATTAGTATGAGAAAATAAAAGTTTTGGGAATCGAGCGACAAAGATTGGATTAACTTTTTAGTGCATTCCAGGTCCATAGGATGGATTATCATCATCCTCTGCAAACTCCTCCTCCAGCTTCTTCTTGTTCCTCCTCCTGTTTACTCTTGCTTGTATTTCTAGACTCTTTACAGACCTGTCTGCAGCCCGAAGGCGCTCCTTGTCTAAAGCAAGCATCGCTCGTTGTTGTGTTCGTAGAGTTTGCTACCATTTTCTTCAGTTGCAGTTACTGCAACACTGTTCCAAAAGGTGGTCATGTATGAACACTTATCACATTTCAGTTGTATTTCACTAGCAAGTCCTACGTGCTTTATTATGGAGAGTTCCAGACCAACTTCACTACAATGAATACATCTTACACAGTTTGAAAAAATTCCTTTGAGAACCGACATATCAAATATTTCATTCACGTCCGATTCGCCCATAAAACATTCATAATTTTCACTCATTGAACCAAGCTTCTTCTGTGAAGTATTTTCTTTCCCACTTTGACTGCTATGGGCAGGTGTACTTGAGAGGTTAGGTTCACTCACTTGGTTATCGTCTTTATTGTTTACAGTAATCACACATACCTTTGGCTTTCCAACGTTTCTCCTTTTCTTAAAAGCCTTCAGAGGATATCTAATAACTTTACTTTTACTCATTATTATACTCCAACAAAACAGAGACTCAAGAAACAGAATTAATTACGAATATTTTCGAGATAACGACAGAGTAAATAAACATGAAACAATCGACAATCACACCAGCGATATATATTGAACCATCACAGGTTAGCCACAACACATACTTTATCTCACATCACTAAAATGTACCTGATGAACACAGACGTTAATAATAACACCATTTGACAGCACTTTAAGAGCGCCACAGTGGGTCACGCTCATGTAGAACACATTTCAAAAAAAAATTTAAAAATAGTTGTAGTCTTCGGAATTGAATAAATTATATATCTATTAAAAGGTAATAGTCTGCAGATTCGGAAAACGCAAAAAAGTAAAAATTGAACTTTTCATGATTTTGAGCCTTTCCGGAGCCCCTTAAATAACGTAACTATCCGGTGAACGGTCCGGACACTTGGACGATGTCGTCCAGAATACCGAGCAGCATACATTGCACACGCCCGTTGGGCATTTTGATCACAATAACCATACATCAACACGATATCGACCTTTTCAGCAATTGGTAAACGGTGCATTTTAACACGGGTAATGTACTACGAAGCAAATACCGTCCGCACTGGCGGAATGTTACTTGATACCAAGTCACTATCAGTGGACCACCCTATAATAATGTCTCTTATTGCATCGATATCTAAGGAAGTCTGATGCCCACATGTATGTAGTGTAATGTCTCTTATAACATCCATATCCAAGTAATCCAGTGAGGATTGTATATTTCAAATCTTGGACGCTTTTTACCGGGAATACACATGTGGAAATTCCCTCTTCTCGAATCTTTATAACAGATCGTGTGGATACGATATCATAGTGTGCGGCATGTAGATAACATTGTTTTGCTTTCCTGCCTTGCTTCATGATTTTCTAATATTCCTTAAATCCTTATTTACTATCCTCGCGATGAATCGTCCGTACGTTCTTGCGACCCGAAAACATTGTGGAGGCAGAAGATATAATCCAGTGGCAAATGGCTGGCGAGTCGCTCATCTGGGCGTTCTTTTGACAAAAGAAAAAACAAAACATAAACTGTACAGGCGTAAATAAGTGAAAAATATTATGACTAACGAAAAAATGCAGCACTACTCAGTGACAAGTGCAATATACAGTAGGGCTGTATCATTGGGATGGCCAATACTAGTACTCCCGTACGCACGCTGTCGACGTTAGCACGTGGGGGGGGGGGGGGGAGGAGTGGCCTCCCACCCGCCTATCCTCCCCCCCCCCCCCCGACACCTCCCGCAGCACTGCACGGCGCCAGGAAGTCTGCCACAGCAGGCTGGCGCAGTCGCGGTCCTGCTCGGACCTGGTCTGGTGATGTGCGCTGGCTGCCCTGAGCCGCGACACACACGCTTTGCGCGCCTCACTTTGCGCCCAGCGTAAAAGCGATCTTTGTCCTACAGGCACACGCAAAAGTGGACGACGATGTTCGTGGTGAAAACTATACGTACTTTATAAACCAACGTATGGTATTGCTTCCGAATGAAGTGCTGTCCCACACAAATACCTCAACATTACACACATACAGTCATCGTGGGGTGTGTATTAACAGACCAACAGTGTGGATACAAGTCGCCAGCAGTGTAAGCTCGTAATAAAATCACCCTCATCACGGAATTTAGAAAGTGATTTGGCTAAAGGAAATGGGATTAAGCCGATATTTGCAACTCCCTCTTTGCCGCTGCTATATGTTTCCCACTCTAACAAACAATATTTGTAACGCATTCTATCTCCATACCATGTAGGCAGTGTAACAGAGGTTCTGCAGTATACGCACGGACTATAGCCGAGAGAGTATGATAGTTGATTGAAAATGTCTCGTTTCGAGACATGAGACGTTTATGAATATGATTCACCAGTGCCTGTAATCACTGAACATCTTCACAGGGTCCAGCGCAAGTATGTAGTTGACTGGAGAGACTTGATTCCAAATCGCAGACACCATTTCTGACAGAAATCTGAAAAGCCAGTGTATTTGGTCATTGGATTTTGTACCTTTCTTATCATCTCAATGTAGCGTTGCATTTTTAAGTGATTCCTCACATAGCACACCATCTACTGTATGTGATCATTCTCAATCAACTATCAGCTTCCCTCACCTATAACGCCGTTGATATATCGTAGAACCTCTGTTACACTGTCTACATGGTCTCGTGATAGAATGCGTTAGAAATGGTGTTTGTTACTGTGGGAAATATCTAGCATCGGCAAGAGGGAGTTGAAAATATCGGCTTAATACCACGTTGCATAATCGAATCACTTTCTAAATTCCGTGATAATAATAATTTTGTTATGGGTTTTCACTGCTGGTGACTTGCATCCACACTTTCGGTCTGTTAATACACACCCGACGATGACTGTATATATGTAATGTTGCGGTATTTGTGTGGGACAGCACTTCATTCGTCCCCAATACCATACGTTCATTTATAAAGTATGTATATTTTTTAACATAGGTAATGTCAGCCAGTCTTGTGTGTGTTTGTAGAACCATGACAGTTTTTTTATGCAGGGTGACGGTAACACAGTCGTTGTGATTGTGTTTTTAATAGCACGGTCGTTACGCAAAATGTATGCTGCCGGCGGCAAAATCCTTCTACAGCTAGCTTACAATGTGAGTTGTCAGTAGCGCTCCTCGAAAAGAACATTCTCTTCCCTCCAGGGTGAGTGTACTCTGATTGTTGAAAAAACGAAATTACTCGCCGTTCAAAGTGACTCTTGTGGTCAATTTAATTAGCTAGCCTGTCGATTTGATATTAGAGACGCGCCGTCTGGTGGGTGGCAGCGACGGCTCGGGCAGCACACACACGATTTGGCAGTGGGAGTGGGAGCGGTGATCGGGCGTTTTATCGCTGTGGCCATATCCTCTAACGAAGGTTCAGTCCATCACCTACACAGGGAGACGTGACCAATGTAATGCAATGAAACGAGATATGCTGCCGAATTTATAAAATAATTCACAGCATAAGCCCGATATTTACGACTTCTCTCTGCTGTTGCCATGAGAGACTCGGTGTGTGATGAGAGATTTGGTTACTTTGAGAGAGTTCGAAAGTGAGGACGGCATCCAGTGACACAGGTGCATCCCAGCACAGCCAAAAAGGAATGTAATATTCTTGTCCTGTGACACAGAACAGATTTTTTTCTACGTGATGATAAAGTACTTAGAGGAAGTACAGCCTATGCCATAGTGTTGTACAGGATTTTCACAACAAGTGACTATACTTCAGCAATGCGAAAACGTGTGTATACCCCGACTTGTTCTATCTCGGAAAGTAACTCGCATAAAAGGGAGGAATCTACATTTCACGTCAGAAGTTGTAGGTGTATCGACAAAACTGCGCCCCTGTCACGGATTTTTCTTAAACTGAGGAATCTGTGCCGGGGACGGAACTACGGTATAGACCGCAGCCGCCGGTGAGTGCACGGCGGCCGGTGGTGGCGGGTTGCAGGTTGGGGGTTGCGGGTTGAGGGTTGCAGGTTGGGGGTTGCGGGTCGAGGGTTGCGGGTCGAGGGTTGCAGGTTGAGGGTTGCAGGTTGCGGGTCAGCTCAGCCTGTGGCGGGCGGCCGGGTGCGGGAAGGGCACGTGTGTGCTGCGCGGGAAGACTGAGTGTGGTGGGTGTATCAGCGAATATTCACCACAAGCGGTCAGCAGATGGCACATCTTCGCGATCACGACTTTGTCAGATCAGTAGGATTTTTTCAGCTGACATGTTTAGAGGAAACGTTGTGGTGGAGGGGGGTGTTTCTGCTTCAAAACGTCAGTGCATACAAGATCTCGGATGTAATTAGCGCTGCGATATCTTTTTGGCGGAAATTTCATGACTTGATTTCCTTATTGTTTGCTTATGATACTCAAATGTTGAAAATGTGTTTTATTATGAAGAAGGGTCATTGTAAGCTGGAGGTGCCTGTTTTAAGTGATCAATTAGACTCCTGTAAAGTTGTTGAACAGCTAATTTGATACGGTAGTGCAAAACAGATTATTTCACTCTACTTTTGATATCGAAATTGTCTCCAGCATCACCCAATAGGGACGCAGTATTCTCAGGAGAGACGAAAACCTCTGTGTGCATGTTTGGAGATGTTGGTTCGCACAATCAGAGAGTGGTCTCTAGAGAAATCCAGAAGAGACAGAAAGCGAGTGGGGCCGCGAGATCGAAGGAGGCCGATATGCGGTCCACAGTCGGTGGCATATAGTAAAGCGATGTGTGATTAGGACGTTGGGGGGTTCTGTCCTGCGTGGCAGTGCGGTTGCGATAGTCACATATGCAGGGGACGTCAAGCGGTGGCTACTAACCACACTTCTTTCCATTCCTCGGTGATGAGAAAAGGGGGTGGGGGCCGGGAGGGGTCGAGGGTTCAGACATGAGCTTCACCCAGGTGGGGGATACCTTTTAGCAATTCTATAGTGTTTTAAAAACTCAATCACGATGTCAGATTCCTGATAGAGCAATTTATTGTTTCCGAAAGTGGTATCGCGAACACACGCACCAGTCCAGCCCCTCTGACAGATCGATTATGGGTGTAGCATGCAACTCAGGTAAAATTTCAAATTTCACAGCTACATGGAACGTTATGGACTTCGTACCAGAATCCACCGACAGGAGGCAACGGGAAAAATGGAGCCAGTAGGATATGGAAAACGGGTTGTTGCAGAATCAGATCCCGCTAAATATTCCTATCCTAGTATCCATCAATACGATGCGAGGAATACTTCTCCCACTTAATGGGTATTGATTTAATTAATTAGCCAGTCATTGCGATAGAGTGAGGGAATATCTCCAAGACGGCCAGAGCTGGGTTTTGCCACGTGCACGCAACGTGGCTGGCGCGTGGTGCGGCCTGGCGGCTGGGGAAACGGCGCGCGCTTCGCAGTCCCGAGGTTTACAACACTGTAACTGCGTGGCCTGAGTCATACTGACGGTCATCAGAACGAAAAAGCCCCGCAGTAGTTTAAATATTCCAAACTGCCTTGTCAGTTCTCAAAACGTTTCAATAAACAGTATTCCATAGGCTGCACTCAATTTCCTGACAAATGCTTTAAATAAATAAATAAACAATATTCTACACATTGCCTTGTCTACCCAAAATTGTTTAAACAATATTCCATACACTGCAATCAATTCCCCTGCAAATAGCCAGTGAACTCGCCAATTTCCAGGTGGGGGAGGGGAGGGGGACGGCTGGGGTTTTCCTAGAGTAGGGGGCGGTGAGCTAACTGATCGATTTAATTCATTTTTTTAATTAATTTGATATCAAAAGTGTGCTTGTATTGGCGAGGGGAGTTCCCATAGGGGGTGTGGAGGTGGAGGGGAAGGGTTGGGGGGATTTCTCTGAAGGGTGAATTATTCCCAGAGGGACAGACCCGTCAATCGGTAGAGAACGGCAGGGTGGTCCCTGAACGTAAGCTTGCCTCCAGTGTAGGCAACCCGCGTTACCTGACTGCGCTCGTGCCCCTGGTGCCACCAGCTGCTCCTCCTCCACTGTGACGTTTTCTGAAGACTGGAAACTGGAATTAATGAAGCATCTTATAATTGTTCCGTTTTTCACCTCATTCGAAGCACTTTTAATCCAGCCGACAGCATCAGCTACGGTAGCAGAGTTGGCTAGGACGTACACGAATGTGACGCTGTCCATTTTCGCAACTAGGGAACACAGAAGCTTTTTGTAGTAATTTTATTTAAAAGGCAGGATGATTTATTGGTCAAGAGGCTGAACACGCGATGATGTGTTGGAAGGAAAAAATTTTACTTCTACACTGGTATGTTTTCGATGTAATGACATGGTGGATTATGAATGAAACGTAGAATGTTACGTTTCTAACTGCTCATTTTCTAATGTAAGTTATTCAGTCGAGAACGAGAAATGTCAGAAGTCATCCGTACATTTTTATTTACGTGCAAAAAGACACCAAGCAAGGCAATGTCATTTTTCTTCGAAGCACTATGGACGATTTCCTCTATATATCTAAAGTGGTTCTTCTTTTTAGCTGCAATCTTTGCTTTCCAATTTTGGCACATTTGCACTGACCATCCTTCGCAGTTAGCATTCCGTATGGAGTAGCTTTACAAATAGTCCCAAAAAAAAGTCGCGCGGTTCCAGAGTGTAGCGCGTGGAACCGCTCGGCCACCGCGGCCGGCGTTGCTGAGCCAGCGGATAGTACGGTCAGGGGAGCCGTACTGAGCTCAGCAGAGCCACGGGAGGGCACGTAGGCGCGAGCCAGCCGACGCAGAGAGCGCAGCCGACCGAGTTTTGCTCGCCGTGACGGGTCCGGGGTCAAGATCATTACGACTACGTCATCACTCACGTACTGTGCCCCAGAACGCCCCTTGCATACCTACTGTTACACATCGAGGTACTCCAACTTCGTTCTAAGCTCTGCAGGTGTTAACAATGAGACATTGCTTCAGTAAGTGACTTCCATACTGGATTTGAGGAACAAATGGCGCTGTTGCCGGTCATCGGACATCTTTTCGCGCTCGAAATTACGCCAAGCTTACGGTGTTCGTGTGGTGTTGGCTGAATTTTGTTGTTTTTAATTTATTGTAAGAATTAACTTGTACTAGAGCGTACTAGAGCTTCGTGAAAGTGAATGTGTGCGGGTGGTGGAGTGGGAGGGGGTGACCCGGCCGCCGCCCTCGCGCAGCACGCACGTTTCTCAACGAGTCGAGATACAGTTGGCACAGTTGGAAGACAGCCTGGTGCGGGAAGCTCCAGCTCGCCTGTGTGCCTTTTCGTAACGGCAGTGTTTCGCTTTGCAGCTACAGGGAAACAGCGGCCGCCGTGTTCCGCATTCCGGCAGAAATACGGCCCGTGGGAGCGGCGCCGGCAGCCGGAACTGACAGGCCAGCTCAGTGAGGTGGTGTAAACCGCAGACTGCCGTGCAGCGCACAGCGCACAGCCCTGCACCCGTGTGCGCGCCCCGCCAACGCACTGCACCTGCGCTTACACGCTCTCTGTATCTCTCTGTCTCAGCTCTCTTTTTCTCCCTGCCTCCCTCCCTCCCTCCCCGTTTCCGTGCCGTCAGTGTGCCGCTGTTCCCTGCCTACTGCACGTCTAGCATAACAAAAATAACACCAGCTTTAACGCATTTCCTTCGTTTGTTTCACAGTTTCTAACTCTGTTACGTTCTGGTACTGCACGGAAAGGTACAGACGAAAATTCATCTCGCATTCGGTTTCTGCTGCTACGGTATACTCTCTTACTTTGATATGGTGAGCCCCCGGTCCACACGGGCGGCAGCGCCACCAGGTGGCTGCGGCGGGGTGACACTGCACGTGGCACGTCGCACAGCGAGGTAGTGCGCGTCACTCTCGACCAGGGTCACGTCGTGCGTCTCCTTCGGTAGGGGTTTCCACAGAGCTGATGCTCCCGAGCCGCAAAATGTCCCCCTCGCGATCACCATTCGATCCTCGAGGCGCATAGTGCTCAGTCTTTTAGCGATTCTGGTGTATTCCGAAAGCCTCGACTCTCTTGTAGGCATTTTTATTCGTAAAAAACAGAAAATCAAAATGTAAGAAGTAGGAACAGAAATCACAAACGAAAGTGAAAAAACTTTTTTCTAGGCAACAAGTGAAATATAAATAGACTTATCGAAAGAAGCGAAGCAATTTCGTTACGTTTTCGATACACAAAGCGAAATCAGTAAAGCCGTATATTATAGCTGAGTAAATATAGTGTCGGCTCGTATTCGTAACGATGAGATTGCAGCATTTATTTAGGTCACTGACGTACACGTTCGAAAGTACTGCTGTCAGTAGGGGAAAACGCGAGACTGGCAATGCCGTCCACTGCGGCGTGACGATCGTGTCGCTGGGATAAACGTCGCAACTACTTATCCGACCAGAGCTCCCGAAACTTTAAATTGAGGTATTTTTGCCGGCTTGAGTGGGCGAGCGGTTGTAGACGCTACAGTCTGGAATCACGAGACCGCTACGGTCGCCGAGAGAATCCTGCCTCGGCCACGGATGTGTGTGATGTCCTTACGTTAGTTAGGTTTAAGTAGTTGTAAGGTCTAGGGGACTGGTGACCTCAGAAGTTAAGTCCCATAGTGCTCACAACGGAACCTCCCCATCGCACCCCCCTCAGATTTAGTTATAAGTTGGCACAGTGGATAGGCCTTGAAAAACTGAACACGGATCAATCGAGAAAACAGGATCAACTTTTGTGCAACTATGAAAAAAATAAGCAAAATATACAGACTGGGTAGTCCATGCGCAAGATACGCAACATCAATGATAGCGTGAGTTCAGGCGCGCCGTGGTCTCGTGATAGCGTCAGCAGCTGCGGACCGAGAGGTCCTTGGTTCAAGTCTTCCCTCGAGCGAAAGGTTTACTTTTTTTATTTTTGCAAAGGTATGATCTGTCCGTTCGTTCATTGACGTCTCTGTTCATTGTAATAAGTTTAGTGTCTGTGTTTTGCGACCGCACCGCAAAACCGTAGATTAGTAGACGAAAGCACGTGCCTCTCCAATAGGAAACGGAAAGATTTGATCGCAAGGTCATAGGTCAACCGATTCCTCCACAGGAAAACACATCTGATACATTCTAAACGACACTGGTGACGGCATGTGCGTCACGTGACAGGAATATGTTGTCGACCCACATAACTTGTACACTTGGCGAATGGGGTAAAAACATTCTTCTACTTTGCCCGATTTAGGTTTTCTTGAGGATGTGATAATCACTCCCAGAAAAGTGATGAAAACATAAGAGTTTGTCAGATAATAATTGTCTGAAAATAAAAAATTAAAGTCTTTACTTGCGGGAAGACTTGAACCAAGGACCTCACGTTCGGCAGCTGCTTACGCTAACCACGGGACCACGGCGCACCTGGCTCACACTCTCCTTGATGTTGCTTATCTTGGCGATCGAGTACTCAGTTTGTATATTTTGCTTAATCTTTTCATAGTTCCACACAACTTCTTCCTGTTTTCTCGATTGATCTGTGTTCAGTTTTTCAAGGCCTATCCACTGTGCCAACTTATAAGTAAATCTGAGGGGGTGTGCGATGGGGAGGTTCCCTTGTCAGAGCCAATGGAACCATTTGAGGTATGCCGGCCAGTGTGGCCACGCGGTTAAAGGCGCTTCAGTCTGGAGCCGCGCGACCGCTACGGTCGCAGGTTCGAATCCTGCCTCGGGCATGGCTGTGTGTGATGTCCTTAGGTTAGTTAGGTTTAAGTAGTTCTAAGTTCTAGGGGACTGATGACCTCAGATGTTAAGTCCCGTAGTGCTCAGAGCCATTTGAACCATTCCATTTGAGGTATCTCTTTTCCCGTAATCCGATTCTGATGAAATAAAGCCTCTATCGAGTTACCTGTCATAAATGCACGAAAACCCGTCTAGTATTTTTTGAGATTAGCTTGTTGCGGGCGATAAACAAGCAGACAAAGTTTTACAAGTAAGCTTATTCTTCCGTGTTACGGTGCGTACATTACCTGCAATCAGTATATCGGATATATTTTCAATGGGACGCGACCATTTTACAGTTTCATTATTAGAACACACTAAGGAAGGTAGTGGGCTGCAGAACTGTCGGATGTGCGCCCGGGTCGCACGTCAGGTTGTCCGCGATACTTGGACAGACAGGTGTGCCGGCTCCTTGAGGCGCACGCTCCAGTACGTCAACAGGAACGACGTGAGCGTCTCCAAAAGTCTGCCTGCCGCAGTATAGTCGAGGAGTTACTAAGTGACGCGAGAATACTACAAGTTGGAAATGCGCCGGGAAGACGTCGCATCGCTCGTCCGGGTCCTCCGCCGCCGTCCTCAGACTGTGCGCGTGTTGCGCGTTAACAGTGTTATAACTCGGCCGCGGCCGCCCCGACACCCGCGGCCGGCACGCGCCGCTGCACAGAGTGGCGGCTGGCAGGCCTGCCGTCGTTCCAGCACTGCGGGGCAGGCCGACTCCTTGCCAGTCCAGAGTGGAGGTCCAGAGGGGCCGGCTGGCCGCCGCGCCGCGCCGCGCCGCGCCGGCACTTTGAGGCCGGTACGCACGGGCACAGTGCAGTCGCATCTCGCCCGCCGACCGTACGTGGGTCAATTCGGGTCAGTTTGTTCTCGTCGGTCAAATCGTCCGACATTCTGACCCAGGAAAAACGGACTGTGAGATGCTGATAGGTTCAACCCGAAAAAGTAGTCTGTAGCTTCCTGACAGTGAAAGATTTCGCAATCGCCATCTACTTCGACATCTATGGTCGGAAATTACAGTATTACTGGAAACCACAAGTAGGCAAAATGTTATCTCAAATTTTAGGGGTAAATTACAACTCGCAAAAATAATTCGTTCGAGTGATAAGGATGGTAGACCTTGTAGCTAAAATCACTGTACTGGGTCTTTTTTGGGTTGTGGTAGGTGGGCATTAGCTATATACAAGTTACAAGTACTGCTTACTGGCTTTTTTATGCCAGGACGGAGGTGATTCTGGTACACGGGGTGCTTCGCAAACGTACAAGTTTTCGTAACTGCTTCCTAGCGTTCTTTTGCCAGTCATCCTGATGTACCAGAGCCTTCACAAATGTGGTGAACGTTATGTTTCCCCACTTTCGAGTTCTTTTCCTGTTCAGAACACTTTCTAGATGTCGCTTTCCGCCCAGCTGCTTGGCTACACAACTTAATTTCAACTCTCCACCTATTAAGCTTCTGTACCGTCCGAGACGGCAAGAGTCGCCTAGAATATGCGAACGACTCACCTCAAAGCGCACGACGACTGACGCGGAGGCACCTTCTCGATCTGTGCGTCCCCCCTGCTGGAAGGAACAGCTCCGTCGACGACGAGAGGGCGTGCCGTGTACTGCGGCCACGCCGCGGCGGGCTCTGCTTCTGCCGAGCACCGACCTCCACTTCCCAGTCTCCAGACCGATTTACGAAATCGTGTAACATTTAGGCCTTTCAGCCAGTTCGAATCGGGAGCTGAGTAAAGGCATTTCCACTGCGCATTTCCTATTCCCATTTATATCGCTTCTCGAGAACGCCTTAGTAACTTTCCCAGAAATGGGTTCCATCGATCATCACGCGAAAATCCAAAATTAGCCCGACGGCCTCCGACAACCGCCGATTTAGGAGCATCGTGAAAACACCAGCCCGTCACATCCGACCTGCCGCACACACCGAGCCGGCTCGAGTGGCCGAGTGGTTCTAGGCGTTACAGTCTGGAGCCGCGCGACCGCTACGGTAGCAGGTTCGAATCCTGCCTAGGGGCGTGGCTGTGTGTGATGTCCTTAGGTTAGTTAGGTTTAAGTAGTTGTAAGTGTAGGGGACTGCTGACCTCAGATGTTAAGGCCCATAGTGCTCAGAGCCATACATCGAGGTGGGACGAAGTCGTGAGGGAGAGCTGCCGGCGTGGGAGCCCTCCTGCAGCCAGCCGTAGCGCGCCGACTCGGCGTGCCGGGCACTCGACCAGTCGTCGCGAGTTCTCTGCAGACTTGCTGAGCCACGGAAGTGTCGCCGGTGCAGAATGTCGTGCACCGGCTGACCCGTCGATTACGTCCCACAAATGTTCGGCGTAATTCGTGTCGGCCGCTCTGGGTGGCCAGACCGTTCGCTCGAATTGTCCAGATGTTCTGCGAAACGATCCCGAACAATTGTGGCCCTGTGACGTGGCGCATTGTCGTCGGTAAAAATTCCATCGTCGTTACGTCTCCACGTAGCCGAACACAGCCTTTTGCAGTCAATGATCGGTTGAGTTGTACCACAAGACCGAGTCCATTCCACGTGAAGACAGCCCTCGCCGTTACGGAGCCTCCACAGTGCCTGGTCGACAGTTTCGGTCGGCGGCTTCCTCGGGTCCGCGCCACACCCAAACTCTACGGTCAGCCCCGAGCAGCTGGTATGGGGCCGTGTCTCGCCGGGCCGGCGTCTTTCCAGTCGTCCAGGGTCCGACAGAGACGGCCCCGTCCACTTGTGGGGTTGGCTTCACGCACTGACAGCCCTACGGAGGCGCCGCTGCCCTCGATCGCCAGGTGGAGACCTCCGGGCTGGCAGGCGGCGCCTCCAGTCCGCCCATCTCGCCACTGTCCACACTGCGGATCTCGCAATACTCAATTCCCTTTCGAATTCCAGAGTGGAATGTCCCGTGCGTCTAGCTGCAAGTACAGTTCCGCGTTCAAATTGTGTTGATTCCCACAGTGCGGCAGCCGTACGTTTTCGTACGAGCCGTCCGAGTGCAGACGACAGCTCGGCCTGTGCACCGTCGCCACGTACGCACGTGCGTATCGCCGCCCAGTGCCTTCCGTCGCCTCCGTGTACAGCAGCCACGGACGCAAGCAAACGGGCGCTGTCCGAAGCGGCGTCTTGCACTCTACTCACAGGACGCAATACCGGGGAACGGGAATTTTTTTCATCATTTATAAATTGAAACTTGAATAAATTGTTCAAGTGCAAGCTCTTTTAATGGTTCAAATGGCTCTGAGCACTATGGGACTTAACATCTATGGTCATCAGTCCCCTAGAACTTAGAACTACTTAAACCTAACTAACCTAAGGACATCACACAGCACCCAGTCATCACGAGGCAGGGAAAATCCCTGACCCCGCCGGGAATCGAACCCGGGAACCCGGGCGCGGGAAGCGAGAACGCTACCGCACGACCACGAGCTGTGGACGCAAGCTCTCTTACATCTACATCTACATACATACATACTCTGCAATCCACCATACGGTCCGTGGCGGAGAGCACCTCGTACCACAACTACCATCTTCTCTCCCTGTTCCACTCCCAAACAGAACGAGGGAAAAATGACTGCGTATATGCCTCTGTACGAGCCCTAATCTCTCTTATGTTATCTTTGTGGTCTTTCCGCGAAATGTAAGTTGCCGGCAGTAAAATTGTACTGCAGTCAGCCTCAAATGCTGGTTCTCTAAATTTCCTCAGTAGCGATTCACGAACAGAACGCCTCCTTTCCTCTAGACTCCCACCCGAGTTCCTGAAGCATTTCCGTAACACGCGCGTGGTGGTCAAACCTACCAGTAACAAATCTAGCAGCCCGCCTCAGAATTGCTTCTATGTCCTCCCTCAATCCGACCTGATAGGGATCCTGAACGCTCGAGCAGTACTCGAGAATAGGTCGTATTAGTGTTTTATAAGCTGTCTTCTTCTGCCTACCGTTGTCCAGAGCTACCTAATTGCTGCGCTACGACATTTACCGCTGCTGTCCAGTGTGCAGTGACAGCGCATACAGTCGGCAAGTGACACTTCGTACGTTCTGGAATGAAGGCTGTCCCCGTACGACGGTCCACCGTAGGTGTCTCTCAGGTCCCTTGCCTGAAATCTGTAACTTTTTTGTTACAGCGACTCTGGACTACAAGTGCATACGATGCAGGCAAACGCTGACCATAGCGTGAGGCAGGAACAGAGTTATACGCTGTGAAGGGTTATACTTCTGACGATTTTGAACAAAAAACGTAAAGATATTCCCATTTCTTAAAATCCGACATACAGCTATTTGAAAATCCGTAGTACCAGTCACTGGAAGTTACATCGGGCATTGGAACGATCGCCGTGCAGTAGATTCTCGGCCACCGCGGTCACCCGATCTTTCTACCGTCGGCCCACGCACGATTCAAGTGCGCGCCCAGATGTTCAGTAGAGACGACACGACGCCGCCCGCCATATCGGCGAGTGCGCGCTGGCGAACGAGTACGCGCGGCTGACGCCCGTGTGTTCCACCAGCTGAGCCTAGGCCGGCAACAAATCAGCCGGGTGCGCGGCCTCAGCAAGTGCGCACAACTCAACACTACATTTGCGCACACTCTTTCGTTTACTGTTACCCATATCTGTCCTTTTCACTAGTTTCCTTCTGAAACTCTTAAGAGCAGGATATACACACATCAAAAAATGTTTTGCCTCACCCGGTTCCCAGAACTCCTGAAGACAGACGTTGACTGTCGATATTGTATCACAGACACAGTCCCTTTGATTGTTCAGAGATGTCACTAAACCCGCCCATAGATGTAAACGACCACGCACGAGCAGCCCCTACCCCTACTAGACGGAGAGGGTGTGACGGCCGATCAGTTCCAGTCATTCCACCAGGAAGGAGGTACACGGCTCGTGGTGTCTGTAGTTCAACCGTGCCTAGACGGTCAATACCGCGGTTCGATAGCGTCCGCATCGTTACTTTGTGCCAGCTAGGGCTGTCAACAAGAGAAGTGTCTCAGAGTGAACCAAAGCGATGTTGTTCGGACATGGAGGAGATACAGAGAGACGGGAACTCCCGATGACATGCCTCCCTCAGGCCGCCCAACGGCTACTACTGCAGTGGATGACCGCTACCTAAGGATTATGACTCGGGGGAACCCTGACAGCAACGCCAACATGTTGAATAATGATTTTCGTACAGCCGCAGGACGTGGTGTCGCGACTCAAACTGTGCTCAATAGGCTGCATGATGGGCAACTTCACTTCCGACGTCCATGGCGAGGTTCATCTTTGCAACGACGACACCGTGCAGCGCGGTACAGATGGGCCCAACAACATGCCGAATGGACCTCTCAGGATTGGTATCATATTCTTTTCACCGATGAGTGTTGCATATGCCTTCAACGAGACAATGGTCGAAGACGTGTTTGGAGGCAATCCGGTCAGGCTGAACGCCTTACACACACTGTCCAGCGAGTGCAGCAAGGTGGAGCTTCCCTCATGTTTTGGGGTGGCATTATGTGGGGCCGACATACGCCGCTGATGGTCACGGAAAGCGCTGTAACTGCTTTACGATACGTGAATGCCATCCTCCGACCGATAGTGCAACCATATCGGCAGTATATTGGCGAGGCATTCGTCTTCATGGACGACAATTCGCGCCCCCGTCGTGCACATCTTGTGAATGACTTCCTTCAGGACAACGACATCGCTCGACTAGAGTGGCCAGTATGTTCTCTAAACAAGAATCCTATCGAACTTTCCTGGGATAGATTGAAAAGGGCTGTTTATGGACGACGCGACCCACCAACCACTGTGTGGGATGTGCGCCGAATCGCCGTTGAGAAGTGGGACGATCTGGACCAACAGTGCCTCGGTGAACTTGTGGATAGTATGCCACGACGAATGCAGGCACGCATCAATGCAAGAGGACATGCTACTGGGTACCGGTGTGTACAGCAATCTGGACCACCACCTCTGAAGGTCTCGCTGTATGGCGGTGCAACATGTAATGTGTGGTTTTCATGAGCAATAAAAATGGCGGAATTTTTTGTATAGGTTCCGGTACACTCGGAACCCAGGTGATGCTAAACTTTTTTTGATGTGTGTAAAATGTTCATTTGCAGTTTTTCGTCCAGAACCACTGGTCGCGGCTCTGCCTCCGCCGTGTATCAGGGCCGCGCGGGATTAACCGAGCGGTCTGAGGCGCTGCAGTCACGGACTGTGCGGCTGGTCCCGGCGGAGGTGCGAATCCTCCCTCGGGACTGGGTGTGTGTGTTTGTGCTTAGGATAATTTGGGTTAAGTAGTGTGTAAGCTTAGGGACTGATGACCTGAGCACTTAAGTCCTATAAGATTTCACACACATTTGAACATTTTCGTGTACCGCGTGCTGCACTTCGTCTGTCTGACAGTTTCGAGCGCCATCAGAACTTTGATTTTCAATGTTACATGTTAACACTGACCGACTTTAAAAATTGAAAATGCTTTCATAATGTACTCATTTAAAGTCATGCGCTTATGTTTAGAGTTTGACACAATAAGGCAAGGACTACAGCTAGAGACCGTGCGGTTATCTCGAGACAGCGCCAACTGACGGCACAGAAATGCCCCTACTTTCTTCATCCATGATCTGGGAATGAGAGCACTTAGCATCTTCCAACACGACCTTTTATTTTTTTAGTTCTTCACTACTAATTCCATTCGCGACAGACTTTGCAGACGGTATCTCCACATGTCACTGAATGTACGTGCAGAATTATATCACTGTACGAAACATAGTTCACAACACAGACGTCATAAACACTAGGACGCATGAAACTAGAACAATAAAAATATCCCTTCCTAATATTAGTAAAGTCCAGTCGTTTAACATGCCCAATCAGCTAGTCTAGTCTTTGTTCGCGATCCACAGAACATTCCGGCTGGCACGCGGTTTGTAACAGGGACAGCAGTACGCAAGTCAGACAGTAAAAACATTTACTCGACTGTTACGAGACGTTTCACAGAATCCGTGTCCGGTGCACGTGCAGAGTGCAGCAGGGTTGCAGAGGGCCTGCAGGCGCGGACCGCCGCGCTCCGCGACCCGTCCACACCCCCACCCCTACCCCTCCACGTCGCTACAGTCGATCCCTGCCTTCCTATTCGTGACTCTTCAGCCGTCACGCAGTTCTTTTGCCGGAAGATGATCTTTCCGCGAGTGAAGCCCAGTAAAGCGTATCGCCCTGTGTAGCAACTGATGGAACTTTTTAACGACTTGACACGAACGCTTGCCACCTCTGACGTGGATCGTGGCACAAATATTTAAGGAAAGCCTCACCATATCGTTAACTTCTTCACTCTACGACGTATTAAAATTTCAGAATATGGTTGACCCGCTAGATGGCGCTGCCATAGGTCAAATGGATATCAACTGCGTTTTTTTTAATTAGGGACCCTCGTTTATTATTACATATTCGTGTAGTACGTAAAGAAATATGAATGTTTTATTTGGACCACTTTTTTCGCTTTGTGATGGATGGCGCTGTAATAGTCACAAACATATGGCTCACAATTTTAGACGAACAGTTGGTAACAGGTACGTTTTTTTAGGTTAAAATACAGAACGTAGGTAATTTTGACCGTTTATTTCGGTTGTTCCAATGTGATACTAGTTCTTTTGTGAACTTATCATTTCTGATAACGCATACTGTTACAGCGTGATTACCTGTAAATACCACATTAATGCAATAAATGCTCAAAATGATGTCCGTCAACCTCAATGCATTTGGCAATAAGTGTAACGACATTCCTCTGAACAGCGAGTAGTTCGCCTTCCGTAATGTTCCCACATGCACTGACAAAGCGCTGACGTATGTTGTCAAGCGTTGTCGGTGGATCACGATAGCATATATCCTTCAACTTTCCCCACAGAAAGAAATCCGGGGACGTCAGATCCGGTGAACGTGGGAGCCATGGTGCTTCGACGACCAATCCACCTGTCATGAAATATGCTATTCAATACTGCTTCAACCGCACATGAGCTATTGCCGGACATCCATCATGTGGGAAGTACATCACCATTCTGTCATGCAGTGAAACATCTTATAGTAACATCGGTAGAACATTACGTAGGGAATCAGAATACATTGCACCATTTAGATTGCCATCGATAAAATGAGGGCCAATTATCTTTCCTCCCATAATGCAGCACCATACATTAACCCGCGAAGGTCGCTGGTGTTCCACTTGTCGCAGCCATCGTGGATTTTCCGTTGCCGAATAGTGCATATTATGCCGGTTTACGTTACCGCTGTTGATGAATGATGTTTGGTCGCTAAATAGAACGCGTGCAAAACATCTGTCGACGTCCCGTAATTTCTCTTCTGCCCAGTGGCAGAACTCTACACGACGTTCAAAGTCGTCGCCATGCAATTCCTGGTGCGTAGAAATATGGTACGGGCGTTATCGATGTTGATGTAGCATTCTCAACACCGACGTTTTTGAGATTCCCGATTCTCGCGCAATTTGTCTGCTACTGACGTGCGGATTAGCCGTGACGGCAGCTAAAACACCTACTTGGGCATCATCATTTGTTGCAGGTCGTGGTTGACGTTTCGCATGTGGCTGAACACTTCCTGTTTCCTTAAATAACGTAACTATCCGGTGAACGGTCCGGACACTTGGACGATGTCGTCCAGAATACCGAGCAGCATACACACCACACAGGCCTTTGGGCATTTTGATCACAATAGCCATACATCAACACGATATCGACGTTTTCCGCAATTGGTAAACGGTCCATTTTAACATGGGTATTGTATCATGAAGCAAATACCGTCCGCACTGGCGAAATGTTAAGTGATACCACGTACTTATACGTCTGTGACTATTACAGCGCCATCTATCACAAAGCGAAAAAAGTGGTCCAACTAAAACATTCATATATCTTTATGTACTACGCGAGTATGTAATAAAAAATGGGGGTTCCTATTTTTAAAAAAAACGCAGTTGATATCCGTTTGACCTATGGCAGCGCCATGTAGCGGGCCAACCATAGCGCCGTTTCCCCCTTCAAGCTAGACGAGTTTCATTCTTTGTAGTTTTATATGTATATATACGGTTACACTAGTGTCGTAATAAAAAAACTAACTGTTGAGTCTGCAATTCAGAACAGTGGTAACCTAAATAGAAGAATAACAATTAATTAAGAATTAATGATAAGAAAACAATTTGTTATTAAATGGGAAGCTTCAGCTCACTGAAATAGTTTGAACGAATGACATTCCAGTGTATCACACGGACCCCTCCTAGTGTATCGCACGTTAGAATGAACCATTTTACTAGAGTTCAGACAGTTCTACTTTCCGCCATTGTGCCGATCGTTTCGGTACTCAAGGGCACCGATGGGTCTAGTACTCGAATTAGAGCTCCTGCATCATTCAGTATGCATTTCGGAAGCGATACCGTTCAGTCTAGAGAACCGAAGCGCTGTTGTCGGTTCACGTCGCGCAAGCCAATCAAAAGCAAGCGGCCGCACATGCGCACTCCAGCGCGTACAGCGCCACGAACACAAAGCGGCTAGCAGACGACACAGGTGCGCTATTCTTGGAAGTACCGAAAATTGCGTTTACGTTGCCGTAACGCATGACGCCGCATTCCATCGAGCTGAGGTGCCCGCCTTCATCGCCCTTGCCTCTTCCTTAACAGTGTCAGGCGCAGTGTGCATGCAGAATAACGATAGAGTATTCTGCAGATTGTTGTAAATGCCGTGCCGCATTATGTCATCTTATTCTCATTCGCACTGACATCGTGTTTTGGATTTTACGTTTCGGAAAATTAGTTAGGAATAGTGTGTAGTACCACATTGTACTAATACATCTATAAAAACACCCGAAAAAATGATTCTGAGAGTTTCAAAGAATAAGAAGATAAACAGAATGTGGTTATAACTCGCTCCTAGAGATCCAAATGATTAAGTAGCCCACTTCCCTATATGATACGTCAATGATTTGGGTCTTACAAACAAAATTGTAAAAACGCATTTACGAGAGCTCCTGCAGTTCGTCGAAGTTTGTAACATACATCTCCTGAATGGAAATTTTCGTGTATGGTGCTACAGTGTAAAAATATACGTCGGTGATCTTTCATCTCTGTCTACTGTTGTTGAGGATTCGATCGCACATTTACAGTCGTGACAAACAAGATTATGAAATGCTTGCTGCTAGTTACATTCCCAGCAGTTTAAGTTGTGCTCTTAGATTCCTGTCTAACCGCATGCTAGGAAATCGCTACATATTCGGAAAAATAGTGAATTATTTCTGACAAGAAAAAATATAAAGGTCGGTTGTTCCACTCACAGCAATTTCGTATTTCGTTTTTTAAACACACAGAAATCACGAAATCATTACTGAGCAAGTGCGCTCTTACACGTAAGTAATAACGAATATTGCAGAAAAATCTTAACTTACACGAATAACAATGTCTCAGAACGTGTTGCATATATGAAGCGGAATTTTTTTTTTTTTTTTTTTTTTTTTTTAAGCCATCCGTGCGCCAACCCGTGACCTCTCGCATGGCATTCCAGCGCGCTAACGACTTGACCACGCAAAACAAAACACATAGTGTTCAAATCTCGTACTATTGTGTACAGGAATGTAGGCTGACTTGGTTGCTGCGTAAGTCATAAATGCGTGATAATTTTGAAGGTTTCCAATATCAGGCCTCACATAATTGCTTTCGTGGCCCTCGGCTCTTATAACTGCCATCTGGTTTCTTTAAAAATTGTAAATAACCTCTCGCACCCTGTATTTTACCCATGCCACCTTCAGCTTTTGAAAAAGAATAGCCGGCCGGTGTGGACGTGCGGTTTTAGGCGCTTCAGTCTGGAACCGCGTGACCGCTACGCTCGCAGGTTCGAATCCTGCCTCGGGCATGGATGTGTGTGATGTCCTTAGGTTAGTTAGGTTTAAGTAGTTCTAAGTTCCAGGGGACTGATGACCACAGATGTTAAGTCCCATAGTGCTCAGAGCCATTTGAACCAAAGAGAGTATTCGAGTCAACATTGTCAAAAGCTTTCTCCAAGTCTACAAATGCTAGAAACGTACGTTTGCCTTTCCCTAACCTATCTTCTAAGATAAATCGTAGGGTCTGTACTGCCTCGCGTGTTTCTACGGAATCCAAACTGATCTTCCCCGAGGTCAGCTTCTACGAGTTTATCCATTCGTCTGTAAAGAATTCGTGTTAGTATTTTGCAACCGTGGCTTATTAAACTGACCGTTCGGTAGTTGTCACACCTGTCGAAAACTGCTTTCTTGGGGATTGGAATTATTATATTCTTCTTGAAGTCTGATGGCATTTCGCCTCATACATTTAGCCCACTAGATGGATGAGTTTGGTCTTGGCTGACTCTCTCAAGGCTATCAGTAGTACTAACGATATGTTGTCTACTACCGGGGCCTTGTTTCTACTAAGGTCTTTCAGTGCTCTGTCAATTCTTCACGCAGTATCATGCCTCCCATCTCATCTTCATCTACGTCCTCTTCCATTTCCATAACATTGCCCTCAAGTACACCTTCCACTATTCTGCTTTCCTTTCTTTGCTGGTTTACCATCTGAGCTCTTAATATTCATACAGGTGGTTCTGCTTTCCCTTCTTAGCTTAGAACTGGGGACCTTTGCCTTAGAGGTAGGGCTGTGAGGACGGGGCGTGAGTCGTGCTTGGGTAGCTCAGTAAGTAAAGCACTGGCCCGCGAAAGGCAAAGGTCCCGAGTTCGAGTCTCGGTCCGGCACACAGTTTTAATCTGCCATGAAGTTTCATATCAGCGCATACTCCGCTTCAGAGTGAAAATTTCATTCTGGAAACATCCACCAGGCTGTGGCTAAGCCATGTCTCCGCAATGTCCTTTCTTTCAGGAGTGCTAGTTCTGCAGGTTCGCAGGAGAGCTTCTGTAGTTTGGAAGGTAGGAGACGAGATACTGGCAGAAGTAAAGCTGTGAGGACGGGGCGTGAGTCGTGCTTGGTTAGCTCAGTTGGTAAAGCACTTGCCCGGGAAAGACAAAGGTCCCTAGGTCGAGTCTCGGTCTGACGTATAGTTTTAATCTGCCAGCAAGTTTCAGTATTCTGGTAATGCTTCGGGCTATTTAAGATGGCGGCTGGCGCCGGCCACTCTGACTTCAAGACGACATTCGGCGTCAGTCTGCATCGCCGCCTCCCTTGTTTTAACCTCCACGTATTCAACAGAGTGTATTATAGGAAAAATACAATGACCAACAGCACAATCGCTGCAACCTCATGTCACTCAAACATCTATAAACAGGCAGCATATAGATCAGTGCTACATAGGCAAACTAAAATACATTTGAACCAAGAAAACATACAACAAGAACTGAAACGTAGTGAAATAGATTGCTGTTGGTAACGATTACACTGCTTTCATGATTGATGCAGGCCTAGAGAAAGTGAAGAAAGACCCATACGCGAAGTACACCGTAGAATAAAAAGACAAAAACGAATGTATATGTAGCGTCCCACACATAGGCAATATATGACAGAAGCAGAGTAATACACCGAGAAAATAAAGGGCATACATTGGGTTTGTTAGAACACATTGCAGAGAATATGAGATAAAATATTAAAAGAAAAATCCGAAGGTGTTGAAAACTGTGACAAACTCGTGACTGCAGGTGGCAGTTCGAGGAGATTCAAGCACCTTAAAAAATGGATCTGCCAGTAATGTTGCTGTAGTGCATTAGGTTCTGGAATCCAAAATATATGCATGTCTTCAATGCCCAAATGGGATAACAGCGTGGAACTTTAAACAGTGCGGCACCGTTTTGAAAACTCAAAATGATAAATGGTCTGGCACTTGGCCATTTCAAACCGACAGTGCTGTACGAAACGTTCGAATCGAATTAAAAACAGACATTCCGTGTCGCGTATTAACTGCGGAAAACCGAGCGTTCGTAACGTGCAGCGGGCAGCCGCAGACGTGTTTCATTTGTCATTCTACTGACCACTTGCGTACTGGTTGTTCTAGAAAGAGTACGCGTGCAGCTGCTGACGGCTTTAAAAACCATCGCTCCTGCGAAACGCAATTCGCCCTTTTTTCACATGATATCTTGCGAACCGTGGATGAAGGGTATCAGACGGATGCCATATTCCTTGACTTCCGGAAAGCGTTTGACTCGGTGCCCCACTGCAGACTCCTAACTAAGGTACAAGCATATGGGATTGGTTCTCAAATATGTGAGTGACTCGAAGACTTCTTAAGTAATAGAACCCAGTACGTTGTCTTCGATGGTGAGTGTTCATCGGAGGTGAGGGTATCATCTGGAGTGCCGCAGGGAAGTGTGGTAGTAGGTCCGCTGTTGTTTTCTATCTATATATATGATCTTTTGGATAGGGTGGATGGCAATGTACGGCTGTTTGCTGATGATGCTGCGGTGTACGGGAAGGTGTCGTCGTTGAGTGACTGTAGGAGGATACAAGATGACTTGGACAGGATTTGTGATTGGTGTAATGAATGGCAGCTAACTCTAAATATAGATAAATGTAAATTAATGCAGATGGATAGGAAAAAGAATCCCGTAATGTTTGAATACTCCATTAGTAGTGTAGCGCTTGACACAGTCACGTCGATTAAATATTTGGGCGTAACATTGCAGAACGATATGAAGTGGGACAAGCATGTATTGGCAGTTGTGGGGAAGGCTGGTAGTCGTCTTCGGTTCATTGGTAGAATTTTGGGAAGACGTGGTTCATCTGTAAAGGAGACCGCTTATAAAACACTAATACGACCTATTCTTGAGTACTGCTCGAGCGTTTGGGATCCCTATCAGGTCGGATTGAGGGAGGACATGGAAGGAATTCAGAGGCGGGCTGCTAGATTTGTTACTGGTCGGTTTGATCATCACGCAAGTGTTACGGAAATGCTTCAGGAACTCGGGTGGGAGTCTCTGGAGGAAAGGAGGCGTCCTTTTCGTTAATCGCTACTGAGGAAATTTAGAGAACCAGCATTTGAGGCTGACTGCAGTACAATTTTACTGCCGCCAACTTATATTTCGTGGAAAGACCACAAAGGTAAGGTAAGAGAGATTAGGGCTCGTGCAGAGGCATATACGCAGTCATTTTTCCCTCGTTCTGTTTGGGAGTGGAACAGGGAGAGAAGACGCTAGTTGTGGTACGAGGTACCCTCCGCCACGCACCGTATGGTGGATTGCGGAGTATGTATGCAGATGTAGAAACGATAATGTAATGCTTACAGGCTGTAGTGCACGAGGCACGATATGGTAACGGAAGTTGAGAAACCAGGAGCAGCAAGTGTAGAAACCACACGACCCTCAATACGGAGCCCATCATCGGCTGCGAACGTTACAGAAACTCACTCCAAAGCCAAAGATACACCCAATGAAACAAAATCTAATCTGAAAGTTGAAAACAGAAAGGGAAACACAGAGCAAACTAAGACGTACTGTGACGAACCGGTCCCACAGGCGCAGCGTAGCGTACCTCTGAAACTGACGTGCCCGAGACGTCGAAAATGCAGCAGAGAAACCGCACAGAAAAAGGCAGAAAGGCGCGGTAAAGTCCCTGCGCCCTCTGAAATTAAAAAATGATGCACTCGAACAACCTGTTACAGAACCACGTCAAATTAAAGATGTCACCCACGAACAGTCTGCTAGGGAATCGAGTCAAATTCTATCAGGCAAACTTAAGAATCACGATTCCCATCAGGTAAAATGGAAAACGAATTCTGGATACCGATATGCCAAGAAACCTGTTCAGGCACCTGATCTCCACTCCATTCGGTAATACAGTTCAAGTGTGGAGGGTGCTGCAGACAATGACACGTCGGCATAGCCACCATTAGGTGCAATATTCTCAGTCTTAACATAAATAAGATATCCAATGCTGCTAAGACAGCAGCCCTTAAAAACTTGTTAAGGGAGGTCAGATGTGGTATAGCATTAGTACAAGAAGTCACAATCCACGCAGTCAATCAAATTGTCGCCTTCACAGTAGTTTCTAACATCGACCGCCATTGTAATACATGGTGACACTGAAGTAAAGAAGTAGAACTTCCGCCGAGTGGACACGGTATCGTTTGTTACAATCATGACCCAACACTAGTGGACGTTTATCCTCCATCCGGTCGTGAAAACAAATCTAATAAAAGCCGTTTCTTCGGTCAAGAACTTTGCCAGTTAATTCGAAGAAATAATAACAAACTTGTCATCGGTGGCGATTTTAACTGTGTAATTAGTAATAATGATCAGAAACCCCTTCCAAACAAGTATAGTGAGTGTAAATCACTGGCTGACAGTTACCATCTCGAAGCGGCGAATTTTGAACCCCGACAGAACCGAGTCATACTAACGGTCATGACGAACTTACTTCCGAAAATAAGACAAAATTGAGGTAAAAATTGTATGTGACCTCCGAGAGAAAATGGATAAGAAGTCACCCGCCAGGTGGCGAGGTGGAAACACCTGTTCCAGTGTGCTGCTCAGACAGGGAACAGGAGAGACGCAGGAGTTGCTTTATGAGAACGTGGAGAAAGTTAACGGCCAGAAAACTATGGATGAGTATGAACTCAAAACCGAAGTCACCATCCACGTTACAAACCAATTCAAGGAAAGCGACGTCAACCATCCGCAGTAAACAGTTTTCTTCACATCCTTACGAGGTATGATCGAACGCACAAGGAAACACCTCACATGTTTAGAGGAATGATGGGACGCATCTTAACGAGGCTTTCCACTTTAAATGACATTTAGGAAGCAGTCGAAGCGAGTTCTAAAGGAAAATCTCCAGGCGTTCCTACTGAGTTTTATGCGAAACGCTGTAATATTTTAGGGGAAATTTCACTAGATATTGCTAATGGAATCCGTAATTGTGCCGACTGCCGGAAGAATTTCGAAGAGGATACCAAAAACTAAGGAAACACAAGATTTAGAATCTACGTCCGATACCATTACTCAGCGTTGACTGTTGCTAATCATTCCGTGCCTCGCTAGGAGATTAAAGTAAACAATGAAATTAGTCCGAATCAAATGTGCGCTTCTGGACAGAAAGATATTCGACTCTTTACTAGCAAATATTTATTTCGTACATAAAGACCAACATGTTAGAGAAAGTGGCGAATTTGTTAAGAGACTAAAAATACTTTCGGTAGGATTACTCATAAATACCTGGAAATGTCATGATTAAAATGGTCTTTGGCACCAAGTTCACGAATGCAGTTCAGAATATTTTGGGCAATGGTGCGTCACAAATCATTATTGACGGTAGACTAAGTAAGAAAATTCCCACTGACAGATCGGTCAGGCAAGGTTGCCCCTTATCTAGCCTCCGTACCATAATATGTTTGAGTGTGAAGGAGTTTCAATACGAAGTGAACGGTTCATATGCAGAGCTAACGCCGATGAATTGGGATATTCACAGTTTATATAACGTCCTCCGACGGTACGAAAAATCAAACATGCAATTGTTAAGCCCAATGTTTTGTCTTTCGCCAACTGAAATAATAAGCAGAATATACAGCGCAATTGGTTTGTTGCTAAAGATCAACACCAAGTGCTTAAGCGTCATTATGACAAATAACGCACGACACTATTTGCGTTAGCAAAAATCCACGCAGGTAGAAATGTAGCTACGAAAGGAAAATTCAAACGTCACGCAAATACTCGCAAAAGCATGGTAGTTAGACCAAGTCCTCCCGGTGCCCAAAAAGTAGGAGGGGGGCCCAAAAAAATAGGAATGGCTACACAGGAAGCGATATCTTTGTTTACATGAAGGGGTGGGATTTGTTAAGTTTCTCTCCAGACATGCGGCCTCGTCTAAAATGAGGATGGAGTGGGACTAACAGGCTTGCACACAAACTGCGCAGCAGTGCTCGTGAACCGAAGTAAAAGCGTAATAGAAGGCGGGCCACGCTCGGCCGGCATCACAGCCAGCACCGGCTCGTACTGAAATATCTCGCACTACGTAAACACCGTCCGAAGTTATTGTCTCAATAAAAGTTACACACCAGCAGACGTCCTAACACAAGGAAAACTTTCCAAAATGGCCACAGCTCACAAAGGAGTATCAGTCCCTAACAATGGGCGCTGTGATTACCGCAGCACAACTGGAAAACCATGTGGGAAAATTTAGCGATGAAAATAATAGCAGAAGGCGCCAGGTCGACTCGGTAAAAGTGATAAACCGGAAAATAGCGACCAACTGCAAGTTCTAGTCCATCCAGTAAAACGGTCGGCCGCATGTGGAAGCTGTAATCAGGAGAACCAATCGAACATCGTTTGAGTACCCAAAATTTATCGCGATACGCGACATAGCAAGGGACACGATCAGTAGAACGCACCTACCCAATGTGCAGGCTCCGAACGTCACGATACCTAAATGCAAAAAGTTTCGCAAAGCAAAGCGACGCGCGGCAACGAGGATCATGGCGCACGCAATTCATGTACAGTTTTTGAACTTAAATTAACGGACAACTGTCTGACACACTTGTGGTACAAATACTGGAAAATAGTCGTCATCCTAAGCACAGGATTACGTACGTGAATTTTCTCGAGATTCCAATACGTAAAGTTTATGATAATATGTTGACGTAAAACCTCACGTGGCGAGGAATGACTGCTAGTCAGACACACGCACGGTTCGTGTAGTATTAGTGAGTGTGTTGGTCGTGTGTGGAATGGGGAAGGCGCGCGAACTGTGTGAGTCTGACCGGGGGCAGGTTGTGATGGCACGGGGGCTCGGCGCGAGCGTTTGGGAAACTGAGCGACTTGTCGAGTGTTCGAGGAGTGCTGTGGCGGGTGTCTTCAACACGTGGCGAAAGTAAGATGGGACCACATTCCACACGTTGTGGAATTACAGATATCGGACATCTTAAAGTGGGCGGACAGGTAAAACGGGACAGGCGGCGAACTGTGTCAGATCTAACACCAGACTTTAATGACGGGCAGAGTGCGAGTGTACAGGAACACGCAGTGCACCGAACACTCGTAACGATGGGCCTCCGCAGCCGACGGCCCGTCCACGTCACAGTGTCGACACAACTACGTCTGAAACGGGCACGTGGCCACCAGCAGCGGACATTGGCAGAGTGTCGCACGGTGTGACGAATCCCGATACCTGCTTCACCGTGCCGATGGGAGGGCCCGAATCCGTCGTCTTCCGTGCGGGCAGCGCCTGCGGCACGGAGGCAAGTCGGCGGCGGCGGCGGCTCCGTTATGCTGTGGGGAACGTTCACGTGGACACCCGTGGGTGCAGTGGCACCGTGGTGGCCGAGGAGTATCGCACCCCTTCGTGACGATCGTGTTTCCTGACGTCAATGACGATCTTGTTTTCCGACGGCAGTGGCATTTTGCGACAAGATAATGCACCACGGCACGAGACCAGGAAGCTGGTGGAGTGGTTCGAGGAACATGTTAACGAGCTGGCCCCACAGCTCACGAGGTCTGAAGCCGATGGAACACACCTGGGG
Organism: Schistocerca americana; assembly: GCF_021461395.2. NCBI lineage: Eukaryota > Metazoa > Arthropoda > Insecta > Orthoptera > Acrididae > Schistocerca > Schistocerca americana. The sequence goes on along the minus strand of NC_060119.1, from coordinate 21,010,570 downwards.
TGTGCCTGTACGTGGCGTCCGTCAGAGCTCGCCGCCCCTCGTCTGTTCAGCGAGAGCCGGCCGCCTTCCGCGTAACGACGCGCTGCCGCCGTTATCCGTGTCGAAGGTGGGCACAGCGGCTGTTAGGTAGGTGGTCGTAATGTCCTGCCTGATCACTAAATGCTAAATTAATATGTTTAAAATAGTATGGCGACCTGGGTTCGATCCGCGGCTGGTGTACATTTTTAAGGGGAGTCGGATGGTTCTTTGGTTCAAAATTTTTTAATTTCGTATTTTACACTTTTTTTGTTACGCATGTATTTGGGTTTAAATTCCTACCAAATTTATTAATTTATGTTGAGTGGTTTCCGTTTTACAAGCGTTTTGGTAAAACCCTGCAACGCACACTTTTCGTGAACTCGACCTTCTTTTTACTCGCTAGTGACTACTTGTTATAGTACAGCTGTTTGAGAGCTCAGTTGGTAGCACTGATCACATACTGTTGGCAACAATGATGAAAACAGCTGCCAGTTTACTTTGTTGTTTTCAGTTCTTTGTTTGTGGTGATTGAAAGTGAAGTTTGTTTACGATATTCGTATTTCAGTGTTTAGACCTCAGCAAATAAGTTTATATTATGTAAAAATGCCGCGAGTACAAAACATGAAAGGAAAACGTGAGTTAAGTGGGGGGAGATGTAACCAAAAACAGTTTTTGCATCGTGGCGAATCTGAAGTGGAAGTTCACTGTGGAGGTGAGCGTAGACATAGTGCCAGTACTGAAGCTGCTTGTGTTTCTGAAACAAGCTCTTCTTCTAAGAAGCGTACCTGTAACTTGGCTAAATGTGAGATATATGGAAAAGAAGAAGGTTGCTATGATATTGTTAATATCAACAGTTTAGGTAACCTAGTCAGCCAAATTGCGGTGTGCGTAAAATGTAGAGGATCCCATAACGTCTCTACTGGAACCAGGCTAGGCTTACAAATACCGGTAGTAATAAAGCGCAGTGACTGTTCTTTTGAAGTGTCCACTGCTAATTCTCCATGCTGACCAGACTCTAAACAATTAGAAGTGAATGTTCGATTAGCCTACGCATTCCGATGTATTGGAAAATGTGAAGAAGCAGCGAAAACTTTCTGCGGTGTAATGAACTTGCCGACTCCGCCAGCTTTCAAATATTACAATAAGATGCTTCGAGATGCTGCAAAAGAGATCTCTGAAGAGAGTATGAAGGCTGCTGTTGAAGAAAGTGTCGGTGAAAATGATGGTAATAGAGACGTGACAGCAATATTAGACGAATCGTGGTAACGTAGGCGCCACACTTCACTCTATGGAATTGTAACTGCAATAGCCGAAAAGACGGGCAAGGTAATTGATGTTAAAATTTTATCCAAGTATTGCAGATGCGAAAATAGAATGACCAACAATCATTATCCTGATTTCCTAGCTAACTACTCTGGAGTAAGTGCAGGAATGGAGGTAAAACGAGTTGTGGAAATGTTCCAAGAATCGCTGCCGAAATACGGAGTGCGGTACAAGTATTATTTAGGAGACGGGGACAGTGCTTCTTACCCTAAGGTTTGAGAGACCAAGCCATATTGTCCGGACTTCTGAACTGAGAAATTGGAATGTTACGGTCACGTCCAGAAGCGGATGGGTAGTCGCCTCAGGAAACTGAAATAGAAACTTGGGAAAACAAAACTTCCGACGGCAAAACTATCGGGGGTTGTGGTCGCCTTACTGGTGAGGCTGTAAATCAAATACAACTATATTATGGCCTTGCTATAAGGAGGAATACTACAAAAACTCTGAAGGACACGAAGGCAGCGGTCGGGGCAGAACGTTTTCATTTGACGTCTACCAACGAAGGCACATCTGGACACGGACTATGCCCCAATGTTACAATATCTCCGGATGTAATTAAGATTTTACAATGCGACAAACGGCACTGATTACGTATTTGTTTATATGTCCAGATGTGGTAACAAAACTAACGTGGTTCCATTTAAAAAACGTAGGTTTGTGTTAAAAAACATACTTCCGTGCATTTTTTTATGGTTTGTATTAACCAATTACACTAGCCCCTCTCCTAACGTTCGGTCTGTGGAATCGATTCGTCAGTACTTGATGTGGTTTACGAAATATATCCAGCGGTAATGTTAGGTGACTCACCCTGTACATATTGTGAAAAGCAATGGTCCCGTAACACTCCCCTGTGCACGCCAGTCTGTAGACGTCTCTCCATTGACAACAATATGCTGTGTTCTGTTTATTAAAAACTCTTCAATCCAGCCACACAGCTGGTCTGATATTCCGTAGGCTCTTAGTTCGTTTATCAGGCGACAGTGCGGAACTGTATCGGACGCCTTCCGGAATTCAAGGAAAATAACATCTACCTGGGAGCCTATATCTAATATTTTCTGTGTCTCATGAACAAGTAAAGCGAGTTGGGTCTCACACGATCGGTGTTTCCGCAATCTATGTTGATTCCTACAGAGTAGGTTCTCTAGGCGCTCAGTCCGGAGCCGCGCGACTGCTACGGTCGCAGGTTCGAATCCTGCCTCGGGCATGGATGTGTGTGATGTTCTTAGGTTGGTTAGGTTTAAGTAGTTCTAAGTTCTAGGGGACTGATGACCACAGATGTTAAGTCCCATAGTGCTCAGAGCCATTTGAACCATTTTTAGATTTGGGTTTCCAGAAACGACATGATACGCGAGCAAAACACATGTTCTAAAATTCTACACCAGATCGACGTCAGAGATATAGGCCTATAGTTTTGCACACCTGCTCGCATCTTTATTTGCGTTTCCCCGACAAATGTGTTTTTCAATGGCTAGGAACATTTTTGTTGGCTGCTATTAATGTTATCAACATGATTTTTTAAGTCGTTCCTTATTTGTTAGTTGTTGATTTAAACTGAGGAAATATGAATATCTTTTAAAGAACTATGGTATGAATTTAATTAAAGTGAAACAAAATTACAGTTTTTATAGCTACTTCAAAAAAATATTTTTTTAAAAATAAGTTTTCATTGAAACTTCCTGGAAGATTAAAACTGTGTGCCGGACCGAGACTTGAACTCGGGACTGCCTTTCGCGGGCAAGTGCTCTACCAACTGAGCTACCCAAGCACGACTCACGCCCCGTCCTCACAGCTTTACTTCCGCCAGTACCTCGTCTCCTACCTTCCAAACTTTACAGAAGCTCTCCTGCGAACCTTGCAGAACTAGCACTCCTGAAAGAAAGGATAATGCGGAGACACGGCTTAGCCACAGCCTGGGGGATGTTTCCAGAATGAGATTTTCACTCTGCAGCGGAGTGTGCGCTGATATGAAACTTCCTGGCAGATTAAAACTGTGTGCCGGACCGAGACTCGAACTCGGGACCTTTGCCTTTCGCGGGCAAGTGCTCTACCAACTGAGCTACCCAAGCACAGCTTTACTTCCGCCAGTACCTCGTCTCCTACCCTCCAAACTTTACAGAAGCTCTCCTGCGAACCTTGCAGAACAGGCAAAGGTCCCGAGTTCGAGTCTCGGTCCGGCACACAGTTTTAATCTGCCAGGAAGTTTCATATCAGCGCACACTCCGCTGCAGAGTGAAAATCTCATTCTGGATGTTTTCATTGTTTATAAGACTTATCAGTTTGAAATGAAGATAAAGATATAAGGAACACGACAAAAAAAATCATTATTATATGTCAATTGGTTAGGGAGAAAAATGTTTCTAAAGTCATGTAACGTAACATGGCCAAGATAGAACCACCCGACTCCCCTTCTTAGGCCGCATCCTACTGAAGTGAGCGACAGCGCAACAGCTTCAGACGACAGAACAGGGAAGTGTCCTACGCCCTGCCTGTCCTCTGCTACAACTGGCGGCGTTTGAACCCCGTCGCTGCAGCACGTGCGACACAGGGAGGCAGCGACAGCCACGTACGTGTCTTCTCGGCGAAGCAGTGGAGCGGACGCGACGGCTGCTATGAAATACTTATCATCCGATTTTAAGAAAACTATTCGGTGAAAAATTTGATTCCTCCTTATCTTGCAGCTTGATATGTTTGCTCGATGAAAGTCTGAATTTATTTTCGTTATTCGTCATAATTACTGTGCTGCACGAAACTGAGTACATGTCTGCACGAAATTTTTAAGAGTTTGCAGAGGTAAAATGGCGTTGCGTAGACTTTCCGTATAGTTCATTTTAGGCCGTATATTATTGCGTATGAAATGTAACCAATATATGTAAATTATATTTAAAGGTGTGAGCGGAATGATATCTCTTTTCATTCTTGAGATATTGGTTATTTCCGCGGGCGCGTCGCTCGCGGCACGTCCGAATCCTTTCCTGCACATCGGGAATCGAGTGGTCGTAAAAATCGTCGGCGTTTCGATACCTTGAACCGTTTATGACAGCACGCAGAAAGAACTATTTTTTCGTATAGTTAACATTCGAAACGTTTTTGTCAAACGTGTGAGCAGAGCGAAAACAAGACTCCCTATAGATTATACAATAAGATATTGTCCGAATTTTCACAGCCAAACAAAGAGAGAGAAACAGGCAGACAGGGTATCAAAGCGACCAGCGTGAGGTCCAGTTTTGCTTGAAAGTGATCACGGTAAGTAAGGAAAACTTAATTAGAGGAAAAATTGAAATATTTCACGAACAGCTGCTGCAAGCTATGTAAATGAAGTGTCGAAAAGTTCATCTGTACAAGGCGTAGCTATTTTGCACATAAAAAGATACATTGGTGCGATATTTAAATGTCAGAAAGACTTCCTTCGAATCAACTACCAAAGTTAGGTTTTTCGAGAGCAGAAAACATTAGGAAGGCAAATAAGGTGTCAACAAGATCATGCTTTCTGAACAAAACGTGAAAATAAAAAATGAAAGAAATCGGTCAAATATTTTGTGAAATGATTTATGTGAAAGAAAGAAATAAGTAGATCAGAGAAACATTCGACATGCCTTTGAATGATGCTCAAAATCATAAACAGGAAATGAGGTGCATCAAATGTTTCTCTAATATTTTTGATTTCATACTTCTAGACAAATCATTTCACAAAATGTGTGACTTTCTTCTCGGAAATTTTGTATGCTTTACTTATACAGGCTATTTAGATTAATTCAAATAAAATTTCGTGGTTGTTCATTGTATTTCATTAGGAATTTAATGTTGTGTTGTGCTGGGATACAAACTTAAAGATCAAGTACTTTCGGAAGACCTTAAAAATGTACTTGACGATGCAGTGTAAACAATATACATAAAAATTAGTATACACAATTGTAGCTGAGGCAGCTGAAATGTAAGAAACATCGGGACCGAACACAGGTCCTTCTTTGAATCGCAATTTCAAACCCCGTATGCTACCGTTACACCATAGATGGCTCTAGCGTGCCCAACTCCTTTTTCTAATATTTAACGTAGTAAGTCATTCTTTTGCGTTTATTGGCTGTTAAAAGTTCTCGATCGTGCTCCAGGAAGATTCCTCCATTTGTAAATTTCATGAACGTCATTCCTTTTCACTTTATTTTCCTAAGTAAAGCTATTTTTGCAGCCTTAGTCTCGAGCTACAGTACTGTACAGTTTAGGGGCGCCGTTTTACAGAAACAGCTGGTCGGCTGTAGGAAACCATCTTGTAGCGGGAGATGTCGCTCGCACGCAGGACACCCGAGCTCTCCCCCCGATGCTGCTGCTCGTTGCCGGGGGTCGCGTATCCAGACGTCGCTCGCTGTCGGTCGCTTCTGACGCTTTGCGTAGGACACGGCCTTAGGGAATTTCCGTGAAGCGTGAAATACATTAAGATGAAAAAAATAAATTTGTGATGGTTTCTTTAACCGAAAAATCTGAAACGAAAAGTCAGTTGTGGAGAAATTACATTTGTAGTGAAAACTGGATTTTTGTGTGCAGTATGTAGTCATAAATAAGAATAGGTGAGTTTTTATAAAATGAGAATTACATACGTGTTAATCAGCATATATTTGATGAATTTTATTTATAAATTACAAAGGTATTGGAAGTGAACGAAGAAGAAACGAAAAAAATAATGACCAAAATGAGACTCGAGGCAGCAATCCAGGAATTACCAGTCTCGAAACCTACCGATTTTTTCCCCATCTTTACGTATTTTACGCTTCACATAAGTGCTCACGAAAGATGTAACTTGGTTTAAGAATGTGCATCAGCCAGGAATAGAACCCAGGCCCCGAGCATGGCAGGCGAACAACGTACCACAGTGCTGCGCTGCCTGCCTAACACTGCACCTTTCTTGAGGATATTAGATAACGTCGGAAAAATGCAAAATCCATTTCTTGTAGACTTTTTGAGAGTCGCATCTAATTGCTTTGGGGGGGGGGGGGGGGTTAATATTTAGTTGGTCGGTTGATTTGTGGCAGGGGACCAAAGAGCTAGGTCATCCGTCCCAGCCGATTAGGGAAGGATGAGGAAGGAAGTCGGCCGTGGCCTGTCAAAGAAAACATTTAGGGTAATCTCGGGAAAACTAAATCGGGATAGTCGGTCGCGGGTTTGCACAGTCGTCCTCCCGAATGCGAGTCCAGTGTGCCAACCACTGCGCCACCTCGCTCGGTGATTAATATTTGACATCTGAACTTGGTGTACAGTAAGTATGGAAACTTAACAAATATCCTAGTGCCTTGTAGTCTCCTTGTAAATGTTTCAAATGGCTCTGAGCACTATGGGACTTGACTGCTGAGGTCATCAGTCCCCTATAACTTAGACCTACTTAAACCCAACTAACCTAAGGACATCACATCCATGCCCGAGGCAGGATTCGAACCTGCGACCGTAGCGGCAGCGCGGTTCCAGACTGCAGCGCCTAGAACCGCTCGTCCACTTCGGCCGGCGGTCTCCTTGTAAGAAAACAGTAAGTTGACGTACGTATATAAAAATCTAGACACTTGTAGTAAAATGTTGTTCGACCTGTGATGCGAAATTGATGGAAAATGAGAGTATACGAGGATCTGAACAAATATATTGAGATTTTGATTTGCGAGCTATTTTGAAAATCATTCGTAATGGAATTCTGCGTCGGCCTTTGTGGCCGAGCGGCTCTAGGCGCTTCAGTTCGGAACCGCGCTGCTGCTACGGTCGCAGGTTCGAATCCTGCTTCGGGCACGGAAGTGTTTGATCTCCTTAGGTTAGTTAGGTTTAAGTAGTTTGTAAGTCTAGGGGACTGATGTAACCTGAGATGTCAAGTCCCATAGTGCTCAAAGCCATTTTTTTGGAATTCTGCTTTTGAAGGCGTCGCATTACGTGACAAGAAACTGGATGATAACGTTCTTACCCATTACCGACTATTCTGACAGCCGCGACTGATAATGTAATTGAAAGTATTACAATACGTGTGTCGAAATTGTACAAACAAGGCTGGCCCCCTGAGTGTGGTACAGAGAGTCTCCTCGCACACCGTGCCCCGCGCGCCGCGTCGCTCGCCGTCCAGCGCGGCTGTGCGCGCCGCGCGGCCCACTCCTCCAGTGGTCGCCCACTACACGGCCCGGGCGTGGCGTGCGTCTCACTCGCCACACCTTCACGTGGCGGTGGTCTCTACATGCCGAACTTGACTTCTCGACAGCGGACGCTGCTATTGAACTGTTTGGAGCTCTAGAGGTACAGTGGTGTGTAAAACTTGACGACGAGTAAGTTTTGCGTGATGCGTCGCTGCCAAGTAACACAGCTCAATGAAACATAGACCGTACAGAGCGAGGAGTGCAAAGTTCAGTTCAGAAGGTAACTGAAACAAATGGGCAGTGAGATAAACAGAAATGACACATTTATTCGTAGACAATATGATTATATATATATGAAGAGATAAGAACTTTCAGGTTCGCCGATGACATTGTAATTGTGTCACAGACAGCAAAAGACTTGGAAGAGCAATTGAACGGAATGGACAGTGTCTTGAAAGGAGGATATAAGATGAACATCAACAAAAGCAAAACGACGATAATGGAATGTAGTCGAATTAAGTCGGGTGATGCTGGGGGAATTAGATTCGGAAATGAGACACTTAAAGTAGTAAAGGAGTTTTGCTATTTGGGGAGCAAAATAACTGATGATGGCCGAAGTAGAGAGGATATAAAATGTAGACTGGCAATGCCAAGGAAAGCGTTTCTCAAGAAGAGAAATTTGTTAACATCCAGTATAGATTTAACTGTCTGGAAGTCGTTTCTGAAAGTATTTGTATGGAGTGTAGCCATGTATGAAAGTGAAACATGGACACCTAAATTTCTCTTCTTCAGAAACGCTTTCCTTGCCATTGCCAGTCTACATTTTATATCCTCTCTACTTCGACCAATCTCAATTATTTTGCTCCCCAAATAGCAAAACTCCTTTACTACTTTAAGTGTCTCATTTCCTAATCTAATTCCCTCAGCTTCACCCGACTTAATTCGACTACATTCCATTATCCTCGTTTTACTTTTGTTGATGTTCATCTTATATCCTCCTTTCAAGACACTGTCCATTCCGTTCAACTGCTCTTCCAAGTCCTTTGCTGTCTCTGAGAGAATTACAATGTCATCGGCGAACCTCAAAGTTTTTATTTCTTCTCCCTGGATTTTAATACCAACTCCAAATTTTTCTTTTGTTTCCTTTACTGCTTGCTCAATATACAGATTGAATAACATCGGGGATAGGCTACAACCCTTTCTCACTCCCTTCCCAACCAATGCTTCCCTTTCATGCCCCTCGACTCTTATAACTGCCATCTGGTTTCTGTACAAACTGTAAATAGCCTTTCGCTCCCTGTATTTTACCCCTGCCACCTTCAGAATTTGAAAGTGAGTATTCCAGTCAACATTGTCAAAAGCTTTCTCTAAGTCTACAAATGCTAGAAATGTAGGTTTGCCTTTCCTTAATCTTTCTTCTGCGATAAGTCGTAAGGTCAGTATTGCCTCACGTGTTCCAACATTTCTACGGAATCCAAACTGATCTTCCCCGAGGTCGACTTCTAACAGTTTTTCCATTCGTCTGTAAATAATTCGCGTTAGTATTCTGCAGCTGTGGCTTATTAAACTGATAGTTCGGTAATTTTCATATCTGTCAAAACCTGCTTTCTTTGGGATTGGAATTATTATATTCTTCTGAGCGTATTTCGCCTGTCTCGTACATCTTGCTCCCCAGAGTTTTGTCAGGACTGCCTCTCCCAAGGCTATCAGTAGTTCTAGTGGAACGTTGTCTACTCCCGGGGCCTTGTTTCGACTCAGGTCTTTCAGTGCTCTGTCAAACTCTTCACGCAGTATCGTATCTCCCATTTCATCTTCATCTTCTTCCATTTCCATAACATTGTCCTCAAGTACATCGCCCCTGTATAGACCGTCTGTATACTCCTTCCACCTTTCTTCTTTCCCTTCTTTGCTTGGAACTGGGTTTCCATCTGAGCTATTGATATTGATGCAAGTGGTTCTCTTTTCTCCAAAGGTTTCTTTAATTTTCCTGTAGGCAGTATCAATCTTACCCCTAGTGAAATAAGCCTCTACATCCTTACATTTGTCCTCTAGCCATCCCTGCTTAGCCATTTTGCACTTCCTGTCGATATCCTTTTTGAGACGTTTGTATTCCTTTTTGCCTGCTTCATTTACTGCATTTTTATATTTTCTCCTTTCATCAATTAAATTCAATATTTCTTCTGTTACCCAAGGATTTCTACTAGCCCTCGTATTTTTACCTATTTGATCCTCTGCTGCCTTCACTATTTCATCCCTCAAAGCTACCCATTCTCCTTCCACTGTACTTCTTTCCCCCATTCCTGTCAATTGTTCCCTTATGCTTTCCCTGAAACTCTGTACAATCTCTGGTTCTTTCAGTTTATCCAGGTCCCATCTCCTTAAATTCCCACCTTTTTGCAGTTTCTTCAGTTTTAGTCTACAGTTCATAACCAATAGATTGTGGTCAGAGTCCACATCTGCCCCTGGAAATGTCTTACAATTTAAAAACTGGTTCCTAAATCTCTGTCTTACCATTATATAATCTATCTGATATCTTTTAGTATCTCCAGGATTCTTCCATGTATACAACCTTCTTTCATGATTCTTTCATTTCTTAGCCCCAATTCATATTCACCTACTATGTTTCCTTCTCTCCCTTTTCCTACTGTCGAATTCCAGTCACCCATGACTATTAAATTTTCGTCTCCCTTCACCACCTGAATAATTTCATTTATCTCATCATACATTTCTTCAATTTCTTCGTCATCTGCAGAGCTAGTTGGCATATAAACTTGTACTACTGTAGTACGCATGGGCTTCGTGTCTATCTTGGCCACTATAATACGTTCACTATGCTGTTTGTAGTAGCTTACCCGCACTCCAATTTTTTTTATTCATTATTAAACCTACTCCTGCATTACCCCTATTTGATTTTGTATTTAAAAGCCTGTATTCACCTGACCAGAAGTCTTGTTCCTCCTGCCACCGAACTTCACTAATTCCCACCATATCTAACTTTAACCTATCCATTTGCCTTTTTAAATTTTCTAACCTACCTGCCCGATTAAGCGATCTGACATTCCACACTCCTTTCCGTAGAATGCCAGTTTTCTTTCTCCTGATAACGACGTCCTCTTGAGTAGTCCCCGCCCGGAGATCCGAATGGGGGAGTATTTTACTTCCAGAATATTTTACCCAAGAGGACGCCATCATCATTTAACCATACAGTAAAGTTGCACGCCCTCGGGAAAAATTACGGCTGTAGTTTCCCCTTGCTTTCAGCCGTTCGCAGTACCACAACAGCAAGGCCGTTTTGGTTAGTGTTACAAGGCCAGATCAGTCAGTCATCCAGTCTGTTGCCCCTGCAACTACTGAAAAGGCTGCTGCCCCTCTTCAGGAACCACACGTTTGTCTGGCCTCTCAACAGATACGCCTCCGTTGTGGTTGCACCTACGGTACGGCTATCTGTATCGCTGAGGCACGCAAGCCTCCCCACCAACGGCAAGGTCCATGGTTCATGGGGGGAGGTCGGTGTAATTATTGAGTCCTAATAAAAGCGTCATTTCTGTTCGTCTCACTACGCGTTTCTTTCAGTTACCTCGCACGGTGTAGAATAGCAATTGTTTGTAAGTGTCGTCCAAATTTCATCGAGCAGTGACACGTGGGCAGTGTAGGCCACGCTGGCGCCTGCTGCTGTAGGCGCACGTGGCTGCTGCGCCACACTTCTCGGAGCGGACGCCACGCCTCCTCATCGGCTCAGCTAAGCTGTCGAGGTAACGCCTGATGTAAAGTCGCTTAACACGCAATGGAACGCGTGGCAAGGGTGAATGAATCGCCACGCATACTGCTAAAAAGAACCTAGCAGTGACGGTAGTAGAGTTTATTAATGGCCAAAACAGAGTCCATAATGAGCTTGTGGAGCAGACCAGTGGCACGTTGCAGCAGGTCAGTTTGTGACGTCAGCAGACGACGCCAGTGTTCGCCGCCCCGCCCCCATCCCTTCCCCCTCGCCAACCCTTCCGATAGCTGCGTCGAAACTTACGTGCCGAGACAACTTGACGGCGGTAATACTCCGTTTCGCCGGAAGCCTGCGCGTACGTCACATTGTGGAATGTTTGCACGTCTACACTTACACACATACTCTGCAACTCACGGTACGGTTTGTGCCGAAGCCTAACTAGTCATTTCCTCTGCTATTCCTCTTGTAAAGGGAGCAAAGGAAGAAGCGACTATCTGTCTGCATCTGTACGATGCTAACTTGTCTCCTTTTCGCATCCTTACGCGAAATTAACGTTACCGGCAGTAAAATCGTTCTGCACTCAGCTGCAAAAGCCGCAGTATCTCGCGAAATGAACGTCGTCTTCCCTCTAGCGATTCACTTTCGAGTCCACAAAAGATCTCGTAACACTCTCGTGATGGCCGACTCTACCGGCGAGAGATCTGCAGCCCGCTTTAGAGTAGCTCCGGTGTCTTCCGTTAGTCCCAGGCACTCGAGCAGCAGTCACGAGTGGCCCGCACCACAGTTCTATACGCGGAGCCCTTTACAGCTGAGCTCCACCTTTCTAAAAGTCTCCTAGTAAACCCAAATCGACCACTCGCCTTCACTACTACCGTCCTTACGTGCTCCTTCCGTTTCGTATCGCTTTGCAACGTTACGCCTACATATTTGAACGGCGTCGCCGGGTCGAGCATCACAGCGGTAACACAATATTCCAACACTACAGGGTTGTTTTTCTTACTCGCCTGCATCAACTTACGTTTTCCTACGTGTAGACCTGACTGTCATTCATCACTCCAGCTATAAATTTTTCTCCAGTCACCCTGTATCCTCCTAAAGTCGCGCGATGACGAAGAATACAGCGCCGTCAGCAGACAGCCTCTGCCCACCCTGTCGGTAACGTCATTCCTGTGCACAGACTAATAGAGCGGTCCTACCGCACTTCCCTGGGGCTCCACTGACAATGCCCTCGTCTCTGACGAACACTGGTCCTCAAGGACAACCCACTGAGTTCTACTACTTTACCAACCACTCACATATCTGTGAACCAGTCCCGTAAGATCGGACATCGGTTAAACAGTCTACAGTGGGTCACCGTGTCGACGCTTTCCGGAAATCTAGGATCATACGACGTGCCTGTTGCCCTTCGTCCGCGGTTCGTAGGTTATGGCGCGAGAAAGCAGCGAGCTGAAGCGGTGCTTTGCACGTCCTGTGCCGATCGGCCTCAGCGGGGCGCCATCACAGAATGCTTGGAGGTACGCAGCACCGCCACGCAGGGATGCCGGCTATTGCCGAATCGACCGGTTTTCGGTTACACCGTTATTTTCCGTGTCCAGTTTAACCTGACTGTTAAAAACCGGTCAAAATAACCGGTTTCTCAAATAATCGATTTTGTGTGAGGTCACGAGTTGCTGACTTCCCTGTGACGTCACTTTTCGATGCTATCAGTTTTTCACCCGAAAGCAAACACAGAAGTAAGGCTTCAGTTGTTATCGAATGTTTATAGTAGATCAGTAACATTTTAGGTGTACCAATCAAATTTACTTTCTCTCCCAAGGCACATTCTGGATGTTTTCCGCTTACTTCGTGTCGCAAATATGTTATGCTCCCTCCCGTTATTAATCTTGTAAAGCGAATGCTGCGTTCTACTTCACTGCTACTGTGCTTCGCAAAACACTTACAAAGTATCGCACCGTTCTGCAGTACGACCATCTGAAGACGAGAACGAAAAACAGCAGCACAGGCCAGGTCTCGTTCACTGCACACACTTGCGTACCGTGTAACAGGCCACAACACACAGCAACAGGTACGTTATTGTCCCAGCAATACTGTGTTTGTTGCTAGTTTCCAACAGTTGGCATTGTTACTAAAATAGCATTGACCACATTCTTCATCTCATATAACAACCCAGTATTTCAAAGCAACAGAAATTTTAAAAATGAACATTCTGCATTTGTAAAAATAGTTTTATTTAAAAAATTGTTACCTAAAAATAAAAAAAAATTGCGCTTCTGCTGCGGGAAACTCGTATGCCGATTTTTTCCTGTTATTAGTGAAAAATTTTAAAAGCCTGTTACAACTGAGACCAAAGAAATACCGAAAAACACCGGTTATTCAGCGCTAAAGTATCGCCGTCGGTTTTTCCCACGCCTTCCGCCACGCCGCGCAGTGTCCGCAGACGCTCAGCTGCCGCGTCGCTGACGTCACCGATCGATGTGCTGACGTGAGGGGCGGCATCGATGCGGCGGCCTGCCCCAGGGACTGGCAGGTAGCAGGAGGCGCGAGACCCCGGCTCACTGCTGAGCTGCTGTCCGTCTTCAAAACAAAACGGGACACTCGGCCGACCCGACCCGTCGTACAACACCGCTCGAGTGTGTAGGAGCCGTACTGGCCAGGACTAACGGGGGTGCTGCACCTAGGCAAATGGAGGCAGGTTTGTTTGGCTCGTGGGGGACTGCTGAGAGAACTCAGCTGGCAGGCGCTTCCACACAGACGCAAACTGTCCCGTGAAAACCTGCTTACTACGTTTCTAGAACCTAGTGTAGGTGACGGCCCTAGGAATATGCTACAACCGCCCACGCATCACTAACGTGGGGATCGCTAAGACAACAGCGCCCTCACTGCCCTACTCCACTCACGGATGGGACGGGAAGGGCTCCTAATATGCGGTACAGTAGCAGAACGCAGGCGGACTATACGCCTGCCACACTCGGCAGCCCGCCGAGCGGAAGGCGGCGAGGAAAGGGAAGGCACTGTGCGACAGCCACTGACCCCACATCGCCAGACATTCCTGTCGGACTTGGTTAACGCAGCCACTTTGTCTAACCAATTTATGTACATCAGCTTTATTAATCGTGAAATAATTTTGCTTCAGTATGGCGTTCACAGTTAATAACGACTTCAGCATTACATCCTCCATTTGTAGGAACGTGAACAATTGGTTTATTTCCATAAAACAGATCTGCATGTTTGTGAGTATATCTATTGCAGTTACTATTTACGATACATATTATGAACCAATTAATACGATCGGCAATGGCCTTGTTAAAGAGAACGGAGGTTTAGGGCAGCCTCGCCCTAAAGCTGCTTTCACACTGGAAATTTCGTCACCGGTTCGACCGGTGCAACGCGCCACTGTCGCGCGGCTGAACCGTGCCGCTGAAGCGCCAGGTAGCAAGCAGCTGCTCTGTGGCGGGAGCTGTCTGTGCGCTCGTGCCAGCCAGCTCCGAAACGGATTCTGACGAGCAAGTGTTGCTTTGCGCTCTGTTCTTGAAAAGGAAATACAGACGCAGGCCGACGTCAGAGAAAATACTGGATTCATCCCCTACTGAATATTCGAAAGGGAAACGGACAACCCTGCAAAATTCATTTAACTATTTCAGAATGTCTGTGACATCTTTTGATGAATTATGTGCTATGCTGAGGCCAAATCTCACAAGGCAAAATACGCAAATGAGGAACAGTATTTCACCAGAGCAAAGACTGATGATTACTTTAAGGTAAATAAAATGCTTATTTTACATATACCGTTATTCTTAAAGTTGGTTTATCAGTAATTCGCTCCAATGTGTAATATTAAAATACAGTAAGCCAAAAATGTGATATTTCGCTACCCAGACAGTGACCACTGATGACCGAGCGAGGTGGCGCAGTGGTTAGCACACTGGACTCGCATTCGGGAGGACGACGGTTCAATCCCGTCTCCGGCCATCCTGATTTAGGTTTTCCGTGATTTCCCTAAATCGTTTCAGGCAAATGCCGGGACGGTTCCTTTGAAAGGGCACGGCCGATTTCCTTCCCAATCCTTCCCTAACCCGAGCTTGCGCTCCGTCTCTAATGACCTCGTTGTCGACGGGACGTTAAAACACTAATATCCTCCTCCTCCACCACTGATGAATCAGATGATACAGATGAAAGTGTGGCATCACGATTTGATGTACATGTGCTTGGATTAGATGCAGGTACAGTTATGGGTGAATATGAGTATACACGCATTGGTATTTGTGAAGTGAACTGAAAATTATAGTTGTCTAGTGAACTGTAAGACCTGTCTGCTGTGCTTCCTCAAAACTGACATTATTTCACATTTATCGTCCATTTTCAAATATTGTGGCACAGATTTCAAATCATCTAATAATGATAGTAGAAAATCTGCTTCGACCATTGATGCGTTTTTTTCTTGATCTTTGCTGGAAGTACCTGAAATAATTCCTCCTCGTGTGTCATCTTTTGTTTCTTACGGGAACTGGAGGCAACTCCATGCTGTACATCAGAATTATTTGCTTCATCAGTACGCGCATCGGCTGCTTCCAACTCTGGTGGTTAGTGGCAGTGACAGGTGATCGGAAATTAAGCATATCGAAATATACGTATTTTTATTGGTTTCTGCAGGAGAACCACTTTTTGAGGCTTCTCTTGTTGAGTTCTCTTGTGTAACAGTCACGAATGTTTTTCCACTTCTTCTGTAACTATGTTGCTGCAAAAAAACTAAACTATCTGATTTGAGGTACCTCGCTACAGACTGTACATTTACAGAGCTACATTATTCCTTCAAATGTGGCATTTCAACTATATCAAAAATGTGCGAGACACTGGTCAGGAAGAAAACATGCCAACGTCCATACAGTGAAAAAAATTTGACAGAGAAAAAAGAAACATTAGAAATTATTGGGTTGGACGATGTAGAGAGCACCATGCCCGTAAGAAGCCGCTATGCCGTGAGTGTACGAGACAAATTTTCTGATTACTTTGTTAGCAGTGAAGGTACTCTTACTTGGGAAATGAGCAAGATATAAAATGTATTCTAATTTTTATTAAAAAAAACAGTCTAGAGCGCAAACTTTTGAATTTATTAGCAACTATTTTGTTTTTGAACAACATGGTTGTGGAGAGAAGCAGCGATTAGTATGATTAATCAATAATTCAAGAACAGTCTTAATCGCATTTATTATTGTTATAATACCGCCGACCTGTTATTTCATAGTTTCCTGACGTTATGTAGACAGGAGTGACACCACCAGCAGTCGACCAATGGTGTAAACGCCCAGAAGATGACCCCTACGTCGGGCTGAAACCGGTTGACGGTATTATAACAATAATAAATGCGATTAAGTTCTTGAATTATTTACTTATTAGCAACTAGTTTCAATCCATAGGTGGATATCTTCAGGCAATACCACAGCTGGCGTGGAATGGAGCATGTGCTACGGATGCCTCCAGGTGCTGTTACTGCTTATGAAAATTAAAACAAAGTTTGCGCTCTAGACGGTTTCTTATAAAAATTGTAAGAGGAAAAGAGCACTGTTTACCCAAAATGTTCCCAAAAATATAAGATATATGTTAATGATAAATGAACAGAATAATACATACCACTTTCGTTTTTCTCCGAAACTGTTTTACTTTCGAAGTCAGGAACAAAGTTCTTACACATCTCCTCCCAATCATTACGTTTTTCAATCTTATTACTGTAATGCTTGTTTCTCGAACCCCAAATTAGAGGGCGACGTTCTACTTCAGTGGTGAAAAGTTCCACGTCGAAAGTCATTTTTATAGCAGAAATAGCGCAATAGCACGCAAGTCAATAGTGACATTGGCCAGGCTAAGCGAGGCGTCAGCTGTTTGCGCGCTCCCCTCCCCAGCTGCGCATCCGCGCTGCCAGATGGCCGCGTGTGAAGGGCGGGGCGAAAGGCCTTCCAACCGCAACCACTGCCGGAAATACACACAGATCGTGTGGCCTGCAACTGAAGAAAAAAAATATCACGATGTCCTCTTCATTGGTAAAGATTTGCCGATTAGTGCCCCATTTGGGCCTCCGAGAGAGGACTGCTAGCGGGGGAGGTGAACGTGGGCAAGAGACTGAAGAAGTAGGAAAGGGTGACGTTCCACGAGACGGAACGTGGAATGACAGAAATTTGAACGTGTCAGGGAATCTAGGAAATGCAAAGGCTCAGTCTAGATATATAGAGATTGGACAAACCACAAACCTAACTTCTTTCCCTATACGCGATATAAATCTTCGATACGGTGCCTCTCGAAACACCGAGCAGTTGGGCTCCCTCGGTTTTGGACGCACGCAGCGTGCGAACGCCAACAATTAGCCAACTTTGAAATTCAGTCAACTGCGACCTACAGTGACGCCCTCAGAGATACACAGAGCGCTCGCTGTTGTGGCCACGACTGACGTTCGCAACTTGTTGAGGGCACTGTCGTTCGTGGCCACACACAGCAGCGCAGCCTCCAGGCTGGCCTGGCACCTGCGTTCGTGTTCCAGCACTCATTTCTCGCGGTGCTGCCGCTGGAGTAAGGGTGAGTGGAAAGATAAGCATTTCTTATCACATGAACACAGGATAACATCAACTGCAGCAGAAAATGATCTAGCGGGAGTAGAATTCGTTATGAATAGAATGGTAGGTCGCAGACTCAATTAATTCGAACAATATAGTAATAGAGTTGTTCTCATCAGAGTGGAGACAAAACCAACCGTAATTCAGTTATGACGTCACAAGCAGAACATGAAGAGACAGATAGAGGTAAATCAGTACGTAAAGGGAGATGATAATCCAATAATCAGGGGGCAGTGAATGCCTGTGAGACGGGAAGAAACTGAAGATATGTCACGGGGGAGGAATGAGACAGGAGAGAGACTAATAGAGTTCTGGAGTAAACCTCAGTCTGGTAATAGCAAATACGCTGTTCAAAAGTGACAAGAGGAGGTATACTCTACTTAGAAAAAGGGCTGGGGACTCGGGTAGAAAACAGCTGGATTATGTCACGGCGAGGCACAGATTCAGAAACCAAATATTCGTTTGTAAGGAGTACCGAATAGCAGAAATAGACTCAAATCACAATTTGGTAATGATGAACTATGGGCTGAAGTTTAAATGAAACGGCCAGACGTATCAACGTCCAAAAAAGTGGAATACAGTACCGAGGCAGTGCGTATCTGTAGAGATTGTGATCACGAATACCACAGTAGGCAGCTCACCTCAAGAGGAATTGACATCTCTGAAAGGGTGTCCACACAAGTTGGGAAAACGAGTGCGTGCACGACGAAGGCAGCTAACAAGAAAGTTTGTGTAATAGCACAAATACACTAACGGAAAAAACGCAGCGCCAAACAATTATTAATGTAGAGCAATAAAATTTCTAGAATACATTTTTCTAGGTAACATATTTAAGTCGTTCACACGAGATAAGCCATTGCTGGTACATTAATAACCGGTGTAACAGCCAGAATGTCGAATGCAAGCATGCAACTGTGCGCGCATTGTGTTGTACATATACCGGGTGTCAGTAGGTGAGTTGGGAGTTGCATTCCTCTTGCGCTCGGTCAGTCAATACAGCGACGGTCGACGCTGTTTGTGGATGACGCCGGGGTTGCCTTCTGACGGTGTGCCGTGTGCGCTCGATTGCAGGCAGATCTATCTGGTGATCGAGCAGCCCGAGGCGACAAGTCCTCAGTGTGTAGGGCAGGTCGGGTTAAGACAGTGCTATGTGGGCGAGCGAAAACACCCTCTGGCACGCTGTTCGTGAATGGCAACACGACAACTAGAATCACCAGACTGACGTACAAATTTGCAGTCAGTGCGCGTAGTGCTTCCTGCGGTCATACGAAATTGCCCTGCAGGTCGTAACTGCAAGCGTGGGTCCAGTGTGTCCAGCTTGCAGACACGATGGTTGCAGGCTCTCAACTCGCCGTCACTGGCACTGGGTAAACAACTGGCATCCAGCCTGTCCTCCAGTGAGGCCGCAAATGGCGGTGATTTGGTGTGTGTGTGGAGTGCACGCAACAGCGGATCTGGCTCGGATCTGCTCTCGTCGTGTCACTGCTGGAGGTGCTGAGACACGCAGCATGGCGCGCCGATCGCAACGGTCTTCTTCTCGGAAGGCAGTCACGTACAGCGGCTGCGTTCACTCTGAGTCTTTCTGCACTATCGCAGAAGGAACATCCGGCTTCTCGTAGCCCCGTTACACGACCTCGTCCGAACTCACTGAGGTGCCGGTAACGGCGTCTTCGTCACCTTAAAGGCGTTCTTGACTGACGCCAAGTCAACGTGTACAGTCTCAAAAGTAAGTTAACGCTCACGCGTGTTTGAAGCAAACCTGATTTGTGCCCTCATAGTGGCGCTACTGGCGCCACTACCGTACTGCTGGCGCCAAGCCAATAAACTTTCGTTTATGTCGGACAAGTCCTTCTTCGTACTGAGATTTTCTTCCTCCAGTGTATTTCAATTCACTGACGAAAGAAACGAGTACAAATCTGCTTAGAAAAAGACAGGAACGCAGCAGCATTATACGACCGAGAATAGTCACGTCCTTGGGCGTCTGCGAAAACTTAAAACTTCTCCTTAACACGGATAAAGCTGCGTCGTCCAAAAATTTCTCGGTGCGAGCGATCACAGCACTCCGAGCCACGGAAACGTTCAATCTTAAGCGAATGCTGGAGTGTGAGACATCGAAATTTTCAGTTAGACTCGACCGAGAAGCACCGTCCAGCCAGTCCCAAGAAAACGGCGAAATTGTCGAATGAGTCATCAAATGAAGCCCAAATATTTCGGTAGAAACATAAATCTACGGCCTTTTTTCGTTACGGAGAATGCGGATTGATCGTACCCTGGAGAAACACGATGTGAACTGTGTGTTTGGAGCACAGTGTGGGAGTAGGGCCCTCTAGGGTGTGGGTTTGCGCGAGGCCGGTTTCTGCGTATTGCGCCCGGCTGTGACGCGTCCGGCGTTGGCCACACCACCGGGGGATCCCCAGAGTGCGTCGTGCAGGGCGCGAGCGTCGCACACGCCTACAGACAGCAGCCGAACAGATGTGCCACTGCAGGACGTACCACTGGTAGGGGTTGTCATCAACACAGTTGTTGTGGCGTGTACTTTCAGCTGTTGGGTTGGTGCTGTTGAGCAAGCACTTGATATTAAATTAAGACGTGACCTTATAAATGGAGACAGAGCGTTTTGCTTAAGGGGTTTTCACGTGTCGAAAAATGCCCATCAGACAGACTTGTGGCAACAACCTGGCACAGCGAAAAAGAGATTCGACTTTTGCCCAGCGTCCTTCACTTGAAAAGCACGGACCTTTCTTCACTTCCTGCACATAGTATCTATGGCGGCACAACTGCAAATTTAATCACCTAGGACAGTATCCTCGCTCGGTATTAATGTATAAATAAGTGTCACTTTTTTTCCTTAAGTTTCACCAGTACCTTCAGGTCTATATTAGTCAGAAAACTAAGGGATGAAAATCAGATTTGTTCTTTCTTAAATGTGACAATCTCATTTTGCATTAGTTCCGTATTTAGGGCGAGCTACTCATTTCTGTATTACCTTCCTACTGTCATTTTATTTGTAACTGTCGCAGTCAGTTGTTCCTTGGCGCTTTGTGAAGACTTGAATGTTTCGCAAAGTATCAAAAAAAGCTCGCGTGCTTTTGTAACGTGGGAGGGCGAGCTCGTCCACAGAGATGGACATTAGAGATGGGAGCACTCGTACGACACTAGGGAGGCGCACCCAGGAATCGGCAACGGCTTTGTTGAAGGAACCGTCGTTCGGCTTAAAAATTCTAGGAAACCACGGGAAACCTAAGTGTGGACAGCGCGTAGGGGTTTGAGCTCGCGTCTCCGGAATGCACCCTGCACGCCACTGGCACGGCAGAGCGCGGCCCCGCCCGTCTGCTGGGAAGTGCTGTGTGGGCGGGCCGCACCTCCTCCCCCCTCTGTCGCTCCTTCCACTGGCCCGGGCCCGCTACGAGCCGTGTTGCGACTCTACTGATAAGTAAAACCAACTACACGGCTGTTACAGGTGAAATGACAAAATTAATAAGATTAAAATACAGTGCAACATTAATTACTTCTGTTGTGTTGCAGCCTGACACCCTAAGGCACGAACCACGGGACGGGTCGAAACAGGGATCAGCACACAGTCTCAGGTCAAAACTGCCACGTAGAACGAGAGCCTCAGATCCGTTGGGCTCCAGACTCTTCTCGAAGAACAAAACACAATCGTACAAATTTCCAAATCAAAACCCAGCTCCAGAATAGCTAAATATTGGTTGTACTCGAGAATCGAATGCTCGACAAAAAGACACGTGTCACCTTCGCAGAGCGCCACGGGTCGATCCGTGGTCTACCGTGGACGAAATCCACGGTCAGCTGTAGACCGTATCCACGGTGTGGTGTGTGGGTCAAATCCACAGTCTGTTGTGGGCCGTGTCCGACGTCTTCTGTGGCCCGATCCGCGGCCTGCTGTGGGTCAGATGGACGCCGATTGGGATGTGGTGCGTCGGGAATCCATTTGTGTCGGGATGTCGTTATAAAAAGACGGCGGCACGCTGCAGCCGCGCCACTACGACTCCGAGTCCGTGCAGTGCGGCTAACTGGACGTGTGGACACCGCACCGCGCGGCAGGACCGCGTACTCCTGCGGGAGGTGAGGCCGTCTCACAGCAGAGCGCCGCCACCGGCGACGGCCTTTTCAGCCATCGTCAATTTGAAGTTGCTTTCTCACGGTACGTGCTAAGACCAGCCTCTGCAGAGGAGTGAGGGGTTAACCTCGGTATTGCGACGGGGATGACGCTGCCGCCCTTTGCAGCTGCTTCCTCAGCCACTGTCTCTCTTTCACGGCCGTCGATCTGTACAATTGCTCGCTACGGTCGCAGGTTCTAATCCTGCTTCGGGCACGGATGTGTATGATGTCCTTAGGTTAGTTAGGTTTAAGTAGTTCCAAGTTCTAGGGGACTGATGACCACAGCAGTGCTCAGAGCCCTTTGAACCATTGCTGCCCGGTTTGTGTACTGGTTGCGTGCCTTCACTTGCTCCATTTCGTTGCAGGTGCCGGCGGACCTGGAGCTGGCGGATCAGCTGTGGCCGTGGGCGTCTGCTCGCCAGAGGGGGCCCGCCGCCCTCTGAGCCAGCCGGCGCTGCCACGCCCTGCCCTGCCCTCACACTTCCCTTTCAGCGACACCTTCTCTCCAACACAGATCTGTAGCAACTGTGCAAACTTTGATCGCACAACACCATTTCCCTGGTACTTAATCTTATTTACTACACTATTTGTGATGCCATTAATTCACACCTTCTACAGATTAAAAAGTCATCACAAATTGCATGTACTGAGTTGTATTTTCCAACTAGAGAAAGATATTGTGAGCCACACAGATTGTTAACGTTCTTAAATTATTCGAAATAAAATATTGTTTCCGAAGCACTCTCGAGATATTATTGAAAAATATAGACGCTTAAGTTCCACAAGTAACGTAGGATGCTACGATGTGGAATTGTTTGGTTGTGTATTATTGACTGGTACTGTTTTGTTGTGACGTTTGTTACTTTATTTCCAATGGATTGTGCTACGCATCCCAGGTGGTACAACTGTACTGAATTCACAACAATGCCGGCAGATGACCTGAAGAAATTGGCGGCTCCCGCTTCTGGAGCCGTCATCCTATACACATCTGAGTAAGTTAAGAGACCAGAATGCCAAATGTTTCGTTTTACTGTTTCATGTTGAGGAAAATAAATACAAAAATGTGTAAATTATTCCGAAAGTCGAATTGAACGGAAAGAGGATTTCCTGCCAAGGTAGCACTTTTGTAAATAATTTCAATAAACTCCTCTCAATACTTAACAAAAGCAGAGAAAAGAGGATCAGTTGTGTGATTTTTAATTTAGATGAAAAAGTGATGACAAGTTTTACACAGTTGCTTGGCGGGAAGGAACATCGATAAAAGTAGTTAAAGCAAAAGTTGTAATGTTGCACTACTTGCCACAATTTTCTGGTATTTCAGTCACAGGTGATGGAGCAGGAAGAGGAATTCACACCTGCATGAAATAAAGCTGGAGGGGTGGGGGGGAGGAGAGAGAATGAAAACAAGTACGCATTCACCGATTGTCAGTATTGGCAAAAAGTCCATTTCATCTGTCTTATTATTGTTTGAAACATCAAAACGCCCTCTTACTAACACTTCGTTGTTGTACAAATAGGTCCATATAGGTCAATAAGATCACAACATAAATACATAAGCCAATACATCACGAGGTGGAAAGTTCTCTACACTTGCAGCTAAAGAGCGAAAAGCAAAGTCCACACTAACAACAGCAATAATAAGCCGCGCTTAAGCTCTCACACTTTTTTCTAATTGTATTTTTTGTTTCAAGTGAAATAAACCATGCTCATTACGTATGTAGATTGGAGATACACATTACTTAAAATACAAACAAAATTGAAGGTTTATTTTTTTGCCTGTAAGTCCTTTACACTATTATCTTTAAAGCGGGCTATTGAAAGGTGGTGCTGTCTTAAATTGTGGTACAACAAAATTTTACCATTATAAAAAAATTTGGAAATGAATTCAGCGTTTTTCTTCAAATAAGCATTTTATTTTCAAAGTTAAGTCACAAGAGTTGTGTAATTTTTAGTTAAGCAAGTTTTAAACACAGTATACAAAATTTCAGCTCTCTATTTTCAATAGTTATTAGCCAAAGTCTACCAGAACATGAAATAATTGAACTTCCGGAAAATTCAAGCTAAAGTTAAAACTTGCTTCCACGGCACTAATGCATCCCAGGTCCATATTCATCTTGTTTCCCTTCTCTTTTTCACACCTCTTCTCATTCTTGCTTCTTTGGTGCTTTCCAACACCGATTTTTCTCCTTTGTTCAATGGCTATTAGAGCTCTATGCATATTTAGTCCACCAGGCACTCACATCAGTTCTGTAACATTACGCCTTGACACTGCACCGTCATTGAAACATAGAACAGCACCTAGCGCACCTATTTTCCAAGTATTTAGTCCTACAAGAACAGTTTTTGCTATCTGTTCCCATGTACAATTGTTGAAATTTCCATTTGGATTTTGAATCCTACCATCACAGCAAACGGGAAAGAATGTTTATGGCTGTAGGTCTCACCTTGAGTAACAGCCCTCTGCCAGGTGGGCAGAGTGCATAACATCGGTTGTCATCTGTGGAGGATTTATGGAAGAAGGTAGCCCATATTGCCTTTTTAATTCCCTGAAGGTCATTTTTATTTTGTCTTATGGCTTTAGGGAACCATTGACAAGAATGGGGGAAAGAAATACAGTAGAAGAAGAATGGGTAGCTTTGAGAGATGAAATGGTGAAGGCCGCAGAGGATCAATTAGGTAAAAAGACGAAGGCTAGTAGAAATCCTTGGGTAACAGAAGAGATATTGAATTTAACAGATGAAAGGAGAAAATATAAAAATGCAGTAAATGAAGCAGGCGAAAAGGAATACAAACGTCTTAAAAATGACATCTACAGAAAGAGCAAAATGGCTAAGCAAGGATGGCTAGAGGACAAATGTAAGGAGGTAGAGGCATATATCAGTAGGCGTAAGATGGATACCGCCTACAGGAAAATTAAAGACTTATGTGGAGAAATGAATATCAAGATCTCAGATGGAAAACCAACCCTAAGCAAAGACGTGAAAGCAGAAAGATGGATGGAGCATATAGAGTGTGTGTACAAGCGCGATGTACTTGAGGACAATATTATGGAAATGGAAGAGGATGTAGATGAAGATGACATGGGAGATATGATACTGCGTGAAGAATTTGATAGAGCACTGAAACACCTAAGTCAACAAAAGGCCCCGGGAATAGACAACATTCCATTAGAGCGACTGATAGCCTTGGGAGAACCAGCCCTGACAAAACTCTACCATCTGGTGAGCAAGATGTATGAGACAGGCGAAATATCCTCAGACTTCAAGAAGAATATAATAATTACAATCCCAAAGAAAGCAGGTGTTGACAGATGTGAAAATTACCGAACTATCAGTTTAATAAGTCACAGCTGCAAAATACTAACGCGAATTCTTTACAGACGAATGGAAAAACTGGTGGAAACCGACCTCGGAGAAGAACAGTTTGGATTCCGTAGAAATGTTGGAACACGTGAGACAATACTGACCGTACGATTTATCGTAGAAGCTAGATTAAGGAAAGGCAAACCTACGTATCTAGCATTTGTAGAGTTAGAGAAAGCTTTTGACAATTTTGACTGGAATACTCTCTTTTAAATTCTGAAGGTGGCAGGGATAAAATACAGGGAGTGAAAGGCTATTTACAATTTGTACAGAAACCAGATGGCAGTTATAATAGTCGAGGGACATGTAAGGGAAGCAGTGGTTGGGAAGGGAGTGAGACAGGGTTGTAGCCTATCCCCGATGTTATTATATCTGTATATTGAGCAAGCAGTAAAGGAAACAAAAGAAAAATTCGGAGTAGGTATTAAAATCCATGGAGAAGAAATAAAAACTTTGAGGTTCTCCGATGACATTGTAATTCTGTCAGAGACAGCAAAGGACTTGGAACAGCAGTTGAACGGAATGGACAGTGTCTTGAAAGGAGGATATAAGATGAACATCAACAAAAGCAAAGCGAGGATAATGGGATTAAGCCGAATTAAATCAGGTGATGCTGATGGAATTGGATTAAAAAATGAGACACTTAAAGTAGGACATGAGTTTTGATATTTGGGCAGAAAAATAGCTGAGGTTGGTAGAAGTAGAGGGAATATAAACTGTAGACTAGCAGTGGCAAGGAGAGCGTTTCTGAAGAAGAGAAATTTGTTAACATCGAGTATAGATTTAAGTGTCAGGAAGTCGTTTCTGAAAGTATTTGTATGGAGTGTAGCCATGTATAGAAGTGAAACATGGACGTTGAATAGTTTGAACAAGAAGAGAATAGAAGCTTTCGAAATGTGGTGCTACAGAAGAATGCTGAAGATTAGATGGATAGATCACATAACTAATGAGGAGTTACTGAATAGAATTGGGGAGAAGAGGAGTTTGTGGCACAACTTGACTAGAAGAAGGGACCGGTTGATGGGACATGTTCTGAGGCATCAAGGGATCACCAATTTAGTATTGGAGGGCAGCGTGGTGGGGGAAAAATCGTAGAGGGAGACCAAGAGACGAATACACTAAACAGATTCAGAAGGATGTAGGTTGCAGTAGTTGCAGAAGGGGACTGATGACCTTAGATGTTAAGTCCCATAGTGCTCAGAGCCAGTTAATCACAGATGAAGAAGCTTGCACAGGATAGAGTAGAATCAAAACAGTCTCTGGGCTGAAGACAACAACAACAACAACAACAAGAACAACAACATGGTTGTCCATAATAATACTGCAACCTGTCTATTTCTTCATTTGTAAATCGATCACGTCTAGTAATGCACTTGCCATCAACTTATTTCTTTCCCTTACCCATTTCTGGAGATGTCCAACAAATTCTGTTTTTTCAATTTTTGTGTCTGCATAAGGTTTGGATTCCGAAGTTTTTGAGTCTGCACCTCCTAGGTACGGTGTATACATCACGCCATAGTTCTGCACTGACCTGGCAAAATATCTTCGTAGCACCTTCAGATTCCATTCCTCCACTATAACCATTAAAATTAATCAGACATTCATGATTTTCAGTTCCACTAGTACAGCCATGACAGTACTTGGTAATACAATCCACATCTAGAACTTTACCATTGTCCAAGGAGATAGCTGTCACCGCACCATTTAGGCAACCATGGCCTCTTCTTTGCCAGAGCTGCAGACATACATGTATTGCTGTCTTTGATGTCTACGCTTTCTTGAGCAGCATTTTTCATTCTATCATTTGCAACTTATTCTAATGTCTATAGAATAATTTTATTGTACCTGTAAAAACTTGTAGGAGGAGCTTACAAAATCTGTGCGTTTCAGTACCCTGTGCCTATACATTTCATAGCATAAGCAAGTTTAATATCTGCGCTACACGCTCTCTGTTTGGTTACCACATTCGCTTAAATCACAAAAATTTCAAACAATTCTCAGTTTTTATTAACAACCTCTTCTAGCACGTATCTCCACAACTACCTTCACACGACTGTTGCCACATTCCCTACACTGCAAAGCTTTATTTATTAGTTCAGAGAGAGCATAGTTCAACAATAACACAACCTGAATCAATAGTTGGCGACTCTATGTCAATTGTCATTGTCCTAATATTTCAGTTTGGTGAATCGATTTCCATAAAATACACGCTGTTTAACACCGAACTTCTTAATTCTTCTCATTGCTTTCAAGCGGAACAAGAAACTCACGAACACAATAAGAAACTCAGGCAGACAATTACTTCGCTGTAAACAAAATATTCGCGCCAAAATAACAGCGAACAATGACTAAACTTTATGTGTAAACCAAAGTTAAGCAACGGTACAGATTTCGCAGGTTTGCCAACTTAAGGCACGAAAACGTCATAAAGGCGAAACACACGAGAACAAAACGTTATTTTTAGCAGAGCTGACTGTGGCATGGGTACGTCGTGGTGCGTGCAGCCACTTCCACTTTTAATTTCCTCTAATTTTGGTACTTTGTGTGATCCACTTTCCTGGAAGTAAACTGTTTCTCGTTCAGAAAACTTCAGAGGATGTTTTAAGACAAAATTAAAACAAAAACGAATTTTTTACACTTATTACGTACAAGTCCCCTTAACCAGGTTTCACTTCAACATCAACGAGACACGATTTTGTAGAAGGTTACCTACTGAAGCGCGCGTCATCTTCACACCTGACAAAGACTTTAGAATCTTTCTGCTGTGCCTGCCGGCCGCTGTGACCTAGCGGTTCTAGGCGCTTCAGTCCGGAACCGCGCTGCTACTACGGTCGCAGGTTCGAATCCTGCCTCGGGTGTGGATGTGTGTGATGTCCTTGGGTTGGTTATGTTTAAGTAGTTCTAAGTCTAGGGTACTGATGACCTCAGATGTTAAGTCCCATAGTGCTCAGAGCCATTTGAACCAGTTTTTCTGCTGTGCTAAAAGGTGCATAATGCTAAAAGGATCCACACATTCAAACTGGAATAACACCACCCCCGGAATATTTGATAGCGAGCAAAGTTCAAAATAGAGAGCATTTTTGTGTTCAGAAATGCCTCCTGCGCATAATTTTCTGGCATAGTAAAAATCGTAAGTAGCCGCTCGTACAGCGTAACGCGCTGCCCGCGAGCTCGCGAGGCAGGGAGTTTTGCCGCGCACGTTGGCCACGTGGTGGCCGCGTGCTCAGCAGGTCGCTCCACAAACGTGCACAATGTGATCACTCGTGTAAAGACGTTTACACAGTTCACAGACAGCTGAACTAAATAAAAATAAGTTTGCAGAATTCTCGTGTACAGCACATCTCGTTCTAGACGGTCGCCGCGCGGGATTAGCCGAGCGGTCTCGGGCGCTGCAGTCGTGGACTGTGCGGCTGGTCCCGGCGGAGGTTCGAGTCCTCCCTCGGGCATGGGTGTGTGTGTGTTTGTCCTTAGGATAATTTAGGTTAAGTAGTGTGTAAGCTTAGGGACTGGTGACCTTAGCAATCAAGTCCCATAAGATTTCACACACATTTGAACATTTTTGAACTAGGCGGGATAGCGCTCAGTAAAAGGAGAGGAAATAAAAAATCGTGTGTAAAACGAAAAAGTGTCTGCTTCCCAATTATTACACATAATAGGAAATCATTATAGGAGTCGGCTGTCATTGTCAGAATTTGTCTGGATCGCAATGTGTCGATTATTCCCCATGAGGCTTTTCGGCTAGAGTCATCGTGGAGTGAGAATAGAAAGAAGGGCAGACACGAGTATGTTACAGCGGTAAGTGGTACACCGTGCGACCCTGGAGTCGCCCTGTGGCTTTTCGGATGCCGTCGCAGCAGTTTTAACATCAGCTGAGTGCAGTTCCGCATTTCGCAGTTTCGAGTGGTGCATGACTTTCAAACCACAGGGCTTCAGGTGCACACATGCTGCTAGTGACTGCACGTCACAAGTTTCACGCCACGGCACAACCAGAACCGAGGCATACACCACTGTTCCTGGCCAGCCGCCTGTGGAACGCGCCACGTCTAAATGTGAACGGCGTACGACTTCCGAGGAGTGCGTGCAGTGTGCACCGTCTGTTTGTGCGCAACGTAGTTGTGCATCGAACAGTCTGCTGAAAATTATGTCTTTCTTTGAATGGAGAACCAATTCATAAATATCATACAAAATGTAGGCGTCGTCCGTCATCTCTCCCTGTGCAAAGAGTGCTCAAGTATCTGACGAAATTACAGTACTGCACACACACACACACACACACACACACACACACACACACACACACATTTAAAAGTGAACAAGTGTTACCTCCACCCCGTGGGAGGGAGCACAGAGGGGCTCGGTCAAGACCAGGAAGGCTGCGTGGACTGTACAGAGGCGGCGCCTGCGACTCTACTGCAGCTACCGCGGGAGACTTTGCACCGGGGCAGCCTGCCCTCTCTCTCTCTCTCTCTCTCTGCTCCTTTTTGACTTTCCTCTCTGTGAGGAACTTTAAATGGAAGTTTGTGGCCTGTTGGCCTTTACTCCCCTAAGAATCTTGATGAGACTTGTTTCTTGGACTATTTGACTGTATCTGGAAGTGGCAGGGAGTGCCGATAGTCTATTTCTGGTTCTTGTCGATGTGAGGCTTTGTCTTTTTCTTCTTACTGCTGACTGAGGACTGTTCCTCGGTGTCGGCTTGATACGTAGCGTACTCTGCCTTCAGTTCTTCTCCGCAAACCAGGTAAATGGTTACACAATGCGTCTGCGTTGCAGTGAAGATAGGGTGGGAATTAATGAGCTCATAATCCTCCGTGGAAAGTCCTGTAAGGCCTTCTGGATAGCTAACTGCTCGATGTGGGAGTGGCGGTTTTGGATGGTTTGGTGGGACAAAAGGATAGGGATTTTCGTGGTGGGGGTATGTACCGTCGCGAATCGAACTAGCAATCTTCTTCAGTACAGCACTGGCGCTGTACATGTCCGGAAGCGGGAGGAATGGCGCTTCCTCCCAATCTTCTTCCTCTTGTGCAGCTGCCTCGGTGTGCTTGTGCTGTGTCGCCTCCCCTTCGCCGCGCTCGTCGGTTTGCGTGGCCACCGTTGCGAACTCCTCCTCTCGAGCGGCACTCGTCTGGGTGGCGGTCTCTTCTCTTGCGGCGGAGTCTTCTTTGGCTGGGCCAAGTTCCTGCGTCAGCACAGCAGTCTGACGCCGAGCCTCGCCCAGTTCCGCCAACGTGGCCGCCCTCTCTTCCGCCGTGGTGGATTTGAAGACAGCGTCCTTTAGACGCCTGGAGACGACGTCTTCTGTACGACAGACCACCTCTCGATGTCTGGTGGTCACTCGCTTCTTGTCCGGGCCGCGCCAATTCCTCTTGTAGGCGCAGGACTCTCGAGCGCAGGGGTGTCCTCCTCCTTCTTTCAGTCGCGTGTGTCGTGTGCTTGCGCACACTTCAAACACGCGATTGCGCCGCTGCAGTGCTCGGCGACGTGGCCGAGCTTTTGGCAGCGAAGGCACCGCGCTGCAGTCCTCCTCTCCTCCCTGTCGCCGGACGCCCCCGCTAGCGTGAGCAGCCAGGGGCTGCAGCTGTGCGCCCCCTCCCGCGTCCCGACATCTCGAGCAGCAACGGCGGCAGCAGCGATCCGCGCCTCTCCGCAGCCTGAGCGGGAATGTACCGGTGCCCTGCAGCGGGCGCGTTGGCGCCGCCAGTAGAGGAGTTGCCCCGCCGACAGCCGTCGGTTCCGTATAGTTTCGTGGAGCTAAGTTACAAGTCCCTCGAGTTGTACACACTGTAACGGAAATAATTACAACGAAAAGGAAGCCGTGTCTTCTCGAGGATACTCACCGCTACCGGGCCACAGAAAACACGACGAGAGTACAGCAGCTGGTTGTGGGTGAGTTCCGAAGAGAGCAAACGCCGAGGTCGTTTAAAAATTACGAATGGCTCAATCGCGACTGAACACATTCTTTCTCACCTCACGAAACAGATATGGATATCAAAAAAACGAATGCCTAGCTGGAAAAAGAGAGCTGTTTACCAAATTTTTAAGAGGGATTTCTAATTTGAAAGATAAATGTGTACATTTCCTCGTAAAAATACCAAATTATGAGAACTCAGAGACTGCTCTGTTAAAGCAAGAAGGGAAGCCATTGGGGCAACCGAGCACTGTGGCTCTAGTTCGGAGATTCGGCCGAGCCAAGGCATATTATTATTAATAACAATAAAGATTTAGCTTACCTATCTCCTGTGTGCCTGGATAAAACGTTCTTATTACTAAAACGGCCTGAAAATTCACGGCTAAAGATTTGAGGTCTGAAACAGCACGTCGAAGTCACAGGTGGCGAAACCCACGTTTGCAAAGTCCGCGACACCGTTAGCAAGGAGGGGAAGGCCACGTCCGTGGAAGGGGAGGGGGGAGAGGGGGGGGGGGTGAAGTGCCAACTGCCGGAAAGACTGTAAACTCTCAAGCATTTCTTCCTCGGTTAGGCTTGTGTTTACACTAGTAGTCTGCTTCCTACCGCATTTCGCTCACGTGTCCAACGTGAGCCCCTAACGGGTGCGAAGAAAAGGCTCCACCGGGATCGTAACTCGCCATCAACACCTCCATTGGGTCCGCCCTCCGTTCTTCGACAGTGAGCAGGTTTCATCTGCCTGCTGAAACAGTTTTCAACTTTCAATAGGCCTCATATTTTAAGAACCTAGTTATAAAATTAACCTGTTCACTTTTTAATTAAGAACTTTTATGTTAGTAATGAGGCAAAATGGCTCTGAGCACTATGGGACTCAACTGCTGAGCCCATCAGTCCCCTAGAACTTAGAACTAGTTAAATGGCTCTGAGCACTATGGGACTCAACTGCTGAGGTCATTAGTCCCCTAGAACTTAGAACTAGTTAAACCTAACTAACCTAAGGACATCACAAACATCCATTCCTGAGGCAGGATTCGAACCTGCGACCGTAGCGGCCTTGTGGTTCCAGACTGCAGCGCCTTTAACCGCACGGCCACTTCGGCCGGCAGTAATGAGGCAGACACATGGTTGTATGGCATATAATTTATAATTATTACACATTGTTTTATACGTTCAACAATCTACAGACGCATCGTGGGTGAGCACTAATAAATCTCGTTTCGTCAGCTAAGTGTGTGTGTGTGTGTGTGTGTGTGTGTGTGTGTGTGTGTGTGTATTGCTGTCTAGGCCAGTGCGTCACCGAGAGATGTGCTTTGTCACCCGAATGCAGATATATGCCGAATGGTGAAAAATTGTCATACACGATTTCAAGAGGTGCGTCCCACGAACGCATGCACAAAAACTTCAGCGAACAATACTGCAGAAAGCGCAAGCTTAAAGACGGGGAGGCATACTCAAGAACACAGACATCACCTGGTAAGCGAAATTTTTTTCAAGTGATGTTGTATTTCAACCTGAGTCGAAAGTAATAAATATTTCGACTCCAGAGCGCATTTTGATCCCATAAATCCGAGGAAGTATAAAGAAGTGATGCCTTCGATGTTTTTCTACATGAAAGTTGCATTCAGTTAGTGGCAGCGAGAGGTAGGATGGGCAAACACGTTCGTCCTTGGGAACCAATTCACTGGTGATCGGTCTTTTTTGGGAACCGTTCATTTTTACTCTTTCATCGTTGATTTGCCCTTGTTATATGGTTCTTATGAAAAATTAGCAGCATAGGTTACTGAAGATGGAAGGCGCCAAGAGCGGCACTTGCCTCCCCCCTGGAGTACAGAGTTTTTCTTCATAACAGAATTCTCACACACTTGTAATTTTCGTGATTCTGCAAAACCTCGTTTAGCCAGCTGCAGCGGTATGTGACTGATCGCAGTGAAACAATATGAGGTGGCGCACAAAAAACCGGCCCCGAATACGGACTACTCGCCAGTTACGCAGGATTTGTTGACCGCTACGAGCAGAATAGATAAACATGTAATATCTTCGTACATCCGTATTTAAATTGGATGATTGTGGGATGTCATCTGATACATTTTTTATTAAAAAGCAGTTTCATTTTTAATAAAAACATGTAATACTTAGGTAGTGAAGAAATAACAAAAAATGGTTCTAATGGCTCTGAGCACTATGGGACTTAACATCTGAGGTCCTCAGTCCCCTAGAAATTAGAACTACTTAAACCTAACTAACCTAAGGACATCACACACATCCATGCCCGAGGCAGGATTCGAACCTGCGACCGTAGCGGTCGCGCCTAGAACCGCTCGGCCACACCGGCCGGCGAAAAAATGTGTATCAGGCTTACTTTCATTCGCACTTTAAATGTGAGGTCATATTTTAGAAAAACTCTAAAAGTACTTTCGAACTGCAAAATATCGCGTTTGGATGCCAACCCTGCAGTTCACGTAAGACACTGCATTCCTCCTTCACCACCTATCTGCATTACGGGAACCCTGATCTTCTATAAAATAAATGTAATGGGTGAGGACATTTAATTGCAAAAAAACTTGATCACTGCATCAGAGAAAAGAAAAAAGTTACATTACATCTATGAGTCAAAGAGGTAATTTCCATATAGAGTTAAACTTTATAACAAACTTCCAAAAAGATAAGAGCAAATTCTGCAGTCAAAACTTATATTTAAATTAATATTTACACTGCCACTACTTCTACTCCATTGAAGAACATTTAAATGTATGAAGTGTATTACTCGTAATTTTAAATGATGTTGTTGTTGTTGTTGTGGTCTTCAGTCCTGAGACTGGTTTGATGCAGCTCTCCATGCTACTCTATCCTGTACAAGCTTCTTCACCTCCCAGTACCTACTGCAGCCTACATCCTTCTGAATCTACTTAGTGTATATCTCTTGGTCTCCCTCTACGATTTTTACCCTCCACGCTGCCCTCCAATGCTAAATTTGTGATCCCTTGATGCCTCAGAACATGTCCTACTAACCGGTCCCGTCTTTTTGTTAAGTTGTGCCACAAACTCCTCTTCTCCTAAATTCTATTCAATACCTCCTCATTAGTTACGTGATCTACCCATCTAATCTTCAGCATTCTTCTGTAGCACCACATTTCAAAAGCTTCTATTCTCTTCTTGTCCAAACTATTTATCGTCCATGTTTCACTTCCATACATGGCTACACTCCATACAAATGCTTTCAAAAACGACTTCCAGACACTTAAATCTATACTCGATGTTAACAAATTTCTCTTCTTCAGAAACGCTTTCCTTGCCATTGCCAGTCTACATTTTATATCCTCTCTACTTCGACCATCATCAGTTATTCTGCTCCGCAAATAGCAAAACTCCTTTACTACTTTAAGTCTCTCATTTCCTAATCTAATTCCCTCAGCATCACCCGACTTAATTCGACTACATTCCATTATCCTCGTTTTGCTTTTGTTGATGTTCATCTTATATCCTCCTTTCAAGACGCTGTCCATTCCGTTCAACTGCTCTTCCAAGTCCTTTGCTGTCTCTGACAGAATTACAATGTCATCGGCGAACCTCGAAGTTTTTACTTCTTCTCCATGGATTTTAATAAAAGGCTCTGGGCACTATCCGACTTAACTTCTGAGGTCATCAGTCGCCTAGAACTTAGAACTACTTAAACCTAACTAACCTAAGGACATCACACACATCCATTCCCGAGGCAAGATTCGAGCCTGCGACCGTAGCGGTCGCTCGGCTCCAGAGTGTAGCGCCTAGAACCGCACGGCCACTCCGGCCGGCGGATTTTAATACCTACTCCGAATTTTTCTTTTGTTTCCTTTACTGCTTGCTCAATATACAGATGGGATAACATCGGTGAGAGGCTACAACCCTGTCTCACTCCCTTCCCAACCACTGCTTCCCTTTCCTGTCCCTCGACTCTTATAACTGCCATGTGGTTTCTGTACAAATTGTAAATAGCCTTTATCTCCCTGTATTTTACCCCTGCCACCTCCAGAATTTGAAAATGTGCGCAAAAAAACACGTTCGACTTATACATTGTGTTCTGTACAGGAAGCTGGGCGCGGAATGTGGGGGAACGGTCCAGTTTATGCCCAGAAGCGGCAGTGACACAATGCTGTCTGAAACAACATTTTTTTTAATTAGGCTGAGTGTACAGAGTTACGAAGTGTCTCTGGGCGTCGAATGGCGGCCAGGCACAAACGCAGAAGGGCTGGCGGTGCCTCGGCTATCGTGGAGACGGTGGCGTTAGTCGGCCGGGGGCTTGCCTCGCTGCGGTAACAGTAAGTATTCTGGATCGCAGGGTGCGCGTTTTCGTGTGACTGTAGCAGGCGCTCTGGCGCTCCAGTTGGGATGTGCCGCTTCGTGGCACCCCGTTACGTGGCGCTGCGGAATTTGCGAAGCGCTTTCCCCGCTCGGAGGTTATACGGCAGTGGTCGCCTGGTGCTTGACCTCCGTTACGTTAGCGGTACGTCTTGTGGACACTGCGACCGGCACACCACGTCAAAGCGAGTTTTCTCAGCTCTGACATTGCTGGGTAGAACTTGAAAGAACTGGAGCACGTACGACGAAATTGTTCTGCAGTGTAACTATACACATTGAGTTGTCTATAAAAGCACCTCATTCGTAAGACATTAGACAAGATGACCAATAAAACTATAACACAATGCCATACACCAACAGCTGTCTACTCCTGTTTAGAATCCACTGACAGTTAACTTCTACGAGTCACTGGTGTGATTCCATTTTTGCATTCTCTGCCATATTCATTCATTCGTACGTTATGTTTCGTAGATCCCTTATCGAGAACGAGAAAATCCAGGGATGTAGAAAGACAGTGTATTCATAAAAACACTAAGCGTATCATTTAAAATTCATCTACAGTAATTTCACCTCATATCTTAGTGCTATTCGTGCGTACACCATATAAATTAAACTGAGTGAATCAGGATTAAAGCTCCTACTTGAAAAAAACCTGCTGTTTATCTGCTCCTGGTGAGTTAGTATTTATTCGATTACACTGGTAATAAAAAAAAAGAACTACCTGCGTTTGCAAACACAGTTTGCTGCAGCCTACCACACTATTTGCGATGCACTTTCATAGTGAGCACTGCTACTTGCCGCGAAGCTAACAGAACCTCCCAGTCCTCGAATATGTATCCCGAGTTATGTATGGTTAAAGTAGCTAATAAGCTGAACTGGTTGGGTATCGCAATTACTGTTTTAATGTTAGACGGTATCATTTCCATTAGCTTTGCACCAGACTGCATCATGTGGGGAAACAGCAGACAGCTAGCGACACCTAGGGAGCCAGAAGGGCTCGACCTCCGACAAGCCAACTGCGCTCACCTCCGTCTAGTGCTCGTCCGTGTAGCACGTTAGAAATTCTGATAATTTAAAATCGTGCAATCTGTATTACCAAATACAAAATAACGTTAAGTTCATTAAGGTGCACCAAATCCAAACATTGTACCAAAAACTACAGGCAGCTAACTTCAACGAATAAAGTTTCTAAAACACGTAGGTTGCTCATAAACTGCTACTGATTAAATGAATTGAACTCAGACACGGCAGTGGTACAGCGGTCCGCTGTCCACGCTTACAGTACTCATCGGCCATAATTGGATAAATTAAAATACTGCAAGAAAGAACTGTTGTGTTGTTGTTGTAGTCTTCAGTCCTGAGACTGGTTTCATGCAGCTCTCCATGCTACTCTATCCTGTGCAAGCTTCTTCATCTCCAAGTATCTACTGCAACCTACATCCTTCTGAATCTGCTTAGTGTATTCATCTCTTGGTCTCCCTCTACGATTTTTACCCTCCACGCTGCCCTCCAGTAACAAATTGGTGATTCTTGATGCCTCAGAACATGTCCTGCCAACCGATCCCTTCTTCTAGCCAAGCTGTGCCACAAAATCCTCTTCTCCACAGTTCTATTCAGTACCTCCTCTTTAGTTACGTGGTCTACCCACCTAATCTTCAGCATTCTTCTATAGCACCACATTTCGATAGCTTCTATTCTCTTTTCGTCTAAACTACTTATCGTCCATGTTTCACTTCCATAAATGGCTAACTCCATACAAATACTTTCAGAAACGACTTCCTGACTCTTAAATCTATAATCGATGTTAACAAATTTCTCTTCTTCAGAAAGTCTTTCCTTGCCACTGCTAGTCTACAGTTGATATCCCCTCTACTTCTAACACCCCCAGCTATTTTGCTGCCCAAATACCAATACTCATGTCCTACTTTAAGTGTCTCATTTCGGAATCCAATTCCCTCAGCATCACCTGATTTAATTCGACTAAATTCCATCATCTTCGTTTTGCTTTTGTTGATGTTCATCTTATATCTTCCTTTCAAGACACTGTCCATTCCGTTCAACTGCTGTTCCAAGTCCTTTGCTGTCTCTTTCTTCTCCATGGATTTTAATACCTACTCCGAATTTTTCTTTTGTTTCCTTCACTGCTTGCTAAATATAGAGATTGAATAACATCGAGGATAGGATACAACCCTGTCTACTCCCTTCCCAACCACGGCTTCCCTTTCATGTCCCTCGACTCTTATAACTGACATCTGGTTTCTGTACAAATTGCAAATAGCCTTTCACTCCCTGTATTTTACCCCTGTTCAAAAAATGGTTCAAATAGCTCTGAGCACTATGGGACTTAACTTCCGAGGTCATCAGTCCCCTAGAACTTAGAACTACTTAAACCTAACAAACCTGAGGACACCACACACATCCATGCCCTAGGCAGGATCCGAACCTGCGACCGCGGCGGTCGCGCGGTTCCAGACTGTAGCCCCTAGAACCGCCCGGCCACTACGGCCGACTTTACTCCTGTCATCTTCAGAATTTGAAAGAGAGTATTCCAGTCAACATTGTCAAAAGCTTTCTCTAAGTCTACAAATGCTAGAAACGTAGGTTTGCCTTTCCTTAAGCTATTTTCTAAGATAAGTCGTAGGGTCAGTATTGTCTCACGTGTTCCAAGATTTCTACGGAATCCAAACTGATCTTCCCCGAGGTCGGCTTCTAGCAGTTTTTCCATTCGTCTGTAAAGAATTCGCGTTAGTATTTTCCAGGCGTGACTTATTAAACTGATTGTTCGGTAATTTTCACATCTGTCAACACCTGCTTTCTTTGGGATTGGAATTATTATACTCTTCTTGAAGTCTGAGGGTATTTCGCCTGTCTGATACATCTTGCTCACCAGATGGTAGAGTTTTGTCAGGAATGGCTCTCCCAAGGCTGTCAGTAGTTCTAATGGAATGTTGTCTACTCCTGGGGCCTTGTTTCGACTCAGATCTTTCAGTGCTCTGTCAAACTCTTCACGCAATATCATATCTCTCATTTCATCTCCATCTGCATCCTCTTCCATTTCCATAATATTGTCCTCAAGTACATCGCCCTTGTGTAGGCCCTCTATATACTCCTTGCACCTTTCTACTTTCCCTTCTTAGCTTAGAGCTGGGTTTCCATCTGAGCTCTTGATATTCATATAAGTGGATCTCTTTTCTCCAAAGGTCTCTTTAATTTTCCTGTAGACAGTATCTATCTTACCTCTAGTGAGATAAGCCTCTACATCTTGTCCTCTAGCCATCCCTGCTTAGCCATTTTGGACTTCCTGTCGATCTCATTTTTGAAACGTTTGTATTCCTTTTTGCCTGCTTCATTTACTGTATTTTTATATTTTCTCCTTTCATCATTTAAAGTCAATATTTCTTCTGTTACCCAAGGATTTCTACTAGCCCTCATCGTTTTACCTGCTTGATCCTATGCTGCCTTCACTACTTCATCCCTCAAAGCTACCCATTCTTCTTCCAGGTTCCATCTCCTTAAATTCCCACCTTTTTGCAGTTTCTTCAGTTTTAATCTACAGTCCATAACCAATAGATTGTGGTTAGAGTCCACATCTGCCCCTGGAAATGTCTTACAATATAAAACCTGGTTCCTAAATCTCTGTCTTACCATTATATAATCTGTCTGATACCTTCTAATATATCCAGGCTTCTTCCATGTATACAGCCTTCTTTCATGATTCTTGAACCAAGTTATGATTAAGTTACGCTCTGTGCAAAATTCTACCAGGCGGCTTCCTCTTTCATTTCTTACCCCCAATCCATATTCACCTACTACGTCTCCTTCTCTTCCTTTTCCTACTGTCGAATTCCAGTCACCCATGACTTTTAAATTTTCGTCTCCCTTCACTATCTGGATAGTTTCTTTTATCTCATCATAATTTTCATCAATCTCTTCATCATCTGCAGACTTGTTGGCATATAAACTTGTACTACTGTAGTAGGCGTGGGCTTCGTGTCTATCTTGGCCACAATATTGCGTTCACTATGCTGTTTGTAGTAGCTTACCCGCATTCCTATTATTTATTCATTATTACACCTACTCCTGCATTACCCCTATTTGATTTTGTATTTATAACCCTGTATTCACCTGATCAAAAGTCTTGTTTCTCTTGCCAATTCACTAATTCCCACAATATCTAACTTTATCCTATCCATTTCCCTTTTTAAATTTTCTAACCTATCTGCAGGATTAAGGGATCTGACATTCCACGCTCCGATCGGTAGAACGCCAGTTTTCTTTCTCCTGATAACGACGTCCTCTTGAGTAGTCCCCGCCCGGAGATCCGAATGGGGGACTATTTTACCTCCGAAATATTTTACCCAAGAGGACGCCATCATCATTTAATCATACAGTAAAGCTGCATGCCCTCGGGAAAAATCACGGCTGTAGTTTTCCCTTGCTTTCAGCCGTTCGTAGTACCAGAACAGCAAGGCCATTTTTGTTAGTGTTACAAGGCCAGATGAGTCAATCATCCAGACTGTTGCCCCTGCAACTACTGAAAAGGCTGCTGCCCCTCTTCAGGAACCACACGTTTGTCTGGCCTCTCAACAGATACCCCTCCGTCGTGGTTGCACCTACGGTACGGCCATCTGTATCACTGAGGCAAGAAAGAACTAAGCAAGTATAAATACATCTAGCTGCATAGGGAATTTTATTTGGATACTGGTGATGGGTAGATCACGTAACTAATGAGGAGGTACTGAGTAGAACTGGGGAGAAGAGCAATTTGTGGCACAACTTGACGAGAAGAAGGGATCGGTTGGTAGAACATGTTCTGAGGCACCAGGGTATCACAAACTTAGTACTGGAGGGAAGCGTGGAGGGTAAAAATCGTAGAGGGGGCCCAAGAAGTTAATACGTTAAGCAGATTCAGAACAATGTGGGCTGCAGTTGTTATTCGCAGATGAAGAGGCTTGCACGGGATAGGGTACCATGGAGAGCTGCACCAAACCAGTCTCTGGGCTGAAGATCACAACAACACTGGTGCAAATGCCAACGTGATCCGAGTAGTGGATCACGAGACATTCAAGTCTGAATTCAGCAGATCGATCTTAATGCAGAATGACAGAGGCGAGCGGCGTCCACCGCGGTGACTCAGTGGTACGGTGTTGGCCAAAGTAAAGTAACTCGTTGGGCTGTGGGAGAAACCACAGCGTTTGGAAAGTCTGGTGGATGGATACAAACTGTTCACATGGCTCTAAGCACTGTGAGACTTAACAGACTTAGAACTACTTAAACGTAACTAACCTAAGGACATCACACACATCCATGCCCGAGGCAGGATTCGAACCTGCGACCGTAGCAGCAGCGCGGTTCCGGATTGAAGCGCCTAGAACCGCACGGCCACAGCGGCCGGCGTACAAACTGTGTCCTAAGCAAAAATACTGTGTACTTTGGAACAGCAAACACATCTTCTTTCGAAATAGGTGGACGAGTCCAAAGTGATACAAATGGTCAGACAGAAAGTAGGGCAAGATAAAGTTATGGGTTATAATAGTTAAGAGAGATGTGAAATTCTGGCGTATGTTATTCTGAAAGAGTCTCACATGAAGGTATTGACGGAAGACCATGTAGAAATTTCGTTGAATACAAGTAGTTTTGATTGCTGGCAAATTCACAGGCTTACACGATGCGAGACAATGCACAAAGCTTACGCCAGTCACAACGCCATTACTACACTGTGTGCAGGTAAGTGGGATGTTTTACTGCTCCGACGTCGTACTGCCTCAGTTTTGTGGATAATTATGTTTGTGAGTGCACTGCAAATTCAGATCGAGGCAGCTCGAGCTTTGCGCAACAGATGTAACGAATATACACCTGCGAAACTGGAGGGTGCAGAGCATCGCCAGATTTGTCTGTGATTTTTCGCAAGCGTAATAGCTTCCTGAGAGCGTTATTTTCATAGTACATTCGTTGTCAGAATTCATAGGCTGGCTATAAGGTGTCCTCCGTGCAAGATCAGGTGAGTTCGACAGTTGTGCCCTGTGTGGTCGGATTTGGACGACGCAGAACCACAAAGGTGGGCTGCTGCGCACCAGACACGTGCAGCCCTGGGGGGACTACAGACATCTGATACAGGCGGTGTACATGCGATGTGTTGTTTGTTAGAGGTTGGACCGGCATTGTTTCCTCTTGCAACACGCCGATACGTTTTATTGTATCTGACACGGAAAAGGTAACAAGTCAAATACGTTCGCATAAAATATGAAAGGGAAGACTGAAAAGGTTACCGAGTGGTGCAACAGCCAGGAATAAATTTGGACATTGCTGACGAAACAGTAATTTCAAAATAGTGCATTGAATTGTTGAAAAGAAGCGCAATATTACGGAGAAAGTGCAGGGTGGCGCACGAAATGTTTACCATTTTGTTTTTGAATATAAACTTTATTGTCAATATAATCTGAAAGGAACATATCGTACAATGAAGAGCCGTCCATGGAGATTTGTTCTAACTCAGCACATGCTCAATATGTCCACCATTTCGTTTCCTAATTTCCTTGAAACGAACACTGAAGTTATTGATTTACCCTACGGCACATGTCTTCCGTAATTTCACTGCAAGCTTGAAGAATAAGTCTTCTGAGCTCCATTAAATCACGTGGACGTTTCGGGAAAATTTTTTCCTTTAGGTACCCCCAAAGAAAAAAGCCACACGGATTGAGAGGTTTGGACTATTGGGGGGCCAATTTTGTCCGTCATCGAAGCGACCTGGAAACCTGAGTGAAATGATCCGCATGTTGAAATGCTCGTGTAAAAACTCCAACACAGTGCAGTATGTGGGCTTGCTCCATCTTGCATGAACCACTGCGTGTTGAAGGGCAAGGCAGTAGCAAGAAGCTGTGGAATGAAGCTATCGCGAAGCATGCTCAAATAACGCTCGCTGTTCACAGTTTCTTCAAAGAAAAAGGGTCCAGTAAGTCCGTGACTGGAAATTGCTGCCCACGCTGTAATCCTCGGAGCATAATGTTGCCGTTCATGAAGCACTTGTGGGTTTTCAGTGCCCCAAAAGCGTTAACCACATCGTCTAAATGAAAATGCGCCTCGTCTGAAAACCAAACGTTGTTGAGAGTTTCTTCCCTATCCGCCGCCCTCTGAGCAAACAGTAGTCTTTGCTGCTTGTGTTCTTCAGTGAGCTTCTGTGCACAGGTCACCTTGTATGGGTCCATGTGGAGGTCACTTTTAAGAATGCGTTGAACGGAGCGTCTGGATATTCCCAGTTGCACTGCTGCCTTTCTTCACGATTTCCCGGGACTTCTCTGTACAGCAACTCGTAGCGCTTCAATATTCTCCGGCGAACAAACAGGCTTAGGCCGAGGTCGCTTCGCTTCCAATACTGTTGCTTCCTGTACAAATTTATCGTACAACCTGTGGATGGTCTTCTTGCAAGGGACCCATCGTCGAAAACGCCTCTGAGTCACAACAAGGCTTTTCGTTTCACGAAAAAGTAACACAATTGCCGATCGTTGCTGTGTCGTCAGTCTTCCATTGTCAGCCATTGCTGCTTACTAGTCTCCTAGCGGCAGTATCGCGAATTACACGTCATTTCGTAACTCATTTGTTTTTCCAAGCTCTGCTGGTACTGCTGTAGAGATCCCAGCGGGATATCTAATGTGCGTCGTAAATTGTGAAAGAAACAATCGGTAACACATTTCGTGCTCCACCCTGTATTAAGAAAGTTTGGTGTGGAGTGAGTAGAAGCACCCGACACCGAGCAGTAGCTGGAGCTGGAGAGGCATCTGACCGGTTGCGTGGAAAGCGAGAGTGCAGCAGTGGGTGGGGCGGGCAGCGTACACTGCAGCCGAGCGGCAGCCACCACTGGGCGGTGAGTCCCCGGGTGTGCTACCGTGTTCCTTATTACCTGCCGGGCACGATACTAACTTTACAGAACAGAATGGCCGGTTCTGATCAGTGGCATCTCGCGAACAAGTGGGGCGGGGCGATGGAAACGTACATCGTTACTGAACTCACAGTGGACGTTTCGCGACAGACATCTCCTATAGTAAAAAGTGCCACTCAGTGATCACTTCCTACAGTGAGTAGAATAAACAGCAGAGGAATTCACTCTTAACGAACGATGTTTCGGACAACGAGTGTGTTTTTACCTTGTGCTCTCTGTCGGCCTTACCCGATCTGCTGTGGCCTACTGCTCCGTCAGGTAGACTCTCCGACAGTGCCGCCAGCAGCGCCTCGCGCCTCACAGTCTATTGCCACTGACGCAGCCGCTGCGACTGTGTGGCGAGTTCCTCGCAGCGATGTTGCTACTTCTCTCCGCTTCAGCGGCATCTGTTTCATTCATTGCCATGTGGTAGGCGTTCTTCAATTCCAATCGTGATTTTTCTTCTTTTTTTTTTTTGGTGGGTTACACACTTGCTATTTTGGCTCTGAGCAC
Source organism: Schistocerca americana (assembly GCF_021461395.2). Classification (NCBI taxonomy): domain Eukaryota; kingdom Metazoa; phylum Arthropoda; class Insecta; order Orthoptera; family Acrididae; genus Schistocerca; species Schistocerca americana. The sequence continues at coordinate 20,966,668 of NC_060119.1, read as the reverse complement.
TATGGGACTTAACATCTATGGTCATCAGTCCCCTACTTGCTATTTTGTGCATTAGCAGTGACATAGGCAAAAACGATTTTACAAGAACTCAAGTGTGAGCCATCGGCATCATTGCTCAAACTTTTTAATTATATTTGATAGCAAACTTCCTTTTAAATATGTTATCTGAACTGCGAAAACATTTTTAGTTCATTTAGTCGATAAGAATACTAAGTGGTAAATTTTTCAAGCAAGCAACACAATTACGAACAAAAATTACAAGACACGCTCTTTGACAGTTGGCATCTACTTTATCCATGAAACGTATTCATCGTTACGAATACAAACAGCCACCAGCTGTATAAGAGAAAGAGGACCCGGACCTCCTGCCTTGCTTTAACCGTCTTGCCTTCTGTACACGACTCACGACAGTATCCACACTTCCATACGTCGACATTCCTGGCTCACAGCCTGTACTCTTGCACAAATTACGTAATTTCTCTACAGGGAACGACATTTTAATTGAAAGTCGCTGCCTGGTATTATTGTGGTTTATTCTATTATGTACTTCACAACGGACGTAGTCATCACAGAGCGTTCGTTCTTCTTAACAATACAGGCGCAGCAGTATCTTCTTCTTCTTCTTCTTCTTCTTCTTGCGTTACGGCCTCTGTAGGACCACGAGTAGCCCCTTCGTGGACTGCATTTTCCTCTTCTTCTCCCAGAACCTCTTCATTCTCTCTCTTCTCCTCTCCCGCTCTTCTTCCGGGATCTTCAGTTTCCGTTTCTTCTGGCGGCTCCGCTGGTGAGATTCTAATCTTTTCCTGTATTCTTCTCTGTCATTGATTTCCGGCATATTTGTCGGTGTATATTTGTTCCTCCAATTTTCCTTTCCTTCGACCTTGATCCCCAATTCCAACCACTCCTTCCGAAGTTCAACAACCCACTTGGTTCCTGTCTTTCCCCTTGTCCTCCCTGTTGTTTCCCACACTCTCTTCGTCATTCTGTCCATACTCATCCTAACTACATGCCCAGCAAACCTTGCCCTTTTGAGTCTGATTTCCCCGGATATTGTTCTCATGTTCCGGTACAATTCTTCCATTGGTCTTCCCATCCACCTCTCTCCACCGCTTTTGAGACCTAGTATTTTTCTCTCTTCTTTCTCTAGTTGTTCTGCCCCATTTCTTCCTAGTGTCATCGTCTCAGCAGCATATAATACTGCATTCCTCACTGTTGCCTTGTAGTGGGTTATCTTTGCCTCTGTGGATATATTCTTTTTATTGTATACCTCTCTCGTCATGCAGAAGGCTGACCTCATTCTTCTTTATCCTCTCTGTTATTCCCTCCTTGCTCCTGTTCCTTCCTGTTATAAATTCTCCCAGGTATTTAAATTTGTCCACCATTTGCACAGTGCCTTCCGGTCTTTCCCAGTCTGCAGTGGTGTTTAATGTCTTTGTCTTGTTATAGGCGATCCTCAGTCCCACCTTTCTGGCTACCTTACTTAAGTTGTCGAGTTGTGTCTTTGCGTCTTCTTCCGTCTCACTTACTATTGCTATGTCATCTGCAAAGGCTAGGCGGTCCAATTGAACCCTGTTCTGTCCCCCACATGGGTCTTTGGTATTCCCATTTCCCCGTTTATTGCTCTCCACTGCCTGATCACTTCGTCCACTGCTATACTGAACAACGATGGTGACAATACATCTCCCTGTTTAACACCAGCAGCATCGTATTTATCCGCTGATGCCCGGCGGCAACATTCCCCTGTACGGAAATTACATAGTTAGGTACAGCCGTACGGCTCATGACGCAACTTTGGATCTGACCGTGAGTCGTGCATCGATAGCCACGACCGCCCACTCGATGTACTTCTTTATGGCGTTTAAGGGAATGCGTAGGCTCCTGGCATCTAGTGGCAGTCCGCTACACCAGCTGTACTTTCCTTTAGTTATGAAATATAGCCTTCAGTACTGTGGAAAGTATGTGTTGGTTATTACGAAGTACGGTTACCACCAAAGTAGTTTCTGGAAGGGCTTGGGAAGCATACTTACCACAAAATTAATCTGTCATTTATGGACCTTGGGAAGCACATTTAACACCTACTTATGGGTGTCCCAAAGTTTTCGCGAACGCGTCTCACCACCTCCGTCTTGTGGTAGTACACTGCATCAGGTGTATGAAAACAGTTTCTGTTTGTCGTGGAATCACCACTGTTGGCGGAACACATTGCTTCGCTTCTGCAGTACACACAGTTGTCACCTGTATCATCTCATACCTTTATTGCGTGATTAAGTTTCAATGATTGTTTTCACACTGTGGTAAGTAAACTTAGATATCGGTAACAATTATTTTATAAACAAAGTAAAAGAAAACATAAAAAACAGAAAGCACTGTTCATTATTTTTGTTAGTATTAATACCTCACAAAGGTGCTGTCGTGTTATATGGACCACCACAGTCTTTGGCCCTAAATCATAAAAACAAAATTATCCAAAAATAAATGTAGTTAGGTGATCACAATTCTACGCTGAAGAGCCAAAGAAACTGGTACACCTGCCTAATATCGTGTAGGGCCCCCGCAAGCACGCAGAAGTGCAGCGACACGACGTGGCATGGACTCGGCTAATGTCTGAAGTAGTGCCGGAGCGAAACTACACCGTGAATCCTGCAGGGCTGGCCATAAATCTGTAAGAGTACAAGACGCTGGGCATCACACCACGTTGCAAGGCATTCCAGATATGTCTGGGGAGTTAGGTGGCCAGTGGAAGTGTTTAATCTCAGAAGAGTGGTGCTGGAGCCAGTCTGTAGCAATTCTGGACGTGAGGGGTGTCGCATTGTTCTGCTGGAACTGCACAAGTCCGTCGGAGTGCACAATGGACAGCAATGGACGCAGGTGATCAGACAGGATGCTTACGTACGTGTCACCTTTCAGAGTCCTATCAAGACGTATCAGGGGTCCCATATCACTTCAACTGCACACGCCCCACAGCTTTACAGAGCTTCCACCACCTTGAACAGTCCACTGCTGATATGCAGGGTCCATGAGGTTGCCCTCATACCCATGCATGTCTGTCCGCTCGATACTATTTGAAACGAGACTTCTCCGACCAGGCAACAAGTTTCCAGTCATCAACAGCCCAATGTTGGTGTTGAGAGGTCCAGGCTAGGCATAAAGCTTTGTGTCGTGCAGTCATCAACGGTACACGAGTGGACCTTCGGCTCCGAAAGCCCATCTCGATCATGTTTTGTGGGATGGTTCGCACGCTGACATTTGTTGATGACCCAGCATTGAAATCTGCAGCAATTTGCGGAGGGGCTGCATTTCTGTCACGTTGAACGATTCTCTTCAGTCGTCGTTGGTCCCTTTCTCGCAGGACCTTTTTCCGGCCGCAGCGATGTCGGACATTTGATGTTTTACCGGATTCCTGATATTCACAGTACATTCGTAAAATGGTCGTACGGGAAAATCCCCACTTCATCGCTAACTCGGAGATGCTGTGTCCTATCGTTCGTGCGCCGACTTTAACGCCACGTTTAAACTCTCTTAATCCTCGATAACCTGCCATTGTAGCAGCAGTAACCGATCGAACAACTGCGCCAGACACTTTTTGTCTTACATAGGCGTAGCCGACCGCAGCGCCGTATTCTGTCTGTTTACATACCTCTGAATTTGAATACGCATGCCTATACCAGTTTCTTTGGCGCTTCAGTGTAATAGGATAGCAAAAAAATTATCTTCGCAGAGTTGCTACAACAAATACGCACGCGAAAACACTAGTAATGTCAAATGTATGGTCGCGGAAGTTTCTCGTGACACTAAATATGTAAATATATTACAGTAGGTCAAAAGAAAAACGCATTAGCATGCTATACATTAAGTTTTGTATTTATCTTGTGCAGTCAGACGCGTGTCGCCTTAATTACAAGGCAACTTCAGCGGATTTCCCGAAATATTACACCATTTTTTAATTTGCACGTACATTTGAGCTTATGGGATATAGATTTAAAACAGTTCGTTGAGATTCTTACAATAAAAAGAAAAAGTACTCACAGATCGGTGTCTAATAAGGAAAAGTATTTACAGATTAGCGTCTAATTCATTATTTTTAAGCGAAACAGCTAGAAAGTGGCAAACTGGTTAAGAGTTTGTGCTTTTCCTTTTTGTCAGTTTTCGACATACAGCACTTCATCTGTTTCTCTAAGTGTTGCCGACTTTCTAAGATTTTCCTTTCAACTGTTTTTTTCTGCGACTATTTGGGCCAGTTGTACAATCTCGGGTTAAATGAAGAGATAACTAGCCGAGGAATAGGCTAAACACAGCGCGCGTTGTACTCCATTTTATTCGCCCTTTATTTATTCCCGGAATAGCATTCCCGCCCAATTTAGTTGGCAACATCCTACGAGCATACTGGGTATTTTCGCTACGTCATTTCATATTTACCTTAGTCGTCGTCTGCAGAAATAACATGTCTAAAGTGAGCGATACGCGTTCCAGATTGCAAAATTATTGGTTTGAGGATATTTCGAGGCTGGTAAATGCTATAGAATATAGATGAGTTCAAGAATATAATAAAAACACGAAGACATCTGCTCTCTCATTCATTTAGAACATTAGTGCAAAACATTTAACTAAGTTTGTAGGATACTTGCATGTATAACAGTATAACGAACTATCGTAAAATTAGTTAAAGCATTAGGTATTTGTTGTTTGACCAATAAGAGATCTTTCTGGACTTCAGAATAGAATTCGGAAAAAAATATGCAAGTTTCCGTTCATAAACAACTGCACACAGATCGACAGAGCAGCTACAACAGACGTTCGATTTTTTTTCTACTAAGAAAGAAACACGTAAGTGAAATGAAATGAAATGTCGTGTGACGAGGGCACCCCACCGGGTAGACCGTTCGCCGGGTGCAAGTCTTTCGATTTGACGCCACTTCGGCGACTTACGCGTCGATGGGGATGAAATGATGATGATGACAACACAACACCCAGTCCCTGAGCGGAGAAAATCTCCGACCCAGCCGGGAATCGAACCCGGGCACTTTGGGTTGACAGTCTGTCGCGCTGACCACTCAGCTACCGGGGGCGGACAACAATTGCCTAGAAAAGGTAGCAGAGGCTACAAATCGGTGGCGTCCCATACCTGAAATGTTAAGCTCCAAGTCGTGTACAATGAAATTTACTATTTGCTAAAGTTTTCAAGGGAAGGACGCCATAGTCCAAATAGGAACATAATATAAAAATAACTGTGAAATGCGGTCTGCTCTGTGAAATTGTTGGTCGTTTCAGAGTCTCCAATTGTGACAAAATAAACATCATTGAGACTTATTTGGCTGATAATCCTGAGAGATGTTATTGGCTAGCTTGCTGTTTTCTGTTTTATTTATTCAGAATTACTAATTCATTACAGCAGCAAGGGGTTTCTACAGAAAGTACCTTTGCTGAATTATTTTGCATCAACTTTTGCAGTTATTGGCTTACATTAAATCTTGTTTCTGTGATGTGATTATTAATAATTATATTGAGCATATATACAGGGCTATTACAAATGATTGAAGCGATTTCAATAATTCACTGTAGCTCCATTCATTGACATATGGTCAAGACACACTACAGATACGTAGAAAAACTCATAAAGTTTTGTTCGGCTGAAGCCGCACTTCAGGTTTCTGCCGCCAGAGCGCTCGAGAGTGCTGTGAGACAAAATGGCGACAGGAGCCGAGAAAGCGTATGTCGTGCTTGAAATGCACTCACATCAGTCAGTCATAACAGTGCAACGACACTTCAGGACGAAGTTCAACAAAGATCCACCAACTGCTAACTCCATTCGGCGATGGTAAGCGCAGTTTAAAGCTTCTGGATGCTTCTGTAAGGGAAAATCAACGGGTCGGCCTGCAGTGAGCGAAGAAACGGTTGAACGCGTGCGGGCAAGTTTCACGCGTAGCCCGCGGAAGTCGACGAATAAAGCAAGCAGGGAGCTAAACGTACCACAGCCGACGGTTTGGAAAATCTTACGGAAAAGGCTAAAGCAGAAGCCTTACCGTTTACAATTGCTACAAGCCCTGACACCCGATGACAAAGTCAAACGCTTTGAATTTTCGGCGCGGTTGCAACAGCTCATGGAAGAGGATGCGTTCAGTGCGAAACTTGTTTTCAGTGATGAAGCAACATTTTTTCTTAATGGTGAAGTGAAAAGACACAATGTGCAAATCTGGGCGGTAGAGAATCCTCACGCATTCGTGCAGCAAATTCGCAATTCACCAAAAGTTAACGTGTTTTGTGCAATCTCATGGTTTAAAGTTTACGGCCCCTTTTTCTTCTGCGAACAAAACGTTACAGGACACGTGTATCTAGACATGCTGGAAAATTGGCTCATGCCACAACTGGAGACCGACACCGCCGACTTCATCTTTCAACAGGATGGTGCTCCACCGTACTTCCATCATGATGTTCGGCATTTCTTAAATAGGAGATTGGAAAACCGATGGATCGGTCATGGTGGAGATCATGATCAGCAATTCATATCATGGCCTCCACGCTCTCCCGACTTAACCCCATGCGATTTCTTTCTGTGGGGTTATGTGAAAGATTCAGTGTTTAAATCTCCTCTACCAAGAAACGTGCCAGAACTGCGAGCTCGCATCAAAGATGCTTTCGAACTCATTGATGGGGACATGCTGCGCTGAGTGTGGGAGGAACTTGATTATCGGCTTGATGTCTGCCGAATCACTAAAGGGGCACACATCGAACATTTGTGAACGTCTAAAAAAACTTTCTGAGTTTTTGTATGTGTGTGCAAAGCATTGTGAAAATATCTCAAATAATAAAGTTATTGAGAGGTGTGAAATTGCTTCAATCATTTGTAATAACCCTGTATATGAAGAACAAGATGCCAACATTTATAGTAAAGAACCATAATCTTTTTCATAATTCTAGGGTAGAATTTGCGTATGGAAAATACCCAAATTGGAGGTTGTTATTGTATCTCACTGTAAATGTTTCAGAAATAGTAAAGATTTCGTAGATATCTTTGGTTTTTGCAATCATCTTTAGCGGCTATACGTAATTTGGGAGGGAAGGGGAGGTAACTGTAGGTGTGACACTTCCTTTTCTATAGTCATCTCAAAACTGTCACTGTTGTTTTCAGAATAAAAATAGATACCCTCAAATGTGAAAGAATTAGCAGAGTTGCAGAAGGTGCTGCTTCAAAAGTAGCATGAAGTTAAAAAAGAGCATAAAGTTCAAAATTAGGATCAGAAAATACAAATGAAAGATTATTTCTGAATAATTCGAAATTTGGATCAGAAAATACAAATAAAACAGAATATTTCTGAATAAAAGTCCATTATTCCAAATACATGTGTGTGTTTTATTTTCATTAATTACATGAGGAAACTGAAATAATTAACAGAGATGTCTCTTTGAACATGTTGTCCGGTGTCACACACATTCTTTTAACAATCCTGCTGGCTGTCCCCTTGCTAATGTCAATGAAGTCCCCAATGGACAGAAAAAACCACCAAAGGCAAAATATTTGAGTGTCAGTAGTAGGTACTTCATTGTTCCACCAATGAAACTCTGTTCCACCAGTCATTTCAGAAAGAAAGAAAAGGTATGATATGAGATAATTTGTTTGATAATTCAAGAGAAATTTAAAAACATAACTTGTTAGCCACTCCTTCCACTGTTACAATTATGCAGATTTAATAACTGAAGAATCCCTGTTAGTCAGATGGCAAATACTTTTGTTCTAATGACACACATAACAATTACTTTATGATAAGTGTGGATGTGGTAATGTGGCTAATAGCTATAACTGAGAAACACAACAGTCATATCCTATAGCTTTCTTAAGAATACTGACTTCCCTGCTAATTTTACTGTGTTAAAATTAATTTCATAAGCACAAATACTTTATATGTTTGTAGGAATAATTCAAGGTGTTGCATACTTTTTTGCTCTGATGAGAGTGAACGATATTTTCTGCTATAGATGTGGCAGAGTAAACTCTGGACATTAGAATACTATCAAACATTTTCTTATCGTTCATAATAACCCACCAGTTTCAGAAAAATGGTACTTCACAGAGGTACAATATAGAATATATCAGTTTAAGTCACCTCACTCAAAATAACTTAACATTCAGGGGAAGATAAGAAGATAACAATCCAGTTTTTTTTAATACTGTTGGGAGACAAGATTGTTGTTGTGGAGCGTTAATGGGCCTGTAATCCTAATAGATTCAGTAAAAGGCTAAAGTTGTTCTGACACTGCCGTGGTGTTTACAAAAAAGGGTCATTTCTAATAGGAAACAGAGTAATGTGGCTGAAACAAATTGGAACATAACCATGTACCAAAACGTTTTGCTACATGAGGAATCAATGGTTTTGTCTAAAACTGAAATAGCAGTTAATACAAATAGTACCCATAAATGATGTGGTTCTTCGATTTGGTTATGTCTATTAAGACACTCCTAAATAAAAAAAAAAAAAAACATCCCTTTCCACTACTGCAGGAATTGTAAGAACACATACCAGATAAATGAAACCATTTTGTCACGGATCAACATTTTATAGTGCCTGATTTACATCAATAACACGACGGAATTCACGAAGTAAATAAACCAAATGCATAATACTACAAACAAGCAGTATTATTTTAGAAAACACAGAGGCATAGTGTCATCAGTTCGTCATATGCTCCAGTTTCTCACGTACAAGATTGAAAATATGAAGGTACCTCGTCCTTTGATAAGCGAAATCTGGATGTAAAGTCCGAATCTGCGTCGCCTCACTTTTTCATCCTTCCACATTCTCACTAACAGTTCAGACAAAATCTCGTCATTGCTGTCTGCAACTGCATCTGTCGCTATTCCTGCCATCTTGAATACTTATTCCCGGTTAAGTTCTCTAACCAGCCAAAAATCGCAGGTTAGGTGTTATTCCGGGTTCATACAACACGCTTCTTGCCTTATTCCCATGTTTCCATGCCCTGATGTGTTCTTTCTTCCAGGTATCGAATGTTCTGCTGGTTTGTCCCACATATCATCCATCACAGTATATTCCTGCTTTATGATATCTATGTGTGTCTTTTCCATTGTGAATCTTACTCTTTGTGTATTGTGTTTATTCTGTGTGCAACTGATCAATTTTGTTGGAGATTCATCAGTTAAACAAAAGATATCATGCATGTGTCTGATCCAGTAAAGTATGTTGTAATTCTTTTTGCTAATGTTTGTAAAAATCAGGTTTTCTACAAGGTTTATAGAAATGTTGGCTAGGTTACCTGGCACTGGCGATCCCATTGGTAGCCCATCTTCTTCTAAATAGCACTCATTATTAAAGCGACAGAAATTCTGTTCAGTGATCAGTTGCAGGAACTGATGTGTTCATCTGGTAGTTGGCTATCACTCTTCAGGTTTCTTCTATGATGTTTAATGTTTCTGGGATTTTTATGTCTTTTATAAGTTGTATTAATTGTGAGGTGTTTCTTACAGTTCTGTCTTCATCTGTTTTAGAAGTATGAGATATTAATTTCAACATGGGTCAGGATATAACTTTTTCACTGTCATCTAGTATTTAGTTTATATTTTTAAAGATATTTTTACCTTAGCCTGAAATCTGTTTGTCGGATCTGATATCAATTTTGAATGTTATTTTGTAAAACAAACTCTCGTGTATTGTTGATGTGTTGTTTGACCATAAGGACAATTGTATTTCCTTTGTCAGCTTCGGGAGTAATGACCTTTTCATTTTGGAGCTTCCTTCTGGGTTTATCGATTGTTATGGACTATGTATTTCTATTGCTATGTTTTTCCATGTTCTTGAGGCTAATCAGCTTATTTCCACGAAAGCATCGCTCGTGCCAATCTCAGGCTGCCTTTTCTAACATGGTATACTGAGAACTATGGAGGAAGGGCAACAGGCAGATTCCACATTTCTAGATTTTTCTGAAAGCATTTGACACGGTGCCCCACTGCAGGCTATTAATGAAGGTATGAGCATATGGAATAAGTTCACAGGCATGAGAGTGGCTCGAAGACTTCTTAAATATGCTGTCCTCGACGGCGAGTGTTCATCAGAGACAAGGTTACTGTCAGGAGTGCCCCAGGGAATTGTGACAGTACTATATACATAAATGATTTGGAGGACAGAGTGGGTAACAGTCTGCGGTTGTTAGCTGATGATGCTGTGGTGTACGGTAAGGTGTCGAAGTTGAGTGACTCTAAGAAGATACAAGACGACTTAAGCAAAATTTCCAGTTGGTGTGATGAATGGCAACTAGCCCTAAATGTGGAAAAATGTAAGTTAATGCGGATGAGTGGGAAGGTCGAAGCTGTAATGTTCAGGTACAGTATTGCTAGTGTCCTGCGCGACAGTGTCAAGTCGTTTAAATATCTGGGCGTGACGTTGCTGAGCTACGTGAAATGTAACGAGCGTGTGAGAACTGTGGCAGGGAGGTCGGCTTTGGTTTATCGGAAGAATTTCAGGAAAGAGCGGTTCACCTGTAAAGGAGACCGCAAATAGGATGCTGGTGCGACCTACTCTTGAGTACTGCTTGAGTGTTTGGGGTCCGTTCGAGGTCGCATTGAAGGACGACATCGAAGCAATCCAGAGGAGGCCGCTAGATTTGTTACCGGTAGTTCGAACAAAACGTAGCTGTTACAAGATGCTTCGGAAGAGAGTAATAGAAGGCAGATTTCAGACTACCTAACAGGTCAAAACGAAAATTTCTCTTCCGACACTGACAATGTTGAGTGTGTATGGAAAAAGTTCAAGGCAATTGTAAAATGCGTTTTAGGCAGGTACGTGCCGAGTAAAACTGTAAGGGACGGGAAAACCCACCGTGGTTCAACAACAAAGTTAGGAAACTACTGCGAAAGCAAAGAGAGCTTCACTCCAAGTTTAAACGCAGCCAAAACCTCTCAGACAAACAGAACCTAAACGATGTCAAAGCGTAAGGAGGGCTATGCGTGAAGCGTTCAGTGAATTCGAAAGTAAAATTCTATGTACCGACTTGACAGAAAATCCTAGGAAGTTCTGGTCTTACGTTAAATCAGTAAGTGGCTCGAAACAGCAGATCCAGACACTTCGGGATGGTGATGGCATTGAAACAGAGGATGACAAGCGTAAAGCTGAAATACTAAACACCTTTTTCCAAAGCTGTTTCACAGAGGAAGACCGCACTGCAGTTCGTTCTCTAAATCCTCGCACAAACGAAAAAATGGCTGACATCGAAATAAGTGTCCAAGGAATAGAAAAGCAACTGGAATCACTCAACAGGAAAGTCCACTGGACCTGACGGGATACCAATTCGTTTCTACTCAGAGTACGCGAAAGAACTTGCCCCCCTTCTAACAGCCGTGTACCGTAAGTCTCTAGAGGAACGGAAGGTTCCAAATGATTGAAAAAGAGCACAGGTAGTCCCAGTCTTAAAGAAGGGTCGTCGAGGAGATGCGCAAAACTATGGACCTATATCTCTGACATCGATCTGTTGTAGAATTTTAGAACATGTTTTTTGCTCGCGTATCATGTCGTTTCTGGAAACCCAGAATCTACTCTGTAGGAATCAACATGGATTCCGGAAACAGCGATCGTGTGAGACCCAACTCGATTTATTTGTTCATGAGACGCAGAAAATATTAGATACAGGCTCCCAGGTAGGTGCTATTTTCCTTGACTTCCGGAACGCGTTGGATACAGTTCCGCACTGTCGCCTGATAAACAAAGTAAGAGCCGACGGAATATCAGACTAGCTGTGTGGCTGGATTGAAGAATTTTTAGCAAACAGAACACAGCATGTTGTTATCAATGGAGAGACGTCTACAGACGTTAAAGTAACCTCTGGCGTCCCGCAGGGGAGTGTTATGGGACCATTGCTTTTCACAATATATATAAATGACCTAGTAGATAGTGTCGGAAGTTCCATGCGGCTTTTCGTGGACGATGCTGTAGTACAGAGAGAAGTTGCAGCATTAGAAAATTGTAGCGAAATGCAGGAATATCTGCAGCGGATAGGCACTTGGTGCAGGGAGTGGCAACTGACCCTTAACATAGACAAATGTAATGTATTGCGAATACATAGAAAGAAGGATCCTTTATTGTATGATTATATGATAGCGGAACAAACACTGGTAGCATTTACTTCTCTAAAATATCTGGAAGTATGCGTGCGGAACGATTTGAAGTGGAATGATCATATAAAATTAATTGTTGGTAAGGCGGGTACCAGGTTGAGATTCATTGGGAGAGTCCTTCGAAAATGTAGTCCATCAACAAAGGAGGTGGCTTACAAAACACTCGTTCGACCTATACTTGAGTATTGCTCATCAGTGTGGGATCCGTACCAGATCGGGTTGACGGAGGAGATAGAGAAGATCCAAAGAAGAGCGGCGCCTTTCGTCACAGGGTTATTTGGTAAGCGTGATAGCGTTACGGAGATGTTTAGCAAACTCAAGTGGCAGACTCGGCAAGAGAGGCGCTCTGCATCGCGGTGTAGCTTGCTCGCCAGGTTTCGAGAGGGTGCGTTTCTGTATGAGGTATCGAATATATTGCTTCCCCCTACTTATACCTCCCGAGGAGATCACGAATGTAAAATTAGAGAGATTCGAGCGCGCACGGAGGCTTTCAGACAGTCGTTCTTCCCGCGAACCATACGCGACTGGAACAGAAAAGGGAGGTAATGACAGTGGCACGTAAAGTGCCCTCCGCCACACACCGTTGGGTGGCTTGCGGAGTATAAATGTAGATGTAGATGTTGAAGGCGGCGTTCTTTTCGGGAAATACTATTAAGAAAATTTGAATTACCGGCATTTGAAGCTGACTGCCGAACGATTCTGCTCCCGTCAACATATATCCCGCGTACGGGCCACGAAGGTAAGATAGGAGAAATAAGCACTCATACGGAGGCATACAGACAATCGTTTCTCCCTCTTTGCGAGTGAAACATGAGGGGGAAATGAGAAGAAGTAGTGCAGGGTACCCTCCACCACGCACCTTACGGTGGCTTGAGGATAATCTATGTAGATATAGATGTAGACGTCCTATCAACCTGTCCTTTTTCCATGTCCGTGTTTTCCACATAGTCCGAGCGGCCGAGGGCGTCGACAGAGTCACCGAAACCACGAAAGTTCACAATGGCTACGGACGAACAAGACAACACGACAGAATGACAAGTCCAGAATGTAAACACGAGCCTAGACATAACAATATCGGGAACCAGTGGGACTCTAGACCCGGGCCTCCAGATGGACGGGGTGGCCCCCACTCTTGATAGAGTTCTCAGCTGGGTGTCTAATCAGAATCGTGATTCATATTTCCTCGTTGAACAGAAGTGTTCTGCAGTATCATGTAGTTGTAAAATACCCAGTCCCAATCCAGTGGAAAATTAAGTCGCTGCAGAATTGCGAAGTAGGATACATTGCTTTCATATCAACAAGTTCCGTCTATTTATAAATTCCGTATGCGTGGAGCGTGTAGACTTCCCTAACCACAACAGTAGGTGGGTGTACTTTAAAAACTTTTGTGCGTTGTGAGATGCGGTAACCCCTCGCCCGTCCCTTCTTTTGTACGCCGCTCTATTGTTGTACAGCTGAACTGTTAATTCGTATGCCAGTATTGTTTGGACCGTTCTGATCTTCACTATATTTGCAGATTGGCTGTTATTTCTACGTGGGGTGACGTTGTTGATTCTAATTAGTTAGTGTGTAACTCAACTTAAAGCTTCATTTCTGGTTATCTGGTCTCGAAATGGAATCTCATCGCGTGAGAATGTTTCTTGGTGGTTCCAGCAAAAGGAAAGCGTAGAAATATTTGTGAAACTACTGCCAAAAGTGATTTCGTATTTTATGAAGAAACGCTATTCCGTTAGCAATGTTAGTGAAGTTTGTACTGAACCAGATTCCCCTGCACCTGTGCCTACTTCTACGGAGTATCTGGCAAGTTCTGATGAGTCTGAAATTGCTGTGGAGCAGTATTTTCAGTATTTTCTGAGGCGGTGATGAATGCAAATGTTGAACTAGGCATTCATAAAACAGAAACCAGTTACAGTACAAACAGTACATTATTGAAGTCCCCAACTCTAGAGAGAGATCCAGTGGAATAGAAAAAAAATATGTAAAAAACGATTTCGTGCAACTGTGTTTAGCGGACGGTTTAGACTGTTTTAATAAGAATTTAGATGGTCTAAGTAAATATGATTGTGTCTACAAATCACAAAAAAGGTACGCTTCCAAAAACTTGTTCTTTATAAAACTGCTAAATGGAGAGAAAAATGAAAGAAAAGTCAGATGTGTCCCGAGTCTACAGGAAATGTATTTCGTATTTTCTGTAAATTGTTCAGTCACAGCATGGACTTAGACAACATGCATATTCCATTTTCAACCCGTGGATTTTGTGATTCGAAGAAAAAACGTCTCATGAATACAGCGCTAATCAACACAAAAATTCAATGACGTGGTTTCTGATAACGAAGAATGAGGGACGTATCGACAGTAGACTGCAGCATACAATTAAAACAGAAGTAGTTAAACGTTTGGCAATAATAGGACTTGCTTTTCGTACCATAACGAAACTTATGGAGCCCCAAATAACGGTGACTATATAGGTTCTCTTGGCTAATTGCCCATTTTGACCCTTTTGTGAAACAACACATCCAAGAACATGGCTCTGACAGTCGTGGCCATAAGTCATATTTGTCCAAGACTATTTGTGAAGAATTCATCAGTCTTATGGGAAACGAGGTATTGAGTAAAATAGTTGGAGAAATTCGAACAGCAAAATACTACGTACTGGTTGTACATTCAACAGTAGACGCGTCACTTGAAGATAACTAGCCGTTGTTGTGAGGTGCTGTTCGAGGGAAGAATTGATAGATTTTTGTGCTCTGTTCCCATACAGTCTTAGGAAGGTGTCCTAGATCCGTTTGGAAAAGACAATATTAAGATAGATGACTGTTGTACTCAATCCTACGATAATGCCAATAACATGACTGGGAAATACTCGGGTTTAAGTCGAAAGGTAAAGGAATTGATTTCATTAAGACTTTGTATATGCCCTGTGTTGCGCACACGTTAAACCTCGTGGTTCAAAACAATGCTGAAGAATCGTTAGAATCAGCTGGTTTTTATTTTATTTTATTTGAAAATTTGCTACGATCATATCGGTTTTTGTAGATTCTACGTACCGTTAGCGCATTCTTGTGAATAATAATGGGCGACTTAAGATATTGTCCGATACTAGATGGTCGTGACGTGAGGAAGCAATACAGCTGTACGTGTCAGTTGCAAAATTTGTCGAGAATAGGAAAGAAAAAGTAGCGACAAGAGATGAGGCAGAACCGCTTCGGAAGAAAACTAAAAAACTGGAGACAGCAATATTGGTTATTTTCCGCGATGACGTGTTGTCGCGAGTGGACAAAACGAACAAATATTTGCAAAAGCCTGGAGTGGACTTAAGCAGCTGATTGCGATAATTAATTCCATTTTTCAGCCATGTTAGGGAAAATTTTGATGAATACCGAGCTAGGAACTTAAGTGAACAAGAATACAGCGACGAAAGAAAATGCGAAACAAAAGGGTTTCCTGGTGGAGGAAAATCAGAAGAACTGAGTGTGGTGTTAATTGCAGTTGTTGATACAGTACAAGCAAGACTAAAAGAGCGAGAAGAAAAATACTGAGAAATAGTCGATATTTTCCTACGTTTAAGAAACAATATAGTAAAGAACTCTTAACAGAAACGTCAAAAATTTTTGAAAAATACCGAGGAGATATCTATGAAAAATTTTTCGTTGCTAAATTCTTCAGTTTAGTGAATATATGAAGGAAACCTGCTAAACATTTCACTAGTCGAACTATGTCAAACAATGGTTGAAAAAGATCGTGGTGATGTTTTCCCGAATGTGACGATAACTTACCGGACTTTCCTCTCAATACCAATCGCAAATTGTGAAGCTGACAGAGGATACTCCAAAGTAGCCCTTATCGACATCAAATTACAATACAAGAAGAAGCCATTTCCACTCTCGTCTTGTTATCAATTGAACTTGTGGTATGCAGTTCTCTTGACTTTCACGATGTGATAAACGACTTTTTGCTAGGACTAACGCACAGAAAGAAATAAAAAATGAGTACCTCAAAAACTTATTTCACTTATACAATAGGGTAACTTTGTGTGTTTTTTAAATGCAATTGGAAAGCTGTATTAGGAATAATATCATCCAACGCGTGGCACGGTTGATGTCGTAGAAGTACGTGCGTACCTTTTGCTACTGTACTTCCACCACAGAAATGTCTCGGACACAAACGAAGTAAGCAGAGGCCACACAATTTTTTTTAGGCCCAGGTCTTCACGTGGGTTAACCCGGCTCTGTCGGGGGGGGGGGGGGGGCGGGGGGGGGGGGGGGGGGGAGACCGCCTAGCCGCTGTCGTCTAGGTCCGTGCACTCTGGTGGGCCAGGCCAGGGTACCGGATCCGTCCACCCTCCCCCACTGAAATGGGGCACTAGGTCATCAAGCTCAGTGTGGACAATCGGCTGAGAAATGTTCTCTGAGACCAAAAAAGCTCGTCAGGTCAGGTCAATTGTCAAAGCCATGCTTGTCTTTGACTTTGAAGGACTAGTTCATCACGAATTCGTGCCACAGGGACCAACCGTTCATCAATGATGCTATCGGGACATTTTACGATGCCTGCAGGAAAATGTGAGACGGAAGCGACCCGAAATATGGGGAGGCAATTCGTGGCTCTTCTATCACGATAACGCACCTACAAGTTTATCCCTGTTGCACAAAAAACGTCATGACTTTGCTGCATGATTCTCCGCACTCTCCAGACCTGGCCCGCGCGGACTTTTTTTTCCAAAGTTGAAATCCCCATCGAAAGGACGAAGATTTGAAACGATACAGTAGATAAAAAAAATTCGCCAATGCCGCTTCTTGCGATCCTGCAAGAGGCGTACGAAGACTGATTACCGAAGAGGAAATGGCATTCGGAGCGGTGCATCAATTTTGGATGAGTGTATTTCGAAGGACACCGTCCACAATAAGTAAAAGGTAAGCGTAGTGTAGACAAAGGTGCGGAATTTTTTCAAACAGATCTACTTCATTACTTCTTTTCCCCCATTGCTGTAACTCTTCCCAAACATTTTCATGATAGAATCCATTATCTGAGCATACATTATATTGTGACGTAGAAGAAGGTGTAATTAGATGAATGACGAACACTAACTTCACTTAACGAAGATTTATTTAGCATTTGCACATATAAGATGCAGAGCGAACTGCCTCCGGCCAGAACAAATGGTTCAAATGGCTCTGAGCACTATGGGACTTAACTTCTAAGGTCGTCACTCCCCTAGAACGTAGAACTACTTAAACCTAACTAAGCTAAGAACATCACACACATCCATGCCCGAGGCAGGATTCGAACCCTCGACCGTAGCGGTCGCCCGGTTCCACACTGGAGTGCCTAAAGCCGCTCGGCCACCTCCGGCCAGAACACATACAGTATATATACAGCTACAGAAATTTCCAGTATAATGATTCTTGACATATGTGGATACTTCTAGAATGTACTCGAACCGAATACAGAAATTAAAACTGTACTGTCCAGGTGAGTTTTCAACATACGACCCTCCATGCAAGAGTTCAGTATCATAACTACCACACCACGGTGCTACTCAGCTTTTTGTGCGTCTCGGTGTTACGTCCTCCTAGTCCGCGACCGAGTCATCGGTCCTGCATACTCCGACTCCTGATGACTGATGTTCGCCCTGGCAGTGATCTTAGAACTTCCTTCGCCGCTACGCTCTTCGTTACCTTTCCGCTTGTTGCCTGTGGCTGCAGCTTCGAATTTTCCCTTTGTTCCAGGATCCTTGCAGGGCTTCATTCGAAGGACGTGGACCGTATCTCTCATCTTTCATCGTCTGGTGTCGGGGTCGAAATCTTCAACTTCGTAAGCAACATCAGACAACTGTCTTACAACTTGTAAGGTCCAAAGTAGTGCCTGAGGAGCTTCTCAGAGACCGACCTTCCGAACAGGAGTGAAGATCCAGACGAGGTCACCAGGCTGGTAGGCAACAGGGCGGTGGCTCGCGTCGTACCTTCGGCGATCGTTTTCTTCAGCCTCCAGCGTGCGGAGTCGAGCTAACTGCCGAGATTCAAATGGTTCAAATGGCTCTAAGCACTATGGGACTTAACGTTTGAGATCATCAGTCCCCTAGAACTTGGAGCTACTTAAACCTAACTAACCTAAGAACATCACACACATCCATGCCCGAGGCAGCACGGTTCCGGACTGAAGCGCTTTGAACCGCTCGGTCATCGCAGCCGGCTGCCGAGCTTCTTCAGCTCTGGTTAACACCTAGCCGATGCAGTCGTCGTCCACGTCATCAGGATGTAACGGAAACACAGTGTCCATCGTCGTCGCCTCACGCCAATGCACCACGAAAACTGGCGTAAATACTGTGGCGTCTTGTTTGGCGGTTTTGTAGGCAAACGTCACGAAAGATAGAACCTCATCCGAGTTGCTCTGCTCAACACTGCTGAACATTGATAGCATGTCGGCCAAGGTCTTATTAAGGCGTCCAGCAAGCCCGTTAGTGTGCGGATGGTAGGCAGTCGTAATGTGATGAGTAATGTTGCACCGAAAGTTTCTCTCTGTCACGAGATTCGATTGAAAAACTTTCCCTCGATCCGTAATTAACGGATAATAATTTTAATACATTGTCTTATACAATGAATTTGGCCACCTCGGATGCTTCAGCTGTTTTCACTGCTTTTGTAATGGCGTAGCATGTCAGATAATCGGTGCAAACAATAATCCATCTATTGCCACTAGCAGACGTTGTAAATCGTCCGAGGAGGTCAATCCCAACACGCTGGAAAGGCGTTTCGGCTGGTGGAATTGGTATGAGTCGGCCAGGTGGTTTCTGAGGAACTGCCTTTCTCCTCTGGCACTCTCGACAGTGCAACATATAGTGGCGGACACTCCTAAATAAATCTGACCAGAAAAATCTTTTGCGGATTCTATCGTATATCTTAATAAATCCTAAATGTCTGGCCTCAGGTGTGTCATGGAATTTCTGTAGAACATCCAAACGCATGTGTTTAAGGAATCACTGTTAGCCACCTCTTTTCAACCGGTCCAGTTTTTCTAGCAAAGTAATCCATTAACTACCTTAAATTGTTCATTCACATCCTCTGACCGAGTTAAGGCAAGCATAACTTGAGATATCTTGGCGTCCTTCTTCTGCTCATTAGAGAGATCCTGGAGTGCGACGAGACAGTCACTATTTTGATCAAAGCATTGATGGTCTTGCACAGGGTTTCTTGAGAGACAGTCGGCATCTTGGTGTTTTCTTCCACTTTTGTATACAATGGTAATGTCATACCGTACTCTTGAAGACGTAGTGTCCACATGGTGAGTCGTCCTGTTGGATCCTTAAGACCTGTCAACCAACAATGTGAATGATGGTCTGTAACAACTGTGAATGGCCTTCCGTAGAGATATTGTCGAAATTTGCACATGGCCCAGATCACAGCAAGACATTCTCTTTCTGTAGTTGAGTACTTTCTCTCGGTTTTTGTAAATGTCCTAGAAGCAGAGGCTATAACATTCTCTTTTCCATCCGAAATCTGCACCAGAACAGCACCGATCCCATACCCACTGGCATCTGTGTGTAGTTCTGCAGGTGCTCTCTCATCATACACAACAAGTACAGGGTCAGTCGTCAGAGCTTTTCGCAGCACATCGAAAGAATCTTGTTGAGCACCACTCCACATAAATTTAGCATCGGCTTTTAACAACTCTTCGAGTGGCCTGGCTTTGATACAAGTCTTTGATAAAACGACGGTAATAAGAACACAATTCGAGGAAGCTTCTCACATCTCTAATACTTTTAGGAATAGGAAATTCCGTTATAGCTCTCACCTTTTCCGGGTCTGGCCGCACACCTTCGTTTGACAGAAGGTGTCCAAGTAATTTTGATTTCTTTTGCTCCAAAGAGACACTTTCTTGGATTAAGTTTCAGTCCGTCTTGTTGGAGACACTTAAGAACGACACTCAGTCTTTTTACATGTTCATCAAATGTCTCTGAGAACACTGTAACGTCATCTAAATAACAAAGACACATCGTCCACTTCAGGTGCTTAGAAGATTATCCATGATCCGTTTAAAAGTTGCTGGTGCATTACGCAAACCAAACGGCATTACCTTAAACTCATACAGGCCCTCAACGGTGATGAATGCAGTTTTCTCGCGACCAGCCTCATCTACTTCGATTTGCCAGTATCCCGAGTACATGTCCACGGCTGAGAAAAACTCAGCCCCCTTCAGACAATCTAGTGTATCGTCAATTCGTGGAAGAGGGTAAACGTCCTTTTTTGTTATCTTTTTAATCTTCCTGTAATCAACACAAAAGCGCCAACTGCCATCCTTCTTCCTGACGAGAACCTCTGGTGACTACCATGGGCTCCGCGAAGGCTGAATGATGTCATTCTGCATCATTTTCTCTACCTCGTCGCGAATTATTCGACGGTCCGTTGCTGACACACGGTATGCTCTCTGGCTTATTGGTCTCCAGTGCTTATCCGGTACTTCACTGTGGATTTGTCTAATTTGCTCTTCACCTATGGATTCAAGCCGTCAGAGAACTCTTGAAGAATGGCAAGTAGCTTTTCTGATGTTCCTTACTGATAGTCGAGCCAGAAGATCTTGTCTCTTAGTGGTAGCGCTACTTTCGTCCACAGACTCGGCATGGGAGGTTTCTATGACGCTCAGTTGTTCTTCATTTAAGGGCTCAGCGTTTGCTACGCACATGCGTCTTGGAAGGATCTGCGGTTCTCCGCGACAGTTAACTATCCACAGGTCACCAAATACATTCTTAATCGAGACGACAAGAACCTGGGATGACCAAGTTATTCTTCAGTGCTATGCTTCTCTTACATTCCACTACAAGATCAAAGGGTTGACGCATCGCATGACACGTGACAGTTACCTTTCTGGCGCTGACTGCAGGAATGATCATCCAGCACACATAGTCTCCACACACTCGGATGCGCATCTTCCTGTCCACACTATCTCATCACATCTAGCATAATCTTCGAGCGACCACACTCTATAATTGCCTGAGGTTTCAAAAAGTCCCATCCGAGAATGACGTCATGACTACACTCTTATAAGACGATGAATTCTAAGGGCTGTGTATGGCCACTTATACCCACACGAATGGTACATCTTCCTGTAGGGTTTACATATTTCCCATAAGCCACCTTCAGCAGAGATGTTTTGCTGTCGACGAATACGGTTTTCTGCAACTGACGACGGTACTTCTCCGAAATGACTGAATATAATGCTCCAGATTCCACAAGAGCTTGGGCTGGTCGGCCATCTATGAGGATATCGACGTAGTTTCCTATCATTTTTGTAGTGATCGACGTCATGACTACACTCTTGTAAGACGATGAATTCTAAGGGCTGTGTATGGCCACTTATACCCACACGAATGGTACATCTTCCTGTAGGGTTTACACATTTCCCATTAGCCACCTTCAGCAGAGATGTTTTGCTGTCGACGAATACGGTTTTCTGCAACTGACGACGGTGCTTCTCCGAAATGACTGAATATAATGCTCCAGATTCCACAAGAGCTTGGGCTGGTCGGTCATCTATGAGGATATCGACGTAGTTTCCTATCATTTTTGTAGTGATCGACGTCATGACTACACTCTTGTAAGACGATGAATTCTAAGGGCTGTGTATGGCCACTTATACCCACACGAATGGTACATCTTCCTGTAGGGTTTACATATTTCCCATAAGCCACCTTCAGCAGAGATGTTTTGCTGTCGACGAATACGGTTTTCTGCAACTGACGACGGTACTTCTCCGAAATGACTGAATATAATGCTCCAGATTCCACAAGAGCTTGGGCTGGTCGGCCATCTATGAGGATATCGACGTAGTTTCCTATCATTTTTGTAGTGATCGACGTCATGACTACACTCTTGTAAGACGATGAATTCTAAGGGCTGTGTATGGCCACTTATACCCACACGAATGGTACATCTTCCTGTAGGGTTTACATATTTCCCATAAGCCACCTTCAGCAGAGATGTTTTGCTGTCGACGAATACGGTTTTCTGCAACTGACGACGGTACTTCTCCGAAATGACTGAATATAATGCTCCAGATTCCACAAGAGCTTGGGCTGGTCGGCCATCTATGAGGATATCGACATAGTTTCCTAACATTTTTGTACTGATCGACGTCATGACTACACTCTTGTAAGACGATGAATTCTAAGGGCTGTGTATGGCCACTTATACCCACACGAATGGTACATCTTCCTGTAGGGTTTACATATTTCCCATTAGCCACCTTCAGCAGAGATGTTTTGCCGTCGACGAATACGGTTTTCTGCAACTGACGACGGTACTTCTCCGAAATGACTGAATATAATGCTCCAGATTCCACAAGAGCTTGGGCTGGTCGGTCATCTATGAGGATATCGACGTAGTTTCCTATCATTTTTGTAGTGATCGACGTCATGACTACACTCTTGTAAGACGATGAATTCTAAGGGCTGTGTATGGCCACTTATACCCACACGAATGGTACATCTTCCTGTAGGGTTTATATATTTCCCATAAGCCACCTTCAGCAGAGATGTTTTGCTGTCGACGAATACGGTTTTCTGCAACTGACGACGGTACTTCTCCGAAATGACTGAATATAATGCTCCAGATTCCACAAGAGCTTGGGCTGGTCGGCCATCTATGAGGATATCGACGTAGTTTCCTATCATTTTTGTAGTGATCGACGTCATGACTACACTCTTGTAAGACGATGAATTCTAAGGGCTGTGTATGGCCACTTATACCCACACGAATGGTACATCTTCCTGTAGGGTTTACATATTTCCCATAAGCCACCTTCAGCAGAGATGTTTTGCTGTCGACGAATACGGTTTTCTGCAACTGACGACGGTACTTCTCCGAAATGACTGAATATAATGCTCCAGATTCCACAAGAGCTTGGGCTGGTCGGCCATCTATGAGGATATCGACGTAGTTTCCTAACATTTTTGTAGTGATCGATGTCATGACTACACTCTTGTAAGACGATGAATTCTAAGGGCTGTGTATGGCCACTTATACCCACACGAATGGTACATCTTCCTGTAGGGTTTACATATTTCCCATTAGCCACCTTCAGCAGAGATGTTTTGCTGTCGACGAATACGGTTTTCTGCAACTGACGACGGTACTTCTCCGAAATGACTGAATATAATGCTCCAGATTCCACAAGAGCTTGGGCTGGTCGGTCATCTATGAGGATATCGACGTAGTTTCCTATCATTTTTGTAGTGATCGACGTCATGACTACACTCTTGTAAGACGATGAATTCTAAGGGCTGTGTATGGCCACTTATACCCACACGAATGGTACATCTTCCTGTAGGGTTTACATATTTCCCATTAGCCACCTTCAGCAGAGATGTTTTGCTGTCGACGAATACGGTTTTCTGCAACTGACGACGGTACTTCTCCGAAATGACTGAATATAATGCTCCAGATTCCACAAGAGCTTGGGCTGGTCGGCCATCTATGAGGATATCGACGTAGTTTCCTAACATTTTTGTAGTGATCGACGTCATGACTACACTCTTGTAAGACGATGAATTCTAAGGGCTGTGTATGGCCACTTATACCCACACGAATGGTACATCTTCCTGTAGGGTTTACATATTTCCCATTAGCCACCTTCAGCAGAGATGTTTTGCTGTCGACGAATACGGTTTTCTGCAACTGACGACGGTACTTCTCCGAAATGACTGAATATAATGCTCCAGATTCCACAAGAGCTTGGGCTGGTCGGTCATCTATGAGGATATCGACGTAGTTTCCTATCATTTTTGTAGTGATCGTCGTCATGACTACACTCTTGTAAGACGATGAATTCTAAGGGCTGTGTATGGCCACTTATACCCACACGAATGGTACATCTTCCTGTAGGGTTTACATATTTCCCATAAGCCACCTTCAGCAGAGATGTTTCGCTGTCGACGAATACGGTTTTCTGCAACTGACGACGGTACTTCTCCGAAATGACTGAATATAATGCTCCAGATTCCACAAGAGCTTGGGCTGGTCGGTCATCTATGAGGATATCGACGTAGTTTCCTATCATTTTTGTAGTGATCGACGTCATGACTACACTCTTGTAAGACGATGAATTCTAAGGGCTGTGTATGGCCACTTATACCCACACGAATGGTACATCTTCCTGTAGGGTTTACATATTTCCCATTAGCCACCTTCAGCAGAGATGTTTTGCTGTCGACGAATACGGTTTTCTGCAACTGACGACGGTACTTCTCCGAAATGACTGAATATAATGCTCCAGATTCCACAAGAGCTTGGGCTGGTCGGCCATCTATGAGGATATCGACGTAGTTTCCTAACATTTTTGTAGTGATCGACGTCATGACTACACTCTTGTAAGACGATGAATTCTAAGGGCTGTGTATGGCCACTTATACCCACACGAATGGTACATCTTCCTGTAGGGTTTACATATTTCCCATTAGCCACCTTCAGCAGAGATGTTTTGCTGTCGACGAATACGGTTTTCTGCAACTGACGACGGTACTTCTCCGAAATGACTGAATATAATGCTCCAGATTCCACAAGAGCTTGGGCTGGTCGGTCATCTATGAGGATATCGACGTAGTTTCCTATCATTTTTGTAGTGATCGTCGTCATGACTACACTCTTGTAAGACGATGAATTCTAAGGGCTGTGTATGGCCACTTATACCCACACGAATGGTACATCTTCCTGTAGGGTTTACATATTTCCCATAAGCCACCTTCAGCAGAGATGTTTCGCTGTCGACGAATACGGTTTTCTGCAACTGACGACGGTACTTCTCCGAAATGACTGAATATAATGCTCCAGATTCCACAAGAGCTTGGGCTGGTCGGCCATCTATGAGGATATCGACATAGTTTCCTAACATTTTTGTACTGATCGACGTCATGACTACACTCTTGTAAGACGATGAATTCTAAGGGCTGTGTATGGCCACTTATACCCACACGAATGGTACATCTTCCTGTAGGGTTTACATATTTCCCATTAGCCACCTTCAGCAGAGATGTTTTGCTGTCGACGAATACGGTTTTCTGCAACTGACGACGGTACTTCTCCGAAATGACTGAATATAATGCTCCAGATTCCACAAGAGCTTGGGCTGGTCGGTCATCTATGAGGATATCGACGTAGTTTCCTATCATTTTTGTAGTGATCGACGTCATGACTACACTCTTGTAAGACGATGAATTCTAAGGGCTGTGTATGGCCACTTATACCCACACGAATGGTACATCTTCCTGTAGGGTTTATATATTTCCCATAAGCCACCTTCAGCAGAGATGTTTTGCTGTCGACGAATACGGTTTTCTGCAACTGACGACGGTACTTCTCCGAAATGACTGAATATAATGCTCCAGATTCCACAAGAGCTTGGGCTGGTCGGCCATCTATGAGGATATCGACGTAGTTTCCTATCATTTTTGTAGTGATCGACGTCATGACTACACTCTTGTAAGACGATGAATTCTAAGGGCTGTGTATGGCCACTTATACCCACACGAATGGTACATCTTCCTGTAGGGTTTACATATTTCCCATAAGCCACCTTCAGCAGAGATGTTTTGCTGTCGACGAATACGGTTTTCTGCAACTGACGACGGTACTTCTCCGAAATGACTGAATATAATGCTCCAGATTCCACAAGAGCTTGGGCTGGTCGGCCATCTATGAGGATATCGACGTAGTTTCCTAACATTTTTGTAGTGATCGACGGCGGAGGATTTTTCTCTTCGGCGGCCTCACCTCCAAGAAAGGTCGCACCCTTTAGTTTTCCAGGTTGCGGTGGCTAGGTGATCGGCTGGAGCTTCTAAATGGTAATGGAGACCTTGATCGGCGTGTTGGGGAGCGTCCTCTCCAGCGGCTGGCTTGCACCCACATCTTCTTGTTCATCTTCGTCGTTCCGGAGTTGGCGTCGACTAAGATCGGTCTGCTGTCTTCTGGCGCGGGCGTCATCAAATATCCGCCGCCTTTCTCGACAATAGCGCAGCGCACCACATGTCCCGGTCGTCCGCAGTGGAAACATGCTCGTTGGTTAGCCTGGGTCCTCCAGACATCGGTCTTCTTGGTGCCCAAACAGGCTCCTCATGCGGCATTGTAGGAACGTAACTCCGCCTTGGTCTTGGCCTTGCCGCCGTTTTAAAGGGAAATGAAGGACGAGAGATTGGGTTCAATGTCTGTTCCACTTCCTCCCTTATGACCTCTTGAAGCGTCTCGGTTTTTTGCTCGCCGTGCAATCCAAGTGCCTTCTGAACTTCCTCTCTCACTATCTGACGAATAACACTTGTGGAATGAGTTTTTTCCTTCATCACAGACATCGATACGACGTTTGGAGGCCGATCAAACTTCTTGCGTGTAATTCTTTTTTGATACATTGTCTCGATATACTGGCATCATTTTATAAAGTCGTTTCCTGTCGAAACCTCCTTCAAGAGTAGGGCTTGATACATGTCCTCAGCAACACCCTTCTTGAGATGTGCAATCTTATCTTCCCCCTCCATCCTAGGTTCCACTATATTACACACCTCGAACTCGTCTTGAATGTAGGATGCTGTCGTTTCTCCTGGACGTTGTGCCCGGCATTTTAATTTATCTTCAGCCTTGCACTTCTGTCGTTGTGTGTCGCCGAAATACTTGCGTAGTTCCGCCTGGAATACTTCCCAGGTTGTGAACTTCTCCGCGTTGTTCTGATAACATTGCTTGGCAGTGCCTTCCAAGTAGAAAAACACGTTAGCCAAACACACGGCGTCGTCCCATTTGTTAAATTTGGCTATACGCTAATATACCTCCAGCCACTCGTTTGGATCTTGGCCATCCTCACCAGAGAACCCGGAAGGATGTCTCATGTGGTGGCACACAGTTGCTGTTATCGTAACGTCCTCTTCTTCTTCTTCTTCTGTCTCCGATGGATTGCTATCTGTTGAATATGGCTCGAATTCGCGTTTCTCGCCACGTAAACGGCGGCTTTGTCGTGGCTTGATGGGAGCCACTGCGTCGTCGATAATGTGCGCTATCACGAGTTCCAATACCCAGCGTCTCCACCAGAATAATGTCACGTAGAGGAAGGTGTAAGTAGATGAATGACGAACACTAACTTCACTTAACCAAGGTTTATTCAGCACTTGCACATACAAGAGCGCGGAGCTAACTGCCTCTGGCCCGAACACGTAGATCGTGACCGGGCCAAATATCTCATGAAATAAGCGTCAAACGAAAAAACTGCAAAGAACGAAACTTGTCTAGCTTGAAGGGGGAAACGAGATGGCGCTACGGTTGGCCCACTAGGTGGCGCTGCAATAAGTCAAACGGATATCAATTGCGTTTTTTTTTAAATAGGAACCCCCATTTTTTTTACATATTCGTGTAGTACGTAAATAAATATGAATGTTTTAGTTGGACCACTTCTATGGCTTTGTGATAGATGGCGCTGTAATAGTCACAAACATATGGCTCGCAATTTTTGACGAACTGTTGGTAACATGTAGGTTATTAAATTAAAATACAGAACGAAGGTAATTTTGAACATTTTAGGTCGGTTGTTACAATGTGAAACATGTACAGTCGTGCTCAAAAGTATCCGAACGACCTGAATTGCACTTCGCCTGATTCGCATACAACCCTCATGACACAGCTGTCTAGCAGGTCCTCTAAACGCTCCTTGGTTCCAACAAATCACCACCAGAAAACACTGCTCTGTATCGCAATCACTCAAGATGTAAAGTAATACCACGACACTACAAATATCAGGGAACACCTTATCACAGATAAGACTGTCCTTAAGGCTTGTAAGCACACATTTATTACAATAAATGACATACCTGAAATGTTACCACTCTCATTATTACGTCAGATAGGTAATGCACGTAGTAAGTTCGTCGTATTCATGATTTCCTCTTCAGAGTAACATACCGTACTTATTATTTAACACAAAATGACATTAAAAATTTAAGTTATTCACCAGATGCTAGTTGAGAATATGTATGAACTTCGAATTACACAACGAACCGTCTCGTTCTGCGTATGGATTCAAACCTAGGTCATGCAGACAAAACAAAGATTTCGTGACTGACGGAAACTAAAAGTCATTCCTGAATAGGCATATATACCTCGAGTTTAGACAGTATCAGTTAGGAAATATCAACTTTAAATTACATAGCGTAAAAAATTGTAAACGGACGCGAATTCCTACCCAGAATCTATTGTCCCTGTTATCGAACTACGAGAGATGTTAAATATTTCATCTTCACAAGTAACTTACTTGAAATGCCGCCAGGTGAAGCTTTGTGTTGGTCAGGCATTCGAATCCAGAACCTAATCGGATTGTTATCGAAGCACAATCAACTCTGACATATCGGATTTTGTCGGCAGTAGCAAGATGTTTTAACTGAAATGACGAGACGAAACATTAATTTTTTCCTTCCCAGGACTCAAACCCGGCAGCTATCGCTGTTATATTCTAGAGAAAACGAACGTTAAGTATGGGTTTGTTACACCAGCAGCGACATGTGAGCATGTTTGAACTAGAAATAATATGACGAAGAGTTCAGTGGTGACAGGTAACCGAAACCCCACACATATCGTTGTTGACTACACACAAAGAGACGTCAGCTACCGAATTTTTCTCCACCAGCAGCTCGGAATAACATCCTTGAACTTATAGTGATCTCGCAAATAGTTCTGTCTCTCACTGGGAGTCAAAACGTCAGATATCGCTAGTGTTGACAATGAATGAAAATACGTTAAAAATCAAAATTATTATACACCAGCAGATAGGTGTTCTCATGCTAGAGCTTGATAATACATAATGAAAACTTTAGTGTCGGTCCAGGATTCGAACCCATTCACGAGCAATACGTGGAGATGTTGATGAATCTGCAGTTTTGCGTTAAGGGCGGTCTGAGTTGCATTCCCAGTTCAAAACCAATTTTATCGACATACAGAAGCTCAAATAAAAGGTGAAGTAAGTGTCCTGTGATCCTACATATCGTTTGTTTCATCACTAGAAATAAATAACTAGTATAAGAAAGGTTACTGGTGATAGAGTTTCTACATGTCGCCACTCCTGACTTTATCGTGGTTCAACCTAATGTCTCCTTGGTAGAGAAGGAATATCATGTTTAATGTGAATTTCGGACCACAATGCCATTATACCTTCTTCACTTGGCGTAGCCAGAAGAGAGTAGAATCTGTCTCTCCCTATCAAAATTCATTGGCAGAAGTTGCAATCGAACCCAGACCACGAATATATGAATCTATCAGCAATCCAACAGACCACCAAATCCCTTGCTCTGTGGCTCATTTTTCTATTGTAACGCAGTTGTGCCACACTGGATGAGAATTCGGACACACAGGCTCCCTGTAGTGGTTTGCAGCATGTTCAGTACATTTATTTACTTGGTTGACCGAATCGCCATGAACTAGCTGCCTCGGCTACCCAGTGCATACATTCGACTCTATTTTGTAACTGACTTTGTCTCAGAAGTCTACATCCGGCCATACGCATTATCTCACAACACATGGGAATGCAGAAGTTCTGGAGAAATAGTTGTTGACTTCTGGAGGTGCTGTGACTACGGTTCAGCTAGTGGTGTAATGGCAAGTGTATTGCACCGTAGACAAAACGTCACGAGTTCGAATATATTCAGTGCCACATTTTTTAAACACAGTTCTGCTGTCTGCTGAAGTTATCAATCTAAAGGAACTTTGAACATAATTCCCTTGACTTTTCGACACAAATAGTTGCATGTGGAAAAAGGGCCAACTACTGCGACATTTTGTTCTTTCAGGTTTAATACACGGCCAGGCAGCAGATGCATCTCGAAACTTTTGTATTATGTATGGGGAGAGCGCATCGTGCCAAAATACGTCAAAAAAGTATTTTCTACATTAGCTGCCGTGTGGTAGTGGCATTTTATTCTTCTTCAAACCTTGTTTGACAGCTTTAAAACAGAACAAATTTTCTACATGTAATCAAGACACTGCATGTGCATTGTCAGACTGTTATAGATAACGAAACTTCCCGGCAGATTAAAACAGTGTGCCGGACCGAGACTTGAACTCGGGACCTTTGCCATTCACGGGCAAGCGCTCTACCGACTGAGCTACCCAAGCACGACTGACGCCCCGTCCTCACAGCTTTAATTCCGCCAGTATCTCGTCTCCTACCTTCCAAACATAGTTAACATCAGAGAATTCGCATATATAGTTGATTAATTTCTCTCTCATGTCTACTATTGTTTAAACAACACTAAAAGAAACCCTAGGAAAATTGTGCACTGTATTATAAGAAATGAAATAAAAGTACCCACGATAACCTTACGACGAAGGTGATTTGAACTCGTAAATCGCTTAGTTGCGATTTCCACGTGCAACGACTTTCCTGGGCTGAAAACCGTAAATTTACAATCTTTTGTTACACCTCAAGCGATAAATGACAGGAAAAATCAAGTGAACTTTGAGGCTTACTTCCGTGCACACCAGGAAGTAACTCGTCGATCACAGAGTGGCCAACCATACCTTGCCTTGTTGCCAAGTGTCAGTTACAGTACCAACAGAAAGAGGACGAACCGATGTGTTCCTAGAGAGGGCTGGGAAGTGACCATAGGTGGTACCTCAGAGACGCGGCTGGTACCCCCTGGAATACGTAATGCGTCTGATTCGCATTTCAATAACTAGGTTTAGGGACTGGAGCGTAGTAATTAATAATACTCAGAACTGACTGTAAACTAAGCATCATAAATCAGTAACTCTCATAGTTGTTTTTATATTTCTTTCGTAAGTGTACTCATAACTAAGAAACTCATTCATGGACGTTTTCGTGGTTAGCCGATAGTCGAGCACAACAAACAAAAATAAAAAACAATATGTGTGTGTGTGTGTGTGGAGAGGGACAGAGAGAGAAAGAGAGATAGAGATAAATATAAAAAAGAAAGAGAGAGAGAAAGTAAATAATTATTATAAAGAAATTGCATCATGGTTTGTAAAGAAATCTTTCATTCAAATGACGCGCTCCACATCATTACAAAATGTCGTCTTCATGATCTATGGAACAAATATTAATCTAATCTAATCTAATCACATTGGTATTGAAGGAACGTGATGTTTAATGCGGATTCTGGATTATAACGTCTTTCTCTTAAGGTTACCAGAGGTAAAGTAAATCTGTTTGTGCCTCTTAAAAGTAAATGCCTGAACCCACGCATTGCACCTGTGATAGTTCGTTCCTCCAGACCATTGTGGCCACATTTCCCAGCACCAGGAGTGTGCTGTAAAGGATCATATACTTAGCCTACAAAATTACCGGATAATTCGATCATTACCGTCATTATTACTATCATTTTCTTCATGGTGCTGCTGTAACATATGTGCTTGAACATCATTTAATGCCTTTTGGTCATTGTAGAAGTAGTTGCCCAAGTACAGGTTCTTTCCCTGTCTACGGAATTCTTTTCGTGTTAATATCAAACATCAGCAGTTACTCGTAGATTTCATTAACACTGAAGTAATTGATGAAGACGTCACTTGATAACAAAAATGCTCTGTCTTTCTTCATTTACTTGCTCCTAGAAATGACTGCCGCATACTGCCAAACAAAAAGCTAAGGGATCTTACTGCCTTCCGATATACGTCGCTGTCAGTTATTCCATATGATTTGGTCGACGTGACCTGTTTCAAGTTGTGTATGACAGAGTATGTTTTATAAAATCAATTGTTTTCCTTTGCAATAAACAAAGATTTTCATTGTAAGCTATTCAAGTTCAAAATTTTCGCTATATTAGTTCAAATTTAATACTCGCAAGTGCCAACGCAGGCACAAACAAGAGATCCTTAATTTTATTGCCAAGCAGAAGCCACAGTGGTGGCTACATGGCGGCAAAGTGATAAATAGCAAGACTAGGAGCACGAAGGTCTCGGGTTCTATTACTGGTCAGTCCCACTAATTTTATCTCCCATTTTACACTTATTTCCCCACGAGTAGTGTTTGTTGATGTCAAAAATGCGGAGTTGCACTGTGGTCCGTAAGCCACGTTAAACTGTAGGTTCCCCTATTAACTGCCTAGGCAAGTCAACTCAAAAGGTCGGAGGAAAGCATCGGCATACCACCTCCAACAGGACAGTGCCTATTAAAGTACTGTGGTGTTCAAATCAACCTTCTAACTGATGACTGCTTTACTTTGCTATGGGTTCCAAAGTTAATGATCTTCAGGTTATTAACATTTTTCTGTTTTCATGCTGTAGCTTTGATACCAGTAAACTTAAGTAACCGGCCGAGCACTGTCATCGTTCGAGTTGTCAAGGTGTGGACGACGATGCTGTCGACCCCAGTTACAATCTTGTTCATGCCCATGTTTCAGTCGAATACCCCTTTGTGCCTTTCTGTGTATTTCAGGATATACTTTTATACACTTGGTACGCATCCACATTGATATCCGATAGAGCTGTATTTAGCAACATGAATCAGATATGCTTTCCGAGCAATATATGAGACAATATGTCAGTGCAGCGAGATTTCGTTTGTGGGTTGCGCATGGTGCAAGTAATATTTATGTTTTGCTTGCTTCTGTGATAGGTTTCACCCCACTGAATGCACGCAAGCTCACGAATAGACTATCAATAACTGAAATTACTCAATAATACACTTAAAACGTGTATTTTTGCATTATACACTCCTGGAAATGGAAAAAAGAACACATTGACACCGGTGTGTCAGACCCACCATACTTGCTCCGGACACTGCGAGAGGGCTGTACAAGCAATGATCACACGCACGGCACAGCGGACACACCAGGAACCGCGGTGTTGGCCGTCGAATGGCGCTAGCTGCGCAGCATTTGTGCACCGCCGCCGTCAGTGTCAGCCAGTTTGGCGTGGCATACGGAGCTCCATCGCAGTCTTTAACACTGGTAGCATGCCGCGACAGCGTGGACGTGAACCGTATGTGCAGTTGACGGACTTTGAGCGAGGGCGTATAGTGGGCATGCGGGAGGCCGGGTGGACGTACCGCCGAATTGCTCAACACGTGGGGCGTGAGGTCTCCACAGTACATCGATGTTGTCGCCAGTGGTCGGCGGAAGGTGCACGTGCCCGTCGACCTGGGACCCGACCGCAGCGACGCACGGATGCACGCCAAGACCGTAGGATCCTACACAGTGCCGTAGGGGACCGCACCGCCACTTCCCAGCAAATTAGGGACACTGTTGCTCCTGGGGTATCGGCGAGGACCATTCGCAACCGTCTCCATGAAGCTGGGCTACGGTCCCGCACACCGTTAGGCCGTCTTCCGCTCACGCCCCAACATCGTGCAGCCCGCCTCCAGTGGTGTCGCGACAGGCGTGAATGGAGGGACGAATGGAGACGTGTCGTCTTCAGCGATGAGAGTCGGTTCTGCCTTGGTGCCAATGATGGTCGTATGCGTGTTTGGCGCCGTGCAGGTGAGCGCCACAATCAGGACTGCATACGACCGAGGCACACAGGGCCAACACCCGGCATCATGGTGTGGGGAGCGATCTCCTACACTGGCCGTACACCACTGGTGATCGTCGAGGGGACACTGAATAGTGCACGGTACATCCAAACCGTCATCGAACCCATCGTTCTACCATTCCTAGATCGGCAAGGGAACTTGCTGTTCCAACAGGACAATGCACGTCCGCATGTAACCCGTGCCACCCAACGTGCTCTAGAAGGTGTAAGTCAACTACCCTGGCCAGCAAGATCTCCGGATCTGTCCCCCATTGAGCATGTTTGGGACTGGATGAAGCGTCGTCTCACGCGGTCTGCGCGTCCAGCACGAACGCTGGTCCAACTGAGGCGCCAGGTGGAAATGGCATGGCAAGCCGTTCCACAGGACTACATCCAGCATCTCTACGATCGTCTCCATGGGAGAATAGCAGCCTGCATTGCTGCGAAAGGTGGATATACACTGTACTAGTGCCGACATTGTGCATGCTCTGTTGCCTGTGTCTATGTGCCTGTGGTTCTGTCAGTGTGATCATGTGATGTATCTGACCCCAGGAATGTGTCAATAAAGTTTCCCCTTCCTGGGACAATGAATTCACGGTGTTCTTATTTCAATTTCCAGGAGTGTATAACCCGATGAAAATAATAGTAAATAGAGTATATGCCTGCTTGCTTATTACTCGCGCTTCTTGATGCTTTCCCTAAAAAATTAAAAGAAAAAGAGAGAAAGAGAGACAGAGAGAGAAAACAGAAATGTATTTCAAATATCAGCTCGGTGACGCCATATTCGTCTCGTGATGTAAAGCAAGGATAGCTGATAGGTTGTACTAGCGATATGTATGGCTACAGGGTTCTGTCTTTTCCCTCTGCAAACAACCAGAACAGAATTCAGTAACGAAGTGGTAAGAACACCTATGCAGTGCGCCAATTAAACACTCAGCCTTTCTTGGTTATTTTGTTAATCGTTAACAATAGCCTGTAATGCAGTAGACATCCTTGATTACTGATTTGTTACTACTACCTTTGTTATCGTTATTCGTCACCTCACAACAACTTTCCTATCACTCATTGCTACCGATGCATGTAACGAATGGATCAGGATCAATGGAATGTGGGATGTTTCGTCACGGAGAATATACACATTTATCTCGGCGTCTTGTGTTCAGAGTAATATGAAAATCTCAGTAAGAGCTGGCAACAATGGGATGCCGGTGATGCAGGCAATAATATCCAACTATTTCTGTCGACTTAACACCATGACGACAGACAAATTGGCATCTCAATGTATTTTGATTATACTTTGTTAGCCTTCTTGCGACCTCGTTCTAATACCTCGTGGGAGCAGGCATAACATTTTGCTTTTCGAGCACCGAGCAATAACACACAAAGATAGTAGATGGAAGGATACAAAGAAACAATCAGACTCATGGGTGTGAATCCAGTCCATCATTAGAAGACTAAACAAGAGGGAAACATTACGAAAGCAATGAATACGCTGGTTAGTATACATTATTTGTATAGATCTGAAGATGAAAAAGCGCAGATCTGCACAGTGCCCGCATCTGCACATCAATTTCTGTCTTAATGGGCATAATTTTTAGTTTCTTCTCTTCTGAATTTTCAAATGTATTGATTATTACGTGGCACAGAATAATTAGTTAACTGTGTTTCTTAT
The DNA here is from genome assembly GCF_021461395.2 of Schistocerca americana. Classification (NCBI taxonomy): domain Eukaryota; kingdom Metazoa; phylum Arthropoda; class Insecta; order Orthoptera; family Acrididae; genus Schistocerca; species Schistocerca americana. Next base: position 20,931,408 of record NC_060119.1, on the reverse strand, counting down.
AGCTTCCATTCCCACCAACATTTTTCTGCATTCTCGTCCAGTTCATGAAATTCTACTTGTATGATCACAAGACTGCACATAGATGCAATCGATTTCGAAGTGCAAAGTGTTTGTTTCTTACTTCTCGTGACAGTTGGGCAAAGTTGATTTCCAAAGACTTTTTATTGTACTGAAATAATATTTTGTCACAAAGTAACAGGGTAAGTGTTTTATTCGTATATATTTAGTGGGAAACTGTAATCGTGATGGAAGTTTTTACACCTGAATGTTTGACACAACTGGTAGGAGAAAACGCTGCATATTAACCAAACCCCGCGCCTCCTGTCCGTATCCTCCTATGACATGGGATTCTCCTCAGATACTGCTACAGAGCTGTTCCTAGCACAGCTGAGAATTGGCAACATCGTCACGAACATTAGGCAACACTGTGACAGTGCAATCACTTCCACATTTGGTACTGAATTGACTTGCTAAATTCACTTGATATTCCCTTTTCATTTGAATGTCTCATGCTATATATACCCTAGACACTAAGACACAAAATTCAATTTTTTGGCTAAAGAAATGCTATTCTTCACGTGACAACTTCTATTATCGTTCACGATGCGTTATGAAGCTGAGCGACCAATACCATGATGAGAGTGGTATGCTGGCAGCAGTGTGTCCATAGCCTCGTTAATTCACGAGTTCTCTGCTAGAGGGCACTTCGATAGGTTACGTGTTCACCTCATTCAACCAATAGCAGCACAGCATCATGATGATGTAATTGGCTTCTATATAAGGAGCACTCAGCAGCTCCTCCATCTCTTTTCCAGTCGGTGAAGATGGAGCGTCAGTCACCACCACAGCGGAATATTATTATTATTATTATTATTATTATTTCTTTCCTTTCTCAGACGTTTATTATTATTATTATTATTATTATTATTATTATTATTATTATTTCTGTACCAACATCACATCATTTCTTATGGATATTCGACCTGGTCCTCCAGCAGCTCTGCCCGTGACGCCAGCATCAGCAGGTCCCAGCATGTCCTGGTCCACGCATGTGAAGGCCTCGGACTCGTCCATGGAGCATCCTGTAGCTCAGCTTCCCAGCACGCTGGAGCAGGATAGCCAGGTGTTAATGTCGGTGCCAGAGGCTGCGCTTCACGGGGCTTCACAGTACTGGGCTCCTTTGTACGCACCGTCCACTGATCATAATCTCGCAAGGGACGTCCCGCCATCAGTGCAAGAACAGCAGGCTAACCGCGTTGGTGTGGATGTCATGGATGAGTAGATACCAACCGCCGCTTCACTATTCGCCTCAAGCAATGTGTTAACAGTTAGTGGTTCAAAATGTATCCATGTAGGACTTGAAGTTTCACAATACAGTAGCCTCCCAACTGTGTTAGTGCTGGAAAATGTGCTCAAAAATATGAAAGTGAAATTTTCTGACTACGAGTGGGATGAACTGTGTCATTAAAAAACACACATCAACAATCATATGACTACCGAATATTATCCATCCCACTACTACCAGGACATGTACTGTGGCAGTGTAACTGTGAGTATTCTATCAATGTATGATGATGCTACACTAAAAATTAAAAGTGCTGATGGTTATAGTATTTTCATTCATCACCCCACTGTTGATAACTTGTTCAATTTAGACATGGCTCTAACTAGTACGATAGAGAGACTAAATAGATGGTGCCCATATGTTTAGGCAGTATACACCGACATTAACTGGCTTCACACACGTAGCATCCACATAGATGATATAGAACATTGTTTTAGTATGTGTATAACACCAGTGCACAGGTCTTGTGCTATTCCTCGAATAAGTGTCGAAAACGTCAAACTCAAATTTACTGATGGAATACTGGACTATAGCAATTCACCCATAACATTACGAGATATACGTGCTGAATTTCAAGTATACAAGAAGCAGCTATTTTCCAAATACTGTACTTCTGCTGCACCGCTTAAAGAAGAATGTACTGATTTTTTCTCATGCTGATCATATTTGTAAATAATTTAATAAATAAATATATTATTTTATAATATTAAATTTGTCATTGCGTGTTTTTTATTTGTCAAGACAAAATGTCACCTACGTTAATCTATATGACAGCCTTCCCTTTAAATACACCATCTGGAGTTCATTCTATTGTGTCGCCGTTGTAGCTCAGTTGGTTAGGTGACTGCGCTTTAGTGACTGCACACACACACATATTTTTAATCATATAAAAGCGTATTCCACACCTTGACCTACCACAGTACGTATCATGGCGGGTTGGGTGAAACACCCTCACCTCAAGGGCTTTGTTGTAGGTGACTGGTCATGTGATGATGACCAAGACCAGAAGACCAACAAGAATGGACCACTCCTTCCAGACAGCATACGAGCTATAATTGTAGGCCCATCCAGCTGTGGTAAGACAAATGGCCTCATGGCTCCGTTAACGCACATAGACGGAGTCTGCTTCGAGCACCTTCTCCAAGACACTCGTTCAGCCCAGGTACCAGTTACTGAAGAAAATATTAGATGGAATAGACAGTGTAACGTACAGAGCCTTCAGTGAAAGCGACGACGTCCCCCCACCTGAAGAGGTAAAGCCTAACACTACGTTCGTATTTGACGATGTCTCTGTTGAAAAGCAAGATCAAATCCGTAAATATTTCAGCTTTGGCCGTCATATGGGTGTTGATTTTATCTGAGTCAGACGTATTCCAGGATCCCAAACCAGCTGGTGAGGGACAACACAAATCTCATTATAGCATCAAACAAGACAACCTCAATTTAAAGCACATTTACCATGCTCACTTAGGGACCGACATGTCATCCAATGAATTCGTAAAGATATGTGCTGATTGCTGGAACCACTCACAATATGGCTTTCTCATTATTGATAAAACCCGTAAACTGAATGACTTTCTCCATGTATACACGTACGAAAATACCTTGTAATGTTGATGCATTAATTTGTTCTGAAAGCGGTGCTGATATTCAAGACAATAAAAGCGGTTTAAAAGCTGTGAGCTATCTGGAGAGGTTAACCTTGCATTGCTGAGCAGCTGTTTCACCAGGTATCCAGTCTAGCTTACCAAATTCCCAACCAGACTAACATTAATTATAATCTTTTAATAGTCATCTTACGACAACCGGTGATATATATATAAAAGAATTTAAATAAAAAGAAATAAATCAGTTTATATTTGGACATTTATTTCAACATTGATCATTGTTGCGTTAAAATTTCAGCATATTAAACTTGATTCACTACTAAACTGGTGCCTTATTTAGAATTGTGAAAATGTGAGTTTGTAATCTTACTGCATACAACACTGCATTCATAAAACAACACACAAAGAACGTTGAAACATATGCAAGAGGAAATTAACCACAACCAACCGATTCAATTTTCACCCAAAGAAGTTATATTCGTAGCCCAATCCTGTCCATCATGAAATTACCACACACTGGTATACTAAATTCATACTAACTCTCCGTGAAATCTTCCTGAAAAGAATAGCTGAGGGCTACTTTGATGCTTACACCACATGCTTCACGTGGTTTACTTGGTTTACACACAGAGTGTAACTCCACAACAATTTTGATGATTAAAATAAATTACATCGAATCGCAATTTACAAAAGAAAAACCTCGAACTGGTTACTATCGTTTTACTAATAACCTGATGGGTCAAACAATTGTATAAGCACGTAGTACTGGTCTCACAAAGTACACCCCACGTGGGTTGAACATAAAGAAAAGTTGCTATATCAAAAAATATTGTCAACATGAGATGTTATAATCTCCCGCACATTCACGTTTAAGATTGATGATCTTAGTTAGAGTTACGGGTCATCAACGTGTGGTTCCACTTTACTCACAAAGTAGTGCAAAGCAACTACTGGAAGATATTCTGAACTTCACGCTCGAATTACACTGCGTTGCAATTTAAGATAACATAAAATATCTTAGACCTAAACCTGAAATAAAGGTGATTAAATATTCAGTTAGGCTGAACTTAAGAAATCCATTGTCCTATGGACTTAGCAGAGACGCGCTTAGCCGGAGATCTTACCACTTCAGACGCTCGCCGTGGACCGACTGCCGTTGGCCCCTACCGAGGGTGCTTCACAGATACAAACGGAAGTGACCAGAGAGGCAGGTTCCTACACCAACATGACAAGGGACGGACAGGATCATACTAAGAACAGAAAACTCTTTGCTTTTAGAAAGCATAGCTACCTGTTCCGACATTGGTCCTGCTGTTCTCTAGCAGACAGGCTTGTCGGTTACCATCAAGCATGCAACTAGAAACACATTTGCTCGTTCATCCTTTCACACAGAAGGGAAGGGGGATGACAGTATCTTATCATATACAGTATTAAAAGAAAGCGGATGTAGGTTCCATATGAGACTGTGTGACATGAATTACATATAAACTGTGTTTTAAGGTGTAGTAGTGCGACAGATGGTTATTGTTTATGCATAAAAGTAACACGTTCCACTGCTCAGTCTCCTCCAAGATAGTCAGAAACACAACAGTAAATTTAGAAGTGGAATGTATGCCATAAATGACAACAGATTTAAGAAAGTAACATGAAAGGAATCCAACAGAGACCATTCATAACCCGAATGCTCCGGAAAAAGACTGTGCAGGGCATTTTCTGGCCATGCTAGGACATTCCCAAGCAGGCTTCACACACCCAACTTAAAGCAATAATGTAAATAAAAGGCAAAAGGTCACCAGCTGTTTGGTAAAAGACAAAAATTTCAACACATCTTTAGAATCTACCAATTTCAAAGAGAAAAAAATAAAATTTGTGGCACCTATTTAAAAGATAGTGTAGACCTAATTCAGTCAGCAAGTAAAAACAATGGTCCCTGTGTCATTAATATGAAAAAAATTTCTGGTTGTTACCGTAATGGAGTTCACCAGTATTTACTCATTGCAAGAGCCAACTGATCACAGGAAAATTTATGACTGTTTATTAACAAGTAAAATTTATGAAAATAGCAAAGGTTCCACAGCAATTAAAAAAAACATGAAAATAATATCAGTATTATAAAGCAGAACATTACAATGCACAATCCGCAAAAGCAAAAAACTGATAAGAGAAAAAACATGTTTTACAAAGTGGTTATCGCAAAAAAAATCTAAATCTTATTAAACTAATAATTTGTAGAATCAAAATAACGTTGTGGCACTAATTTAATAGCACTACTGTATTTCAGTTAGTTAGCAAACAGTGATCACTGTGTCGTTAACGTGATTGTTACCCTTATGGGGTTCCTCACTGTAAATATGCCCCATGCAAAGGCTAATCGATCGCAGTCCAATGAGAATGAATAGCTATCTGACTGATAAACGAAGCAATGCCACATGAATGAATTTATGAAACAAAATATCACAAATATAATACATCACACAATAACAAACATTGATAAATAAAACAGCTCTGAAAGTACATTAGTCAACGCCTAAGAAAAACACCAATAAATAAAACACCTGCAAAATACAAGAGTCAAAGCCTAAAAAAAAACAATAAATAGAACACCTGCAAAATACAAGTCAGTCTAATAAAAAAACTACCAATAAATCGAACCCCTGCAAAATACATGAGTCAAGGTTTCTCCGAAGGAAACACATGTATATGCAGTGGACTAAGAACCGTATAATCACTGTTCCCTGGCACACACAGCAATTCCACTGTTCCGAGGCACAATATGAGGGGGAGGGGGGGGGGGGGGGTTCGTCGCCGCAGCTTGTAGTGGGGATTTTTGTCCATCTGTTCCGTGCAATCCCGCCGTCTCTGCCCTCTCATGAAGTTTCTCTCAGTGGCCCATGTCACGTACATCTCGACTTGGTTCCATGTTTGTGTTGTCAAATTTGTGCAGTATGCTCGTTTTACCCGCCAGGTTGATATTCCTGGGCATGGATGACACTTAATGGCTGTTCTTTGTGCCACCCTTAGCGACCAGAGAACATTGAACAATGATTTGCTGTTGCTTGACAGTGGGCATCCGCCAGGAAATGTTGATAGGCGTCGTTGAAGTCTGCCAGTTTCTCTGGACAGTACGTGTCAAAAGGCTCCACGCCCCTTGTGTTGTTACATTCTTGAGTTATCCTCAATTGGCTCGCCGGCTTGATATTCAAATGGTTCAAATGGCTGTGAGCACTATGCAACCTAACTTCTGAGGTCATCAGTCGCCTAGAACTAAGAACTAATTAAACCTAACTAACCTAAGGACATCACACATATCCATGTTCGAGGCAGGCTTCGAATCTGAGATCGTAGCGGTCACTCGGTTCCAGACTGTAGCGCTTAGAACCGCACGGCCACTCCGGCCGGCGGTTTGATATTCCTGGGCAAGGATAACACTTAGTGGCTCTTATTTGTGCCACCCTTAGCAATCAGAGAACACCGAACCATGATTTACTGTCGCCTGAAAATGGGCTTCCGCCAAGAAATGTTGGTAGTCGTCGTCGACACCTGCAAGTTTCTCTGGACAGTACCTGTCAAAAGGCTCCACACTCCTTTATCCCCTGTCTTCTGTCGTTTCACCGCGGCTGTCTCGTCACGTTCGCGTGCGTGTGGTGCAGATGGATTTCCACGCGGTGGGCCGTTTGGCCATCTCAGGTCATTGCCTCCACGAAGGGTCGCACTGGTGCAGTCGGCCATTAGCTCCGGGTGCAAGGGAAAGTGTTTGCCCCGCACCCTTCTTTTGTTGTCAAGCGCTCTTCAGAAGTGGCCCGGTTGACAGTGTGTCCTGCTGGGAAACCCGCCAGTTTACAACTAGTCCTCCTCCTCGCTGCTCGCGCTGTCTCTTAAGAGTTTAGCCGGTTCGCTTTCACGTTCTAAACTACATTCACAGAAATTGTTCATCATAGTTATGTGATTACAAAATGTCATACATAATACCACTTAGTATTGTCTTTCACAATTTTTAAGAACAAAAGTGAGACTTAATTTTTTCCCAAATAAAAAAGTTACATGAATCGACAATATAAATTAAAAGTTAAATGACTTGGCAAAAAAAGGTGAAGTGACTTGACAGTGTAAAAATAAAAATTAAATGAACTGACAATATAATATCTAAATCCACATCACTAATGTGGTATGCTTCAAATTTAAACAATTCACTTATGTTATAATAAATGAAACGCTACTCATTAATTCACTAAAATGAATAGGATTATGCCTTGTGCAAGTATAGGTCAGGACAGCATAGGGTTCACTTGTTACTTACAGACACACATGCATACCTATTGTCTATTCTACAAACTAATTACCCATAAACATGAATTACTCAACGTTTTACTTCAATCCACTACTAGTTAATCCAACAAGCTACTTCAATGCTACTTCAACACAGTGTTTATACCACTACAACATTGTTCTAATTCGTCCTCTTCTTGATGCTCGCAGCAATTGTCTTGTCACATGATAAATATGGAGAAACTTTCCTTAAACATACATAGTAAAAATAACAATGCTTATTTACACGTCAAAACATTTATACCAGTTGACACACCTGATAAGAGACTCGCAATTATACATTTATCATACTCATATGTTTACACACAAAACAGTAAGACAATTTCATCTAAAATTACGTTATGACAAGAATTAATCACACAGATGACTCTGAGAAGGTTATACTACATTTTCTTACCCATTTCGTTCCTTCTTTAAGTTACCTTTCGCTTCCAAATCAGTTATTTCGCCTGTGGTGGTCATTCTGAATTCATTTCTCATGAATGGCAAAATTGTGGTCACCTCTATTCTGTAAAACAGTTTCATCTTAACATATTGAACTTACAACAGACACAAAAGATCCGAATCCTCCTGTAGTTTAAATGACAAATGTTTTGCTTCATCCTTATTACATTAAACCAAGCTTTCCTTCGGTCCCAGAATAAAAATTATTGAATCTTCCTCTACCTTTAGAGGGAAATTTCTGCAGTTCAACTCGTATAGGCTTCAGTGCATCCCGCACCAGCGAAAACAGTAAGCTGTAATGCTCACAGCATCAGCAAAACATATAAAGGTCACTTTTCTAGGACAAGTACTAACGCAGAGTAATTTTTCAGGCTCTGGCTCAACATCAATCAAGACTACAAAAAGGATCCATATTTCTGTTCCATTCTCCATTTGCTGGAAAACTGCTCGTATTTGACTACCACAATAATATTTCAGGGCCACGTAAATTACACAAACCACAATTATTCTTTCACCTTGAAGGGAATCAATATACTGACGAAATCCACAGACAGCACTTTACATACTCAGCTATAAAGAACAAAAAAGACATATATCATCAACATTAACATATAATCGCATATTGGGAAGCCAATGGTTAAACAATCGTATTATTGCATCCTGTTTTCAAGATTCTAAACTTACTCATTCCTTTCTCAGAGTTCCCCTATCTTAAAATATTCATACAGCACGCATACTATAGTAAGAGATCCTCATTTATACTGACAGATATAGAATAGTAATAGATAGATAGTAGCACTGAAAGCAGAACATCGGAAACATGGCTACTAACTGCTGGGGACCTGGGTTTGTCAGACCCATAATACCCACAGATCGAATATTCCCCCGAGTTTTGCATTAATTCAACACTGATCCTGCTTCTCTCAGGAGCGACTCTTTTCAATTTACACAAAAGAAACCATAAACAGCATTTCACTCGTTCACAATGAAACCTTCTACCTTCACATTTGAACCAACCTAAATCCTAATTGCACAAGGAAAGAAAAAAAATTTAAAACATCACTTCAATCAATCACATAGAAACATCTTTATCATTATTTTTACCAACATATTATTCAAAATTCACATATCACAAATGTAAACTAATCAATTCTTTCTCTTCACCGTTCTCTCTACTCCTCACTGACCTTTCTATATACCCTATGTACTCATTTGCCATGTCTCTCATTTGTTCCGATTGCGTGACTTCTGCGCTGACCATTTGTCATTGCCGGTTTTGTTAATTTCCATTTGCTGGATTACGTCTAGGGTTGGCTGGCCGAATTTCAACATCATGTGGTGCTCCGCCTACAATCCTATTCCCACCGTGTTCATCGTAGTATCGATTCTGGTTGCCGTACCTGTTGCGTTCACGATCCTGTCCACGTCCTCGATCATTTCCGCTGTTCCACCTGTGATCGCGACTGTTACCCCAGTTTCTATACGGCCTGTCCCGATTGTTGTTCCGTTCGCGTCGCGACGACCAGTCACGCCGTTGATTAGTACTACGGCCACGACTGCGGTCGCACTGCTGTGCCCTGTAATAACTTTGTGCTTGATTAGGCGGGCTTTCTCCTGCATTATATTCAAACTCTCGGAGAAGTGTCTTAAACGTTTCCACGTCCTCTTTCCATCGTCCCGCAAGAATGACGTGGCGCAAGTGCATCGGCAATTTGGTGATGCATATCCTAATGAGTTCCGGAGGTCCGTATGGATCGTATAGAAATTGATTCGCCTGCAGCGTGTTGTCGAATAGGCGTGCTGGGCTGCCGAAACCAGGCTTGTTCAAATTTGGCAGCATAATTATGCCATGCTTGACCCTATGTATGCCGTAAATGACAACAGTTTTAAGAAATTAACGTGAAAGGAATCCAACAGACCTTTCAACCTTATCCCATCAGTTAACACTTCACCATGGACAAATTCGCACGCATGCCAGACGCTCAGTCTGAGAGATTAGGTGTGCAAAGACAGAATGCCCGAATGTACACCGATATCAAATTTAAAAATCTTGAGACTAGTTAAAGTTGCAAGGGAATTAAAGGACACCCAGAAACTTCTTGCCATTAGCCAAAACCAGATAGAGAACAGAATTAGCGTAATTGAGGGCAAGATAGAAGCCGCGGCCGTTGTTATTGAAGAAGGTGGTGCAGGAAAAAAGGAGAAGAAGAAGTACAACAAAGCATATATAAAACCACGTGATATTCAGAGCTCTGATTAGTATCCTTCGAGATGTTGACAAAGCATAAAGTCATTCGGGAGCGCAAAGAAGTTCGAGAGAAAGTACGTTTGCTGAAGTTGGGACATATAGATTGCGAGCAAACACTAAACGAAACATTTAAACCTATTACTGAAGCCATCGCCAAGATAGCTTTGCATAATAATGACCTAATCGCAGAATTCACCAGCCAGTATTCGACCGTTAAGATAGATAGAACATGAGCCAGCACGCAAAACATACTCTCGTAGGCATGTCATGATTAAAGGGCTGGATGACCTCTGGCAAACTGATCGTGTAGATATGAATCGATATTCACCTCATAATAATGGATTGGTTCAAATGGCTCTGAGCACTATGGGACTTAACTGCTGAGGTCATTAGTCCCCTAGAACTCAGGTTAGTTAGGTTTAAGTAGTTCTAAGGACAGCACACACATCCATGCCCGAGGCAGGATTCGAACCTGCGACCGTAGCGGTCGCGCGGTTCCAAACTGTAGCGCCTAGAACCGCTCGGCCACTCGGGCCGGCAATAATGGATTCAAATACTTTTTAATGGTTATTGATGTAACGTTGTTGCTTTAATTTGCTATGAAAGCGGTGCTGATAGACAATAAAAGCGGGTTAAAACTGTGAGCTGTCTGGGGAAGTTAACCGTGCATTACTGCGCAACTGTTTCACCAGGTATCCAGTCTAGCTTACCAAATTCCCAACCAGACTAACATTAATTAAAATCTTTTAATAGTCATACGACAACTGGTGATTTTTATATATCGAAGAGTTTCAACTTCTATGGCGTTTTCATGGGGAATCTTCCTTATCCGATACGGGCCGTTAAAGAGATTAAAAAATTTCTTGCAGACACCTGACCGTTTGTTAGACAGCTTGTGTGACCTGATAAGAACTTTTTGTGCTACATGAAACACTGTTTTTCTCACGTTTTTCTTATACGCCTTGACTCTGGCTTCTGCTGCACGCTTGATGTTGCGTAAAGCTAAGTCAACAATTGCGTTCCGGCGTAGTCTCGGCTGTAGTGGCCAAGGCAGCACCTCTTTGATTTTGCTCGGGGGCTCCTTGTTTTTTAGCACAGTGATTGGCGGAAGGTTTGTTGACGTATTAGGCAACTCATTAATTATGTTCTGAAATCCTTTTAGTTGTGTGTCCCACGATCGGTGATCACGACTGCAGTATAACCTACATAATTTTCCTAATTCACGCATAATACGCTCACTGGGGTTCGAGCTGGGGTGATACATATATATAGGATCAATTCTTCGCCTTCGAAGCATCCGCTGCCAGTACTGCGATCTAAATTGTGGTCCATTATCCGAGATAACCCTTTTCACACGCCCATCTTCATGCAGAAACTGCTTTGCAAATGCAGTTGCCACTGCCCTTCCTGTGGCTCGTCTCAACGGAGTCAGACACGCAAACTTGGAGGTTAGCTCCACCGCTACGAAAACATATGCAAAACCTGCTTTAGATCGTATTAGTGGCCCAAATAGATCCACGGCCGCGAGGTCACAAAGTTTGCTTGGTATTATCGGGTGCAATGATGCAGCATACGTCACTGTGGCCGCCTTTGCTCGCTGACAAGGTCCGCACACTCTAAGTACACAACGAATACGCCGTAGCATGTTATTAAAATAGCATGTCTCCTTCAGTTTTTCACAACATTTCTGTGCTCCGAAGTGACCATAACTCAAATGTATGTACCATATAATTTTGTTTACGAGTTCCTCCGGAATCACCAACACCCATCTGGAGTCGTCCGGGGCTCGTTTCTTGAATAGTATTCTATTGCGCACTAAGTAGTACTGGCGTATTCCTACATTCTCCTTGTCCTCCCACTTCTTCTTTATATCTTTCAGTACTGCGTCCTTATCCTGTTCGTCCGCTATACTCCCTAAAGAGGTGGTAACAAAGTTCTCGAACGCTACATTCTGTAAGTATAGGATGCTAAAATTGTTTTCACCGAGTTCCCCTTCTTCTGTGTGAACCAAACCTATAGGAATGCGCGATAAAGCCTCAGCAATTACATTTTTCTGTCCCGTAATGTATTCTACAGTGAAATTATATTCCTGTAGGTATAGTGCCCAGCGTCCTAGTCTCCCATGCGTGATTTTTGTGCTCATAAGAAATTGGAGTGCACGATGGTCGGTGTACACCCTGGTGGTCCTCCCAAATAAGAAATACCTAAATTTTGAGAATGCCCAAACTATCGCGAGTGCTTCGAGTTCTCTCACGGAATAATTTTTTTCACATCGAGAGAGCACCCTGCTCCCAAACGAGATTGTTTTCCAAGTTATAATATCATCATTTCCTTCCGTTTGAAACAGTACCGCACCTAATCCTGACAAGGAACTGTCCGTCATTAAACAGAATTCTTGCGTCAGGTCGGGGTGCACGAGGATGGGAGCCTCTACCAATGCCTTTTTCAATTTATAAAATTCATCCTGTGCCTCTTGATCCCAGACCCACAAAGCGTTCTTCCCTGTTAGTCCACATAGACGGGGTGTACCAAGTACACTAAAATTTATAAACCGCTTATAAAAATTACACAGGCCTAAGATTGCTCGCAACTGTTTTTTATTTGTCGGCATTGCACACTCCGCTATCGCCACAATTTTCTCCGGGTCTGGTTGTATTCCATTTGCTGAGAAAATATGGCCTAAGAATTTTATGTTCTCTCGTCCGAACTGTGACTTATCTAGGTTGACTGTTACACCTCAAAAACATCCAGTAGTCTGTTCAGAACGTCATTATGATCCTCCCACGACTTTTCCGCAATTAATATGTCATCCACGCAAATTGTCACTTGCTGTTTCAAATCATCGGGTAAAATGCTATTTAGTCCCCTTATAAAAGTAGCTGATGAGACGTTTAGTCCGAACGGGAGACGCCGGAATTGGAAACAATTTCCATAACACAGGAACGCTGTATATAATCTGCAAGATGGGTGTAGCGCGATTTGCCAAAAACTCGAACGGAGGTCGACAGATGATAGTACCTTTATCCCGTGGAAACGTTGTAAGAGTTCCTCAAGGCTCTCAGGCCTGTCCGTTTCCGACATAATATTTGCGTTTATCTGTCTCGAGTCTAGTACCAAACGAACCGAGTTGTCGCGTTTTGGTACGACAAGCAAGGGTGAGTTGTACGAGCTTACTGCCCGCTCAATTATTCCTTGTTCTAACATCTTGTTTATTTCCTTCTCCACCTGGGCTTTATACGCCACGGGAATAGGGTATGATCTAACAGAAAACTTCTGATGGTCACGTACTCTGAATTGGTAAGTAAAACCCTTAATCACCCCCGGAGTCTCAGAAAATACCCGTTCATGATTCCTAAGTAGGCAATACAATTTCTCCTTTTCCCTGTCCGTGGTTCTAACACCCGCGATGCTCTTTCTCAGTGCATCAGCAAAAACAACATCTTTCCCCTGCTCACCAGACGTAGAGCACGACTCACTTACATAGTGCACGAGTAGCTCCGATCTGGGCTGCGACTCTGTTTGAGCTTGAAATTTTAGGCAACTAATTTCTGACTCGGCACGTAATATGCATTCATCAAATACTAAATTAATTGGCTGATCCCCAACTTGAACTGTCATTACTCCTCCACCCATGCCAATTACTGCATGGTGGGCATTCATGAGGTCATTTCCTAAAACCATTGCCACACTCAGCATTGGGAGCAAAAAGAAGTTGTACTCAAACTCTCTTCCCTGGCAGGTAAAATTAAGCCGAGTCTGCCTTCGGATTTCTACGCTCTTACCGTAGATTGCGCCCTTCACCTTTACGCCTCGCACTTGAAAAACGGGCCAAGACCCAGTCCCTTCGCATTTTTGAAATGCTGCCTCGCTCACTATCGAGAAAGGGCTTCCAGTGTCAATGACACTCTCAAACATATTTCGTTTACTGCAACTGTCACGATTGGATTTATTCCCGAAATTTTCGCACTCTTAGTTTCTTGCAACAAATCCTCTCTAATATCTTCCCTTTCTATATACCGTACGCACTCATTTCCCATGTCGCTCATTTGTTCCGATTGGGCGCCTTTTGCGCTGATCGTTTGTCACTGCCGGTTTTGTTCATTTCCATTTGCTGGATTATGTCTAGGGTTAGCCGGCCGAATTTCAACATCATGAGGTGCTCCGCCTACAGTCCTATTCCCACCGTGTTCACCGTAATATCGATTCTGGTTGCCGTAACTGTTGCGTTCACGATCCTGTCCACGTCCTCGATCATTTCCGTTGTTCCACCTGTGTTCGCGACTGTTACCCCAGTTTCTATACGGCCGGTCCCGATTATTGTTTCGTTCGCGTCGCGACGACCAGTCACGCCGTTGATTAGTACTACGGCCACGACTGCGATCGCGCTTCTGTGCCCCGTGATAACTTTGTGCCCGATTAGGCGGGCATTCTGCTATATTATATTCCAACTCTTGGAGAAGAGTCTTAAACGTTTCCACGTCCTCTTTGCATCGTCCCGCAAGAATGACGTGGCGCAAGTGCATCGGCAATTTGGTGATGCATATCCTAATTAGTTCCGCAGGCCCGTATGGGTCGTTTAAAAATTGATTTGCCTGCAGCATGTGGTCAAACAGTCGTGCTGGGCTGCCGAAACCAGACTGGTTCAAATTTGGCAGCATAATTATGCCATGTTTGACCCTATCTTGTGCCGCTTCCGACCAATAGGCGGACAGAAAGGCTTGTCGAAACTCCTGAGTGGAGTTGCAGTGACGCGCTGCCGACCTCATGCGAATCGCCGGTTCGCCTTCCAAATAGCCACACATATATTCTATCTTATGTGAACTTGCCCAGTCGGGGGGAAGACAGAACTCAAATTGCTCGAGCCATGCTCGTGGATGTATTCCTTTTTGCGAATTTCGAAATATCTCAAACTTTCTCACCGTAAGGAAATGTTTGAAATCAAATCCCCGCATTTCCTCCCGGCGAGGTCCTTGAATGTTTCTATTTTTCTCATGTCTGCCCCTCAAAATACGTTCTTCCCTGTCGTCAAAATCTCCCTCGTGGCCGGAGTCCCTCTCTGCACTGTTCGTACGGCTATTTTTAGCGCTATTGGCGAGTTCGGAATCACACCCAATGCGACTTTCCAGATGCGCCACGCGTTCTTGTAATTCGCCTGTTACAGCTTTGTGCCGCCTGTTCACTTCGAACTGTCCCTTCTGAAATCTAAGAAGTGAACGCACTTCTTCGGTCTCTGCGGCCGCTACCGGTGTAGTTTTGTTCTCGCTTTCCATCACCTTCATCGTGCCTACGATGTCCGCTAATGCCGCAATCTTATCATGTGTTTGTCTGTTGTCCTCCGCCTCAGTCTGCTTCAATTGTTCTACTTGCTGTTCCAGTGCGTGAATCGCTTGACTGTTGTCTGCTGCTGTGTTGCTAACGGACGTGGGACAATGCGTTTCTGCCTCTTGCACCCTCGACAGTACCTGCTGGTGTTCTCTTTGGCATTCTTCTCTCAGCGCTTGGGAATTCCTAAGTAGCTGTACCTCTCTCTCTTTCGATTCCGCATCGCGACTCCGCTTGCCCTGTTCTAAGGCTTGCAGACGGTCATCGATTTGTTCAAATGTACGGCCTAATTCTTTCATAATATCACTTTTTATTTCACTTGCCAAATTGTTTATTCTTTGTGAGATATCATCGGACACTCTCTGCACCGGCTTGTCGACTTTATTTGTCTGCAGGATTAGTTTTTCGTCTATTTGTTCGCCTAGCTCGCGGATCGATTTATCAGATGATTCTTTTTATTCTCGGAACGATTTTTCTGATTTCTCTGCGTTTTCTTTATTTTGTTGCAATAAGGCTTTCATGAGTTCTGCCAAATCAATTTGCTTAGTAGGAGGCAAATTAATTTCTGGCTCTGCTGTGAGCCCGTTCGTCCCGTTTTGGATTTCGTCTGAAGTATTCCCCATTGCATTTTCGGAACTGTCCGACGCGTCAGTATTCGAAATCAAATTATCCCCTTGGTCCATGTTGCTTAAGTTGTTGGACTGCCTACTTTTAGCTTGGTTACGTGTCTGCATTCGTTCAAGTTATACCCGGTAAATGTATCCCCCAAAAATTACGACAGTTACATGAAAGGTACCCAACCTAATACGCACTTTTTCACACGCAAAACAAATTTTTATCTTTGATCGGAACAGTGCAATTTACAAGCGAGAAAAAACACACACACACACACACACACACACACACACACACACACACACACACACACACACACACATGAAATACACAAATATAGAAAACAAAACAACAAGACAAACAACACAACGCCGCTCAACAACGCCGTGAATCATTTGAAAGTCTGCTCAGAAACAACGCAGAAGTTGTTTGAGCGCTGCAGGGAAAAAAAAAAATTAAGATTATACAACGCTCGCAATCTAACGTTTCAGAGATTCCAGAGTCTAGCGGAATCACAGAACAGGGTCGCCATGTGTAACGTTGTTGCTTTAATTTGCTATGAAAGCGGTGCTGATAGACAATAAAAGCGGGTTAAAACTGTGAGCTGTCTGGGGAAGTTAACCTTGCATTACTGCGCAACTGTTTCACCAGGTATCCAGTCTAGCTTACCAAGTCCCCAACCAGACTAACATTAATTATAATCTTTTAATAGTCATACGACAACCGGTGATATATATACGTATATATAAAAGAGAATTTAAATAAAAAGAAATAAATCAGTTTATATTTGGAAATTTATTTTAACATTGATCATTGAAATTTCAGCATATTAAACGTGAGTCGTAACTAAGCTGGTGCCTTATTTAGGATTGTGGAAATGTGAGTTTGTAATCTTACGGAACACATCAAATATGGAGCCAAGATTGGGAGACTGCATACAACACTGCATTCATAAAATAACACACGAAGAACGTTGAAACATATGCAAGAGGAAATTAACCACAACCAACCGATTCAATTTTCACCCAAAGAAGTTATATTCGTAGCACAATCCTGTCCGTCATGTAATTACCACACACTGGTATACTAAATTCATACTAACTCTCCGTGAAATCTTCCTGAAAAGAATAGCTGAGGGCTACTTTGATGGTTACACCACATGCTTCACGTCGTCAACTTGGTTTACACAAAGAGTGTAACTCCACAATAGTTTTGATAATTAAAATAAATTATATCGAATCGCAATTTACAAAAGAAAAACCTCGAACTGGTTACTATCGTCTTACTAATAACCTGATGGGTCAAACAATTGTATAAGCACGTGGTACTGGTCTCACAAAGTACACCCCACGTGGGTTGAACATAAAGAAAAGTTGCTATATCAAAAAATATTGTCAACATGAGATGTTATAATCTCCCGCACATTCGCGTTGAAGATTGATGATGCTAGTTAGAGTTACTGATCAACACGTGGTTCCACTTTACTCACAAAGTAGTGACAAAGCAACTACCGGAGTATATCCTGAACTTCACACTCGAGTTACACTGCCCTGCAATTTAAGATAACATTAGATATTTTAGAGCTAAACCTGAAATAAAGGTGATTAAATATTCAGTTAGGCTGAACTTAAGAAATCCATTGTCCTACGGACTTAGTAGACACGCGCTTAGCCGGAGATCTTACCACTTCAGACGCTCGCCACGGACAGACTGACCTGGTCCCTTCCTGAGGGGTGCCTCACAAATACAAACGGAAGTGACCAGAGAGGCAGCTTCCTATACCAACGTGACAAGGGACGGACAGGACCATACTAAGGATAGAAACCTCTTTGCTTTTAGAAAGCGTAGCTACCTGTTCCGACGTTGGTCCTACTGTTCTCTAGCAGACAGGCTTGTCTGCTACCATCCAGCATGCAACTAGAAATACATTTGCTCATTCATTCTTTCACACAGAAGGGAAGGGGGATGACAGTTTCTTATCATATACAGTATTAAAAGAAAGCGGCTGTAGGTTCCGTATGAGACTGTGTGACATGAATTACATATAAACTGTGTTTTAAAGTGTAGTAGTGTGACAGATCGTGCTTGTTTGTGTGTCAAAGTAACACGTTCCACTACTCAGTCTCCTCCCAGATACTCAGAAACGCCACAGTAAATTTAGAAGAGGAATTTATGCCGTAAATGACAACAGATTTAAGAAAGTAACATGAAAGGAATCCAACAGAGACCTTTCATTGATACATACTCTAAATCCGCATGGGCATTACCTGTGAAAACGAAAACCGGTAGAGATGTTGCTGTGGTGTTTGAGCACTTGCTGCAGACAGGAACGAATCGATGCCTGGCCAATCTTCAAACTGATCACGGTGGAGAGTTTTACAATGAACGTTTCAACACTGTAATGGAGCGGTATGGCCATACACCACTACTCCACGTTTACTCACCTTAAAGCTAGTATCGTCGAGCGGTTGAACAGAACAGTCAAAGCTCAAATGTGGATGCAGTTTAATCTTCGTGGTTCGTACAAGTGGGTAGATATCCTCCCACAGATAATTGCAAAGTATATTCGAACCAAACATAGTACAATAAAAATGAGACCGATCGATGTTTGCGATAATTCACTCATGGACACAGTATATTTCCGAATTAAAATGCTCGTCCCTCGCAAACAGAGGTTCAATATAGGCGACTTAGTACGTATTTCAAAACACAAGACAGCGTTCGAGAAATTGTACTTAACAAATTGGTCGGCTGAGACATTCACAGCATCCAAGGTGCAGCGAACCAACTCTATGACATATATCTTAAAGGACGGAAAGGGCGAAGAAATTGCAGGATGCTTTTACACGGGGAATTGCAGAAGAGTTCTGAACCAGATGTATTTCTCATCGAGTGCGAGATAAGACGTCGTGGGAGTAGAGCATTGGTTAAATGGCTAGGATTTCCATTATCAGAAAACAGTTGGATCGAAGCTGACAAGTTAGTATATAACAGGGAGAGTAGACCTCTATCTCCTCAGTAGCGTACCATGCACGATAGGAGGCACATCATAATAAGAGGTGCAGGTGGTGTTCTCGACAAGCTGCCTGTTGAATTGCACATTGCCGGAGGTAACTTCTGTGGGCCTGGAACAAAGCCTCAGAAACGCCTGGCACGAGGTGATAAAGGTATTAACCTACTAGACGAAGCCTGCCTTGAGCACGACCTCGCATACGCAGCAAATAAGGATCTCCCAGCACGCCACGTCGCCGACCGGATATTAGCAGATGAAGCCAAGCAAATAAGGCGAAGAACAGATCTCGGAATAGGCCAACGCGTTGCTGCACTCGTGGTTGATAAAACCATGCGTGGAAAAATTAAGTTGGGCTTGGGTGTGATGAATTTCAAACGAATTATGAAAGCAGCGTAAACAGCTTTGCGAGCGAAGAAGAACAGGAAGAAGAACAACAAACCCGGTTGTTTGAAAAACTGTATTGTCACTTCGATGTCTGCAGCTAAACGTGTGTTGAATGGTGGGAACAAGAAGAAAAACACGAATTCAATTAAACCACCTAGGGTCCTACCACTACCAAAGACTTTGGGCGGAATTATCCCGTTCCTCATTCCAGCCCTTGCAGCCCTGTCTGCTGTAGGTTCACTCACAGGCGGGGCCGCAGCTGTCGCCAAAACGGTCAAAAACGCACAGAATGCACAAGCCCAACTAGAGGAAGCCAGAAGACACAATCGCGCTATGGAGGCAGCAGCTATCGGAAAAGGCCTCTACTTGAAACCATACAGGAAAGGACTAGGTCTCTTCATAAATAAAAAAAAAGTCCGTTAGTTATTCTACCCGACGGAGCACTCACGAATAAAGATCTAGTTAAAATTCTTAAAGAAAAACTTCACATTTGTGGATTCCGCGGCGTCTTTATGCGGAATACATCGCCGCAGACCATGTGGCGGACTAATGAGTGCGGAATTGTAAATTTAGATGTTGCTGGCGGTCCAGGGCCCCATTGGGCTGCGTATATTAAGAAAAGTCGAAATACAGTTCAGTATTTCGATTCACTCGGCGATTTACAGCCGCCTGAAGAATTACAGCGCTACTTCACCAGCAAAAGACGCGTCTTCTACAATGTCCGGCGATATCAGGACTTTAACACGTATCTCTGTGGTCATCTCTGCGCTATGTTCCTCATCACAGCGACGGCGAACCCCCCCTAGACTGCGTCATCGTCAGATCATGTGCGCGATATATGAAAGAGCTGTCATTGAACACATGACCATCATTTCATGTTCAGATGCAATGTCGTACACTCTGACTTTAAAAGAGCGAGGATCAGTATTTTGCGCAAATTACTTTCCGCCGATTGATTTAAGTGCAGGGGACTGGAGTATTGCCCTGATTGGTCTAGAGACGTATAATAGCATTCCAAATATCACACAGAGCAACAATAAACTACATCCTGAAATTGACGGCCGGAAGGAGATTCTACAAATACAACCTGGTGCCTACGATATTGATGATTAAAACGAACTCTTAAAACAGTCAGGAAAAGGTATTGAACTACTGGCAAACATTGATACCCTTAAATCTGAAAAACGGACAGAGAGTGCTACGATAGATTTTACACAGAGACATTTAATTGGTCCACTACTAGGTTTTGCGATGGATTGTGTTTTGGTGAAGGACGGAAGTAAATTTTACGCATCGGATCAAGCTGTAGATATACTCCCAGTGAGTACAATCCACGTTGAGTGTAATATTGCAACAAACTCATACCTGAACGATAAATTGATTCACTCAGTTTACGGATTCTTTCCTACAGTCGGCACAGGGTATAAAATAGTTCAAGCCCCCAAAAACGCTATATATCTCCCGGTGACTGTTCAGACACTGGACTACCTTGAACTGCGTATTGTGGACCAGAATAATCAGCTTGTTAATTTTAGAGGAGAAGAGATCATTGTACGCCTGCATCTAAGGCGAGATGGGAATAAGGTATAAAGCTAGCACACCAGGTCAGTGCAACGCGGAAGGGCAAGGTGATAACACGCCTTAATTACGAGTTCCTCGTTTCAGCAGGTTTAAAACCGCAGAATGACGTCGCTCAACGTAACTCAGTCAGTAGAGTATGAGGACCGAATTATTCGTCATGAATACCACCGACACAAACCCTACGCCTCAAGCACATTTAACAAAAATGATGAAATTAGGATTGTTATCCAGCATCAGGACGCGGTAACACTGCCTAGCAAGAGCTCCCTCTGTCTGGACTGCACGTTTAAGAAAGCTGACGGGGCTGCCGTAGCGCTCTCAAGGCTCACTCGAAATGCCGTACCATTCCTGTTTCGAGAGATACGCTATGAACTCAACGGAAATGAAATCGACCGCACACGCAGTATTGGTATTACATCAGCCCTTAAGACGTACGTTTCAGCCTCACCCTCTGATTCAAACAGTTTGGAAAATGCTGGGTGGTTCATAGATGCAATGGATGGGGAGGGTGGACAAAGCCGATTTACCGCGTGCGTGCCACTAAAAATGCTTATGGGTTATTTTGAGGATATGCAGCGAGTAATTATCAACGCTATACAGTAACTTATTTTGGTGAGAATTGCAAGTGATGCGAATTCATTCTCTCAAACAGCTGCAGAGGATGTTCAAATCAAATTTAATAGCATATCATGGAAAATGCCTCACATCACCATTACCGATGAGCTCTTGAAGCTCTTAAAAGTTCTGAATGCTGGCACCTACCTACCACTAACTTTCCAATCATGGGAGCTTTTCGAATACGCAGTCCGACCTACAGCATCCACACATACTTGGGCTATTAAAACATCAGTGCAGTTGGAAGCACATCGGTTCATCATTTCAAACTCAAAGGCGTGCTAATGTATCAAAGACCACTGCAGGTTAACTAACGCCAGAGTCTGCTTGAATTCAGAATACTACCCATATGAGAATCTGCGTCGACAGTGGGACAGCAATGTACACAGTCTGGCATTTGACGTGTATGCGAGATTCCGAGCATCTTACTACGGAGGTGTTGAAAATGAAGGATGCCTACTCAGCCCACAGAGTTTCAAGAAGCTAGCGCTAATAATCGTGATTGACTGTCCAAAACAGAATGAGATAATTAAATCAGGGCCTATAGATGTACAGATTGAATTTGAATCTTCAGCAAACTACCCTGATCACACTTTGGCATATGCTCTCATTCTGCATGATCGTCTCGTTAACTACTGTCTGCTCACTGGTGTAGTGCAACGAGTTGTATAAATTGATACGCACTCTGCTAGCTCTAGCGTAGATCACTTTGTTACCTGAAGGTGTGACGATCGTAGCTGACGTTCAAGGATTTTACTATGATGAGTGCAGGCGTTTCATAATTAAAGACTGTGCATTAATAGCATTCACATTTGTATCAAGAGTTGAATTGCGAAAAAACCATTTAAAGACGTCAAGTGCAACAAGACAGTCAGGAGCGCGATGTGGCTGACAAAATTCTATCATGGGATTAAGTGGGATGACCCTGGCACCTCTTATAAACATTTGCTGCAAGTACTGACAGTTTTTGATCACAAGGAGACAATAATCTACGTTAAAGGCGATGAGAAGAGTAGCTGGCTGCGCCGAATTTTCAAATATGTGGCTGTCCAGAACCCGGAATACTACGATTGTCCACCTATCCATCAACTTAGACAGCGAATGTGTGAAGAAGAAAAAAATAGTTTTGTGTCTGCACGTGAAAATGTAAAATTACTGTTAAAATGGCTTACAAATAAATAAATAATTTTTTTCCATAAGGATTCTTGTTGTTTTCTTTCTGTGACACCTACTTCCATAGAAGTAAGTTTACTGGTGATACCGTGCGCGAAGCGCATTCCACTGGAGCTGTCTGAGCCAGTTTACCTGCTTCCACCTCACCGTCGCTGAGATGAGTCAACCGTTGAAAGTGACAGCACCCGAAAGAGAGGGTGCCAGCTGGGGTCGGCTGCGCCGCTTAAAGTGACGGGACCACAAAGAGAGTGGCGGGGTCTGTTTGTGACTGGCGGACCAAGTCCAGCACGCATCATTCAGATTTCGTCTCTGTCTTTAAATCAGTAGAAACCTTATAGGTCTCTCTCTGTGCCAGTGCAACGTATGAGGGTGAAATAGTAACAAACTTGGGCAATTTTTTTTACAATAAAATAATTGAATTTATTATTCAATGCAGATTTTTTAACATTGTTTGCGACATATCAGTTTACAGTGAAATGATTCACTTTTTTTTCACGTTATATGACTTTACAGATACATTATTTGTCTTCAAGTAAAAATATGAAAGTTCAGATCTTTGGAGATAGGTGTTTTTACATTATTCATAAATATATAAGCATTGTGCAGATATATATATATATATATATATATATATATATATATATATGTATGTATATAAAACTAAAGCAGAGGTACTAGAACGTAATTATAGTATCTTACAAGGTAAATTATATCGATAGTGAAGTTCCACCGGAAACACTTTATTAACTAAATGGAAACGTATTTTTAGTTCAAAACACACACACACACACACACACACACACACACACACACACACACACACACTTAATTGGTGGAACTCACATTCTTATAAAACTAGTTCTGACTGGATGGCTAGCAGCAGGTGAAACTTACAACTACTAAGATCGAAGCAGATACGAACTGCAAAAATTGTATTTTCTTCTTCTTCTATTTGATTATAAGAGATGTAAAAATTTTATCTGTTTTCAGTCATATAGCCATTGACTAGTAATAGTGGCGAAAAAATATACAAATACATATAAAGACTTTTTTATAAATGGTTTTATTTTAGTTTTTTTCTGTTTTTATGATTTTTGTTTTCTTTGATAGAGTAAATAATATTTACACAGATGCACACGTAACACAGGCTCGGCCGGCCGCGGTGGTCTAGCGGTTCTAGGCGCTCAGTCCGGAACCGCGCGACTGCTACGGTCGCAGGTTCGAATCCTGCCTCGGGCACGGATGTGTGTGATGTCCTTAGGTTAGTTAGGTTTAAGTAGGGGACTTATGACCACAGATGTTAAGTCCCATAGTGCTCAGAGCCATTTGAACACAGGCTCGCACACATTCACACACACTCAATGATACACAGAAGTACGCAAGCTGATACACACTACAAAACACTCTCATCCAGTATTTACACTATGATAAAGGGGTCGTACTACTACTCTGCAGACACACTTGCCATCTCTCTCTCACTCTCTCTCTCTCTCTCTCTCGCTCTCTATCTATCTACCTCTCTCTCTCCCTCTCAATCAGCGTCCCCCACCCCTTCTCTCGCTACAAGTGAGTAGTGTGAGTACGGGCGAGTTTCAATGCCATCATCAAAGATGACCCTTTTATCGTCATGAGGTGGCAGACCGATTTTAAACTGCAGCTACCGATCGAATACTAGTTTGCCGGACAATATGCGGCGGCTGCAGCTCAGCACCGCGAACACCACCACGTAGGCACTGCAGGTAGTCTTCGATAGACAGGGCTCGTCTCTGAGTGGGACCTTCCAATGTGCGATATGCATACATCTTGCACCGAAGACCTACAAACAATTGGCAATTCATTCGACTCGTCTTTCATGAGACTGATAACCTTCTTGTTTTGAGGAACAATACCATAAGGATTATCGGCCGCATAAGAAGACGTGTCGAATTCATTGGCGTGGTACCTAATTACTTCACATGGATCGCAGTTATTCACCCATTAGATGAAACTATCTGTATCCATATAAAGTAATTTAGGATCTGCAAAATGAGTTTTCGCGAACTCATAATGAAAGCGGTACACGTGGAGTTTGGATAGGTCTAGTATGCACATCCCCACATAGATAGGTTTAGTAAACTCTACTGCAGTTTTAGCCATCTCTTATTGAAAATGGTGACTCGTTTAAAATTTGGTCTGGCAATTCATTTTCGTATGCCATAACGCCCATCCCATTGCAGTCTAATAAAAACTTCACGTCGTTCCCTCAAATTCTCCATAGTTTTACCGAAAATTGAATTATTCATTAATTTATAAAAATCTTTCTCAAAGTCAGACGACACGCAAGTTCTCTGTCTCGTATTCAGATCAATATACTCCTTCAAGCAGGGGGACTGCCTGAAGGAGACGGCCCGGGTGATTCTAACCAGCTCCATACCCAAGCCGAGGCATTGCTGGAGGTTAAGGTAGTGAATGATGTACCTCTGTTTGTCCCCCAGCGTTGTCATCATTTTCGGCGTGGAACCTCCTCGCAGAACTAGTTGCTCTGGACACAGCGGCAAATCGCGATGCGCGCCATGCAAACTAATAGGGTATTTGAGTTCTACCTCCACAACATACCCTGTATCAGAATCGGCGGCCATACCCCCCTGATTTTTCCACGTAATCGCTTGCATTCATCTTCGGACAGCCACATAAACTCGCCAATGGGCAGCCATTGCATCATAGCGTGCCCGTATAAGTTATTCACATTGAGACACAATATATAACTTGAATCGAGGGATGCATTGAACCTGTCACACATCCGTGGGTTATTTGCTTTCATGTGTCTATGAATACATTGGCATAGACCCCACGGATCCCTCGCTCACAGAAAAGAAGCATGTCAGGATCGGTCAATAATTAGACACTGCACTCCGTTTTCTTAAGCATCGCGTCTCAAGACAATCCAGGTGCCGTGTAATAAAAGGCAGGGTACAAATAATATGTGGTCATACACAGACTCCGGAACTTCTCGAAAACGTCCGCAAGCAAGCACACGTCTTTGTCCATGTAAAGACGTGCGTACTCTCCTAAATTAGAAATATTGAATTCCTGCCAGACATTCACGGCATGCTCATACTCTGCATTCGTTGTGGTGTCGCCTGTGAGGTTGCTGGGGAATGCAGTTATGTCGGGCAGCCTGGTTTCGTCGAGTTTGGCCATACTATTCACATACTCGTATGGAAAAACCCCTTTCCTAGTCACAATTTGAAACTTTTCCTCGTCGGGAAATGCAGCTCGAGTGATATGCATATCTGCCGGAGGTAGAGTTTCAACAAGTTTCTGTAGTGGTGCCTGCATAAAACGTAGTGTATTTAGGAAGCGCAGCGTAATTCTTGACGTCATTCACTTGGAGAATGATATATACTTCTCGACGCTCTCAGGTAGGACACTCACCTGATTTTTCTCCCAACCGAAATCCGCCAAGTGCTCAACTAGAAAATGAGCATCATACCCACTTAAATTATGAAAGAAAACTGGTATGTGCCTAGGTAATTGGTACTTCAAATTGCATGCATTGTGAGCTGCGCCACGCAATTTCCCTGTAAGATGACAGTGGTCCCTACGAGGAGTTTCCGCTTTTCTGTCCAATGGCAGCGCACAAATATGACACTCGGTGGCGTTATTATACAAATCTTCATTCTCCTTCGATTTGCTGTACAGCTTATCAACTTCCAGTGAAAATTTTTCAAGCTCAGAGAGCAACCACATTGAGGGATTATCCCTGACGTAAGATTTGTATCGGTTAAGGTTGGTGTCATGACGATACAATTTGGTACGCTGCCACATACGGTACGTGTTTTTCTATAAAGGTGGTGTGGGAGGCCGTAGGATCGCCTTCACAGCGGGTCACGGGAGCGAGGAGACACTCAAAGTCGGCGTACACTATAAACGGACACCGCTCCTGGTGGTGAGCATTCCTAAACTTTATGAATTTGTTTTCCTCAGTAGGCATAATAATATGTACCGCATCCTTGGAGGTACAGTCTACTAGATGTGTAGCTAATAACTGTTCAGAGGAGAAATAATTGAGGTATCTTAAACAAATATGCTTTTTACACCGTTTGTCACTTAACTGGGAACAAAGGAGTTGGGACATGTCCTTGATTCAGACATAGTGATAAATGTCGCCTTCAGAAAAGAGAAGCATATTTACATGCAGCTCATGCTCACCGGCAAATTTTGAGAAATGGAGGGGGCCGACTACGATATGCTTGTCTTGCTCGTCTGACTTGCTTTTCTTCTCCAGGCCATAAACGTGTACTGATATTCAGGTATTTTGTGCCTTGAATTTAGGTATGTCCTGGATCTTGACGGGGAACTCAATACCATCAAAGTTATAATGTGTGCTAATATCACTGACCTTTTTTTAATTATTTGTGGCGTTTTAGGGCGCTCAACTACTAAGGTCATTAGCGGCCAGTCACAAATATAAGTGCACATATAATCTGGTAAAACTCAAGGGGGGGGGGGGGGGGGGGGGGAGCGGGGGAACACCAGAAAGTTCTTACAAAGATGCAGATAAAATAATTGACAATAAGACATAGTGCACTGTCAGTGCATGACCACAAGGGCACTGCAGGGCGGGGCCACCAGACAGCAGGTAGCAGTGGCTAAACCGGCAATGCCCAACCTGGCCAAAATGACCTCCTCTCACCGAGATGGTTGGGAGGAGGTTGTCCGAGCCTGTTGGGAACGGTTTTATGGCACAGAGCTTATTTTTCTTGAAGTGACGACCAAGTATCCCACCATAATGACACAAGCCTCTCACAAACAACCCCACTAATGTCAGACGATGGGACACAAAGGGAGGCTGGCCAAGGCAGGTGGACTGCAGCCTTGGCCGCAGCTTAGCAGCCTCATTCCCAGGCACTCCTACATGGCCTGCAACCCACATAAAGCTAACAGGAGAGCCATTTTCAGCAAATGAATGGAGGGACTGCTGGAACAGTTACACTAAGGGATGGACAGGATATGGAGCTCCGAGGCTCTGAAGAGCACTGAGTGAATCAGAGCAGAGTACATTCGGAGGATGGCGGTGGCAGCGGACGTACTGAACGGCCTGATAGAGAGCAAAAAGCTCGGCCGTACAGCTGAACACTGGTCGAGGAGCCGGTATTTAAAGGCGGTGTCCCCGACGACAAAGGCACAGCCGACACCATCGTCAGTTTTGGAGCCATCAGTGTAAATAAAGGTGTTACTGACAAGTCGCACACGAAGTTCGACAAACCATGAGCAATTCAATGCATATGGAGTACCCTCCTTCGGGAGCGAGCTGAGGTCAATATGAATGTGACCTGGAGCCTGGAGCCAAGGTGGTGTCAGGCTCTCACCCTCTCTGAAGGTGGTAGGGAGGGCACAATCCAATTGTCGAAGCATGCGATGAAAGAGGACTCCTGGGGGCAGCAGGGCAGACACATACAACCCATACTGACGGTCGAGAGAATCATCGAAGAGGGACTGATAAGAGGGGTGGTCGAGCATTGACAACAGCTGGCAGGCATACCGACAAAGCAGTATGTCGTGCAGGTAGGTCAATGGTAATTCGGCAGCTTCAGCATAAAGACTCTCGAGGGGACTAGTATAGAATGCTCCGGTCACAAGACGTAACCGCCAATGATGGAGTTGAGATGGCGTAA
Organism: Schistocerca americana; assembly: GCF_021461395.2. Taxonomy (NCBI): domain Eukaryota; kingdom Metazoa; phylum Arthropoda; class Insecta; order Orthoptera; family Acrididae; genus Schistocerca; species Schistocerca americana. The sequence continues at coordinate 20,903,078 of NC_060119.1, read as the reverse complement.
GAGGGGTGGCTGAGCAGACGAGTAGACGAGGCTCCATAATCCAGCTTTGATCGGACTATGGACCGATATAAGCGAAGCAGGACAGTGCGATCCGCTCCCCAAGATGAACCACTAAGAACACGGAGGACATTAAGGGAATGTGTACAACGGGCAGCCAAATAAGAGACATGCGGAGACCAACAAAGTTTCCTGTCCAGTGTGAGCCCTAAAAACTTTGTTGTCTCCACGAATGGGAGAACAACGGGACCAAGATGTAAGGATGGTGGAAGGAATGCTTTATATCGCCAAAAGTTGATGCAAACCGCCTTCTCTTCAGAGAACCGGAAGCCATTAGCCACACTCCATGAGTATAGGCTGTCAAGACAACGCTGAAGGCAGCGCTCCAGGAGGCATGTTATCTGGGCACTGCAGTAGATTGCGAAGTCATTGACCCTGAGAGAGCCTGAGACGTTAGGTGGAATGCAATCCATAATTGGATTGATCGCTATGGCAAAAAGGGCTACACTCCAAATGGAGCCCTGAGGCACTCCATTCTCCTGGAGGAAGATGTCGGGCAATACGGAACCCACACATACCCTACACATTCGATATGTTAAAAATGGATCAATAAAAAGGGGCAGAGCTACCATTTGGCGCTTTCGCAAAAAGTTGTTCATGATGAACGTCGACAAGGTTGTCAACAGCGGAGCGGCGTCGACGAAAGCCGCATTGAACATTGGTAGGTAGCCGTCGAGATTCAAGAATCCAAACCGATCTAGCGTTAACCATGTGCTCTATCACCTTACAGAAACAGCTTGTAAGAGAAATGGGGCGGTAACTAGAAGGAAGGTGTCTATCCTTCCCAGGATAATGACGGCCTCACGCCAATGCATGGGGGCCTGAACTTTGGTCCAGACACGATTATAGGTATGAAGAAGAAAGCATATGCCTGCCGGAGAAAGGTGTGTCAGCATCTGAAAGTGAATGGCATCTGGCCCCGGAGCAGAGGAATGGGACAGTGTAAGTGGACGTTAGAGTTCCCGCATGGTAAAGGGGGCATTCTAATCTTCCAGATCCAGCGAGTGGAAGGAAGGTCGCTGAGCCTTTTCCGCCTCTTTTCTGGGAAGGAAGGCAGGGTGGTAATGGGCGGAGCTTGAAACCTCCGTGATAAAACGGCCGAAGGCATTGGAGACATCCACAGGTCCCACAAGTACCTCATTACCTAAAGTCAGGCCAGGTATAGATGAGCGGGCCTTAGTGCCTGACAGCCGGCGCAGGCCACCCCAGACAACAGAATAGGGAGTAAACTCTTAAGGTTTCGAGGGAACATCGCTACAACCGTCGGGAGGCAGATCGTGTTCCAGTCATCGCCAGCTGCGGCCACATTCCTGGGTTACGTAGGAGGGGCAGCATCATCTGCCAATGACAGGCTAGCTGAGCGCCTGGGAGCAGATCGTCCTGGCGAAACTGAGGACGGCCGGGAGCAGCGACTGTCGTATGGAGAATCAGATGAAACGAGCCGGGGTGGAGAGGGGTATAAAGACTACATCTTTGAGGCCTTCTTGGAAGACCAATGAGTCACAGCGATGGTGGGCTGTGGGGGCTGGACCCCAAGAAAGTCCTCCCCGGGGTCCGTAACGTTTTCCCGATGGACGCCTGAGAAGAGGATCGCTTTTCAAGTGGGAGCGGCGGCGGCGGAGGAGGAGGAGGAAGGGTGGGCCCTGGGGTAGGGGCTGCAAGGGAGGAGGATTTGGAAGGGAGGGATTTGGGAGGTGGAGGCATAGACCCCGGACGGGGTTAGGAGGTGGAGGGGAGACAGGATAGGGGTGAGGATACTGGGGAAGGAGTGGACACGACCGAAGCAAACGACGTTGTCAACATCACAGGATGGAGCCGGTCATATTTCTTCCTGGCCTCATAATAAGACAGACGGTCCAATGTTTTCAATTCTTGTATTTTCTTCTCCTTCTGATATGCGGGGCTGTCAAAAGATCTAGGCGAGTGGAGACCAGGACAATTGACGCACCGAGGTGGTGGGGTGCATGTATGTCCCTCACGAAGAGGACGTCCACAATCGCCACAAAGGGGCTCAGCTTCACACCGTGACGACATGTGCCCGAAGTGCAAACATCGAAAGCATCGCATAGGAGGCAGGACATAAGGTCGCACGTCGCACCGGTAGCACATCACCTCTACAGGACATCCCCCTCGAAGGTGAGGATAAAGGCTCCAGTGTCGATGCAACAATCTTTGTGGCCGCGCTGGACTCGCCGGACGAAATGCACGCCAAGGCACTCCAGGTTGGCCCTGAGCTCCTCATCAGATTGCAGCAGGAGGTCCCGATGGGAAATAATCCCCTGTGTAATATTGAGCGCCGTGTAGTGGAGGTGGTCTTTATGAGAGGGAACCCCGAACGCATTTTACCAAGAGCCTCAATTTCTCTGAAGATATCCTCGATATGCTGTACAAAGAACATGGGCTTGGAGGTGGCGAACATCCCCCCATCGGTTCGAGAACAGACTAAATGGCGGAGGAAGTATTTCTCCCCAAGCCGGCGGGCCTGTCCTTCCTCCCAGGAAGTGGCCATGGGGGGAAAGGCAGAAGTACCAGAACCAGAGACAGAACCTTTCCTCTTAGAAGATGCGGCCGCAGAGTGACCGGATGCATGTTGACGTTTCATCTGCGAAACGTCCGCCCCGGTACCACCCACTCAAACCAGGGGCTCTCCCCACGGGCGCCACCCAGCCTCAGCAAGGGCCACCTGGCAGGATGACCGTTGACGGGAGTCCTGATGCCCCAGGTAGACGGGCATCTACTCCTTGGCTGACGTGGGGAGGGTGCAGTGCAGGTATCGGCAGTACGATCTCTGTCTTGTCAGGGGGCTACAACCTAGACGGTACATGACGACCCCACCACAACAGGCTGGCTACCGTGCTGGATTTCGGGTGCCATGGAAAGTCCATCATGATCGTAGGTGCAGATGGGGACGCACTATGGGCGCAACTTGTGCAAGCCATCAGGTGTTTAGGCCCAAATTGATGAACAGTGGGTGCAGTTACGACGCCGTTACGATGATGAGTGCCAAGGTCTTAGTGCATTGAGGACCGGTGACACGCCACATAAGGTGTCCTTCCCCAAAAGGCTCGTACTTCTGTAGAATTTTAAAAAATGGAGGTTAAACCCCTATGGGAACCATCACATTGAAGGCCGAAATGGTTGAAACTCCTTTTAGTCACCTCTTACGACAGACAGGAATACCTCCGGCCTATTCTTACCCCAGACCCACAGGGGGTTCACTGACTTTGTATGTACCTGGACGATGAGGGCAATCTCTATAATTATACTTTCTTTCGCAAGCCAGGACTGAGCATGCAAAACAAGCGTGATCTTTTCTATTTTGGACATTAATGCACGCCCTCTTGTGAGCTATATCTCCATTTAACGGACCGTGGACATGTATATGGATGTCCAGGTGTAGAATTCTGCTGAGTGCCTTAGCTGAGCCTTTGACTTCCATCTCGGAAAACCGGCCCAATATGACACTCAAGGTGGATTTACGAAACCACTCGGCGATCGATGTGCTCCACGTTATCACGCCATTATCCCCCCAAAGATAATGAATGCCGGTCTCTCCATCACTACACTGATCTTTTGGGGGGAGGGGGGGGGGGGGTGGTGCGATAACTCAATGCATAGCACTGCAATGCACTTAACGGTGGGGTAACACGGATTATCGACTACCTTGAGGAGCTCGGTTTCCAGGACAGGGAGGCACGCGTTTAAAAAATCCAACAGGATTGTGGTATCCCCCTGCCGAGTTTTCGATCCTAGTGACTGAATTCGCTCCTCAAAGGCGTCGGCAATTGCCAAGTACTGTAACTGCGGTATGGTGTCACCAACCTGATCTACTTGACTAAAAGGGCATGTTAGAAAACTGCCACAAGCCACAGAATGATCACTAATACTATTGCTATAACTAGGTGAGGCGTGGTGTACCTCGCACGATGGTGAGGGGCAGAGAGCGTGCCCCAGTGTGAGCAGTCGGGGGCGGGGCCGTGCCGGCGGCTGACGCACGTGGTGGCATGGGGGAGTCCCAGCGCGGGAGCGGTCGGGCACGGCTTCGGTGACCTCGACAGAGGCGGCAGTTTCGCGTGCGCCGAACAGGGGCGCTTTGACCGGTGATGCACGTCTCCGGGGGCGCTGCTGAGAGTCGACCTCTGTAGAGATAAAGTAAATAAGTACATTGTATACGTACGTGGATTCTAACGATCACACACATGGTTATAAGGAGAGGGACTAATTACCTTTTTGGCACTGACTCCAAGGTGTGAACAATTCATCAGGGCAGTCTACTGCCCCCTCAAAAATCTTATTGAGTCCATCGTCCATTAATTGTGTATAATCATATAGAACAAACAAACAAGATATTTTATAAATAGAATTGTTAGAGGAACAGAAATAATAATAATAATAATAAATCCCGTGGAGGCCCGGGAAAAGAATAGGCCTCCGGTATGTTCTGCCAGTCGTAAAAGGCGACAAAAAGAACAAACCACTAATAGGTCTAACCCCCCTTTTAGTGTGATTAGTTGGTTCAGGACAGAACTAATGAAGCCTCGGACAAGCGCTGTCACGGTCGGGGATGACGCTTGAACCCTATGCCCGTCCACAATGGTAACGACACTGCTAGCACCATGGCAAATGATTTAAATCCAATTAGAGATGTTTTGCAGGATATGCTTCCTGCAACCACCCTAGAAGGAAAACAAAGACAGAGGATGAAGATGGTCAGACGAAGTTAACCAACACCTCATGTTCTGTTATTACCAAGCAACAAACTTAGGAACCAACACAACTGGATACAGATCACAAGTATACACAACATTTATTACCAGATACCCAGAATTAACATTTTTAACAGAACAACGACTGGCTGATCAGATTCGTGTAATAATCAAAAATAACAGGATAGCCCAGTCAGAATTAGAAAACATCAAACAACAAGTACAACAAATACTGGATCAAAATAATGTGCAATCAGAAGAAGAACAAGAAAATACAGTAAGGGACTCAAACATCCCAGAGCAAACAAACAAAGAACAACACCCATCAATTAATCAATCAGAGGAAAACAAAATCTTAAGACAGCCACCAGAACAAGCACAAATAGAACACAAAGTGACACACATGTTAGATATAGAAGAAAAATTTCAGCTGACATATATAGAATACAAAGACACAAATACAGACATTAGACCATTCTTGCATAGACCACCAAATACCCCACAAGTCGAAACAATTATAACAACTATCAATGACTGATCGAGATGGCGCAGTGGTTACACACTGGACTCGTATTCGGAAGGACGACGGTTCAATCCCGCGTCCGGCGATCCTGATTTAGGTTTTCCGTGATTTCCCTAAATCGCTCCAGGCAAATGCCGGGATGGTTGCTTTGAAAGGGCACAGCCGACTTCCTTCCCCGTCCTTCCCTAATCCAATGAGACCGAAGACCTCGCTGTCTGGTCGCCTTCCCCAAAACAACCCAACCAACGAGTATCAACACAATCATACACAACAAAATAAATAAAAATACAACTATGGAATAGTTACAACTACTGGTTTATATAGGAGCACTCACTACACTAAATATACACACTAGGCAGAGATCAGAACCAACCAACACACAGAAGAAACCCACAAAACCAGCAATGCAACACAGGCTACAGATCAGAATAGAAAAACTGAGAAGAGACATTGGACAGCTAACACAATTTATAAGAAATGAAATATCAGACAAAAAACGAAAAAGGTTAGGTAAAATCTCACAGCAAGAAGTGATAGAGCAATTAGATGAAAAGAAGCAGAAATTACAAGCATTGGCCAAACGACTTAGAAGATCCAAAAAAAGTGAAAATAGAAGGCAACAAAACCAAACATTCAACACAAACCAAAAGAAATTTTACCAGACAATAGATAACACACACATTACAATAGACAATCCGCCAAACATAACAGACATGGAACATTTCTGGAGCAACATATGGTCAGACCTGGTACAACATAACAGACATGCACGGTGGATACAAGCAGAAACAGACACATACAAGATGATACAACAAATGCCTGAAGTGATAATTTTGCAACATGAAGTCACCTGAGCAATTAATTCTACGCATAATTGGAAAGCCCCTGGAAAAGATAAAATAGCAAATTTCTGGCTAAAGAAGTTCACCTCAATACATTCACATCTAACTAAATTATTGAACAGTTACATTGCAGACCCATACGCATTCCCTGATACACTTACACATGGAATAACTTATCTGAAACCTAAAGATCAAGCAGACACAGCAAACCCAGCAAAATATCGCCCCATAACATGCCTACCAACAATATATAAAATATTAACTTCAGTCATTACACAGAAATTAATGACACATACAACACAGAACAAAATTATAAATGAAGAACAAAAAGGCTGCTGCAAAGGAGCACGAGGATGTGAAGAGCAACTGATAATAGATGCAGAGGTGACATACCAAGCTAAAACTAAACAAAGGTCGCTACACTACGAATACATTGATTATCAAAAAGTTTTTGATAGTGTACCCCACTCATGGTTACTACAAATATTGGAAATATACGAAGTAGATCCTAAATTGATACAGTTCCTAAACATAGTAATGAAAAATTGGAAAACCACACTTAATATCCAAACAAATTCAAATAATATCATATCACAGCCAATACAGATTAAGCGTGGAATATACCAAGGAGACTCATGAAGTCCTTTCTGGTTCTGCCTTGCTCTGAACCCACTATCCAACATGCTAAATAATACAAATTATGGATACAATATTACTGGAACATACCCACACAAAATCACACATTTGCTATACATGGATGATCTAAAACTACTGGCAGCAACAAATCAACAACTCAACCAATTACTAAAGATAACAGGAGTATTCAGCAATGATATAAATATGACTTTTGGAACAGACAAATGTAAGAAAAATAGGATAGTCAAGGGAAAACACACTAAGCAAGAAGATTACATATTGGATAACCACAGTGACTGCATAGAAGCAATGGAAAAAACAGATGACTATAAATATCTAGGATACAGACAAAAAATAGGAATAGATAATACAAATATTAAAGAAGAACTAAAAGAAAAATAGAGACAAAGACTAACAAAAATACTGAAAACAGAATTGACAGCAAGAAACAAGACAAAAGCTATAAATACTTATGCCATACCAATATTGACCTACTCATTTGGAGTAGTGAAATGGAGTAACACAGACCTAGAAGCACTCAATACACTTACACGATCACAATGCCACAAATATAGAATACATCACATACATTCAGCAACAGAAAGATTCACATTAAGCAGAAAGGAAGGAGGAAGGGGATTTATCGATATAAAAAACCTACATTATGGACAGGTAGACAATTTATGAAAATTCTTTCTAGAACGAGCAGAAACTAGCAAAATACACAAAGCACTCACTCATATAAACACATCGTCTACACCACTACAATTTCATAACCACCTCTACAATCCTTTAGATCACATAACATCAACAGATACGAAGAAAGTAAATTGGAAAAAGAAAACACTACATGGCAAGCACCCGTATCATCTAACACAGCCACACATCGAACAAGACGCAACCAACACATGGCTAAGGAAAGGCAATATATACAGTGAGACGGAAGGATTCATGATTGCAGTACAGGATCAGAAAGTAAACACCAGATATTACAGCAAGCATATTATTAAAGATCCCAATACCACAACAGATAAATGCAGACTTTGCAAACAACAAATAGAAACAGTAGATCACATCACAAGTGGATGTACAATACTAGCAAATACAGAATACACCAGAACACATGACAATGTAGCAAAAATAATACATCAACAACTTGCCATACAACATAAACTAATAAAACAACACGTTCCCACATACAAGTATGCGCCACAAAATGTACTGGAGGAATACAAATTATACTGGAACAGAACCATTATAACAGATAAAACAACACCACAAAACAAACCTGACATCATACTCACCAATAAAAAGAAGAAATTAACACAACTAATCGAAATATCCATACCCAATACAACAAATATACAGACAAAAACAGGAGAAAAAATACATCCAACTGGCTGAGGAAGTCAAGGACATGTGGCATCGGGATAAAGCTGACATTACACCAATTGTACTATCAACTACAGGAGTTATATCACACAATATCCACCAGTACATCAACGCAATACAGCTACATCCAAACGTATACATACAACTACAGAAATCTGTAATTATTAATAAATGTTCAATTACCTGAAAGTTCCTAAATGCAATGTAACATATACTGTACAGTTAAAAGGAAGTCACACTTGATCAAGGTCCGCGTCACTTTCCATTTTTAACCAGACATAACGTCTGAGAAAGGAAAGATAATGAAAACAACAATAATAATAATAATAATTATTATTATTATTAAAGAATGGTATTTTTAAATAAAAAATAAAACTTACTAGTGGGCTGTTGTTGTTGTGGTTGTTGTTGTTCTATTTGCCATTGAATGGCCTCAATCTCATGATCAACACTACGAGATCATCAGTCGGGTTTCGTGTAACAGAACAAGATAAAAATTTTAGTTATTTTGAAAAAAAAAAGGATAGATAGAGTGAAAGAAGATTTATTTTTCAGTATACTCAAGTGAGTGGTGGTGTTCTGGAGCTGGGGGCTGAACCCAATTATGTAGGGGGCTACGTGGGAAAGCCCCGAGCTCTGCTTATAACTCTAGCTGGAATTGCCGTAAGTGATCTAGAAAGAAAGAAAAAAAAATAAGAAGTAGGAAATAAGAAAACAAATTTTTAAATGGTTAATATAAACGATGAACAGGCTACAGTTAAAATTATATTCACAAGGCAAGTCAGGCTGTCCGTCGAGCACTGGAGGCTGGGGAGCCTGTTGCGTTCCAGTCCATTCCTCGCCATCGAGGATAAAATGTGCGAGGTCCACTATAACAACGAGATATATAATTAATAAGGAAAGTAGATAAGATATACAGGAAAATGGATAATGAAAAAATGGAAATTATTTACTTACTCGGTAATGGCGTATCGTGGACCCTGGACCTCTTGGCTGATCAGGCCATGCTGGTAGAGGTAGCTCTCTTCATCTTATTCAGCAGCAAAAAACAAGAAAACAAACGAATGATGTTGCGGACCATGGACGAGTGAGAGAGATGAGCGGGGGGGGGGTGACTCCTGATATAAGTGTGATGACGTAGTATCACATGATCTTAGGATGAACGAATGGGAGTTGAGGATTCTGTGGTGGTGGTGAATGAGTTCACTAGCAACTCTGGTGGCTGAAAGCTGAACTACGCAGATGCTTCCAGGACATGGGGGAGAGCAGAGCATTTTATAAAATTATCGAAAAATAATTGATCGTATTCAGAATGGAGAGTGAATTGAGGATTTGGGATAATAAAGTGTGTTAGGATGGGTGATTTATTATTAAAAGTGTGTTATATAGGTGTAATTGGATGTTGACAGTATTAAGAATGGCGCTTAAGCAAATGTTTTTGGAGATGAATATTGTTAGCTCTTTTTTTTTCCTTGGTAAAGAGAAGGTTAAGTATTTGTGAACAGGTATATAGAATTTGGTTGTCCTTATTTTGTGCAGATGGGGATTTGAGTTGCAAACTTCGCGTTAGAACGACTCGCAGAGGGGAGTAGCTACGAGCGCGCGATGGATTGCATTGTCGCGGTTAACTACATGTGGAGCGAGCGATGTTGTCGGCTTAAGCACAGGAAGGCGTGCTCTGGCCATGTCCTAGATGGCGTGGATTGAACAACCGTATTCGGCTCATAGTTAGAATATTTACAGAGGAGTATGTCGGACGAGAGTATGAAGTGGAGACTGTGACATGGGCGGCCTCGAGCTCGTGGCACGAGAGAGAGGCGAAGGTGACTTGGGTTAGCCTCCGTTTGCTAGAAGTGGAGTGCGCATTAGTACATGTTAGCGAATAAACATGGATCGGTAAGGGGGTGTAGTGGTCGGTGGAGAGTTTAACTATTTCATTCGAAGTCCAGGGGGACGAAAATTGAGTCGAGGTCGATGTGGACTTTGCATTTTCGGACGAGAGAGGTTAATTAATTGGTCGATTTAATTAAGTAGTGATGGGCATTTGTGTTAAATTAAATTGATTGTACACTCGACTAGGGACGTGCAATCGCTCATGTATACAGAAGTGTGTTGGTAATGGAAGGATATTGTGTGGATAATGAGAATAGGGTGATCAGTTTAGTTGGGGCCGAACATACGTGCCGTTGTTGGAGTTTCCAGTCTAAAGGAAATAGCTTTCGGCGCGAAAAGCGTGACAGTGCGTTCTTTGTCTGAGAAACATACTTGGTAAATGGTGAACGGTTGGTCTTGGCAGGTACAAACTTGTTATGGAAAAAGAATTTTGGCGGGAAACGTGTACACAGCATCTGTGGGCAAAACAAGTTTTTACGAGGGTGGTCGTGAGGTAGGTATGGACAGGCTGCAACGTGTCCTGCAGGAAGAAAATTGGCGGGAAACGTGTGGCATGGCTGGCTGGCTGGCTTTCTTTCTTTCTTTCTTTCTTTCTTGCGTAGAGATGTGCAGGTTTCAACGTGCTGCTTTGGGGAGGGGGTACACTCCCCTGTCCGGCAAAATATGTTGTTGTTGTTATTGACGAGAACGCTAGACCGGCCGTGACGTGGGGGTATGCGGTCGCTCCCTTACCTGCGGCGACCGTGGCAGTTATGAGTAGGTCCCTCTGCTGGTGACGATTTCAACTAAACCAGTTCTTGTGTGAACGTCGCGGTGAGCACATTGGGTGCAGCTGCCATCTCCAAGATGTGTGTTTTAAGTGAGATGGAGAACAAGTGTACTTATTGAAATAAAGACTTCGATCATCCTTTCCTGCCGATTCACAGGAGGTGACTTACGTTAGTACAAGTGCAATTTTTTATTATTTGACGCGATTTTGATAGGTTAGCAGTGGAAGAAGGGGGGGGGGGGAGAGTGGGAATGTGGGCTATTTCGTACGTGTGATAGATTATGGTGTTGGAATTTGAAGTTGGGACAGATTTTTGTTGCCCCGCAACAGCAAGACTCTGTACCGCCAACTGAAGAAGAAATTATCAAACACATAAACAAACTCAAAAATAACAAAGCATCAGGAGAAGATGGAATTGCAGCCAAATTTCTCAAAAGTCTACGGTCTAACTCAAGAAATGAGCTAGTTAAAATTATTCAAAACATATGGGTTACTGAAGAAATACCAGAAGATTGGAAATGTGCCCTAATACATCCGTTACATAAAAAAGGGGATAAATCGGATGTGAACAACTATAGAGGAATCTCCTTACTTGCCGTCACATATAAGATATTATCAGCTTGTCTTCTTGAAAGAAAACTGCTAGAACCCAAAATCTCAGATTTCCAAGCTGGTTTCAGACCAAACAGATCATGTCCAGAACAAATTTTAAACTTGAAATTGATTACAAGGATGAGACAAATGCGAAGGAAGCCTACAGTATATGTCTTTGTCGACTTTAAAAAGGCATATGATTCAATTCACAGACCCACACTATTTAAAATTCTTGAAGAACAAGGACTGGATAAGAAGACACGGAACATCATAGAGCAGACATTAACAAATACAAAATGCAAAGTGAAATTCATGGGAAAACTTTCAAAATCATTTGAGATAAAAACTGGGGTTAGACAAGGTGATGGATTATCACCTCTGTTATTTAACTTAGTTCTGGATAGAGTCATGGCAGAATGGGAAAAAGAACTCAAAAAAGAAAAGTACTGGAAACCAATATCACTGGGAACCAAAAAAGATGACCTACAAATCCCCTACATAGCCTACGCAGACGATCTTGCAATAATGGCAGATTCTAGTGAAATGGCAGTCAGACAGATAGAAACCTTAAAAGAGTGTGCAGGAAAAGTTGGCCTACAAATATCTTTTGAGAAAACGGTGTTTACAACAACAAATCTAGAAATTTCTAAGTTACAAACCAAATATGGAGAAATTAAGAGGGTACCATACTTTAAATATTTAGGAGAGATAATTTCTGAAAAATACTCGCAACAAGAAAGAATATTAAAAGCTCGTAGGGGTCTAGGGCTGGTCCAAAACATTTACAATAAAAAATGTCTATCTATAAATACAGAAATTAAACATTATAAGTCGGTAATTAAACCAATAATGCTATATGTCAGCGAAACCTTGACACTTACAAGGAAAACAGATATGGAAAACCTGAAGAAAGAGGAAAGGAAAATCATTAGGAAAATTTTGGGACTAAGATGGACCAAAGAGGGGTATAGATTACAGAAAAATTCTAAAATTGAAGAATATTCTAACATAGAGATAGACATGAGGAAGAGGCGTCTAAAATTCTATGGCCACATAATGAGACTTCCCGATCCCAGACTTACAAAAAAAATAGTAAGATACGTAGCATCCCTTGTTAATGGAGGAGAATGGATCAAAAATGTAAAGAAAGATCTGGAATTAGCCAACATTACTACTGAAGACATGAACAAAAGAAACAATTTCAAACTTAAAGTTGACAAATGGGAGGTCAAACCAGAGACAAAAGCGCCGAGAACTGGAACAAAATGGAGCGAAGAAAGAAAAGCTGAATTCTCGCAAAGAATGAAGACCTAGTGGGCAAACAAGAAGACTAAGACGCCCCAGAAGTGAACCATCTTTACTTAGCGTCTTCCATGTTGGGAGCTTTACGACTAATAATAATAATAATAATAATAATAATAATAATAATGATAAAAGAGGAGTACGGTTTCGCATGCATTATCCTGTTGGAATTTGGCGCCTATTTTTTCTGGAGGCTTAGGTTTGTGGACGTAGCCCAATTGGTCTATTTAAATAATAATAATTGATAATGAATGTTAATAAATGATAATCAATAATAATGAATAATAATAAAGACAAGTACGGTTTTTCATGCATTATCCTGTTGGAATTCAAACTTACCGCCATTTTTTGCTTCTGGAGGCTTAGGTTAGTGGACATAGCACAATTGGTCAATTTTCCCCGCCAAAATTCAAACTTACCGCCATTTTTTCTTGAGGGTTAGGTTAGTGACCGTAGCACAATTGGCCTATTTTCCCGCCAAAATCCGCCATCTTGGATGATGTCACACACTGTTGCCAAGTCTACATGCCGCCATCTTGGATGACGTCATCACCGCCATCTTAAATAGATTTAGCAACAATGCAGCATGTTGTGACACCCCCGTCGCCCTACTACTGACATGTTCAATATGCCTGCCACCATTGGCGCTGATGTGGCACAGACGAATAGCAAAATTCTGCATGTCGCTCTGAAGTGTCTGAACATTGATGCTGTCAATGACCTCATGAATGGATGTTTTCAGCTCGGCAATAGTTTTGTTGTTGTTGTGTTGTTGTTGTTGTTGTTGTTGTTGTTGTTGTTGTTCACCTTGTGTTTAATATACCTCCAGAAAGAGGAGTCACACGAGTTCAGATATAGAGTATATGGCGGCCATTCGAGGCTCATGCCAGTGGCCTCTGCATATCCCGGAGGCAGAATGTGGTCCCCAAAGTGCTCTTCCAAGACATCAAACAACCTCCTGCTTCGATGGGTCGAACTTCGTCTTGCATGAACCATATCTTGTCGAAATCAGGGTCTTTTGGATAATGGGGATGAAATCATCTTCGAAAATCTTCATGTACCGTTCGGTAGTTACCGTACCATCAAGGAATATCGCACCGATTATTCTGTGACTGTACATGACACCACTGTATCATCTGTTGAGGGTGGAGAGACTTCTCGATCAGAAAATGCGGACTCTCAGTCACCTAAATGCGCCAATTTTGCTTATTGACGAACCCATCCAAATGAAAGTCGGCTTCGTCGTTAAACCAAACTATGCTTGCACATACTAATTCCCATCATGCCCCATGGCCAACCATGCAGTTTGAACATCCTAATGCAAACCCTTGAGAAGTTGACGATTTTATTTCGTATAGTTTAATAATTGTATTCTTTTCTACACATTTGTTGTGGCTATCAATGGTATGTCTATATTACGAATCTATTTTCTGCTAAATGTTGGCTTTGCCTAGAAGTGAAAGTGATGGTAGAGGTGGTAAGTTCCTATGGAACAAAACTGTGTCATAAGTCCCTAGGCGTACACACTACTTAATCTAACTTTAACTTATGCTTAGGACAACATACACACCCGTGCCCAAGGGAGGACTCGAACCTCCGAAATGAATGACTAAGTAAATTAATGATGTGTCGCTTCGACTTTTCATGTACTTTCATTTCAAACCATGTATACCCAATATCAGTTATTCTGCTATTACACCATTGATCGTCTCCAAATAACACACAAGGAAACCGAAAACCAGCGTTGTTTTCTTCACAGCCACAAATTCATTTGTTCTTTTGGTAAGTTCTGGATTGAACAGATGGCATCGATTTTTTTTGTTTGCTGATGCAGATTCAGGGCTTTTATCTGAAATTTTTCACTGTGAGTCCTATTGCTAAATGGCATTTTTAATAACTCAGTTATTTTGTTCATGTTTGCTGCTTTCACAGTCAACTGAATTTTCGCTTACAGGTAACACACACACACACACACACACACACACACACACACACACACACACACACACACACACACACTATAGTGTTTCAAATACCTGACCTCACAATAACTACGTTTCCAGAATGAGATTTTCACTCTGCAACGGAGTGTGCGCTGATACGAAACTTCGTGGCAGATTAAAACTGTGCGCAGGACCGTGGCTCGGACTCGGGACCTTTGCCTGTTGCGGGCAAGTGCTCCACCAACTGAGCTACCCTGGCAAGACTCACGACCCGTCCTCACAGCTTCAGTTCTCCCAGTGCCACTTCTCCCACCTTCCAAACTTCACAGAAGCTCATCTGCGAACCTTGCATAACTAGCACTCCTGGAAGAAAGGATATTGCGGAGACATGACTTAGCCACAGCCTGGGGATGTTTCCAGAATGAGGTGGAGTGTGCGCTGATATGAAACTTCACAGTTTTAAACTACAACGTGTTTGTACAGAACTGTATTACAGGAATGTAGTAAGTATAAACAGACATACTACGCTGTTGTTTGGGAAACAGATGCTCAACAGGTGGTGAATATGTTAGTTTTTTTGTTCTGTACCAATGACCCAAATGATATGAAATATACAGGTATTCAAATAACGTCTCTTAGTCTCGAAATCTATGGGCATAATTATATTCAAATTATATGTAGCAATTTAGAACGATATTTAAGTGCATTATTTCTGTACTCGATTTAATTGAGCATTAATTTGCGATTACGATTCGCATTCGTATTAACTTACAAAAAGATTATAACACTGGATTACAAGACGTAAGACGTGTGAGCCCCGATGGTCGCTAGATGGCAGATCATGCCGCTGTAGGTGCTGCACTTCACTACTCTCTGGCACTAGGAACGTAGATCTCTGCAGCTCCACCTATATCATGAAAAAGGCCCCGTAAACGATCAGACATTTTGTCATAATTCATTATGCTTGCCAAGTATTTGACCGCGTACAGTGCAGTTTGACATGATTGTCAAGCATAGATTGTGTTTGACTCAGAGAAATTTTGATTAATTAACTTTCAAAAGATGTCGGACGTTGTTTGTGTTGACGTTTCGCCGCATATGTTCAGCGAAAAATTGTTTTATTACAATTTATCCCACTGTATCGTGAGTTTCCGCTACTATGAAAACTACGATCAAGTATAAAAACAAAATACCACTGATAATTGCCAAAATGGTAGGGGTACCATATCATACCCAGCTATATAAAAGTATGAAGAGGTTATGAACAAGATCAATATTTTACGCATACAGTGACATATAAGCGCAGTAGAATGAAATAAAAGAAATCGAAGTTCTCCTACTCTTCCATGGACGATGTGGGCTATTTTTTGCGGTATTTTAATGACCTGCCATTAAAAGTCCAAGTAGACGAGAATAAATTTTCGCATGTGTCTAAATAAGTTATTAAACGTTCAAGGGTCCACGTGCAGAAAGTTGATGTAATCATCAGGTTCTGAGTGAAACATTTCCATTAACCCGTGTCCAGTTGCATATTTCTAATTTTATATCATTCCCTGGACGGCGTCTTGATTTCTTGTTCTTTAAATACAGTGCCAGAGGCAATATTAGAAATGCTTTATCTGCATTTGTAGCTACTCCCAATAGTGCCAAAATACATGTACGAAAAGTGTCTGCTTCACAAATAAGGTTCAACTGACAAACTTCTTACTACGTGTACCGCCTCGTTTGACATATCTGTGGCTAGAATAGCGAAGTTGACAGGCAAGTTTCCTCTCATAGGAAGGACTTACTAAGTTTTAAAAAGTTTTATCGTTCATTCGAAGAAAGTTGATATAATAGTCAGGCACTGTGAGTAATGTTTCCTTCAGCATATTTTCATGGGTAAATATCATTTTAAGCCACTCCCTAGACCACAGCCTAGTTTTCTTCTTTTTGTTTAAAAACATTGATAAAGTCAATGCCAGGGCTTCTGTTCGCATTTGTGGATCAAAACACACACGAACAGCGTTTCTTTCAAAGTGATGTTACACTGACGAACATCGCTCGAACGTGTACGGGCTTGCTTGGCAAATCCGTGGCTAGATAAAAGCGATTTTGTCAAACACGTTTGATTGTTTACGGGAGCGTGTATAAACCGACGGCTGAGCCTTTCACACGATACTCATGACGGCAGACGGTGCACATGCTGCAGTTGGCACCAAGCTTCAGAGGCGCGAGAGCAAACACGGCCAAATGCGCCTCTTCAAATCAGAGAATACGTACTCTGAAACAATGTTTCATTTGCAGTTCGCATAGATTTCTCTTTCTTTCTTTTTCATAAAAATGATGTCACGACACAGCGGTACTATATCAGAAGCCACCCCTTGTCTCCATCATAATTTAAACTTCAAAATTGTCCAACACACCACCTTCTGAAGTTCCGTATTAATGGACAGGACACGCTAAAAACGTAACCTCAGCCGCTGCACAATGAAAATACAAACGTGACTGGCGGAAGAAACGCAAGCAACCCGAAATACACGCGCGAACTTCATGGCTATGTTCTTGCATTGCCTTCACTGAGTGTTTGGAGGAACAGTTTGCGTTTCAAACCCGTGCACCATTTGAGGACGTGCGGCTTGAAATGAATACTTTAGAGAGGGAATAAACGTAACAAACCCCTGCATGTTTTCGGGCACTATTGCCTCCTACTGAACACGGTAAAGGAAATAGAGGTGTGTGTGACAAAGTGAATTTTCCATACAGCATTAAGAGACTAAAATTCTAACGTAATTATACAGTAGCCATTTGGTAGTTGCAGATCCACTGAGTATATTTAAATATGAAAAATAGCTTTAAGATCGAAGGAAAATAATAAAATTTATTAATTTATCAAGAACAAAACTCAAAGCAAGAGTGCAAAGGGAATGGTGACAACTTCTATGTCATCATGACCCTACAATGAAAGAAAA
The DNA here is from genome assembly GCF_021461395.2 of Schistocerca americana. Taxonomy (NCBI): domain Eukaryota; kingdom Metazoa; phylum Arthropoda; class Insecta; order Orthoptera; family Acrididae; genus Schistocerca; species Schistocerca americana. Next base: position 20,885,470 of record NC_060119.1, on the reverse strand, counting down.
ATGCTGCATGTGTGTGTATTTCGTGAACTTTTGACTTTGAGGGAAGGTTCATATCCCATCTTATTGTAAAAGAGTAACATTAAATATTTCCATTTCTGATAACTAGAGCAGAAATAATAGTTGTAAAAGTTAAATTCAAAATACAATATGTGATCTTGACATGGTAACAACAAATACTTTTTCTTTAGGTAAAGAAATAAAAGGTATAATTACGCCTAAAAAAATTGGTCAATTTTAAATTCACAGTTCTACATCTACATTTATACTCCGCAAGCCACCCAACGGTGTGTGGCGGAGGGCACTTTACGCGCCACTGTCATTACCTCCCTTTCCTGTTAAAGTCGCGTATGGTTCGCGGGAAGAACGACTGCCGGAAAGCCTCTGTCCGCGCTCGAATCTCTCTAATTTTGCATTCGTGATCTCCTCGGGAGGTATAAGTAGGGGGAAGCAATATATTCGATACCTCATCCAGAAACGCACCCTCTCGAAACCTGGCGAGCAAGCTACACCGCGATGCAGAGCGCCTCTCTTGCAGAGTCTGCCACTTGAGTTTGCTAAACATCTCCGTAACGCTATGACGCTTACCAAATAACCCTGTGACGAAACGCGCCGCTCTTCCTGGGATCTTCTCTATCTCCTCTGTCAACCCGACCTGGTACGGATCCCACACTGATTAGCAATACTCAAGTATAGGTCGAACGAGTGTTTTGTAAGCCACCTCCTTTGTTGATGGACTACAATTTTCTAAGGACTCTCCCAATGAATCTCATCCTGGCACCCGCCCTACCAACAATTAATTTTATGTACGCATACTCCCAGATGTTTTACAGAAGTAACTGCTACCAGTGTTTGTTCCGCTATCATATAATCATACAATAAAGGATCCTTCTTTCTATGTATTCGCAATACGTTACATTTGCATATGTTAAGGGTCAGTTGCCACTCCCTGCACCAAGTTCCTATCCGCTGCAAATCTTCCTGCATCTCACTGCAGTTTTCTAATGCTGCAACTTCTCTGTATACTACAGTATCATCCGCGAAAAGCCGCATGGAACTTCCGACACTATCTACTAGGTCTATATATATATATATATATATATATATATATATATATATATATTGTGAAAAGCAATGGTCCCATAAGACTCCACTGTGGCACGCCAGAGGTTACTTTAAGGTCTGTAGACGTCTCTCCATTGAGAACAACATGCTGTGTTCTGTTTGCTAAAAACTCTTCAATCCAGCCACACAGCTGGTCTGATATTCCATAGGCTCTTACTTTGTTTATCAGGCGACAGTACGGAACTGTACCGAACGCCTTCCGGAAGTCAAGGAGAATGGCATCTACCTGGGAGCCTGTATCTAATATTTTCTGTGTCTCGTGAACAAATAAGGCCAGTTGGGTCTCACACGATCGCTGTTTCCGGAATCCATGTTGATTCCTACAGACTAGATTCTGGGTTTCCAAAAATGACATGATACGCGAGCAGAAAACATGTTATAAAATTCTACAACAGATCGACGTCAGAGATATAGGCCTAGTTTTTCGCATCTGCTCGACGACCCTTCTTGAAGACTGGGACCACCTGTGCTCTTTTCCAGTCATTTGGAACCTTCCGTTCCTCTAGAGACTTGCGGTACACGGCTAATAGAAGGGGGGCAAGCTCTTTCGCGTACTGTGTGTAGAATCGAATTGGTATCCCGTCAGGTCCAGTGGACTTTCCTCTGTTGAGTGATTCCAGTTGCTTTTCTATTCCTTTGACTCTTATTTCGATGTCAGCCATTTTTTCGTTTGTGCGAGGATTTAGAGAAGGAACTGCAGTGCGGTCTTCCTCTGTGAAACAGCTTTGGAAAAAGGTGTTTAGTATTTCAGCTTTACGCGTGTCATCCTCTGTTTCAATGCCATCATCATCCCGGAGTGTCTGGATATGCTGTTTCGATCCACTTACTGATTTAACGTAACACCAGAACTTCCTAGGATTTTCTGTCAAGTCTGTACATAGAACTTTACTTTCGAATTCACTGAACGTTTCACTCATAGCCCTCGTTACGCTAACTTTGACAACGGTTAGCTTCTGTTTGTCTGAGAGGTTTTGGCTGCGTTTAAATTTGCTGTGAAGCTCTCTTTGCTTTCGCAGTAGTTTCCTAACTTTGTTGTTGAACCACGGTGGGTTTTTCCCGTCCTCACAGTTTTACTCGGCACGTACCTGTCTAAAACGCATTTTACGATTGCCTTGAACTTTTTCCATACACACTAGACATTGTCAGTGTCAGAAAAGAAATTTTCGTTTTGATCTGTTAGGTAGTCTGAAATCTTCCTCCTATTACTCTTGCTAAACAGATAAACCTTCCTCCCTTTTTTTATATTCCTATTTACTTCCATATTGAGGGGTGCTGCAACGGCCTTATGATCACTGATTCCCTGTTCTGCGCTTACAGAGTCGAAAAGTTCGGGTCTGTTTGTTATCAGTAGGTCCAAGATGTTCTCCCCACGGGTCGGTCCTCTGTTTAATTGCTCGAGGTAATTTTCGGATAGTGCACTCAGTATAATGTCACTCGATGCTCTGTCCCTACCACCCATCCTAAACATCTGAGTGTCCCAGTCTGTATCTGGTAAATTGAAATCTCCACCTAAGACTATAACATGCTGAGAAAATTGACGTGAAATGTATTCCAGATTTTCTCTCAGTTGTTCTGCCACTAATGCCGCTGAGTCAGGAAGTCGGTAAAAGGAGCCAATTATTAACCTAGCTCGGTTGTTGAGTGTAGCCTCCACCCATAATAATTCACAGGAACTATCCACTTCTACAAGCATTCTAACATAGTTGTAGGAATCCACATGGGGTAGAAATGATGCTGCCTCGAGATTTCTTAAATACTGTATAAGAATGAATTGCGTACTGTTAAGTGAGGATAACATTGTCAAAATTGTGCCAGGGCTTATCACGACACAGTACACCTACCAATGTCTTAGAGGCTCTGTTTCTCTCTGACATCATGAGGGCTCACTCCGTATCTTCTGCCGAATTCCGCTCTTAAAGTATTGTCTTGGGATCATATTGAAAGGCGTAACACTGTGGACATTTGAGCGTTTATATCAAACAGATTCGTTTGCAAATGATGATGTTGACCGATGTCCTAATTTTTATTTATCCTTATTGGATTATAATAAAATTTTAGCAACAATCGAAATATAAAAAAAATGATCTGAACACAAACAAAACACACACAATTTTTCATGGCGGGGCAGAGAGAAGCATGTATCAGAATTGGTATATGTTTTTAAGGACACAGTAATGGGAAAGTTTCATCAACGTGTAATTCACTAACGATGCTTGGTACTCAGACATTACTAGTTTTAATCTGTCAAAGTTTTTATGCAATCTATGACTGTGCTCAACTTTGCATTTGTCTGACACACAATGTGTGTACTTGGTTCACCAGTCTTCCGACTGGTTTGATGCGACTTGCAACGAATTCCTCTTCTTTGCCTACCTTTTCATCTCAGAGTAACAATTGCAGCCTATAGCCCCAATTATTTGCTGGATATATTCCAATCTCTGTCTTCCTCTACTACAGTTTTACCCTGTAGCATCATGAAAATTATTCCATGATGTCTCATCAAATGTCCTATCACCCTGTCCCTCCTCTTTGCTGGTGTTTTCCATATACTTTTGTCCTCAATGAATCTGTAGAGAACCTACACATTCCTTACCTTATCAGTTCACCTAATTTTCAACATTCGTCTGACACACCACATCTAAAAATGCTGTAATTCTCTATTGTTCCGGTTTTTCTACAGTCCATGTTTCACTACCATATAATCCTGTGCTCCAAATGTACATTCTCAGAAATTTTGTCCTCAAATTATGGTCTATGTTTGATACTATTGGATTGGTGCATAGATTTGTAGTGTTTCTCTTTAGCATGTTGGTATTCTGGTTCCTATGGGTTTATTTATTGATTTACATTTTTTATATTTAGTTTACTGTTGCTATTCGAGTTTACATTTTGTCATTTGGACAGAGTGAGCGGAGCTTTGGATGCACAAAACGAGGTGCTAAGTGGAGAAATCAGAACATGTCCGAAATATTCTTCTGCTTGAGTTCAATAGAGGGTTGACAGCAACGGAGGTAGCTATAAAAAATGTGTCATGTATGGGGAAAAGGCGACTGGACAGAGCATGTCGAGAAAATGGTTCTCTCATTTTGAGGAGCATCGTTTTGATATTAGTAAGTTCTCATATTCAGGAAAATGTTTGGAGTTTGATGAAGATCATTTAAATGCATTAATCCACAATGATCCACATCAATGTATTCGAGAACTGGCAAGTGTGATGAACATTGTATTAGAGGTGTACAAATTCCCCTTGCAGCCTGCTTGCCCCTAGCTGCTCTGCAGCCATTCATGCAGGTCAGCCTGCCGCGACGTAAACACAAGAGTGCGCGCGTACTGAGGCATAGTGGGCAATGCGGCCGCCTTGGGCTCCCGCAAGCCCGGGCTACCTGGGTTCCCGCAGGCCTGCCAAGCTTCACGGGACCCGCTCAGCTTGCTGCGCCTGACAACAGGTTGCGCTGTCAAGCTACCGTGACCAGAGTAGCCAGGTAGTTAGCCTGCAGTTCATTTATCGCAACGGTGGAGGCAGCACAATGAATAGGTCGAACTTTAGTGAGATTGAAAAAAAATTGACAACTGGCGAATACATGCTGGTAACGAAACAGTGCACAAGTGCCGCATGGGAAACGTTTTCGTGTGTTTATGAGGCCGCTTCAAATAAATCGGTAGGTGTGTCTCAATGCAGACTATGTAAAGAGCTCTTAAGTACTTATTCGGGAACCTCGAGTATGTTACGACATGTGTGCAAATTTGACAAGCAGTTCCCTCACTCCGTAAATATCTCGAAAGAGGACAAAGATTTAGTGGCCGAAAAGTGCGTCGAAATGTGTGCTAAGGACCTGAGACCATTTAGCAGTATAGAGGGAGAAAGATTTCTTAATTTAGGGCAGACACTGATCGACATAGGTAAAAAATATGGCTCAGTTGATATTAAAAATGTTATGCCTTCCCAAGTGACAGTAGCTAGGAAAGTTCAAACCTTAGCTGATAAAGTGTGCAGCAAAATGCTCCCAGATATAGTGCATGCGATTAGTTCTGGTATATGTGCCAGTACAATTGATCTATGGACAGACAATTACAAAGGGGTGCATTACATGTCCGTGACAATACATTACATAAATTCAGACTGGCGTTTGAATAAATATGTACTAATGTGCTCTGCGTTTCCTGACTGCCCAAAAACTGGCTCAAATATTCGAAACGAGTTGGAAGATGGCTTAGAAACTATGGGTGTTTCTCGTGAAGACATTGCCAAAATTACGTTTGTCACAGACCAGGGCAGTAACATTGTCAAAGCTCCCGAAATATATCAGCGTCTTCCATGCATGGCTCATAGTATAAACACAGTCTTGAAACATGTTCTGAGCGAACAGTTTTTGAAAGAAAATGTTCCAAATATATTAGCCATTCTTAATACAGTGCGGGCTACGGTTTCGTACTTCAAGAGAAGAGAAAATGTATTTTCAGGACATCAAACCTTTGAAACAAGCCGCCGATGCCTTCCTAGAACAGAAAATGTGCGTTAGTATGTTGCATAAAATTGCAACGTTTATGGTGGCTAACTGCCGCACATTAAGAAAGTTAACTGAGGATGAAAAAATTGAAGTTTACCAAGCAGCACGACAGATGTGTGCTGAAGGTAAGCTCCTAATATTCGAAACGAGTTGGAAGATGGCACACAGGGATAACCTCGCTCTTGTCGTTATTTATTGCCAACTGCTAATTTTCACACCAAAAATATATACTTTATTTAAATCGTCCTGCAGTTAGTTTTGATCTTCTGGTGACTTTACTGGACGATAAATGAGAGCATCATCTAAAAACTATTATAATTTCAACTATGTGTAGTACGATCTTCACATTATTCGGCAAATATTAATTGGAACCTGTACAGTTTCAGTGCAAGTGCCCAATCACAGCACCCAAGAAACAAATCCAGGGCCGTACAAAATGGCGAAATTTGAGGACTGAGCAGAAGAGCCTCCTTTCCTACATGATGAAGTCAGCAGGTACATGCAAGAACACTGTGTGAACGAGGGAGATATTCTACAGTGGTGGAAAAATAACTCCCAACGACTTGCGTGTGTGGCAAGAAAAATGTTAAATATACCAGCCACTAGTGTCTCTAGTGAGAGAATTTTTAGTTGCGCTGGAAACCTAATTAGCAAAAACGATCACGTCTTAATGCAGACAGACTTAACGATCTCGTCATAATTAATTCAAACACTAATCAGCAGACACATTAAGAATACAGTAGAACATTAAACAGGAAACTATGAGTTTGGGCGTAAATTTACTAATTAAGAGTGCAGATTTCTTTCTTGTGCTTTCTGGGCGTCAAAATGTAATTTTATTCTTGTATTTCTATATTAAGGGGAATCCCACACGCAGAGTCAAGATGCTGAAGACCTAGACACTACAAATACTCCTAAAATGAAGAGCGTCTTTTTCCATGAATGTATTGTAGTAGGAATATAATGTAAACACTGAGACACACTCCACAGCATCTACATCTGCGTCATGAGGATTCAGACTCGTCGTTTACGTCTGTGTTACGAGGGTCTACAGTCGTCGTTTAGGTTTGCATCATGCAAGTAAACACTCGTCGTCTTAGTCTGCATCATGATGGTCCGAAATATGGTCCCTCATGACGCAGACCTAGACTACAAGTGTGGACTCTCATGACGCAAACGTAGGAGCCGCGAAAATGGCTCAGGGTCGCCATTGTATTCCCAGTACTATAGTTTTTAGACGAACTGGATACGAAACAAGTCCTTCGATTTTGTTAAAATGCATTTTGGCAATTTAGAATGATTTTGCCAACTTCGAATGAATTCACAGAACCAGTAAAATACATCCTGGAAACGTAGTTAAATATTTATATAATTGATGTCATACTTGGCTGAAACATACTAAAGTTAAAGAATCTAGACTTACAAAATCTTAATTTGGTTCTCATTGCAGTACAGTGGTTAATAGGGGCGTAGATAATTTATTCTTCTGGGGAGGTGACCAATCTTCTTTTTGGGGGGTGGAGGTTCACTTCTTTAGTACAAATATCCATCCGTTTCGGTGTTGAAAAGTGCAGCACAGACTGCATTGCGTTGCCTGGGCATTTATTTATTCCATACTCTCGTAGTCCATCTTCCCTCCCCTATTTTCTCTCTATCCATTTAGTCCTCTCCTACTATCTCTCTGATCACCTCCGCCCCCCTCCCCATCCCTTGGCCGGCCGGAGTGGCCAAGCGGTTCTAGGCGCTACTGTCTGGAACCGCGCGACCGCTACGGTTGCAGGTTCGAATCCTGCCTCGGGCATGGATGTGTGTGATGTCCTTAAGTTAGTTAGGTTTAAGTAGTTCTAAGTTCTATGGGACTGATGACCTCAGAAGTTAAGTCCCATATTGCTCAGGGCCATTTGAACTATTTTTGAACCCATCCCTTGGCCCATCTCCCCCACCCTCTATCCTTCTCCTCGTCCTCTCTCTGTTGGAAACCGCCACCTCAGTTCATCTCCTCTTCACCTATCTATGAAAACTCATATATATCTGTCAACTTTTGTGGTGATCAGTGAATCAGTGTCAAAGTTTATTGATAGGTAGCATTTATTAATACTTTTTGATACGCACCATTGATAGTTTTGTTTTCTGGTGCGTAAACAAATGAAGTTGAAGGTGTCCCGACAGAGGAATATGCGACATACAAATGGCCATATGAAAAACATGATTTTCAAGATTGATGCCACAAACATATAACAACTGCCCTTGCGATTTATCTATCGACATGGCAAATGTAAGCTGCACTGGAAATTATAACCGTTTAAAGTCGAATGGCACGTCGGTCGGAATCTTAGTGATACTGGAATCAAACTGTCCTCACCTCTGTACTTTCCTTTTAAAATTGTGACTTCGATTACGTTGTTCTTTAACTTCTTCCCCGCAAGCCGGGTGCCATTACAAAGACGTGGCTGGTTTACCTTTCGCAACATAATGATTGCCAATCCGACTTAATTACAGATTGGGAGGCGGTAATCCGGGGAAATCCAGCGAATTTAAAAATTCCGTAGGATAGTTGACTACATCATCTTGGTTAGTAATGGAATAAACCGACTTGTATGTCAGCAATTCGCCAGGTGTCATATTTTGAACCTGAAAATTCATTTCGTTAACATCAAGGTTTATTGCAGCCAATATAACACGTTCGCTCAACCAAAAATGGTTTGCAACTGTTAAACGACATTTGCTGTGCGCGAATTGTCTAACACGATGACTGTGAATGTGTCAGACAGCTCTCAAATTTCAAAAAGATCATAAACATTTCGTTTAAAAGAAATACACACACACACACACACACAAATATATATATATATATATATATATATATGTGTGTGTGTGTGTGTGTGTGTGTTGTTCTTGTGCTCTTCAGTCCTGAGACTGGTTTGATGCAGCTCTCCATGCTACTCTATCCTGTGCAAGCTTCTTCATCTCCCAGTACCTACTGCAACCTACATCCTTCTGAATCTGCTTAGTGTATTCATCTCTTGGTCTCCCTCTACGATTTTTACCCTCCACGCTGCCCTCCAATGCTAAATTGGTGATCTCCTGATGCCTCAGAACATGTCCTACCAACCGATCCCTTCTTCTGGTCAAGTTGTGGCACAAACTTCTCTTCTCCCCCATCCTATTCAATACTTCCTCATTAGTTATGTGATCTACCCATCTAATCTTCACCATTCTTCTGTAGCACCACATTTCGAAAGCTTCTATTCTCTTCTTGTCTAAACTATTTGTCGTCCACGTTTCACTTCCATACATGGCTACACTCCATACAAATACTTTCAGAAATGACTTCCTGACACTTAAATCTATACTCGATGTTAACAAATTTTTCTTCGTCAGAAACAAACGCTTTCCTTGTCATTGCCAGTCTACATTTTACATCCTCTCTACTTCGACCATCATGTTATTTTGCTCTCCAAATAGCAAAACTCCTTTACTACTTTAAGTATCTCATTTCCTAATCTAATTCCTCAGCATCACCCGACTTAATTCAACTACATTCCATTATCCTCGTTTTGCTTTTGTTGATGTTCATCTTATATCCTCCTTTCAAGACACTGTCCATTCCATTCAACTGTTCCTCCAAGTCCTTTGCTGTCTCTGACAGAATTACAATGTCATCGGCGAACCTCAAAGTTTTTATTTCTTCTCCATGAATTTTAATACCTACTCCGAATTTTTCTTTTGTTTCCTTTACTGCTTGCTCAATATACAGATTGAATAACATCGGGGAGAGGCTACAACCCTGTCTTACTCTCTTCTCAACCACTGCTTCCCTTTCACGTCCCTCATATATACATGCACATGTAAATATTCAAAAACCTTCTCCATGGAAACATGCGTACGTAGTGAACTTTCATGGTAACCCGCAAACGATGTCAAAATCTTTTGTAAGGTACTCTACTCAATGTACTGTCCGAAATATTATGTAGACAGTGATGTTCCTCTTGATGATCTAGTGTGCAAAATTTCTTCAAGATCGGAATAAAATTGTAGGTTGGTGTAGAAGTGTGTAAGTAAAGTACCCTCCGCCATGCACCATTCAGAATTTTAAGCAGACAGCGCCCTTCTTCCTGCTTTGAATAACAAGTGTGCCAAATTTCATCAAGATCGGAATAAATACGTACAATTTGTCGAATTCCGTTATGTAAAGGAACCTCTGCCATGCACCATACCAAATTTTATGTAGACTGTGACCTTCTCTTGGTTTCAAGGTATAGTGTGCAAAATTTCATCAAGATTGTATGCAATACAAACACACGGACACAATGAAAACGCACTTTCAGTTTTTGTCAAATTTTCAAATTTTTCGGTTGATTTTCGAAAAATTTTATTTCATAAAAACCTTGTCCTGAGAATTACGAACACAGCAAAAAAAATTTAGCCGAATTGGTCCACCCGTTCTCGAGTTTTACGCTTATCAACACATTTGGCAAATAATTTTTATGTATATAGATAAGAAGCCTGAAATACACGCGTAAAGGAAGAATATACAAATAAAACCCAATATTTTTTTACCTGAAATTTATATATATATATATATATATATATATATATATATATATATTACAAATGATTGAAGCGATTTCATAATTCACTGTAGCTCCATTCATTGACATATGGTCACGACACACTACAGATGCGTAGAAAAACTCAAAGTTTTGTTCGGCTGAAGCCGCACTTCAGGTTTCTGCCGTCAGAGCGCTCGAGAGCGCAGTGAGACAGAATGGCGACAGAAGCCGAGAAAGCGTATGTCGTGCTTGAAATGCACTCACATCAGTCAGTCATAACAGTGCAACGACACTTCAGGACGAAGTTCAACAAAGATCCACCAACTGCTAACTCCTTTCGGCGATGGTATGCGCAGTTTAAAGCTTCTGAAACCCTCTGTAAGGGGAAATCAACAGGTCGGCCTGCAGTGAGCGAAGAAACGGTTGAACGCGTGCGGGCAAGTTTCACACGTAGCCCGCGGAAAATTGGCTCATGCCACAACTGGAGACCGACAGCGCCGACTTCATCTTTCAACAGGATGGTGCTCCACCGCACTTCCATCATGATGTTCGGCATTTCTTAAACAGGAGATTGGAAAACCGATGGATCGGTCGTGGTGGAGATCATGATCAGCAATTCATGTCATGGCCTCCACGCTCTCCCGGCTTAACTCCATGCGATTTCTTTCTGTGGGGTTATGTGAAAGATTCAGTGTTTAAACCTCCTCTACCAAGAAACGTGCCAGAACTGCGAGCTTGCATCAACGATGCTTTCGAACTCATTGATGGGGACATGCTGCGCCAAGTGTGGGAGGAACTTGATTATCGGCTTGATGTCTGCCGAATCACTAAAGGGGCACATATCGAACATTTTTGAATGCCTAATAAAACTTTTTGAGTTTTTGTATGTGTGTGCAAAGCATTTTGAAAATATCTCAAATAATAAAGTTATTGTAGAGCTGTGAAATCGCTTCAATCATTTGTAATAACCCTGTGTATATATGTTGGGGTTTGTCTTTTGGTGCTCAGGTAAAATAAAAACTTTTGATTAACATTCATAATACGACAATGACGCGCGTAGACTAAACGGCTGCGTAGCGCAGCTCAGCAGTAATATGGGCAGGCAAGCAAGTTTCCCGCAGCCTGCCAGGGTTGGGTTCTGCTTGGCTTGGCTGGGAGTGAAGCAGCCTGCCCGTTCTGTTGACAACGCGCGGCGGCCTGCCCGCCTGGCCACCAGGCAAGCATGGGCGGGTTAAAAGTGGAACATGTACACCACTACATTGTATGCAATGAGAATGTTCAAAACTCAGGTGTATGGGTACTGTATGCTGTAAGCCAAAATCACAAAAATCAGTGGGTGGCCATATGTGCATCTTTGCTAGGTCATCAGCAATTCGTTCGTGAACAACGCTGGCCATTCCTATCCTGTTTGTTTGCTGTTGACGAAAAATGATGTTTTTGTTCTCACACAAGGAAAAGAAAGGAATGGTTGAGTCCAAACAAGGTTCAAAATGTTTCAAATGGCTCTGTGCACTATGGGACATAACATCTGTGGTCATCAGTCCCCAAGAACTTAGAACTACTTAAACCTAACTAACGTAAGGACATCACACACATCCATGCCCGAGGCAGGATTCGAACCTGCGACCGTAGTGGTCAGGCCTGTGCGCATCCAGGAAAGGTAACATTATGCATCTGGTGGAGCAGTAATGGTGTGGTATATTGCAAATTGCTTCCAAGAGAAAAAAAAATAATAATAATAATAAATTTTCATCTTTTCTGCTCTCTATCTAACAACCATCGATGCACTTTCTCTCCAGATGAAAATTTGCTCTGAACATGGGTTGACAAGTTTGTCGTGTCAAAACCATGTGATTTCTACAGTTTCGGAATCAAATATTACCCCAGCATTGGCAGACTGTTGTAAATAGTGAAGTAGAATATATTATTGTAATTAAAATCTCTCTTGTGTTTATTAAACTTATGAAAAAACACTGAACTTATGTAGCAATCCAACAGCAGACTTCTCTTGGCCAAGAACGCCTTGTTTTACCAGTGCTAGTGTGCCTTTTATGTCCTGCTTGCACCTTTCATCTTGAGTTTTTTGCCACCTACATAGCAGAATTCCTCACTTTCATCTACTTTGTGATCCCCAATTCTGATGTTAAGTTCCTTACTGTTCTCATTTCTGCTATTTCTCAGTACTTTCATCTTTCTTCAGATTACCTTCAGTCCAGATTCTATACTCATTAAACTGTTAATTACATTCAACAGATCCTGTAATTCACCTTCACTTCCACTGAGGATAGCGATGTCGCCAGCAAACCTTACTCTTGAACCTTTCTTTCATTCCAACCATTGCTTTGAGTGTTGGTGCTTTTGGATTCTTCAGTATGATGTGTTGTTTTTGTTTATCTGACTGACATACTGACTGAACAGCAGGGGCAAAGGACTATGTACATTTCTGTCTTACATCATTTTTCATTTGAGCACTTCGTTCTTGATTTTCCAGTTGGTTCTTGTACATATTGGATATTACCTGTCATTTCCCTACAGCTTATCCGTATTTTTCTCAGAATTTTGAACATCTTACATCCATTTTACATTATTGAATACTTTTTTCCAGGCCAAAAAATACTACGAATGTGTCTCGATGTTTCTTCAGTCTAGCTTCCATTATCAATCGCAATGTCAGAACTGTCTCTCTGACACCTTTACCTTTCTTAAGCCCAACTGATTGTCATCTAATGGAGCCTCAGTTTTATTTTCCATTCTCCTGAACATTATTCTTGTCAGCAGCTTGGATACACTGATAATCTGTACTTGTCAGCTCTTGCTATCTTTGGAATCGTGTGGATGATATTTTTCCAAATGTCTGATGGTGTATCTCCAGTCTCAGATTCTACATACTAATGTTAATAGCTGTTTTGTTGCCACTTCCCCAATGATTTTAAAAAATATGACGGAATGTTATCTACTTCTTGTGCCATATTTGTCGTTAAGTCTTCTGAAGTTCTTTTACATTCTGATTCTAATACTGGATGACATTCTCTTCTGTGCTGACTTCTGCTTCTTCCATCATGACACCAGACAAGTCCTCCCCCTCACAGAGGCTTTCAGTTTACTTTTTTCCACCAATCCACATTCTACTCTGCATGTCACAGTTGAATACCCACTGCACTCTTAATGATACCATTCTTCCTTTTAATTTCACCCCTTTTTTTACGTTTCTGTAAGCTAAGTAACTCCTCACAATGATTGTTACTTTTTCAATTTCCTCACAATTTTCATGCAGTCACCTCACCTTAACTTCCCTGTACTTCTCATTTATTTTGTTCCTAAGTGACTTGCATTTCTGTACTCCTGCGTTTCCCTGAACATTTTTACACTTCCTTCTTTCCTCAATCAACTGTAGTATTTCTTCTGTTACAAGTGGTTTCTTTGCAGTTACCTTCCTTATATTTATGATTTTCTTTCCAAATTCAGTAATTGCCCTTTTCAGAGGTATCTATTCCTCTTCAACTGACCTATTCATTATCACAGTGTCTACAGCCTCAGCAAACTTCAAGCTTATCTCTTCATTCCTTAGTACTTTTGTATCCCACTTCTTTGTGCATTGATTCTTCTCGACTAGTCTCTTAATGTTCAGCCTATTCTTCATCATTACTACATCGTGATCTGAGTCTATATCTGCTCCTGGGTACACCTTACAATCCAATATCTGATTTCAGAATCTTTGTCTGACCATGATGTAAGATAACTGAAATCTTTCCAAATCTCCCAGCCATTTTCTAGTATACCACCTCCTCTTGTGATAATCGAACAGGGTATTCACTATTACTAGTTGAAATTTATTGCAAAACTCAATTAGTCCTTCTCCACTCTCATTCTGACCACATAGCCCATATTCCCCTTTATGTCATTCTTCTATTCCTTGCCTTACAACCACATTCCAATCCCCCCAGACTATTAGATTTTACCTTTCATGTACTGAATATCTCATCCAGTATCCTCATCTGTTTCCTCTATCTCTTCATTTTCTGCTTGCAACATTGGCATATATAACAGAAATATTGTTGTTGGTGTTGGTTTGCTATCGAGTTTGATGAGAACTACTCTATTATTGAAATGTTCACAGTACCACATTCTCTGCTGTACATTCCAATTCATAACAAATTCTACTCCTGTTACAGCATTTTCTACTGCTGTTGGTATTACCCTGCACTCATCTGACCAGAAATCCTAATCATCTTTCCACTGCACTTCACCGACCCCTACGATATCTAGATTGAGCCTTAGAATTTCCCATTTCAGAGTTTCTAGCTTCTCTACCATGTTCAAACTTCTGTCATTCCACAACACAATTTGTTGAACATTAGCCTTTCACTGGTTATTTAATATTTTTCCCAATATCACAGCCCCCTTGGCAGATTCCTCCTGGTGATCCCAATGGGAGACTAGTCCAGAATCTTCTGCCCACAGAGCGATCATCGTGACACTTTGTTTTAATTACAGGCCACATGTCCTGTGGATAAAAATTATGTGTCTTTAATGCAGAGGTTTCCATTGCCTTCTGCACACCATTATCCACATTGATGTGGACATTATACATACAACTGGTACCATTTTCATAATATTTTTCTTAATCCACTCTGAATTTCCTATTGTTAGAGGGAGAGTGTACAAGGATAAGTCAATTATTATCCGCATAGTAGTTATAAATTTTATTTTAATCGAATAGGAAACTTATAAGAACATCATTTTTCGACAGTCTCCCTACGTTTCACCGCACTTGGTGCATCGTTGTATAAGCTTCCTGATGCCCACATAAAAGAAGGTTCTCGGTTGAGCTGTGAGCTAGGAATGCGCCACTTCTTCCACTGCTTCGTCTGTGGCAAATCGATGGCACCTTAATTTCAGCAGTGTGGGCAGCAGTATGTGAACAGGCATTGTCGTGCAACAACACAACACCTTCTGACAGCAATCCCGGCGTTCGCTTCGAACTGCAGGCTTTAGCATGGCAGTAAGCATCTCACTGTAACATACACTTTATATTGTTGTGTCCCGTTCCCCATAATGTTCCAGTACTAGACGTTGTGCGTCCCAAAAAACCGTATGCATCAGTTTTCAGGCAGACGGTTGGGTCTCTAACATTTTCTTGCATGGCAAATATGAATGTGTCCATTCCATACTTTGCTGTTTACTCTCCGGCTCGTAATGATGGATCCATGTTTCGTCACCAGTAATGATCCTGTCTAATAAGTTATCCCCTTCATTACCATAGTGATCCAATTTTTTTTTTTTTTCCTTTCTTTTTGGAGATGTCCTAGTGCGTTTGTTTATGCAAGCTGTTTTGCGACCCACCTTGCACAAACTTTATGAAACTCAAGTCTGTTGGGGATGATTTCGTAGACACAATCATGACTAATTTGCAGACGACGTGCCACTTCGTCAATAGTTAATCATCTGTCCAAGAGAATCAGTTCATGTGAACGCTCAATGGTTTCTTCATTTGTGACTGTAAACGGTCGTCCAGCTCCTTCATCATGTATAACACCTGTGCAACCACTTCGGAATTTTTCAATCCGTTTGTAGGCACTCCATTGTGACAAAACACTGTACCCGTACTGTACCGAAAGTCTTCAATGAATTTCAGCCCCTGATACGCCTTCCGACCACAAAAAACGGATCACTGAACGTTGCTCTTCTTTGGTGCAAATAGACAGCACAGCTGCCATGATTAACAGCACGCCAGCGATAACGAAACTAACCTAGCAGCTTGAAAACTGCAAAGATATAACAACAAATAAACAAAACATGTGTCATCAACATAAAAGGACAGTACTACCAAAATAAACAAAAATAGAACTAAATAGCGGATAATAATTGACTTACCCTCGTAGATTACTATTCTGGTTGGAACCTAGTGGCCATTTTACACTGCCCTTCTGACAAGACTAGTGGTGGGTTTGCCTTTGGTGCATTCATGTCCCACATAATGCTATATCACATAATTACAACACAATTTTTATAAAATGACTAATTCAAGTGTGGCACAGTTAACAGCTGAAAAATTTTCTATCTTACAAAATAGCTTCAAATATGTTTCTACTTCTCCCACGAGCTCATTTCACACATGCAGTTGGGAGAGCTGACAATCTTTAAGAGCTGAGCTGCGTTCTCTCATATCAGCTGTGGAGTAAGTGAGCCGTGTTACACAAGTGGGCATAGGCCTCTTCGCAGTTACAACTTTCACAAATATGTTTTGACAGAAAGAGAATATATGGACAACGTAGTAAAGAAAATCAAGCAGTACATGCCAGAGCAAACTTTTAAAAATTAGGCTAACTGGAAATGTGTGTCTAAAGAGAACTATCATATCAAAACAAATGTGCACTGTAACAACATATGAAAGAAGGAAAGATTTTCATTTGTAAACTTCAACCCCACAATATCCATGTTTGAAGCAGAGACCTTTGTGAAAAATGAAGACGAGCGAAAAAAATTCCTGTTCAGATGCCAGTAAACACAATGGAAGCATATCCAGTTTAGAGAAACAACATTTAAAATACAAACTACAACTTTGAATAACATTATCAGGCAGTGCTTGATTTCTGATGATGCGCACTGATACACTGTACCGGCACGTCTGATGAAAAAAGAGCATTAAAAGAAGACGCCCAAACATAACACTGCACATAGGTTGTCTCTGTGTCATGTACAGAGCTCACTGGTCTTCTTTTATGAAAGTTTATAGTATTCATTTGATTTATAATAATTTTGATATGGAGAAACTATTTTGGATTCACAATATGATGAGAACAACAACAGCAAAAGGGGGTGAAGTCAACTGGTGACCATACATGTTTTGCAGCCACTAAGATAGCTGCAAAGGCCCCACAGAAATCTCGAAACAAAATATCAGGAGACAGGGCTCTGGTGAGGCTACATCAGCCTTGCAAGATAGTAAGAGTCATGCATTGCTTTCCATATATATTCAAAAACACTTTGGGAATGTTCGATTTAAAGGAAAAGGACGTGGCTGTACAAACAGATAAGAAATGAAATGCTAAACCTATAGTGTCTAATATGGAAAACTGAAAATCTTACATTTGCTTGAATGACGAAAACCTAACATCTTAGTATTGGTAGAGACAATGTGGGTAGGGGGGAGGGGGGGGGGGACAAGAAAGAAACAAGCTGATTAGATGTTTTCGGCAGTACTGGACTGGAAATGAACTAAGAATATGAAGAAAAGTGGGTGGAGGCTTGTGAAATGGACTTGCAAAGAAAGGAGAGTGACAGGAAGAAGTAGTTTACAATGTCAATCAAGAGACAGAATCTTTAGGTACTGCAGGTACATGCTCTGTCAGTCAGAAAAAATACAACATCGAGGAGGAAATACTGACATAAGTAAATGGCCAAAATATGATCATCGTAGGTTAAATCTCTGCCCAGACTGGCACAGAGAGAAATGAATATGACAAGATACTGAAAAAAGAAGGCTATTGGATTTCTGCAAGAAATACAGCCTGACAATTCACAATTCATGGTACAAGAAATGAAATGTTCATAATGTAAAAGGAACACACTTGTGGATAGCATCGTCCTTAACAGGGAACTGAATAGGAACATCACTGAAATTAGGGTAATACTGTCAGTATCTAAGAGTGAAAGTGAAGAGTACCATGAGTAGTGATGGAAAGAATGGAACACACGGACTAGAGAGATAAGTAAGTCTGGAAAGAAAATAATAAGAAACCAGAGAAAACTAAGAGATAATCTTAGGAAATAAGACACCTACAAATCAACCTGGAACAGTAAAAAGGAATAGGAGACACTGAATACAACAAACACTTGATGAAGCTGCAATACCAGTTTGTGGAAGACCAAGTAAGACAAAGACAGAAGCAAACACTTTTGGAATTATTTTCTGTTTAGAAATGAAGTATTGTAATCATTTGAGAGTTTAATGTACACATCACTTTTGGATTCTTGCCGCTGACCATCGCCAGTTCTCTTCTTCCTTGCTTGTGACAGTCCTGACTGCTACAGTGACTGACACAACAATGCAAAGGACAAATACCTTATTGAGAAGTAGCAAGATGTGACGACAGTAGCAAGATGTGACGACAGTAGCAAGATGTGACGACAGTAGCAAGATGTGACGACAGTAGCAAGATGTGACGACAGTAGCAAGATGTGACGACAGTAGCAAGATGTGACGACAGTAGCAAGATGTGACGACAGTAGCAAGATGTGACGACAGTAGCAAGATGTGACGACAGTAGCAAGATGTGACGACAGTAGCAAGATGTGACGACAGTAGCAAGATGTGACGACAGTAGCAAGATGTGACGACAGTAGCAAGATGTGACGACAGTAGCAAGATGTGACGACAGTAGCAAGATGTGACGACAGTAGCAAGATGTGACGACAGTAGCAAGATGTGACGACAGTAGCAAGATGTGACGACAGTAGCAAGATGTGACGACAGTAGCAAGATGTGACGACAGTAGCAAGATGTGACGACAGTAGCAAGATGTGACGACAGTAGCAAGATGTGACGACAGTAGCAAGATGTGACGACAGTAGCAAGATGTGACGACAGTAGCAAGATGTGACGACAGTAGCAAGATGTGACGACAGTAGCAAGATGTGACGACAGTAGCAAGATGTGACGACAGTAGCAAGATGTGACGACAGTAGCAAGATGTGACGACAGTAGCAAGATGTGACGACAGTAGCAAGATGTGACGACAGTAGCAAGATGTGACGACAGTAGCAAGATGTGACGACAGTAGCAAGATGTGACGACAGTAGCAAGATGTGACGACAGTAGCAAGATGTGACGACAGTAGCAAGATGTGACGACAGTAGCAAGATGTGACGACAGTAGCAAGATGTGACGACAGTAGCAAGATGTGACGACAGTAGCAAGATGTGACGACAGTAGCAAGATGTGACGACAGTAGCAAGATGTGACGACAGTAGCAAGATGTGACGACAGTAGCAAGATGTGACGACAGTAGCAAGATGTGACGACAGTAGCAAGATGTGACGACAGTAGCAAGATGTGACGACAGTAGCAAGATGTGACGACAGTAGCAAGATGTGACGACAGTAGCAAGATGTGACGACAGTAGCAAGATGTGACGACAGTAGCAAGATGTGACGACAGTAGCAAGATGTGACGACAGTAGCAAGATGTGACGACAGTAGCAAGATGTGACGACAGTAGCAAGATGTGACGACAGTAGCAAGATGTGACGACAGTAGCAAGATGTGACGACAGTAGCAAGATGTGACGACAGTAGCAAGATGTGACGACAGTAGCAAGATGTGACGACAGTAGCAAGATGTGACGACAGTAGCAAGATGTGACGATAGTAGCAACAGTGTCTCATAATGAAGATGGGGAAAATGGAGAAAAATTTGCAATATGGATTTGTATGCATCACTGTTAGTATCTGTTGAGCTACGATGAAACCACTTACACTGTCTGAATGGGAATTTTAAGCTAGATTAAAAATTTCTGAAGCTGTTTTACAATACATAATTAGGCACTAATTTTTGAAACTGAGGAAGTGGTCAAGGAGATATCAATGGATTACATTTCTCGAGAACCGTAAAAGAGTAAATATATTTGTGGAACACTATATATTAGCTGTCAGACACTGTATAATTCTAATTAACTTTAACCATTAACCCCAACAAATGAAGAAAAAGCACCACCACACACAGCAGTGTGTGATACCATTAGTACATAGCAATAATAATAATAATAATAATAATAATAATAATGCTAAAGATTTATATGTTTATGATATAATTACTGACTCTGGAAACTACAATGAAGAGCCAAAGAAATAGGTACAACTGTGTAATATCATGTAGGGCCCCTGCGAGCATGCAGAAGTGCCACAACACGACGTGGTGTGGACTCGATTAATGTCTGAAGTAGTGCTGGAGGGAACTGACACCATGAATCCTGCAGGGCTCTCTACCAATCTGTAAGAGTACAAGGGGGAGGAGACCTCTTCTTAACAGCAAATTGCAAGGCATCCCAGATATGCTGAACAATGGGGAGTTTGGTGGCCAGCAGTAATGTTTAAACCCAGAAGAGTGTTCCTGGAGGCACTCTGTAGCAATTCTGGCCATGTGGGGTCTAACATTGTCCAGCTGGGATTGCCCAAGTTTGTCAGAATGCACAATGGGAATGAATGGATACAGGTGATCAGAAAGGGGCCTATGTACGTGTCACCTGTCAGAGTCATATCTAAACATAACAGGTATCCCGTATCATCCAACTGCAAATGCCCCACACCATTACAGAGCCTCACCAGCTTGAACAGTCCCCTGTTGACATGCAGGGTCCATGGATTCATGAGGTTATGTACATACCTGGACCCGTCCATCTGCTCAGTACAATTTGAAACAAGACTCGTCCAACTAGGCAACATGTTTCCAGTCATCAACAGTCCAATGTCAGTGTTGACGGGCCCAGGCAAGGTGTAAAGGTTTGTGTCACGCAGTCATCAAGCCTTCAGCTTCAAAAGCCCATATCGATGATGTTTCATTGGATGGTTCACACACTGACACATGCCAATGGCCCGGAATTGAAATCTGCAGCAATTTGTGGAAGGGTTGCACTTCTGTCATGTTGAACAAATCTCTTCTGTTGTCTTTTTCCAGCCGCAGCAATGTTGGTGATTTAATGTTTTGCCAGATTCCTGACATTCACGGTACATTGGTGAAATGACTGCATGGGAAAATCCCTACTTCATTGCTACCTTGGAGATGCTGTGTCCCATCGCTCGTGTGCTGACTATAACACCACATTCAAACTCACTTAAGTCTTGATCCTACCATTGTAGCAGCAGTAACCCATCTAACAACTGTGCCAAATACTTGTTGTCTTGTGTAGGCGTTGACAACCATAGTGTCGTATTCTGCCTGTTTACATATCTCTGTATTTGAACACGCATGCCTATACCAGTTCCTTTGGTGCTTCAGTATATATGACAACCATTAAGTACAGCGTGATCGCAGTACAAGAAACACAATGATTGTATGTCTGTCTGACGTTAATTTTTAATTTCCAACAATTTTTTTTAGGAATGGGGTGGGGGGGGGGGGGGGGGGGAGAAAACAACAAGTGAGAACTCTTGATTAAGATTATACAAGAAGTGTTAAGATACAAGGTGAACCTCAGGAAGTGTGGCTACACCACTGAGGAGGAATTACAGGAGTGTTACGACCTACAGGACACACATCATCTGGACTGCAGTACCTGCCCGATCCTTGCATCAAATAAGATCTGTAGTCTAAGTCCTGGATACGTAAACTAACATAAATAAAAAAATTATTGGTAACATTTTGATTGGCATATTAGTTTACTTATTTTGGTGTATTTTATCATAGCCTCTATAGAACAAAAGAATTTTTTTTTCTGGTGCAAGGGAGTGGGGCGCCCAGACACAGCAAGGGGGTGTAGCACTTAGATAATGTGAAGCCTGTGTGAAGGCAGACCAGATAGTGCAATGCTATGTCATGAGAGGAAGCTGTGTCATCTGGGGCAACAGTATGGCATCTACATCTACTGGACTTTGTCAGTTTTGTGAAGTGCCATATAAGGTAGAGAACTGGTGGAGTTTGGCTCAGAATTTGCAGCAGTGTAGGCTGTCATGCGAAACCTAAATTATTTCTGGGTGGACACACTGACACTAAAAGTTTTCCTGTGGCGTCTTGATCTTAGAATTTAGACAAATGAAGTGAGGAAACTGAAATACTTGTGCCACTGACAGCAATAAACTTGGTAGAAAAATTATTGCAAAACAAGTTAACTACTTGCTTGATAAGTTCCCAGGAATTAACGCCGGTTAATATTGTAAAAACCGCACAATATTTCAGCGAGACAACTGCGTGCCATCTTCAAGTGCTACTGTCACATCACTGAGAAGCTTGCCAATTTATATGTTGGCTTCCTAGAACACTGCAGGCGCCAGCGGGGCATAATGTCATCGAAGTCCAATCGTGGACGGTGTCGAATACCAGAGCCCTCTGCTGGAGAAACGGGTCACGGTCTGCGGAAGCACACCCCGGCGCGGGAAAATGCGGCCGGGAGCGATGGACCCCGTATGTGCGCTCGATTTAAGCATCTGCGCTAAGGTTTCCCATCTGCGTTGACTCGGTGCAGTTGCTAGTCTTCGGCTGACGATTCCTTAGTGCCGCCAAAGCTGGCTCCCAGCCTTTGCTCAGGTGAAACGCCGTGTCTCTGTTTATTGGGTCACTGCTTATACGTATTTCAACCGCCTCTTTGATGATGGAGTCCCAGTATGTGGAAGCATACGAGAGGATCTTGGTTTCTTCATAGTTCATGACGTGTCTCGTGTCAAGGCAGTGTTCAGCAACCGCAGATTTCTCTGGCTGACCCAACCATGGGTGACGTTTATGTTCGCATCTTTAACCGTATGACACGTCTGGCCAATATAAGACTTCCCACAGTGGCACGGGATTTTATATATTCCTGGTCTCCTCAGGCCGAGGTAGTCTTTAACAGAGCCCTGCATTGATTACACTTGTGCTGGAGGCCAGAAAATACATTTAAACTGGTATTTCTTGAATATTCTGCCCACCTTAAAAGACACGCCACCGACATATGGTAGAGAAAACAACCCCGTGGTGTTCTCTGCTTCTTCAGGCTGTTCTTGAGGTTTGGAGCGTGCTGGTCGAAATGCATTCCGGACCTGCTTCTCGGAGTACCTGTTCTGGGCAAACACAGAGCAGAGATGGCTAAGCTCTGTTGATAAGCTGTCCTGATCTGAGACAGCTCTAGCCCTCTGCACTAGCATCTGTAATACACTGCTGCACCATGAGGGACGATGACAGCTTGTAGCTTGTAAATACAAGTCTGTGTGCGTAGGCTTCCGGAACACATTGTGACCCAAGGAGCCGTCTCATTTTCTACGAACTAAAACATCCAGAAACGAGAGCTAACCATCTTTCTCTACCTCCATGGTGAAACAGATGCTTGGATGGAGGGAGTTCAGATGTTCCGGAAAAGAAGGAAGTGTTGCTGTCCCATGCGGCCATACCACAAACGTATCATCTACATACCTCCACAAACATTTGGGTTTCAAAACTGCCGTCTTAAGTGCTTTGTCCTCGAAATCTTCCATAAAATGATTAGCTACTATGGGAGACAGAGGGATACCCATAGCAACACTGTCAGTCCGCTCAAAATACTGGTCGTTAAATAAGAAGTAAGTCGAGGTAAGCACGTGTTTGAAAAGGTATACGATGTCCTCTTCCAGCTTAGCTCCTACGAGTTGTAAATGAGTCCATCAGAGGCACCCGTGTGAACAAAGAAACCACATCGAAACTCACTAGCAAGTCGGTAGATGCTAGGTGCAGGTTCTCCAGTCGCCGTATAAAATCTTCTGAGTTTCGAATATGGTGTTCACATTTCCCCACCATGGGACTCAGAAGAGAAGCCAGATGTTTAGCTAGGTGGTATGTTGGGGCACCTATATTACTGACAATAGAGCAAAGCGGAACATTCTCCTCATGTATCTTTGGCAAGCCATAAAGGTGTGGCGGAACTGGTACTCGTTCTCTTAAACTCTTCTTCAGATGGTCAGGAAGTCGGCTGAATTTGAGGAGAGCAGATGTCTTCCATTGTACGGCATCCGTCGGATCTTTC
Organism: Schistocerca americana; assembly: GCF_021461395.2. Lineage (NCBI taxonomy): Eukaryota > Metazoa > Arthropoda > Insecta > Orthoptera > Acrididae > Schistocerca > Schistocerca americana. The sequence continues at coordinate 20,861,603 of NC_060119.1, read as the reverse complement.
TGGAGACGACGATATGCTGTATCATGTAGTAAGTCCATCATCTTGCCAAAATAAGATGTAGCAGGCAGAAGAACAGTGGTGTTACCCTTGTCAGCTGGTAAAATTACTATATCATTGTCTTCTTTTATAGAATGAAGCGCTCGTCTTTCTTTAATGGTGACGTTCTGCTTGGGTGCAGGCATCCTGGTTATTGATCTGCAAGCCTCTCCCCTTATTTCTTCAGCAGCATCACGCGAGGTTGGGTCAGCCAGAGAAATCTGCGGTTGCTGAACACTGCCTTGACACGGCATGAACTATAAAGAAACCAAGATCCTCTCGTATGCTTCCACACACTGGGACTCCATCATCAAAGAGGTGGTTGAAATACACTCCTGGAAATTGAAATAAGAACACCGTGAATTCATTGTCTCAGGAAGGGGAAACTTTATTGACACATTCCTGGGGTCAGATACATCACATGATCACACTGACAGAACCACAGGCACATAGAAACAGGCAACAGAGCATGCACAATGTCGGCACTAGTACAGTGTATATCCACCTTTCGCAGCAATGCAGGCTGCTATTCTCCCATGGAGACGATCGTAGAGATGGTGAATGTAGTCCTGTGGACCGGCTTGCCATGCCATTTCCACCTGGCGCCTCAGTTGGACCAGCGTTCGTGCTGGACGTGCAGACCGCGTGAGACGACGCTTCATCCAGTCCCAAACATGCTCAATGGGGGACAGATCCGGAGATCTTGCTGGCCAGGGTAGTTGACTTACACCTTCTAGAGCACGTTGGGTGGCATGGGATACATGCGGACGTGCATTGTCCTGTTGGAACAGCAAGTTCCCTTGCCGGTCTAGGAATGGTAGAACGATGGGTTCGATGACGGTTTGGATGTACCGTGCACTATTCAGTGTCCCCTCGACGATCACCAGTGGTGTACGGCCAGTGTAGGAGATCGCTCCCCACACCATGATGCCGGGTGTTGGCCCTGTGTGCCTCGGTCGTATGCAGTCCTGATTGTGGCGCTCACCTGCACGGCGCCAAACACGCATACGACCATCATTGGCACCAAGGCAGAAGCGACTCTCATCGCTGAAGACGACACGTCTCCATTCGTCCCTCCATTCACGCCTGTCGCGACACCACTGGAGGCGGGCTGCATGATGTTGGGGCGTGAGCGGAAGACGGCCTAACGGTGTGCGGGACCGTAGCCCAGCTTCATGGAGACGGTTGCGAATGGTCCTCGCCGATACCCCAGGAGCAACAGTGTCCCTAATTTGCTGGGAAGTGGCGGTGCGGTCCCCTACGGCACTGCGTAGGATCCTACGGTCTTGGCGTGCATCCGTGCGTCGCTGCGGTCCGGTCCCAGGTCGACGGGCACGTGCACCTTCCGCCGACCACTGGCGACAACATCGATGTACTGTGGAGACCTCACGCCCCACGTGTTGAGCAATTCGGCGGTACGTCCACCCGGCCTCCCGCATGCCTACTATACGCCCTCGCTCAAAGTCCGTCAACTGCACATACGGTTCACGTCCACGCTGTCGCGGCATGCTACCAGTGTTAAAGACTGCGATGGAGCTCCGTATGCCACGGCAAACTGGCTGACACTGACGGCGGCGGTGCACAAATGCTGCGCAGCTAGCGCCATTCGACGGCCAACACCGCGGTTCCTGGTGTGTCCGCTGTGCCGTGCGTGTGATCATTGCTAGTACAGCCCTCTCGCAGTGTCCGGAGCAAGTATGGTGGGTCTGACACACCGGTGTCAATGTGTTCTTTTTTCCATTTCCAGGAGTGTATGTATAAGCAGTGACCTTATAAACAGAGACACGGGGTTTCACCTGAGCAAAGGCTGGGAGCCAGCTTTGGCGGCACTAAGGAATCATCAGCCGCAGATTAGCAACTGCGCCGAGTCAACGCAGATGGGAAACCTTAGCCCAGATGCTTAAATCACACGCTAACACCTCATGCGCGTATACGGGGTCCAGCAGAGGGCTCTGGTATTCGACGCTGTCCACGATTGGTCTTCGATATGCCACCGCAGGCGCCTGTGCTGTTCTAGGAAGCCAACATATAAATTGGTGAGCTTCTCAGCAACGCGACAGTAGCACCTGATGACGGCGGGCAGTTGTCTCGCTGAAATATTGTGCAGTTTTTACAATACTATCCGGCGCAATTCCTGAGAACCTATCAAGCAGATGCAGCGCGGTAAAAACCTCAAGCAGCACAAGTTAAGTAGTTGACTGCAAACCAGGGAGTGCCCCAGCTCAGATAACAAATGACATCAAGAAAGAAGGTCATTTATCTGTAAGACTCTACATTTGTATGCTGTCATGCTTGGAGGCTAACACATCTAAAGAACACAAGCACACAAATCACTTTGTAATGGACAGCAGATTCACAAAGAGGCACAAATGAGGTATTGTGTGGTAAAAAGCAAAGCATATGCTTGAAACATAACATACGGTACTTACCAAAGTCTTATTTCCCTGAATGGAAGTTTCTTTGTTGTATACATACTCCCTTTGTCATCAGTCATTGAAGTGCAAATGGAATGGGACAGCTTATGGCAAAGACCTGGATAACATAACTACTACAACTTTTGATATACCACTTCTACAGTGTGCATTGGTCCTGTCTGCTGGGTTTTAACAATTCCTTTAGGAATCTGCAGCTTTTTGCCAAACGATACCTCATTTATGACTCTCATAAATCTACTGATCACAGCTGCCTCATCAGCCACTCGTACTTTTGTAGTCTTGTGGATTCGTTAACCTTCAAATGTCAAATGCGTACAAATGCACAGTTTCACAGATACATGGCCTCACTGGATCCCAGTACAGACACGTAACTGTTCTCATTCGGTTTCAGCCATTTGAGGTGGCACCCTGCCATTTTATGCTGAGTTGCGGAAGACTGCTGACCTGCTTCCTGTAGTGCTACTTACCAGTTTGGGGAAAGTAGCAGCGCATTTCAGAGTATTTATTTTACTAATTTTGTTTTGTATTTATGCACGTACAGGGATGCAGTACATCTGCAAGGCAGAACAACGTTAGTAGCTTTACTAGGCTTCACGGTACCCTGCTCGTTTGGGGAGATGCATTGCATGCAACAGAATGGAGTACTGCGATAATGCGTGTGATGTCGTGGAAGAAAAAGCAGTAAGCTGTATTCCATCCATCTGGCGGTACGAGCTAAGAGCTACCATTTGTATCACACAGAAAACGTGTACTGTCGCAGCTCACATATTTGTTAAGTGTAACCATCTTGTAAAAGGAAGATCTATATGATCTGATTCCCGCATGCCGGTAGTAGCGAGAGGCCACTTAAAATATCTGTTTACGAGAGTGAGTGAATCGAGTACTAAACTCGATACAAATAAGGCTGACAAATGCGAGTAGTAAAGCTCGAGGGGATGAATTAAATGCAAGTGCAAAAGCTCGAAGTATTACTGTTTAAAAGGCAATGGCCAAGGCAAAGGAACAAACAATTAATGAATTTAACAACAGACTAGAAATCACAAATACTGCTTTAAAAGATAACATAGGTAAGCCAGTTCAGACAATCAAGGAGCATATTACTGACTCTTCTAATTAGAAATTAACAGTAGAATATCACAGTTACAAACTACAACTACACAGTGTGACTTAGTGAGGAGTTTAGAGGTGTAACTAAGGATTTAAAACTGAGAAAAGAATTTATTGTAGTCCATAAATTAATCTCAGACACAACTATCTTGACTGACTGTGTTAGAGCAAAATGGGGTCTTGGAAGGAACTACCATCCCAGGCACTACACTAACATCTTTCGAGGTTATCCGAATTAAAGGTACAACAAGATATCTGATCTTCATGTACCCTTACAATAACAGTGGTGGAAGACTTATTTAACTCACTTTTGTTAACAATTTCAATGTTTTCTTTTCTCTTTTTTTTCTTCTCTGGTATGTGGCATCTGCTCTTCTGATGTGTCTCATGTTTACCTATGATTATGTACCAGTATTTTCATATGACTAACCACAATTTAATTAGTGTTAACGTTCAGTAAATTGATTACTTGTGAAAAGGACAGAGTCAAACTCAGCTATGCACATGTGTTTCAATTTTATGTAATGTCAAAGACTAATTTTAAATATTTGTGACAGTCAAAAAGAGACGTACGTGTGTGTGTGTGTGTGTGTGTGTGTGTGTGTGTGTGTGTGTGTGTGTGTGTGTGAATTCTTAAGGGACCAAACTGCTGAGGTCATTGGTCCCTAGACTTACACACTACTTACACTAACTTATGCTAAGAACAACACACACACACACACACACACTAATGCCCAAGGGAGGACTCGTAACGTCTGGCGGGAGAGACCATGCAATTCGTGACATTGCGCCTCAAACTGCACGGCAAAAAGAGATGGAAAAGTAGATTGCAGGTGGAGGGCAGATAGCCATGTCCATATATTAAGCAAACTGAGGTGTATGGATCAATTTATGAATCCCGGGTAATGTCTCTGATGCTCTTTTCGACCCCACAGACTAGCAGAAATGACAGCCAAGTGCCACTGACTGTCATTCTTGTCCAGTGTGGACCAAGCACAGTGACGCGCGCAAGGTCCCAGTTGGCTGTTATACTATTTCCCATTTAGATTTCTGTATAACACTTCTTTTGCTGTCCTCTTTAAAAATGTATTTTCTTCAGCTGTCCTACATCCAGCAGTTACATATTGAGATGCGAAGTACTGTTAAGGCGGGTCCACACAGCGCGCCGCGCTGCGCAAAACGGCTCTGCGCAGCTCTGCGCGCTCAGTGTTGATGGCGAACCGTGCTGCGCCGCGTCGTGCCGCGCAGTTTTCCGGCTGTTGTCGGTACATCAAAGGAAGTGGTGCTCAGTTTAGACGGGGCTTCGGCTCGCTCCATCTTCAGACTGTGCACGCACTCCAACTGGAACACAGTGCGCGCTTTGGAGCGGCGGGGCGCGGACGGCGAACTCCTCTCTGCTACAACTGTGCGTGGGGTGCAGCAGCGAGGCGCAGCACAGCGCGGCGCGCTCAGTGTGGACCCGCCTTTACGCAAACAGTTAAGTGTGCTCATTCTCTCTCATAGGCATTTCCCGGCACTAAGTGCACGATAACGCGCAGAATGTTCTTATCGTGCAGTAGGAAAATCCAGATACATATGCTTAATTTCTTTCTATGTGTTAAAATACTACTCAAGGCCAGGGTCCTATAATTTTTGCAGAGGGCAAACAATCTGTACTTGAAGGGAGGGGGGAGGCAAGGATAATTCATAAGGTGAGATAGTGAACTCTGTGGTCCTATCTTTCCGGAGCAACTATGACACATATAACGTCCTGGAAATATACACCCAGAGGTAATGGTGTCAGGAGTACATGACAGCATTAACAGATGGAATAAAAAAAAAGACCTCGTGTCTAATTTGCAGAAATTGTGTAAAACTGTCACAAGCCACAAATAATAAAAGTTAAAGGGACTTACGTGTTTCAATCGTAATATTACATGGTTAAGTAAGTCACTATTTAGAAGGATATACAAATCTGTATCAGATGGCATCGAATTGCATTATAATCTATCACATCTATAGTGAATGGAGGATGAGGCATTCTGTCACAATATGTTGACAGTCACCACGTCTCTCTCGCAGGAACTTCAGGCAAACTGTACATACAAATAACAAGTAGCAAGGAGTAATTAGTAATGGGCACTTTCGATACACTGTACACCTTCACATTCATGCTACATACAGGCCACACTTACTTGAAAGGATACATTACCACTCACCATATAGTGGAGATGCTGAGCCACTGACCCGCACAAAAAAAACCACCCAATAACACCTGCTAACCAAGTAAGATTTTGACCAAAAAGATTTCACTATCACAACTATAATAATTATGTAATAAGGCACTAGGTAACATTACAGTACCAATACACCTGTTACCATCTCTCACTTTCCAAGGCAAGTTAAGAATATAATAATTATAAATAAAGAATACCACCATTCAAGTAGTTTCTTTACTTCTGAATGCTTATCTACCTAACTGCAGTATATATATATATATATATATATATATATATATATATATACACACACACACACACAAAGATGATGTGACTTACCATACGAAAGCGCTGGCAGGTCGATAGAAACACAGACAGACACATACATACACACAAAATTCAAGCTTTCGCAACAAACTGTTGCCTCATCAGGAATGAGGGAAGGAGAAGGAAAGACGAAAGGAAGTGGGTGTTAAGGGGGAGGGTAAGGAGTCATTCCAATCCCGGGAGCTGAAAGATTTACCTTAGGGGGGAAAAAGGAAAAAAGGACGGGTATACACTCGCGCAAATAACACACACATCCACACATATGGAAAGAAGGGTTGCAGCCTTAAAGTTCCCATCTCTGGCTGCAACCCTTCTTTCCATCAGTCCCTATACTAGTTCCAAACTGAACAATCCATTGCCCTCACCCACCTAATCCTTCATCTACACATCAACTCAGCCAATGAACACACCCGTCAACTCCTGGAATCGCCTGGAATCCTTACCCAATCCGTTACCCCCAGAAACCATCCTTGTAACCATTGATGCCACTTCCTTATACACAAATATCCCGCACGTCCAGGGCCTCGCTGCGATGGAGCACTTCCTTTCACGCCAATCACCTGCCACCCTACCTAAAACCTCTTTCCTCATTACCTTAGCCAGCTTCATCCTGACCCACAACTACCTCACTTTTGAAGGCCAGACATACCAACAATTAAAGGGAACAGCCATGGGTACCAGGATGGCCCCTTCGTACGCCAACCTATTCATGGGTCGCTTAGAGGAAGCCTTCTTGGTTACCCAGGCCTGCCAACCCAAAGTTTGGTACAGATTTATTGATGACATCTTCATGATCTGGACTCACAGTGAAGAAGAACTCCAGAATTTCCTCTCCAACCTCAACTCCTTTGCTTCCATCAGATTCACCTGGTCCTACTCCAAATCCCATGCCACTTTCCTTGATGTTGACCTCCACCTGTCCAATGGCCAGCTTCACACGTCCGTCCACATCAAACCCACCAACAAGCAACAGTACCTCCATTACGACAGCTGCCACCCATTCCACATCAAATGGTCCCTTCCCTACAGCCTAGGTCTTTGTGGCAAACGAATCTGCTCCAGTCCAGAATCCCTGAAGCATTACACCAACAACCTGACAACAGCTTTCGCATCCCGCAACCACACTCCCGACCTGGTACAGAAGCAAATAACCAGAGCCACTTCCTCATCCTCTCAAACCCAGAACCTCCCACAGAAGAACCACAAAAGTGCCCCACTTGTGACAGGATACTTTCCGGCACTGGATCAGATTCTGAATGTGGCTCTCCAGCAGGGATACGACTTCCTCAAATCCTGCCCTGAAATGATATCCATCCTTCATGAAATCCTCCCCACTCCACCAAGAGTGTCTTTCCGCCGTCCACCTAACCTTCGTAACCTCTTAGTTCATCCCTATGAAATCCCCAAACCACCTCCCTACCATCTGGCTCCTATTCTTGTAACCGACCCCAGTGTAAAACCTGTCCCATGCACCCTCCCACCACCACCTACTCCAGTCCTGTAACCCGGAAGGTGTACACGATCAAAGGCAGAGCCACGTGTGAAAGCACCCACGTGATCTACCAACTGACCTGCCTACACTGTGACACATTCTATGTGGGAATGACCAGCAACAAACTGTCCATTCACATGAATGGACACAGGCAGACAGTGTTTGTTGGTAATGAGGATCACCCTGTGGCTAAACATGCCTTGGTGCACGGCCAGCACATCTTGGCACAGTGTTACACCGTCCGGGTTATCTGGATACTTCCCACTAACACCAACCTATCCGAACTCCGGAGATGGGAACTCGCTCTTCAATATCTCCTCTCTTCCCGTTATCCACCAGGCCTCAACCTCTGCTAATTTCAAGTTGCCGCCACTCATACCTCACCTGTCTTTCATCATCATCTTTGCCTCTTTACTTCCGCCTCAACTGACATCTCTTCCCAAACTCTTTGCCTTTACAAATGTCTGCTTGTGTCTGTGTATGTGCAGATGGATATGTGTGTGTGTGTGTGTGTGTGTGTGTGTGTGTGTGTGTGTGTGTGTGTGTGTGCGTGGGCGCGCGCGAGCGAGAGTGTATACCCGTCCTTTTTTTCCCGCTAAGGTAAGTCTTTCCGCTCCCGGGATTGGAATGACTCCTTACCCTCTCCCTTAAAACCCACTTCCTTTCGTCTTTCCCTCTTCTTCCCTCTTTCCTGATGAGGCAACAGTTTGTTGCGAAAGCTTGAATTTTGTGTGTATGTTTGTGTGTCTGTCGACCTGCCAGCACTTTGATTTGGTAAGTCTCATCATCTTTGTTTTTAGATATATATTTCCTACGTGGAATGTTTCCCTATATATATATATATACCTAAAATCAAAGATGATGTGACTTACCAAACGAAAGCGCTGGCACGTCGATAGACTTATATCTGGAATATTATATAGTCCTACAACCGTGACAATACTACAGAACTATATAAGTACACATTGACTTAGTAATTATTATCTTTTAGTTAAATAGGTTAATACTGGCTATAAGAGGCATCACATCAATCGTGGGGAAGAAAAGGCAAAGTACCCTTAGACAACAACTACCTGAAATGCTGGGATCCAAATGAAAGCTGCATAGGGGCATTAAAAGTCACATCAGCAAAACAGATTTGTAATAAATAAGAGTTATGATTTTGATGGCACTGAATGGAGAGGAATATACTTGAGAAAAAGCAGATGAGGAAGCTCAATAACGAAGTACAGGTTTCTAAATACTTTAGAAGTTATCTTAAAATATACCATAGGGAAACTGCTGTCAAATAAGAGGAGTTACAATTTCCAAAAATTAGCAATCTTTTCTTGCCTTGCCTACAATGTTTCTTTGCCCTTTATTTTCTATGTTATGAATAGCTCACAAAGCTCAGACACTTGCACCCTTTATCACTCATTTACTACAAGAATTAGACCACAAAAACTGAGGTAGGTTCCTCTGTTTTGCAACTTTCGAGGAAGCTTTTAAACAAACACTATTCTACAGAAATCATCAGATACCTTCTTCCACAGAAGAATATTTTCTAAATATTCATCAGTTTTTACAGCAATGCACACATACTGCTGTGTAATTTTTCACATTGCTGTGAAAATTGATGATTATTAACGAAGCATCCTTCCATAGAAGGGAAGTATCTAGCTATAGAAGGAGGTGTATTTGACAATATCTACAGGTTAGAACACTGTTTGTTGTCAGGCTTACTCTAAATCTGCAGAAGACAGGATCCTACCTGAGTTTTTTGTGGTCTAATTCTTATGTTAATGTTATAAATAAATGGTAAGGACACAAGTGTGTGAGCTGTTCACAACACACAAAATAAATGGAATGTAACAATATTATGAAGAGGAAAGTTGCCAGTCGTCATATAACGGAGATGTTGAGCCACATATAAGCACAACAAAAAGACTGTCGGAAATAAATAAAGCTTTTGGCCATTAAGGTCATCAAAAGAAGTTCACACACACACACACACACACACACACACACACACACACACCAGTGTGCGCATGTGGTTTCAGTTGCCTGAGACTGCAGGTGTGTGTGTGTGTGTGTGTGTGTGTGTGTGTGTGTTTTGTTGATGAAGGCCTTAATGACTGAAAGCTTTATTTATTTGTTTGTGATAGTCTTTTTGTTGTGCCTATCTGCGACTCGACATCTCCGCTATATGGTGAGTTGAAAAGCTCAAAATGTCTATGGCAAAATATAATCTACTGTCAAAATTGAATGGGTATATACAGTGACTGGAGATGTATGCCTATTGTGTAGCTAGAGATTGGTATGTTTGGTAGAGTTTTTATACTTTTCTCATGATTAGTAGTAACTTTGTTCGTTAAAGAGTTTTGTACTAGGGAAAGTTGGGTTTATATCAATTTTTAAGAGATGTTAGCTTAATTTAGTGCAAGTAATTCAGCTAATTTTTCTCACTTTGTCTTAAAAAAGGGAAGTACATGCCAAGCAAGATGTAGGGCTAGTAAACCTGAGTGTTCTTTAGGAGTCTAGCATATTAACCAGACAGGGTTATTGTTCATGATGCTACTCTCTCTCCACAGGCAGTAAATATTAGTGTGTTAGAACCAATTTTCAGGGCCTGTGAAGGATAAGCCAGTACAGACTATTTTGTAGGATTGGCAAACATCTTTGTTGTCCTGCCCACCATTGAAGTATCCCCTAGGAAGAGATTCCTGGTGTAGGAGGCTGGGGTGGTACCCACCTTTGGGATCTGTCTTCTTTTCTTCTTCCATTCTAACATTCTTAGTCTTTCTTTTTTGCTCCTCAGGAGTACCATATCTATCTTCCCACTTTCCACATTCCGTAGTTCCATCACAGAAACCTTCTCTCCTCCTATTAGAACCTATTTTCACAGGATTGCCAGACAAGTAGCGCACACACGACTGATTTCCAGATAAAGTTAAGGCAGCGCTAAATTGGGAACGAGTAACGATACCTACTTTATGTCTGATGAGCATTGTTAGGTGATGAATATTCATCCTGTTTAACTGAAGAATTGATAATTCACAATTTAAACTAAAGGTGTAATTGATTTACCAGCCTTTCTTTAACTAGCCAATACATATAAAGAAATAGGAGACAATATAAAGAGTGTTTATAATCAGAACATTTTATGACTATAATTCCCTTCAATAATTCCATTTCATATTGAATGAGCAACTACTTATTACTGTTGTTTATGTAACCATGATCAAAGAAATTCAATGTCTGGTACATCTTGAGGATTGGGGTTACTGTTTCTTTGTAGGTAATCCACAAGTAATGCTTAGGCAACATTACAAGTATGTCACGATTAAAGATTTTTTAAAATGAAAGTATATGAAATAATACTTGGAACAAATGACATACCTAAATATTTTTCATTTTCCAAAGTTTAAAAATGTGTGTGTTTTTTTTTAATGTAGTAAGAATATGGGGACATCATTTATCTACGAGAAGGAATATGTGATGTGACTTATCCAAATTATGCGTTAGCAACATCTTCCCGACTGACAAGCGAAGGTCACGAGATCTGAAAGTCAGTATTCTATTAATAAAGCAGTCTAAAACTTTATACACTTCGGCTAAGTCAGATTCGTATTTTTGTATGTACATGGGTTTGGACGGATGCAGTGTGTCTGTGAGGTGAGAAAATGTTAGCAGCTTTACTAGGCTTCACGGTACCTGCCAGTTTGGCACTTATTCTGTGGTGCAGTGTCATGACTCGGAGACGCACCACGTGCCACAGAACAGGAGTACAGAGACAATGCAGATGGCATTATAGAAAAATAAACAGGGAGTTGTATTCTGTCATTCATGTCACACAAAGCTTGAAATGTCATAGTTCATGTATTTATGAATTCTTACCACCTTGGAAAAGGAAGATCAATATGACCCAATTTCCGGAGATGAACGTTCTATCCACTGGTAGAAAGCTGAAGAGGAAAAATTGCAATACAGAAGAAATTGTCATCTAAGACATAGTACAATCATTCTGGATGTTGAATCAATAAGCAGCAGTTCCATATTAAAAAGTATCAGTGATCATAATCCAACACGTATATTTTCAAAACATATAACACCGAATACTTCCTTCGTAAGCTGTGTTCAGGAACACTTCTGACAGGCTTCCCTGCGACTATATTTTAAATTATCAGTTGCTATACCCACAAGTACACTGTCGCCATTAGCAGTTCATAGTTTTTGAGTCGACTGAATAAACTATCGTATCAAAAATTAGTTCACATATGAGTCACTCAAAGTCAATTCAGTAAGGATCCTAATATGGTTTTCATTTCAGTTAGCTGTAGACAACCGACACCAGGGACATATTGTGCCAGCATTCAGCCACAGTTACACACAGCTCAGATCTTGTTTTTCCTCATTTTACGTTAATGAGAGAATAACTCATTTACTTCACAGAAATAAAATACTGCTATGACAAAGCATGCTTTCCCATACAAATCTGAAATAATAAACTACAACCACATTCAAACAAAACTGGTTACTGAGAACTGTGTACCCATAACGAATTACCACAATAGTACTGGAAAGCCTATAAACAGACAATTTTTGTTCATCTAACAAATGCTGAAGAAAAATTAGGAGTGTTGGTTTTGTCAATCGGCTACCACAATGGCAACAGTTACGCCAATACAAAAATACCTGTTCTCATTTCTGGTATGACACATTGGCGCATATGGAAATTAGACAAAGCCAAACATGCAGTACTTACTCCATGCAGTCACATTATTCAATAAAGACTCAAAACTTAAGGAAAATAGTTGTATATGTATATATACTTTACATTTACATGTACATATTACTTAATGTACTGATTATTTGTTTCTATTCATTCGTAAATGAATGAATGGCATGCATGCATTTACATTTCCATGACACACTCAGTTTCAAGAGTGTTTGTTTATTCTATAACACAATTCTAGAATTGTACTGAAGACTCATAAATATGTATAACCAAAGTATGCACAACTTATAATATTGAACAGATCACAAAAATTGTGTTACTGACTTATAAAACTGTCCAACTGCCCAGCCATGAAACCACAGACAGTAACCTGTAGTCAATTATTAAGCCAAGCTTCTCATTCTACTGCATTTCATTTTAAAAATATTAACAATCACCATTGCTTTCGTGGAATTACAACTCTTTGGCTTAAAATAAATTTCACATTAAAAGACAGAAGTACATCAGAATGTTGAAACTAAGGTAATAGTTTTCAAAATAGCATCAAAGTAAACAAAACACCTAGGTGAAAATACAAAGACAATGCTCGACAAATCAATATGGCAGTATTAAAAGATATGTCGTCTGCTTTGTTTTAAGATGGAGTGAACTTTACTCACAATAATGTGGCTTCAACTTCAAGTGATACTTTTCATTTCAAGGAACACATTAGTGTACAATATGGAAGACCTTCCCATATAATAACCAAGTTATCAGTTTGGTTTTTCGACCATAAATGAATCAAAACCAGGAGAGCATTTCTCAACAAGCTTCAAACATCATCTCGCATCAAATTTTTATATTTCAATTGTGTAAGTTCCTGAGTTCCAAACATCCTGTACAAGAAATTATATCACACAACTCTGATGGTCCAGTAGTTTATACAAAATCACGATTATAGCCAGCATTATACATACATACATACATACGGACACACAGTAAAACAAGTACACATCACAGTCACTTTCAGCACATGCCACAACAGAGCTACAGTTTCTGGTAACTATGTTCTGTTGATCAGTTCAGCCCCTATAATTAATGAGCTGCAAATACAATGTGATCGCCACATACTGTCACAGTGAAAAGAAAGGAAAAAGTTCATGCCATGTAGTTGTAAAAACATACCTTACTGCATTAAAATAATATGCAAGAAGAGAGAAACCCCTGTCTTTCATGTTTGTTGCATTATAAATGATGTTTTGGATAACTTCAGTGTAAATCTATTTTAAAGCAATGTGGAAAGTAATTGCTGCACAAAATGACCAAAATAACAAGAGACAGCAAGCAACTCCAACAAAAACCACAGTATAACTTGCTGTCACGCTGTGTAAGCACATTGTTCTGAGTAAGGTAACAGATTGATAAAGAGCTGCTTCCTTTCAAAAAACCGATGGTCCTCCTGCCTTTATAATCATCCATCAATATTTCAGTAAAAAATAACCATGCTTTTGGATGTACATGCAGTAAAAGATCCTTGTCACACACAAGTTTCCTTCAAAACACTGTTCGATAACATGCAGACAGAAAGGAAACTCTTCAAGTCAGAAATATCACAGACTTGATAACATTGAAAGTTCTCAACAGCACCCACCAGTGTTCCATTCAAGAGTTACTACATGGCATCAATGACTAGGTTCTAATTTTAGGTTTATTATCATCAAACATCTCTTCCCTACGAATAATAATTGCTTCAACCAAATATGGTGGAAGCCTCATACATCTCCCCAGTGTTGCAAAAAACAGCTAACTTCCGATCTCAACTATTACTTCATACATTAGTGCCACACTGTCAACTTTCTCTTTCCAGGTAATTAATTATTAGTTACAGCTCAATGACAGTTCTGTGCTCCACAAAAATCAGTTCACTAAAAATACCCAGAAATTGCAATCAATCTCACCATATAAACACACTTTACTCTCAAATTATATGAAACTATGGCACTATGGTCAATCCAACTTGAATCACATATCAACATTCATGCTTGATCAGAGTAACAATGATATGAAGTTGTATTTTGCCATTATAAATACATGCCGCAACATATCTCGTGGAAGGATTGTACACAAGATAAAAATAATTCTCTATATTGGTAACAATACTTATGTATTACAGGCATTAAAGAGTGCAAAGCTCATGACTGCTTCCAAGTACGGCTTCAAAGGCCACTGAGTGATGAGAATAACAGCACAAAAACACTTCTGAGTGTAACTTTGAAAGGCCACAAAAGTACAATTTTTTCAACAATATGCATTATTCACTGTGTCAGACTGGCAAATCCAAACGCTGAATCTGGAAGTTCCTCAATTATCGAGTACCCCATTAAGTATTTTGAAATAAGCTATATTCCGTATCACTAAATGCTCTGCAATTATATTCCCATGTTCAAGGGAATGCTGCCATTCCTGAACTAAACAGCTTCATGATGTTGCCAACTAATAAGCAGTGTTACCTTATATAACAATTTATGAAACTTTCAGCTGCATTTAGCTCTCTCTCATCGTGCACACATGCACGCACGCACGCGCACACACACACACACACACACACACACACACACCCCTTCAGTTTCTTCCAAGCAATTAACTGTATTACCAGAATTTCCTACACAGCGTATCTCCCAACTTTATTGCCTTCAATATAGAAATGCATCACCTCTAAAATGAAAATTAATATCGGCGAAACAGAGTGACTTACAGCAGTAATAAGTCACTTTATTTACACTGAAAATACGCTGGCAGCACAATCAGACAATAACAAAAACATTATATATAGGTTATCTACATTTTATGGTCAACTTAGCACACCCACAGTCATAAGCTTTCCTGGCACTATAAACATGTTTTTTCTGGATTGTTGCAAAATGCCTGCAAGGATATATACAGAGGTAACGCTGCAAATCTATAGTTTTTCAAGGACTAGGTTCTCCATTTTTTCAGGCCTGTTAGTCTCCAAATACTCATTTTTCTAATGTTCCTGGAAAGCACTTTATAATCATGCTCCTCCTAAATTACTGAACTGCAACAACTCAAAGTGTAAATGTGAGGATTATTTCAGCTGCAACAGCTATTAATACATTTTGCAATTGCACAGCCAACTGCAATATCACTTTGCTGAACTGCTTGACGGAACTTGTGTAGGGATGTATCAACGTCCTCTGGCTCCGCCTCAAGCGCTGCTTCCACCGAGTCAGACACGTCTGTTACTAAACTGCCTTCATTAGCACTTGTTGACATCAGGTGGCGTCGGAAGGTACTCGTCAGCCCGCTTGTGGTCAATAAGAGCTTTAAGAGTATACGTGTCGTGTGGAAGTTCAGATTTTCGTCGGAGTAATGGTTTCTCTTTGTTGCAGGTTTTCCTCACCTGAAATACAAAACACGAGTGATTTAATACAAAAATATTTAGATGTGCAACAAAACCTGTTCACCGCACAGAACTGATATGAGAGATGATGCACGAGGACGAATGTAGAAACTAAATGAATTATTATGATAAAGAACACAAAAAGTGGGAAAGATGACACACACAGCAACATCATTAAGACATGATATGTAGATAGAAGTCTGCCTTTTTTCCTTGTGTATGCTTTCTCTGCAGCCTCAACAAATTACATGAAATGCATACAGTTCTAACGATAATGCACAAGAGCTGATTTTTACATTTTATTTACCACTACCACATAATTTTTACTTACATCATAACATCTTAAATGCTTTTTTAAAAAAAATTATGATTTACTTTTGTTATGTCATAATTATGCACGAATGTTACAATATTGATTACTGTTTCAGAGATATTGTTTGTAATTAACTTTATACCTTTGATGAAACTTGATTTATAGAGTATGTAAAATTTAAGTCTGTTTTGTTCTGAATTGTTTATTACCGATCAGAGTTCAGTCCAAGTTCTTAATATAATTTTTAAATAACTGGCTCCTTTTATCTGAATGTAGTAACTGTGGGAACCATGGGCTTGCTTCTTCATAATCAATTCTTCAAACCTCAGCACACGATTGGGAACTGCGACTCATCTCCTCTTCCAAACTCATTTGTGATCTACATTTCATGTTGACTGTCAATGGTGAAAATCCACCTCACGCAAGTAGGATGTTGCAGAAGGTACCAAAATTCATGGGGTTTTGTTATCTGTTTGTAGATACTCCCTGCTTCTCCAAAACTCAAGTGATAAGTAAACATACTTGGACTTCCATGTGGACTCTTTAAGAAATATCAAGAAATTGCTCTTGTTCTTCAATGGAAAGCGATGATGGGAGTTCTGTACTACAACTATTTCCGGTAACTACTCCACAAAGTAACTGCCAAAAGTTCAGTTAAATGACCAAAAAAGAGACTTCAATTCTTACTCAATTGAAAAACATTATTCTCTAAAACCATACAAAGAGCAGAAAAATGTTCAAAATGCTCGGAGACTGGATTATTATTATTATTCTTTCCTTTCTCAGACCTTAGGTCTGGTTAAAAATAGAAAGTGACGCGGACCTTCATCAAACGTGACTTCCTTTTAACTGTACGGTATATGTTACATTGCATTTAGGAACTTTCGGGTCATTGAACATGTATCAATAATTACAGATTTTTGTAGTTGTATATATATGTTTGGATGTAGCTGTATTGCGTTGATGTACTGGTGGATATTGTGTGGTATGACTCCTGTAGATGATAGTATAATTGGCATAATGTCAACTTTATCCTGATGCCACATATCCTTGACTTCCTCAGCCAGTTGGGTGTATTTTTCAATTTTTCTCCTGTTTTCTTCTGTATATTTGTTGTATTGGGTATGGATATTTCGATTAGTTGTGTTAATTTCTTCTTTTTATTGGTGAGTATGATGTCAGGTTTGTTATGTGGTGTTGTTTTATCTGTTATAATGGTTCTGTTCCAGTATAATTTGTATTCATCATTCTCCAGAACATTTTGTGGTGCATACTTGTACGTGGGAACGTGTTGTTTTATTAGTTTATGTTGTATGGCAAGTTGTTGATGTATTATTTTTGCTACATTGTCATGTCTTCTGGGGTATTCTGTATTTGCTAGTATTGTACATCCGCTTGTGATGTGATCTACTGTTTCTATTTGTTGTTTGCAAAGTCTGCATTTATCTGTTGTGGTATTGGGATCTTTAATAATGTGCTTGCTGTAATATCTGCTGTTTATTGTTTGATCCTGTATTGCAATCATGAATCCTTCCGTCTCACTGTATATATTGCCTTTTCTTACCCATGTGTTGGATGCGTCTTGATCTATGTGTGGCTGTGTTAGATGATACAGGTGCTTGCCATGTAGTGTTTTCTTTTTCCAATTTACTTTCTTCGTATCTGTTTATGTTAGGTGATCTAAAGGGTTGTAGAGGTGGTTATGAAATTGTAGTGGTGTAGACGATGTGTTTATATGAGTGATCGTTTTGTGTATTTTGCTAGTTTCTGCTCGTTCTAGAAAGAATTTTCTTAAATTGTCTATCTGTCCATAATGTAGGTTTTTTATGTTGATAAATCCCCTTCCTCCTTCCTTTCTGATTAATGTGAATCTTTCTGTTGCTGAATGTATGTGACGTAATCTATATTTGTGGCATTGTGATCGTGTAAGTGTATTGAGTGCTTCTAGGTCTGTGTTACTCCATTTCACTACTCCAAATGAGTAGGTCAATATTGGTATAGCATAAGTATTTATAGCTTTTGTCTTGTTTCTTGCTGTCAATTCTGTTTTCAGTATTTTTGTTAGTCTTTGTCTATATTTTTCTTTTAGTTCTTCTTTAATATTTGTATTATCTATTCCTATTTTTTGTCTGTATCCTAGATATTTATAGGCATCTGTTTTTTCCATCGCTTCTACGCAGTCGCTTTGGTTATCCAATATGTAATCTTCTTGCTTAGTGTGTTTTCCCTTGACAATGCTATTTTTCTTACTTTTGTCTGTTCCAAAAGCCATATTTATATCATTGCTGAATACTTCCGTTATCTCTAGTAATTGGTTGAGTTGTTGATTTGTTGCTGCCGGTAGTTTTAGATCATCCATGTATAGCAAATGTGTGATTTTTTTGTTGGTATGTTCCAGTAATATTGTACCCATAATTTGTATTATTTAGCATGTTGGATAGTGGGTTCAGAGCAAGGCAGAACCAGAAAGGACTTACTGAGTCTCCTTGGTATATTCCACGCTTAATCTGTATTGGCTGTGATGTGATAGTATTTGAATTTGTTTGGATATTAAATGCGGTTTTCCAATTTTTCATTACTATGTTTGGGAGACATATCACTTTACGATCTACTCTGTATATTTCCAATATTTGTAGTAACCATGAGTGGGGTACACTATCAAAAGCTTTTTGATAATCAATGTATGCATAGTGTAGCGACCTTTGTTTAGTTTTAGCTTGGTATGTCACCTCTGCATCTATTATCAGTTGCTCTTTACATCCCCGTCCTCCTTCGCAGCAGCCTTTTTGTTCTTCATTTATAATTTTGTTCTGTGTTGTATGTGTCATTAATTTCTGTGTAATGACTGAAGTTAATATTTTATATATTGTTGGCAGGCATGTTATGGGGCGATATTTTGCTGGGTTTGCTGTGTCTGCTTGATCTTTAGGTTTTAGATAAGTTATTCCATGTGTAAGTGTATCAGGGAATGTGTATGGGTCTGCAATGTAACTGTTAAATAATTTATGAATATAATAGAGGGAAACATTCCACGTGGGAAAAATATATCTAAAAACAAAGATGATGAGACTTGCCAAACAAAAGCGCTGGCAGGTCGATAGACACACAAACAAACACAAACATACACACAAAATTCTAGCTTTCGCAACCTACGGTTGCTTCGTCAGGAAAGAGGGAAGGAGAGGGAAAGACGAAAGGATGTGGGTTTTAAGGGAGAGGGTAAGGAGTCATTCCAATCCCTGGAGCGGAAAGACTTACCTTAGGGGGAAAAAAGGACGGGTATACACTCGCGCACACACACATATCCATCCGCACATACACAGACACAAGCAGACATTTGTAAAGGCAAAGAGTTTGGGCAGAGATGTCAGTTGAGGCAGAAGTAAAGAGGCAAAGATGATGTTGAAAGACAGGTGAGGTATGAGCGGCGGCAACTTGAAATTAGCGGAGGTTGAGGCCTGGCGGATAACGAGAAGAGAGGATATACTGAAGGGCAAGTTCCCATCTCCGGAGTTCTGACAGGTTGGTGTTAGTAGGAAGTATCCAGATAACCCAGACGGTGTAACACTGTGCCAAGATGTGCTGGCCGTGCACCAAGACCTCACCTGTCTTTCAACATCATCTTTGCCTCTTTACTTCCGCCTCGACTGACATCTCTTCCCAAACTCTTTGCCTTTACAAATGTCTGCTTGTGTCTGTGTATGTGCAGATGGATATGTGTGTGTGTGTGCGCGCGCGCGCGAGTGTATACCCGTCCTTTTTTCCCCCTAAGGTAAGTCTTTCCGCTCCCGGGATTGGAATGACTCCTTACCCTCTCCCTTAAAACCCACATCCTTTCGTCTTTCCCTCTCCTTCCCTCTTTCCTGACGAAGCAACCGTTGGTTGTAAAAGCTAAAATTTTGTGTGTATGTTTGTGTTTGTTTGTGTGTCTATCGACCTGCCAGCGCTTTTGTTTGGTAAGCCTCATCATCATTGTTTTTAGATATGTTAAATAATTTAGTTAGATATGAATGTATTGAGGTGAACTTGTTTAGCCAGAAATTTGCTATATTATCTTTTCCAGGGGCTTTCCAATTGTGAGTAGATTATTATTATTATTATTATTATATTATTATAATAATTAATAACAATTATGTGTTGTTTGGCACACCAAGCTGGTCTTTCAATTGGACATCATTCAGCAACTTGTGTATTCCTAAAAACAACAGCACCCACATTTGTCTGAACAGGTACTAGATGGACCCAACATTGCTTAACTTTGATGATCAGATGGGAACTGGTGTTAACAACATGACAAGGCCATAGGAGAATTAATAAAAATACAGGAATGTTAGGTGGTGGTTTTAATGTTTCAGGTGGTGTACATTGTCTCCCCCAATTGTGTACAACATATAGAACATTCATCCCAGAATTGTGAACATATTAGAAAACCCTCTTCTGGAATGTTCTTCAATATAGGTGTCACTCTGGCTCGAAGGTTGGTTATATCATTAAAGTGTTGATTGTTTTTGTGAATTTCTGCACTTTGTCATTTCGTGGTACTTTCGTTTTGATTACACCAAGTCTAGTAACCTGTGATGATTTTTTTCTAACAGTCAAGCCAATGTGCACAGAAAAAACTTTGCACACATTTTCCGCTTCTTCGAAAGATTCTGGAGTGTGTGTTGAGCACTTGATTTAGAGATGGTGCTCCTTTGCGATTTGTGACAACAACACTGACACACAATGGCTGCACACTGCCTGCTCACAGCTGACTGGTCTGTTGTCTGACAGAGCCACACTTGCCAGTCGTTTGACAGCTGACACCTATCATAATACATAGCATGGCAAGAGCAACTGTAAAATAATGTATTCTAATATGATGTGATATCTCCTACTTTTTGTTACACAGTATGCAATTTTGTAAGATGAAAGAAGGGCCTCCACAGGAAATGCAGCCTGTTTTGTAATTTTTTTTATCTCACCCCTTCTTTTACCTTGTGGGAGAAGTATTCTCATGATTTGTTTACCAAACTGCTTCGATTTGTCTCCAAATGAAGTTTCATTTTACTAGGAAACATATTTTTACTAGCTAGGACTTTGAAACAACGACGCACTGCTGTCGTTCTTAATTTCCAACATGTAAAACTTAATTGACATCAAACTTGCTGCATTTTTGTCTATCACTGTGAATGTGCTGATAGAACTGATTAAACTGCAGTGCAATTTCCATTTAAATGACAAATTTTACGTTCATTATGTCCCCAACAAATCAAAAATAATGAAATCATAGCGAAAATTTGCTTTGTTTGTGATATATGTTGTTAAGAAATATGAAACCAAGCCACATGCAGGCCATTCCATGTTCCCTATACGACCACACTGCCATCTAATGTGGTGCATTCACTGTATCCCCCCCCCCCCCCCCCTTTCATCATGTGGTGTGGGGGATGTTATAGTGGTGTGTGTGTGTGTGTGTGTGTGTGTGTGTGTGTGTGTGTGTGTAAGACATTATCAGGATGAAACATTCTGCCAAGAGACAGAAGGAGAATACTGTGCAGCATCATCAGTCTTTTCCACTACAAGAGAGCTGTCACATTTTACTGAACTTTGGGAATTAAAAATTAGTGATGTATTTGTCAGTTAACTGTCAACTAAGTAATCAGATGGGAGCTCATCTATGTAATATGAGGTGACAGTTGTTGCATTAACAACTATATCTGTTTACATTAATGAGCTGCCTTCAGGGACTGGTTTATTAAAACCTAAAGGAAGAATGTGCTAACAACTGGAGGCTGAAGGATTTTCATTTTTTTGGCCCCTGCACAGGATATTTGCCTTACTACTCTAATGTAGTGACTTTCCTTTCCCATACAATAATTTTGGAGTCACTGCCCCCAACCAGGTGTACCCAGACCAAGAGATACACACTTACGGTGGTGGACAAGATGCTTCTGATCCGTGTCAGCGTAACGGCATTTCCTATACACTGCTCAGCCTAAGTGACAGACGTGTGGACATGCTTTTCAATACATACTGTTTTCAAGATCCGACGGTGCCTTCTAATTGGTTTAAACCTTGGTAACGGGAGGGAGTACTAGGGGCACTCAGTGAGGTGGTTATCAACACCCTTACGAAATCAGTGGAAATTAATGTGGTTAAAACTGAGGGAACAGCAAGAAAAGTTATAAAAGACAATCTGAGATAATACCGCACTCACTCTCACCCAGTTTCACCCATGATCATCTGCACAATCACACTAGCTCAAATCATGAAAGGTAGCGTTAAAACTGTTCACATATTTTAAAACTTAAGTAAAACTAAGAAACACAAGAGGAAAGCAAAAACAGATTCAAAGGAAATGTGGCTGGCTGATCACTTACCAAAAACATGGATGAGCCAGCCAACTGATAACACTCTAAAAACATCACCCTGACATTTTAGGAAATAAGTGTGACAATTCACAAAATTGTGAATGCCGTACCACATTCATTCGACTGTTAGTTAAGTTAGAAGGCAAATTTGTTGGCATATGAGATGCTGCCCTTCAGTCCAAAAATGTGGCGCACTGTGATCTGTGCACCAAAAGCACCACACATTTTAAAGTCCTCTCACTGGAACAAGAAGTCGTGTCATAGGGCTGCAGTCCATGCCCAGATGAGTAAGGAGGGCCTCATCCCACCCGTCTGACTGCAAGGAGGTACGCTGTGGCCTTATTAGGAGCAGCTTATTATAAACCATTCCCTTGTAGTTGGAGGAGGGTGTCCTGGATAGTCTGGACTACTTTATCTGCTGGGTGCAACCATTGCAGAAAGAGAAGGGCACTCATGGAATCTTAACAGATAACTCTAAGCATGCCTCATCTGGTCCAAAGCTCACACGATAATGTATAAAGAGAGAACAGTTTTGAGGCAGTCAGATCTTGAGGACACGATCAGGGAAAGCAACAGAGCAACTGACAGAGTCCCTCTGTTTAGACTCATCCATAAATACAACTACAGAGCTATCGTGCTCCGCTAAAATGTCTTAAAATAATGTATTAAAAAAAATTCACACGCAAATCACACAAATTAAAAATGCGATGAGAATGATTAAAATGAACACACCGCACACCCACACCCACACCGGCACATGCACACTCGCACTCATACTCACACACACATCTGCAGGAAACTGGAAACCTGTCCTCTAACATCTGCACTGTTGCAATAGTGGAGGAAGCAAAATCACCCACAAATAAGGAGCCCTGTACAAGACTCTTTACTACAGACATGATACTGTTCATGGCCATGGCAAAGAGGGCACACTTTAAACACTCATAGAGGAACACCATTCCCCTAATCAAAACGGTTTGACAGCATGTCTCCAACTTGTTAAGAAGGATCATATGAAGATGGGAAGGTAGTCACAACAACCCCACTAGAAGAGCTGTCCTAGAATACTGTCTCCAAGTGATGTCATTTGCCTTATGGATATCAAGGAATACACTGCTGAATGGCCACCCGTAGCAGAGTCAGGTTGTCAACAGTAGATCGAAATCTCCTGGATCCATACAGAGAACAACCAAAGAGTTGTCCAGTTTAAAACACGCAAACCACACAACAGTTGTCTATCCGCTTCAGACGCCTACACAGTTTGTTAAGGTGATGCTCCAGTAACTACTGTGACAAGTTCAATCTTTAACTGGTTTGGGGAGAGGTATCAAAATTGCCTCTCTCCACGAATTGGGAAAGTGGTCTTCCTGTAAGATTAAAATACCCAGGGGGGATTTCCTTTGACACTGCTGACAAATGTCAAACGTGCTGTACTGCATTTGGTCATGACCAGGTGCAGTACCACGGCCTCAGACATTGACGAATCCAGCTCCCACATGGAGAAATGGCAGTTGAAACTGTTGGCTCTGAAGTCCAACCGACCCCTCCCTACAGTCACACAGTAGCGACTGAATGCTGGATCCTGGCAGGCAGTGGCAGTAGATGTTGCAAGATACTCTGCCATTGTCTGGGCAATGTACGTGGATGTTGTTTGAGACACCCTTGCTTCAACACTACTGCTTTGGATAAATGACTGCATTTACTGTAAATTCTTCTAACAGCTTCCCATACCTTTGTAGAACAAGTGGAACAGTTGAAAAGAGTGCAGGAACACTTGCCATAACATTTTCTTGTTCTCCTTAATCATTCATCAAGTCCTGGCTCTCTTGACTCTAAAGGCTACGAGATTGTCTGCTCTCGGGCAACATTTGAAACTGTCTTAAGCTGCACGACTGACCCGGATTGCCGAGCAGCACTCATCAGTCTACCACGAAACAGCTCGCCTCCTAAGATGGCCACAGGACTTCGGGATAGAGAACTCAAAGGCACGGTGGGTCACTAGCGTGACGTGGTCCTCCCGCTCCTGGACACTGCTCCCGGCCATCATCCAGTTAACTCTGTACTAATGTCCCATCTGGTAGGTGGACTGAGAGTGGGAAGTGGTCACTGGAATGAAGGTCCCTTCTCAATGAGCAAAGTCTCCTAGAGCCAGAGAGCAGAAAGAGAAGTCAAAGGCTAAGGACGACTTAGTAGCAGCCAAGATATGAGTAGGATTGCATGTATTGAAGATGCACAACTCCTGACACACCATGAGGTTCTCCAAATCTCAACCTCTAGGGCAAGTTGAGTTTAAACCCTGTAATTCATTATCTGGGTTAAAGCCACTCAGTAGAAGGAATGGCTGGGGGAGTTGCTCAACAAAGTCTGTGAGAGATTCACAATCTATCACATCCTGTGGAAGTAAATACAGTGAGCAAGTGGTGACAATCTGGCAGACACGAGCTTCAATGGCTGCTGCTCGTACGTCGGTAATAAAGGGGGGAAGAGGAGTGGTGTGTGTTACTGACAAACACGGCAACCCCACCCTTTGCTCTTTCCCCAATCAGGTCATCTTCACAGTGAAGGGTATAGCCTCGTGGCGCAGGGGCGTAAGTGGCTTTAAAATGTGTTTCCTGTAAATACGAGCATCAGGGGGGTGTCTGTGTTAGGAGATTCAGCTCCTCTGCCCAAGTCCTCAACCCATTCACGTTCCACTGTAGTACGGGAGCCATTTATCGAGGGGTTTGCACACACATCCTGTCGCTGCGCTGGGGTGGAGAGCCGGCCACAAGTAGAGGTTCAGCCTTGGGGGGTGAGTGGTTGCCCCGGCCAGATTTTGCATTCCACTGGTTCTGAAGCCGAAGCAGTAGAACCGTCAGGTCAAATGACACTGATCTGGTCTGACAATTTACTTATTGTTTTTGCCAGCAGTGGAAGCCTCCTGTTTGCTTTCTGGCCCACAAAGGTCTGTACGAACTGCCACAGCAGTGGTGGAGGCAGTGCTGGATTGTTTACCAGACTCCAGCTTTGGAGGAACTGGGAGCTCTTCAAAGGTGGGAGCTGTGGCTTTATCTTATGTTCTCAGAGAGGGATACGGGCTCTGAAACAACTGCAGCTTTAGTTGTGCCAAATGCAAGTGGTTGGGCTTTTAGACCAAAGAAGACAACTAATAAATATTTGATAAATATATTATTCAGATTTTACGGACTTCATTGGACTGCCCGTCCTTTTTATAGACAGAACTTATCGCTTGCTTGGTGGTCTAGAACCTACTCCAATCTCTCAGATCTCAATTCTCACTCTTGGTCTGAAACCACCCTGTCCTTTGTTTATTTGGTGATCTCGGTTTGCAGACTGGTTTGTTTGTCTTTAACACTCTCGATTCTGCGTGTTTCATTTTTAAATCTTCTATTCTCTACTATTGTCCTCATGAATACATTTTCTATTGCCACGATCAGATATCTTAAGTACAAAATGTGTTTCTTATTGGTTGTTCTTGCTACCAGTTCCGTGTACTTTTACACTGTTTCATCGGAAACTAGATTCCAGTATAAATTTTCTTTATAATTTTTGTTAGTGTATTTTCTGGTTAATATTCTTTCTACCTTCCATATTCTGTCTATTTCTGCATTCTGAAAATGGTTTACTTGCACTCATTACTCCTAGTGGAGTAGCTGTTTTTTTAGCTCTTTGATTTTCTGACTATCAAAAGGTCTTTTTCATTCAGTGTATTCTTGATAATATATTGTGCTTTTGTCATTTACTTTATTACACAACACAGGTTTTTCATTGAGGTTATATTTTTTCTCATACACATTTTTCTCTACAACTTTGATTTCCTTTTGTTGTACTGTGATTTTGTTTATGAGTGGTGTGTCTGTTAGTGTAATTATATAAGTAAATATTCTGAGCCCCATTATCTATGCCATTTTCTTTAGTGATTTGACTTTTTTGTAGTTTCCTCAATACTGTTGGACAGGAGGGCAAGATCATCAGCAAATTCCAAGCAGTTCAAAGAAACTGGTGCACCTGCCTAACATCGTGTAGGCTCCGCTCAAGCATGCAGAAGTGACGCACACGACATAGCATGGACTCGACAAATGTCTGACACCATGAATCCTGCAGGGCTATCCATAAATCCATGAGTATGAGGGGTTGGAGGTCTCTTCTGAACAGCACATTGCAAGGCATTCCAGATATGCTGAATAATGGGGATTTTAGTGGCCAGTGAAAGTGTTTAAACTTATAAAAGTGTTCCTGGAGCCACTCTATAACGATTCTGGACATGTGGGGTCTTGGACTGTCCTGCTGGAATTGCCCAAGTCCGTCAGAATGAGCAATGGCTATGAATGAATGCAGGCGATCAGACAGGACGTTTACGTACAAGTCACCTGTCGGAGTCGCATCTACACTTATCACTGGTTCCATATCACTCCAACTGCACACACCTCACACCCTTACAGAGGGTCTCAGCAGTCCCCCTGCTGACATGATCCGCTTGATATAGTTTGAAGAGACTTGTCTGATCAGGCAACATGTTTCCAGTCATCAACAGTACAGCCCAAGCGAGGCATATAGCATTTTATCGTGCAGTCATCCAGGGTACACATGTGGGTCTTTGGCTCTGAAAGCCCATATCGATGATGTTTCGTTGAATGGTTTGCAAGCTGACACGTGTTGATGGCCCAGCACTGAAATCTGCAGCAATTTGTGAAAGGGTTGCACTTCTGTCACGTTGAATGATTCTCTTCAGATGTCATTGGTCCGTTCTTGCAGGATCTCTTTCTGACCACAGCGATGTCTGAGATTTGATGTTTTACCGGGTTCCTGATATTCACAGTACATTTGTGAAATGGTTGTATGAGAAAATTCCCCACTTCATTGCTATCTCAGAGATGCTATGTCACATCACTCATGTACTGACTATAAAACCATGTTCATCAAACACTCTTAAATCTTGATAACCTGCCATTGTAGCAGCAGTAACTGATCTAACAACTGTGGCACGCAGTTGTTCTCCGATATAGGTGTTGCCGACTGCAGCATCATGTTCTGCCTGTTTACATAGCTCTGTATTTGAATACATGTGCCTATACCAGTTTCTAGGCACTTCAGTGTATCTGCTGTTTAAGTTAACCTTTTGCCGTTCTCACATTATATGCTCACACACATTTGAACAGTACTACTGACAGGTAGTTCTTTCTGTTTAAATCCTGTTTTTCTCCTACAGGTAATGGTACAGAAAATTCTCCTCCGAACTCGTCTTATTTTAGCTGGAGCCCAAAATTTATTAATATTATTCTACTGAGTTGATCACCTCTTTCTGATATTGTCTCTTGATTCACCTAACAATATGCACAAACTTTTTTGTTTCATTTTTGAGACTGATGGGATGCTGTTCTGTTTCGTAGAGTTCTCTTAGCCTCTGTCATCTCAATTCTCCAACTTCTTATCACTCAAATTTTCCCATGAGAACCCCCATGGCTGTACTCAATTCTAAATTATGCAGAGCTTCAAGCCCCCCAGTCAGTTCTCTTGGGGGAAGGAGGGAGACATGATTAAAGAAGTCATTAGACCAACACCACAGTGCAAACTATTCCTGCACACTGTAAGAAAGGTTGCAATATGTAAAGTGTGAATGACTCGAATATTCTTGTACTTAGTGAGACTCACTGGAGAGGAACTGGCCATTTCACGACCCAAGGAGGAGCACTGTGTACTTTTCAGGGAGTAGCGACTAAAGCAGAAATTGTGATGCAATAGTCTTCCCTAGAAATCTGAGCAACAGTGTTCTTAGTAATGAACCCACTAATGACAGGATCATCTCCACCAAACTGAATGCTTTTCTGTGTTAACTCAATATAAATATTACGAAAAGGAAAGTCGAGTCACAGATAGGAAGAACACAAATGCTATTTCAAATAAAGCTTTTGGCCATTAAGGCCTTTCTCAACAATACACACACACACACACACACACACACACACACACACACACACACACACACACGCACGACTGCAGTCTCAGGTAACTAAAACCACACTACAAGCAGCAGCACCAATGCATGATGGGAGTGGTGACTGGGTGGGGGTAAGGCAGAGGCTGGGGCAGGGGTAGTATGGCGGGGATGGGGGAGAGGGGTGGAGGGTGGGGGAAGTGGTGGAGAAGGAGAGATGTAAGAAGACTGAGCGTGATGGTGGAATGCCGGCTGTGTAGTGCTGGAATGGGAATAGCGAAGGGTCTGGATGGGTGAGGGCAGTGACTAACAAAGTTAAGGCCAGAAGGGTTATGGGAACATAGGACATATTGCAGGGAGAGTTACCACCTGCACAGTTCAGAAAAGCTGGTGTTTGTGGGAAAGATCCACATGGCACAGGCTGTGAAGCAATCACTGAAATGAAGGATGCCATGTTCGGCAGCATGTTCTGCAACAGGGTGGTTCACTTGTTTCTTGTCGTGCCCACACCGACTGCAGCACAGTGGTTGCAGCTTAGCTTGTAAATCATGACTAGTTTCACAATTAGCCCTACCTTTGATGGGATAGGTAATGTTAGTGACCGGAATGGAGTAGGTGGAAGGATGTATGGGACAGGTTTTGTATCTAGGTCTATTACAGGGGTATAAGCCATGAGGTAAGGGGGCTGGCAGCAGGGGTTGTGTAAGGATGGACGAGTATATTGTGTAGGTTCAGTGGACAGCGGAATGCCACTGTGGGAGAGGTGGGAAGGATAGTGGGCAGAGCATTTCTCATTTCAGGGCACAACGAGAGGTAATCAAAACCTTGGTGGAGAATGTAATTCAGCTGCTCCAGTCCTGGGTAGTACCGAGTTTCGAGGGGAATGCTCCTCTGTGGCTGGACAGTGGGACTTTGGGAGGTGATGGGAGAATGGAAAGATGAGGCACGGGAGATTTGTTTTTGTCCAAGGTCATCAGGATAATTACGGTCTACGAAGGCTTCAGTGAGACCTTCGGTATATTTCAAAAGGATCCGCTTGTCACTGCAGATGCGATGACCATGGGTGGCTAGGCTGTACAGAAGGGACTTCTTGGTATGGAACGGGTGGCAGCTGTCCAAGTGGAGATATTGCTGTTTGTTAGTAGGTTTGATATGGACAGAGCTATTGGTGTAGCCATCTTTGAGGTGGAGGTCAACATCTAGGAAGGTGGGTTGTTGGGTTGACTGGATCAGGTGAAGCAAATGGGGGAGAAGTTGTTGAGGTTCTGGAGGAATGTGCATAGTGTGTCCTCACCCTCGATCCAGATCACAAAGATGTCATCAACGAGTCTGAACCAGGAACTCTATATCATACAGATCTATGTCTCTACTGCTGCAGACAGAGATAAGGACAGCTGGAACAAGTCCTTAGCAAGATCCCTAACAAAGAACATGCAATAAATCAAGGAGAATTCAATCTTAGTTTGGAGATACTACGCAAGATGCACATTTACAATCTGTGGTTAGACATCATGGTCTAGGTGAAAGAAATGTCCAAAGCAGGTACTTACTAGATTTCTGTGTGAGTAATGACTTGACTGTCTGTAACACTATGTTACAACATAACCTAAGACAACTGTACACTTGGATATCATCTAGTGACAGATTAAGAAACCAGAACAAACTCACAGTAGAGCGAAGATGCCAGAAGACTTCAGTCTTGGACTAATACCTTTTCTGGAGTTGACTGCGGAAGTGATTACGATCTGCTACCCGTGAAAATGTGGATAAGCTCAAATCCGACAAGACGAGTGGAGAAAGACAACTAAAACTCACAATAAAGGAAGCTCTTTGGAAATTTGGTGATCTTGTAAGACCAAAACTTTACATCATCAGTGTTGATGAAGGTGCACCAGCATCAAATGTGGGACCAAGTGAAGGTGGTCATTAACTCATCACTTCAGACATCAAAATGACCAAAAACTGCAAAATGTCCTTGGACATCACAGTCCACATTACAATTACTTGAACAGAGGAGAAATCTGAAGGAAACGGGTATCCATTGCTCCCAGGATCAAGACACAGATAAAAACCTGTGCAGAGAAATACAATGGAATTGCAGAAAGGACAGATTACACGTCATTAGCAATGTATGTGATGAGGTAGAACAAAATCATAATCAAAATCAAGTACATCATCTCTTCAAGAAACTCATAACACCCGGTGAATTTAATCCTCGTATGTGGGTGGTAGATGATGAGAATGGCAACCCTATCAAAGACAAGGAAGAAGCTGCTGCGAGGTGGAAACGGTACTTCGAAAAGTAATATTCTGTGATTAACAGGAGTACAAAAAGCCAAGCAGTTGTGCAACTTACACTGGAACCTACGATCTCTCACAGCGAAAGAGATAACGCAATACAACATCTGAAGAACTATAAATCCCCTGGTCTACACAGTACATCTGGTGAGATGATCAATGAAATGGGCTGGAAGATGTTTCGGTGCTGCTTTCAATGTGTACAAGAATGTGGGAAACAAGGGAGTGGTCAGAAGACTGGTCTAAGTCTCTCTTCATCCCCCTACACAGCAAAGGGTCAATCAGAAACTGAACCATTGATCTCATATCCCACTCAAGCAAAATTTTACTCTGCATCTTGAACCAGCATTTGAAGTCATACATTGAGCCTCCCATGCATACAGAACAAGCAGGTTTTGTAGAAGGAAACAAACTCGTGAACAGATTGTCAATATACCACAATTAATTGAGAAATTGCACAAGTTCAGTGTTCCTGCCTCTATCTGCCTTTGACTGTGTTGTCTGAAAAAAGTTGTGGAAGGTGGTTGCAGAGTTCAGTGCTCACCATGCTTGACACCACTGATCAGAAACCTATATAATAATCACCTTGCAGCTGTGAAGACAAAAGCTGGCACATCTGATTTCTTCGGTGTTTCAAACAGTGTCAGAGAGGATTGCGTTCTATCTGTGTACAACATCTATGCAGAAAATGTCATTAGGAATGCTCCTATCAACAACCTCCAATTTTCTGACGATACTGTACATTTATCCACCGACAAAGGTGAACTTGCTGTGCTATTAACATAAGTAAGAGACATTAGTCTATCATATGGACTGGACCTCAAACATGATAACTGATCAAGGAATACACTCACAGGTTTAACTCAAAGGTTGATTGAAGGAACTGTAAGTCATGTATTCTTTCACCTATTTTGGTGAACCATCTCCGGCACACAAAACTGTAAAGATGAGATAAAAAGACAAATCATGCTGGAGCACGTATCTATGAAGCAGCTCACCAAGCTCCGAGAGAACAGAGCTATAATGAATGCCTCAATGGTCCAGCTTGTTGTAACACTCATGTTTTCCATCTTCTTTTACGGTTTCGAGACGTGGACCTTAAAGCCCGAGACAAACAGTGCAATGATGCATTTGAGCTTTGGTGCTGGCGCAGGATGCTGAACAAATGTTTTCATTATTGAGCAACTCATTATCTCCACACACCTTTCTTCTCATGTCAACTAAAAACATTGTTTACTTAAAACAGGTGCTCCAACTGGCAGCTTTCTGACATGACACAAGCTCGGGAACATTGAACGGTGTTTGGCCGAACTTTTTCAAAGATTCCTGGCATTGCCCTGACGTGATTGGTGGCATGTTGAATCCAGTTCATTAATTCCTCTTCATTTCTAGGTGGATCGCGTCCGGGTGGGTGAACTAGAACCTTGAAAAATCCCCACAGGACAAAGTCCAGCGGCGTGAGGTCTGGTGATAGAGGTGGGGAGGGGGCACGTCCTGCGAGCACCTCTGCCAAATACTCGGCCGTTTAAGAACATGGGGCAAAAATCGTTCCTGGTGTCTGTGGACGTATGTGAGGTTAGGATTTCTCCTTGCCCAGTAATGAACATATTGTGTGTTGTAAAGGCCATTCGGATGGAAGGGGTACTCGTCGGTAAACAACACAATGATGGGGGAACTCTGTATCTCATGCAACACGTCGCAGAAACCACTGGCAAAAACCTAGCCAATGTTCATAGTCTGCCACAGGATTTAGGTCTATGTCAGGCTGGAAACTAAACGGATGCTGGCCATCATCCCTTAAAACCTCCCAGATTAACCGATGAGTGACCCCGAACCACTCGAGTACTTGTTGTAAGTGCTTCCTCGAAGTGCTTGAGAACAGTCTCTTCAAATGGAGCATCCCGTTGTGTTCGAGGTCTTCCAGCATCACCATGATATCCTGTTAACGAGCCTGTTTTACCGAGTCACTGGTTAACTGCTGTAAACATCTGTGGGTGTGGTTAGCGCCTTGCTGGGTACCATTCCTCATATAACCGCTGAGCTTCATGCAAATTACCGTCGTCTAGTCCATAAACAAAAACCATATCTCGTTGTTGTTCAGACAGGGGGTGAATACTGTGCCACCATGCTTACTGTATGATTAAATCGCAGGTGGTGTGTGTGTGTGTGTGTGTGTGTGTGTGTGTGTGTGTGTGTGTGTGTGTGCGCGTAGGTTACTTGTGAATGCCACTGACGTGAGATAGAGACAAACAGCAAGACCTGACGTGTGCCTATCACATTGGAATAGTGACGGGGCAAAGGATGTTTGTTAAGTGTGAACCGACAACCACAGTGCTGCCCATCAACGGACGAATGGCAACAGGGCAATCCCACGGCCAATCGGAGCACGTGGCACCAAATTTCCGTGATTTAAAAATGGTGCACTGTCGACCTACACAACATTAGTAATTTTGGTACCTATTGGCATCAGCTACCGTATTTACTCGAATCTAAGCTGCATTTTTTTTCCGGTTTTTGTAATCCAAAAATCCGCCTCCGGCTTAGAATCGAGTGCAAAGCAAGCGGAAGTTCTTAAAAATGTTGGTAGGTTCCGCCACAACTAACTTCTGCCATCGAATGTATGTAGCGCTACACAGGCATGCTTTGTAGGCACAAAGATAAATAAATACTGGCGCCAAAACCTCTGCGTCAGTAAATAAATTTTTTAAAAAAAGGTGGAAGACGAGCTTTTTTTCTCCGCCCCCGATTTTCGACCACTCTATTTTCATACATTATCCAGCGAAGTAAATACAAATTCCGTATTGTTCTTCTTCAAATGTAGCAGAATTTCAATGTACTACTAAAATCCGACTGGCAAGACTGTTTGGGATGTTTGGCAATATGGCCAACTCTACGTTCTGAATTTTTTCCTACCTAGTACCTGTGAGAAGAGATGGTTGCTAATAGGAGGAGGAGGAGGAGGAGGAGGAGGAGATTAGTGTTTAACACCGCTTCGACAACGAGGTCATTAGAGACGGAGCACAAGCTCGGGTTAGGGAAGGATGAGGAAGGAAATCGGCCGTGCCCTTTCAAAGGAACCATCCCGGCATTTGCCTGAAGTGATATAGGGAAATCACGGAAAACCTAAATCAGGATGGCCGGACGCGGGATTGAACCGTCGTCCTTCCGAATGCGAGTCCAGTGTGCTAGCCACTGCGCCACCTCGCTCGGTGCTAATAGGAACCTGATAAAATGTGGATCACATGCAGTTTTCTCTTCACCATAAGAATAATATGAATATAAACATTTTCCCATGTATTCTTTCGTGTTTGCTGCTATCTCATTTAAATCCTGTCTGCCTAATAAACTACGAAACTAGTGTGAGACAACAGCAAACGCGGAAGAATATACGTATCGTGTCGTATTTATATTCGTATTATTCTTATGCCTAATAGTGATACAGTCAGAAATGAAGCACAGCAACTGACTAGATTTTTAAATCTAAGATGACTCTAATTTATGTGCAGAATTTGATGTACTAAAGAAGCGGCCGCAAAGATTTTCAAACAGAGAAAAATTTTCGCCTCACTCTCGTTCAGAACATGTTCTATCATACGCAGTTTATTATTTGGTTCTTGTTGATCATTATCAAAGAAAGCACCAGTGTAAGTAACAACAAATAGCAGTCTCTTGCCATTGTTTCGATAATGAGACAATTCCTCTTTTTTTTTAATTGTAAGCGGCGGTAGCGCGCACAAAAGCAAGCCATGCCGCGAGCGGCGACAGGCCGTAAACTCGCACTATCAGAATGCGACAAACAGTGCATGACACAGTACAGTAATGCATTTTCAGCTTAGAGTGACGTAAACACCTATAACAAAGAAAACTGCACTTATCAGATCGAAGCAAAACTAAGCAATCGATTCAAACCAGGCGAAGCATGTGAAAAAAGAAGTGTACCCGTATAAATACGGACGCAGCGCCTGACGCATAGCAATGGCTACCTGGTAAAGCTTAACTGCTAACCTTACGACTCGAACCAAACTACTGCAGCTGTATCGTCATTCATTCGACTTAAATTGTGTCTCATATTACAATGGACCAACTTTGCTTCGATTTGGAGGTGCGGCCTAAAACTTCTCTCTCCCCTTGAATTTCGAGTCTCAAATTTCAGGTGCGGCTTAGATTCGAGTAAATACGGTATCCAGGGTTAAAATTTTGTGACACAATTTTTCTCCACCCTGTATATACAAACTGAAGTTTAGGAAGAACAGAGAGACATGATATTAAGGCTGAGAAATGCTGTTAGGAGGGAAAGCTCTGTATTACAAAGAAATGAGACAGAAGGGCTCTGAATACAACAATAAGAAACTGTAGCATAGTGGTAAAAGAAACTAAATATTTTCACTTTCTGTCACTGAAACACATGGAGATAACTGATTTTTCTTCACTTGCATTTCTTTTCTTTTCTTTTTTTTTTTTAATATACAACAGTAATTTCAAAACTTCCTATTTCACTATATGTTCGAAGAGAACAGTAGTAGTCAAGAAGCAGTACAGCCAATCCGTTTTATGGCATCTCACATAATTATCTTTAATTACACATGCCTCAACTAAGCTACAATTACTTTAAGGGTTAAAAAAGTTTTTATATAAATGGCAATATGTTATAAGAACATACCTCTCTCGCTTCCAGCTCGAGCTTTTCCATAGACAAATCATCTTCAATTTCACCTTCCCCAAGAGGTGAAGACATTTCATCCATACTGCTGGCAATGCTGTTTGTTCTCGATGGTGCATATCCGGGATTTCTCATAGCCAATTCCTCTATGCGACTCCAAGCTTCCTCTCTGTCTTTCTGGCGTTCTTTATCCCTAGATCACAGTAATTACAAAAGTTGTATACAAGATTTCAAAAAGCTTAACTGTTTGTAACTAAGAAACAATTTGCTTTAATAAATGACACTGTTTTCTGAACATCACAAATATCTTTTTTAATTATTTTACACATGACATTAAACTGAAGGAAGCACAGAAGCAGTTAAAATGAAAGGAGGAATACATTAAATTGCTGCTAAGAGGATTAGAGGTGAACATTCTACCAAAGAGGAAGTTATTTGAGACGGAGCACAAGCTCCGCCAGGGGAAGGAAAACAACTACATCCCTACTGGAGGGACCACTTACCGTAAGCGATTAATGCAAACCCAAGAAAACCTAAGTCTGGATTACCAGATGGGAATATGAAACCCAGCCCTTCCAGATGCAAGCCCTGTGTCTCATTCCTTGCTGCACCTTACAGACACCCACATGTTACCTGCCCTGCCATCACACCGAAATCATCCTCATCTCATAACAGAACGTGTAAAGGTAACAGTATGGAAACTTATCTTACAAGATGTTCTTCAATACCCCAATCCTACTGGCCTGTCCCCACTAGGCCCTGCCTGACACCTATCTCCACCACTGTCCCTATGCGTGCCTCTTCGCTCATTCTGCACTCACACTGTCATCTTTGAAGTCTCCCTGTTCCTGTATTCTATCTCCCGCTCGCAGCCCACAAACCCACATCACCGTGCACCATACGCGACTCCTCGTGTCTGTGCCAGGGCAAGCCTGCTTATGCTTAATTCCTACCCCGTATACTTGCTACCTTCCAGCCGTCGGCCACCGTTTCCTTCGTCTATCCGTCCGTCCCTCCCACTCTTGCCTCCCTCATCCACTCTGAACAAAACAATCACTCATGCCAGTCGAGCGACAGTACTGGCAGAACCTAAGTGGTGGTATAATGAAATACGTACCAATGTCAGTAAGTGTAAGTCTCCTGTCAAGAACAGGACACTGCTCCTTACGTATAGTGCCTTCAGTTTGCTGACACGGCTTGGAGGGTTATCTCCAAACAGAACGTGGCGTATACACTTAATGTTGCTTTTCTCACTTTCCAGATGAAGGGCAGTCAGCACAGGAAGTAAACAGCCAAATCGGTGTATCCCACACTAAGACTATTGGGTCATTCCATGTGAAACCAACCAATAAAAGCATAAATTTGAACCTTGATGGTTTATAACTTTGTAATCTGTCATTTTAGTCTACCTATCAAAAGAAGATAGGATCCAAACTTACTTTATTTTTTACATTGTGTTTGTGATTTACTAATCTTTAAAGTTCCAGAAATTGTGTCATTTTTGTCACATTTCAAAACTTTAACATGGCCATATCTCAAAAAGTACTTGATGTGCAGATACGGAATTTATACAATTTTATTCAGTTTACTACAGGCTTTGAAAAGATGTGCTACATGACAAAATTCATTAAAATGCTAAATTTTCCCAAACCAAAACTTTTTAGAATTTTGAAAATTTCAAAATCACATTTCTTTTGCTTTGGGGGAAAAAAGAGAAAAGTAGTAGTATGTTAGTTGTACAGTATTTTTTTAATTTCATTATGTTATTCTGAATGGAACAAACTGTGCCGTGTAACAATTAACATAAATAATGCTAGGGATAGTATGCATTTTCCGTTTTATATAACTTTTAACTTATAATAGTTGTTGTACATACAGGAAAGAGAGAGAGAGAGACAGAGAGAGAGGTGGGGGATTAATTCGCTTCCATTGACAGTAATTACGACCAGCATTCTATATGCGTGCATAACCAAGCACATGAGCTCAGGGCATTAAGTGACAGAAAATTTCCAATGTCGTGATATAAAATGCTCAATTGCCCAGTATCATGTCATACCCCGACATGTCTTACTGGGAAATTAAATCTTTAATTTACACATTATTTTGGATTAGGTCTCCCTTTTTCATAACGAAGACGACCA
This sequence comes from Schistocerca americana, assembly GCF_021461395.2. NCBI lineage: Eukaryota > Metazoa > Arthropoda > Insecta > Orthoptera > Acrididae > Schistocerca > Schistocerca americana. The sequence continues at coordinate 20,824,191 of NC_060119.1, read as the reverse complement.
GATAAATTGACCGTAAGAAAGAAACTTCACATTTTGTAAATTAAATCCCTCAACTGCCCGTGGAAGACCATATAGACTATCATGACGGCTTGGAAGAATTATGTTACATCATTTAAAAGAAAAGAGTAACACATAATTTTAGACTCTAGTGAGACTGTTAGTGGACCACCGTAACACCTTTCTTCTTGAAGAAGAGTAAAAAATTTCACTTTGCAAGGTATTCAGACAAAACACTGTTAAATAACAGCAAGCGTACAACATTGCTTAATTAATAATATTGATTAACATAAATGGATCTGTAAAATGAAGCTGAATTATTCATAGTCTTTTCTGAACATGTGTTGTTATGGTGCATTTTAAAATATCTCTACAGTTAACATGGCAAAGCCAAATGAGAATTTAAATTTAAGTGTATAATTTTAATACAATAAATTTATTGTCATTGAAGAAAAATGATTTAATATGTTCCCCCTGGAACAACCCCATAGAATTTAGTGCACACATTAACAAATAATATGCAAGTAACAAAATTTAAGTCTTTAGGCCAAATAGATTTTGAGACATGGTGATTAATAAAAGAAAAAAATCAGGGGTGGGGGTGGTGGTAAGTCCCATGCTTCTTGACAGAGCATAGGTGAATGATGTGGGAGACCCGCCCCCGCATACTAGGAAAGGTCCTAATGGAGGTGGTTTGCCGTTGCCTTCCTCCAACTGTAATAAGATGACACAACAACACACAGTCATCTCGGGGCAGGTGAAAAATCCCTGACCCCACCAGCAATCATACCCGGGACCCCTCACTCTGGAAGCGAGAATGCTACTGAGAGACCATAAGCCGAGGACGCAAATACCTATAAGTGTAGAAAAAAATTATCAAAATCGGAGATGTCAAGAACCACACCACTGGTTGACTTCACATTGACTGGCTCTACTAGGAGAGAGGAAAACACTGCACATATGTCTGACAGTAGTCACCCTTAGTCAACAACACTATCTGATAAACCATACAGACAACTTACAGCTCACACGTTGTCTGTAACTACCACCACAGAACTGTGTGCTGCCTTTTCAGAAACAACTGGGAGAGTTGTGTCAACCCAGACAGTACACAACTGCCTCCGCACCCTCAATTTGGCTTCTAGCCATCCGTTACGAACAGCAGCATTGAGGTGTGTGAAGACTTTCCACAAGGGAGCACCCGGAACGAAACTCAGATCAACGGTGTCGGGTTCTCTTCATTGGGTGCAGGGAATGTCTGGTCCCTAATTGTCAAGGACAGGTGTAGAGGTGCCCAGTCGTATCCACGAATGTGCCGAGCATGTGGGCTAGCGGTATTTGCCGTGGACCCGACCGAGCACGCTCGGAGAACACGTGAACCTCCCACAGTGCCGTCGCGTGAATCTTCCTCGAACTGTAGTCGACTTAACGTCTCTACAGTATAGTGGACAGCTTGCCAAGGATGACCTGAGCGTGTTACAGGTCGTGCGGTTAGGGTGATGTGTTGTTGAATGTTACCTGGCAGCAGAATTTTATTTCACAGATGTGTACTTTCGAACAAAGTGCTTTATTTTTTCATTCCCTTCTTCACTCATGTAAACCCACAATGTTCACTGGCATGCAGGCACTGCAAAATTATTTTTTTATGAAGTTTATACACCAGACGTTAAACAGACATCACAGACAACATAATGGCCACACATTCAGCTGCAAAAGTTTAACATAAAGAAGCCTAACACAACTGTAGAGTGACTTCTCACTGCAATTATATAAGCACAAAAAATGCAGAATATGCACATTTTCAACGCCCTCTGCAAGACCAGTTACACAGTTATTATCTGTACACATTTTCTGTTGTAGTTTGTTTTTATTTACCCTACTTTTCATTTGTAAATTATCCACAGAGCAAGTGACCAATCAAAAATTTTAAATGCTCCTACACACCACATATACGTAGGAAAAAGAACTTGTTACAAATAAAATTGAAGTACAGATTTATAAATAAATCACCTTCACATCAGTCACTAATGATTAGTACCATTGTTGAAAGCTCAATTTCCTTTCTGGCAGGCTCCCTCCTTACAACCCAAAGACAGCTCATTACCATGGTAACAGACAGGTTTACAAGCTATGATCCAGGAAGAATAGATTTTGTTTCTTTAATTCCAGCCTGTGTTCCCAAAAATTGTCGTCCTACTATCAATTTTGGTCTGTATTGACAGTCTTCAGATCTGCAGGAAAAGGGGAACAAAACACAACTAATGGACAAATTGCATATTGTAAACTATAAATTATGACAAAGTAAAAGGTACTAATTCCATACACATAGAATACATGAGCTTAAAAATGTGACAAAACACACCTGTCTAAAATATTGTGACATTGTCGACAGTGAAAACAAAACTACAAAAATATTTTCATATATTATTAGTTCTATTCTGTAATGCCTATGTTAATTTTGTCTTATCTCTCATGATGATGTCACTGACTTTATTACATAAGAATATATCTTAAAAAGGTATGTTCTGTCAAATTTTTAAGCTAATCTATGTATGGAGGAAGTACCTTTTTATTAAGTCATAATTAGATTACAAAATGTAGAATGCCAAAATCAATAGTGTGGCACTTTTTTTGAACACAGACTGGAATTTAATATTGCTGTAAATAAGTGAAATATACTTACTTAAGTCTTTCCTGTTTGAACTGCTGTGTACACTCATCAAAAAGTTTCTGATTGATCTCCATGAACAGCTTCAGAGCATTATATATTAATCCATGTATTGTCCTAAATAACATAAATTACAAAATTAATACAACTGTTGCATATGTTTACTTTTCATTACATTCAAACTTTCCGAAACCTCAGCTCATCCAGATTGTATGTATGAATTATTAACTCATGGCTTTCCAATATTTTAGAATTTGTCCCAAAAAAAAGTCTACAGAGTTAACAGGAAACCTATGTACATACACAAATCAAGACATTAGTTGTACAATATGTTACCTTTAAGATTAGCATACATCTGTGTTAAGGTTTTTTTTTTTTTCCTTTTTTCACTTCATACAAGAAATCATATTACTTTTCCCAATTTTTTCTCCTCTTTACAATGGTATATTAGGATATACAAAAACTTACGCTTTCTTGACCATTTCATTCCATCTACCCTGGAGGGCTCAATCTGACAGTGTCCTAATTTCTCTTTTAACATATACGAATAATCCCACAATGAAGAGGCAGCAATCAGCAATCCTGCAGATGCTGCTGCTCACTGTTACATCTCAGTAAATGCACATTCGAATCTGTCACAGTTTATATTGTGTTATTCAGGAAATATTCTTTGTCCACAAAAGATGTATTCAAACCTATCTCGCCAGCATGAACTTTCTGATAAAGAAATGTTATGTCTCCAAGAGAATTATGAAGCTGAATTGGAAACTGACTTCACAGGTGAAGATGAGGATCTTGTAACAGAGACAAGTGAAGATAAAGACACTGCGAATAAGGAGAGATCAGTGGAGGAGGATTCAGATACTAATTGATGTCAATTCTCACCTCTTCAATCATCACAGCATACCCAGTTGAATGCCTCTACAAAAATGCTTGCACGGGATGGAACCAAGTGGGAGACAGACAATTTACCAAATGCTCAGAAAGTCCTAAAATCAATGATTGGACTGTCTCACTCCAGGAATTAAAAAGTTGATAGTCTTCAGATACATTAGTATTGTCATTTGCACAAACGATGTTTCTGCAGATGACCTTTGGCCACGTTCTTGGGGCCATTTTCATCAACAATGTTATGCCAAGAGTGAAGTTTCCGAAGTTTCTCAGATTTTTCTATTTCGATGAAAAATCAATCTGAGCTGAATGCCTGCCAGCCAACAAATTCACTCTTGAATCTGAAATTAGAGGAAAGTTCATGGAAAACACTAGTCATTCTTACTGCACTGTAGAAAATATTACCAAGCAAAACACTACAAACTTTCTTTCAAATGGCCTATAAAACTGACAAATACGGTTCCAAATTCTGGACTGCTGCTAACGTAGCAACAAAGTATATACGTAAAGCTTTCCCATACCTCAGAAAACAGGATGCATATAGAGAAAAGCAACCACTCAAATGTCATTGTCCTGCATCTCGTGGAGCCATTTCTAAATCAAGGGACAAACACGACAATAAACAACTTATTCATGTCTCTTCAAATGTCTAAACAGCTCGGGGAAAAGAAAACATTAGTTGCCACAAAGAACAAGATCCATTGTGAAATCGATGACGAGGTAAAGAAGTCAAATGCTGAAATACAAAACCCCACTATCACATACCAGACCTACAACACAGACTGCACCACGACTGTATTATTCTGAGTACACTGCTTTCTGAAGCAGCAATGATCAATGAAGGAAAGAAGAAATCTGAAACCATAACATTATATAAAGCAACAAAATAAAGGACGGATGTCATTGATCTAATGAACTGTAAATATGCTACAAAGACTGCACGTAGGGGAGGGCCGACGTGTATATTGTACATCATCTTTGACATGGCTGCAGTACACTGAACTGATGAAAGTCACGCGATACCTCCTAATATTGTGTTGGACCATCTCCTGCCCTGCATAGTGCAACAATTTGACGAGGAATGGTCGTGAGAAGTTGTTGGAAGTCCCCAGCAGAAATAATGAGCCATTCTGCTTCCATAGTCACCCATAAAACAAAAGAGTATATTGAGCCATTCTGCCTCTATAGCTATCCATAATTGCGAAAGTGTTGCCAGCACAGGTATTGTGCACAAACCGAACCTCTGATTATGTCCCATAAACAATCGATGGGATTCATGTTGAGTGAACTGGGCAACCAAATCATTCACTCAAATTGTCCAGGATGTTCTTCAAACGTATTATGAACAATTGTGGCACTGTGACATGACACATTGTTTGGGAACACGCAAGTCCATGAATGGCTGCAAACAGTCTCCAAGTAGCCAAACATTACCATTTCCAGCCCACAGTCAGTTCAGTTGGACCACAGGACTCAATCCATTCTATGTAAACACAGCCTGCAGCATTACAGAGTCATCGCCAGCTTGCACAGTGCCTTTATGACAACTTTGGACCATGGCTTTGTTGGGTCCATGCCACACACTAACCTCAGTATCAGCTCTTACCAACAGAAATCTGGACTCATCTGATGAGGCCATGGTTTTTCTAGTCGTTTAGGGTCGTGTAAATATATTTACAAAGTAGTAGCAAACAAGAAAATGGAAAGGAAGTTCATACTTCAACTGACGAATGAATTCAAGGGGGAAAGGACAAAGAAAGAACAGATAAAGAAGAAGACAGAAGAACAAAATGATCTTGAAAATGGAAAAAATGTCAAATCAGGCTCTGAAAAGGCAACAAGACCAATGACAACTGTGTAAAGAGCCAGGCAGTTTTGTGCATAAAATGTGCACATAAAACAGAAATTACCTATGATAATTGGACTAGCAGATTCCAATTACTGGAGTAAAAGGTACAACAAAATTGTGTGTAGAACACACGTGAGTATAATACGGAGCACATGAGGTCTGTTCAAAATATCGTAGGACTTTGTCCAAAAATTCACCTACATTTATCTTTTACTTATTGTATACGGTCTCCTTTGAAATCTCTCTTTTGCAATCGACACATCATTCTCAACATAGTTTTCACTTCTGGAAGTAGTCTCGGTACGCCTTTCGCTGGATCGCGTTAAACGTCGTTCGCAAATTTTCTTATATCTCGTCTATGTCACAAATCTTCATACTTTCAATGTGGTTTTCAACTTTGGAAACAAAAAAAGTACGCAGGCCCCAGGTATGGAGAGTATGGAGGATGAGGCAGCACAGTGATTTTTTGTTTTTTGCGCCATAGTCACACACCAACAGGGGTGAATATGCAAAAGCATTATCGAGATGCAAGAACCGTGAACTGTCTTGCCACATTTCAGGCCATTTCCTTGTCACATTTTCTTGCAGGCATTGCAATACATCCCAATAGTACAATTGATTAACAGTTTGTCCCTGTGGCACGAACTGATGATGAACTAATCCTTAAAAGTCAAAGAAAACTATCTGCACGGCTCTGACATCTGACCTGACCTGACCTGATGGCTGTTTTGCCTTGGACACCCTTTCTCAATCCACCGTGAAGACTGAACCTTGGCCTCAACACCGTAACCATAGATCCATGTCCTTTCACCAGTTGTGATTCTCTTAAGGAAAATCTCATTCTCATTTGCACGATCCAAAAGCTTTTTACACATTGCGAGGAAAAGGTCTTTCTGGTCTTGACTCTTGAGCCGCGCAACGAACTTGGCGGCAAAACGATGCATTCCAATATGCTGTGTCAGGATTTCATGACACGATTAAATTGAAATGTTACATTCTTCTGCAACCTCTCGAATAGTCAGTCTTTGATTGGCAGTAAGTTTCATTGACAGTCCTGACACAAGCATTCTTGATAGACGTCTAAGGATGTTCTGAATGAGGGTCATCTTTAATTTCCATCTGGCCATTTTAAAACTGTGTGAACCATTCATAACATTGAGTATGGGTTAAGCATTCCTAGCCATAGGCTTCCTGCATCACTGGACGTAGGTATTTGAAGGTTTTCTTGAGTTTCACACGGTATTTAATGCAGACACATTGCTTCTCTTATTCTGCCATCTCTAAATTTGCGTACTGTGTGATACAACGTTCTACCCAATACAACCCTGAGCAATAACTAACTGACAAACAACATTAAAACTTCCAGCAGCTACACATTAAACACAGGCATGTGCAGGAATGCCAACCGCATTTCACATCAACATACCAATGATGCAAAATTATGAATGTTCTGGAATTTTTTGAACAGACCTCATATACTAAATGTGTCTAGAAAGCTCTACAAATAATCAATTTACAAATTTCTACATTTTACGAGCTTGTTAGCATGAACAACAATAATTTAGTAAGATAATTTTGTCAAAATTATTAACTAATGAACTAAATATTTTATTAAATATTTTTCGTAACTTACACATAGGTAGGGAGGTAACATACACTAAAATTAAGTACTCATTTAAGTCAAATATGAAAATATTTGATGCAGGATCAAAATGACCTGCTCAGCACTGACTGAATATGTTTAGAGTGACACCATAACTAAGGCAATAAAGGGATAACACTAACACACACATACACACACACACACACACACACACACATACACACACACACACACACACACACACACACACACACACACAAAGAGAGAGAGAGAGAGAGAGAGAGAGAGAGAGAGAGAGAGAGAGAAAAGTCAGATACTGGCAGTTTGTTGTATATAGTATATTGATCAACTTTGAGAACCAAGGTGGGTGGAAAATCACATTGCAGAGTTGTCTTTAATCAAAGTAGAATGAAATCTGTCACTCAGGAACTCCAGTGAGAAAGAATGTAGTGACAAAAATTCCCACAGAGAGGTTTACGCGTAAAAAGAAGTGCAAAATGTTTTGCTGTGAATTAAAGGATGTGCACTTGTTTTAAGTAATAACTATTTATGTATGGATTTATAGATTTCATCTAGTTAGATGTATTTGTGAGTAGCCACAATAAACAAATATTGTGCAAAGAAATCCCACTATGATGGTGTATGTTTTGCATTTTTCATATGCTCTCATTGTGCTGCATTCGACACCGGAAAATAATACGGATCATCACACACTAAATATTGAGTCCAGGATTTGTACAATGAAAGATTCACCACTTAGTAGGTAAAACACTGAAAGTACATTCAATTAATTGTTGAGCCTAATTATGCATAAACAACTGATATCAGAACTTCAATTATTACCACAATATGGATACTTCAGATGTTCTGAAAGAGAGAGATAGCATCACCAACGATCTGATATATGCTGTTCCCTGTTTTTGTAAATATCTGGTAAATAGTTCAATCTTTGGAAATTGCATTATCACTCCATTTTCCGAAGGACATCGCATCAATGTTGTTGAAATTTTACTGTGCACACGAGATGTGACCAAAAACTAACAGGAGTTTTAAAAATTTTGCGGGCTTTATGCAGCCAATTTTCAAATACTTTTTATCATGTTGGTACGCACGTTCCTGAAGTACGTATACATTTTCAGCTGTTCTGAATATTTAGTTTATTATTGACAGCCGAAACGGTTGTACGTGTTTTCAAGAGCACGGCAAATTTTTACTTTCAGAAAAGTAGTATACAAAGACTTGCATTAAATTTTGCTTGAAAAATGGAAAAATGCAGCACTGCATTCGAAATGTTGACTGTGGCTTCTGGTGAATTTACTACAGGACAAGAGTTTATAAGTGATAACATTTAAAAGAGGGTACGGGACATGTTAAAGGTGACGACTGCCCAGAGCTCCATAGCACATCATTACTTATGAAGAAGTAAAGAAAAGCTTTCAGAAAAATCGCTGAATCACAGCAGAGAGGTGGTTGTTTATGTTAGCATATCCTCTGACCCAAGCCAAGCAATTATTTTTTGGGGTATTTTGGGTATGACATGTGTAGCAGCAAAGTTTGTTCTGAAATTGTTGAATTTCAAATAAAAACAATGTCCTGAAGACATAACTCTAAGTCGACAAAGATCCAGAGCTTTTAAATAATTATGATAACATGTGACAAAGCATCTATAGGAAAGATATCAAAATTGAGGCCCAGTTGTACAAATGGAAACTGCCTGAAGAGCCAATTCAAATAGTTCGATCACATGAGGAGGTAGTTGTGACAATTTTCTTCAATTACAGTGGGACAGAGCATCACTAGTTCCCGCCTTACGATCAAATGGTCATTAAGGAATACATCCTGGAAGTTAAGCACCGTTTGTGTGAAGTAAAAAATAACCACAACTGTGGCAAAAACACAAATGGAAATTTTGTCGTGATAATGCTACTGCACACACTTCAACGCTTGTCCGTAATTTTTTGGCAAAAAACAAAACCATTACGTTGCCTCAATCACCGTATGCACCAGAAACAGCTCTTGTGAATTCTTTCTGTCCCTGACACTGAAGAGAACCATGAAAGGACATCTGTTTGATAAAAACTGAATCATTGAAGAACCTTTCACCAAAATGACAAGTGAGTTTCAGAAGTGCTTCCAAGACTGGAAAAAGCACTTGCACAAGTGTATTAAATCTGAGGGGGATTGTTCTGAAGGGGGTAAAGTTGTTGTTGATGATGAATAAATGAAGATTCTTTAAGAAATACAAAAATTTCTGTTACTCACTGATCACGTCTCACGTGCCATCAATAGTACTCGTTCAGTTTGATAACTGTGCACACTTTTCAAGCATTACTGCAACTGTTGAAGGGAGGACGCAAATCCGTCGTCTTCCAGGGAAATAGCTCCTGACACCTGTACTGTGGGATGGAAGTAAGCTGGGTGGCGACTCCATTTTGCCCTGGGCAACATTCACGCGGCCACCTTTGGGTCCAGTGGAGCTCATGCAGGGCATCATGGCAGTCTAGGAGGATGAGGATCGTACACTGGTTGCAGATCAGGTATACCCCGATATGACCATCATGTTTCCTGACAGCAGTGGCGTTTTTAAACAAGATAATGGACCATGTCGCAAGGCCAGGAGTGTGATCAAGTGGTTTCAGGAACACAGTGGTGAGTTCTGAACACATCTGGAATGTGACAATTTGGTGTCCAGAGCATACACGGATAACCAAAACTGTTAGCATAAATCAAGAAGCTGCTGTTTAGTTTGTTCAGACCAAGACTTGTCCATGCCCGTTACAACTGAAAGAATAGTCATAGTTTTCGCACTGACACAATTCTCAATAACAATATTATGAAAAGGGTAGGGGAGTTGCTACTCACCATATAGTGGAGATGCTGAGTTGCAGACATGCACAACAAAAAGACTGTCACAAAATAAGCTTTTCGCCAAGAAGGTCTTTGTCAAAATAGACAACACACACACACACACACACACACACACACACACACACACACACCACCACGCACGCACAAATCACACACACGACTGCAGTCTCTGGCAGCTGAAGCCACACTATGGGCAACACCAGCAGTGCTTGATGGGAGATCACCTGGTTCAGATTCATTGTAACATCTTTGCAATATGCATCGAGAGTTAGGACACCCTACCCCCATTCCTCCAGAACCTCAACAGCTTCTCCCTTGTTCACTTCAGATGGTGCTACTTAACCAAACATGACACCTACCTATATGTTGACCTTCACCTCAATGATGGCTACATCAGTACCTATGTTCATATCACACCTACTGCCACCTGTTCCATACCAAGAAGTCCCTTCCCTACAGCCTAGCCGCCCATGATCGTGGGATCTGCAGTGGCGAGTGGTCCCTCTCAAAATGTACTGAGGTGAGGCCTTTACGGACCATTATTATCCTCCCAACCTTGCACAAAAGCAAATCTCCCGTGGCTTGTCTTTCCAGTCACCCACCACCTCCCAAAATTTCCATCATCCGACCACATAGGAGCATTTCCCTCGTAATTCAGTGCCACACAGGATTGGACCAACTGAATTACATTCTCCCCACATGGTTTTGACTATCTTTTGCCGTGCCCTGAAATGAGAAATGTCTTGCCCACCATCTTTCCCACCCACCCCTCCCACTGAACCTACACAATATACTTGTCCATCAATACACATCCCCTCCTTCCAGCCCCTTACCTCATCGGTCATATCACTGTAATGACCTAGCTGCAAGATCTGTCCCATACATCCTCCTCCCACCATCACCTAATCCTGTCCAGTCACCATCATCATCTATCCCACCAATGGCAGGGCTATCTGTGAAACCAGACAAGTGATCTACAAACTAAGCAACCACTGTGCTGCACTGTGTACGGGCACGACAACGAAGAATGGCCACCGAAAACTACGGCCAAAAAACAAGTGGACTATCCTGTTGCTGAACATGCTGCCAAGCACGACATTCTTCATTTCAATGACTGCTTCACAGGCTGTGCCATATGGATTCTTCCCACGAACACCAGATTTTCTGAATTGTGCACAGGTGCGAACTATCCCTGCAATATATCCTGCGTTCCCCTAACCCTCTTGGCCTCGAACTTTGTTAGTCATTGTCCTCACCTATCTAGTGTCTTCCCTGTTCCCATTCCAGCACTACACAGCCGGCATTCCACCATCACGCTCAGTCTTTTTACATCTCTCCTTCTCCACCACTTCCCCCACCCTCCACCCCTCTCCCCCATCCCCGCCATACTACCCCTGCCCCAGCCTCTGCCTTACCCCCACCCAGTCACCACTCCCACCATGCATTGGTGCTGCTGCTTGTAGTGTGGTTTTAGTTACCTGAGACTGCAGTCGTGTGCGCATGTGTGTGTGTGTGTGTGTGTGTGTGTGTGTGTGTGTGTGTGTGTGTGTGTGTATTGTTGAGAAAGGCCTTAATGGCCAAAAGCTTTATTTGAGATAGCATTTGTGTTCTTCCTATCTGTGACTCGACTTTCCTTTTCGTAATATTTATATTGAGTTAACACAGCCCTCGATTCCACCAGTATTTTCACTTCTATACTTTTCCACTATGCCCACCCCTCCTCTCCCCCACTCTCCGGCCAACCTCCCACCCGTACCTAGCTCCCCTACCCTCTCTCCATCTCGCCTCTACATGGTCCCGAGCAGCACTCCAGCATGCCCCACCCCCAGCCTGCCTTCCCGCTCCTCCCCATCTCAGCCTGCTCCTTACCACCACCCAGTTGCCTCTCCCATCACACACTGCTGCTGCTCATAGTGTGGATTCAGCTACCAGAGACCGTAGTCGTGTGTGTGTGTGTGTGTGTGTGTGTGTGTGTGTGGGTGTGTGTGTGTGTGGGCGCGCGCGCGCGAGTGCTCGCTCTATGTTGGCGAAAGCTTATTTTGGGACAGTCTTTTCTTGTGCCTATCTGCAACTCAGAATTTCCACTATATGGTGAGTAGCAAACTATTTTTTCATAATATTGTTACATTCCTACCTGGATTATCCATCGTTTCCAGATTCTCAATGAAACTCTTCAGAGTACGAGACTGCACTCTCATGTGGTTTATAATATCGAAATTTCAGCCACTGTTGCAATCAGCTACCAATGTGCATTGGAACAGTGAACAACACAATGGCACAAACACACCCAGAAGTGTTGAAGATGGCGGTAGCCACAAAAGTCTACACTTGGACCCAGCACTATGATTTGACAATTAACGGTACGTATGTTCACTGGTTAAAATATTTGTAGTAACTTTTTCCTGAATCTGCCCCCCCCCCCACCCCCCACCCCCTGTGGATTGATCAAATCAATGGCTACTACAATATAAAGATTAAAGTAACAAAGTAATTATAATTGATAAACATGTTATACAAAACACTAGCCTCCACCATGCCTATTTCTTTTTTTCCTGTCACACCAATTCCAGCTCTAGCAGCTATAAAACATGGGCGTTCTGTCATACGACTATTGTCACACTCAATTTCAGCTTCCATTTTGATGAACAGCATACAATTGAAGATTTGAAAATGTCAAGTAGTAAGCAATTGCCAGTGTACTAATATTTCTATGTACACATAAGTTTGAATTACTTACTTGTTCCAGTGAGATTTTGAATTGCGATACAGAGAAGGAAACATGATTGGAAGTATAACAGCAGCATTGTCATTTATCAGAGACATAATGTATTCGTTGTTCCAGTAATAAAGGGCCCGTTCTGCCACCTAAATGGAACAATTTCAATGTATCAATGCCAGAATTGTATCTACGAGGCGTAAGCAGCATATGCTAATTTCACAGTACCTGGAAATGTGGGCTGGAAACACATTTAGCTAGTTGACGAAACAATGGATCCATCACTTTCTGAAATTCTGCTGGTTCAATAACATCCAGAATTTCTTCCAATTCATTCAGGTACATTACCTGCAAGATAAACAACAGACATTAAATTCATGTTCAACACACTGTAAGTAGACTATTTATTATCATCCTTGATGAGCGATGATTGGCAACTATTGCTACTTATTAAGAACTGATAAGAAACTACTTTGTTACAGTCAATGTAAAGACACAACACAACGAAGACCTTAACAGTTGGTATTTGTATTTTTGAGAGTTTTTTTGTTTTGCTGGCATTAGACTGTGGTCTGAGGCACATTTCTCTGTCTAGCGTTTTGCTCCAATGCTGGAGATGACCATTAGAGGCTATAGCAATTCAGAAAGCAGTTACAATCTCAAATAACTCAGCAAACCTAATTTTAACATTATAAGTAGAAATAATATGTAATGAGCACTTGTTTAAAAAGACAATTTTATAGTTCTAGATAGATGCACTTAATGTGGGTATCACCCATTTCTCAGACAAAGTCACCCTGCCTGCACTGGAGGTGGAGTTCTTTTCACTTTTGGCATCATATGTAACAATGTTCATCATGGCGAAGATGCACCTCATCTTTTTCAGGACGCTTGTTGGTCATTTAGCTTTACAGGGTGGGACTCTTGATTATAACCAAACATATGACAACCATTTTCTTTTGGGCTCAAATTTGTATAGCCATGCTTCTTCACTTGTTACATTATTAAATAATGCTTCCGACTCCCCTGAATCAAATTTTCCTAGTTTTTGCCTGACAGAATTCAACAGCTTTTCTTAGTTAGCAAATAGATAATGTATCAAATTTTTAAACCTAAAGGCTCTCAAGACCAGACCACTGCTAATCAAATTCCATAGTGCACTCAATTTTCAGGGAACCCATAAATCAGTTCATTGGTACATCTAAGCTCATTTTCTTCATTAGGGCCATGGCCAGCTGTCTTCATAAAATTTATTTTCGAAGTGTTTTTCTAACATTTGAACTTTGTAAAGTGGTAAATACTACTGCTTTGGAAGATGAGTTGCGAACGTCCTAAAAACTGATTTGCATTCAGTCTTATCCTGAAAGCAAATAAGGACTAGTGTTCTACCTGTTAGCTGAAGCTTATGTGGAATGAGACGCCTCTCGAGGGAATTCTCACAAATTCTTCTCCTGCTCATAAATGCGATGATAAATGCAAAACTCTCATATGTCTTAGTGTAAAATCTAATAAAAGCAGTTGATGGACATGTTAATTATGAACCTTCGTGGCAGATTAAAACTGTGTACCGGACCGAGACTCGAACTCGGGACCTTTGCCTTTTGTGGGTAAGTGCTCTACCATTTGAGCTACCCGAGCATGACTCATGCCCCGTTCTCACAGCTTTACTTCCACCAGTACCTCATTTTTTTAAACTGTCTGTTTCACACAAAATAAAATGCTGGCTACTTCTGCAATGTCCACAACAACTGGCAGTGGCCAGATCTGTTACAAATCAGCATTCTGTTCCTTCATTTACACTGATGTGTCCTACGGGGACTTTGACTGCAAAATTTCACAATTATGACACAATGTATGAACATAAAAGTATTTTTTGAAATGATAATCTGAGAATGGGTCTTCCAAAATACAACTTTTGCAGTAAGACACAATCTTAATATCATTTACTGTAAAATGGCGAAGTATACTGTTGAAATAACCACCACATTAATACATGCAGTTTGCAATTTATTGTTTCCAGGTATGTAATTTTATTTGGGGATCTATGTAATTTAATCTCTTCACTGAGAAGCCGTGCAAAAAATAAAGGAGAAATTTGGAAAGGAAATTAAGGTTCAGGGGGAAAAAATAAAAACTTTGCAGTTTGTTGATGACACTAATTATGTCATAGATGGTTAAGAAATTGTAAGAGCAGTTGGAAAAATGAATGGTACCATCAAAAGATTATCAGAGCGGTTGGAGATAATGGGCATGCGTGCACGAGGTGTGCCTGTTTGTGTGAATGTGTTTGTATTTTCTGAAGGAGGGGTGTGTGTGTGTGTGTGTGTGTGTGTGTGTGTGTGTGTGTGTGTGTGTGGGCGCGCGCGCAGAGGGGGGGGGGATTAAACCATCGCAAATATTATTGCAAAGAACACTGCATTTTGGAATAGAAACTTGCACGCAATCGTGCTGCAATTAGATTGTTTCTGATTGCAAATCAGTAGATAGATTGTCTGGAAGTGGCAGTGAAGTAAATAAAGGCTTGTTCAAATGAAACTGCCAATACCTTAGACCATGGATGATTGTTTGTTTGTTTCGTTGTAAGGCGCAAAAAACAACTGAGGTCGTATGCGCCCAAGTCAAAACTATAGAATGCATACTCAGAGACAAGGGAAACTACTATATGTCAGTCCCAATGGACAGAATAGGAAACATCTAAACATGGCATGGGATGTGGGATCATAGAAAAATGGAGATCCAAAACTAAAAATTAAATGTCCTTCACCAAATTGCTTCGATGGATAAAAAGTAAAACCCAGGCGACTGCCAGTGTCATTTGCTAAAACAGCTGTTAAATCAAGTGGCAAACCCAAGATGCAACGTAAATTAATAATAATAATAATAAAAAAAGGGCATTCCAGTAGGTAGTCGCGGACCATTAAAACTTGGGTGCCAGTGAGCAAATTATGGCTAAAAAGGCAGTGCCCAATATGCAGTCGAGTTAAAATAATGTCCTCCCGGCTGGAGGGCCGAGAGGGGGTCGTCCAAGGTACTGAGAGAGGCTTAAGAAGCCGAAGCTTATTCCCATGAAGGGAGGCCTATTGGCAATGCTCAAGGGACACCACCGCCTGTCAGACGGCAATGCAGAGATCATCGGAGGGAATAGAGATACTCACAGGCTGAGGTAAGAGGACTGCAGCCTCGGCAGCAGCCTCATTTCCTGGTAGACCGACATGACCAGGGACCCACAGAAACATGACATTGGCTCCACCAAGAGTGAGCAAATGACAGTTTTCCTGCACCCGCTGCACTAAGGGATGAGCAGTGTACAGCGCACAAAGACTTTGGAGGGCACTGAGCGAGTCTGAGCAGAGTACACAATTGGGAATGCTGTGTCACAGGATGTACTCTGTGGCCCAATACAAGGTGAAAGGCTCGGCTGTAAGTACTGAGGAGTGGGCCGGAAGACAATATCGAACGACACTGGTGCAAATGACGAATGCACATCCGACCCCACGGTCAGCCTGAGAGCCATCAGTGTATACAAAGGTACTATCGCTAAGTTCCATGCAAAGGTCATGAAACTGGAAGTGATAGACCAAGGCTGGAATAGTGTCCTTGGGAAGGGAATGAAGGCCAAGGTTAACATGGGGCACTTCACGAAGCCAAGGTGGTGAAGGGTTCACACCCACAGGGAAAGTTGCAGGTAGCGTGAAATTAAGCCGCCATAGCAAGTGGTGACAGCAGACGCCAGAGGTAACAGGGAAGCGGGACGAGCCCCATACTGACGATGTAAGGAATCATCAAAGTAGGAGGCATAGGAAGGGTGGCCACGCATGGAAGACAAACGGAATGCATATCTGCAGAGGAGAAAGTCACGGCGGTAGGACAGTGTTACAGACTCTCAACTGGGCTGGTGTAAAAGGCACCCGTGGCCAAATGGTTACCACGATGGTGGATAGGAAGAAGAAAAAAAGAGGATCCTAACGCCAATGTGGAGGAACGAGTGGTGAAGGGAAACAAACACTGGAAAAAAGAAAGTTGAGACTGTTTGCAAGTCAGTAACAGAATGCAGAACATTCACAATAATATCCCAGACACGTTTCCCAAGGGAGGGGGAAAAGGAATAGCAAGAGGAGGGGGGGGGGGGGGGGGGAGGGGGGGGGGGGACCATGGGTGATACATTACGTTAAAAACTAACATACTAGTGACGGAATTCATTTGCAGCCAAGTTCTGGAATTTTGTTGCATTTATCTTAACTATAATATCTTTAGCAAAGGTTTCCATTTTGCAATGGGGAAATCTAGAGCAAAGTTACGTTCAACTGAATGATATGTGAAAGGAAGTCTTCTCTATAATGACGTTTTCTAGTCTATTACGGTTCTTAACTTGTTATTGTTTCGGTATCTATGTTAGCAGAGATTGTAGGACAAACACTTATTTTCTGTAAATAACAGACATTATGGATATAACAATAAAAATAATCAATTACTGATAAGATAATGTAAATGGACAGATAAAAAAATGTACTCACCAAGCGTCGGCAGGGGACCAACCCCACACACACACACACACGCACGCACGCACACACACACACACACACACACACACACACACACACACACACAGTATTTAACTTATATGAGCTTTCGGAGTCAGTGGCTCCTTCTGGTCGAAGAGTTGAGGGGTTGGAAGAAAAGGACTAGAGAGATTAAGGGAAAGGAGTACAGTTTAGAAAAGTCACCCAGAACCCCAGGCCTGGGGAGAGAGACTAGGCAGGATGAGCAGGAAAGACTGGTTCAGTGAGTGATGAACCTCTAGCATTCCAAACCAAATTGGGAAGTTTCTCTGTGGCACACTACTACTGTTCTGTCAGGGGCTGAATGCAGCTGAGAGCTTCTCTATAATGCCTTACTCATTCGCAAACTCTTTATCATGTTTTATTAACTTGGTTGGTTGGTTTGGTTTGGGGAAGGAGACCAGACAGCGAGGTCATCGGTCTGATCGGATGAGGGAAGGACGGGGAAAGAAGTCAGCTGTACCCTTTGAAAGGAACCATCCCAGCATTTGCCTGGAGCGATTTAGAGAAATCACGGAAAACCTAAATCAGGATGGCCGGACGGGGGATTGAACCGTCGTCCTCCCGAATGCGAGTCCAGTGTCTAACCACTGCGCCACCTCACTCGGTTTTATTAACTACTCAGTTCCTTGTTTATATATATTTTAATCAGCATTATCTAAGCTACGTAATGACCCATTACCTCTTATGGCACCACAGAACATGATAAAGAAATAAACTATCAACAGTGTTTAAGATATAGTGAGACCAGATGGTACCCGGCAGATGATTCTTATCACAGCAGATGTGACACCCACGGGCAGACGGAATACATGCAGATCAGTTTCTTTGTGCGGAAGGAACGACAACTATCATAATGTAGATACTGCTAAAGGCTACTCGGCTCTTAGTGAACTACTCTTGATATCATCCAGACACCAAACTCGTCACATAATTATTTATAGTTTATTTAATTACATGCTGACACATAACTACTCTGCTTTACAGGTAAGGTATACGAATAAATTTGTGACAAGACAACCTTTTTATGGACCATCCAGAGGAAGCCTCAAAAAACACCAAACCCCTTGTATGGTTTGATGTCATCCTGACCTGGGTCCAGGTCCAAGACACCCTACTCTTATTTAACAACAGCCTCAATAACTCCTCTCCCATTCACTACACCTATCTGGATGTCAATCGCCACCTCTCTGATATCCATATCACCCCACCAATCATCTACTGCACTTGTATTTTGATTTTTATTGCTGTCATGCTTCGACAACAACAAAATTGCTAGTATACAGACTGGCCAACCACAGACAGCACATCTTCTGTGACGAGAATTCCCTAGTCCAGTATGCTGTCTGTCTCATGAAGACCTTAAAGGACAAGACAGTATTCCCCAACGTAGTCCATAGACAGGTTTCCTACAACGTATCCCTGCACACCCCTAATCCTCACATACAACACAACTGAAAAGAAGTGCACACTGCAAAGGCTTCATGAATTGTCAGTCATAGAAAATTCGGAAGCCTGAAAGGTGTGTGAGTGGGTGGGGAGGGGGGGGCGGGGGAGGGGGGGGGGGGGGGGGACTCAGCATATCATAATCCACTGCCATCTTCATAAATAAATCTCACCAACACTGCTTTGCATATACTAACACCTACTTCCAAAAAGTAATGCTAACTATAGCAATTTACAATTTGTATTTTAAAAATATCACTATCAAATTAAGATAATGTACAATAAATTTTACCTCCTTTGGTGAATGTGTCTTGGGCCAGAACTTGAGGAGCGACCTTATGACTGGCTCCGTGAGGGACGCGTCCTTCTCCAGGAACTGCACCACGCAGTAGGCCAGCTGTGGGTGGTACACAGACAACGACTTCACCTTGTGTAAAGGCAGCAGGACCTTCAACAGGAAGATTTTGTGCTCCTCCTTCAGAGGCAGTGCAAAACCGTTGATAATGCTGTCAACAAAATACAGAAGTTCTACTATTTAACAACTATCTATAAATAAGAAAAGTTGTACAAACTTAACAAACGTATGTTTGACTTACCATCTGTTGCTGTATAAATGTTATTAATGGATTAAGTTCACTGTAACATATTTTGGCTCAGTCTCACCAAGAAATTTTATCTTACGCCAAGTTTGACACCACAAAACTTCATCGCTGGCCCTATAATAGCTGTACCATCCAATATATCCCCCGTCGCCCACGCCCCTTTATGACCCTACGTACATCGGTATATTTTTGCATCACAGAAACAGAGAAAGTCCGGTATATTTTTGCATCACAGAAACAGAGAAAGTCAACAACTTCCACATGCATGTAATCCAAATGCAGCAGGGTCACTGTTACCCTGAACACCAGACACAACAGCAATGAGGTGCCAGTCTTTTGGTACATGCTGAAGGATAAGACAGTGGACTACAAATGTGTAGAAAGTATCCATTAAGAATAATGGGAAACAAAGAACACAATTACTGTGATATGCTATCAGAAGAAAGAATGATTAATTAATAAACTACAAACACTGATTTATCATGCCAAAGACGGGCAATCATTCTGACAATAGTTTATGAATCTCATAGAGTATCAAATAAAAGCATGAAAATATAAATGCATTGGCATGTTGCATGTGCAACATGTTATTAACATGTTAGCAGTAACTACAGAGACTTCAATACTGCAAGAGAAGAATAGAAAAATGTGAGTATTTTAATTATGAACAATTAACATCAGTCGTGAATTCTTACTGTTTGGTCAGCTGAATAAATACTATACTGCACTGAGTTAAACCTTCTGAAATAAAAGTGTTGCTAACAATAGGAACATTTACTACCACTATTAGATCACAAACAAATATTTTCATTGTGTGTCTGGTGAATTTCATGTTTCACAAATATGAGCCAACAAAGTGGCCGTATCATATTCATGACTTATTAAGAAACTTTGTTATCACTACGGGCATTAATGAGGAGTATCCACAAAAACTGGAATGACAAAATATATTTCATGTGCAAAATTTTATATCTTATAACAGAAGATTACTACCTGAACTGATATATCACAAGCATCATTTTTCCTCAAATGTATTATTAATGATCACAATATGCTCTGCAGATGTGCTCGCAAAATTACATGACATGTGCATTGAACAGTAGGCATAGTTCATTTTTCCACAGCAAATCTGAAGAGTGTCTGTGCAGTTTATACTGTCAAGGGTAGCAAAAGAAAATGCAAATGGCACATAAGTCTTGTGGAAATCTCATCTCATATCCTAACAGCTTTTCACTAAATATTTATTATTAATATATATATATATGGAAATTTCAGCATGTTTTCCTATTTAAGCACCTAATGACAGGATACAGCATAGGCTAGGGCAATGACACCTATATATATCAGACAATGTGTACCAAGAGGTGAACAAGAAAAGGAAGGTGAAACAAGAGGCCCAAAGCTGGCACAGCCTCAGCAAAGGAATGTTGCCTCTCTCTGGCCGAAATGATTGAGGAAAACTGTGGGAATTCTACAGTGAGACAGCCTGATTTCTTCAAACACTGTGACTCCATCCAGTCCATTAAACTGAGCTTTCCAGTATCTCACTTTCTCTGACAAAATCTTTATAGTTTGTCTGTGGTTCTGTAGTTCTACTGCTTGTATCTCACCTTCAATTACTTTTCCAATCTACTCCTTGGTTTCCTTTACTGTTTGCTCAACGTACAGACTGAATAATGTGCGTATGTGTGTGTGCACATGTGTGGGTGTGAGTGGGAGTGGACGATAGGATGATATACTGTCTCCCTCACTTGCAGGTGGGAGTGGGATAGGGGTAAGATACTACATTGTCTCCCTCCCTTCTCAAATACTGCACCCCCTTTCACGTTGTCCTACTTCTACACCTGCAGTCTGATTTTTGTACAATTGTAGATAATGTTTCACTCCACAAATTTCATTCCTGATAAATTCACAACTGGAAAGATTGTATTTCCATAGTTACTAAATCAACAAATGCTATAAATGTTGGCTTGGATTACCTGTTCTGGTAATGAAATTAATTACATTAAATTTCACTAGTTCATGAATATGAGTTGCATGGGTTCTTATCATATATCCTCAAACCTAGAAACTTGACATTCTTTAATAGCATTTACATGTCTATTTTAGAAGCAGAATGACACCCTTCACACAACTGTGTGTTAAAAATCTATGTATTATATTTTATAGCAACTGAAAGATAATGTTTTATCATTTGTTATCATTTACGACACCAAACTATTGGATCATTAGCGCCTACACACTATTATTATTATTATTATTATTATTATTATTATTATTATTATTATACTATTATTGAGCCATGCAACATATATTGCATAATCAAATACACAAAAAAAGTTGCAATGATGATGGTGATTATTGCTTTGCTTCTAGGGCACAAAAACATCTGGGAACATAAGTGCCAAGTCAAAACTATAGACCACAAAGACAGAGAGGAGCTAAAAAATGACTATGTCAATCCCAATTGACGTAAGACAAGACAGCTAAGAACAGGGATGTGGAGAAAGGGGTACAAAGGACACCATATAGAAATGGAGGTCCAAAACTAAAAACTAAATGGCCTACGCCATATTGCTATGATGGTTAAAAAGTAAAACACGGTTGACAGCCCATGCATCATTTGCTTAAACAGTCAATACCTCAGACAGCAGACCCAAGCAGGAATGTAAACGGTTAAAAACTGGGCATTCCATCAGTAAGTGGAAGACAGTTAAAGCTTGGGCGGTGTGTGTACAATGTGGGAGGAGAGTGCCACTTAACAAATGACAATGGCTAAAAAGGCAAAGCCCAATACGTAACCTAGTTATAATGACCTCCTCCCGGTGGGAGTGCCGAGTGGAGGTCGTCCGAGCCACTGGGAGAGGCTTAATAATCCAAAGCTTATTCCCACGAAGAGAGGACCAAAGGCGATGCCAAAGTGACACCACCTCCTGACAGACGGCAATACAGAAATCATTGGATGGAATAAAGGAACTAGTGGGCTGAGGTACGAGGACTGCTGCCTTGGCAGCAGCATCAGCAGCTTCGTTTCCTGGCAGATATGACCAAGAACGAACATAAACACCACAGCGGCTCCAACAAGAGTAAGAAAGTGACAGTTTTCCTTGACCCGTTGCACTAAAGGATGGACAGCGTACAGCGCACACGAACTTTGAAGGGTGCCGAAAGTGTCTGAGCAGAGGACACAATTGAAAAGTCTATGTCACCGGATGTACTCCGTGGCTTGATACACGGCAAAGATCTCGGCTGTAAATACTGAGCAGTGTGCCGAAAGCTGATATCAAAAAATGTTGGCACCAATGACGAATGCACATCAGACCCCACGGTCAGTCCGAGAGAGATCAGTGCAAAGGTACTATTGCGAAGTTCCGTGTGAAGGTCGTGAAACTGGAGGCGATAGACCAAGGCAGGAGTATTGTCCTTAGGAAGCGAAAGAAGGCCGAGGTTAACATAGGCCACTTCACGAAGCCAAGGTGGTGAAGGGTTCACACCCACAGGGAAAGCTGCAGGCAGTGTGACGTTAAGCCGCCGGAGAGAGTGCCAAATGCGGACTCTAGGAGGTAACAGAGTAGAGGGACATGCCCTATACTGGCGATCAAAGGAATCGTCAAAGAAGGAGGCCTAGGACGGGTGGTCACACATGGCAGACAAATGGGATGCATACCTGCTGAGGAGAAAGTCACGGTGGTAGGACAGTGGTAGTTCAGCAGCTTCAGCATACAGATTCTCAACCAGGCTAGTGTAAAAGGTGCCAGTGGCCGAACAGATGCCACGATGGTAGATAGTATTGAGACAGCATAAGAGGGATGGATGTGCAGACGCATAAACAAAGCACCCATAATCTAGTTTCAAACGGACAAAGGACCGGTACAAAAGGAGGAGGGTGGTTTGATCTGCACCCCCAGAAAGTACCATTGAGGAAACGTAGGATGTTGAGGGTTTGCATACAGCGGGCTGCCAGGAAAGACACACGGGAGGAATAAGAATGTTTCCTATAGAGCATGAGCGCCAGGGATTTTGTACTTTCAACAAATGAAAGAGCAACAGGCCCAAGATGTAAAGATGGTGGCAGAAACCAATTGCAACGCCAGAAATTCATAAAGACAGTTTTGTCAGTGGAAAAACAAAAGCCATCGTCAATGCTACAAGAGTAAAGAAGATAAAGACATCACTGAAGACGCCGCTCAGTGAGACAAGTCTGTGGAGAGCTGCAACAGATGGAAAAATTGTCAACAGAATGGGAGCCGAGGATGCTAGGCTGGAGACAGGCCATTATAGGGTTAATGGCGATAGCAAATAGGACGACGCTCAGGCACATCCGCTTCCTGGATAAAGATATCCGACAAGGCAGAACCCGTACACACCTTGTAAACTCAGTCTTTTAAAAATTCATAAAGGAAATGGGGCAGGCGGTCACGGAAGCCCCACGTGTAAAGAGTACGGAGGTTACCGTCCTCCAGCAGGTGTCATAGGTGTTCTCCACACTGAAAATCACAGCCACAGGCTGGGATTTCCGCAGAAAACCATTCCTGACACGGGTGGACAAAGTGACAAGACGGTCAACCACAGAACAGCGAGCTCAAAATCCACACTGTGCAGTCATTAGTAAATTGCGAGACTCGAGCCACCATACCAGCCAGGCATATATCGTATGTTCCATCACCTTGCAAACACAGCTGGTCAGAGAGATGGGGCGGTAGCTAGAAGGAAGGTTTTTGACCTTATCGGCCTGAGGTATGGGTACGACTGGCTTCATGCCAATGTCCAGGAAATGTGCCCTATGCCCAGATGCAGTTGTACGTGTTAAGCAGAAAGTGCTTGCCCGCACGAGAGAGGTGCTGGAACATCTGAATGTGGACGGCATTTGGCCCTGCGGCAGAGGATCAGGATGAACTGAGAGCACAACCTAGCTCCCTCATAGTAAAGGCTGCATTGTAGCACTCAAGATTCTGAGAAGACAAGAGTATTGCCCGAGCTGCCTGCGCTTGTTTCTGATGGAGGAAGAGAGGACGATAGTGCGAAGAGCTAGAAATTTCCGCAAAATTGTGGCCCGAGGTGTTGGAGATAACAATAGTGTCCACGATGACATTGTCTGCTATTGTCAGGCTGGAAATTGGCAAATGGATCTTGTTCACAGAGAGTCTTCAGAGGTTGGCCGACATGACAGTGGAAGGGGTCGAACTGTTAAAAGAACTAGTGAATGAAATCCAGCTAGCTTTTTTGCTATCCCAAAGAACGCAACACTTTTCACACATCTGTTTATAATGAATGCAGTTTGCCATTGTAGGATAACAGATAAAAACACTGGAGCACGCCTCTGCACACGAATTGCTTCGCGGCACGCCTCAATCCACCGAGGGACTGGGACACCGACGTGACAAAGACGAAGTGAAAGGAATGGAATGTTCCGCAGCAGTAAGTATAATGTTTGTGAGACTTTCCACCTGGTAATCACAACTGGGGAAATCTTATTCTTCGAAGGTCGCCAGGGAGGAGAAAAGCCCCAAGTCACCCTCGGTAACCTGCCGTTTGGGTGTGCAATGCAGGTGGGGTAAATTCAGCAAACGGATAGTACATGGGAAATGGTCATTCGAGTAGGTGCCAGACAGAACAGGCCACTCAAGACAATGGGTAATCTGGGCAGTGCAGAAGGATAGGTCCAAGTGGGAAAAGGTGTGTGAGGAGGTGGAAAGGAATGTGGCTGCTCCAGTGTTAAGGCAGAGGAGGTTGAGTCAATTGAGAAAATCAGCCATGAGGGCACCTCTCTGACAGCTTCTGAGAGAACCCCTAATGGGATGATGCGCATTAAAATCACCGAGTAGCAGAAATGGGTGATGTAGCTGCCCAATAATCTGAAGGAATTCTGCCCTAGTGACATCGAATGATGGAGGGACATAAATGGTATACAGGAGAAAAGTCAGGAGCAGAAGGAAAAGGCGAACTGCAACAGCTCGAAGACGGGTAGTTAGCGAGATGGGTCGACTACGAATGTCATTCTGTGTAACCAGCATGACACCCCCACGAGATGGAATGCTGACCTCAGGGGGAAGGTTAAAACGAACCGGGAAGAAGTGTCAAAGCTCAAAGTGCTCGTGAGGATGCAATTTTGTTTCTCGAAGGTAGAGTGCAAGGGGATGCTACGATACTAGAAGCAGCCGTAAATACTCTTTGTGGGACCAAAGGCTGCAAATGTTCCACCGAAGGAGAGTCACCTCGGCGGCTGCTAAGTGACAGCCTGAGAAGACTCGCTGCTACAGGGCACAGAAACAGGAAAATCCTGCTGCAGGAGGTCCACAGGAGCATCAGCTCGCTTGTGCTGTCAGTGTGGAGTCCCATGCAGAACAACAGTCGACGGTGCATACTGGCGACACGGAGGTGGCTGGGCTAAGGTATCGCACGGCAACACTGTCGAAGAGGATCTTCAAGTTGGTGAAGGAGAAGACCGTTTGCCTTCGTTGGATTTTGAGCCTTTCTGTTTACCAGAGGAAGACTCAGATGTTGGTTGGCTCGATGGATGGACATAGGAAGTCTTCACAGGAGTACTACTCCTGTCCTTTTGGCCTACCGGTTGTGTAGCTGGTGGCTTTGCCCCTTGGGATACGTGTTTGATGGCTTGTTGCACAGCTCGATGAGAGGATGGCGATGCTACCTTGACACTGGGCGATTTCACAACCTCAGAGCTGTCCTTCGTGCAGTGAGAGATAGCAAGAACAGAACTATATGTGCCAGATGGTAGAACACAGCGATTCTGAATAGCCGACAACTTACAAGTGACTAGGTAAGGCACTTTTTCCTTTACCCGGATCTCCTGGAGAGCCCACTCGTCAAGATATATGGTACAATCCTGAGAGGAGGCGGCATGGCTGCCATTCAAATTGATACAGCGGGGAGGAGGGAGTGGACAATCACCTTCGTGTGCATCCCTACCACAGGTTACACATTTGTCTGGGTGACGACAAAACATTCTAGTGTTGTTGGAACAATGACACTGGGAGCAGCATATTGGATTCGGAATGTACAGTCAGACTGTGATAATTTCATAGACTGTTTGGGTCTTTGACGGAAGCACCACTATCAGTCAAAGGTGAGAAAAAGAGTGCGGGTGGGCACTAAGGAGGAATCTACCTTTTTCATCGTCTGATGGATGGCAACAACACCCTGATCAAAGACGTACAATTGGATTTTGGTCTCGGTCAGACCGTCAAGCAGCCTTGTGTATGTAACACCACGGGAAGAATTCAGAGTTCTATGGGCCTCGACACAAACAGGACAGCCTTGCGGAAGTGAGGTGACAAGCAGTTATTATGTTGAGAATCAAAAGTAGTCTTCAAAAGCGAAGTGCCATTCTGTAAATGAGAGCAGGATTTCACAGGGCTGGCAACTGCATCAACACCTTTCTGAATAATAAATGGATTTACTGTTGTGAAGGACCGCCCATCTTCAACACTTGAAACCATGAAGAACCATGGTGCAGCTGGAAGGGTCTTTAAATCGTTAGCCTCATTTCGTTTATGTTTCGTAGATGCTGATTGTGAAGATGACTGACTCATTGCGAGAAACCCCCATGATTGCCAGTGTCTCCAATGGTGTGCTCCTCCCATCTGGGGCCCTCGTCACAAGGGGGCACACCTGCCTTAGGTGATTGTTCACTCCTCAGGTAGACCTCCTGAACATCTGACAGAGGAACCAATCTGCAATTTGGAAAGGTAGCCGCTCAGGCAATCATCCCTCCCTCAGCCTGGCCTGTACCAGGGGGTACGTGTGAACCCTACACGTCGACCTGGGGCTGGGAATTACACGTTACCCAGTCACCTGTTACATGTAGACACGTGGGCTGGCTGTCAGGAGCGCACAGGGAGGAAGAAGAGAAAGAGGAACCACAAACGCCAAAGCAGGGGAATGAGAAGAGAAGGGAAACAAAGGAAGGAAAAGGGAATGAAAAACAGAGATGAGACTGTTCTTATGTTAGCAATGGACAATGCAGAACATTCCATATGAAACCCCAGTTATCTTCCCTAAGGGAGGGGGAAAAAGAATAGCAAGAGGATAGACATGCAGCACAGAAGCAACATAGGATCTGCAGAGGCTATTGTAGGTGGGGTTGGGAGGCAGGTGAAGCTGTTCTAGATGCGGTGGGCAAAATCGACCTCATTTAAAGGCACGATTTTAGTAAGTCATAGCACTGCCTAAGGAACTGATTAATATACTCAAGACCAGGATAATATTGAGTGAGATGAGATGTAACCCTACATTATATTTTGGAGGGATCAGTAGTACCACGACTGGATGAGACGGAAAAGGAAATTTGCCTTTGAACTGGGCTGGTAGAGTAATTTGTTGGTTTGCTAGGGGATGGGAGTTATTGCCTAATAGTGAGGTCATCGATCCCATGATTTAAGATGGCAGAAATTAAGGGAAAACCAACCCAAACATCACATTTAAGGTGTTGGGAAGGGAAAATGGGCAAACAAAGAGGCCAAAGGAACACCAGGGCAGCAGAGGAGTGGGGAGTGGGGGGCCTGGAAGCACAGTGTGCACTGGGATGCCAGCACCACCGCCAACCTGTCCCGGTCCCCACACCATATCCTGATTGCAAAAACCTGGGGAAAACATCAGGGGAAGAAGACGAGAAAGGGAAAACAAAATGACACGTAAGACAAGATGAAACATTGCAGGAATGGGGGAAGAAGGGGGGGAGGGGGAGGAAGGAACCTGGCTGGTATGAAGGAAATGCCACAGGCCTCCC
Source organism: Schistocerca americana (assembly GCF_021461395.2). Classification (NCBI taxonomy): domain Eukaryota; kingdom Metazoa; phylum Arthropoda; class Insecta; order Orthoptera; family Acrididae; genus Schistocerca; species Schistocerca americana. The sequence continues at coordinate 20,796,243 of NC_060119.1, read as the reverse complement.
AAACCAACAATTCCTAAATTCCAAAAGGAAATTCAAGTAGTTAAATCTAGGAGAACAACGCTGCTTGGCAAAGAAAATCAAGGATGGACATAACCGTGCCCTCACACCGGGGAAAGAGAGGTGGGATGGCGTATTTACTGTGAAGGGCTAAAAGGAAGGGGCAGTTAACGTGTTAATTATTGTAAAATCAAACAATGAAAAATATAGGATGAAATGTAACTCAGGTCCACCCCTATATGATTTTTACTGTAAAACCTCTTCAAGATAAGGCATGGCGGCAGACCGACCTGGGCAGCAGGATTTATTAAGTAATTTAACATATTTGAAAATTATGACAGATTACACTTTTTTAGTTTTTCTTTAAATATGGTAACGGAGAAATTGATACTATAAATATTAGGGAAAAAAAGAAGTACCAGGTAGGCCTTCCATTACTAGTTTCGTCCAAGACTTATAAAACCTGCCAAGCTATAGGATTTACAGGAATTACTGAATTACATTCCACCACTTCACGAGGGGTGTTATAGAAACTTTAAATATGACACAATCTGAGAATATTGGTGACAGTGGATTGTTTGATAACAATGATTACTGTTAATAGTTTCTGTGTGCTTTTTAAAGAATAAATTCATTTAAAGTCTGTTAAACATGTTATACAGTATGAAGTTAGGAAAAACAGTTTTATTAGAGTTTGTGATAATTTGTGATTGTAGATGTTTGAGAATGTACAAACCAGTCTTCACATAGTACTGTTGTTCTTTATTAATCAATTATTTCTCATGTAAAGTTGTTCTACAAAGGATGTGACTGATTTTTATTTACTTTTATTTACTTTTTTTTTTGTGGGTGGGGTGTCGAGGGAATGACGCCTCATTTTTTGTCGAGGGAATGACGCCTCATTTACAAACCATCTTTTTTAAAAACTGTTGGTTAGCCTACTCTGCTCATCTTCATAGACAGACAAATGCAGCACCACTGGTTTCGTCAATGGCTCATTCTTAACGTCTGTTTTATATGAGCGACTTTTTAGTCAAAATCTACTACACGAAATGTGTCTGCTTCTCATCCCTGTGTAAATCAGCAATCAACCAAGTTGCAAGTGTGTCTATGATGACATCAATGCTCTATTGATTGTGCTGAGTGTGGAATTCTGAATTTCCGAGTATGTTGCACACTGTGTATGCACAGAAACAACGGACTATGGTGGTGCCTGCAGACACAGTAAGTTACACTAGTCCGACTGAACTCATTTCTGTTATAAAAATAGGATTTTGTGCTTTTGTGTCATTTTAATCTTTAGTGCCTTACTTGCTTTGTTTCCGTGACTCATTAAGAAGGTTCTTGGTATTTTCCCTACTACTGTTTTAAATGAAAGAGGAAATATCAGAGAGCTAAAAAGGTATTTACATTTTATACAAAAGAATCCTACACTATGCATTTATAACAACACTGATAAGTAAACATGCTTCAATGAATATTACTACAACAGTAAAAAATGCAGGATAATTTTCAATGTTCTTTGATTACCAAGAACACAAGATAAAAAGAATAATGTAAAATGATGTTATTTATAGTCTTCTACACATTGTTTGATGAGTTGCAAGTACAAATTTTTTCAAGCAAATGAATGTATATCTTTCAAAATGTTTGGATTACAATTTTTCAAATTCTTTTAGTTCTCAGGAGCGTAAAGCATTTACCAGCACAGCCTCTGAAAAAACACCCACTACCAATTTTATTTTCATCATTAATACACTTTATCATCATTTCCTATTCCTACATTTTGTTGCTGTATTTTGATTTTTTCTTAAAAAGCAGAGTGCCTCACATCTTCAGTTCACCGAACTGCAAAGCAGACAGCTCTCGCAACAAATGCAGTTTCGGCACTGACGTGTATACAAAAAATGTCCACTCGAGAAAAAGGAGATAAGGAGAGGAAAAAAATGCCAGGGGCAGCGCAGTAGATTCACTCGTCTCGAGTAGTCAACTGAGACAAAAAATTCTACTGTGTAAAATGGGCTTTAGGCAATACTGTCTGAGAACGAGCCACTGCTCGAAACAAGTACTGGTAAATAAAAAATTTATAAAAGCAGCAGCTTTAGTACATTATTATTACAACAGTACGCATTCAAAAACAGTATACAAAGGATGAGGTGCAGTGTCGCATAGAACCTCCTATAACCACCTACTGCAGTCCTGTCCCAACAGCTGCCATCCCATCAAAGGAAGGGTTAACCACTTCCCATCCCATTAAAGGCATGGTTAAACTAGGAAGGCAACCATGTGATTTACAAACTAAACCACTGTCTCTCTTTCTACGTGGGTATGAAAACTAAGAACTGAAAACTGCGGCCAAGAGAGAGCTGGACCACCCAGTTGCTGAACATGGTGCCCAGCACGATATGCTTCACTCTGATAACTGCTTCATGCTGTAGAGCATGCTTTGCAAAAGAATATTGCATGCAGCCAGTATATATTCTCTGTCTATGCCCATTCACCCTAGTTGATAATTTGGTGGCAGTCATGCCAATGCAGAAGGCTGAAAAGTGTCTATATAACAGCTGGCATTTGACGTGTCACTACACAGGTGGCTCTCCCTTCGATAGTATATGTTTTGTCAGTTACAGGACTGCTATAGCTGGTGGTAGGAGGGTGCATAGGGCAAGTCTTGCAGCGTTAACGGTCACAGGAGTAGGAGCCATAGGGTACGGAGATGGGTACAGGAGCATAGAGTCTGAAAAGAATATTTCAGAGATTGGGAGGGTGCCTAAAAAGTTTCAGACAGAATGGATCTCATTTCAGGACAGGATTTTAGGAAGTCGTGGTCCTGTCGAAGTAGCTGATTAATACTTTCCAGACCAGTATAATATTGAGTCACCAGAGGTGTGCTCTGAAGTTGTCTTTTGAGGGATTAGCAGTACAAGAATTGGATGTGATGGCCCAGGAAATCTGCTTTTCAACTAGGCTGGTGGGGTAAATTATATGCAGGAAGGCTAAGGTAAGAATGGTGGTGTATTGCTGTAAAGAGTCTGCATTTGCCTCAGATACCAAGGCTGTATGGGAGGAAGCATTTGAAATGGAAAAGATGGCAACTGTCAGAATGTAAGTACTGTCATTTGTTGGTAGGTTTAACGTGGATGGAAATGTGTAGCTGGCCTTTTGTGAGGCCAAGATCCAGATAAAGGAAAGCGGCATGGGATTCTTCATAGGACCATGTGGAATTTAATGGGCAGAAGGTATTCAGAGATTCCAGGAATTTTAACTGATCAGCCTCACCACGAGTCCATATGGTAAAGACGTCAGCAATGTATCTAAACTAAACCAGGTGCTGAAGACATGGATCAAGGGGAAAGCCCCTTCCAAGTGACCCATGAAAATGTTGGCATAGGAAGGAGCCATCCTGGTTCCCATGGCCATGCACCTGATCCATTTGTATGTCTGCCCCTCAAAGGTGAAGTAATTGTTGGTAGAATGTCACACGTTTGGAATCAGGTGGGCACTGACTGAGGAAACGTTCAGCAGACAAACAGACCATGTACGTGGCGGATGTCGGTATAAAAGCAGGTGGCAACGATGGTGACAAGAAAGGTGTGTGGTGGGAGTGGGACGGGCAGAAATTTCAGACAATCTACGAAATGGTTGGTACCTTTGATGTAGGAGGAGAGTCTTTATACTATGGGTTGCTGGTGCTGATCAACTAAGGCAGGTATACATTCGGTGGGTGCTTTGAAGCCAGAAACTATAGGACGGCCAGGATGATTGGGCTTGTGGATCTTAAGAAGAAGGTAAAAGGTGAGGCTGTTTAGTTTGGGTGGGGTGAGAAGTTCTATGGACTGAGGTGTCAGTCCTTCTGAGATGTCTGACGTTATAAGGAGGGACTGCAGGGATGGAACAAACGTACTTCTTTCATTTGAGTACTACAAAGGTAGATACTTTGTCTGCTGGGAAGATAATGATGGAATCATCGGGTTTTACAGAATGTAGAGCCTGGAGCTCTGCAAACGACAGGTTAGGATCATGTTGTAGGGACTTGAAGTGTGGAGCAATGCTGGATGTGGAGAATTCTTGTAAGTCTTGTAAGGGATGATTTGGAGGTAGTTGTGGTGGATCAAGTTGGGATTGTGATCTGAACTGCTCAAGGCAGGGTTCAATGTCAGGTTTGCTGTTGGAAAGATTTTGGGACTGGGTTGCAAAATGATATTTCCAGTTGATATTACGTGTGAAGTAGACGAATCCGTTCTTTTCGGATACATGCTTTTGCACTATCAAAACTAAGGTACCACATTCTGCTCCTTGAAACCTGCTTGTCCCTTGGAGTTATTCCAAAAGGCCTAAAATAGAAAGTCCCTTGTTTCTGGATGTAATCCTACTCTACACCAGGCTCTTCTACAGTTTCAAATACAGCAATCTATTGCTCTTATCCGACTAATCTGTGTCCTATATGCCTCGTCTGCCAATTTCCACTCCACCATATTTCTCTCCTCCTACAAAACCTAGCAGTTATCTGCCCCTCATGTTTCCTTGGATGATAGCATCCCAAAGCCAACTTCAAACTGCAACAACATCTCAAACTTCACCTCAAAAAACTATTCCACCTTCTTCTAAACTACCTGAACAGTGGTGTTTCCATTCCTGTCCCTTTGCACCTCCCTAAACAGCCACACTCCTCTCATACAAACTGAGCTTGGCCAACAACTTTAACATCCCAGATCAAGAAAAAAACCATCATCACAAGAACCAGTCACAACAGTAAAGTGTCCTTAACTTCTTATCTAAAGCACTCTCGGCTACTGAATTTTCTATATTATCTAAGGTCCTCACTTTCAGCCCTAAACCTGCATTTGATCATGCTGCTTTGGGGAATGACCTACTTTCCTTCACTTGTAATATCAATTGGTTATATTGCTTTGCAACCCAATCCCAAAATTTTTCCAACAGCAAACTGACCTTGAACCATGCCTTGAACAGTTCAGACCACGATCCCAACTTTATCCACCACCACACTACCTGAAAATCATCCCTTAAAAGCCTTCCACACACCCAGCATTGCTTCACAACCATTCCTCAAATCCCTACAACATGACCCTAACCTGTCCTCTGCACAACTCCAGGCTCTACATTTCCTAAAACCTGATGACTCCATCATTATCCTCCCAGCAGACAAAGGATCTACCACTGTAGTACTTGACCGAAAGGAGTATGTTAGTGAAGGTCTACGCCAGCTGTCTGACATCTCTACACACAGCGTCTGCCATCAAGATCCCATATCTGTGATTTCAAACTGACTAGCAGTCCCTCCTTAAAACCTCAGGCGCCTCCAAAGGACTAACACCTCAACCCACAGCGACGGAGGGAGGGAGGGAGGGAGGGAGGGAGGGAGCGACGGAGGGAGGGAGGGAGGGAGCGACGGAGGGAGGGAGGGAGGGAGCGACGGAGGGAGGGAGGGAGGGAGCGACGGAGGGAGGGAGGGAGGGAGCGACGGAGGGAGGGAGGGAGGGAGCGACGGAGGGAGGGAGGGAGGGAGCGACGGAGGGAGGGAGGGAGGGAGCGACGGAGGGAGGGAGGGAGGGAGCGACGGAGGGAGGGAGGGAGGGAGCGACGGAGGGAGGGAGGGAGGGAGCGACGGAGGGAGGGAGGGAGGGAGCGACGGAGGGAGGGAGGGAGCGACGGAGGGAGGGAGGGAGCGACGGAGGGAGGGAGGGAGCGACGGAGGGAGGGAGGGAGCGACGGAGGGAGGGAGGGAGCGACGGAGGGAGGGAGGGAGCGACGGAGGGAGGGAGGGAGCGACGGAGGGAGGGAGGGAGCGACGGAGGGAGGGAGGGAGCGACGGAGGGAGGGAGCGACGGAGGGAGGGAGCGACGGAGGGAGGGAGCGACGGAGGGAGGGAGCGACGGAGGGAGGGAGCGACGGAGGGAGGGTGTGGTGAGTATCAGAATACAGACTAGTGAACAGGGGCGGAATGAGGTTTTCAAACTTACACCACTTATTGTCCAAACCGCCAGTTTGTGAGCCAAAAATATCCTTCGAGAATGGGAAAAGTTACCCTAAAATATAATACGATATGACATAAGCAAAAAAAAGTTTGAAAGTAGACTAATTTTTGTGGTGAATGGTCACTTACTTCAGATACCGTTCGAATAGTAAAAATGGCAGCATTTTGTCTTTGATGAAGATCCTGTATGTGGGATTTTCCATGACAGTTTACTATCTATGAACATCTAGAAATTTGACTGTTCAGTTTCACTAATCATATGCCCATTCTGTGAAATTAAAATGTTGTGTTGTGTGTTAGAAACTAGAAACTGAGTCTTACTATGACATAGCGTTAGTTTCTGTTCTACAAGCCACGAACTGCACTGTTTGAAACAGAGCCAATGTTGCACACAACATCCTTTACTATCATTTAGTGTCGTCAGCAAACAGAAATATTTTAGAATTATTTTTAATACTAGCGGGCGAATCATTTATATAAGTAAGGAACAGGAGTGTCCCACACCATATTTCCAATTCCATGGATTTTTTTCAGCATTTAAAGTTGCTTCGTCTTGGTCCCTCTGATTTACTTGTTAGTTTTGATGTTGTGTCACTTTTTACTCTGGTCCCTCTTGAAGAGTCATTGATTTTAATTAATGAAAAACTTGATATGGAAATGACGAAACTCTGCCGTTATATTCTGACGTCCACCTATTTTTTATTTTATGACAAATATTTAGACCAACCAACGGTGTGGCTATGGGGAGTCCTTTATCCCCCATAGTCACTAATCTTTTTATGGAGGACATTGATACATGGCTCTGAAAACATCTGTTCTTGAAGACTTTGTTTTCTGATATATGTTTCTTGTTTGGCCACATGGAATAGACTCTCTGCACCGGTTATTGGACCATTTCAATTGTCTTCATCCAAACATCAAATTCACGATGGAAACTGAAAAGGAGGGAAAGTTGCCTCTTTTGGATGTACTAGTTTATAGAAAAGAAGATGGAACTCTCTGACACAGTGTTTATAGGAAGCCGACAGGTATTTACATGCTACCATTTGCCATCCACCTTTTCAACGTACAGGAGTCCTTCGGCCCTTGGTTAAACAAGCATATGCTGCCTCGGATATTGAGAATTTACCACAGGAGCTGCAACAGCTTAAGGACATGTTCAATAATAATGGCTATACAGACTGACAAATTCGACGTGCTTTTGAGTTTGGACCTCTATCTGAAACTTCTGAAGACACCTTTAGGTCTGTGGCTTTTCTTCCGTATGCTGGGAATGTGTCCGCCAAGATAGTAGACATTTGAAGAAATATGAGATCAGATGTGTTTTTCATCCACCAGCTAAGATTCGAGCATTTCTTGGCTCTGTTAAAAATGATTTAGGTTAGAGGAAGTCTGGCGTTTACAAAATACTGAGTGAGTGGGAAAATTTACACTGGCCAACCTATTAACACTGTCAACGACAGGTGTATTGAACATTATCGCCATACGCGATTATTACAACCAGATAAATCTACAGTGGCTGAGCATTGCCTTACAGAGGGCCGCAGGAGATGCAATTAATTGCAAATGCTTCGCGGTACTGGGATTGTGTTTTAAAAGAATCTGTTGAAATCAGACTAGCAGATAATATCATTAATCGTGATAATGGATACCCACTAAGTAAAACGTGGAATCCTGTTTTATCAGATATGAAGAATAAACGGCATCTGAATCAGCTGGCTATGAATAATGATTTGTCACAATATATTGTTTACAACAGTATATACCACTGGAGGCGCTGCAACTCTTTTTGCCCCAGGAGGCAGCAGGAATGATTGAGCGCGTGTGCATCGTATTTAGCGCATGCACTGTCGTACTTCCGATGCATATAAAGGTGCAGTCATTCGCAAGTGGAATTAGTTATCGGCGAGAGCAGCATAGCTTTTCTCACCTCATGATGGCGGCCAGGTGCACCGCTGGAATATTGTGTTCAGATGAAAGTTTGATCTGGCTGGAAATCCGACAAGAATTTGACTATTCGGCCTTTTACATCAGCATGACTTCCAGCAAATTATAAATTAGGATGAATGGGCACAGGCAGAGGGCATACACAGGCAACTTGCAATATCCTGTTGCAGAGCATGCTCTACAGCATGACAATCAGGAACTTGGTGCCTGTTTCACCACACAGGCCATCTGGGTTCTTCCTCCAGACACCAATGTCTCAGAACTCCGAAGGTAGGAACAAGTGTTACAACATGTCCTTGGTTCTCGCCACTTACTTAGCCTTAGTTTACGTTAACTTCTTCTGTTTCAGTGTTTCTTCATAGTAGCTACTCTTTTTCTTCACTCCGTTTTAGTTTTCTACATCTTTCATTGTCTTGTCCATCTATTTTTGACTGCCCCCTCTCCCACCTCTGTTACGTACAATGCTCTTAGATTTTCACTCTTATTAACTCACACATTTTGTTTAAGCAGTAATCTCTGTCTTGGACATAACGTGTCTCCACCTTTAAGCTCTCAGATTTTCAAATCTCGTCTGATGGACTCCCCAACAATCAGCGTTTCCTTCTCATCCCATGTAGTACGTCTCCTCTGACCCATGGTTCTGTGTCACTTTCCCGAAATCTACAGCTTTTACTTCACCCCTCTTCCTTCCCTTTCAACCCTTCTGCCTGAAGGAGCCTCTGGCTCCGAAAGCTTGCCTAATTACAACCTCCTTTTACCTGTGTGTTCTGCCGCTGTTTGGTGGGTAGTTTTTTTTTTTTTTATCTATCCAATCATATTATTTTGTCAAGAATTGATTTTTTCCACTTAATTTTAAAGAGTACAGTCAAACAGTTAACCATGCCTGAACTCTGACAATTTCTTCATTTCTTCTTTCAAAGGTCAGTGAAAGATTTAGTAGGTGGTGTACATGGATCCCATAACAGGCAACACAACCAATACAACAAGGAATGCCATGGTAAGTCTGTTATTCACTTCATTAACACTTTGGAAACGAAGCCCGAGCATAGATCGGGCCACAACTAGTGTTAAAAAGACTGCGCCCTGGTAGAGGTGGGGCAGCGATTCTAGACATGCGAGCTACCCATCGCTCAAAAATTGGACTCATTTCATACGAGAAGTCTCACTGTGTGTCCCTTGACTACTGTCACTTTCTGTTGTCAATTTCTAGAATTATTTCAAAAGAAATACTAATGAATGTAACAGCTACTGTCATGAATGGCTGAGCCAATACAATCTCATTGATGTAATTTCGTGTGTATACTTGTAAACTTTGGAGTGTGCTGTTATTCTGCTACAAATACATCACGTTTGTTGTATGAGCAAGAAATTTTGGAAGCGCATGAGGAGGAAGCTGCTAACTCACCCCACACTTCTTCCTTGGGAGGATAGTTGTACTTTCTGTCATTATTTTACAATTTGTAATTTATTGAAGAACTAAAGTACATATGAAATCTTTATGATTGGTCCTTTGTTAGTAGGTATTTCTCTTGAGGACACATCAATTACATATGTGCCAGTAACCCTTTAAATACCAGCATAAGTGGCCAGTTTCTTAGGCTTGATATTCTTCTAAGTTGTCCGTCTTCAATTCTTAATTGATAACTTACAATGTGAACTATGACCTGTATCTAAGAAGACTTTACCATACTGTGATGTACTGTTACCATGCATATTTTATTCAAATGATGTTATTCTTCCTTCCAAATCACTAACAAAGTATGATATTCATTCATCACAATGGAATAAATATACAGCTGTCATAAGCATTGTACAAGTGACTGTCCCCACTCTTGGGAGTTAGCAGGTGGTGTATGTATGACCATCTGCTGTATTTCATAGCACCAGGGGGGAGGGGAGAGATAATGTTTGACCTAAGAAGCACAGATGACACAAGGTGCAAATAATGAGTGGAAGACTGGCAACTGAGTTGCAAATGATGCTATGGTTTATTAATTATTTATAACCGAAGGTGGTAATTGTTCAAGTAATGGGTTTAGGGGAAACGCTGTAACAGTATGTAACTGATGATCGTATTGATACTTTAAACTAGCAGTAAACATTGATTCATACAACAACTGATGACGTTATCATCAAGGAAAATAATGGTAAATTAACAAAGATAGGATGACTTTGCAGTATTGCTTAGTTTCAGCTGACTCCTAGGCATCCTTTGAGTCAATACCCGTATTGGTAAAAATATAGATATTTGCTACCTTTTGACAAGAATGTTAACAACATTTATCAATGTGCAATATTTTGTTTATTCTGAATATCAATAAGATCCGCTGGGAACCTAAATTTTACACACAGTTCTAAGTCACGTATTTCACTGTCACAATTCTGGATGATACTACTCTCTGTGGAGACAACACAAGAAAAACTGTAAAATTAGTTTAATCTACCTTGAGTCAATTGTATGAGCTGCAAGGCAAGGCAAGGAACCCCTATAGGCTAACTGTTCCAGCCAACCAGCAAACGTGTACAATGGTACAGGGCCAGCCCAACTGTAATGCAGGTAGAGACTGAGCATAAAAAACACACACACACACACACACACACACACACACACACACGTGTCTCAACACATGCCCTGAATTCAAGTTGTGAATTACCTGCAAAAGAATAGCAAGCAAAATATGAATTCACAATTAAGAACAAAATACACTGTGCAAACTCAGGAAACATATGCCAACATAGCAACTGTCCATGTGTGTGTTTAGTTATCAACTGCATACACCGGACTATGTCAATGTTTTGTTTAGACATTCACACAACTGCACTTAACGTTGGTTTTTCATAACAAATAAGAGAAGGGGTATTGTGTTTCCTCAATTTATTCAGTTTCTGGACACACTTCTCTCCTTTTCTCTAATGTAAGAAACTGGCTCATATTGACATCAAACCTTTCAAATGCTTCTACCCCCTCGAGATAGTTTACGCACCTTTAACTGACCATTTGTGCATATGTTTACACTTTATAATCTTTCTAGCTTTCTCTGTGAAACTGACAATTTCCCAATTTCTGAGTTTGCAGGCAGGGTGGTGATTTTTTCCTCACAGTATTTTTACAGTTTCCCCCCAGTACCTTCTTCAGATGTGTCATGTGCAGACTTAGACTGCTGGCCATCTGAATTTTGACTGTGGGCAGATATCACGCCACCCTTTTACAACAGCAACTATTTTTTCAATGGCAGCAATGGTGGCCCACTCCAAATTTGCTACTTATGTGTGAATGAAATAATGTTACCCATACTGAAATAAGACGATTTACAATGGGACCTGAGAAAAGTGAGGGTCACCCAGATTCCACAGTCCACTTCAATTGTGCCTCTGTTCCGGATGACTAAATTACTGGTACAGTAATGTCTACTGTCCTAGAAATAGTACTTCGGATACCATCAACTCCATTTTAAATTCAGAAACTGGGATATTATTATGATTTTGTTGCTCCTCACCTACAAATATTTTGAGACTTACCTCCCCAATATTTCAAGCAACTCTGCAATGCCATTATGATGCTCAGTTTCATAAATAAACCTGAAAAAGATAAATATGAAATGTATTTATGACCACAAGTTGTGTTTAGGGTTGTGTTACGAAAAGAAAGACTGACTAATGTCAATGAAATGCCCTTCCTTTGCTAATTTTTCCGTTAAGGACAGACAAAGGGCAAAATGCACTCTTGCACTTAGATATATAAATGCCTCCAAAACAATTACAGATAAAATAATAAAACTTGAGACTATTATGTACAACATAATGCTTCATATTCGGTGCAATTTTTGTTTGATACTGTGTGTAAACATATATTTTATAAGATTTGAATTTTTAATTACCATTGTTTCTATAACACACATTTTCTCATAGACTGATCAAGAAATAAAACTGGAATTTCACAGTTTACCTCTGCGTAAGAGGCTAATAAAATTTGTGGAACAGATTTTTGTTTAAGAGCATAATTGCTTTGAAATTAATTTTTCAATTTTGCATTACCCGAGACTGTTCTTTTTTCCTCTAATTTTAAAGGAGAACTTTTCTCGAGAAAACATAATGGAAAAGTGCAGCACAGGTTATTCAGCAAGTTATTCTTAAGAACTATATCAAATTTCAGGATGATAGCATTTATAGTTCCTGAGTAAATGTACATTACAGCTCAAAAAAGCTAGGTACAACAATTTGCATTTAAAGATTTTACTTCCAATTTCTGACAGTACTGCTATACCTCTAGTGTCTAATACTGTCCACATCCACTATCTTTATTATCTTCCTCGTCTTCCTGGAGCACTCTCCTCCCCTGCATTCTTTGCCTAGCCAACTTTTGCATTTTTTCTTCTACTGCCCGAGCTTCGTTCAGTCACGCTCCACCAATGCTTCGGAATATCTTCAGTATGAATGCACATGGATGGAAACCTAGTGTCTGCGGGCACTTAATCCTACCTACATTTCCACTACTGAACACTACATAGGCATCAGAATGCACCTATCTTCGCAACAATTGAGGACACAAATACTGTTTTTGGACAATGCATCCACATAAGGTGATTGTAGCCCTCATTTGTACTCTGTGTTTTCCCACGTACAAATTTTTTTAAGCAGATTGGCTAGGTACCTGAAAGTTGGTTTTATAACACCTAAAACAGTAAGTGTCAAACCATGTTGTGGGTATATGGCTTTCCACTGGCTTCTGCCTGAAGATATTTGCACCACAATATGTCACAAAGGGATGTTGAGGATTATCATCTGGGGAAAGTTTGTTAAAGAATATTTCCTCACCTGGCTTACTTCATTGGTTTCACATTATGCAAGTTATCCCCTATAGCTTTTCCATAATATATTTGTTAGTTGTCAATTTCCTTGCCTGTAAGTCTGTTAACACCTCACAGTGGCTTTCCATCTTCCAATTTCTTAAAACTCATTTCTTTCTTCAATTGGAGTAGTCTACCTCCCATTTGCTTTTGAACATGATCCACTCATTCCAGTTTTTCAATTTTAGTTTATGAACCATCAGGATTGGTCTCTAAAACAGCCTTAAAAGCACTGGAATTTTCATCACCTAGATACTTCACACACCTAACACCATATTGTTCAACTGACCTTCGGAATTCATCCCAGCTGCTTCCGCCCCACCACTCTGCTCCTGGTAATTCTTGCTGCACACTTTATTGTATTCCTGCTGCTACTTTCTTCTTCACTGTCACTGTTGTTCTTTCTTGTGTCGCTCTGAGAGCAATCTTTGCTCTTTACTTGGAAGTCATGACAGATAGTACACCATGAAGTGATGTATGGCCCTTCTTCATCCAGGTTCCATCACAACAGACACACAGATCTGTCTTTACTACACAGTGTCCTTTGTCCCCTTCCATGTTAATATCTACAGCTTCCTCAACAGCTGCTTTCACGTCCTCCTTGTACTCAACTTCAGGAGCACTAATGAATGTTCTTTGTAATCACTGAATCTAGTGTCACTGTTGCAGGCATGTTCATCAAGCCACAAAACAAATTTGTGCCTCCTCTGCCTACACCTCGAATGGTCTTTGACCTATAGTTACAATGTGGACATGAAATGTTAATCATATGGGCCAGTATTTCTAAGTCAGTTAACCTAAGTCCACTGGAAAATTCATCTTTGGCACCGTACACACCATCACCAATTCGTTCACTAATTTTCTTATTCAGTGAACTCAGTGACGTTGCCAAAATTTGTTCTTCACACTTAGGAGCAGCAAATGTAACTCTTATTTAAATTTCCTGTATCTTTTACATATGAAATTTGACATTTCCTCACTTTTTTGAATATGTATCCACTGTACAACATATTTCGAACAAACCAGGTTGAATGTGCAAAACTAAAAACTGAAATAAGTTTCTAGCACGTACAAGAAGCCAAGCTGTCAACAAAGGTACAAGCAAAGATAATCTTTCTCACAGCCTTCTCTAGATTCATCCAGTGACTGTTTTGATTGTGTGAATGGAAAATTAACACACACAAAATTTCTAGCATACAGGAGTTGATCACAGCATAGAAAGACGGGATAAGGCAGGCACAGACACCAATACAAACTTTTTTAAAACGTATTTCAGGCCAAAATTCGATTGTGAAACTGTATTAAATTTTTCTTAAAGAATCATTCTAATCAATTATGCAATTAAAAAAATTCGAATTTTTTCGCAATTTTGCCCTACATCTGCCCGTAAGTAAATGTAAACATGGTAATCACAACAGGGTTACAAGTCATTCACCTTGATTTACAGGCATACTTTCAGTCCAGACAGCTATTGCATTAACAGATATGCCCTACACCAGATCATACCAATAAGCTGGGCTATTTATACTTACAGTACTGCAAATTTACTTTATTCCTAGACAAAACACACTCTCATTAGCAAAATAGTTTTTATTGATATGTGATGCATTTGACACCCTACGATGCACACTGGAAAATGTTCTTAAGTTACTACATTTGTTGAAGATATCCAGATGGATAGTGGAAGATTCACTTGCTGTATCTACAACTGTGATTTAGTGAGCCTTTATCTGTCAACACTTAAATTAACACACAATCAATTTTTTTCCATTAATGACTGACATGCTAAGATGATACAAAAACTTTGGCATACAATTTATAGATAGCTGCTTGTGTCAGATCATTACAAAGAGAGGTTATTCTACAAATTTCATTCAGTCAATTTTTGTGCCAAAAGAAATCTGTCAAAAAAGTTGTGGCCATTAAAACATTCCTACCCATGTTGCTCCTCCCCCCCTTCCTCACCCACCCTCTCAACGTACTATCAAAGTTCTTTCAATTGCCTCCATCCCCAATTTTTAGGTTCTCATTTGGATCATTTCTCACATGTCTTTAGGGACTTTATAATTAGCAATAACCAAATTAACAAAATATTTTAAACACTGAAGGCAGTGCCTCTCTGGTTAACAGTGTGAAGGACACACCTCTGATTTATTACACGGTATTTCTGGCATGGAAACCACTTTCCAGTGATTCAGCAATACCAATAACACATCAACATACAAATATTTAAAAAGAGATTCCTATACTGAGAACCATATAAACTTACTTTGAACACCGTGAATGATCTTACCTGGTGTTAAACGTATACAAGAAGTTCTCAATACTCCAGTGGTATAAAGGACGACCAGTCTCCGTGTATGACGTTGATCAAAATTTGACAACAGTTTGAAACTTCTCAGCTTGAAGCATCAAAAATGTAGACAAGCAGAACATACAGAGACAAGGCACAAGTTTAACCTTAATAAATGCAAAGAATTAAGCACACAGTGAACGAGACAACTCCTCCCATCATTCACGTATGTTGGAAACACTGAAAAAGTGATGATAACTGCCGAATATAAGCACCGACTGCCCCGTACGATCTCTGAGAATCAGATCCAAACACACCACTCCTCGTGCCTCCCTGCCTCTCGTCAGCAGCTGCTAGGCGAGCAGAAAGAAGTGGTGGCAGCACTGACTGCAAGCTGACGGCAGTGGTAGGAAGGGGAGAAGCAGAGAAGCAGTAAGAATGAGGGAGTAGGGAAGCAGTGCACGTACTCAGCTGCACCCAGCCAGCGACGGTGCATCACATCTCATTAAACAAACCATTTCATCTACTGAGCCAAAAACAAGATCTTTCCATTTTTTTTTTATTTTTTTTTTTTACTTCAAATTTCCCTGAAATTTCTTTAATTTTCCTGACACCATTTGAAATTCCCTGATTTCCAGAACTTGTGGCAACAATGTGCAAGTACTGCTTGGATCCAACAGAGCAAAAAAATATGCAAGACACCCCGACTGAAAAGAAGAATAGCGTCTATTTCACCAAGCTTTTCCACAAACATTCTAATTTTGACTTAAAACATACCATTTCATCATCAGACCATCAGACCAAGACACACTATCTCACCCTCTTAGGATCAATATAGAAAATTCAAGTGAGTAGAGGGGGAAAAAAAAAATCACTAGACAGATTCGCTGGTCACTACCTCCTGAGGCAAATGTTTAGCTCCACCGACACACACGTATCATAGTAAAAGTGATAACAATAGCCTAGCTTTCAGAACTGTGAGCTGCTGCAGGGTGAGGTGTGTAGGTGTGGCCCGGTATGCTGAAAAATAGAGAGGAGAGGACGGGTTTCCATTTACGAAGTTCACGGAAGCCAGTATTGGGTGTGAGTATGCGAGTAGCCCACGAAGTGTAACTAGCACCCAGGTATGCTCACTTGTGATGTGGAGCACATTCAGCTACTGCATATTGACTGTTGCAAAGTTCATGGCCTTGGCTGAGGGAAGTATTGAGACATTCGAGTCCCACAGGTACTGCCTTATGAGGGAGGAGGCTCGGATGAGGGAGAACGCAGGATACTGCTGGGATATTAGTTTGCAAATACGAGCTCTGGGATATTTGCAAAAGAGGAAAGCCCAGGAGAGGTTGTCAGTGTTGAGGGATTTTGTGGTGGAGCAGTTGCATTTGCTGCAGATGCCTAGGCTCCAGAGAAATGAGTGTCCAATATGGAAGAGAAGGATGTGGGCTTCAGTAAGATTGAGATCGACACTGAGGAGTCTCACTTTGGATTTGGAGAAAGGAGTTAAGTTGTTGCATTTAAGTGGAGGAATACTATTTCACTACAAGTCAAGACCACAAATGTCATCAAGAGAGCAACCCACCTTCAGGAAACTGATAAATACGGACTCAGCTTGATTAAGGACTGGGGGTTGGTAATATTTTCAGGAACAATTGGAGTGGTAATGTCGGTAATCGGGAATTCCTGGAATGCCGGGAGAAGACGGTTTGGGAAAGAGATGTGGAGTCCTTTGGATCTGTGTTGTAACTGTTTAAGATAAGGATTGATGCTCGATCTTTTAGTCTCAGGATGCAGTTAGTTGGTGAAGCTGTATTTCCAGTCGAGGTCAAATCTGGACAGTGAGTGCGACCAACCACAGAAAGTTATTTGTGTGGTGGTCAAAACTCTAAATCACTAATTCCTATATAAATGAGTTACTCAGTTTCAAGAAACCAAATAATGACTTAATGGAATCAGCCACATAATGCTACAATTGGAAAGAATGGATGTATCTCGGGATTGGAGAGGGACCTGCACGACAGTATAAGTATATAACTGTCAGTTCTGTGAAGTGTTGGGTCTTGACTGGGGTTATGGTTAGGTTTAGGTGGCATGAGTGCTGGGATTGAGAAGTAAGCAAAGAGTTGAGGTTGGGCTTGTTGGCTTGGTGGGGGCAGTGGGGATTAAAGGCATTACTGTAAACAGTAGCTGTGGAAGATTGGGAGAGGAACATGACTTCTGAGGTGTTTGTTAACACACTGGCAAATGCTAAGTAAGCATTAACCAGACTGGAATTTAAGGATGGATTCACAGAGAGAAGGGTTGCAACTAAAGATGGAGACTTTTAATAGAGTATTTTAGAGTAACACCAAAAGGTTGTTGAGTCAATAAAGTGAGAGCAAATCTGCACAAGGAATGTAGGTACCCAGGTACATGGTTACCAGACATGGTGTGAATGCTAAAAATATAAAAAGAGGGGCTTGAGCTTTTGCACCTTGGGGGGGGGGGGGGGGGGGATTCGAGCAAGGTGAAGGATTTCAGTGTAATGACAAACAAGGTGCTGAAAGAATGCATAGAAAATAAGAAAATGGACTGAATTTGCCTCATGGTTGAATAGATTCCAGTCTCACCTGATAACTGCATTGAGGGTCAAAACTGTTCATGTATAAGCTGAAAGTCTAACCGGTTATGAAGTTCTATCGGAGAGAGAGAGAGATAGAGAGATAGATATTGCTGTCATTAACTTTACTGCAAAAATCACTGAAAAACAAGTGGATAATACTGAGGACATAGGTAAATGAAGAAAAGCAGTAGCCAAATAAGTAATGTTGCTGATAAATGAGCAAAAATGACTGTCAAACAGAGAGAGATAATAAACAAACGAACAGCCTATTGCTCAAAATGAAAACTCATAATTAAGCAATATTAGAATCATGAAACAAAGAAAAAAGGCCTCTAAATAAAAAATGAAGAAGAAAGGTGATTAAACAACCAAAAAAGCCAGCCATCAAAGAGGGAGGGGATTGCATAACATACTGAAAACGTTAAACCGAATAAAAATAATTATCAAATACAGAAAACAGTACACCAAATAAATAACATAAAGCACCAAGTAAAGAAAAACTATTGCTGGACACACACAAAGATTTACGAAGAAACAACAAAAGGCCCTGAACACTGAAACAGGATCACTAATTGGAGAAAAATGTTTACTGACCATTAAAAAAAGGTTGCTCAGCACAGACACGGAAAAAAGAAAAAAAAAACAGTTTGCTCAGCACAGACACGGAAAAAAAAAGTTTGCTGACCACGGAAAAAAAAAGTTTGCTGACCACGGAAAAAAAAAGTTTGCTGACCACGGAAAAAAAAAAGTTTGCTGACCACGGAAAAAAAAAAAGTTTGCTGACCACGGAGAAAAAAAGTTTGCTGACCACGGAGAAAAAAAGTTTGCTGACCACGGAAAAAAAAAGTTTGCTGACCACGGAAAAAAAAAGTTTGCTGACCACGGAAAAAAAAAGTTTGCTGACCACGGAAAAAAAAAGTTTGCTGACCACGGAAAAAAAAAGTTTGCTGACCACGGAAAAAAAAAGTTTGCTGACCACGGAAAAAAAAAGTTTGCTGACCACGGAAAAAAAAAGTTTGCTGACCACGGAAAAAAAAAGTTTGCTGACCACGGAAAAAAAAAGTTTGCTGACCACGGAAAAAAAAAGTTTGCTGACCACGGAAAAAAAAGTTTGCTGACCACGGAAAAAAAAAGTTTGCTGACCACGGAAAAAAAAAGTTTGCTGACCACGGAAAAAAAAAGTTTGCTGACCACGGAAAAAAAAAAGTTTGCTGACCACGGAAAAAAAAAGTTTGCTGACCACGGAAAAAAAAAGTTTGCTGACCACGGAAAAAAAAAGTTTGCTGACCACGGAAAAAAAAAGTTTGCTGACCACGGAAAAAAAAAGTTTGCTGACCACGGAAAAAAAAAGTTTGCTGACCACGGAAAAAAAAAGTTTGCTGACCACGGGAAAAAAAAGTTTGCTGACCACGGAAAAAAAAAGTTTGCTGACCACGGAAAAAAAAAGTTTGCTGACCACGGAAAAAAAAAGTTTGCTGACCACGGAAAAAAAAAGTTTGCTGACCACGGAAAAAAAAAGTTTGCTGACCACGGAAAAAAAAAGTTTGCTGACCACGGAAAAAAAAAGTTTGCTGACCACGGAAAAAAAAAGTTTGCTGACCACGGAAAAAAAAAGTTTGCTGACCACGGAAAAAAAAAGTTTGCTGACCACGGAAAAAAAAAGTTTGCTGACCACGGAAAAAAAGTTTGCTGACCATTAAAGAAAAATTACTGAAGCAAGGCTATCACCAAATGATGAAAAAGGTGACAACAAGAATGCGAGATAAAAGAGAGAGAGAGAGAGAACAAATATGATGACAGAAAGGCATACCAGGAATTCCTCACTTGCAGCATTTTCTCTCAATCCTTTCTGAAAAACACCAGCAAACCTTTAAGCCTTACACAAGCCCTGTCCTTGACTATCTGCTACCCGAAAGAAAACTATTTTTATCATCATTCTCCCTGTGGCCAGACAACCACAGCCCCATATCAACTACAACAACACTACAAACAAACATTAAGAAATGTATAACATCTGATGAAGAGTTACTTTGCGACTCCAAATGTGTAATGGAAAAATAAAATATTTCTACCATTACATAAGGCTACTAGTTTCAGACATTTCTCATAATCTTACAAAAATTGCTCTAAATGACCCCATTCTTTTCATGCAAACAGCTCTGAAAAGTCTGGAAACCTCTCACAGGGACTCACAATATTGCTTTCATAGAATTCCTTATCCTAAGCTGACACAAACATCCCACAGACACATCGCCTCCCAGCCCTACAACACTACCTTTCCCAATGGCCACGTGAAAATTTTCCTATTGCCACCCCAGACCAATTTCATCCTCGCCCATAGCTATTTGACTTTTGAGGGTCAGAACTAAAAACAAATATGAAAGGGGAGGGGGGTGTCTGCTATAGCAACCAGGATGGTCCCATCTTACATCAATCATTTCATGTACTCCCCAAGGCCAGAAGCTGGTACAGGTTTATAATGACATCTCTGATGTCTTGACTCATGGAGTAGTAGTATTCCTCCACTTTCTGCAACACCTTAACTGTTTTTCCAAACAAATTCATCTGGTTCTTTTACAAATCCATAGCCATGTTCCTTGATTATAACAAATATTTCATTGAAGCTCACATTTAAACATCTGCGCAAATAAGACCATTCAACAAGAGGCAACAATAACAGCATTTTTCCAGCTACCACCCCGTGCAATACATACATATTCTGCAAGCCACCGTGCAGTGTGTAGTAGAGGATACCTCGTAACACTGCTAGTTGTTTCCTTTCCTGTTCCATACGCAAATAGCGACAGAGAAAAACAACTAGACAGTCGTATACGCCTATGTACAAACCCTAATTTCTCTAACCTTATCCTTGTAGTCCTTACACGAATGTATGTTGGCAGCAGCAGAATTACTCTGCCAGTTCTTTAACTTTTGTCAAAAGTGATCCTCACAAAGAACACTGCTTACCCCCAGGGATTCTCATTTGAGTTCCTGAGCATTCCCGTAATATCTGCTTGTTGACTGAACCTACTGGTAACAAATCTTCCTTCAATTTGACCTGGTGGAATCCCAAACACTGTAGCAGTACTCAAGAATGTGTCACACCAACACCCTATATGCGGTCTCATTTACAGGTGAACCACTATTTCGTAAAATTGTGTCAATAAACCAAAGTTGAGCATTTGCATTCCTTGCTACAGTCCTTGCATGCTCGTTCCATTTCATATCGCTTTGCCATGTTACTAATCTGCATTAACTTACATTTCTCTGCATTTAAAGCTAAATGCCATTCATTACACCATCTAGGAAATTTGTCTAAGCCATCTTGTATCTTCCTACAGTCACTCGATGACACCTTCCAATATATCACACCATCCATCAGCAAACAGCCACATATTGCTGCCCACCTTGCCTGTCAAATCATTTATGTAAATACAGAATAATGCTGGCTTCCTATAACTCTTTCCCGGGCCATTTCTGACTATACCCTTGTCTCTGATGAACACTCGCTGTTGAGGACAACACACTGAGTTCTATTACTTATGGAGTCTTCGAGCCACTCACATATGTGGGAGCCTATTCAATATGCTTGTACCTTCATTAACAGTCTACAGGAATGCCTATTACTATGTCCGCCATACAAAACTCTGCGCGATGCGCAAATGACGGTACATTTCTATGATCTTCCTGCATGAATGATTTCTTAAGTGTGAAATTTAAAACGTCTTTCCTTTAGCTATCTTCTACAACCACACCAGACTGGTCGACGAGTTACCGGATAGGATGCCGCGACCTGATAACAATTTTATATAGGACCGGAATTTTCTCAGGTTCTCAGCAAGGTGTGACTAAGGTATGATGGTGGTATATGTATGCTTCATGCGTCAATCTTTTTACAGCCACACGAATTTCTATTAACTTTTTCCTGTCATCATCTGCGTGTTCTCTTTTGAATCGCGAGTGCAACAGTCTTCGTTTTCACAGTGTTTTGTTTCTTATTGAGCCACAATTACTTGTCACATACTTCTCCAAAGTGTGATTAACATTCCATTTAAACTTTATCCATAGTTACTCTACTTCTAACACACTGGAACTAAATGATGTCCACTCATTGTCTAAGTGGGATACAGTCAGTGCTCTGCTCTCCCTAGTAAAAATAATCTCCTTATTTTCTTGACTGATTTATGAATTGACATGTGGATAGTCAGGCCTGTTCGTAGCTATAAAGTCTCAAAATTTCCACTGCATGTGGGCCAAAGCCATCTGGCCATGGAGCTGACTTCTGATTCGCAAGCCGCAGTCCTGCTGGTCACAACTGTGACTCAGGATGGGAGCCAGACCAATCTTCCACAGATGAGGAACCGATCTGCCTGTTGTAAGGTATTCAACTCTGGTGCTGGACACTCGTGTCACCAGTGCTAGGGTGGCACAAGTACCACCTCACTCGCTGTACACAGGGACTGCCATCCCGGCCTTCCTTCGTGTCGCTGTCGGATCTTTTGCCTTCGTGTCATCTTGACAACTGACTACAAGGATACACAGTATACTGATAATGAGCAGTGCAGTGCAGTGCAGTGCAGCTTTACTCGTCAAGAGAGCTGAGGCCTCCTACGGGTCGCAGCACTGATCACAGGCAACGTCAAGGCATGCACTTATCAAGTTCCTTGGCAGGCACCAACGTGCCATATCGCATTTTCAACCGGCACAGACTCCGCACAGTCACTGCTAGACAGAGCCGTGAAGAAGGCAGAGTGATTTTAAAACTTTCGCCAATAAATGATGTTTCATTAGTGCCCCAGCCCTTCACAGGATCACTCGCCCCACTCTTTGCTCCACCTCCTGATAACATGACCACAGCTCTGCTAGTAACACTACTTTCCACTCTGCCTTTATTTTCTGGATTGAAGCTGGCTCCGTGTTTACCAATGTACCATCTCTGACCACCTCCCTCTCTCCTCACCCCCCTCTCTCTCTCTCCTACCCCCCCCCCCCCCCCTCTTAGTCTCTCCTCAATTTCTTTTTAGCCTTCCCAAACATATTCCCCTCTCTCCTCTCCAACAAAGAAACTATTAGTGCCAAAAGAGAGTTAAAGGGTTCTTTTTATTCTTACAATCATTTCTATGTGTCTATATTAACAGTCCTATAAAATTCACCACCTATCGGTAAGTACTGACCAACCATTGTATCTTATAATTTATTAATTTTTCCCAATTGAATTTTCCTTTCATGCAGCTAATTGTTTCAACACATCAATTCTCAAATTTTTGCTTCAGAAATGTAGAAAGTGAAAATAGGCCTTCCCCATTATCAGACTTGGGTCAAAATGCACCAAGAGGTCTGTGACGGTCCCAGCCAAACAAACTAGGCAGATACTAGAACCGATGGAAAGAAAGCAGGACTCTATAATAGAAGCAAAAGAAAACATCATATAGAAGATAAAAAATATCTTCAAGTGCAAAATGCATACTTTTTCCCTCACTACAATCCACCATAAGAATATCTTCAAATATAAACAACAAACGGCTTTCAAAACTACATTTCGTGTTTACTTTAATCCATAAAGGTGTTAACTAAAATATTTTTACTGCATAGATAACTTCCTTTTCATGAACAGGAAAATCCTAAAGTGATCAATGTTTGCCTTGCAGAAATAAATTAACAAACCTTTCAATCAGATCAAACATGAATTCACAATTTACTAAGAAGTTTGCATTGCACCATGCAAAAGATGAAGAAAGTAATTTCTTTCAACAATATAAATGAAACATTCCTCCAAACTTTTAAGAATCTACAGAAAATAAATGAAACTACAAAGTATTTTAATGAGGTAGAACATGGTTGTCTCATAAGGACAATCTTTCATTTACCTGTAAAATATGTTGTTTATTTGCTTCCTTATATATGAGCGAAGTCCAAGAAATTTTCCATAGATTCTATGCAAAGTTGTCTTCAGAAAGTCTCTCTCTCTAGGATCTTCGGAATCAAATAATTCCAACAACTGTAAAAGTAAAAATGTAATTCAACAAGGGGCACAAAAAATATGTTTTGGATGTTCTGTCATTCATGACTAATATATCTTAACATAAATACACACGAACATTTTTCTCTCGCACACGCGAGAAGGGATGGCTTTTCGAAAATGGAACTTATTTTCACTAAAAGTGTAAGTTGCTATACACACTCTTCACAGACAAACCATTACAACCACGAACAGTATCTGTACAGAAAAAGTTTCATTGCAATGTATTCTTCACGATATTCAAGTGCGATAAAAGGCTTTCCATCAAATTTATTTTACGCATTGTATCTTAAATTTTATACAGTTACAAACAGAGCCCCAGTCCAGTTATGTAGCAGGTTACAGTCAGCAGCACATCAGATATTACTCGCACACATAGCAGAGTCAAGCGACAGGCCACAAAGTGAACAACATTGCAAGTGCACGATCGATGCTGATAATTTCCTGCCTGCAAGATAGCACAAGTGTGATGGAGACACAACTTATCTTGCTGTTAGGTAGTCAAGTGGCATGTGGCAAAAAAGTTCCCAGACCCATGGCATAAACTACAGTCACCATGTTGCCACAGTGCTCATTATAGCGTCATTGGGCCATTGTTTTCTGGGACTGCAAACTATAGTGTGATGACTTCCAAGAAGGCCTGCCACATGAGAAAAGAAGCGGGTACAATCCTCTTTAATAGTATGTTCAAACACACTTCCACACTCAATAAATATAATTTTCTAATGGCAAGCTATCTGCACAAGCTGCATATACTGTCAACTTCTGAATATCTCGCCATTATTTGTACTGCATTATATAGCCCTACCACCTCGGATGTATGGATTACCCAAGATCCGTAAGAACAATGTTCCACTGAGACCAATCATTAGCGCTCCTGGCTCACCGATGTATAAACTGGCAAAACACTTGGCCTCACTGCTCCAGCCACACGCGGGGAAGACCGACACATACATAAAGGAGGACTCAGGACATTTAATTGAGAAGCTGAAGAAACTGAAACTTGCACCAAACGACATCTCTGTCAGCTTTGATGTTTCATTGTTTATGAAAGTGCCACTCAGTGATGCTCTGGAGCACATCGGTTCCATTTTCCCTGCAAGACATCAAAAAGCTCTTCCATGCATGTCTCACCACAAGCTATTTCACGTGGAATGGCGATTTCTACGAACAGCTGGAAGGTGTCGCCATGGGTAGTCCTCTTAGTCCAGTGGTGGCCAACTTTTTCATGGAACAATTCGAAGCACAGGCGCTGGACTTGGCGACTTGCAAACCTAAGGTGTGGTACAGGTACGTCGATGAAACTTTCGTGGTGTGGAGCCATGGTGACTTCGTAAGACAGTTGAACAGCCCCCATGCCAACGTAACATTTACCATGGAAGTAGAAAAGGACAAGAAACTGCCATTTCTAGATGTGCTGGTCACAAGGGACAGCGAAAACCTGGGACACAGCGTGTATCAAAAACCGACACACACAGACCGATACCTGCACAAACTATCAAACCACCACACGAGCCAGAAAAGAGGCATGATTAATACGCTTGTAACAAGAGCAGGACAAATATGTTAGCCGCAACACCTCAGACAAGAAATGCAACACCTGGAAAGGATTCTGAGAACTCCACAAATTATATTAGAAGTGTAACAGAACCAAACACTCGGTGAAGTAAGGAATAAGAAAAAGAAATGTCGGGTACAGCCTTTCTGCCATATATTCCCAGACTGACGGACAGAATTGGCTGTATATTGCGCAAACATTGCATAAAGATGATTTTCAAACCGACAAAGAAGATCAAAGAGTGTCTTAGATTGGCGAAGGAGAAAAGGGACCCACTTGCAATGTCGGGAATATACCGTATACCATGCACATGCGGAAAAGTTTATGGCAGAATGACTGGATGATCAATTAACACCAGGATCAAATAGCATAAGTGACATTGCAGGTTGGGGCAGGTGGAGAAGTCGGCCGTGGTAGAGCAGGCACTAAGTGAGACTGACCACGTAATAAAATTCGCCGGCATGGAAGTTCTGGCTGTAGAAAAGCACTATCACACGCGCTTGTTCAGAGAAGCTGTAGAAATACAAAAACACATGAACAGTTTCACAAGAAAGAGGAAAATCTAAAGGTAAACGGATCCTGGCTTCCCGTACTGCAGCGAATGACCGTCGCAGGTAGCAAGAGGAGAACCGCACCTGAAATGACCGTGCAGAAGCCCTCGGACGTTGGCATGCCAGGTACATATAGTCTGCGGCTGCGAGCTCGGCTCCAGTTCACCACCGGCAATGGAGGGTGAAGCTTTGACAATGCCAGCCACTCGTACAGGTGAAACGTCAGTAAAATCATTAGATGAACGTCGGCCGAAGAGCCCGAGACAGGAGCCAATAGGCAGTTTGTTAACAAGTGGCCACGAAAGCCTTAACGATTTTTTAAATTACAATAATGAACTCTCTCATTGCTTCTTTTAAAGTATATAGTCAACTTATACAAAGACTTAAAAATTTTCTGGTAATATGGGTCTCACTTTATGGCTCTATAATGCCTAGGTATGATTATTTGCGTGTGAAACTGTCATATTATAAATGGATAATGGTTTCAAAAGGCAACCAAGCACAATGTTTCCAGACAACACAGGGAAATCTGTGGTAACATCATCAGATGAAATTTATATTTGAATTTGGAGATAAAAGATGAGTGTTGAGTCAGGAGGGTAAGGTGGGAAGCTGTCAAATACATTATCATAAATGGAGCACAGAGAAATAATAAAAATCGACCATTACTAAGCAAAAAAGGGAAAGCTTTATGGTGATATATAGGAAATGAACTTAAAGGAGTATCATAGAAAGGGAGAAGGAAGTAAAAGAAGATGAGATAGGATATATACTGCAAGAAGAATTTGACAGGCCTCTTAAAGATCTATGTCAAAACAAGATTTCTGCAGCAGACTAGATTCTATCAGAAGTTTTGACATTCTTGGGAGACAGAGCCATGACAAAACTGTTCCACCTGTTGGGAAAAATACCTGACAAGCAAAATGCCTTCAGACTTCAAGAAGAATACAATAATCCCAAATCCAAGAATGGTAGGTGCTGAGAGACGTGAATACTATCAAGCCATCAGTTCAGTTAACTCATGGTTGCCCAATACTGACATGAATTATTTCCAGAAAATTCTAAAAACTGCAGAAGCTGATCTCAGGGAAGACCAGTTTGATGCAGGACAAATATAGGAACACCTGAGCCTATACTGACCCCATGATTCATCCTAGAAGACAGGGTGACAGAAGGGAAACCTATATTTATAGCATTTGTAAATTTAGAGAAAGCTTTTGGGAATGTTGACTGGACTACATTCTTTGAAATTTTGAAGAATGAGCACTTAAGGAATTTAGTATGGAAGTCAAATAGTCAACCTTGCTTAACTTGGAGAATTTTAGCTCATCAATAAATGACAACCACGTGTAGAACACTAGTATGACCCATTCTTGAGTGTTTGGGATCCCCATCAAGTTGGATTGAAGAAAGACATCAAAGTCATTAAAAGATGTGCCACTAGATTTGTTACTGGTACGTTCTATTAATACTTACATATTATGGAGGTGCTTTGTGAACTCTAATAGGAATCCCTGGAAGGAAGCCAACATCCATTTTGCGAAAAACTATTGAGATAATTTATGGAACCGGTTTTTGTGGCTGACTGCAGATCTATTCTACTGTACATTTTGCATAAGGACCGTAAAGATAAGAGAAAGTAGGGCTCGTACGGAAACATGTAGACAGTTGTTTTCCCCTCGTTCCATTTGTGTGTGGAATACGAAAAGAAACAGCTAGTAGTGATACACGGTGCCCCACACTGTGCATCATACGGTAGCTTGTGGAGTACAAGGTGTGTTCAAAGAGTAAGGTGGCTTGATATTTACTTATTGATCAGTACTCATGTTGTCCCCTTCAAAATAATCCCCCCCCTCAGATACAATACACTTGTGCCAATGCTTCTTCCAATACTCGAAGCACTTTTTTGTACAGCCTTGAGTACTTCCAGTGATGCAGTTTTTATTTTCTCAACTGTTGAAAATCTTTGTCCTTTCATAGGTCTCTTCAGTTTTGGGAACAGAAAAAAAGTCACATGGGGGGCTGAAGCATAACTGTCGTGATGTTTTTGGCCAAAAAATCTCTCACAAGCAACGAGGAATGAACAGGTACACTGTCATGATGCAAAAGCCATGAATTGTTTTTCCACAATTCCAGACTCTTTTGCATAATGCTTCTCGCAAATGGCACATAACGTCAAGGTGATACTCCTTATTGACTGTACAGCCTTAAGGCAGAAAATCACAATGCACTATGCCACGGTAATTTGAAAACACAGTGAGCAAAATTTTGACATTTGATCCAAATTCGTGTGCTTTTTTTTTGGTCTTGGCCCTCCGGGATGCTTCCATTGGGATGACTGGGCTTTGGTTTCGATGTCATAACAATATACCCATGTTTCATCACCCGTTTTGAGCAAATCAGGATCATCACTGACGTAATCCAAGAGCTCCACAGCTATACTCGTGTGACGGTTCTTCTGATCAAAATTGTGAAGTTTTGGAACAAACTTCGCTGACAGGTCTCGTGTCCCAAACGTGCAAAAAAATTTCATGATACGAGCTGACAGATATGCTAATATCCTCAGCAACTTCCCTGTATTTGATGACTTTCCAAAACAATTTTCTTCACAGCTTTGACATTATCATCTGTTGTTGAAGCACTGGGGCGACCAGAGCAAGGTTTGTCATTGGCATCTTCTCGGCCACCTTGGAAAAGCTTGTAACACTTGTAAACTTCTTATTCTCCCTCCAACACTTAGAAAATTTCGCATTGTGTGGTATCGTGGGACTTAGTGTCTGAGCGGTGAGCAGCCTTGCGCCTGATGTGAACTCTTAACTTTCTGTGTAGATAACGAGGTGGAGTATTGGACTTTTATTTCGCGATGAGATTGTAAACAATCCAACTGCGTCAAATGGATATGCACTCAAGTGTAACAGTAACTCTAAATACGGCCACTTTTGCTATTAGTTTGCTTTCTGAATAAACATTATTCTAACCAAATCACAACTGTGTGGCCTACATCATTTATGGGTCATTAATTTAGTTCCTGATATTATTATTACTGTTATTATGTGTTACATTAACTTTGTATGTTTCATACAGTTTTGTAAAGTTGCCACCAACCATACAATTTAACCAACGGTTCACACGTGTCTAATTTAGTGGGTGTAATGTGACACATGCAGTTCTACCCTTAGATGAGTTTGTGCCAAAACATTTCAACGAAGAGGGATCGCATGTGAACCCAAACATCTTTGGGTTGTTAGCTCACACCTGAAATGAGAAATGTCTTGCCCACCATCCTTCCCAACCCTCACAAAGTGGTATTCCGCTGTCCACCGAACTTGCATAACGTACTTGTCCATCCCTACACGACCCCTGCTCCCAACCCCTACCTCATAGCTAAATCCCTGTAACAGACCTAGATGCAAGACCAGTCCCATATATCCTCCCACCACCACCACCACCACCACCACCACCACCACCACCTACTCATCACAAACATCACCTATTGCATCAAAGGCAGGGCTACTTGTGAAACCAGTCACGTGATCTACAAGCTAAGCTGCAACAACTGTGGTGTGTTCTATGTGGGTATGACAACCAACAAGCTGTCTGTCTGCATGAATAGCCACCAACAAACTGTGGCCAAGAAATAAG
Organism: Schistocerca americana; assembly: GCF_021461395.2. Lineage (NCBI taxonomy): Eukaryota > Metazoa > Arthropoda > Insecta > Orthoptera > Acrididae > Schistocerca > Schistocerca americana. The sequence continues at coordinate 20,766,795 of NC_060119.1, read as the reverse complement.
TGATGGTGGTGGTGGTGGTGGTGGTGGTGGTGGTGGTGTTTGGTTTGAGGGCACTCAACTACGCAGTCATCACCACCCGTACACTGTCCAATTGTTTTTCACACAGTCCAATTCTATTTCACACAGCCCAATATAGGCACTGTCACGAATAAGAAACAAGTGGAACACACTGTTTCAGAGCATGCTGCCCTACATGACATCCATCATTTCTATGACGGCTTCACAGCCTTGCTGGATGTATCCTTATCACCAACACCAGCTTTTCTGAATTGCGTAGGTGGGAACCTTCCCTGCAATATACCCCACATTCCCTTATCCTCCTTGCCTCAACTCCTCCTCTGTTTCCATTCCAGTATCCCCGAATATGGAAGTAAATAGGAATATAAAAAAAGGGAGGAAGGTTTTTCTGTTTAGCAAGAGTATTAGGAGGCAGATTTCAGACCACCTAACAGATCAATATGAAAATTTCTGTTCCGACACCGACAATGATGAGGGTTTATGGAAAAAGTTCAAGGCAATTGTAAAATGACACTGTGAGGCACAGGAAAAACCCACCGTGGTTCAACAACAAAGTAAGGAAACTATTGCAAAAGCAAAGAGAGCTTCACTGCAAGTTTAAACGCAGCCAAAACCTCTCAGACAAACAGAAGCTAAACAGTGCCAAAGTTGGCGTAAGGAGGGCTAAGCGTGAAGCGTTCAGTGAATTCGAAAGTAAAATTCTATGTACCGACTTGACAGAAAATCCTAGGAAGTTCTGGTCTTACATAAACTAGTAAGTGGATCGAAACAGCATATCCAGACACTCTGGGATGATGATGGCATTGAAACAGAGGATGACACGCGTAAAGCTAAAATACTAAACACCTTTTTCCAATGCTGTTTCACAGAGGAAGACCACACTGCAATTCCTTCTCTAAATCCTTGCACAAACGAAAAAATGGCTGACATCGAAATAAGTGTCCAAGGAATAGAAAAGCAACTGAAATCATTCAACAGAGGGAAGTCCACTGGACCTGACGGGATACCAATTCGATTCTACACAGAGTAAGGGAAAGAACTTCTAACAGCTGTGTACCGCAAGTCTCTAGAGGAACGGAAGGTTCCAAAAGATTGGAAAATAGCACAAGTAGTCCCAGTTTTCAAGAAGGGTAGTCAAGCAGATGCTCAAAACTATAGGCTTATATCTCTGACATCGATCTGTTGTAGAATTTTAGAACATGTTTTTTGCTCACATATCATGTCATTTCTGGAAACCCAGAATCTACTCTGTAGGAATCAACATGCATTCCGGAAACAGCGATCTTGTGAGACCCAACTCACTTTATTTGTTCGTGAGACCCAGAAAATATTAGATACACGTTCCCAGGTAGATGCCATTTTCCTTAACTTCCGGAAGGCGTTTGATACAGTTCCGCACTGTTGCCTGATAAACAGAGTAAGAGCCTACGGAATATCAGATCAGCTGTGAGGCTGGATTGAATAGTTTTTAGCAAACAGAACACAGCATGTTGTTCTCAATGGAGAGACGTCTATAGACTGGCATACCATAGGGGAATGTTAAGGGACCATTGCTTTTCACAATATATATAAATGACCTAGTAGATAGTGTTGGAAGTTTCAACACTATACTGTAGTATACAGAATATACTGTATACTGTAGTATACAGAAAAGTTGCAGCATTAGAAAATTGCAGCAAAGTGGAGGAAGATCTGCAGCGGATAGGCACTTGGTGCAGGGAGTGGAAATTGACCCTTAACATAGACAAATGTAATGTATTGCGAATACACAGAAAGAAGGATCCTTTATTGTATGATTATATGACAGCGGAACAAACACTGGTAGCAGTTACTTCTTTAAAATATCTGCGTGTGTGCGTACGGAACGATTTGAAGTGGAATGGTCATATAAAATTAACTGTTGGTAAGGTGGGTGCCAGGTCGAGATTCGTTGGGAGAGTCCTTAGAAAATGTAGTCCATCAACAAAGGAGGTGGCTTACAAAACACTAGTTCGACCTATACTTGAGTATTGCTCATCAGAGTGGGATCCCAGGGTGTATACGGGGACAAGGAAAAAAAAATTCCCCGAATTATTCCCAGATTTCTCCCGGATATCCCGTTTAAAAAATATGCTTTTTCCCGGGCGAAAATACACTTTTTCTGTGCTAAGTGACAGTAGGTTTTCCGTAGATTTTCCCTCGGAACTGTGAAACTTATCAATCCATTGAATGGTTAACGTTTTATTAGTTTCCGGAGCGTTGCAACCGAGGTTGCGATGTCCTCCTGTAAGCGAGTCATATCTCAAGCCACGAGATCTCGCCAGCCGATGACAGCAGCTATTCAGAGCACAGGACACGTGTTATAGTCAGCCAATAGCAAGATTACTGGTTATATAGCGCAAACACACAAGAGGAAAAGTTAACGGTTTACATTAATGTACACAGTACCGTATATCTACAAGAAAAGCTAAGCTTTCACATATAATATTGGTCTCTAAAATTAACACGCTACAACAGATGCTAAGCTTTCACATCTAATATTGATCTTTTTTGTGTGTGTTATACTTTAAGATACATCACACAGATGTGCCAGTAAATTTAAAATTATGACATAAATGTCTCGGCTCGAAATTCTTGTAAGTGGCTGGTCCTCAAACTGTTCAGTTTCAAACACTCTGTGATTTAGATATCCATCCCACTTTCTCACACGTAACATAAGTCATCTTGCGTAAAAAGAAATTTACTTTGAACGTAACGCTTTTCTAACGACCGTTCGCAACACTGTTAAAAATAGGTTCGATTTACCAGTTGTCAGAGAGCGCCAGAAAACGCATTATTGTGCGTGTGTAACTGCAGTGGTGTAGGAAGCCCGCATGTTCGTGGGTATAAAGCACTAAGAGAGCTTACATTACACCAAAAAAGAAACAGGGCATCAGAGGATACTCCAAAGAGCATCAAAATTTCCTAAACCATACTAAAATGCATAATTCGGCTTGAAGTGCAAATTGGCTTTTTCCAGATTCACAATGAAGTAGGTTCCATCTGATATTAAGCTTTTCAGTGTGGTTTTTGGGATGTAAATTTTCTTGGAGTACCAGTACTCTACGATCTCATGTTTGGTTCTTTATCATGGCATAATGCCATACATGGCAGAAGATGATAATGTGCACTTTAAATTCACCGAACAGTTGGAACTAGCCAATACTGTAGAATGAAACACTTCGTTTCATATAAAATGATTGCCTCAGCGGAATTTCTTTAGCAAACTTGCAAAAATAATTTCATTCTTCTGCAAGACGATTAATATGCTTGACTGCTACTAACTCGGAAAGAAAATAAAATCAGAAAACTGAAATTAATAATACATTTTTGCCCTCTGTAACTATGTGAATGTATTTTAATTCACTTGATAGCTCCCGGCCACAGAAATCCGTTTTGTTTTCATTTGACGTGGGAGCTGTACAAGAAGAGAAGCAGCGAAATCACGTAAACACGGGTCACGTGGAGACTAACCCCCTCCCCACTACAACTCAGACAACTCTGTGCAAGCACGAATCTGGCAGCTAGGGCCGTTTGCATCTGGCTGCTTGCAGCTACTACCGATACAGCTAACAGCTAAACTACAAGTAGCGCCGTAGCGGGAAGCGGGAGAAGGTACTGCTTATACGCGAGTCAAATGCGCATGTGCAACAGACATCTAGCAACTGGTCAAACGAATCTAATGTGAACAGTTGTGATGTCATGCTCATAGCATGCAGTTTATTGTTACGAAGAATTACAGTCTGCACCCTACGGCCTTTGACATACTTTTGCTATCTGCAGACGCTTGTGCGTGCACGGTGTTGTGTTGTAAATTGCACATTTCCTTTGTCACTTAAGTTTTATTTTTTCCCCTCTCGTTTATATTTTATTGCTGCAATCATTCTCCAGTAGCAGGATACAATAACATTCTTTGCTAGAGAATCAATTCTGCAGTCAAAATTACAAAAAATTAACTGATAGCTAAAACAATGAAAAATTCCCATAATTCCGAAAAATTCCCGGGTTTTTCCCGGTTTTCTCCCGGAGGAAAAAATTCCCGGGTTTTTCCCGGATTTCCCGGTTGTCCCGGGTCGTATACACCCTGGATCCGCACCAGGTCAGGTTGACAGAGAAGATAGAGAAGATCCAAAGAAGAATGGCGCGTTTCGCCACAAGGTTATTTGGTAAGCGTGATAGCGTTACGGAGATGTTTAGCAAACTCAAGTGACAGACTCTGCAAGAGAGGCGCTCCGCATTGCGGTGTAGCTTGCTGTCCAGGTTTCAAGAGGGTGCATTTCTGGACGAGGTATCTAATACATTGCTTCCCACTACTTATACCTCCCGAGGAGATCATGAATGTAAAATTAGAGAGATTCAAGCAAGGACAGAGGCTTTCCGGCAGTCGTTCTTCCCGCAAACCATATGCGACTGGAACAGCAAAGGGAGGTAATGACAGTGGCACGTAAAGTGCCCTCCGCCACACACCGTTGGGTGGCTTGCGGAGTATAGATGTAGATGTACTTAGCTCTCACTCCACTATCCTCCACTATATGGTGAGTAGCAACTTCCCTTCCATAAGGTTGTTACAAGTAACAGACTTAGCAACATAACAACGAAATTATTAAATTTTTGGCAACATAAAATACTTTGATGGATTAAAAAATCATCTTACCAAGCAGCAGCTGGAGAAAACACACAATAAAAGAGAATTTCGGGATGCAAGCTTTCGGAATCAGTGGCTGCTCCTTCCAGTAGAAGGGCTGAGCGGTAAGCAAGAGGGGTCAAGAAAAAGAACTGGAGAGATGAGGGGCAAAGTTTGGAAAAGTCACCCAGAACCCTGGGTCAGGGGAGAGTTACCAGATGGGATAAGAAGGCAAGACTGACTGTTGGGGACTGCACCGGACTAGATTTGGCAACCTGAGAGCCTAAGCAGGAGGACATATTAATATGCAAGACAGAGATTACTGCTAAAACATTGTGAACAAGTAAATATGAGTGGAAATCTAAGTGCATAGTATGTAATAGTGTGCAGAGCAGGACAGCGAAAAATAGATGGATCAGAAAATAAAAGATGTAGAAACTAAATCAGAGTGAAGAAAGGAGTAGTTACTGTGAAGAAACGATGAGACAGAATAAATTAATGTAAATTAAGTCAAGGTGGGTGTTAAGAACCAAGGAATGCTGTAGCACCTGCAGAGTACTGAGAAACTTGTGTCTGGAGAAGACTCAGCATAATGCATGTGGTGAAACAAGCACCAAGGTCACGACTTATGTTGTACAGTGTGCTCTGAAACATGGTATCATATGTTGCTGGTATACACCGTCTGCCTATCCCCACTCATCCTAACTGATAACTTGTTGATAGGCATGCCAATGTAAGGGGCCAAACAGTGTTTACATAATAGCTGGTATATAACACGTGATGTTCCACAGGTAGCTCTCCCTTTGATAGGGTATGTTTTGGCACTGAAGAGTGTATACGGTGAGTCTTGCAGTGGGGCAGTTACAGGGATAGGAACCATACAGGTAGGGAGATGGATATAGAGGGAGCACAGAATCTGACAATAATATTGCAGAGACTGGAAGTATGATGAAAAGCTATTCTAGGTGTGATGGGCAGAATTTCTGATAGAATGGATCTCATTTCAGGGCATGATTTTAGGAGGCCACAGCCTTCTCAACGTAGCTAGTAAATACATTTGCCTCAAATGGCTATATGGGAGGGAACATCTGATATGGAAAGGATGGCGACTTTCAAAATGTAAGTACTGTTGTTTGGCAGTAGGTTTAATGTGGACAGAAGTGTGTAGCTGCCCTTTGGTGAGGATAAGATCAAAAATCAAAGAAATTGGCATGGGATTGTATTTAGAGGTACCAAGAATTTTAACAGGTCAGCCTCACTACAAGTCCAAATGGCAAATATGTCATCAATGTATCTAAACCAAACCAGCGGCTGAATCTTATGGATCCCATGAAACCCCACCATGGGGCCCAAACGGGGGTCTTTTCCAAACTCTGACCTTTTTCGTAAACCTCCCCAGTCCTTTTTTTTCACCCCTCTTGTGTACCCTTCAACTCTTCTGCCAGAAGGTGCAGCCAGTGGCTCCGAAAGCTTGCACATTCAAAACCTTTTTCTGTGTGTGTTTTCCTGCTGCCGCTTGGTGAGCAGAAATAGTAACGTGTGTGTTTGCGAGGCCATCTTCCACACCAGCTGTTATAAACCAATCATTACCAGTTTTCACGTTTTAAGCTATTGCAATCACAGAATGAAACATCATCTGTTGTCATTGTGTGTGTGTGTGTGTGTGTGTGTGTGTGTGTGTGTGTGTTTGTGAATTAAAGCTTTCAGCCGTTAAGGCCTTATGAACAACACACACACACACACACACACACACACACACACACACAAAACTTCAGACTCAGACAACTGTTGTTGGTTTCAGCTTTAATTATAAGAGTCTTTTTGTTGTGCCTATTTGCGACTCAACATCTTCGCTATATGGTGAGTAGCAACTTTCCTTTTCATAATATTGTTACATTCCAACCTGAATTTTCCAGTATTTCCTTATAAAATCAGTGTAGAATTTACTTACAGTGTTTTTGTCTCTTTACACATTTGGCAAACCACTGTTTTATTCCTCATTGTCAGCAGAGGTTGAAAAAACCTTCATTTCACTTTTACTCTTGGCAGTTTTTTCGAAGCCACTTTCTCTTATATTGGTGTTTGTTTGTAGTTCAGCCCACTTTGTAAAACTTCTCAACAGAATCAAAACTGTCGTTTTACAAGTTACGCACCCAGCACAGTGTTTATATTTATTCATTTCTTTTCTGTGTAGGTTGTGAGCATTGCCAACAAGGGAATGAATTTTATTTAAATTTGTGTGTGTGTGTGTGTGTGTGTGTGTGTGTGTGTGAATTACTGAAGATCTCTTATATGTTTAAAAGAGATTTAGTGGAAAAGGGGGAACGGATGCGTGTCGAGAACAGACTGAGTTGTGGGGGGAGTGTTGGTGGTGGTGGTGGTGGTGGTGGTGGTGGTGGTGTGGAAATTGATTAGAGGAAAAGCAATTAGGAGGACATAGTAGTGGTGAATGGGAACTGATTGGGGGTGGGGGGATAGCGATTGGGTGTCATGTAATAGGGGTGTGGTCAAATGTCTATACTTAATATTGTAGTATGTGAGACATTAGTTTGAAAATTGTGTGGTTTACAATGTTGTTCTAATTGTTTATGATCTGTTTATTTCCACGGGGATTTTTTAAATGTCAGTTTTCTTTTAGGGTGAGAAGATGTTTTTTCGTCTTCAATTTCCATGTCTGTGGCTCTGGTGGTAATTTTATGTCCATTTTGGTGTAGATATTCAGTGAAAGCTGAATGAATTGCCCTATACAATGAACTGTCCTATACTTCTGTGCTCTCTGTATCTGACGTCAAACATTCTGGTTTGATTTACTTATCTTCCACCACATGTATTATGTTTCAGATGGTAAATTTTTTATCTTTTATGTAGGTCTGTTTTTCTATTAATTTTGGAAAGACTTTTGAATTGAATCATTTGCATGGTGAGTTATTTTTATGCCTCATTTTCTGACAATATTACATATACTGCATGTGTTTTGTGGTTGTATGTCATTGTGTACATGTTTTATTTTCTTTCTTTTCTTATTTTGTGATCCTATTCTTAAGTTTTGTATGTATCTCTGTGTGGGTCTATCATTGTGTTAGTGATATCCGTGCTTCTATCTTTTTCTGTTTCTTTATTTCATTACTTAGCTTTGTTACTATGATTTCCTTGTATCCATTGCCCTTAGCTATTTGTGCTATGCTATTTTTTCCTTTGTGGTGGTTGTCTTGTCTGTGTCTAATAGTACTGTGTTTAGTCTGTGGGGCTTGTATCCAAGTGCTGCTTATTTGTGAGAGTTTGGGCAATTTGATGTCTGGTGTATTATTGCATCCATTGTTGTTGGGTTTTCAGTTTATATCAAATGTGCGTTTGCAGTTCTGAAGAATGTACAAGAAATTTAACTACCTGTTTTGCTCCTTTTCCATTTTAAAATTTACTTTAATATGAACAGCATTTACGTCTGGTCAATTCTGCTGTTTGGTTCATCTACCAGGACGTCATCCACATATCGGATCCAGCACAGGATGTTGTACCTACCTGGCACTAGCAGATTAAAACTGCAGGGGAGCTTCTGTAAAGTTTGGAAGGTAGGAGAAGAGATACTGGCAGAAGTAAAGCTGTGAGGACGGGGTGTGAGTCATACTCAGGTAGCTCAGTTGGTAGAGCACTTGCCCACGAAAGGCAAAGGTCCCGAGTTCGAGTCTCGGTCCGGCACACAGTTTTAATCTGCCAGACAGTTTCAACAATTTGTGTTTTTTAAATTTTTTAAGGTGACAAAGTATTTCTTTTTGATATTTGAAAAATGTACAGTTTTAGCATCTTTCATGACAATACATCATCTATTACTGTAACACTTTTTGAATTCTTTCAGTTCTCAACAACATGGAGAATTTACCTTCCAATCTTTGCGAAGGACACCCCACTGTGAATTTTGCTTTGGTCATCAATACTCTCTACTGTCATTAGTTCCGTAATTATATAAGTATACAGAGTGTTTCTGTAAGTGTGTGTGTGCAAAAATGTAACAGGACATAGAGGATGCTTCACCAAACAATCTGAGGTAGGGAACCTGTGGTCAGAGAAGCCAGCTTAAGGAGTAAACGTGTCTACTGCTTTCTCTCGCATTACTATTTTCCAGCTCATTTACAAGTAACATAAGCACAAGTTTACACATACTGTGCTGTTTATTTACATGTGCATTCTTTGTTTCCTCCAAGGATACAAGGACGACAATCCTGGTTACTAGGAAGTCATCATGTAGATTTTATTTACTTTACTTGTCCATAAGGTGGCTCTGTTGTATCATATTTACACTGTCCCATGACAGAACATGCTATGAATCCCTTACAGAACCAGTCATCACTCAGTGCTATTCAGAGATGTATAGTACAATACGATGGAGCAATACCGGTACAGTTTCGCAGAACTCACTGACATGCAATTTGTGTATGGAGATCACTGCAATGCTCTCGCTGCTGAAAGGCTATACAGGGTTCCCAACAGGCATCATGTATCATGATGAGTGCTTATTTCTCTCAGTCAATGAATGCACGAGACTGGTTCATAGGAAAGAAGAAACAAAGGACCTGGCAACATGAGAACTACTCTCACACCCGATTTTCAAGAGGCGGTGCTGGAGTGTGTTGCAGTGAGTCCCACTACAAGTACTCACTGTATTGCACTAGAAATGGGCACTGCACATGCTAGCATGCTAGCATGTGGTGAGTACTCCACAAACATTTGCACCCGTATCACCTACAATGATACCACGGAACGTTTGTGACTGACTCTGCATCAAGGGTCGCACTGTGTCACTGGTTGCTCCAACAATGGATTGAGTGACCAGATTTCCTCCAAATCATGCTGTTTACTCATTTGATTGTGATGGTATTTCGAACAACAGGAACAGCCATGTGTGGGATGAGGAAAGCCATCACACTATAGTAGAGTCACACCATCAAATACATTTTGCTGTGAATATCTGGGCCGGCATTGTAGGCGACAATTTCACTGGGCCACATCATCTGTCTGGCCATCTGAATGGCCCCATGTACTTGAGGTTCGTGCAAAGAGTTCTACCTGCATTGATGGAGAACGTGTCCTTGGCTGTTCGCAAGAGGATGTGGATACAACGTGACAGTGCACCACCTCATTTCAGTGTGGATGTCTGCAGCCATCTCAATGTTTCCTGGTCACTGGCTGTGAGGTCACCTGACCTGAATCCCCTTGATTATTTCCTTTGGGGATATCTAGTCACTTGTGTACGGGACCCCACTCGATACAGAGTTGGAAATAGTTTAGAGAATTGTAGTTCCCTGCGATGTAATTTGAAACACACCAGGGATAATTGTCGGGGTGTGCCAAAATCTTGTTTATCGATGTCAGACTTGTCCCGAGTTCGATGGCTGACTGTTTCAGCACATTTTGTAAGGTACTGTACAAATCGTGCATTCATTGTGTCAGTGATGGTATTTGCAGTTAACTAATGTAAATAAAAAAGTACACGGTAATGTGATTTTATTGCTATTGTCTCCTTAAGCTGGCTCCCCTGCCTCAAACTGTTCGGCGGAGCATTCTCTATGTCGTGTTAAATTTTTGGGCACTCTTACGGGAAAAACCTGTATTTCAACTATTTGTAAGGACGTTCCGAGGCAAAACTGCACAGCAGGCAACTATCACAACACATGACACTTCCATGCCAAAGTGGGGGGAAAAATAGAAAACATTCGACAGGCATGTTTCAGTACAGGAATAACACAGCAGAGGCACTTCGATATTTAGTTGCCACGAATATTCCATTTATATATCGTTGCTCATTTAAAACAGCCTTGGAACACTGCACCATGTGGTGCTATTATACTGAACTGAATAAATATTTTGGTGCCTTAACTGTACTCACACATTGCTGCAGTCCAAATTGCAGCAGAACGCAGTTGCCAGTCCTCACATCACGACTTCATTCACCGACAGCTTTGCATGAACAGACAAAAGTTACCCTTCTAACTGTTCACTGTTGGGCATACATCTCATGCAAGTTCTTACAAGTGATTTCTTCTAAATGCACACCAATATACTACCATTGGGCAATGTGATGCTAAGTACCTTTCTGGACTGCCACGGTGTGGCACTAACATATTAGGCTCGTAAGTCACAAGCTGTTTGTCAAAGAAGTTTAAATTTTGTCATCAGAAACTGCAAAGGACTTTGAAGAGCTGTTGATTGGGACACAAACTGTCTTGGAAACAGGTTAAAATATGATCATCATCAAAAGTAAACCAAGGGTAATGGCATTCAGTTAACAGAGCAGGAAAGAAGACATTAAAAGTAGTAGGTAAGTTTTGATATTTAGGTAGCAAAACAACTATAGATGGCACAATTGGAAGGGCACAGAAAGAAAAACATTTCTGAAAAAGAGAAATTTGTTAAGATAAATTTAAATGTTAGAAATTCTTTTGTAAAGCTATTTGTCTATAGTTTATCCTCATATACAAGCTAGAGAAGAGTAATTTGTGCCACAACATGAGAGGCAGAAGGGATCATTTGCTCATACTGAGGCATCAAGGGCTCACCAATTTAGTATTTGAGGAAAGTGTGGAGGGTAAAAAATCAGAGGGAGACCAAGAGATGAATAAGCTAAGCAGATTCAGAAGGATGTAAGATGGACTAGTTATTCGGAGTTGAAGAGGCTTGCACAGGATACAACAGCATGGAGAGCTGCATCAAATCAGTCTCCGGACTGAAGACCACAACAACAACAACGAGCAAGACATCTTGTCCCAACAAGAACAGAGGTCTTAGAGATGTGGTGCTACAGGAAATTAGGACACCATCCAGGTATTCTGTATTTGGTAATAGAGAAACTAATGATGGTAAAAACTGTAGAGGGAACCAGGTTATGAATAGGGTAAGCGTGTTAGAACAGATGAGGTTGTAGTAATAAATCAGAGATGCAGAGGCATGCACAGAAGACACTAGCGTGGAGCTTTGCATCAAACCAGTGTTTGGGCCGAAGGTCAAAGCAGCAGCAGCAGCAAAAGCAACAGCAACTACTACTATTATTACTACTACTACTACTACTTACTTACCACCACCAGCACGACCTTATTAGCTGACCACAATATTATTGCAGCTGGGAAGGAGGGGTGCTTCAGTCAGCTTACCGTGCACTTCTGTTAGCCACCACTGTACTTGTTTACTGTAACGTCAACACAAGTTGCCGATAACAGCCACAGAGGCCGAGTGCAATAATATTGTGGTCAGGTAAAACACACTTTGGTTTTGAAGCCAAACATTTGTTCTTCAAAATATGTAGCAGAACAGGAAGAAAAACAGAGATTTCAGCAAAAGAGAAAGTCAAGTCAGAATTTGATCTCTGTACAGGTTGTGGATTAAATTAGAATAAAATGATGCAACAACTAAGATTCAAAAAAATCAGCACGATTAGTAACGTGGGACTCAGCGACACACACAATTTGAGACAACACGTGGCACAAGCAAAGATAAAGTAATTCACAAATGATTAATGAATAGAGAGAAATACAAACTGATAAGTTTGGTTGGTTGGTTTGGGGAAGGAGACCAGACAGCGTGGTCATCGGTCTCATCGGATTAGGGAAGGATGGGGAATGAAGTCGGCCGTGCCCTTTCAGAGGAACCATCCCGGCATTTGCCTGGAGTGATTTAGGGAAATCACGGAAAACCTAAATCAGGATGGCCGGACGCGGGATTGAACCGTCGTCCTTCCGAATGCGAGTCCAGTGTCTAACCACTGCGCCACCTCGCTCGGTAACTGATAAGTAGATAGACATGAAATGTGAATCAAGACACTGAAATATCTGTGATATATTTTTGTGTAAGAATCTGCTACAGTAATAATTACGAACAGACAGTTCACCTTCTATTAAAGCATGTCAACTGAAGAAACTTGAGATTGAAGTACTAAAAACTTGAAACACACAAACACTTGCAAAGAGATGTGTAAAAGACCCAAGTGTTGCTCCCAGTGCAGCATCAACATAATATTATTATTATTGTGCAGATTGTGGTTCCTGCACTTTATACCACCCATGGAACAGTGTCGAGATGAACTCTCACTGTTTTTAATAGATGTGAACATTCCTTACACTATTTTGCATTTCCCAATAACAAAGCTTTAAAATTTCCATTTCCAATGTTATTATCTTTCTCTCCGTGTGTGTGTGTGTGTGTGTGTGTGTGTGTGTGTGTGTGTGTGTGTTTTGGCACATGCTACACCACCTTCATCAATTGTTTGTTTCAGCAGCTGATAAGCAGACAGTATCCTAAATTATTTATTTTAACATTACCTGTAAAACAAATTTCTGGTCGATGTATCTCTTTGCAACATTTGGCTGGAAGTCTGGAGACTCCAAGAACCTGCAACACAAAGTATGTAGAACTGTCATATTTCCATTGTATTCACCTTCACCTTACAAAAACTGCCTAATAGGAAACAAAACATTGTGGCCACCGACCACCTCAATGTCGAATGTCGCCTGGTGGCATTACGAGCACGACAATGTCAGTAGGGGTACAAGCAGAGCAAAGTCGAATGGGGAATAATTCTAAAGGTGCATTTACATCTGTGCCCCTGGCACCAAATCACCACGCACTGTGCTCGACCCGCAAGCAGGAAGAGGTACGTGTGTCGGTGCACACCACTTCCTCTATGTATGTGCATACATGATTCCGTTCACATCTAGAGACAACCGTGCAGACTACTTTAGCTGCACGTTAAATGTGCCCACATGGCCAGCCGGTGAGCCATGAGGTGTACGTTTTATCAGCTGAGCATATCTCTATGTAAGATCACAAATGCATTTCTTTCACCCTAAGACTTCTGTCTATTTTTGCTCACTGCCTTGCCACACACTGAGCAAGTTACAATTGTATTTTGCTTACCTTACAATTGTAACTAATATATACTGACATCACTTCACAATCCTAGCGAACGATAATGCACATTTTATTAGTAAAATTCTATCTAGTGTCTTTATTGTGATTTACGTCAGACCTGCACGAATTCCACAGTGAACGCTTGTATTCAAAATTCACACACTGAGGGTGCCTTTCCCAATGTACCAGGAGATGTCACAATTATTAAAAGTGATAAGGACATAATGTAAAAGAAAAGTATAGTATTATTAAATACCACTACTTTAGCAAGTACACTTTTCTATCTGCCTATAATTATTTATTTTCAAAAATATTCATTTCTAGCACGCACACATTCACGAATGCACACACGCAAAAGCAGCAATAAACTGAACCACAAAAATATTGGGAACATGGGCTATCTACTTCCAAAAATATTTATCTAAGCATTTCATTGTTGCAGCAGACACACACACCACACGCCAAGCTGGGCTAAGTACTCCGTCACGATCACCCGACATATCTTCCTGCGCTAACTAGGCCGTGTCTGGACTCCTACGTGGAAGTGACTCAGCAACCTGCCTCCTCCAATGGTGAATATTCCTTGGTAATTTCATGTCAATTAAACACAGAAAAAAATTTTTTTCGACCTAATCATCCCAGGGTTTCTTTCAAATTTGGTGCATCCAATGATCCAGATAAGAGAAAAGTTACAGATCTGCAAAGTGTGGATATTGTGTGAAATTTACAAGCATCTCTCTGAACATAAATGAACATAATTCTGCTTTTAATCTAGATGATGATGTTACTGTGGTCTTCAGTCCAGAGGCTGGTTTGATGTAGCCCTCCATATTACTCCATCATGTGCAAGCTGCTTCATCTCTGAGTAACTACTGCAACCCACGCCCTTCTGAATCTGCTTAGTGTATTAATCCCTTGGTCTCCCTCTACGATTTTTACCCTCCACGCACCCCTCCAGTACTAAATTGGTGATCCCTTGATGCCTCAGAACATGTCTGACCAACTGATCCCTTCTTCTAGTCAAGTTGTGACACACATTTCTCTTCTCCCCAGTTCCATTCAGTACCACCTCATTAGTTATGCGATCTATCCATCTAATCTTCAGCATTTTTCTGTAGCACCACATCTTGAAAGCCTATATTCTCTTTTTGTCTAAGCTACTATCTTCCATGTTTCACTTCCATACATGGCTACACTCCATACAGACACTTTCAGAAAAGACTTCCTGAAACTTAAATCTATACTCGATGTTAACAAATTTCTCTTCTTCAGAAACTCATCTTTGCCTTTGGCAGTTTAAATTTTATATCCCCTCTACTTTGACTATCATCAGCTATTTTGTTGGTCAAATAAAATAACTCATCGACTACTATAAGTGTCTCATTTCCTAATTTAATTCCCTCAGCATCACCTGATGTAATTCAAATACATTCCATTATCCTCGTTTTGCTTTTGTTGATGTTCATCTCATATCCTACTTTCAAGACACTGTCCAATCCGTTCAACAGCTCTTCCGGGTCCTTTGCTGTCTCTAACAGAATTAAAATGTCATCGGCGAACCTCAAAGTTTTTATTTCTTTTCCATTGATTTTAATTCCTATTCCAAAATTTTCTTTTTTTCCTTTACTGGTTGCTCAATATACAGATAGAATAACATCGGGGATAGGCTACAACCCTATCTCATTCCGTTCTCAACCACTGCTTCCCATTCATGCCACTCGACTCTTACAACTGCCACCCAGTTTCAGTACAAATTGTAGATAGCCTTTTGCTTCCTATATCTGACCCCTGCCACCTTTAGAATTTGAAAGAGAGTGTTCCAGTCAATATTGTCAAAAGCTTTCTCCAAGCCTACAAATGCTAGAAACATATGACAAATGCTAGAAACATATGTTTACCTTTCCTTAACCTAGCTTCTAAGATGAAGTCGTAGGGTCAGTATTGCCTCGCATGTTCCAACATTTCTACGGAATCCAAACTGATCTTCCCCAATATTGGCTTTTATCAGTTTTCTTTTCGTCTGTAAAGAATTCGTGTTGGTATTTTGCAGCTGTGACTTATTAATCTGATAGTTCGGTAATTTTCACACCTGTCAACACCTGCTGTCTTTGGGATTGGAATTATTACATTCTTCCTGAAGTCTGAAGGTATTTTGCCTGTCTCATACACCTTGCTCACCAGATGGTACAGTTTTCTCACAGATGGCTCTCCAAAGGCTACCAGTCGTTCTACTGGAATATTGTCTACTCCCAGGGCCTTCCTTTGAATTAAGTCTTTCAGTGCTCTATCAGTATATATACAATATGTAATCCAGATAATGCAATGAAAAGTTTATGAGTAAAGATCTACACTGATATGCAACATGATGGACTTCTGAGATTTTCAAATTCAAGTCCATTAACCAAATTTCATAAACAGATATGTATTTGGGTATTTCCAGAACAGCAGCTAATAGCAGTCACTAGTTCTCTGACCAAATGATGAACCTTTGTTGCTGTGAACAGCCAATCAGAGACACTTATTGCAACAAATCTTCATTAGCTTGTTTCATGGGTGTGGCTTGTTTACTCAAACTGCAGTTTACATGCACTGTGAAGTAATATTTAGTAATAGTTGGTAAAAAATGGATTTCAAGTCAAAATTTTACTGTTGCAATCCATTTGATGAAGGCCATGCAAGAGAACAGAAGAGTTTGAGGAATGTTCAGGAGTGGGTGGTAAACAAATCTCCTAATGTACTGTTAGGAGGCAAAATTTGCAGCAAATGCAGGAAGGAAATATCACAAAACCCATCAACCCATGCAGGTGTTGCCTTAGTTGAGTTAGGTACTTCCAGAGATGATGTATGTGAAGATGAAATAGCATCAGATCTGGCAATTGATTCTATAGATATCAGCCTTCAGTATTAAGGTCACTCTCCTGTGGAGGAAAAGAGGCTTCAGCTTGATAAAAAGAAATACCTAAAGCAAAAATTGAAAAAAAGTTGCCTTAGCGTTGGAGTATACTTGTATGACACAACTGGAAAAAGAAGAGTGTGAAAAAAATTTCGAAACAAAGATCATAGCCCACCTGAAAGATACCCTTCACAATTCAGACCAGAATTTTAGGTTAACAGTTGAAAGGCGTAAAGTGAAAGAACTACAAAAGTGTGAATAACACAGTCCTGCACTTCCAGCATGTTTCTTAGGTGCATGTCCGTATTTTCCAAGTGTGATAAGGTTGACTGATTATGTGTTTGAACTGTTTGGTACAAATTACATTGCAGAATGGTGTATAAGTTTTGGTTAACTACGGGCAGGGTAGTTATGGAGAAACTAACAAAAATGAACATACGATTTAATTAGGATGCATGCTTGAATGCACCAAATTTGAAAGAAATCTGGGTGCATCAGGCTGAGTGCCACATTTAACTGACATGAAATTACTCTTCTAGAGAGCAAGTGCAATGGCCACTTTTGTTTGTCAGTGATTTGCTACTATGAAGATTAACATTACTGCACATGTCAAAAATTAGTTTCTATTTTGAAGCTTCTCTGCAATTTCCATTTGTTACAAACCCGGAGAGATGAAAAATCCCTCAATAGTTCCTGTTCTGATTTTGACAATCCAGTCCGAATTGTACTATTACTTTCGAATTTTTCATATATGGACAAATTATCAATTACATCTCTTATTGAGACATTTTTATTTAGTGTGTGGCATAAAAGATCATGTGAATTAATTACATGTAAATAGTCTACAGTGTAAACATTAAATATGTGTACAATAAACACACAGAGCGTATTCACAGAAAATTCCTGGATTCTTCCCTGGTTTCGCGGTAAAAAAAACACACTTTTTCCATGTTAAGTAGCAGTGTATTTTCCCCAGGACTGTAAAAGTTATCAATCCTTTGAATGGTTCAAATCTTATACACCGTTGTAGAACTTCCTGGCACTTCAGAAAACGAAACCCAGGGGGGGAAAATAGTCTTGTTTCTGAAAGACACACACAGCACCATATACGCTGTGTATTCTCGTATTATGATATGCTGCATACTCCCATATTATGAAAGTATAAATTCGAATTACACCAAACACAGCACAGTAGTTCCCAAAGCATGGAAATTGAGATAACAACGCCTTTTCTAAGTCAATCATAGCTCATCTCATGTGATCTCGCCATCCGAGAAAAGCAGAAGTTCAGAGCATGTGATATGTGATGCAGTCAGAGCTGCAGGAAAAGCTAAGCTTTCACATATAATTGGTCTTTATTGTATGTATTACAGCTTAAGATACATTAAACAATCATGTCAACACAATTTTAAATAATGACATAAATGACGAGCAACCACTTGGAAGAATTTCAAGCCCAGAAAACCAGAAAAAGTATTAAATTTTAAATGAGTGTCAAATGCTTTGTGATTTAAGAAATTCATCACACATTCTCACATTTAATGTAATTCATCTTGCATAAAAGGAAATTTAGTCTGAAGGTAATGCTTTTCAAACAACCGATTGCAATATTTTCCCGCGACCAGTTACAAATAGGTTCTTTTTAGCAGTTGCCAGAGCATGCCAGAAAACAGGCATGTGCAGCTACAATGACGTAGGAAGCCTCTTTGTTCTTACGTATAATGCATTAAGAGATCTTACATCACATCATAAAAGAAACAGCACATCAGAAAATACTCCACTAGCATAATTCGGCTTGAAGTGCACGTTCATATGTCCAGATTCACAATGAAGTAGGCCTCAACCTGTGCTCTTTAAGATGCAAATTTTCTTGGAGTACCAGTACTGTATTAACTTATGTTTGGTTCTTTATTATGGCATAATGCTATACATGCCAAATGATGAAAACGTGCACTTGAAATTAAGCAAATAGTTTAAACCAGCCAGTAATGTGGAATGAACCACTCTCTTTCAAATAAATTGACTACCTCTGCAGAAAAGATTACTCTGCAGAAAAGATTAATAAAAGTGAAACTTCTTTAGCAAACCGACAAAAATAACTTCATTCAATTGCAAGGCAATTAATGCCGGACTGCAAAAAATGTCGAAATAAAATAAAATCAGAAAACGAGTTAATATTTTAGCATTCCGTAATTATGTGAATGTATTTTAATTCACTTGATAGCTCTCGGCCACAGGAATCCGTTCTGTTTTCATCTGACGTGAGAACTGCAAACGAAGAGGAAAAGGCAAAATCACTGAACATCAACACAGGTCACATAGACTACCTCTCTCCACAACAATTCAGACTGCTCTGCACATGCACGAATCTGGCAGCTTTGGTATGACAGAAAAATTCTCTGGCTGCTTGGTGCTACCACTGACACAGCTTAAACAGCCAGAAGCAGGGCAAGGTACTGCTCATATGGGACGCAACTGCACATGCACATGTTTTATGTTAATTTTTTTTTCATTCACGTTTTATTGTTGCAGTATTATTCTGCAGTAGTGGGATACAGTAATATCCTTTGTTAGAGTATCGATTCATACCAGTCGAAATTACAAAAATTTATCTGAAAACTAAATCAACGAAAAATTCCTGGAATTCCAAAAAATTCCCGGGTTATTCCCGGTTTCCCCCGAATGAAAAAATTCCCGGTTTTTGCCAGATCTCCCGGTTGTCCCAGGTCGTATACACCCTGGTTTTATTGCTGCAGTATTATTCTACAGTAGTGGGAGACAGTAAAATTCTTTGTCGAGTATCAGTTGTCAGCAGTCAAAATTAAAATATGAAAATAAATAAATAGATAAAAATAAAAATTCACAGTTTCTCCCGGTTTTCTCAATGAAAAGTTCCCGATTTTTCTCGGATTTCCCAATTGTCTCAGGGTGTATACTTCATAATACAGGTCATATAAAAAGAAAGGAAGGACTAGATACAAAGATGATTAAAATACATAAAACCAGAAAATATATGGGAATAGAACTACAGCCAAATGTTCACACTGCAAAAGATAACGCTATAAACAGAGAAATGCTGAATAGCACACACTCAGCTGTTAAGTGGGCAGTTTGTGAAATCTTCAATAACAGCCTTCGCAAAATCTCACTGGAATATCTCTCACAAAAGCCAAAGAAATTCTAGTCAAGTATAAAAACCTGTTGCACCACAGTTAGTGTCCATAGAAGTTAAAATTGAGTGTAGCAAAGCAAAAGCAAAAATACTGAATTCCAATTTCAAATATTCCTTTACAAAGGAAGATAGAGAAGTACCAGCTACTCCTAGACTTGTGCTACTAAGGTCACTGACATATCACATTTTCAGCCTATTTTCAACCTAGTGATCACATCTTACATACAAGAATTGACAAATGCATAATTACCGTAGGAAGAACTCGTAGACGAGCTGCAGGTGGGGCCACGCTGCCTCCAGGGTGGGTTCGTCCTCTTCAGGATCAAACTCCGCCCCGTTGGGATTACTCGAAGGTGGCAGCGTCCGAAACAGATTCACTGCAAACTGGTGCAATAGGACACTGTTATATTTGCAACTACTGTAACCATTGCATACTGTACTAAAATTATATGGCTGCAGCATGACTGACAGGAAATGAAAAAGAAATACAGTAAAAGTTTCAATATTTAAGGTCCAGTGGCATTGCTTCATGAAATGGGGTCACATAAGATGCTTTCTTTTCCGATCAACCACCTCCCCTCCCCTCCCCCCCCCCCCCCCCCCCTCTCTCTCTCTCTCTCTCTCTCTCTCTCTCTCTCTCTCTCTCTCTCTCTCTCTCTACATTACTAACATCCAGCCAACAAATATTGCATTTTCAAATTTTATACTAGTACTCCAAAAGAACCTTACCAACAAACCAAGCAAATGTGAAAAGCAAGTACTGTTGTTGGAACGTGACACAAATAACTTATCATGGGTAATGGAAGTCTCTCCCACTGAAGAACACCTGAATACATTCTAATTATATCTCGATTATACTCATACACTTTCCTCGTCAGAAGTGTCTATTCTAATGTAAAGAAACAACTCATTAGCATGCTCATATACTACTTGTTGTGAGCAGCAGTGCACCCACACCAGATGTTAGATGCCACTGGAAATCATCCCTACATATTTATCAGTTTTCCACTGTTTTGTAGCATTAATGCCAATCACCGTGTTTAAGGTTTCACCCGTGTAGTTCTAGGTTCAGATCTTATTTGACTGTTGCTTTCTTTTTCCTGTCATTTGTGCTCCAGTGCTGTTGTCGTGCTGTGAAAATGTGAAAAGTTAATATCACCAAAGCAAAAAACCTGCAATCTGCCAATTTTTTGACAAACACTATTTTGTCATAACTAGTCTTGCACCTGAGCAGATAGTCAGTCAGTAATATTTACAAAAACAGCTGCAGTGTTCTCAAATCATTAAAGATATGATAATGTGTGAAATTGTTTCATGTTCTGTAGTGAAACACAGCCACAGAAAACCTTTAAGAGACTGTGAGAAACAGATTGTGCTCAATGTGTTCGATTTCACTATATATTAATTCACTGACATTATAAATAGTTCTACGTGGAATTGGCAATTATACTGCTTATTTGTACAAAACACACATATATGGAATTTGACGTTACAAAGTTGGTCTGTTATGATACATTAACACTACAGCAAGCCTAATCCTCACCCGGTATACAGATCTCAGTGGCAGAGACAGCAGACTGCGGCACGCTCACTGCAGCAGCCGGAAAGGAGAAGTGCAAACAGTGAGGGAACCCCATAAATGTAGCGCAATGGCTGCACACGACGGTGCCCGACAGGCAGCGATTTACATTTTGCAAAAAGAGCATCGGGTGAGATGACTATAGACGCACAAGAATACATAGCAAAATGTTAAGTTACATGTTAAACTTACGGCAGAGTATAGCATACCCAGATTGATTCATTTCAGTCCCAATGTCATAAACAGGAGAATAATCAGGGTATCTCATTAGTTGAATAAGTCACAAGTGAAAAACAAATAGTACTGGACCATAAAAAGGTGCTATACTGTGGTGAAATCTTAAAACTCTGTAAACCACTGTCAGCCCAGCCAATGGAGACACAAAAAATGCCAACTTGCAGAAAAAATTTGTATTGTCGCAAATTTTTATGCAATGGACGGGGGTGGGGGTGGGGGGTGAGGGATGATGTTAAGGCATTTTCCAGGTTTTTCTTTAATATCTCCAGAACTGCAGCATCTAGCGAAAATGTTTCCCAGTACAAAATTAAACTACATTAAAGTGCCTCTAAAAATGCCCTACTAATTTTTTTCTCTAGCACTAACGGTTTTCACGCTGCCAGGCACAGAAAAATCCCAGATAATTGAAAATGGTGTTTTAGTTGTGCAGAATTGATGCTTATTGTTAAATAAAGCGGATTTAGAAGTGGTGTGTAGTAGAACTGCAGTAGAACCATATTAAGGTATAAACTGTGTAATGGGGAAGGGGGAACAGGGTGGATAGTTTGGGGTGGAGATTATAAGCACGAGGTAAGGTAGGTCACTCAGTTGTGGTTGTGAACTTCCCTCCTCTGTAGGTCTGCAAAGTGGAGGGCAAGCAGGCAATTACACAGTCTCTCTAGTGCACTACATGACAAAGAGCAACTAAAGGGCATTTCACAAAGTATACCAACCCTTCCACAGTGGGTGGTGGGGCTAGGGCAAGGGTTAGATGTTCAACAAAGTGTGTTAACATTACATTCAACACAGTTAAGAGTTCAAACACAAGAAAAACATACAGACATATTCTATGTTCATCTCTGTGCAGTGTTGTACAATGCTGCAAGACAAACTGATCCTCAATCTTCCATATGACAGTTTCAGTGATCTTCTGAGAAAGGTGAAATCCTCCACCACGAGCGCTACTTGTTTTTCATCTACATCTCCCCAGAACTTCTTATTCAGCTTTTAAAAACAGCTTTTGGAGATAATTGTATGTGCCGGTCAAATGTTTTCGTCTGGTTCAACAGATTTAAAAATGGCCACAAATCATTTGAAGATGAACCACAGTTCGGCCGTCCTTCCACCTCAAAAACGAATGAAAATGTTGTGGAAGTTTGTGACTTAGTGCGTCCTGATCACAGACTTACAATTAGGGAGATGGCTGATGAACTTAATTCAAGTTTCTATGCAGTTCAGTCAATTTTAACTGAAGATCTGAACATACATTCATCGAGTGTCTGCAAAATTCATTCCAAAAGCGATGTCAAGTGACCAAAGACAATACCGACTTGAAGTGTACCAAGAACTGATTAAACAGACTAAAAATGACCCAGATTTGTTAAATAGGGTAATTACAGGTGACAAATCGTGGGTATATGGGCATGACCCTGAAACCAAAGTGCAGTCTTCGCAGTGGTAGACTCCAGGTTCACCATGACCAAAAAAAGCACGGTAAAGTCGGTCGAAGGTGAAGACAATGTTGGTGACTTTTTTCGATTCTACCAGTATTGTGCATCATGAATTTACCCTTGGAGGACAGACAATTAACCAGGAATACAACAAATGCATCCTTGAATGTTTGCGCAAAAAGGTGCGGAAGAAAAGGCCTGCATTGTGGAAAGACAGGAGTTGGATGCTACACCATGACAATGCTCTGGATCATCATGCCTTCTCCATTGTCGAATTTTTGACCAAATTCAAAATTCCTGTGCTTCCGCAACCGCCATATTTCCCTGATTTGGCACCTGCAGACTTCTATCTGTTTCCTGAACTGAAATTTTTACTGAAAAGGAAGCTATTTGACTCAACTGAAGACATCCAGGCAAATATGGAGAGTGTCCTTAACACACTGCAAGAAAACAATTTTCAGGAATGTTTCAAAAAATGGAAACACCATTGCAGTCAGTGTGTTCAGTCAGAAGGGGACTATTTTGGAGGAAATGCATCATAGTAAAGTGTACATACCACTATTGTACAATTACAAGCCCATTCTTAAAACTTTCCAATCACACCTTGTAATATGTTAAAAAAATAAATTAAAGAGAGAGAGAGAGAGAGAGAGAGAGAGAGAGAGAGAGAGAGGGGGGGGATCTTGTATTCAAGATCGCCTTTAACAGTAAACTTCTACAATGCACTGCTTGTGTTCAAATATCTGAAGTTCTGCAACACATAGGTGACCTACTTCCATGGCTGAAGGAGACAATTTAAACCACTGAGCCTTGTGAATTGTTGGGAGAACTGAGTCTACGGTGATGCATTCCATACACCTCATGCTGTGTGGAGTATTCCAGCCAGTGATAGTGGCAAGTCAATAAAATCTATTGCCAAATACATATTGATAACGTGTTACACTTGAGACAGGCTCTTCAGTGTGGTAAACAGCTGACAGTTCCAACTGTTGGGTTTTTTATTTAACAGTTCATTTAACAACTGCAAATAAATACCCACTTAATAAACTGAAAATAACTCCACTATGTAAATATAAGCCCAGTGAAGATGTTTTGTCTAGTCACATGAGAGAACAGAGAACTACTGGGCGGGGAGGGTTCATATCTGTATTTCATGTAGGGTTAACATTCTTTGTGGAGAATGGATACCTCAGGGCATGTCCACATTCTGCGTTGCCAGGGCATGTCCGCATACCGCGCTGCCAGGGATTTATAAGGTGAGCTGTGGAATGGTTGGTATAGCTCTATGAAACATAATGGGTGACATACCATCCCTCAAGCTTCTAACCGCTACACTTGCCTTTCTACCCTGTTCAACAACGGCAACTTAATTTATCCCTTAATACAGTCCTACTGCACTTAGATGCGGTACACACGTAAGATGAAGGTCTCACAAAGGACTTCACAGACAGGCACTACCTCCTAAATCTAGTCCACAAACAGATTTCTCATGCCTCCCCTTGTTACCCAATATGATCCTGGAC
This sequence comes from Schistocerca americana, assembly GCF_021461395.2. Lineage (NCBI taxonomy): Eukaryota > Metazoa > Arthropoda > Insecta > Orthoptera > Acrididae > Schistocerca > Schistocerca americana. The sequence goes on along the minus strand of NC_060119.1, from coordinate 20,742,406 downwards.
TGGAAAAACTGATCCATATCCTTGTTAGGGCTTTTATTATGTGCCATGTCCCAAAATGAGGGTAATCCTACCCAAGATCCTTCTCATGCCTCAAAGTGGTGTTCTGCCGCCTACACAATCGACACAACATCCTTGTCGATCCCTATGCCAGTCCCACTCTCAACACACAGCTACAGGGACCTTATGCCTGTGGTAGACCAAGGGGGCAAGAGCTCCCCAATCCATACACACAGCACCTCCTATTCCAGTCCTATCACAAGACTACCTTACTCCGTCAGAGGCCAGGTCACCTGTGAAAGTAACCATGTCATATAACAAATCTACTGCAAACACTGTATAGCTTTTTATGTCAATGAGACTACCAATCAGCACACCACCAAGATGAACTGTCATCAATGACCTGTTACCGAGAACAAAGTTGACCACCCAGTGGCACAACATACTCAATTTCCGTGACTGCTTCTCAACCTGAGCCACATTTATTTGCCCCTTCCGCACATTCTCCACTCCCACTTCAATCTCCATTAACCCAATGTCCGCACAACCTTCACCCAAACAGTTTTCTCATCCTCTGTCCTGTCGCCCACTCCCAATTCATGTCCCCAAAAACCTTCAGCATGTTCCATTCCCACTGGTTCTAACAACTGTACATCAAATGCCTAGCCCGTGTTACCTGCTACCCCTTCCTGCAGCATACCTAGATTGCAAACCAGTTGCCTCCCTCCAAGATGCCAGCCACTTGCCCCCAATCCCTCACCCGGTCTCCCACATATCTCCCTCTTTACCCACTGCACTCAACGCTACCCACACCACAAGCTAATCCATCTGCCAAAATGCATAAAGGATTACCCCGAAATCTAATAAGTTTTCATAATTTTAGAATGTGCCTGTTGACACCTGGACACTTCTGCCCCCTGCCCCTTCTTTTCTTCAAGTCCTTTAAACCTCTTCACTTAACAATAAACATCAATTTTAGATATGATGCCATGTAAAGGGGTCCAGGTTCAATTCCCAGCTGGGTCGGAGATTTTCTCCACTCGGGGACTGGGTGTTGTGTTATCCTCATTATCATCATCTCATCCCCATCGAGGCGCAAATCGCCGAAGTGGCGTCAACTAAAAAGACTTGCACTGGGCAACCGGTCTATCCGCCGGGAGGTCCTAGCCACACGACATCTCATTTCACACCATTAAAACACTATTTTTAATAATCTATGATTTTTGCATCCTCTCCAAAGCTGAAACTTTTAGTCGTCAAGAAAAAATGAATAGGATTTTTTTAAATATGAAGGTAGTAACTGTTCTGATAGAACAGATACCAATGATGACCATGCAGCTTCTCTAGAAAGAAATGGTAACTAATCAAAACCCTCAGCTGCCAACAGAAGTTGTTGATATACCTCAATGGGGACAGCTGAAAATGTGTGCACCGACCGGGACTCGAACCCAGGATCTCCTGCTTACATGCCCGAGGCAGGATTCGAACCTGCGACCGTAGCGGTCTTGCGGTTCCAGACTGCAGCGCCTTTAACCGCGTGCTATTGATGGAAAAAGAGCTAGTGCACGAAAGTCAGTGCGAGTGCTGTTTTCTGTTATAAGTTACTGTGTGATATGTATCAATCCACTATAGGTGAGTAGTTGCATTTCCCCTATTTTGGAATTGCCATTACTGTTGGCTTATATTATTAGTTATCTTCATTTTGTGGCCTTTACTGAATGCCTTTAGTAATTCCGTAAAAAAGTTTTCTTTTTTAAATCTTCTATGGTAATTTGCAGTTCCCCAGTAACTTCCCTGATCTCCACAACTCTTCTCACATTGCTCTTGCTCTTCCATAATTTCTCTATTATTCTCCTGATGATTCTGTTTTCATTTGCCATGATCAGATATCAAATGAACAAAATTTGTTTCTTATTGATCATACTCGTTACCAGTTGCACACTGTCCATTCTCATGGTTGTATATGATACTACTTATGTTTGTTTTACTTGCAATTTGTACTTAAGTAATCACTGTTGATACAACTGCCTCATGGTCGAGATACCACTTTCAATATGGGCTTTCTCTGACAGATTGCATTTATTTGCTGCTATTGTGTAACACATTTTCATCACAAATGGGCTTCCGCAACACCTGCCTGTTCTCGGTAGTTTTCAGAGAAGACATTTATTAATGTTTCACAGGACATCTTTTTATGCTCATGACTAACAAAACTGTAATTTTTGCAATTGATTTTTTGAACTTTGAAGCACCTTCCAATGATGACAGTATGATAGCGGAAAATTTGTACTAGCAATCTGATGTTTTCTTTTAAGTTTTCCTGGAGGTGAACTGGTCGCAGGTAGGAAGATCAGAGAACAGGAAAAACCAACCTCAGAACAGGATAACATTACTACTGAACTGAATGAAAGCGCTATAATTGTTGTCAGTTTGATGGTGTTTCCAACCGAGTGCTAAAGATCTGCTCACATATTCTAAGTCCCGTCTTACTGATATATGTAATGCATCACTAACTCTAGGCATTTTTCCAGAGAGACTGAATTACGCCACTGTTAAACCCTCTCTCAGAATGGTTACAAGTGATGTCGATAACTACTGACCTATTTCACTGCTCACATCGTTTTCCAAAATTTTTGAGAAGGTGATGTATTCTAGAATATTATCTCACCTTAGCAACTAATTGGTGTACATGCAGACAAGAAAGAAAAATTACCAAATTTTTCCTGGATTTTCTGGTTAAAAACACATTTTTCCTGAATGAAAATAATAAAAGTATAAATGCAAATTCCACCAAATACAGCACATTAGCTTCTGAAGCACTGAAATCAAGATTGCAATGTGCTTTTGTCAGTGAATGATAGCTCATGTCACGTGATACAGCCACCCAATGTCAGCAGATATTCTGGGCATGGGACATGTAATGTAGTCAGCCAATAGATCACTGCTGAATAGTTTGAACTTGCAAATAGGAAACCACTACACGACTGAAGTCGAGCTGACCTCTGGAGTGGAAACATGCTGGCTCCTCAGTACAAAAAAAAAAAAATTCAAAGTAACTCAATCTGCTAGGAAAATGCTTGTGACAGTATTCTGGGATACGCATGATGTGTTATTGGTGGACTTTGCTGAATAAGGCCCACTGTGAATGCTGCAGCCTAAATTTTAGTATGGTTAAGTTGCATCATGCCCTTAGTGACAAATGTGACAACATTAATGATGACAATGTCGAACTTCACGACAACGCTCACCCCTATGCTTCTATTTCTGTTCATGAGAAAATCTCCAAATTTGGTGGGAGATGCTCCAGCCTCCAGCCTCCACCATACACCATTCCTAGCCGGTCAGTGCTTTGTGATAGATGCGGAAGTGAAATCACTATTTTGCAGATGACTATACGTCAACCAAATGGACTTCTACGAGCAGGATATACTGAAACTGGCACCACGATGGTAGAAATGAGTTGAAAATTGTGGTGACAAGGTAGGAAAGTAGGTAAAAGATTTAAGTTCATTTGTAATTTTTTGTTTTATTACCTGTTAAACTTTGTTAGTAAGATTATTGTGTGTTACTTTCCCAATCTTCCCTCGTACATGATAACTGACCAAATTTTACAACCATTAAATAATAAAACACCACCAGTTGGTTTCTCTCAGTGACTTACTTAAGGCATCTCTGACTGTGAATCACAGTATTCACCTGCATAAATTGAAGTTCATCAATGGATAATGCCATATCTAAGCAAAACAATGCAGAAAGTTGTACCTAGTAATTCAACCAACCTAGCACGGACACACAATTTTTACAAAGGAGAAATCAAGTCACATAATTCTTACTAGTGAGAAATCAAGTATGGGGTTCCAGACACCTCAGTCTTAGCTTCACTACTGTTCCTCACATATGTAAATGATCTACCATCCAATATAAACAAGCAGAATCAGTTTTTTGGAGACGACACTAGTACTGTAATCAACCCAAGCATGCACACAGAAACAAACTGGTTTTCTGAGAATGACCTCCTCCTCAGTTTTAAAAAGACACAACATATTCAGCTCTTCACATCTAGGGTTACTACACCAATGAGAAGTGTAACACACAGAGAGGAAATAATAAATATGGTTGAAATTTCAAAATTATTGGGTGTCCTTATCTACGATAATTTAAGCTAGAAAAAGCACATTTTGGAACTCTTACAACAACTCACACAGGGAGGCCAAGACATTGGGATCACAGATTTACTTCAGACTTTGAACACCATTAGTAGGCCATTAAAAGACATAATTTGAAAGTAGTAAGATGCACTACTCCAGCAATTCTGAGCAAATCGCAAGAGAAGTCTTGCACATCTGCCACGTGATTAACATTCGTGAATGGAAAGGCAGTCACGGACGAGGTGATGGTTCGAATCCTAGTAACACTTATTATTTAAATTATATATTTTTCCATCACTTGTTTCATTATTTTATTTATATGACATTTGAGAGGTAATATAAGAAAAAATAAAAAACCCACAAGTGTTTTCATGAAGTTGTAATGTATTTCATATGTTACCTGACAATTTACTATTTGTAATTAAATTTTCAAGGACAAGGGACAGAGTGACTCGGAAACCCTAAGTCAAACATCGATAAATAATGATGTGAATGATGTTATTCATAATAAAGTAAGTCGCAGTGTGACAGACCAAGACAGCAATGTAGAATTACATGTCGGATATGCTCTTGACATCACACATTGCAGGATGTTACATCATGTTGTTGTTGTTGTGGTCTTCAGTCCTGAGACTGGTTTGATGCAGCTCTCCATGCTACTCTATCCTGTGCAAGCTTTTTCATCTCCCAGTACCTACTGATATGTTACATCATATAGACATGGAAAACATAAATTGAAATTTCATGCAAATACATGTGTTCTTTCCTTCATTATGTTACCTCTCAAATATCACACAAATTAAATAATGAGAACAGTGATGAAAATAATATAGAGTAAAGAATAAGTGTCAGCGGGATATAATCCGTCACTTCATCAACGACCCACTTGCCTTGCGCTAACGCTAACCACATGACCACAATGAACCCTTTGCACAGGTACACAATTTACGGAAAAGATGTAAAACTTCTCTTACGATTCACTCGGAACTGCCCAGGTAGTCCACCTTACTACCTTCACATTATGTTGTTTCAATGGCCTACTAAGGGTATACAAAGATTGAAGTAAATCCGTGGTCTCCAACATCGTGGCCTCCTCTTGTTAGTTCAGCCACATCTGCGCTTAAAGGCTCCTTGTCAATCTTCAGGACAGACAAATCAGTAAGTTGATACATTTTCCACAGTTTCATTCAATAGTGTCATATGGAATAATGTTCTGGGATAACTCATCTTTAAGAAAGAAATTCTTTGTTGTCCTAAAATGTGCTCTAAGAATAATACAGGGTGCGATCAATAAGTAGTAGGGCTGAATTAATTTAAATTTTTTTACTGAACTAACTGTTACAAATCCTTAGTATTCCTCGAAGTAGCACCCTCGTGTTTCGACACAACGCATATAACGCGATTCCCATTGCACGTACGCCTTCTGGAACTCTCCTTTTGTGATTCTCTTAAGCGACACCGTCCCGGCATTTTGGATGTCTTCTACAGACTGAATTGGTATCCCTTGAAGTCCCACTTGAGCCAGGGAAACAGGAAGTAGTCTGCTAGTGACAGATATGGACTGTGGGGAGGGTGAGGCAATGTGGCAACCCTGTGCTTGGCCAGGTGTTTCAACACCCACAGTGCGCAGTGGCATGGTGCAGCTTCCAACAAGCGGCAATGTCTGGTTGCACTCTCAGGATGTGTTTGCGCAATCTTTAAAGCACTTCCACATAAAACTGGGCACAAATTCCCAGTAAACCACACCACCACCAGTCAAAAAAGTAAATGAGCACGGTTTTCACCCTTGACTTGCTCATTTAGGCTTTCTTCAGATGCAGGGAACTGACGGTGTGCCACTGAGCGCTCTGGCATTTGGTCTCTGGGTCATATTCAAAACACCACGATTCGTCGCCAGCAATGACGTTGTGAAGAAAATTTTGGTTTTATAGGCCACAGTTTCAAATTTCCTGGGTATTTACACACGATTCAGTTTTTGTTTGTCAATCAGGATTTTTGGCACAAACTTGGCATACACCTTTCGCACGGCCAAATCCTCGTAACAATTTTTTTGGATGGTACCGCATGAAATCCCCAACTCATCAACCATCAGACAAATGTTTAAGTGGTGGCTGGAGTCCAGGAGCACCTTCACATTCGCCACATTTATATTAGTCCTTGAAGTTGATGGGTGACCAGCTCGCTGGTTGTCTCCAATGAGCTCCCACCCCTTCCGGAACAGCTTGTGCCACTAACACTGCAGTGGCTCTAGGCAGCATCCCTGTAGGTATCCTTAATCATTTCTAATGTCTCCGCCACTGTTTTCCCGAGTTTCATGCACAATTTGATGACATAGCGCTGCTCGACATTTTTCTCCATCTTGAAACGCTGCCACACTACTGAACGGAGGACGGACGGACGGACGGACGGACACACACACACACACACACACACACACACACACACACACACACACACACACACACACAGATGTGCTCTCTCTCCGCTTCCCTGCAGGTGACTGAAAATGTCAGTCTCTCCGGAAGCTTTCACATTATCACGCCCAGGCAGTCCAACCTCTCTCCACTGCTCCATTTGCACTACAGAGATTCAGTCCTACTACTTATTGATCACCTACTACTTATTGATCACACCTTGTATGTGGTTCTCACCCAAGATCGTCTTGTAGACATCTGTTTAATGAGTTAGGCATTCTGACTGCTGCTTCACAGGTATATTTATTCCGTCATGAAGTTTGTCATAAATAATCCACTACAGTTCAAAAGGATCAATGATGTACATAATTACAATACCAGAAGGAAAAATAGCATTCATTATTCCATATTAAGGTTCTCTTTCGCACAAAATTTTTTTTTGTTACCCAGTAATCCACATACCATACTCTACAGTAATTGTTCTGCAGTCCGCTTCAAATCCCAGTTATCAAAATTTTCTCAATATCGTTCCTCGAAAAGAAGATCGCCTTCCCTCTACGGATTCCCATGGACCTACGTAAAATTCGCATTTCGTTCAAACCAACTGATACGAAATCTAGCAGCCCGTCTCTGAATTGCTTCAATGCCTTCCCTTAATCTGACCTGATGCAGATCCCAAACACACCAGCAGTACTCCAGAATAGGTTGCACTAGCATCCTATAAGCAATCTCCTTCACAGACAAACCACACTTTCCCAGAATTCTCCTAATAAACCAGAGCTGACCATCCATCTTCCCACCACAGTCCTCACATGCTCGGTCCTTTCCATATCGCTTTGCAATGCAATGCCCAGATATTTAAATGATATGACTGTGTCATGCAAGACACTATTAATGCTGCATTGGAACATTACAGGTTTGTTTATCCTACACATTTGCACTAAGTAAACATTTTAGAGCCAGCTGCCATTCATCACACCAACTATAAATTCTATCTAAGTCACCTTGTATCATCCTACAGTCACTCAACTTTGACACCTTCCTGTACACCACAGCACCATCAACAAACACCTGTAGATTGCTGCCCACCCTGTCCACCAGATCATTTATGTATATAGGAAATGATACTAAACAATTTGCCTCAGAACACAGCTCATAACATGTAAACCAACAAAAGAAAATTACATAAAAGTACTTCATCAAAATATTCAATACTTTGGTAACAAAAAATTAGAAGCAGAAGTACTCCTGAGTGAAGTAAGATCAGACATATTATGCATAAGTGAACATGGACTAACTGAAAGTAAAATACGTAATGTTGCAATAAAGGATTACAAACTAGCTAGTTCCTTCTGCAGATCTAAATATAAGGGTGGTGGCATTTGTATATATATTAAAACAGGTAGTCTACTAAAGAATGTAAACAGTGAAGCTGCAACATTGCCCGTAGCTAGAGAAAAAGACTTTGAAGTTACTGGTATAGTGACAGAGGATTTTAGAGTGTTTTGTGCGTACAGGTAACCATGTGGTAATATTAGCATCTTTCTGAAAAAAATTGCTAGCTTATTGAGAATGAATGTGAAGAGAAATCTTATTATATGTGGAGACTTCAACATTGACATGTGAAAAAGACACAAAAATAAGACAAGATTTTGAAGAATTGTTAATACAGCATAACATGAAAGTAACAATAACTGCACCAACAACAGTGACTTCACAAAGTGAGACAGTTATGGACAACATTATTATTATTATTATTATTATTATTATTATTATTATTATTATGTGTAACTATGAGTCACATGTAGTTCATACAGAAATATCTGATTGTCATGGACAACTAATCAGCTTTTGCAGAAGTAATGACACAGTATCAGGACCAAAACTAACAACCAAAGAAATTAGGGTCATCAGTGAACAAAATATCAACATCTTTAGAAACCCTACAGGCCCAGCGTGTAAATGAAAAATATGATGCATTTCTTTCAACTATTAAGTAACATTTTAATGTAGCATTTCCCAAAGTAAAGAGACAAGAAAGGCAGCAAGATCAAACACAGTGGATTACCAGTGAAATACTAGTGAAATACTAGAACAGCGAAGGAAGCTTTAGGACCTGAGACGGATGGGCAAAGCTGAAAACTATAAAATGTTAAAAAAGAAGTCTAGAAAAACAATAAGAGAAGCCAAGCTAGAGCAATTGACACCACCATAACGAACTCAAAAAACAAGGCAAAGTCAGCTCAGAATGCAATCAATGCTGAAAGAAAGGAAAAAGATGGGTCAAACAAAGGAGGTGGTTTTAAGGCAATTGAAATAGACAACACAGTGGTCACAGATGGTATGGTAATAACAAACGGTTTTAAGGCAATTAAAATAGACAACACAGTGGTCACAGATGGTATGGAAATAACAAACATACTGAATAGTAACTATATCAGTGTAGTAGAAAATTTAAAATTGGAAAGAAATAGTCAAAAACAGAAGGGTATTAAGGTACCAAAAAGGTCATGCAGTACTATGCTCTTAAGACCAGTCATGGAAGATGAATTGCAGAAAACTATACAGAAACTGAAGTCCAAGAAATCAGCTGGTGATGATGACATATCAAATCATGTAATAAAGCTGGTAAGTGAGCAGATAGTAACACCACTGCTGAACATAGCAAACTGTTCTTTCAGGGATGCAGTTTTTCCAGAGAAACTGAAGACAACAAAGGTGGTGCCAGTGTACAAGAAAGGGTATAAGGATGACCCCAACAACTACAGATCAGTTTCACTGATATCAGGTTTCTCAAAAATCCTAGAAATGCTTATGCATACCAGGTTAGTTAATTATATGAATATAACAGAGAGAAACATTCCACGTGGGAAAAATATATCTAAAAACAAAGATGATGTGACTTACCAAACGAAAGCGCTGGCAGGCTGATAGACACACAAATAAACACATACATACATACACACAAGATTCAAGCTTTCGCAACCAACGGTTGCTTCATCAGGAAAGAGGGAAGGAGTGGGAAAGACGAAAGGATGTGGGTTTTAAGGGAGAGGGTAAGGAGTCATTCCAATCCCGGGAGCGGAAAGACTTACCCTAGGGGGAAAAAAGGACAGGTATATACTCGTGCACACACACACACATATCCATCCGCGCACACACTCACAGACACAAGCAGACATTTGTAAAGGCAAAGAGTTTGGGCAGAGATGTCAGTCGAGGCGGAAGTACAGAGGCAAAGATGTTGTTGAAAGACAGGTGAGGTATGAGCGGCGGCAACTTGAAATTAGCAGAGGTTGAGGCCTGGGGGATAACGAGAAGAGAGGATATACTGAAGGGCAAGTTCCCATCTCCAGAGTTCTGACAGGTTGCTGTTAGTGGGAAGTATCCAGATAACCCGGACGGTGTAACACTGTGCCAAGATGTGCTGGCCGTGCACCAAGGCATGTTTAGCCACAGGGTGATCCTCATTACCAACAAACACTGTCTGCCTGTGTCCATTCATGCGAATGGACAGTTTGTTGCTGGTCATTCCTACATAGAAAGCTTCACAGTGTAGGCAGGTCAGTTGGTAAATCACGTGGGTGCTTTCACACGTGGCTCTGCCTTTGATTGTGTACACCTTCCGGGTTACAGGACTGGAGTAGGTGGTGGTGGTGGTGGTGGTGGTGGTGGGAAGGTGCATGGGACAGGTTTTACACCAGGGGTGGTTACAAGGGTAGGAGCCAGAAGGTAGGGAAGGTGGTTTGGGGATTTCATAGGGATGAACTAAGAGGTTACGAAGGTTAGGTGGACGGCGGAAAGACACTCTTGGTGGAGTGGGGAGGATTTCATGAAGGATGGATATCATTTCCGGGCAGGATTTGAGGAAGTCGTATCCCTACTGGAGAGCCACATTCACAGTCTGATCCAGTCTCGGAAAGTATCCTGTCACAAGTGGGGCACTTTTGGGGTTCTTCTGTGGGAGGTTCTGGGTTTGAGGGGATGAGGAAGTGGCTCTGGTTATTTGCTTCTGTACCAGGTCGGGAGGGTAGTTGCGGGATGCGAAAGCTGTTTGCAGGTTGTTGGTGTAATGGTTCAGGGATTCCGGACTGGAGCAGATTCGTTTGCCACAAAGACCTAGGCTGTAGGGAAGGGACTGTTTGATGTGGAATGGGTGGCAGCAGTCATAATGGAGGTACTGTTGCTCGTTGGTGGGTTTGATGTGGACGGACGTGTGAAGCTGGCCATTGGACAGATGGAGGTCAACGTCAAGGAAAGTGGCATGTGATTTGGAGTAGGACCAGGTGAATCTGATGGAACCAAAGGAGTTGAGGTTGGAGAAGAAAATCTGGAGTTCTTCTTCACTGTGAGTCCAGATCATGAAGATGTCATCAATAAATCTGTACAAAACTTTGGGTTGGCAGGCCTGGGTAACCAAGTAGGCTTCCTCTAAGCGACCCATGAATAGGTTGGCGTACGAGGGGGCCATCCTGGTACCCACGGCTGTTCGCTTTAATTGTTGGTATGTCTGGCCTACGAAAGTGAAGAAGTTGTGGGTCAGGATGAAACTGGCTAAGGTAATGAGGAAAGAGGTTTTAGGTAGGGTGGCAGGTGATCGGCGTGAAAGGAAGTGCTCCATCGCAGCGAGGCCCTGGACGTGCGGAATATTTGTGAATAAGGAAGTGGCATCAATGGTTACAAGGATGGTTTCTGGGGGTAACAGATTGGGTAAGGATTCCAGGCGTTCGAGAAAGTGGTTGGTGTCTTTGATGAAGGATGGGAGACTGCATGTAATGGGTTGAAGGTGTTGATCTACGTAGGCAGAGATAAGTTCTGTGGGGGCTTGATAACCAGCTACAATGGGGCTGCCGGGATGATTGCATTTGTGAATTTGAGGAAGTAGGCAGAAGGTAGGGGTGCGGGGTGTCGGTGGGATCAGGAGGTTGATGGAGTCAGGTGAAAGGTTTTGTAGGGGGCCTAAGGTTCTTAGGATTCCTTGAAGCTCCGCCTGGACCTCAGGAATGGGATTACCTTGGCAAACTTTGTATGTAATGTTGTCTGAAAGCTGACGCAGTCCCTCAGTCACATACTCCCGACGATCAAGTACCACGGTCGTGGAACCCTTGTCCGCCGGAAGAATTACGATGGATCAGTCAGCCTTCAGACCACGGATAGCCTGGGCTTCAGCAGTGGTGATGTTGGGAGTAGGATTAAGGTTTTTAAGAAGGATTGAGAGGCAAGGCTGGAAGTCAGAAATTCCTGGAAGGTTTGGAGAGGGTGATTTTGAGGAAGAGGAGGTGGGTCCCACTGTGATGGAGGACGGAACTGTTCCAGGCAGGGTTCAATTTGGATAGTGTCTTGGGGAGTTCGATCATTAGGAGTAGGATTAGGATCATTTTTCTTCGTAACGAAGTGATATTTCCAGCAGAGAGTAAGAGTGTAGTACAGTAAATCTTTGACGAGGGCTGTTTGGTTGAATCTGGGAGTGGGGCTGAAGGTGAGTCCTTTGGATAGGACAGAGGTTTCGGATTGGGAGAGAGGTTTGGAGGAAAGGTTAACTACTGAATTAGGGTGTTGTGGTTCCAGACTGTGTTGACTGGAATTTTGAGGTTTTGGAGGGAGTGGAGCTGGAAGTGGGAGATTGAGTAGATGGGAGAGACTGGGCCTGTGTGCAATGAGAGGAGGTTGAGGTTTGCTGGAAAAGTTGTGAAGGGTGAGTGAGTTGCCTTTCCGGAGGTGGGAAACCAGGACATGGATAGTTTTTTTGAGGTGGAGGGTGGCATGCTGTTCTAATTTGCGGTTGGCCTGTAGGAGGATGCTCTGAATAGCCGGTGTGGATGTGGGAGAGGAAAGATTGAGGACTTTTGTTAAGGATAGGAGTTGACGGGTGTGTTCATTGGCCGAGTTGATGTGTAGGTGAAGAATTAGGTGGGTGAGGGCAATGGATTGTTCAGTTTGGAACTGGTATAGGGACTGATGGAAAGAAGGGTTACAGCCAGAGATGGGAACTTTAAGGGTGAGGCCTTTGGGGGTAATGCCAAATGTCAGACAAGCCTGAGAGAATAAAATATGGGAGCGTAATCTGGCTAGGGAGAAGGCATGTTTGCGGAGGGAATGTAAATAAAACTTAATGGGGTCATTGTGGGGGTGTTGTGAGGGTGACATGGTATTAGAAGGTGGAAAGTGTACCATGAGGCTGAAATGAAAAAAATATATGGGGAGAGATAAAGGTGAACTAGAAAGCAGCTGGAGATCTGGTGTGAAAAAAGGTGAAAAAGTGATGGTTAAGCTGGGCTATGTTGATCCTGTGGTGAACTTGGGTTGGTAGACAAGGATGTGCACATAGGTTAGGTGGTTGTGTTGCCACCAAAACACGTTAAAGGGTGGAGAAATTCGGGAAAATTTCGAAAAAACTGCATGTAAATGTATTGAAAGGAGTGGTTTTGTGATGACTGATTATGAAAATGAGGCTGACAATTGTCTGACGAAGAAATAATGACATTAAAACCTGTGGGAAGCGGCTAAAAATGATCAGTGATGTGAGAAAAATGGAAAGAAAGCAAAAGTTATTAGAACTAGCCGAAATGGTTGTTTAATAGGTGAAAGGAGCTGTTTGTGAACTGAAAACGGTGGATTTTATAGCAGCGGTAGTGATGAAAGTGGAAAAAAAAATTTTTTTTGGTTAGGGTTTGGAAGTGGGTTACGTATTATTGAGTATATATTGGCAGCATAAAATTGTATGGTAGATTCGGTAATGAGGAGAAGGTGAATAGAAAGTGAAACTACTTGGAAAAACAGAAAGAGAAAATAAGATGACAGAAAAGACTTCGAAATGCAATAGTGCCAATAACAAACGTAATTGTTGGGTTCAAATTAATGATATGAATATAATAGAGGGAAACATTCCACGTGGGAAAAATATATCTAAAAACAAAGATAATGTGACTTATCAAACGAAAGCACTGGCAGGCTGATAGACACACAAATAAACACAAACATACACCCAAAATCCAACTTTCGCAACCAACGGTTGTTCATCAGGAAAGAGGGATCTCCTTTGGTTCCATCAGATTCACCTGGTCCTACTCCAAATCACATGCCACTTTCCTTGACGTTGACCTCCATCTGTCCAATGGCCAGCTTCACACGTCCGTCCACATCAAACCCACCAACAAGCAACAGTACCTCCATTATGACTGCTGCCACCCATTCCACATCAAACAGTCCCTTCCCTACAGCCTAGGTCTTTGTGGCAAACGAATCTGCTCCAGTCCGGAATCCCTGAACCATTACACCAACAACCTGCAAACAGCTTTCGCATCCCGCAACTACCCTCCCGACCTGGTACAGAAGCAAATAACCAGAGCCACTTCCTCATCCCCTCAAACCCAGAACCTCCCACAGAAGAACCCCAAAAGTGCCCCACTTGTGACAGGATACTTTCCGGGACTGGATCAGACTGTGAATGTGGCTCTCCAGTAGGGATACGACTTCCTCAAATCCTGCCCGGAAATGATATCCATCCTTCATGAAATCCTCCCCACTCCACCAAGAGTGTCTTTCCGCCATCCACTTAACCTTCGTAACCTCTTAGTTCATCCCTATGAAATCCCCAAACCACCTTCCCTACCCTCTGGCTCCTACCCTTGTAACCGCCCCCGGTGTAAAACCTGTCCCATGCACCCTCCCACCACCACCACCACCACCACCACCACCACCACCACCTACTCCAGTCCTGTAACCCGGAAGGTGTACACAATCAACGGCAGAGCCACGTGTGAAAGCACCCACGTGATTTACCAACTGACCTGCCTACACTGTGAAGCTTTCTATGTAGGAATGACCAGCAACAAACTGTCCATTCGCATGAATGGACACAGGCAGACAGTGTTTGTTGGTAATGAGGATCACCCTGTGGCTAAACATGCCTTGGTGGACAGCCAGCACATCTTGGCACAGTGTTACACCGTCCGGGTTATCTGGATACTTCCAACTAACACCAACCTGTCAGAACTCTGGAGATGGGAACTTGCCCTTCAGTATATCCTCTCTTCTCGTATATCCGCCAGGCCTCAACCTCTGCTAATTTCAAGTTGCCGCCGCTCATACCTCACCTGTCTTTCAACAACATCTTTGCCTCTGTACTTCCGCATCGACTGACATCTCTGCCCAAACTCTTTGCCTTTACAAATGTCTGCTTGTGTCTGTGAGTGTGTGCGCGGATGGATATGTGTGTGTGTGCGCACGAGTATATACCTGTCCTTTTTTCCCCCTAGGGTAAGTCTTTCTGCTCCCGGGATTGGAATGACTCCTTAGCCTCTCCCTTAAAACCCAAATCCTTTCGTCTTTCCCACTACTTCCCTCTTTCCTGATGAAGCAACCATTGGTTGCGAAAGCTTGAATTTTGTGTGTATGTTTGTGTGTCTATCAGCCTGCCAGCGCTTTCGTTTGGAAGTCACATCATCTTTGTTTTTAGATTAGTTAATTATTTGGACGAACATAACGTTCTCATACCCTCACAACATGGTTTCAGAAAGGGTAAATCTAGAGAATCAGCAATTTTCAGTCTAACAGAATGCATTTTACAGTCCTTAGATGAGAAAAAGATTATCTCTGCAATGTTTCTGGATCTTTGAAATGCATTTGACACCATTGACCATGAAATGCCGATACAAAAATTAGGCAACTATGGCATTCGAGGGCAACCAGGTGAATGGATAAAATCATACTTGTGCAACCGCAAGAACCGCAAGCAGTACGTATCATCAGGAAACTCATACCAATCAGAAACCAAACCCATCAAATATGGAGTGCCGCAGGGTTCAGTGATGGGACCATTGTTATTTAATGTGTTTGTTAATGATATAGGTGTTGAGGATGAAGAAAAGAAAATATTGTATGCTGATGACATGACAATACTAAATAGTGACCAAAATATGGAACAGCTTGAGAGAAGAGCACACATATTTGAAAATGTCACAGCTCAATGGCTGCTGGGAAATGAACTGGTTACAAATCTAAAAAAAGACTATGTATGCAGTGTTTAAAAACAAGGAGAAGGCTGTAGACATGGATTTAGAGGTTGATGGAACAAGGCTGGAAGAAGTAGAATCTGTTAGATTCTTAGGTATTCTTGTGGATAACGAACTGAAATGGAAAAAAACATATTAATAATGTCTGTAAGAAACTGAGCTCTGTCATATTCTTAATGATACAGCTATCACAGTATCCAGACAAGAACCTTCTGTGTACAGTATACCATGGACTTTTCGAACCATACTTACAGTATGGAGTGACTGTGTGGGGAAACTCAAACAAGAGACTAAACGAGTGTTCTAGGACCATTTTAAGAAGAAAGACCTCTGAAACGTGCAGAAACTGTCTCAAGAAGTTAGGTATCTTAACTTTTTCATCGTTGTATATACAGGGTGTTACAAAAAGGTTCAGCCAAACTCTCAGGAAACATTCCTCACACGCAAATAAAGAAAAGATGTTATAAGGACATGTGTCCGGAAACGCTTAATTTCCATGTTAGAGCTCATTTTAGTTTCTTCCACCTACGCTCAATGGAGCACATTATCATGATTTCATACGGGATACTCTACCTGTGGTGCTAGAACATGTGCCTTTACAAGTACGACACAACATGTGGTTCATGCACGATGGAGCTCCTGCACATTTCAGTCGAAGTGTTCGTACACTTCTCAACAACAGATTCGGTGACCGATGGATTGGTAGAGGCGGACCAATTCCATGGCCTCCACGCTCTCCTGACCTCAACCCTCTCGACTTTCATTTATGGGGGCATTTGAAAGCTCTTGTCTACGGAACCCCAGTACCAAATGTAGAGACTCTTTGTGCTCGTATTGTGGACGGCTGTGATACAATACGCCATTCTCCAGGGCTGCATCAGCGCATCAGGGATTCCATGCGATGGTGGGTGGATGCATGTATCCTCGCTAACGGAGGACATTTTGAACATTTCCTGTAACAAAGTGTTTGAAGTCACGCTGGTACGTTCTGTTGCTGTGTGTTTCCGTTCCATGATTAATGTGATCTTAAGAGAAGTAATAAAATGAGCTCTAACATGGAAAGTAAGCATTTACGGACACATGTCCACATAACATATTTTCTTTCTTTGTGTGTCAGGAATGTTTCCTGAAAGTTTGGCCGTGCCTTTTTGTAACACACTGTATACAAAACAATTATGTACATTACAAAAGGTAGTGAGGACTGGATTACAAATGCTAGTGTACACACCCACAATACAAGAAGGAAGACTGAAGTACAGAGCATACCCTACCGACTGCCAATGCTAGAAAAAGGACCCCAGTACTCTGGTATCAGACTACTAAGAAGTCTGCCTAAAAACCTGCATGATAGTGTACTTGACAATGACTTTCCAAAGAAACTTAAGGACTATCTCATCGAAAAAGAGTTTTACAGTGTTGCAGAATTCTTATGCCATTAAATTTGTATATATTGTTATTCATTATCAATATTGTAAAAATGTAAGCTAAAGGTGTAGAAAAATAAGTGATAATGAATGTTAATACTTTGACATGTCCTATATTACACGTACATTACTGTACATGATGTAATCTTACAGGATCAAATAAAATTCAATTCAATTCAATTCAATAATGGTCCTATCACACTTCCCTGGGGCACTTGTCTCCAACGAACACTGGTCTTCGGGGAGAACCTAGTGGGTTATATTACTTTAGAAGTCTGCAACCTCAAGCCACTCACATGTCTGGGAACCTATTCCGCATGCTCGTACCTTGCTCTGCTGTGAATCATACCATTCTTCTGTGTAAGCTAGAAGAGTATGGGTTGAGAGGATTAGCTTTGAAACTATTTACCTCCTATTTGAAAGACAGGAAACAGTGTGTAAAGCTAACTTATAAAAATAATGAGCAGCTCCTATAAATCAAATCAATCTTCAGGACACTTCAATGTGGCGTGCCTCAAGGAAGCATTCTAGGGCCTTTTCTGTTTCTTGCATATGTAAATAACTTATTTGAACCCCAAAAAATTGCATGGTTGTAAGCTATGTCGATGACATATCCTTCATCAGCTGTGGCAGTCTGCAGCTAACAGTACCGAGATCAGTTTCAATACTCTGTCCGCATACCTTACAGTAAACAAGCTTCTTGTAAATAAAGACAAAACGATAATAATGAAGTTCATCCTCAGTTATAATGCTGCCATAACTGATACTGTATTTACATCCCCATTGGGTCCTGGATATGCAAATTCGCATAAATTTTTGGGCATCGTTGTTGATGAACACTTATCATGGAAAGAACATGTAGATTATATTTGCAAGAAAATCAGTAGAAATGTGTATCTACTGAAACGGGTCTCAGCCCTCTTGGACCATGATACTTAAGCCAAATATATTTTGGGTTGATTCATCCGCACCTTCAGGTGGGGCATCACCAGTTTATATAGATAAGACTTTTTAGATTACAAAAAAAGGCAGTAAGAATGGTAGCCAAGGTAAAGAAGAGAGAGCCATGTAGAGACATCTTTAGAAAACATAAAATTCTTACGGTGTACTCCATGTATATACTGCAGACAGTCATGTTTGTGAAACAAAATCCTGAATTTAATATGACAAACAGTAATGTACACAACTAAGATACACGGGGAAGGGAAAATTTTCATAGAATTGTGACCAATAAAAAGGCAACGGACCATAGCCCACATAGAATGTGAGCAATTTTCTACAATGCACTACCCTGTGAACTCAAGAAAGCAAATCTAAATATGCTTAAGAGTAGACTGAAGCAATTATTAATAGAGAAGTGTTGTTACTCTATAGAGGACTTTTAGTGCCATCTTGGAAAACAGTGTATATACACAATGTCTCCGATCTATCAAAGGTATGAAAGAATGTAATTATATACTGTATTATTATAAATATTATTATTATAATATAAGGTAAATTGTGTGACACTATAGAGGAATCCACTTGTAGTGCTCTTTTGAAAAATAGTGTGTATAGACATGTGTGTCATCCATACGTTGTTATGAAAAAATGTAAATATTTCACTGTATATGTGTAATGTAAGCTAAATTTTCCAGACAATTTCCAAAAACTTTTTGTTATATGGACAGTAAATAAATAAATAAATAAACCTTTGTTAACAGTCAGCAGTGGGACCACGTGTCAAATGCTTTTCGGAAATCTAGAAATATGGAAACTGCCTGTTTCCCTTTATCCATAGTTTGCAATATATCATGTGATAAAAGGGCTAGCCAAGTTTCACAAAAGCAAAGCTTTCTAAAATGGATGCTGATTCTTGGACATAAGCTTTTCAGTCTCTACAAAATTTATTATATTCGAACTTAGAATATGTTATAGAATTCTGAAGAAAACTGACGTTAAGGGTATTGGTCTATAATTTTGTGGGTCATTCTTTTATCTTTCTTAAATACATAAGTCACCTGTATTATAAAATGTCTGATAAACAGCAAAGTAAAATTTGAAAACAAGTTGAGAAAGTTTCTCCTTCACAACTCCTCCTATTCCATAGAAGAATTTCCATTATCATAATGTGCAAAAGGTAGTGGGAAAGAAACTATCATTTCATATCTGTATCTCTCTTTTTTTCTAAAAAAACTACAAATTTTCAGCAATTACAATGTACAAATTAATTTGCAATGTGAATGTTGAATGACTTTGTTCATGTTGTTATGATTTATCATGCAAAATGATCCACTGAACAAACATGTTGTTATGATTTATCATGCAAAATGATCCACTGAACAAGCTAACTACCTAATTAACAAATTCATGCTCATCCTTCACACTAAGCCTTGCCCAATCAATCCCATGCGTGGCTTCCATTTCTATCTTCCTGGATTCAGCTTTTTGACTACTGGACAAATACAACCAACTTTTTCGAATTAACCTGCTGTTTTGACAAATACTTACATTTATCACAAAAATATGACTGCTGTCAATTTTGGAATTTTGTCAACTTATGTATTTTCTGATCATTATTCTGTCTGTCTTGAGTATTCTGTCTGTTCCTGCAGTGATATCTGTTTTGAAAATGGTTTCACTTCCTTATATTACACCTGGTTGTGTAAATATTTCCTAGCATCTTAATTTTCAGGTCACTGAGTTGCTTTTCAGTCTACTATTCAATGCCATACATTGTGTTTTTGTCAGTTGGTCTATTCTATCGTGCCTCATGACCCTTCATGGACTCCTTTCGAAAAATGTGGATTTAGAGATGAGGTTATGCTGTCTGCACAGTACAGGAAGTCTCTGGCCTTTCCTACTGCTATGTTCCTATGGTGTCAGTATCAAAGGCATATCTTGGTATATTTATCCTCTTCGACTTGGGCATAATAGTATCTTAGTGTTGTCTTTGTTCACATAGGTTATTGTCTGCTTGAGCAGGTCACAGAAGTTTTGCACCTCTTCTCTGGTCTTAGTTGGAAATTTTCTCTCATTAATGAGGATACTGGTGATCATGAGTGCAAGCATTTTGTTTGCTGTTGTTAAAGTTAATATTGCATTCTTAGTGCAATGTCTTGAAAATCAATTATAGAATCAATGCTTTTATTTTTATTATAAACCTGATTCCAAAATGAGGGAACTGTTTTGTAACAAACTGTGTGGGCTTTCAAATGGAAATTATGTATCTTTTGAGGCACAGAACCATGTATGACAATGTCACCAATTTGATTAGGCTCGATCCTGTTCTTGTGTGATAGTGGGTGTTTGGGTGACTAAAAATCCTCCTGGGTCATTGCTGGCTACACACTGATGCAACTTGCTCCTACTTTCTTGTTGGGTAGGAAAGTGGAATTATTTCCCCCATATGACGTTCCATATTTGAGTAATGAAAGCAATCAACCTTAATGTAACAAGCTCCTATTCACAACAGCAAATAAAGTTGAACCTATATAAATCTCAATGCGTAACTTTACTTAAGCATGCAGAGGAGCTATGGCTCTAGTTTTAAAGAATAGTTGACTATGCAGTGGATACTGCTTAGAATAGTTCAAGATGGGAGAGAGCTCATACGGTATACAATCACTGTAAAGAAACTTCCACAGAAACAGATACTACTGCATAATAGATGTACAATGAAGCATAAAGGCTATACGTAGAGACACACTAAATCAAACACATTTGGCTATTAAGAGAGCAATGCATGAGACCTTCCATGACTACTGTAGCAGAATTTTGTCAAACAATCTTCTCAAAACCCAAAGAAATTTTGGTCACATGTAAAGGCCACTAGTGGCAGCAAAGTTCATGTCCAGTCACTTGCAAATGAGACGAGCTGAAACTGAGGGTAGCAAAGCAAAAGTTGAAATGCTTAATTCCATTTTCAAATGTTACTTCACAAAGAAAAACTCTGAAAACCTGCCCAACTTTCTCCTCGTAATGCTTTAAAAAAAAAGAGGTCAAATAAGCATTAGTAACAGATGTGTTGAGAAACAGCTGAAATCATTAAAACTGAAGAGAACTCCAGGGCCCAATGGTATCCCCTATCAAATTCTATACTGAATTTGCAGCTGAGTTAGTACCTCTTAACTATAATTAATCATTGATTCCTTGAAAAAAAAATTGAAAAAAAATTTCATGTCTAGTAATTGGAAGAAATTGCAGGTCACATAGAAGTGATTAAAAAACTATCTTCCAGTATACTTGACATCAATTTGTTGTAAAACCTTTGAATGTATTTGGGGCTCAAACCTAAAGAGCTATCTCTAACAGAACGACCTCCTCCACGTCAACCAGCACTGATTCCAAAATCATCATCATGCGAAACCCAACTCACAGTTTTCTTACGACATACAGAACACTTTGCATCAAGGCTACACTTTGCATCAAGGCTGTCACGCACATGCTGTATTTCTTGAGTTACAGAAAGTATGTGACTCAGTGTCACATCCACACACTATCAAATGTATGATTGTATGGAGTATCGATCAAAATTTGCAATTGGATTAATGATTTTTTGGTTTGGAGGACACAACAAGTTACCTTCGATAAAGTGTCATCATCAGATGTAGAAGTAACTTTGGGTGTGCCCCAGGGCATTATATTGGGACCCTTGTTGTTAACATTTCAAGCTAACTACCTTGCGAAAAATGTTAGTAGTAACATCAGATTTTTTGCAAATGATGCTGTTATCTATAATGAAGTACTGTCTTAAAGAAATATTCAAAGTGGTGAAAAGAAAGGCAAATCTCTTTAAATATTCAGAAATATAAAATTGCAAACTTCACAGAACCAATCATGTTAGTATCCCATGACAGTAATATCAATGAGACACATATGGAGTCTATCAACTCGTACAAAGATCTGGGTGTAACACCTTATAGGGATGTGAAATGGAATGATCACATATGCTCAGGTGCAGGTAACGCATGTGGTAGACTTTGGTTTACTAGTAGAATACTGGGGAAATGCAATCACTGTAAAAAGAAGATTGCTTACAAATCACTTGTGCAATCCATCCTAGAAAAGTGTGTAGGACCCAAATGAAATAGGACTAACAAGGGGATATAATGAACACGTACAGAAAAGAGCAGCACGAATGGTCACATATTTGTTTGACCCATGGGAGATATATATCACACACACACACACACACACACACACACACACACACACTGACTGAACTGGCAGACTCTTGAAGATAGACACAAACTATCCCGAGAAAGTCTGTTAAAGTTTTAAGGATAGGCTTTAAATGATAACTCTATGAATATACTACAGCCTCTACATATCACTCCTGCAGGGATCACGAGGACAAGATTAGATTAATTACAGCAAACATTGAGGTGTTTAAACAACCATTTTTCCTGCACTCCACATGTGAATAGAACAGGGAAAAAACCTTACTAACTGATACAGAGAAATGTACCCTCTGCCATGCATTCACAGTTGTTCACAAAGTATAGCAGAAGATGTTAACAAGCAAATGGTGGCACTCATAATGTGTCAGTACAACTTAATACTAGTGTACCCAGCACATCTTTCTTGAAAGACTAAAGATAAAATGGCAAGAGATGCAAACTCTTACTACAAGCCTCTGATAGCGAAGTCAGATACTTCTAATATCATGACAGATTACTATAAGAATTTCTGAAAAATTCAAACTGTCCTTAGGAGTTATGTCAACAAGAAAGGCATGGGGATTTCAGTTTAATGTCCTGTCACCATTGCAGTCATCACTATCTATCAGCTTTTTCTCAAGCACTCTGTTTGCCAGTTCTGTAAAGCCGAGATGCCCAAAGGCTTCAGGTTGCTAAGTGTTTTGTGACTGGGCACTGCTGATCTTCGTGACTCAACACTTCAGCATGCAGTAGTGCAGCTATTACCAGGCCATGTCATTTGTTTAATTTCAAAATGCCCGACAGAGCAGCTCCCGGTCTGCCGCACGAGTTCTCCCTGTGTGTCAGTTTTGGTTTTGCAGATATTTGGCGCACAGCACAGTGTTTTGCAGTCATAAGTCGGCATTTTCGGAACTTGTTCATATAAAGAAAAAAGACACACAAATACTGTTTAGAATCAGAGGAAGTGTATACCATGTTGACAGCTTCCGGGTAGATGGCATCCGTGATGACACCCCTCTGCGAGCTCACGTACTCCACCATTTCGTGGAGTGCTGCCCTTTTCACTTCTTTCCATTTCAAGTCAGACAGTGGGTCCGACACAAAATCAAACAACACGCAGCACTGTCTGATTTTTTGTATGAACAGCTGTTCCCTCTCATTGGCAGGTGCATCTGTGAACAAGTAACAAGACAATCATAAATGTGATATACATTTTTGCACAAGGCGTATCTGTGAAACCAGATGATACGTCAGGTTTTTAATACCTCACTTCTGCTGTATAATTTCTACTAGGCTAGAACATTGTGAGTTGTGCTTCCACCAATTCAGAAAGATATTTATTGTCACATGCATGTCACACCAGTTAACTGTGTGTCGAAACGTCCTTCGTTATGAGGATTTCTACCCCGAGACTAAGAAAAGCAATTGGCTCAGCAGTTATGTACTGGTTACGGATCTGTAGGTCCATGGATTTTTTTTTCTGCTACCCACCACTTCTCTCACACCTGGCCAAGTTTGTTAACATGACAAGCATCGAGCTGCACCATGGTCTGGAGTCTGCGTTAAGCCTTATTTAATTCCCCCTGGAACTGGCTGGAGGAGAGTTCAACTGGCAGAGGAAGGGAAGGGCATGTGCTCCGCAACATGACTGTGTCTAGTAATTCCCTGTGGTTTATGGTAATCTTACCTTCAACAACAATTATACTACATGTGGTTTGTGACTGCTGTCTAAAACTAGGTGTATGCATGTAAGTGCACAAATAATTGAACTATTCAAACAGATCAATTAAAGGTTCATACATGAAGAGACAAAATGCAGATAGACAATTATAAAAACAGCAATAAACTGTGAAAGGAAAAGGCTTTGTTGCAGCCAGAACACGTATAATAATTATATGAGAAGCAACTGTAAAGCTGAACTGCAAATTTAAAGTTGAATTTAGTAGCGCTTTGAACAAATAAACATTTATTTTGCACTTTCTCCAATGCTAATTGCAGTTGTGAGTATGCTTCGCATGGAAAAAAGCTAAATAGTAATATCGTTATAACAGCTATAACCACATTTAAACTGTCGAGACATTGTTTGTTGTTGTGGTCTTCAGTCCTGAGACTGGTTTGATGCAGCTCTCCACGCTACTCTACACTGTGCAAGCTTCATCATCTCCAAGTACTTACTGCAACCTACGTCCTTCTGAATCTGCTTAGTGTATTCACCTCTTGGTCTCCCTCTATGATTTTCACCCTCCACACTGCCCTCCAATGCTAAATTTGTGATCCCTTGATGCCTCAGAACATGTCCAAAAAAACCGGTCCCTTCTTCTTGTCAAGTTGTGCCACAAACTCCTCTTCTCCCCAATTCTATTCAATACCTCCTCATTAGTTATGTATTCTACGCATCTAATCTTCAACATTCTTCTGTAGCACCACATTTCGAAATCTTCTATTCTCTTCTTGTCCAAACTATTTATCGTCCATGTCTCACTCCCATACATGGCTACACTCCATACAAATACTTTCAGAAACGACTTCCTGACACTTAAATCTATACTCGATGTTACCAAATTTCTCTTCTCCAGAAACGCTTTCCTTGCCATTGCCAGTCTACATTTTATATCCTCTCTACTTCGACCATCATCAGTTATTTTGCTCCCCAAATAGCAAAACTCCTTTACTACTTTAAGTGTCTCATTTCCTAATCTAATTCTCTCAGCATCACCCGACTTAATTCGACTACATTGTTGTTGAGACATATCTTGGTAAAAATTCTCAAATTTGTTATAGTAGCCACATTCTTGTGGGTATTTTAATACCACACTTGCAATAGAAGCATAATCTGCCATACCCGTAGTATGGATTGTACAAGCTGTTTCTTATGCTGTAGATCTAATATTCCTAAAACTAACACTTTAGCAGGTCCAGTCGCGCAAGTGTTATTACATAAATTTCATACAACAGTCAAACTCCATGTATCAAGCACAAATTTAGGTTGATCTGGGCAGTCGACAAGCATACGTTGGACCCCACATACTCACTTCACAGTGTGTCAGTCGTACTGTCAGAATATACATTCATATTTGTACTTGGTATGTCCAATGCATTAACAGTTACTTTTGAAGGCTGAATCAGACAGCTGATCCACAAACCCATTTCCTAGAATGCCAGCATGGCTTTGTATCCAAAGGAACAAAATGATGGCACCTATTCTGTACAAGCCATGTAACAGCAGTCCGATGTCATATACTATGGGAAATTTTCAAAGGCATGTTCTTACTTCCAGGAGAAGAAAATGATTGCTTATAAGAGGTTCTCGAGTGGAGTTAATTTTCGGACAGTTGACAACCTGAATTACAGTTATTAATTCTGCTGCATAAATACTACATTCACACAGTATATAAGGGGCTTTGAGGAAACTATAATTGACTTATGAATATCCTTTTCCTCTATCTTTGGGCAATATCATGCAACGTATGATGGCTGGCCACATTTCTTATTTTTTAAAACCATTTCTAAGCACATACATTTTGAGGTTAAAGAAGAAGATTATATAACAAGGACTTTTGGGAGTCTAAATTTTTTACCCCTTATCAATAATTAATTACAAGTTGTTGAGAGCATATCTTCAGGGGAAGAATACTGCCTCCATCAGGAAGCTGTCTATCGGCCACATATGGGAAGCTCTCATTGCAAGTTAAACTTTGCCATCATGTACAGGGAAGGTGCAGTGACTTCTCTGTGAGACTACCATAATCTAGTGGGGTTAAGACGAGTTATGCACATAATTTTGTGATGAAAGTTCCATCTCTTCTCCACAGGTATTTCCAACCTGAGGTAAAAAGTCAAGTTCCCAAACATAAATAGCCATTAGTTGCTTGCTGTGTGGCACCAGGTAAACTTACTATTGAGTGAACTCAAGAAATGAGCGTAATCAATAACTGCCAAATGTTAGTGTTTTGCGTCTAATTCAGGGTGGAGGTGAACAGATTTGAACTCGTGGGAGTGCATAATCTGGGATTTCACCAACGAAATACGGTACATGAAATTTTTAGCACACATCTATGTTCTACACTTAGAGATCACATTCATTCAGCAGACTATAGTGATGAGGAGCTGTAACACAGGCAAAGATCACAGAAGCACAGTACCAATAAGACATTAGATCCTGAGGCAATCACAATTATGCTTACTGGAAAGGCAAAGCGGGTGGTGGTTAAAACAGACCCCTTAGGTTCTCTGTTATATAGTCTGTGTAGTTTCCTAAGAGTTGATACAGCTCTTAATTCTAAAGAACATACGGTTTTGTATAAAGATGGACCAGTTGCCCCAGAAGTCCCACTTCTGCAGTGTCACCAGGATATGTTACCATACTTTATGAGTCGGGGATAGACAAAAATACCAGAAGCATTGTTGAACAAATGCTCACAAATACAACATCGTTTAGTGTGATAGGGCATTTCTGTTCACTATAAATACAAATAATCCAGTGGACAACTTAGAAGCTCCACGAGGCTGTTCGCAGATGATGATGGTGTCCATAACAAGGTAACAATGGCATAAGACTGTCGCAAATTTCAGGAAGGCCTGGGGAGGATTGGCGATTGGTGCAGCGACTGTCAGTTCACCATGAACTTAACCCGATCTATTATGTTGGAACAACTGAAATAAAATGTTCAAACGTGCCTATGTTCTGTATTTTAATTTTAAAAACCTACCTGTTACCAACTGTTCGTCTAAAATTGTGAACCATATGTTTGTGACTATTACGGCGCCATCTATCACAAAGCGAAAAAAGTGGTCCAACTAAAACATTCATTCATATTTCTTTACGTACTACACGAATATGTAATAAAAAATGGAGGTTCCTATTTTAAAAAATGCAGTTGATATCCGTTTGACCTATGGCAGCACTATCTAGCAGGCCAACCATAGTGCCATCTGGTTTTCCCCTTCAAGCTAGACGAGTTTCGTTCTTCGCAGTTTTTTCGTTTGATGCTTATTTCGTGAGATATTTTGCCCAGTCACTATCCATGGACCACCCTGTATATTGCACATACATAGGTGAAGAAACCTACTACTGTACAATTACACTATTGGTGACAAATCACTCAACAAAGTAACAGTCACTAAAATACCTAGGAGCAACCTGAAGTGGAATGAATACGCAAAACAAATTGCAGGGGTAGCAGACTTCAGGCTGAGATTCATAGGAGAAATCTTAAGGAAATTGAAGTCATTCAACAAAACATTACAAAACAAAAATTTGACTGATTCTTGAGTATTTGGTTGTAAGTGTGGGACCCCTTACAGGACAATATAAATAGAAGAGAGATGCAAGATCCAATGAAGAACAGCATGAAACTTCCTGGCAGATTAAACCTGTGTGCAGGACCAAGACTTGAACTTGGGACCTCTGCTTTTCACAGGCAAGTGCTCTACACACTGAGCACTCAACCACAAAAAGCAAAGATCTTGAGTTTGAGTCTCAGTCCAGCACACACATGCTGAGAAGTTTCATATTGGCGTACGCTTTGCTGCAGAGTGAAAATTTCATTCGAGAATGGCAGGTTTTGTAACTAGATAGTTCAGTCTGCATAGGAGCGGGAGTGGTAGACAATGCAAGAGAGTTTGCGTGCACCACGCAGGATACTACTTTCTCCCACGTCTCGCCAAGTGAGCACAATGTAAAAATCTTAAAAATTAGACCCAGTACAGAAGTTTACAGAGAATCATTCTTTCCACGCGCCTTTGCAAATGGAACAGGGAAAGGGGAAGTGGAAAATCATAGTGCTGCCACAAGTACCCTCTGCCTCATACCAACAGGTGGCTCGCAGTGTGTCGACATTTATGTACACGAGGAAACAGTTATAATTTGCACGCTGCACTATACAGAGAGCCTCCCTTGTGGTGCTCAGATGTGGCTGAACACGATATTGCCAAGTATACCTGCATTCATATTCCCATGCAGTCCAACATCGAGCCACTGTCACATCTGAATGCACCACAAATCTGGATTCCGCACAATTCGACCAGCCAGCCAAATGGAGACCCACAATGAGGCCCCTTTCCAACTCTGTCAGGTGCTGATGATAAACACACACACACACACACACACACACACACACACACACGCACACACACACGTGTACGCCTCATTTTCAAGTCCTTCACAGCAATTGTTCATCATCTGATACTGTGCACACCCTACCGAGTCTGGTAACAACATAAATACCACTACTGCAGTCTCGTGGCTGTTCTAGCTGCAACTCTAATCATTTACAAACCGGCCTACCATGTGCGTGTATACAAAGGTAAACTGACATCAGACCACATACTCTGAGCTCTTCACTTTTTTTTGTCAGTCAATGCTACGCTGCTGTAGCACAGTATGAAAGGTTAGCTGAAAGAAATATGCCACGAGACAAACAGAAATGACAATTTTAATCAGAAACAATAATTACACTAATGTCACCACGATGTATGGTGGTCTTCTGGACATTACAAAATGCAGGACACAGTTCTTAACAGGGCATGTGATCAGCACAGACTGCACGCATGTTTTACAATGAGCTCCCCCCGGTGGCAACAAGGTCTGTAAGGAGTTCTTGTAGCAGGTTGTTTCATTGCTCCACCAGCCCAGCTGAGAAATGCTTGATGGCTACTGATGCACATTTATGTGCTGCAACAAATGCCACCAACGCATCCCACATGTGCTCAATGGGTTTTAAGTCAGGGGAACAGGCAGGCCGGTCCATTAATTTAATGTCTATTCGTTCCAACAGCTCCTCTATCTGTGCTGTTCAAGAGGTTGTGCACTGTCACCTCCTGTGAAAAATGCACACGAGAAAGGGGTACAGTGTCGCAGTAACGTCAATCGGTAACTGTACCATATTCGACTATTCGGAAGTCAGTATACCCGTGCGACTTCGTGCCTCCACTCGCCACAATACTTGGACCACCAAAATGATCAGAAACATCCCGGCAGATTAAAACCGTGTGCCAGACCGAGTCTCAAACTCGTGACACTCGCCATTCGAGGGCAAAAGCTCTACCGACTGAGCTACCCGAGCACGACTTATGATCGTCTCTCACAGCTGTACTTGTCAGCATTTCATCTCAAATCTTCATTCTGAAAATGATTAGGTTTGATAATGTTCCTGAGTGTACAACATGTTCCTACGTTCCCATACGAGGGTATACCCGGAGTCACTACAATGAGCAATACCAAAATCCTAGGCTCCATTCTTCACACTTTGTCCTCCTTCCAGTTTCTCGACGACACTCTTCCCCGTACGAAGTCGTACGAGTGTCGTCTCTGGGCTGTATTGTAATGAAGACCACCACCACCACAGTGCACCAGAACTGCATGCCTAGTGATGACACGGAGTCTTTCCCCATTCCTTCTACTGTCTCGTGTTGAGAGGCACTGACATCGTGTCGTGTGACATCCAGTTGTCTGTTGGAGACTGGCAGAACTATCACAAAATTCTCCCCCATTTTTGGTCACTTTCATCGAACTGTTAACACATTATGCTGCTGTACCTATCCGTGCTTAAGTTTTGTAGAGGAATACTATTTCAATGGTAGCTAAGAGTAGCCTAGTTGTAGGCAGGGCATAGTAACTCTCATATACACTGTGTAGGTGTCACAGTTATTGTCGGTTAGAAGTAGCTGCAACCAGTGGAAACTGGCTGCCTGGCAACTGGAGAACGGTCTGCAGGTTTGAGATCCTGGAGGAGGAGGAGGAGGAGGAGGAGGAAGACTGCTGCAGATGGCACTCTCATCCAGCTGGTAGTCGACAGGGAGAAACAGACAGCAGCAGAGGTGGCGTCGTTTGTCCGTACTTGGTGCTGTGGCCATTAGGCAATTTTGGAAAGAACATACTGTGTGTGAGATAAATATTTTGTATTCAATCTTACACACATTTCAGACATTATGGCAATGACCACGTGTGATGATTTGTCATCATATAAGCACTTGAATTCGTGATGTAAAAAAGATGCGCTGCAGAGAAATGGATTGCTAAGTCGACAATTATCTGAGCAAAAATGAGTTACATTAATTTAGTACAAACAACTGGAATTTATTTTCATCTATATTAAACACAGGAAATGTAGAAAATTTAATTTCTTTGTAACTGCAACAGCTCACGATTGTAATCTTAGTGTAGAATGAGTAATGGAATTAAAGTCATATTACTATTTTTGCAAATTTTAACAGGCTTCACCTGTCTGTTGTGTCTGTCATCCACACTGGACTTCCAGTTGGAATTGAAAACTTCATTTAATAGCCCACGGAACTTTGATAACTTGTTATGCAAATAAGCAAATATAAACTCTTATTCTAGCTATTTTTAAGTTCAGTCAGATCGTTACGTGGCAGTTGCACATTCAAGTTTGATAGCAGTGGCATAAAAAGGATCAGGAAGCATTAGGAAGCTTTTGTTTTTCCAGACATCTGCACACTGAGACATCACAAAAAACTAGGGCAGATGTATCCATCTTACATCACCATCTAAAATTGTGTGCTCGTTTGAAGAATGAGTATCTTCTCATTTAAGATAAATCCTGCTGTGGGTGGTCCATATCATCATCAGCCCAGGCAACAAATGATCCTGTCCATAAGCCAATTCTTTAGGATAACCTAATGTCCACCAAAATGAGACTCGCGGCACTGGATGTCTCCTGCAAGCAAATCTGTTTCATTATTAACAATATCTTACACACGAGGAAACCTCCACCTCAGTGGATGTAGGAATGTTCGAACAGGGAACACATGAGACACCCGGAGCTGTTTCGGCCCATTTTGCTGTCGCAATGGGGTGTTTGCGTAGGTTAATGACTGTGGATAAAACCTGGCTCAACATTCGTGACACTGAAACTAAGATACTGTCAAACCAATGGTGCCACAGTGGTCCCCACAACCAAAGAAATTCAACACCGGTAAATCTAGCAAAAATGAGTTGTCAGGTCCATTTTCTGAGAGAAAGAAAGAGTTCTGACGGTGGGCCATCCACACGAGGCCTGCAGCATAACCAGAAAGTATTACACCGACCTCCTCGACGAAGTGAAGGATCAGATTGAGACGAGACATCACGGGAAGTAGACAGAAGGGATCTACCGTCAAAGGCCGACCCGCTCTCTCACACATCCAGAACTGCGACCGCCGAACTGAAGATCTCACATTTCTAATTGGTGTACCGTGCCCCACCGTTCACTCGTATTGACTCCTTCGACCTTCCGACTGTTTATTAACCTAAACAAACAACTGCAGATGACATGTTGACAACAGTGAAGATGCCAAACACGGTACCGATAACTAGGCCGACTACCGATTAAGCAATTTTCTAAGAGCATTAGGCAGGGCAGGAGTGTGCCGAATAAATGTGTAGCACCAAAACTCAGACTATTATTTGTGCGTGAAGCCACGAACTAGACAAACACTTTCAGAAAGTGTTTTCATAACATTCTACATTCGACATTCACACAGTTTTCCGTCTGTCAAAAGCTTCGCTCGCTACTGCCCGTCTCCGTGTCACCGAGTGAAAACTTTTCGAGGCACCGTCAACTTTGTTCGACTGGTCTTGCAAGCTCTTTATCTGCTCTGGGAAAATTACAATGTCAATGGCAAGCAAAGTCTTTATTTTCTCTCTTTCAAATTTCTCCCTAGTTTCCTTCACTGCTCGGTCAATGTACAGACTGAGTAACGATTGGAAGGGGGAGAGGGAGATAGGAGGAGAGGGGAGAGGGAGGTGGAGGAGAGGAGAGGAAAGGGAGGGAGGGGGGTTGCTGTACAGGAGACACTGACAGCTCGGTAAGCAAGCGGGCAGGGAGGAATATTGGCAAAGGGAGGGAAAGCGAAATGGCAACAAAAGGTCAAGGAATGCACTGGTAAAGCAAGAGTAGAACAAAAATATCTTGGTCGGTGTGTATGGCAGAGTAGTAGCGTAGCGCACACGTGCCACAGAGTGGGGTAGGGGAGGGGAGGGGAGAGCCAGCATCCCAGCGCGCGCTATCGACCGGGCGCCAGGCGCACCTGTTCCTGGGCGCGCATCGATTGGCCGGCAGAGTTACCTAGCAGCGGGGGCAGCTGCCTGGGCATCGCCTGCCCGTAGCCCAGCACGTCGGCGGCGGAGCGCGCCTCGCCGGCCTTGGCCATGGCGCCCCCGCCGGGCAGCCCGACGCCGACGCCACCACCGCCGTCCCCCCCTCCGGCCGTCCCCGGGTCGGCCGCCGCCACCAGATCTAGGCCGCTGTGGAAGCTGGGGCTCTTGGGCAGGCCGAGCGCCGACGTCGAGTTGTCGCGGTAGAACATGGCCCTGGTGCCGGGGCCGCCCTCACTGTGCACCATCGCACCATCCAGTCGCCGTGGTCGCGGCCGCGGATCGATGGCCCCGCCGTCTTCCCGGCCTCCGCCCTGCTGCTGCTACCGCCGCATGTCGCCGGCAGCCTGTGCCCGTGCCGACGCCAGAGCCGCCGCCTCGCAGCCGTGACGCACCAAAAGGCGGATCGACGTAGTCTCGGCACTGAACTGAACGTCACGTTCCACACCGCTCGCACTCGCGACCGCGGCCGACACCTTACTGCGTTGCACTGGTCGCTGGCTGGGTAGTTCCCCCGCTAGCCGCTGCGCGGCGCTACTGCGCGAGGACACTGAGCACAGCGCTCCGGGCGGCACGCTCGTCAACGACCTCCAGACATCTGTCAGTTTATTATTGCGTACGTGCCGCGCTAAAATTTGCAACTTCCGTAAAAGAACAGAAAAACCGATGACATTTGATGTTTGCTGCTTCTCTCGTGTGTCACGTTTCCAAAAACCGTTATTAAAAGATCGACATCGTACCAGAAATACGTGTAGGTTGAAAAAGAACGTGACCGCGACAGTTACGTCCCGCCTAAGATTTGCCCACACGATACCACTTTTCCCGAGAGGAATCACTGAAACAACAGAATAAACGCACGAAAAATAGCTGAAAGAACGCACGCGTTTTCGTATCCAAACGTTGCCTCATTGCGCAGCAAGCAATTTGCTATGCACTGATTTCTTTGCAAGGCAATTTGTGCTGCGTTCATTGTGATGAAAGACGACAGAAAAAACCAAAGAACGCGACTGTAGGTAAACCAGAATCTAAGCAACAGCGGTACGAGAAATACAAACTGAAAGCGAGATTTAAGATTTTCTCCTTGGGAAACTGCAGTGATAAGGCTGGTAATAAAATTTCGTTAGCTTGCAAAGCAGGTGTTGACAGATGTGAAAATTACCGAACTATCAGTTTAATAAGTCACAGCTGCAAAATACTACCGCGAATTCTTTACAGACGAATGGAAAAACTAGTAGAAGCGGACCTCGGGGAAGATCAGTTTGGATTCCGTAGAAATACTGGAACACGTGAGGCAATACTGACCTTACGACTTATCTTAGAAGAAAGATTAAGGAAAGGCAAACCTACGTTTGTAGACTTAGAGAAAGCTTTTGACAACGTTAACTGGAATACTCTCTTTCAAATTCTGAAGGTGGCAGGGGCAAAATAAAGGGAGCGAAAGGCTATTTACAATTTGTACAGAAACCAGATGGCAGTTATAAGAGTCGAGGGGCATGAAAGGGAAGCAGTGGTTGGGAAAGGAGTGAGACAGGGTTGTACTCTCTCCCCGATGTTATTCAATCTGTATATTGAGCAAGCAGTAAAGGAAACAAAAGGAAACTTCGGAGTAGGTATTAAAATTCATGGAGAAGAAATAAAAACTTTGAGGTTCGCCGATGACATTGTAATTCTGTCAGAGACAGCAAAGGACTTGGAAGAGCAGTTGAACGGAATGGACAGTGTCTTGATAGGAGAATATAAGATGAACATCAACAAAAGCAAAACGAGGATAATGGAATGTAGTCAAATTAAATCGGGTGATGCTGAGGGGATTAGATTAGGAAATGAGACAAAGTAGTAAAGGAGTTTTGCTATTTAGGGAGTAAAATAACTGATGATGGTCGAACTAGAGAGGATATAAAATGTAGACTGGCAATGGCAAGGAAAGCGTTTCTGGAGAAGATAAATTTGGTAACATCGAGTATAGATTTAAGTGTCAGGAAGTCGTTTCTGAAAGTATTTGTATGGAGTGTAGCCATGTATGGGAGTGAGACATGGACGATAAATAGTTTGGACAAGAAGAGAATAGAAGCTTTCGAAATGTGGTGCTACAGAAGAATGTTGAAGATTAGATGCGTAGAATACATAACTAATGAGGAGGTATTGAATAGGATTGGGGAGAAGAGAAGTTTGTGGCACAACTTGACAAAAAGAAGGGACCGGTTGGTAGGACATGTTTTGAGGCATCAAGGGATCACAAATTTAGCATTGGATGGCAGCGTGGAGAGTAAAAATCGTAGAGGGAGACCAAGAGATCAATACACTAAGCAGATTCAGAAGGATGTAGGTACTGGGAGATGAAGAAGCTTGCACAGGATAGAGTAACATGGAGAGCTGCATCAAACCAGTCTCAGGACTGAAGAACACAACAACAACAGCTTGCAACGGGTGACTTTTATACCAAATTTGGATTACGCGCGATTCTAGAAGTCGGTCGGCGGGAGGGGGCGGCTAATGGTGGTGAGGGAGTTTGGGGGAATGGAATATTTGCTAAACAAAAGGAGAGTTGGGGGTCCTCCACCGACAAACTGGTAAAATTTGTTGTTTCTTAAAGTAGTTTTTGGTAATTGTTGTGGAGTTGAGGGTAATACAAAACTTATTTTAACACGGGAGATTTTATAAATTACATAAAACATAACAAAGTCAACTTACAACAAATAAGTTTTCATTAATTTTCTGGATACAGACGACGACATGAATGTAAAAACTTGAACTTGACATGAATATAAAAAGAATTCTGTAACAAAATTCACTGGATATTTCCGTGTTCTGCCCAATTTGTCATGCTCATTCGTCTCTGCTTCTTTTTACTGAATACGTCAATGGTATTTTCAATGTCCGTATCTCTTTCTTTATGGATATTTGCAAGAGCCAATCCAATTAGTCTTACCTCCCCCATTGTGTTACGCAAATAAGTCTGTATTCGTCTCAAAGTAGAGAAGCTCCGTTCAGGAGTGCTTGTGGTGACAGGAATAGTCCCAAATATTTGAAGTAAAAGATACACATTTGGGAAAAACTGCTTGTCATAGTTCTTTAAAGCTTGAGTTGCTGTTTCAAGTCTTTTACTTTCATCAATCCACTTTTTCTTCCATATTTTCAGCTCTCCTTCCATTAAAAGCGAAGAACTTTCCAAAAACTGTTGATATTTCTTGAATGCCTGGATCACTTCGTCCGCACCGTATTTTAAACAGTATGAAGGAATAAGACCTTGAAGTGGTAATATGCTGCGAAAATCTTTGAGAAATCTTGTTTCTAGATCGGCAATGAAACGATCCACAACAGGTAAAAATACTGTTCGCCTGAAGTATTCCTCGGCGTCTGAAGCGGGAACGTTGTCTCTTTTGGTTTGTGTTGAAATAGTTCTTGGTATTGCTATTACACTTCCAATATCTTTTGCCAGTTTAATAGCGTCTTCAAGAATACTTCCGAATTCTATTTCCGCATCCATCCTTAGATAGTTTAACACATCAAGCACATTATTGACATGATTTTAAGGGGACCACACCGTGGTTCTGGTCGAAAAAAACTCGATTTTCGGTTTTCATCATATTTCGATAGATTAAGATTTTATTTAATACTCAAAAGGATTTTGCTGAAAAAAATTTTTTTCGAGCATTTAAAGAGCATTTTCCTCCCACGTGTGTATGTGCCACGCCCACTTTTCTGCATAAATTTAAATGTTTATATCCCCTACATTGTACGTTCTGGATTTTTTTTTTAAAACCCCAGTGTGTGTTAGCTATCCTTGGAATGCAACGGTCGGTATTCTTTTGTTTCTGCTGTTTGTAAACAACACGCTTTCAAACACGCGGTTAGTTTTCTTCGAGTGTAATTGTGAATAGTTGTTACAGAAAACTTGCAGGTATACAGTGGGCCGGCAATTAGGAGAAAAAGAAAATCTGGAGGCAACGAGGAGAGATGGTTGGGCCATATTTTTCCATGTCTTGAAAAACAGCATCACCGTGAAATGGATCTGATCACCCAAGGCGGCCACAACGTTCCTGCTGTTAGGGGTGTTCGCACAACTGATGAGCGGTTTTCAGATTCCAGCTCGCCCTGCAATTCGCTGCTTCGTGCTGTTTTGGTGCCGACACGATTCGCAAGTGCGACAATCGGTTCAGCAGTGACTTTTCCAGCTGTCGTCCTTTTATTTTTAGTCATCTTCAATTACCATCTGTCACGATCATATAGGACACACCTCCTTCCATATTGTGTGAGACGACGACGATTTTCCGCTCTCTCTGCGTGCGATATAAATCCTCGATACGGTGCTTTTCGAATCAGCAAAGACTTGGGCTCCCTCGATTACAGAAGCATACGACCACTAACAATTTGCCCACATTCGAATTCACTCATATCCAAGACAATCACTCGCCATCACACAATACGCTGCTCTGACCACGACTGATGCCTGCAACGGCACAGGTGGCGCTCGTGGTCAGACGACGACGCAAACTGCGGGCTCGGCTAGCATCTGTATTTATGTTCCAGCACGAGTTTCTCACGGTGTTTCCATACTTGTGCCCCACCCCTGCATTATTCCTGTCTTTGAAGATACCCTGCAGGAAGGTTCTTAGTCGTCGTATGAAGCTTAATTGTCAACAGGTCAAATTTATTTCATTTTATACAAAGTTATTTACCCGACTTCAATCTGAAGACATTATATATAGCTTAACATCGTCGTACTCGACAAATTCGGCAACTCCATAAACCACACAATCCACTAAAACGGAAGTTGTGTTTCACAATTTTGCATTTTTGATTCCGCAATGTACGTTTCAGTTTCTACGAGCTGAGACATTTGGCGCAACATATCGATGTAGTTTGGAGGCGCGTGCGCATGGAAGCAAAATCTTTTAAGGACGGTATCACACCATCACATTTCTTTGTCAAAATTTATATGTCAAATATCTTTGTTCAAAGAAATTTGATGGTGTAATACGGAAGTTTGTCAAATCTCGGCTGTCGTCAAATAAATCTAGGGCAAATGGTTCAAATGGCTCTGAGCACTATGGGACTTAACATCTGAGGTCATCAGTCCCTAGAACTTAGAACTACTTAAACCTACCTAACCTACGGACATCACACACATTCATGCCCGAGGCAGGATTCGAACCTGCGACCGTAGCAGTCGCGCGGTTCCGGACTGAAGCGCCTAGAACCGCCGGCCACCGCGGGCGGCTAAATGTAGGGCATCGTCTTCTGTTCACTGCAATGTGAAATGCGACCGCTGGCGTCGCTACAGCTATTTGACGTCTCTGTAGTGTGTTTAGTTGACATGGCTTCAAAGTTGGTGCGCTCCTTCGCCTTTTTTTCTTTTTAAATAAACTTTATGGACGGGGGGGGGGGGGGGGGGGGGGAGAGAGAGAGAGAGAGAGAGAGAGAGAGAGAGAGAGAGAGAGAGAGAGAGAGAGCAAGGGACGCATTGCATGCTATTAATTGTGTGCTGATGGGCAGGTGGAATATGCTGCAGGCGACTTCACTGCCACAGCCATCCACTTCTACATCTGGAAACATCCAGCAGCTTTTCAGCAAGCCGGAATAGAGGATGCGGTGACACACTAATATAAAAAATTCTTTCTTAGTTTTCCATTCTACTTTATTTTTGAATTCTGGATGCCACAAGTTAAAAAGCGTTTCGTCTGTTTCGTACTTTTTATTAATTTTATAGTTGTTATAGAACACTAATTCCATTAATTAAATTATCAAAAGGAAAAATAGTTCTTACTGCCCATATAGTGAACAGAACATTTGTTTACCTTTTCATATTTCCCCCTTCAATGCCTTCACACGTTTCTGGAATTATTTTAATGCGCAATGTGATATTCGAGTGCTGCGTTATAAATCAGAGTAGTTCTCTCCTGTATCAAGAAATCCCAGTGTCACAGTTTGCCTGTCTTCTGCACAAATGGCATTTCTCAAGAGAGTACTCTGTTTTGTAATGCGAGAGGCCGCTTTACTGAGCAAATACTGAAATACACTCTCATCCATTCGTGATTTATATATATATATATATATATATATGACTTGACGCCCTCCACTTGCAGCTGTCGTATGAAATTTTGCTGAATGCTTTTATCATCTAGACGTAATACCTATGGCCTCACACAAGTTGTTTTATTTTTTCCGCCGCTTTTCTTCCAAACACAAACACAATGAACTGTGGTGCTATCAACTGCAGAGCATAATAAGAAGTTGTTGCCCGCCATCTTTAAATCTGACGAAAAATATGAGGGCAGTGTGTGGTGTCACCGCCAGACACCACACTTGCTAGGTGGTAGCCTTTAAATCGGCCGCGGTCCGTTAGTATACGTCGGACCCGCGTGTCGCCACTATCAGTGATTGCAGACCGAGCGCCGCCACACGGCAGGTCTAGAGAGACTTCCTAGCACTCGCCCCAGTTGTACAGCCGACTTTGCTAGGAAAGGTTCACTGACAAATACGCTCTCATTTGCCGAGACGATAGTTAGCATAGGCTTCAGCTACGTCATTTGCTACGACCTAGCAAGACGCCATTACCAGTTACTATTGATACTGTAAAACATGTACCGTCAAGAGCGATGTTCACCAATTATGGATTGAAGTTAAGTATTCCAGCAGCTACGTACGTTTTTTGCTAGTCTCATTTCCTTGACCTGTTCCAGACCTCACGCCAGCCTGCGTGAGCTAAAACGCGTGCCTTTCGGCTTCCTCTCATAGTGGGTTGGCTCTCTTGCCAATCCACAACACAGCGTAATGCGCCTTTTAAGCGCCACGTCGAAGATGTTTGTCAAAGAAGTAAGACAGTAAGTGGCGTGGAACGGTGGGCGGCGACGGCGCTCGCTGGAGGGGGCCACGTCCTGGCCGAGGGGCGAGGGGGAGGGAGCTCTGGAAGGCATAGCGGTAAGAACCGTTGCGTCACTCGGCGAGCTTATCCCTGTGATCAAGTCCTGTATTCGATCACTATTACGTGAGAATGCACAATATCCGACAGTTCGGATGTCCGCGAGGGCAAATACTGTTTGAAGGTTTTTGTTATTCTCGAAGTTCCAGGTGTTCCAAAGTCCACATCCTGATTGATATGGGCACTATTCACATGCAACGCTTCTTCCTCTGACGAGCAATAACAAGTGACACACAATTGTCTTTGTTTTCGAAAAGAAATCCTCCTTGATGAACCTCTTGTTCTGGATAGGTGTAATATTTTTTTCTTGTGACAAACTTGTCGCTTACGTAATTTGTTGTTGGGCGTTAAATACATCGCAAGTTGTATGGGTGTAGCACTTTGCTGGGGACAGTAGCGATCGACCGTTCCGAGACACGTCAAGTCGCAGACACGGCGTGGCTTACAGTGTTCTGCTTAAAAAAGTTACCCCTGTAATAATCCCGGACTGATTTCCACAAGGACATTTTCTCTGACAACAAACACACTTACGGAACAACTTTTCTTCGCAGTTTGATATTTGTGTAATTCGAACGAAGACTGTTCTGGTTACTGTTTGTTACCTTCTCCGCTCTGGTTGTGAGGGAAAAACCTGGAATAGCGCGAGGGACGTCCGATAAATAATGCGACAATTTCTTCTCGGCAATTTCGGCTTAAGAACTGCAGAATTTGTTGCGTGACTTGGTCGAATAATCACGCTTCAGACTCTACACTCTCGTGAAGTTCCGATGGGTGTCGGCGCTGTACGTAGCTTTCAAAATAGCGTCTCTAACGGACAAGCGTTCCGAGCAGAGCCGTCATTGAGTTTCTTTTGGAGGAAAACCGAAGCATCGGAGATATTCGTAGGCACTTGCAGAACGTGAACGGTGATCTGGCAGTGAACAAAAGCGCGGCGAGTCGTCGAGCGACGCGTCTGTCACGACCCCGACGAGGTCGCGCAGACGTGCCCGGCCGAACACGGCTGTGATTCCTGCAGTGTTGCAGCTCCCGGACACACACACACACACACACACACACATTCCAGGTGACGGACAGATCACAAGCACCTCGCTGCACAACTGGTCGTCTCTGTCGGTGATGGTGACAATCGCCCACCAGTTGGGGCACTCAAAAGTGTGCGCCCTCTGCGTTCCTAATCGCCAAACAGAAGACCGTAAACAGCAACGAAGGGCCGTCTGTGCGGAAATTGCTGGCGTGGTGCCGCACCACCTCCTCAGCCGGCAGTCACGGTGACGGTGACGGCCTTCTGGGACCACGAGGCAGTCGTTCTGCCCGATGTCTCGTCTCCCCTCACGGTGCGAGGGACTGTGCTAACCTCAGGAAATTCAAGTAATGATTTCGACATGTTTGTCGCCACAAAAATTCAAACGAACTATTACTTCTCCACGGCAACGCACGGCCTCACCCGAGTCTGCGCACCCGCGGGGGGCTCACAAAACTTTGCCGAACTGTTCTTCCCCGTCCATCCGACACCTTCCGACTCCCAGCTGTTTGGCCCGATGAAGGATGCACTCCACGGAAAGGAGCGCGTGAATGATAGGGAAGTTACTGAGCGAGACGGGTTCCGGTAGAGTGGTACGGTGCAGTCAAACAGGTCCTCCCAAAAAGGTGGCGTAAGGCCGTCGCACTCGACGGAGATTATGATGAAAAACAGGGTTTTGTGCACAAAAGAGTAGGGAATGACATCGTGCATTGAAATGCTGAATAAAATCAACTTATTTAACGCATTTCGTAGTTACAAACGCTTTGGTAATTCGGCCAGTTTTAGTGTGTGCGTGGCCTAAGTAGGCAGTGGTGGTCTAAAAAGTTCTATTGTCGACAGACTTCTTATTCGTAAGAGACAAGCTCAAGTTTTTGATATTACAACTCCTGAGTTACAAAGTAATGTGTGCGAAAGTTGTGGCTCTCTCTCTAAGATTTACGAGAGCATGCTGAACGTTATAAACCCAGCGACGAATGTTTCCGATGTGAATACAATGCGACCGCTGTTTGCATAAATATTATGTTCGTTTTTTTCTCAACAAGAGGACAAAATCTACAGATTATGTGTGTGTGTGTGTGTGTGTGTGTGTGTGTGTGTGTGTGTGTGTTGGTGGTGGTGGTGATTTGTGGGTTAGCACACTACGCATGGTCATCAGCGCCCATAAATGTATGACTACTGCAGTCGATATGTCCGCGAAGACGTGAAAAAGGAAAACAAATTGCCTTGTTCAAAATACACGATGTATTTCGAACGCAGAGGGCTCATTTTCATTTTCAGGTGGTTGATCAGTCTACAGAACTTATTTCATTTAAGAAAGGTTACTACTGGTCTGTTTCCACCAGTGGTTAAATAGTTTTTAAGTACATTAATATGCTATTCTTTGACTTGTCAAGACATCAAACAATTTTAACTAATAGCGGTGATATACTAGTATTTAATTAATCTGTTCCTATGGCTACGACTTCATTTGGACACCATGACCATTTTCGAGCTACATGGAATACATACAGATATTTGTACAAGGTTTTCGTACTTTTCATCATCATCATCATCATCATCATCATCTAAGACTGATTATGCCTTTCAGCGTTCAGTCTGGAGCACAGCCCCCTTATAAAATTCCTCCATGATCCCCTATATTCAGTGCTAACATTGGTGCCTCTTCTGATGTTAAACCTATTACTTCAAAATCATTCTTAACCGAATCCAGGTACCTTCTCCTTTGTCTGTGGTTCATGGTGTGGGTTCCTGTAGTCATGTCCTAGTTCATGAACCACGGGCAACGTATGAGTGGCCAAGTAAGTGGTCCCGACAGTGGGGATACCAGTTACCTTGGAATAAGGCTGGGCATCTCGGACATATTCTGAGTCGTGTTCACCTTTGAGCTCATACGGCAAAGACTACCAAATCCACCGGTTAGTCCCTCAACCGTTAGGGGTAAAACCCAATGGGACTCGGGGCAAGTACGGCTAGCAACCCGCTTCCCTGGTACTTTAAATATGATGCTGGCAACAATCGTACTTTTCATTAGTTATAAATTACTTCATAATTTTTACGTTTCACTTTGGAAGTACTTACGTTCTTAGAACATCGTTATAGCTGGTATGTCAATAAGCTGATGGGGTTTCATTAATCTTCAGCTGCTGGGCACCGACTTTGAGATACTCTCTTCGTTTTTAAAAACTGACAGCTGCTGTTGACACCTTGATAACAACATACTATGGTTACATTTCTGCTATATTAATCTATGTATCTGTGTGGAATCTAAACATGGTCCCAACAGTGTCCGCCTGCAACTTTCAAAGGATATTCTATGCTAAGATCTGACAGATTGGATGGAAAAGGCCGTGTGGCTATTTGGTTTACAAACCACTAAGAAATAAAATAGAAGGTGAAGCTTCCGTTTGGTTTGTGGGGCGCTCAACTGCGAGCTCATCAGCGCCCATACAAAGTCCCAATTTTTACACAATCCACTCTATCTACTGTCACAGATGATGATGATGACGGTGGTGGTGGTGATGATGCCAACACAAACACGCAGTCCGCGGGCAGAGGAAATTCCCAACCCGGCCCGAAATCGAACCCCGGACCCCCGTGATCCAGAGACAGCAACGCTAGCCTCTACACCACGAGCCGCGGACGTATAAGGTCTTCCCTAAGATATAACAGTCATTACATCTGACAAATCGATCTCAAACTGCACACGAGTTGGGGGCAGGGATTACACAGCTAGAGAATGTACCAACTTACTGATAGCGATAAAAGATAATCAGCTGATTGTAATGAGTGATTGCTCACACACTTTAATATCTCATCGCTTTAAAACAATTGTTACATTTCATCGCTTTAAAAGACAGTCAACAGTGAACATTAAACTATGTTCTCCTAGCACTGCCAACATTTCCAACTGGGCACTTCCAATCGACCCACTAGGTTCAGACCATCTACCAACATTGCTAACAATCAATAACAATTACACAGAGCACCACGATGTGCATGGACTATCAAAATAAGCTCAATGGGAAGTTTACAAGACCAGTCCACTAGAAAGACACAAACACGTGCTGACGCTTGAAACCTCGGGGCAGGAAGTCGAGTTCCTGTCGTTACGCGCTGTGTTAAGTGGAGCTGACAGTTACAATTTCGCTCATTTATAGCTGAAATCAAGCATTGATTTTCACAATTCAACGAATTGTATTACTACTCTCACACATGCAGTAGTGCAGTTAACCTAGTTTCTCCCACATTTCTGATAATAAAGCAGTGGTTATCGTGTGGTGAAGTTGAAACGTATTGACAGTTCTTCTAACAAGCGACAGAATGACTTCTTTACTGAAAACTTTTTTTTGCATGTGAATTCTTTAAGTTCGCCGCTTCCAGAGACGTGGAAGACAAAATAACAATTTCAAACGCAGCATTAGTTTTCTAACGATTCCACAAGAATGTGTGTGAAATTCTTTAGTAGGCTTTAGTAAGAAAGTAAATTCGCATAATGTCATGTATTTACACAAAATAAACACGTAGTCTTCTAACTTTTGCTTAATCCAGTACAGATACCGAAACGATATCAATATAGGAAGCATAATATATTACAAAACGTAGTTTATACTGGTGTAATGAGCTAGATATTAACGACGTATCGTCCCAAAATCTTAGTCATTCACAAAGTTTTACATCCAAGGACCAACATCTATATAAACTTTCAAGTTATGGAAATACCTCTGCAAGTATTTTAAAGTCATTCACTTACACAACAGATTTTCGTCACTTTACCTAATCTGTAGGATACAAAACAACTATCTAATCTGAGCATATGTGAAGGTCTTTACTTCTGCATCAGGTAAAAAGCACAACATTTGATCTGTAACAAAAATGTCATGAATTGTTCACTATATATGTGTAATGACACGTTCGGCTTCGTGCCCCAAGTCACGTGACTTGATGCTGGTTTCAGTAAAATGACGTCACGCGCAGTCTAACAAAACAGTCGCGACAGGGTCTTTGGTTAGCAATCGAGTAAATAGGATTGCAACAGTTAATTTTTCTTTTTGTGAAATGCAGAAAAAAAGTTATTAGGATAATGCATGTCGAGTGTGTTAAATAAAGCAGGGCCGAAACTCTGCGTAATCTGAACAAAGAGTGGCACAATAAATATGGACAGTGGTCCATTTGGGGAGGGGAGGGGGGGGGGGGGAGGCCTCCTCCCTGTCGTGGGGTTATGCAACCGAGAATTAAAAGGAGAGGAAGCTCGCCTGAACATGAGTATACATACTGAGCAAACGGCGAGCTCTGAACTGGAATGGAAG
This sequence comes from Schistocerca americana, assembly GCF_021461395.2. Taxonomy (NCBI): domain Eukaryota; kingdom Metazoa; phylum Arthropoda; class Insecta; order Orthoptera; family Acrididae; genus Schistocerca; species Schistocerca americana. Next base: position 20,697,922 of record NC_060119.1, on the reverse strand, counting down.
GGAAGGAAGAATTAAAAGAGAAGACACGAGGTCGTCATTCGACAAGACCAGCAACAAATAACGAAGGAAGTAAGGCGTTCGACAACACTCGACACAGGCACGTCTGACAATGCCCCCCTTCCTCGCAGGGGGACCTGGAGGGCGAAACTGGGTAGTAACTCATTTAGCACACGACTTATGCGAGAAAACAGTAATATACCAAGGGAAAATCCTTCGCAAACAAATGTACAGCTAATATATGATCAAAACAAAGATAATAGGTATCACACTAATGCAGTAGGCACGTTTTATGTATTTGTTCAGGAACTTAATGGTAACGTAGGTAAATACCACCCCATGGCCTTAGGGAAGATACTATTTACCTCAGATTCTGAGCACAAGCAGAAAATCCCGAATCTCAAGGTTGTGGGAAAAGCAGAATTCGTACTGATTTATCAACAAGTGAGGCTGCAAACAAGTTTGTGGAGGACAATCCGCTGCATCATAAACAGATGATAACATACATACCAACCACATAATTCATAGGCAGGGAGTTATTAGGGATGTAGATGTCGAACTAACCGAGTTAGGGCTGAAGGACGCTATTCAATCTACAATTATAGTCATCAATGTGCGCAGAATGATCAAGACAATAAATAATTCAGAAACTACAAACCACAGCAACATATGTGGTTACATGTGCATCCCGGTTCCTACCAGAATATGTGACAATGAAGTGAGGCTGTGTTTTAGACGACTTCGATACGACCACCTCAGTACCCAGTGACAGTCACAGACAGCCGAGTGCACAAGTGAAACAGTGCGCCACGTCCACTCGACGATATGGTTCATACCGTCGAGAGGCACCTGTCAGTCCTGCCCAGTACATCTCAAACAAGGAGAGATTAAGAGAGCCTCAGCTACATACAATATATCCTTTACGGAAGCTGAAGAATATGTAACACTACGACATTATGCTTGCTGTGGCAGGCAATCTTGGTAAGAATAAATCTGAATGGGAGAAAGACTACCCCCTCCACATGACAAGCATTCCGCACAGATACAAGACAACGTTCACCACAGAAGGCCATAGCAAATAAAGACTACGACAACTCCAAGTTCTACCTCCTATTAAATAGAATCCATATTCACCACGATCACAAACTCCTGAACCACAACAGGTTCATACATCAGGAGGGGAGTATAAGAACACGGCGATAATCTAACAGTTGGTGGTTGGAATAACAGATCTAGTAACACAGCTTATCTCATTAAACAAAGATAGTTTGGCCACACTAATATATATAACATGGTAGCTTCGATAGTATAAAAAAAGTAAATATGGATTAGAACAGACATGGGCCATACTTACGCGTTACTCATATGAACAGAATAACATATTGAAGTTCTCCACTGGACTGCCAGTTACTTATGCTAATAGTGTGTCGTTCATGCACGAACTTTATATTAAAGACTACCCTGTCACTGTTATAAGTGAAAACTGGATTAAACCAAACATGTCTATTAGATGTCGAGAATATCCAGTAATAAGATCGGATAGAGGGGTTGAAAAGATGGAGTAGCCATATTGCCTAGTACAAAATTCAACTATAAACCAATAACCATGCCCCTACCTACCCTTGACTTTCAAGTAATACAGTAGAAGTACTAACTAATAAAAATTCTCCATTGCAACTGTGAATCTGTGCCCTACCAGTGACAATGTCGAACAACACACACACGCAATGTTGCAACACATGCCAAAACGCTTCCTCATCTGTGCAGACTTCAATGCCCACCACACAATTCGACTAGATTGGATTGGTTTGGAGTGAAAGGTCATAAGTCCCTTCATCCGTTAAGATGCAAACCAGGAGTAGTCGTGAAAGGAAGAGGGCGAAAGGCAAATCCTGCAAAGCCTAAGTGTCTCTAACACAATAAAAAAAGAGATAAAAGCCCAGAAAAAAGACATTACAGACAAGTCGTCAAAAGATCAGTCAAGTCAAGGCGTTAAAACCAAGAAATGGAAAAGGATAAAAACGTTAAAAAACGGTATAGGCCAGGCTGAGCCACCCAGCACGGAACCCACTGGTGGTGGGGAGGGGGGGAGGGAGGGGGGAGGGCAACGGGAGAGGGGAGCCCCACCAACCCCTCAGGCGGCGTATTAGGCCAAGCAGCCCTACTTTACAAGGAAGAAGAGAGACCAGCTTCACGGGCAAAACATCAACTAGATCAACGAAGTTGGCGTTGTCTGCTAGCACGAGGTGTAGTGTGTCAGGAAGATGGATACCGCCTCAAAGTAACCTAATTAGGGCAGTCTACGATTAAGGAGGCCACCATCAGAGCAGCTGTGCATCGGCAGTGAGGAGATCCTCACGTATGACAATGTGGCCAAGGGTCAGCCAAGTGTAGCTAATGCGAAGTCTACAGAGGACAGTGGATTCCCTGCGAGAAGCACGCAGGGAAGGCTGCCACGGGGTCGTGGTCTCCTTAACAGTCCTCAGTTTGGGGAGATCGGGTCAGACCATACCGAGAATGGAATTGATGGCATATAAACGACCGAATTCTGGTTCTGGCGCCCCAATATCCAGAATCAGCCACCTGGTGGATGCCAGGGGCCAAACGAAAACAACTGGCCACCCAGCTTGATGAAGGTCATAGACAAGACCATCGATAGCCAAAACCAGTGTGCGAGGAGAGTAGCACTGGTTTATAGTCTGAAGTCAGCTAAGGGAGTCACTACAGAGTGGAATACTCTTGCCAGTGCAAGAACAAACATAGCTAAGGGCTAATTTAATGGCCATCAATTCAGCAGTGAAAGTACTAAAGCCATGTGGCAGAGACTGGTAGTCACTCCATCCGTGCATGCAAAGCATGTTCACCTATCTACTGTTGAGCCATCGATGAATGTAACTTCCAAAGCTAAATACTCCTCAACAACAGCCAAAAAGAGGCGACGAAAAATCGCGGGGTGAACGGAAACTTCTGCACCAAAGAAGACCGAGACAAAGTCGGTGTCGGGGCACAAACCATGTGGCCAGATGTGATGTCTCCCTACTCAGAGGCAACAGTGGAAGAAGGTGCAGCTCTCAACAGAGACAATGAAAGAAGAAGCAATTGCATACCCAGTTCTGTGTCGCTGCTGTGGGAAGTCGAGCTCTCTTTGAGGGAAAAGGACATGGTAGTTGGGATGTTCAGGGAAACTATGGACGTGTAGAACATAATTCAGCAGCTGTTGTTGGCACTCTAGCATCGACTAGTAGGCTGTTCACAGGGCTAGTTTCAAGAGCTTCTCTTGCGGCAGACCACACAGTGATGAATGGGGCCAGTATCCGCAATGCTGAGGGTGCTGCACAACCATATGCTAGACTGCCAGAGTCAAGACAGGACTCAATCAGGGATTTGCAGAGCTGCAAAAGGGTAGAAGGATCTGCACCCCGGACAGTGTTACTGGGGCAGCCAAGTGTACTGAGGTGTCACCAGCACTTTCGAAGATAGGGAAGCCACGTCAGCCAGGAATCTAAAACCAATACCAGAAAGCGGTGCTTCTCAACTACAAGAAATAACTGAGTACGTCCTTGGTGTGGGTGGGCAGTAAGATGGCGACAAAAGTGTGCGACATGAGCCTTGGCCACTGATAACTGAAACTGATAGGTGAGAGCCCACGGCTGCGCCTTACGTGTGGCACCCTGTGACACTTCGCAACATCTGTACTAGAGGAACAACAATAAAAGCAAAAATCGTTCGCATATAAGGAAGGCGATACCGAAGACCCCCCCCCCCCCCCCACACACACACAGCCGCCATTAGACCACTGCCGGCCACCAGAAAGAGGGGGAAGTCAGTATGGAGCTCAGCGGTACCCCGTTCTCTTGGATATATGGGATATTGAGTGAACGGCCTACTTGAACTCTGAACATACAGTGCGACAGGAAGATCTTGACAAAAAGCTGCAATGGACCCTGGAAACCCGACTCATGTGACATAGTAAGGATGTAGTGATGCCATGTCGTGTCATAAGCCTTCTACAGGTCGAAAAAGGCAGCGATGAGGTGCTGATGATGAGCAAAGGCTCTCTGGATGTTGCACTCCAGTTGAACCAGATTACGAGCAGTGGAGCAGCCTGAGATGCAGCCAAAAGGACCCGAGACTTAAATAGCCTACACAGCCACTTGCTCACCGCCCGTTCAAGAAACTTAGAAAGAATGTCAGTAAGGCTGACTGGGCGATAACTGTCCATCTCTTGGGGGTTCTTACCCAGCTTCAGTACCAGAACTGTCGTGCTTTCTTGACACTCACTCAGATGGGAACTAGCCCTCGTTCAAAAATAATGATTAAAGACGGCAAGGATGTAACGCTGACAAACAGAGATGTTTCAGCATTTGGTTATGGATGCAGTCTGGCCCTGGGGCCATAACAGGGCAATGGGCTATTGCTCTGTACAGTTTCCATTCACTGAATGGAGCATTAAACAGCTCCAGGTGGCAGGCAGTACAAGATAAACGCATTCACTCCCCCCGCTGAAAGGTGGGGTAATAGTTCTTAGACGCAGATGCTGCAAATGTTCAGTAAAAAATGTTTGGCGGCTGTGTCTGCATCAGTATAAATGTCACCATCTAAGAAAATACTTGGTATACCTGCAGGAGACTGCATGCTGTAGAGTCGTCTGATCTCGAACCATATCTGCAAAGGTACGTGATCCAATAATGAAAACGCACCGTTTCCAGGATTCCAGCTTTCGTCTTTTTATGAGGTAGAGGACGTGGGCACCGAGGCATTTCAAGGAAATGCTGTGCTAAAATGAAGGGTGCAACTCACAGCATCGCAGAGCCCGCCTACAATCTCTGATGGTCGCAGCAATCTCCGGGGTACCATGATACCACTTCCGACAGGGGATCCCAAGGAAGAGAGGGTGGCTTGGTTGGCTGCCAAAATGATGGCGGCCATTGTATGCATCAACACTGCCTTGTGAGGGGGAGCTAGGGACGAAAGCAGAGCTGCACATATCCCAGTCAGCATTACGGAGAATCTGTCTGGGTGGGCGTCCAGGGGAGCAATGCTGAGGGAGTGACAGGAAGATTGGGAAGTGGGCACTACCATATAGGTCATTGTGGGCCCTCCAGCAGATTCATTGTACAAGAGCAGGACTATAAAAGGAGAGATCAATGGCCAAATAAGTTCCATGTGCCATACTGAATGTGTGGGAGCATCAGAGTTCAAGACGCAAAGATCAAGTTGTGCCAGTGAAGTTTCAATGTCTTTACCACGGCCAGTGGTTCGTCCCCACAAAGGGCTATGGGCGTTGAAGTCGCCCACGACTAGGAAAGGTTGGGGGAGCTGAGAGAGTAATGTAGACAGTACGTCCTGTGACATGACATCATCAGGAAGACGATACACATTGTAGACAGTAAAATCTTGGTGTGTGTATACCACATCCTTTAACGGTGTATCAAGAGGCACAGGGCCACTGTATATGGGTTCCAGCAAATACATAGTAGTTCCACCCGATACACTCTTATAATTGGTACGATTCTAAGAACAACTTCAGCAGCCCGAACAGCAGGCGTCCAAGTCGCTGGAAACTGTGTTTCCTGGATGGCAATGCAGCATGCAGCGGGCTTAAAAGCTCCTCCACTCAGCCAGGTGCTGGGAAAATCCTTTACAATTCCACTGCAGTATCAGACTGTCTGAATACTGTGGGATCATGAAGCAACGAGCAGGGCAGGTTATGACCTAGTGTCAGGTACTGCCGCTGGTTGAGATGTCAGGAGATCCACTGACATAGGTTCCGTGGCACACTGCCTGGGGAGATCTGGTGCCCCAGGGGGCACTGGGATCTCCACCTTGGGCACAGGAGTACATGAACGGTCCAGTGACTTGGGGGCCACCAGAGTTTCCTTCATCTTAGAGGATTTATTTTTGTCCTCCTTGTTTTCCTCCAGCTTAGAAGACGAGGACAGAGAAGGTTTCCCTGAATTGGCTTCAGGTACAGTGGAGCAACAGTAAGTCCGACAGCCAGCACCCTGTGGTTTCTTCAGCCAGGGGCTGGCGTCTGGCTGTTGACTAGCAAGGGACCTCTTCCTAGTGTCAGAAGCCGAAGGACAATGGCTGGGGGATGTGGTTTGGAATCCCTGGCAGGTGGGGAGCCAATGCTCTCGAAGTGGTTGCGGTGGAAGCACCAGAAGGGCCCCCAAACGCCTGGGGGGCAGGTATGTGAGGGCAGCTCTGGAGGCCCACTGTAAGAGGCGCAACAGAGGAAGGCACCATCAACAGAGAAGGTGGCGATGTTGCAGCTGTACCATAAAATTGGCATGTGAGCTTGTCCAGGGTCTTATACACTAGGATTTTCTTCTCACAATTGAAAATGAAGCAATCTGGTAAGCATGGAGAGTGGAGTTTGCTGCATGTCGCAAAGGTGGGGAGAGGGGCACAAGGAATGTTCATGTGCAGCAGACATCCACAATCCCTGCACACTAGGGTAGTGGTGATACATGAAGGCATACGTCCAAACTTTATACATCTGAAGCATCATACAGGAGGAGGAACCCAGGGTTTCACGACACACTGGAAGACCATCGCCTAGAGGAGCTCAGGCAAAGTCACCCTAAAAAGACAAGATGAAGACCCCAGTAGCAACTCTGTTTTCCCTTGGTTCCCTATGGACATAATGGATGAACTACAAACGTTGTCAGTCAAAGCTGGCCAGCAGCTAATCATCAGATTGTAGAAGACGATCACAGTGAAAGATGATGCCCTGGACCATATTAATAATTGTGGGGAGTGAGTCTTGCGAATGTCATCCGATTTTTCACAAGAGAGCAGCGCCTGTGACTTGGCAGGAGAGTACGTTTTAATGAGGAAGGAAGCGTTCTTTATCTTAGAGATGGCTACAACTTCCCCACATTTGTCTTCAATGTTTTCCATAAAAATTGAAGGCATTGTTGTGGCCAAAAAGGTGTCCCCATGAATGCTGATACAGTTCAGGTATTGTGGGGAGGATTTTGCTCCTTGCTGTCTCGTCCTACGTTCTTCCCACAGCATGGCAAGGGAAGGGAAAGTGTTAGGATCATATTTTGTTGCATCACAGGAGGCGTTTGCATTTGAAAAGACTGCTTGGGCTGTTTGACAATAAGCAGGAGGAAGTTCATGTGCGAACTATCCGTGATGGTGCCACCCACTCCAAACGGGGGCAACGCCTCCCTGGCCAGTAATCCGTTGCCGGCAGTCATGAGGGGCATACATTCCATGGCATACGTGGGGTGTGTTCAGCACAGGTGGCACCAACAGCCTGATTCTTGCGTAGGCAACGGTACTACCTTCGTGCACGTACTTGAAGATATCTCCTCCCCCCCCCCCCCCCGTCCCCCCAACGGTACGGCTACCGTGTTGGGTTCTGTGAGTACCAAAACAGGGAGGAAGGGTGCCACGGTGTGTGCACAGAAGGGCAGTGCTTACACCACAGTCGGCGACCATCCCTGCACGACACCAAATACTGTAACACTTGGAGTTGGCACGTCAAACCCAATGATGGGGACGATACAATCGTTAATGGAATATGAAAATCGCGCCATGACTGACACTAGAAATAAAGACCAAAATCGTGAACCAAGTCCAAGCACGATCTGCACCAAAAGGACCAAACGACGGAAAGGAGAGGAGATATACTCGAAGTGTAGGTTCACAGCACAGAAAGAGGAAGCAATGCTGCAAAAGCTGGGGGCCTGCGGTAGCCAAGCACGTACTCACCAAAGAGTGGTGGGCCCCCTGGGGTGGGAGGGGGTGGAGGACAAGACATTGGGTAATCCACATGTAAACAGATGCATCAATGACAGCAGGAGGGAACAGCACAGGCTGTGCTGTATTCAGTCCACAATTGCAGATGTCCCAAAAATATAAATTCAAAACAATTACTTTCCCCTATCTAGTCGAAACAACCGCAGTATTAAAGGCAATACAGTGGTGTACGAATTAGAAATACACATTCTATGTAATTTTATTAAACAAGGAAAGCGTACTTAACGCAACATCAAATTTAAAAGTCTCAAAAACCACCAATGAGTAACTACACCAGGTTCGGATTTCTTCGTCCTTTAACAACTAAAATTTGCTAGTATAAACCGTAAGACGTAATCTTTCGTAGAGAGAGGAGGTATATGTACCCAACAATGGGCAGTTTTGTTCGCTGTACTTCCTGTCAATCAGTGAATGTGGAAAGTAGCGAACCTTTATTGAATGTAAAACCCGCCTTATTTATCGCACCAAATATGCCATAACGTCTGTAACTCAAGGGAAACCACTTGGGCGGGAGAAAAAAAAACCGCAAAAGTAATAAAATAATTTTCCAACATTTACACTATGTGATCAAAAGTATCCGGACACCCCCAAAAACAAACGTTTTTCATATTAGGTGCATTGTGCTGCCACTTATTTCCAGGTAATCCACATCAGCAACCTCAGTAGTCATTAGATATTGTGAGAGAGGAGAATGGGGCGCTCCGAGGAAGTCACGAACTTCGAACGCGGTCACGTGATTAGGTGTCACTTGCGTCATACGTCTGTACGTGAAATTTCCACACACCTAAACATCCCTACGTCCACTGTTTCCGATGTGATAGTGAAGTGGAAACATGAAGTGACACGTACAGCACAAAAGCGTTCAGGCCGACCTCGTCTATTGACTGACAGAGACCGCCGACAGTTGAAGAGGGTCGTAATGTGTAATAGGCACGCATCTATCCAGACCATCACACAGGAATTCCAAACTGCATCAGAATCCACTGCAAGTACTATGACAGGCGGGAGTGAGAAAACTGATTTCATGGTCGAGCAGCTGCTCATAAGCCACACATCAAGTCGGTAAATGCCAAACGACGCCTCGCTTGGTGTAAGGAGCGTTAACATTGGACGATTGAACAGTGGAGAAACGTTGCGTGGCGTGAAGAATCATGGTACACAATTTGGCGATCCGATGGCAGGTTGTGGGTATGGCGAATGTCTGGTGAACGTCATCTGCCATCGTATGTAACACCAACAGTAAAATTCGCAGGCGGTGGTGTTAGGGAGTGGTGGTGTTTTTCATGGAGGGACCTTGCACCCCTTGTTGTTTTGCGTGCCACTATCACAGCTCAGACATACACTATGTTTTAAGAACCTTCTTGCTTCCCACGGTTGAAGAGCAATTCGGGAATGGCGATTGCATCTTCCAACAAGATCGATTACCTGTTCATAGTGCACGGCCTGTGGCGGAGTGGTTACACTACTGTAACATCCCTGTAATGGACTGGCCTGCAGACTCCTGACCTGCATACCTTAGACCTTTGAGATGCTTTGGAATGCAGACTTCGTGCCAGTGCAGCACTCCGTGAAGAATGGGCTGCCATTCCCCAAGAAACTTTCCAGCACCTGATTGAACGTAAGCCTCCGAGAGTGGAAGCTGTCATCAAGGGTAAGGGTGGGCCAACACCATACTGAATTCCTATGGAGGGTGCGACGAACTTTAAAGTCATTTTCAGCCAGGTGTCCGGATAGTATTGATCAGACAGTGTATGAAACCAACTTCACAACTGTTGAAACATCTGAGTCGCATACAGCAAGGCCCTGAAACGCATTCGTTTTTGAAGCACAGGTGATTAAATTTGGAAAAAGATACGTTTACTATAAAGTTGGGTGATGTGGAAGAATAAGAGAATCATTGGCATCCACAAAATATATCTTTTAAAGCAAAATAACTATTGCAATAACAGGGTGTATACATGTACAAGGAAAAAAATCCCGGATTTTTCCCGGATTTCCCGGTTGATAATACACTTTCTCTCGGGTGAGAATACACTTTTTCCGTGTTAAGTGACAGTATACTTTTCCTCGGCACTGTAAAACTCACCAATCCTTAGAAGGTTTATGGTTTTCTACACAGACATAGAATTTGCCGGCACTTTAGAAAACGAAACCCGGGAGGGAGGGGGGGGGGGGGGGAAATCTTTGATGGGCAGCAATATGTACGCTGCATTTTTCCTTGTTACGGAGGTATAAATTCGAATTCCACCAAACACCGCATGTTACTTTCCGAAGCAATGAAATCGAGATTGCGACGCGCTTTTGTAAGCCAGTCATAGGTCATGTCACGTGATCTCGCCAGCCGATGGCAGCATAAGACACGCGATGTAGTCAACCAATAGCAAGATCACTCTTAAGTAGCGCGAACAGACAAAAAAGAAAAGATAATGGTTGAAATTAATATACATAGTGTTGCTACAAGAAAAACAAAGCTTTCACAAATAATATTGGTCTCGGAGATTAATACGCTGCAAGAGAAGCTAAGCTTCCACATATGATACTGATCTTTTTTTTTTCGCGTGTTCCACTTTAAGATACATCACACAATTGTGCCAGTAAAATTTTTAATAACGACGTAAATGTCTGATCTTCTGGGCTCAAAATTCTTCTAGATGGTCGTCCTCAAAGAGTTGATTTTTAAACGAGAGTCAAACGCTCTGTGATTTAAGAAATTCATCGTACATTCTCGCACATAGTTCATCTTGCGTAAAAGGAAATTTACTTTACAAGTGACACTTTTCAAACCACCATTCGCAATATTTTCCCGTGACCTGTTAGATACTGGTTCGTTTCAGCAGTTGTCAGAGAGCGCCTGGTTAACAGGCGTCACTGCGCCTGCGCAGTTACGACGACGGAGGAAGCCCGCATGTTCGTACGAGTAAAACAAAAGATCTTGCATTATGTCATAAAAGAAACAAGGCATCAAAGGATACTTCAAGAGCATCGGAATTTCGTGAACCATACTAAAACGCATAATTCGGCTTAAAGTGCACAATCGTATGTCCAGATTCGGATGTAAATTTTCTTAATTACCAGTACTGTATTATCTCATGTATGGTTCTTTATTATGGCACAATGCCATACGAGGTAGAAGATGGAAAACGTGCACTTGAAATGCAGCGAACAGTTGAAACTAGCCAACAGTGTGAAATTAAAGATTTCGTTTTAAATAAATTGACTGCCTCGGCGCAAAAGATTAATAAAAGCAAATCTCTTTAGCAAACAGACAAAAAAACTTCATTGTTCTGCAAGGCGATTAATCCTTGACTGTCAGAAAGGTGGAAATAAAACCTGAAACCAACAACATATTTTAGCCTTCCGTAACTATGCAACCGTATTTTAATTCATTTGGTAGCTCCGGCCACAGAAATCCGTTTTGTTTTCATTTAATTTGAGAGCAAAATCACTAAACGTAAACACAGGTCACGTGGAGACTACCCACCTCCCCACTGCAACTCTGACCGCTCTGTGCATCAGCACCGGATCTACGATAATTCCGAACAGGAGCAATTTAGGTCGTGGCGCCAAGGCACACATCTGTAGCCAGAAGCGGGAGAAGGTACCACTCACACGCGACTCGACTACGCAGGCGCAAGAACCCGCCCGCAACTGCTCAAATGAATCTAATGCAAACAGCTGTCACGTCACGCTCATCGGAGGCAATTTGTTGTTAGGAAGCACTGCATATTGTTCCTGAAGCCTTTGACACACGTTGATTGGCAGACGCTTGTATGAGCAAAGTGTTTTGTTGTTGTATATGGCGCATTTCCTTTGCGACTTAAGTTTTATTGTCGTTTTTTTCTCTCGTTCATGTTTTGTTGCTGCAGTATTATTCTGCAAAAGTAATACCCTTCGTTAGAGTTTGGTTCTTACCAGTCAAAAATCACAAAAATTTAACTGGTAACTAAAACAAAAATTCCCGGAATTCTAAAAAATTCCCGGGTTTTTCCCGGTTTTCTCCCGGACGAAAAAATTACCGGGTTTTTCCCGGATCTCCCGGATGTTCCGGGTCGTATACACCCTGAATAAGGACAACAGAAATATAAGCTCCTCACGCTTGAAATTTATGTTTACATTATCTTGTTTTCGGCGGCGTAAAGTTTAACTACACACATACTCGAAAGCATTTCTTCATAAATCCGTTGTAGCTTATGTCACTGTATTAGTTAGATTCGGCTGCTTTTACATTTAATGCGGCTGCTTTTACATTTATTTCACGATAATTCATCTCCCGGTAATTTACTAATGCATGGAATATGCCGACTATGTCGTTAACTAAGTAGAAAAGTAATTACAAACGAACAATATCATTAAGAAACATGTAAATGTCTGCTTTCTCACTGCTGTTTTCGCTATAGCTTAACATAACACACAGCCACTGTTTCGAATCCGAACCCCGCCGGATGTATCGGAAAACCTGAAAATTGTTCCACCGAAGCAGCACAGAAGCCGGCCGCCAGCACACACAAGCAAAGAAGCGGAGAGCAGTCTCCAGTCTCCAGTCTCCAGTCGACGGCCGTCGGACGTCGGACCTGGTGAGGAGCCAAGCCACTGTGACCAGCTGCGTAACAGCTTGTTTGTCCGTCTTTGGAACGAAATACATCACTGACTCTGCGTATCAGGGATCCGACAGTTTGTTGGTAGGTGTGTGTGGAGGTGTGTGGCACGCACAGGTCACGTAATTCGTAATGCGCGTAAATAACTGCCGCCGATTTGCGTACGCGGTGATGCCGCCCGATAGCGACCCAGATTGATTACATAGGATTAACATCAGGCGAATATGGTTGCCGAGACGTTAACGTGAGTTCACTATAATGCTCCTCAAACCACCGTACAACGGTTGTAGCTCCGAAACACGAACAACTATACAGCTGAAAGAGGCATCGCCGTCGTGGAAAACATCAAGCACGAAGGGATGCGCGTGGTTCGCAGCTGTCCGCGTGTCTTCGATTACTACCACAGGTCCACACACGCGCACGAGAATGTCTCCCATAGCATAATACTGCCTCCATCAGCCTGTGTCCGTGGCTCGCTGCAAGTTTGTGGAGACGGCCGTCGACATAATGTAGCAAAAATGTTATTCGTCCGGAGAACCGACACGTTTCCATTGATCGACGGTCGAATCTCTACGGTCCGCTGCCACTGCAGTCGTAACTGACGATGTCGTCGGGTCGACATGTGAACACGTAGGGGTGGACTGCTGCGGAGCTCCACGTTCGACAATGTACACTGAACGGTGTGGTCCGCGACACACGCGCGTGCACGAAGAGATGCCACAGATCACCGTCTATCCCACTTTAGAGAGCAGACAAGCCTCCGAACACGACGTTCTGCGGAGAGTCGTGGGCCTGCAACCTAGTGGTAGTTTCAGTCCTCCTACCTCCTTCTGTAGATGCTCACGACAGTAGCACGCGAACATCTAACTAGCTTCGCCGCTTTCGAGATATCCGCTCACAGGCTGCCCTTTGTCCAAGTGGCTTACCTCCACATTTGCAGCCCATACCTCGGGTAGGTCTCTATTCCCTTCCCCCGTCCGTGCCTGCTCCGCTTACACACTTTTGTTCCGGCGCCACGTGCCCGCAACGTCACCACGCGGCACCTCGCGTCGCGTCGCGTAGCGAAGGGGTCCTCACGTTTTGGCTCGTCAACGTCGGTCGTTCTGCTAGCCTCGGCACCCACCGTCGCCACGGAGAAAGATTCAGAGCAGCAGACTGGCTGCGGATGGGAAGTTAGTTTGAGCGACAGTACCAGGAATGTCTTCCGTGTCGTTGAACAATTCTGAGGCTCAGAATTTTTACCCTTCTTCTGTAACAAGCCACGTCGAGTTCCGTACTCTTCTGCGCCAGTTAGTATCCAACAGCTGTTCTACAACCGGTCCAAGCATACCTCCACACGTCGAGCGAGTCGACTGAAGTAATGACGCCTTTGTATTAGCAACTTGTCTTTCGAAATTCCTCTCGCGATCACAGATTAATAAACCAGAGATGTAACATAGTACATCATTACCAAACTGCCAATTTTCTTAAAACAAACAGCTCAAAAATAGCGCTCAGTAACTGTAATTAATAAAATTCCTTTAACTAACTAATGAAAACATACAAAAATTATGTATCGACATATGTTTTGCAGGAGCAAAAATTATATATCGACATATTATATGTTTTGCAGGAGGTTGGAAACGACCATGGTGAAAAGATAAGCTCCTAGTCGTAAGAACAGCTGAATAAAATATTATAACGGCGTAATTGGTCTTTACAAGAGATTTACAACGTTGCAGGCCCACAAGAAATAATTCTGTGGTTTGTCTGAATTTCGTTTGGGAATGTCCTGTTAAATGAGAGGAGTGTATATTTAATAGATAGATAGCCGCTGCTGGAACGGAAAATTATGTAAACTGATGAAGTACCTAAAGATGAGGGGCAGGGGGAATGAAGACCTCAGGTAAAACTCAGGAAGTGTTAGTTTAGTCTCGAGGCACCAGCAGGGAGACCTTCGTCCATATATTACTAATAGGAACACTCGCGCACTGGGCAGGCAGTAGACCAGAGCTGCCTCCTCAAAGGAACTATGCTGTTCCATCACACGAAAGCGACCACCTGTCAGAAGCCCGAGTAAGGCGGATCGCTGTGAGGCGTGCAGGGAAAAGCCCGTCAAGTTCGGGAAGGTATGAACTGGGATGTGCAGCCGTGCGAACTCCAGTGCGGCTAGGTTTCTCGCTCAAATATCCACGCGCGCGGACAGCCCGGCCGAGGTGGGTGGGTGGGTAGGTGGATTAAAAGAGGGGGAAAGGGTCCAAACTGCGAGGTTATCAGTCCCTTGTTACCAGAAAAAAATGGCACAAGTGTGAGAAAAAAGTAATCGAGACTGACAACTCAAAACGGAATGAAAGGAAAAATCATAACAACGATGAAGGGCAACAAATATGTAAATGGACGAAAGAGGACAAGAAAAGAAAAGAAACGAAAGAAACGGGATGAAGAGATTAAAACAACAAAGCAGATTACCGTGGCTGGCTGACCAAGAGAATAAAAAAGGAGAAGCCAGAAACTCTGCAACACATTTAAACCTCCACCCAGAGGCACTAGTGTGCAGGGCACAGAGGGACAAATGACAGGCGCTGAAACTTGGATCAAATGAGAAAACCCACCCTCACGAATAAAACGTAAAACTAAATCAGCCGATGAGGCGTTGTCAGATAAAATTAGCGGCAACGAGTCTGGTAACCCAAGATTTCGCCGCTGGCCAGTCAGAGTGGGACAGTGCACCAGAATGTGGGCCACCGCCAGCCGGGCGCCGCACCGACACTCAGGCGGGTCTTCACGGCGCAGGAGGCAGCCGAGGGTCGCCCAAGCGTGGCAAATGTGGATCACGCAGAGGACAACTGACTCCCTGCGAGAGGCCTGCACGGAAGTCTTGCACACATTTGTTGTCTCCTAAATGACAAGCAGTTTGTTGTGTGTACTGCTATGCCATTCCGTCTCCAAGAGCCGAAAAACCCTACGGCGTAAGTGTGAACTCAGGTCAGGTTCAGAGATGCCCATCTCCAGAAGCGGTTACCGCGTAGCCTGTTCGGCCAGCCTCTCAGTAAGTTCGTTGCCTGGGATGCCGACGTGTCCTGGGGTCCACACAAAACACCACTGAATGATGGGACCGGTCCAGGACATAGATGGACTCCTGGATGGATGCTACCAAAGGATGGCAAGGGTAGCTGGTCGATAGCATGTAGACTTCTCAAGGAGACAGTACACAGAAGAAACGATTCCCTGGGGCACGAAAGGATATACTGAAGTGCACGAGCAATGGCCACGAGCTCTACAGTGAATACACTGCAGCCAACTGGCAAGGAGTGCTGTTTAAAATGGCCTCTGTGGACGTAGGCGAAGCCAACATGACCATCAGCCATCGAGCCGTCGATGTAAACCACTTCAGAGCCATATAACACGCCAAGAATCGAATCGAAGTGACAGCAGAGGACAGCAGGAGTAACTGAGTCCTTAGGGTCATGCCAAAGGTCCAGAAGAATCTGCGGCCTAGGTGTACACCGCGGAGGTGTACAGACCTGGATGGCAGGTGGTGAAGGGAAGGAGTCCAGTTCAGACAGTAGGGATCGCACGCGAACCGCAGTCGTTAGCCCTGACCTGAGCCGTCGATGTAGCAGATGAACTGCCGCGGGTGAAAAGGAGACGGTAATTCGGATGCTCAGGAGAACTACGAATGTGTGTAACGTAACTGGCGAGCAGTTGTGCACGCCTGACCTACAATGGAGGGTCTCCGGCCTCCACCAGGATACTGGTCGCCAGGCTCGGTCTATAAGCTCCCGTCACTAGGAGAACGCAACAGTGGTGCACTGAGTCGAGTACACACAACGCTAAGGGCGCCGCCGAACCATAGTCAAGGCGGGATTGAAGAAGGGCTTTGTAGAGCTGCGGCAGCATAAAGCAATCTGCACCCCAGTTGGTGTTGCTCAAGCAGCGGAGGGCTGCCAGCACTTCTGATTATGCTAACGAAGGTGAGGAAGCCAAGTCATGGGCATCAATAACCTGTGCTAAAAATCGATATGTCTCCACTACAGTGAGTGGATCGTCATTAAGGTAAAGTTCTGGTTCCGGATGAATGGTACGACGCCGATAGAAGTGCATGGCACACGACTTAGCGGCCGAAAACTGGAAACCGTGGGCGAGAACCCAAGACTGCGCCTTGTGGATGGCTCCCTGTAGTGAGCTCAACAACATCAGTACTTTAGCATCAGTACGAAATGCCGAATCCGTCTGCAAACAGAGGGAGTGAGACAGACGGCCCTACAGCTGCTGCTAGATCCTTAATGCCCACCGAAAATAGTGATACACTCAATACAGAGCCCTGCGGGACCCCATTCTGGGTATGTGGGGAGCTATGGGAGGCACCAACTTGGACACGGAAAGTACGGACCGTCTGGAAATTATGGATAAAAATCGGGAGCGGGGCTCCCATGCGCATAATGTGGCAAGGATATGATGTCGCCAGGTGGTGTCATACGCTTTGCGTACATCAAAAAAGATGGCAACAAGATGGTGGCACCTGGAAAAGGCTGTTCGGATGGCAGACTCGAGGGACACAAGATTATCAGTGGTAAAGCGCCCCTGGCGCAAGCCACTCTGACATGGAGCCAGTAGGCCACGTGACTCCAGGACCCAACCCAACCACCGACACACCATACGTTCCAGCAGCTTACAAACAACGTTGATGAGGGTGATGGGCCGATAGCTATTCACATCATGCGGGTTTTTACCGGATTTGAGCACCGGAACGATGGTGCTC
The DNA here is from genome assembly GCF_021461395.2 of Schistocerca americana. NCBI lineage: Eukaryota > Metazoa > Arthropoda > Insecta > Orthoptera > Acrididae > Schistocerca > Schistocerca americana. The sequence goes on along the minus strand of NC_060119.1, from coordinate 20,680,813 downwards.
TCTCGCCATTGCGATAGAATGATTCCAACACAACAGATCCGGTTGAAGATGACGAGGAGACGTCGCTTGTAGTCAGACGAGAGATGTTTAATCATCTGACTGTGGATCCGATCGGTTCACGAGCTGTGTCGGGGCAATCTGCAAGTGCGCTGAGGAGCTCCCACTCTGTAAATGGTGCGTTATAGGGTTCACTGTGGCGTATGGTCAACGAGAAGACTTTCCTTTCCAGCCGCCGCTTGAGGGTGCGAAAGGATAGGGGGTAATTCTCCGACGCAGGGCCTTCGGCAAAGTGTTCGGCAATCGCGTTTACGTCGGTACATAGCACGCCACTGATGGTAACGCCAGGGACACCTGTTGGGGTTTGGTACCCAAAAAAACGTCTGATCTTCGCCCATACTTGGGAAGGTGACAATGCTCCTGTTTCCGTCGATTTATAAGCTGGCGCATACGGCCACGGAGCTGCTTAGCGGCTATCAGACGCTCTAGCAAAGGATGCCTTTTACGCCGCTGTAGAGCTCGCCGACGCTCTGTAATTGCCTCAGCTTCCGGCGACCACCAAGGGACTGTCTTTCGCCGGGGCACCCTAAAGAGCGAGGGATCGCGTTTTCTGCCGCAAAAACGATTGTGATAGTCACCTGCTCAACCATCACATCGATGTTATCTGGTGGAGAGTCAACGGTGACATCAAAGTTTCCCAGTCCGCCTTGTTTAAAGCCCATCTGGGCAGGCGTCTGTGGGCCTGACGCCCGGGCAGTGACAGGAAGATGGGGAAGGGGTCACTACCACACAGGTCGTCCTCTCCAGTGGATAGATGGGAGAAGTCCTGGGCTGCAAATTGATAAAATCAATGGCCGAGTAACTACCATGAGCCACACTGAAATGTGTGGCGGCCCCAGTGTTTGAGAGGCAGAGGTCGAACTGTGATAGTAAAGTTTCGACATCTCTGCCTCAACCAGTAAGCACAGTACCACCCCACAAGGGGTTATGGGCATAAAATCTCCCAGAAGTGGGAAAGGTTTACGATCAATCAGTGCAGCTAATACATTCTGGGGTACTGCACCATCTGGAGGAATATATACATTGCACATCGCTATTTCCTTTGTCGTCCTTATTCCGACAACCACAGCTTCAAGAGGGGTTTTAAGGGGCACAGTTTCACCACACACTGAGTTTAGGACATAAACGCAAACTCCATCTGACACTCGATTATAGTCGCTAGGGATCCTGTAATATCCCTTATAGCAGCGGAGGGCAGGGTCGGATCTGCAATGCCGGGAACCAGGTTCCCTGGAGGGCACTGCAGATCCACTGGAGGATGACGTGATCGTGAGACTGGGAAGGCTGTAACATTCAATGAGAAAGCGTACGCCTCAGGGTCACCTGCTGCCACCGACTTCTTGCCTGAGGAGTCTACATCCATTTGTGTCTGAGAGACCGGCAAAATCCAGGTCGTCAGTGGACGCCAGAAGCTCCACCCCATGTTCAGACGTGGAGCTTTTAGCTAGCAGTGGTGTGGATGCCACTGCAAGTTCCTTGTTCTTGGGGGCCTTCTTTTTCTATTTGTTGCGCTGTTCCTTGGGTTTCCCTGGCTGGGTAGATTTCACTGAATCAGTCTTAGAGACTGAGGATGGGCGTGAAGCCCTAGGACTAGCTGCTTTTGGGCTCTTCAGCCACTAGCTGGCGTCATTTTTCACCACTAGCAGAAACCTCTAAGGGGAATGACCCAAGGGACCCCTTCCTAGCGAGAGGAGCCGACGAAGCCTTATGCTCCTCTGGCTCAAAAGTGGGGACTGAAATCCCCGATGGTTGGGGTTTGCTCCCGAAGTAGGTGGTGCGGGAGCAACAGGGAAGGAAGTGCCCCCCCCCCACCCCCACCTTCAAGGGGGCAGGTATAGTCACCGGGTTCTGAGAGGCGACAGGAATTCGAGGAACTGATGGGTTCGACACCTGTTTTCGTAGCAGCGGCATATGAGGAGGTAATAGCCACAGGATGTAGGGGCTCAAATTTCCTCCCAGCCTCAGTGTAGGTCAGTCGGTCCAGGGTCTTATGTTCCACGATTTTCCTCTCTTTCTGTAAAATCCTGCAGTCTGGCGAGCAAGGTGAATGATGCTCTCCACAGTCGACACAGATGGGAGGCGGGACACACGGAGTATTGGGGTGCGATGGACGTACACAATCTCGAACAGGTGGGGCTGGAAGTACAGCGGGAAGACATATGGCCAAACTTCCAGCACTTAAAGCACAGCATCGAGGAAGGGTATATGGCTTGATGTCACAGCGGTAGACCATCACCTCGACCTTTTCGGGCAACGTGTCACCCTCGAAGGCCAAGATGAAGGCACCGGTGGCAACCTGGCTATCCCTCGGACTCCAATGGACGCGCCGGACGAAATCAACACCTCGCTGCTCTTAACTGGCGCGCAGCTCGTCGTCAGACTGCAAAAGAAGTTCCTGTGGAATATAATACCCTGGACCATACTTAAGCTCTTATGAGGCTTGATGCTACCAGAAACATCCCGCTACTTGCCACAAGCGAGTAATGCCCGTGACTGGGCAGAGGATGCTGTTTTTTTTCTTTCCAAAACTGACCAGAGCGCAATTTGGACAAGCCCTCCACCTCCATAAATTTGTGCTCCAGATGCTCTACAAAAAACTGAGGCTTCATGGACATGAAACATTCTCGATCAACTCTCGTACATACGAGGTACTAGGGCGAATAAGCTTCACTGCCATCCTTAGCCTAGCGTTCCTCCCATGGTGTGGCCAGGGAGGGGAACGACTTGGGGTCATATTTCTTAGTATTGTAGTTAGACTTTGCCCGCTTAGAGACTGCTGACGGCGGACCACCATCAAGTGTCGAGGTGGTCGCATAGATTCTCAGTTGGTTTAAACCCGGGGAGTACAGTAAACTCACCCTGGTGCTTTTCGAACTACGTACGTACACTGCAAACTGTGACTTTTTGCATTGTGCTGCCGGTAGATTCCATTGTGGAGAAGAAAAACTGGCTACATGTAGGGGTGAACAGGTTCCCCAAGGTTGGTGCATACTTGCGCTGATCCACTGTATCTTCCAAAATGACGATATCACCCCAATGTATCTTCCAGAATGACTATATCACCGTGGGAATGATGCGGAAACATTCCCCAGACCGCAACTCACTACTCTGACCTGGGCCCTTAGAACGATTCCTGCAGGGTGCTTGCCTTCAAAAGTTGGCGCACGACACGTGACTGATCTGGAAAGGCCACCGGTCGCCACGCAGTGGACGATCAGTCGCGGCACTGGCGAACAGCAGGCAGCAAGGATACACGAACCAGGCACAGACGCCTGCTGCGGAGGCCCATACGCAGAAACGTTCGCCGAACGGCCGTCGGGTAGAATTAATCTGGGCAGCAAGTGGCTCAACAGTTGCACGCCTACTCGCCCTCATCCACCTGCTCAGCCGTCGTTCGCACCCGTCATCTATGGCCAGTGGTGCACCACGGTTGCCTCGATGAAAGTTTTGGACACGGTATACTTTAACCGTGGCGGCACGTCGAAAGTTTACAAACTTAGCCGTTTCTAACGTGCTTCCACGCTTTGCCCGAAAGCCAATGATCGTGCCCTTCTGGACGTCAGATAAGACACTGCGTTTCTGCATTACTGCGCTTTACTCCGCATTCCCCCGACACACCTTATAGACCGTTCACTACTAGTAATTCCACCTACCGTCTGTGAGAGATGACTGCACCATGACGCCGAACATATGCGGTGGTCCCAGTAATGTAACTGGGCCGCGTGTAGTCAATGACCCGATAGGCCCTGAGATTCAGCGGATGTCGGTACACACATCATTTCCCGAGGTTATGCAGGGACACTCGCGTCGACAGTGTTTCTGACGAATCAAAAGCCGGACTCGAGTGTAAACACATTTTGAAACTAATAAACGTAAATTATCTCCCTAATTTGCGGATATAAACATCGCATAGCGCGTAAGTGGCGTTCAGTGTAACTAAAAGGAACTTCCGCATGGGGAAACAATCACTGTGACCTCGAAGCAGAGAAACTACACGGTTCAAACGCCGCAATTACTCCAAATGTACTTTCCCAACTTCGTAGAGCGGTACATCGTTTATTTCGAGTCGACAGTGCTAGCAGCACCAGGGGAATCGGCTGAGTTTACGCAGCTACCGTTGTACTGGAAACAACTGCGACAAGACGCGAGGTTTTATTTCTCGGTGACGACTCTATGACGCGCTTTACATGGGCCACGAGACTCTGAACTATCGTGGTGAAATCTGATTCACTGTCACTCAGCTGGTACCGACTACGTCCACGTTACGTGCTGCTCTCTCTCTCTCTCTCTCTCTCTCTCTCTCTCTCTCTCTCTCTCTCTGTGTGTGTGTGTGTGTGTGTGTGTGTGTGTGTGTGTGTGTGTGTGTGTTCTCTCTTCTGTCCAGGAGTGATCACATCTTGCTTTCTGTGCCTTTGGACCCATCCCGTTCGTCAAATTTTTTTGCGGACGAGTTATCTCTCAAAGGATTCTTCGGGCTTTATTTCTGGTGCTCGGAGATAATCTTCGCTACTTTCAATTCGGGGGACTGCGGTTACAGATTGTGTGTCAATAGAGAAAAATATCATTTTAATATGCCTTTTTGCCCCATTAGTTTGAGGTAAACGTAGAATACTTACCGCTGTTACGGTTAGGACTTTTTCACTTCGCTGAAAGCAGAATCGTGTGTTTCGAATGGATCGACAAAGAACGTTGAGAAGTTTGGGTTCCATGTATAAAAAATCAATCTATTAACATCATAAATTCAGTCGCTCACAACGAAAGGAAATGTAATAAAGCGAAGGCGGAGATATCGAGTGTGACCTGTTACAGAGAATGTTCGCGGCACTACACGTGATTCCCCCCGCCACCACACTGTTCGGAAGCCTGTAAAGGCAACCTGTGTTTCATGTCACCACGACATCCAGTGCCTGCTTTAGGTAGTGATTCATATTTATTCTTTTACCACATATTTTGTTATTTCCATCTTTTCTACGCAACACAAAAGTACACAGTGGATCGTGTCTAGCTAAGATGTGTGCGGTCCTGTTTGTATCTCTCTTTTCTTTCTGAGCATAAAAAACTGACGGAACCTGTGTCAAGGCCGTTTGTGAGTGCAGGTTGGAAAGAGCCAAGACAGAATCGGAAACTGTGCTGTCCACGACTTCGTCAGAAACAGGAGCTGCGTGGTGTAGCAAGGCTGGCATTCGAGTACGGCGGGCCTACATAGAATTTCACTACGAGAAACAGTGTCACTGGGACCTCTAGAGTGAACCCAAACTGCACCGACAAAACCTAGGAGATTGTTCAGAGATATTTTGTGAATCTCTTAGCGTAAGGAACCCGTGTCCTGCACGGTTTGTTACAGAGTAATTTCCTCTGATTTCGTAGCCCTATTTGTCTTTGCGTCTCTACGGTATCTCCACGAAGGTGTAGCCGCTGTGAATCTCGCTTGGAAACAAACTTCTTGCATTCTCTCGCGGTACTTGTTGCTGACAACGTAAATACTCAAACCTGCACTCACTACTGCTCGGTTTGGTCTCGGGCTGTCTTTCCGGTGGTGTCACCAGTGTCCACAGCTGTCCTTGGTGCTCGTGGTGTACGGGGGTTCACGGCGCTGTGGCAGGCTGTTCCGGCAGCGACGGCAACCGCCACACTACTCAGGGCTCCTGGCATTGCTCCGCCGTGTGCGTATTGGTGCTTGCTTAACACAGGCTCATTCACTGTTGTTAACGTATTTTCACTGGCGTAACAAAGCGAGCAAATCATCATTACATTACTACTCTGTAACGGAGCATTTTCTGTTGCGAAGGTAGAACTCCAACCACGCAACAGGGATGTTAACCTTCGTACACGATATGTTAGTGTGTGAGGAAATATGCCATACGTTATTTACACTTTACAGACTATTAAGATACAATATAGGGGAAGTCATGTAAGATCTGTTTGAATAAGACTGTAACGAAAGAAAGCTTACTTTCTCTTTACATCTTCGTTTGCTTCGCGAGTTTTCGCTGTATGCTGCTGACAGAGGATTGCACTCTACCCGCACGTCGTCGTCACGGCCAGGTGGTGGTGGTGGTGGTGGTGGTGGTGGTGGTGGTTGGGGGGTTTGAGCCACACAAGTGGCCTCGACTCCCGAGGTTTGCGCGCCTCTTTAGGAACTTGATAACAAGATCCCTTACTGCAGTGAACATGTGCAACACTTAGGCTGTCCCGGTTCTACTACGCTATCGGCCACAGCCAGTCTCTGTCGATGCAGTGCCGTTGCTCGTGCACGGGCTCATCAGTTACCAACACTCCACCAGAATGCGCAACCGCGTCACAGATCCCGAAAGAGGAGAGATGCCATTCCAGACCTGGGGCATCACCTCGTCCCCATCCCACTTCCAATACAGAGCTTGTCTGTAGGTGCAGCCAACAGCCGCTAAAGACTGCCGAATGGCAGCACGGAATTAAATTTCACAGAGGTGATAGAAGTCATGGGACCCCACCTAATATTACGTAGGAACTACTCTTGCACGGCTAAGTGCAGCAAGTCGATGTGGCATGACGTCACCAAGTCGCCAGAAGTCCACTGCAAAAACGCTGAGCAGTGCTACCTACCTCTACAGCCGTCCACAACTGTGAAAACGTTGCCGGCGCAGGATATTGCGCACGAACTGACCTCTCGATTAACTATCATTACGGGCGGCCTGCTTGGCTAAATTATTCGCTCGCCATGTCCAGAGCGCTCTTCGAATCATTCGCAAACAAATGTGACCCGGTGACATACCGCATTGTCCCAGCTTCTTTTGTGAACACCAAGTCCCCGAAGGGCTGCAAATGGCCCAAGTAGCCGAATATAGCCATTTCCAGCCAATGAGCCACGTAGAGAGAGCCCACGCCATTATAGATCCACCACCAGCTTGCACAGTGCCACGCACTAACCCTACCATCAACTCTCACCAACTGAAACCGGGTCTCATCTGACCAGTCAAAGGTCTTCCAGGACAGGCGCTGCAGGCGATGTCGTGTTTTTACCGAAGACACTCGCGTCGGTCGTCTGCTCCCACAGCCCATTAACGCCAAATTTCGCCGCACTGCCTTAACGGATACGTTCGTCGTAGCTTCCACATTTGATTCCTCCGGTTATTTCACGCAGTGTGACACGTGTGTTGGCAATGATTACTCCAAGAAAACGTCGCTAAGCGAAGGCCGTAGGACGCTGCGTTGTCCTCGGTGAGAAGTAATGCCTGAAATTTGGTATTTTGGGCACAGTCTCGACGCTGTCGATCTCTGAACAGTGAATTCCCTAAGGATTTCCGAAATGGAATACCTAATGCCTCTAGTTCCAACTAGGACTCCACGTTCAAATTTTGTTAATTCCCACCGTGCGGTCAGAAATCACGTGAGTGACAGCCCTGCCGATGCACTGCCGTTTTACGCCTCGTGCACGAGGTATTACCGCCACCTGTACGTACGTGTGCATATCGCTGTCCCACGACTTGCCACCTCAGTGTATACTCGTTGCAAGATACGAGACGGAAGACCCTGGATTTGGGTTTCGCTTCTCAACCAAACAGTTAAAGCCGACGGCTCCCACGATTTACGTACGCGGGAGGCAACCCGAGCTGCTAGCTCCGCTCGCCGCTCGCCGCTCACCTTCACTGCCTGACACGCGATACCGAGTGCACCAAACACATTCGAGTTACGCAAGTCCCCATCTGCTCAGACCGTCCGAGTTGAATGCTTGGCATCCGTAGCAGACAAACCAGAGCAGTCCGACACAGCGTCCTCCGCCGGATATATTTAAGTGCAGCGAGTACGGCTGGTGTGTAGCTGCCTGCCTGGACTTAGATAGAATCAAATTTTACTAATTTTCCTGCGACAATAACGAAGGTGGGAAGTTACGGGTAACAATTATTGAAGAGAATAAAAACCTTTCCTATACAGAGGTAGGTGTTTTAGCGTAAGATAATAGTACTTATCCGATCAGATCCTAATTTTGAGTTTACGAAGTTGACAAACGTTCTGTAGCGAAAACTTAAGAGACTTACAACTTCATCTTTTGTCCGAAATTTCTTCAACTAAGTATGCACCTGTCATTTTTGTGAAGTAGAAAGGTAATTTTCTATGTCCAAAAATGCTTAGCGCGATGAACGCATGAGCTTAAGTAAAGAAAATCTGGAAAAAACTGACTGCTGTTTACTGTTTAGAACTGAACTCTGATACCACACTCTTATTGTTTTGATCCGTCGTTGTGGATGGTTAATGATGTGATATACAACATGAATGGATGCATGTTTTACGATTTGATAGTGCATGAAAATCCGGGCTCTCGACAATAGTATCGGCGGTGTTAAGAAACAGATCAAGTCGCTAAAACTGAACAACGCTTGAGGAGCCGACCGAATTCGTAACTAGTAGTATACCAAGCATGCGCCCGAGTTCGCCTCTTTTTATAATAACCCACCGTTGATTCCTCAAACAAAAACCCGCGTCTAGTCTTCAGAACAAAGCACTGCACACGCTCATCTACAAGAAGGGCTTCAGAAGTAAACCGCAAAACTAACGTTCGATACCCTCGAGATCTATTTTTTGTTGAAACCTTAGAACATATTCTGAGCTGAAGTATCTCCTCCATGCTGGCAAACAGTACGGACTCCGAAAACATCGACCATGTGAAACCCAACTCGCAATTTTCTCACACGACATCCTGAAAGCCATGGATCAAACCAGTCAGTCAGATTCAGTACTTCTCGATTTCCGAGACGCAGTTGATTCAGGACCACAGCTACACTTATTAATGTATGACGCATCAAGCGAAATTTGTGACTGGACTGAGAATTCGTTGGTTGGATGGACACAGCAAGTTACCTTGGATGGAGAGTCATCGACGGATGTAAAAGACAGCCCTCGCCTCAACAACGAGTGTGTTGAACACACGTTCACATCTTCCAGCCATCTATCTATGTCTACCTCTAGGTCGTTCCCTCCGCATCTCAATTTCATGTATCTTCTTGGGAATCCTCGTTTCCATTTTCTGAACGCGTCCCTACCATCTTAGCGTCGATGTTTCTATCCGGCTCAGCAAGAGCTCCTCTTTCAATATTCCCCTTAACCCTTCATATCTCCTCCTCTCTCCCCTTGTTATTCCTATCCTATTTCCGTGGAACTGTAATCAGCTTACGTCTCTGTTTCTTCATTAGCAATGTTTCAGGTGTAGAAGTGGGTATTGGGATGCAGTAATTTCCGACACTTTGTGGCGACATGAGATGGAAATATCACTTAGTCTCAGGTGACTGGTGTGTGGGCCGCTCAACTGCGCGCTCATCAGCGCCCGTACAAAGTCCCAACCTTTGCTCAGTCCTATCTCGCCACTGTTGCGATTGACGATGAAATGATGAGGACAACACAAACACCGAGTCATCTCGAGGCAGGTGAAAATCCCTGACCCCGCCGGGAATTCTCTGGAAGCCAGAACGTGACCGCGAGACCACGAGCTGCGGACAGTCTACGAAGGAGACTGCGTACAAACCACTCGTGCGACCTATCCGACAATACTGTTCGAGTGTGTGGGACCTGTACCAAATAGGATTAACGAATGGTCAGAGGTTTCGAAATAGTTCACGGGTCAAGTCCACTGGCAAAGAGCGTAACAGAAATGTTGAAGAAACTGAACTGGCAGACGCCTGAAGCCGAGGCAAACCATACCGAGTAGGTGTGTTTAGTAGTTAGCAAGGACCAACCTTAAATGATGAATCTAGGAATATACTGCAACCTCCTACGTATCGATACCGCAGAGTTTTCGAGAACAACATTATATTAATAAAGTGCGAGCGGGGGCATTTAAACTGTCATTCTTCCCACAATCCATTTGTGAATGGAACTAGGAGGAGAACTATTAACTGGAGGGGAAGTACCCTCTACCATGCTCTTCACAGTGGTTTCTGCAGTGTGAATATAGATGTAGATTTACTGTTACAAAGAAAATTGTTTTCATATTCTTGAGTCACATTTCAGAGAAAGACCACACGTCGCAGTAGGAGTGGAGAAGGAGCTACGTGCAGATCCATGTCACCTATTTACAAGCATAATGGCCTTTTAGTTACTCGTGGTACCAGCGTAGACTGCATAAGACTTTTTTGTTTCTACTTAACCGAATTTTTATGTTGGTCACAAATTGCAACACCACCTAAGCTTTTCAGGCTAATTAAGGACGTATACGTATCGTTTCCTCCGTACGTGCATCGGATCAAAAAGCAACTCTGGTACCAGGAATCCAAAATTTTGTTAATCATGCCTTTTGCGTTCTTGTGGAGATATTTCCATAGCAACTTTCTTCCCCTAACTAATATTTCTTTATCTCTGACCGAGAAGTGGAATACCAATTTTTATAAATTTAGCTTTAAATTTTTTTAACGTATCGAAATATTTTCTTAAACATTTTCGTCCTCTATGCACTAAGTCAGAGGTTGAATTCCCAAAATCTCATTTTTATAATTTCTAACCGAGTACTCAAACACCTATTGTCATAGACGTAGCCTCAAAAATCTTTTAGTAGTTCTTTAGTAATTATTTAGTTTCAAGGATACTTTCACCCACTATTTTATCCCCTTAGTGGTTGAATTTCCAAAAGTGCGGCAACACGTACTTTTTTATTTTCTGACTGAGAAACCAAAAAACAGTTTTCGTAGTTCTACCTTCAAAAAATCCTCAATCGAGACAAACTTTCACATTGCCTTTCACCCTCTATTTCACCACCTTACGAGTGGAATTTCGGGCAATCGCTTCTTAAACGATGCCTGCAATATAACATCCACGTCCTCTCCAAACTTAAAAGTTTCTATCCTTAACGGTTTGGGCTGGGCGATGATGACTCCATGAATCAGTCTCACCCTATTTCACCCCTTACGGGTTGAATTTCCAAAAACAGTTAAACACACTTTTTTTTCCATCTTCAACCGAGATGGCAAACACCAATTTTCAAATATTTACCTTTAAAAATGCTTTCGCTATGAAATACGAGGGTTGGAACTTTAATAGTGGCAAATATTTATTTACATCTCGTACAAAATAGATACGTGATTCAAAGTTTTACTAACCTTCAAAGTAGTCACCAGCATTGTGTATAACCCGTTGCCAGCGATGTGGAAGTCGTAGGATGGTCTTAGCTGTGCCAGTTGTGTTGACAGTTCGAGCAGCGCGGTCTATTGCCCGGCGAAATTGTAGCAGTTCTGAAGCGAAAGCCGTGAAGTGTTTCCTTCAGTTTAGAAATAGAGTTGAACTCGCGAGGGCTTAAGTCAGTGGAGTGCAGCCCCATCAGTCAAACAAATCAGTAACAGCTTGCACTGTACGTGCTTGAGCACTGTCCTGCAAAATGATGGTCAGGTCCTGCAGAAACTGTCATCTCTTCTGTCCCAATGCTGTTCATTTGTGGAACGCAACCTACGACCTGCTTAGAGACAGAGTTGATGACACTTCCAACAGGAACTGACCATCATTTTGCAGGACAATGCTCGCACAGTGCAAGCTGTTACTGATTTGTTTGACTGATGGGGCTGCTAAGTGCTACACCACCTACTGCACTCCACTGACTTAAGCCCTCGTGAGTTCAACCCTGTTTCCAAACTGAAGGAAACACTTCACGGCATTCGCTTCAGAACTGCTACAAATTCGTCGGGCAATAGACCGCGCCGCTCGAACTGTCAACACAACTGGCACAGCTAAGACCATCCTACGACTTCCACATCGCTGGCAACGGGTTGTACGCAGTGCTGGTGACTACTTTGAAGGCCAGTAAAACTTTCAATCACGTATCTATTTTGTGCGAGATGTAAATATAAAGAGTTTCCACTATTTAAGTTCCAACCGTCGTTTTTCATAAAGCGTTTCACCCTTATTTCATCCACTTTGAGATTGAACTTCCAAAAAACAGTGATATGCGTATGTTTTACTTGTAACAGAGAAGCCAAAACTGATTTTCGTAGATTTAGCTCCAGAAATGCTTGCACAATGAAATATTTTCATAAAGACGTTCACTCCCCGTTTCACCTCCATAGGTGCTGAATTTCCAAAATCAGTGAAATACGTATTTTTTCGTTTGCAACCGATAACTCAAACATCAATTGCCATAGCTGTAGCTTTAAAAAACACTTTAGCAGTTCTTTAATAACTATATATTTTTAAAAAATCACCCACTATTTCACCCCCATATGGTTAAATTTCCAAAAACGCTGACATATTTCTTTATTTGCAACCGAGAAACCAAATACCAATTTTCGTAGGTCTAGCGTCAAAACTGCTTTAATAGCGACATTTTTCGAAAAAAACTTCAGCCCTTATTTTACCCCCTTGGGTTCGAATTTCGAAAAATCGCTTGTTAAACGATGCCAGCAGTATAAGATCCACACCTATGCCAAATCCTTAGTTTCTTTTATAAACTCTGGTCGCCAGTTTTGTAAACGCCTCGTCGCTACTGCTGTGGAGGCCGAGTTGCCGCTGTTGTTACGGTAGGCTGAGCTTACCGGTTCGTGAAACTGCTTATGGTGCAGTACACAGCTAAGACAATTTCTCCCAGCCACTATTACACAGCTATATCCCAGGGTCTGGTAACAGGATAGACGAACCAACGTTCTACAACACTCCAACAAATTAGTAACAAATGCACACAAGTGAGTTAAAAAGGTTTATTTATCTTTGTGACTAATTGAATATTGAAGTCTGCAACACTGCTTGCAATACAACACAAATAATGGCCCACAATGGCTAAGTGCAAATCATCGTTGGTAAACTTTACAGTACATAGCAAATGCAATTACAACCGTATGTTCAATTCTAAGAGTTCACTAAACGACGTCAGCCCTGGACGACGATCTACATACATCAAAACAAATTTTGCATCACATCGGTCCCAGAACTCCTGAAGATAGATGTTGACTGTGGATATTGTATCACAGACACAGTCCATTTGGCCGTCCAGAGATGTCACTACACCCGCCCAAAGATGTAAACACAACCATGTACGAGCAGCGCCTATTAGACTGAGGGGTCCGACAGCCGATCATTTCTAGTCATTCCACCAAGAAGGAGGTAGACGGCTGTTGTTCATCCATGCCTAGACGGTAAATACTGCGATTCGATCGCGTCCGCATGGTTACTTTGTCAGGAAGAGCTCTCAACAAGGGAAGTGTCCAAGCGTCTCAGAGTGAACCAAAGCGATGTTGTTCGGATATGGAGGAGATACAGAGAGACAGGAACTGTCGATGACATGCCTCGCTCAGGTCGCCCACGGGCTACTACTGCAGTGGATGTCCGCTATCTACAGATTATGGGAGGAAACCTGACAGCAGCGCCACCATGTTGAATAATGCTTTTCGTGCAGCCACAGGACGTCGTGTTACGACTCAAACTGTGCGCAATAGGCTGCATGATGCGCAACTACTCTCCCGACGTCCATGGCGAGGTCCATCTTTGCAACCACGACACCATGCAACGAGGTACAGATGGGACCAACAACATGCCGAATGGACCGCTCAGGATTGGCATCATGTTCTCTTCACCGATGAGTGTCGCATATGCCTTTCAACCAGACAATCGTCGGCGATGTGTTTGGAGGCAACCCGGTCAGGCTAAACGCCTTAGACGGCCTGCCCGGCGAGTGCAGCAAGGTGGAGGTCCCTGCTGTTTTGGGCTGGCATTATGTGGGCCCGGCGTACGTCGCCGGTGGTCATGGAAGGCGCCGTAACGGATGTACGATACGTGAATGCCATCCTCCGATCGATAGAGCAACCATTGGCGAGGCATTCATCTTCACGGACGAAAATTCGCGCCCCCATCGTCCACTTCTTGTGAATGACTTCCTTCGGGATAACATTGCTCGAATGGAGTGGCCAGCGTGTTCTCCAGACATGAACCCTATCGAACATGTCTGGGATAGGTTGAAAAGGACTGTTTGTGGACAAAGCGACCCACCAAACACTTTGAGGGATCTACGCCGAATCGCCGTTGAGGAGTGGGACAATCTGAACCAACAGTGCCTTGATGAACTTGTGGACAGTATGCCACGATGAATACAGGAATGCATTAACACAAGAGGACGTGCTACTGATGGTGCAGGTACCGGTGTGTACAGCACCATTTCTGTAGGTGTCGCTGTATGGTAGTACAACAACATGCAACGTGTGGTTTTCATGAGCAATAAAAAGGGCGGAAATGATGTTTCTGTTGATCTCTATTCCAATTTTCTGTACAGGTTCCGGAACACTCGTAACCGAGGTGATGCAAAACTTTTTTGATGTGTGTATAACCAATTGGGCGAGAGCTGCTCTTCTGTCTTCCGAGTAGGCTTCTGTCCGTTGCCGTACAGTCATTGGCGGATTGTACTCGGCCGGCAATTGGCCGAGGCGAAGTCGGTATCTTCGTCCTCAGCTCCGCCCGTGGCGGTGGTGGAATTCGCTCAAGTCGCGATTACCTATGGCACTGGCGCCAGCTGTCATCTCTGTGACTGTCGTGCTTTTGCCCTGGCTGTGACTTGTTCGGATGACACAGCAGTGATCTGGGCTGGGCGATGATGAGTGAGGCAGCCTGTGTCAGTCACGGCATTGTCTTTTATATAGAGAGATGACAACGCATATTAGGTTCATTACATAAACAATATGTTGATCCACGGTTACAGTCCATATTTTATTTTAAAGTATGCCTTGTCGAGTGAAAGAGAAACGATTTTTCAAATCTGTGTTTAGTATTCAGTTTCAATATTTTCCATTGTATTTTCTGGAAATCTTGTCGCAAATAAAAAAAAATTATTATTGCGCCCCACAAAATCGAAAACACTTCCGATTGTAAAAAATTTTGGCTTTCCAGTTCCAGTTCATTAGTACTGCACACAATGTGATAGGTTTGCGTGATCTCGCTGGGAGGATGACGTGCGCCTCGCCCAGCGACTCACCGTGCTCTTGTTCACTAACAGCTCTCCGTAGACATTCTGCAAGGGCCTATGAATATCACTGGTGCTATAGTTTCCGGGCAAACGAGAATCGACAACAGCTCTCTACTTAGAACGGCGTTCCGTTACATAAGCTGTTTTGAAGGCCATGTACAGTGCCACCACCAATCGCAACTTGACGAAACCAGAGGGGTGAACACAAGCGCTGAAGCGGGAGTATTCCCACGATGTTCCGAAACAAATTCTGCATTTTTTTCAACCGACATTTGTCGAAAAAGTATGTGTTGCATTATTTATTGAACTCCCCAAGTATGATATTTTTATACAGCAAAACTGCTAATTTCGCGATACACCTCAAAAATTGCAGATTTCACGCCATCTATCTCGGGAAATTTCCCTGTCTAGTCATGAGTTACGCGATCTACCCAGCTGTGTTCAGCGATCTTGTGTAGCACAGTAAGTCTAAAGTTTACATTGTTTTATTTGTACTGTTAATCGTCCATGTTTGACTTATGTAAAAGCTAAACCGTAGAAAAATACCTTAGGAAAAGACTTCCTAATGTTTGTATCCATTCTTAATGAATTTTTCGTTTTCAATAACGGTTTTTCTGTTAACAACACTATTTCTGAGGTGATCGAGAGAGATTAAACAGAGAGGACATTAGCCCCTCTTTTCCTTTAATAATCGAAGCCAAATGTTTACAACAGAAGAAAAGGGTGGACTGGCAGTTTGAATAATACTACGATTTTCGTTACAGGGCGCTCACCGACACATTTATCACCGCCCTTGCAGAAGTTTGTGAACAAACTTACCCAGTGCAGTTTTTTTTCCTCGTAGCGCTCCTTCGGACAATGGCCCGCTTACAGTTAATGGCGCCAATTCCAGGTCGCGACTTCCAAATGGCAAAAACTTTGGTTGCAATATTTAATATAATTATTGGTAGAATTTGAAAATAGCATTATGACGTATTAAGGGTAGGAAGTGTGTGGAGTGTGCATCCCACCCTAATGGTCTCAGCGGCTGTTCTGGCGATTCGGCAGGTGTCTGCAGTTTCCTTGTTGCTACGTGTAGCTGCAGTCGTCCCAAACAAATACTGACAGTCACGTCTTTCAGGTGACGTCCAGTGTAGATGGAAAGCGTCTGTTTGTTTCCCGTCACAAACAAAATTATTTTTAAAGCGGAATTTAGCTTGCCCATTCGATACAGCAGTCCCAGGTTAGTCTAGTGCGCGCAAACAGCGGCAGTACCCCGCACGGTCCAGGGGAGGCACCGCCGCTGCACTACTGGTCGTTCTTCGTGTTATATTCCATTTCTACCCTCGACGCCTCCTTCCAGTACTAAGCTGGTGATCCCTCGATGTCTCAGAATGTGAACTGCCAACTGATCCCGTGAGTATCAGTTCTATATGTGAATGTTAAAAGTGATTAGATAGTATTAAGACAGATACGAGAACTCATTTAAAATTGTGAAATTGAATCGCATAATTGTCCATGCTTTCATCATTGACTAAATAAGAATGAACTAGACACTTTAAGACATACTAAAATAGCGCACCCAATAATACAGGCAGGGATTCAGACAATACACAAAACCTTAAAAACCTCTTCTACACTTATCTCATTCTCATCTGAAACAATGGAGAAACCTCTATCGGGAAAAATTTTTGGCTCCTTGTGAGAATACACAACGCGGCGCTGAGCCGCTACGCTATCGTGTCCTGTCCAGTGCAGGTGGTGCTCTCGCAAACAGAAAGCTGACTCCTGCCCTATACGGTGCAAACTGCGTCTTTTTATGTCCTTCGCGAATCTGCCTGCTGGGTAAACATGCTGAACGATCTCTACGGTGTTCAGAGAGCCACAACAGACGAGAGTAGTTACGTATCTCGTCCGCTGCAGTGCGCAGAGTTCTGCGCGGAAGAGTTAACTGTCTCGGTAATCCTAGAGACATACATCAGTGTAAATACAGCTCGAACATCGGCTCCCATCTAAAAACCTCGTGAGAGGTGTGTTAGTCGCAAGCACCACTCACTCACGGATCGAGCCTCAGACGTGCTCCGACTGGCCGACTGCCATCTACGAGGCAGCGCGAGGAGCGACGTACGGTTGTGGGGCACACGGTGGGCGTGGCTGCTGCTGGTGCTGCTTTCTTTATTCGAGCAGTCCTAATTCGGCTTTACGAGGCCAATATCGTCCCGTTCCGGAGCACCTTCCCGCGGCAAAAAACCTGAAGTGGTAACGGGAATAGAATCCGGGTCCTTCCTGACCGGACGCAGTGGCTGCTTTCAGGGGATAACTGGCTCTGACCCAACAAAACGCTCAGGTACGCGACACCGAGGCTTGCGAGCTGTTGCTCTGCCCTAATCCCAAACGCTGTCGCTCTTCCGCTGACGGTCGGGGAACAAAATGAAGGGCCGGAGATTCGGGAAGCAACAGCGGCGGAACAACTTTAAACGCAGCTGCCTGGAGTGATGTGTGGAAGGAAGAAGCGAGACCAGTAGCTGCCCACGGCGGCCTGGTGGAGAGAAGCGGAGCGGGCAACGGCGAACGCTTAAAAACAGTCGGCTGGCGAAGTACTCCGTTTGCTGCTCACCGTTATTTCGTAGTAAGGTTGCGCTGATCCTACTGTCGGTTACAGGTGCAAGTCAATGCGGAAGATTTCACCTGTGAAGCTGAAAAACAGTTAACGCCATGCAACACGAAGTGTGAGGAATATTTCCAGACACTGCAGAAAAACTTTTCACCGGACGTTACACGGAAGATATCCGTCACTCACACTTCCTCCCGCTCGTGTTCGGTCTATTGAGATAATGTAGAACATAAGTACTGAAAGTGTCTTCCAATGTGTCTCGGTCGCGAACAAAACTTTCAAAACTTATTTCTTCGGGAAATTCTTGAGATACACTAATGCCGATCAAAAATTCTGCACTCTTTAGGAAGAGTGCCAAAACTACATTCGGCATGTTTTCTAGCCCTACAGAGACTGCATCGAAAAACACTTGGAAAAAATGTCCCTTCTTAACGCAGCAAGTGAGGTGACACTGAAATCTTAATCGACAACGATCACAAGAGGTAATCGACCACAGCCTTCATACAATTACTTCCTATCGAGCAACTTACTTTCACTGTTAATTAACTTATTATTAGGCAATCAATTGTTGAGCAGCGATCAATCCGGCGATCTTCTATTTGCTCCAAAGTGAATGAACCTGAGTACACGATGGGATTCACACGTGGCCAGCAACATTATCGATAAAATGTTTTTGTTGTTGTAATTTGTGATCGAGAGCCCCCTGCCTCGATCAGACGTATGCGTAGCCGCCACACAGCTGGGTCAACTACGTCGCTTTTCAGGGAACCTTTAGCTACTATTGTCCGAGATATGACGCCTTGTCCTGCTTGTCAGACTCCACGGCGGTCCGGCAGACGGGGGAGCCCCGCCCCGCTTCCACACAACCTCGCAGCAGCGGCTCGGTACGCTGCGCTACGGTGCGGCGCCGAGCGGTGCTCCCCGGCCGGGCGCTGCGTCCAACTCTGTTACGCCCACCATTTCCCGTTCTTCTGCAGTACAGCGGTGTCCACGTCCATCGTATTTCTATAACTTACGATACCCTTACCGAAGTTTAACCCTAGGAATACCAACGCATTTTCCATAATGCGCACCACCGAGGGAGACTGACTTTATGCCCACACAAATTGTTAGCTTTTATTAACAAAATCCTTTGTCAAATAGGTGCTAATAATGCACAAGTAGGGTCCAGATCCTAGAAATATATTTTACCAAAATCTTTGCAATACCAGAGCATTTCCTATAATCTGTACATACAGAGGACTTGTGCTTTACGGCGACCACAATTTTTGTTAAGTACAGATTTCGTTAATTCTCGTCGAGTTTTTTTCGAAACACAAGATATATGGATGGGCAAGAAGGTCCCTGAATTTGAAAATACGTCTGTAAAATTTGCTGCGAAAAACCACATTCACTACTAATGTTTCGGCGTAAAGTGAAGCTCCGGCACGTCGGTTGGGAGCGCTAGAGCAGAGAAGACGCTGGCCGACCCCTGTCCTGGACGCAGGACACAGGACGACAGACAACCCGCCGGCAGCGGCAGCGGCCTCGACAGGAAGAGGAGGTGGGCGGCGCGCCGCCTGGCCGCCACTTCCACAGCGCCACACTGAAGAGACTGCTCATCTTGCACGTCGCTCTTTGCTTGCCACACATCACTCTAAATTTCTCAAAGTATTGTCATTTATTTTCTGTAAATAAAATTCATCAATACGATTTGTTTCAACTGTGGTCGAGCGATCCGAGAAAGCACGTTTCCTAAGCACCCCACATTTGACGAGTCGGCGGGATAAAACAACTACGACTTAAATTTTTTGGTTACGTTTCACTGAAAAATTCAAAGCAGTTACGATATCCGGTATCAGAAATCATTAAAAACAATATTTATTTAAAATGTAAAGTACATCACTACATTAGAATATTTTCAAAATGTGGGCATAAAGTGTTCCCCCCCCTCCCACCGCTGCGTCGGTTGAAGTGTTGTGCTATTCCACTGCTACAGCACAATGAGAAACTTCAGGGAGGTCATAAGCGACGTTGATTGCCGAGGTCAAGTTCCAACGAGAAGTGTTATGGTTCAATTGATGTTCAACAATGGCTCTGAACACTATGGGACTTAACTTTTGAGGTCATCAGTCCCCAAGAACTTACAACTACTTAGACCCAACTAACCTAAGGACATCACACACATCCATGCCCGAAGCAGGATTCGAACCTGCGACCGTAGCGGTCTCGCGGTTCCAGACTGTAGCGCCTAGAACCGCTCGGCCACCTCGGCCGGCTTAATTGATGTTACAATTCCAGCAACGCTCTCCAACGTTTTGTTGATTTGGAACGGGAATACCCTCTACAATCCCCTCTTTTTATCACAAACAGATTTTGACGCAGTTGTGCCCTGTTACCCATAGCCACGCTAGGTTTTCCTAACGCAGTTCCGAAGTCACTGTTCTCTTGACGCCACTTAGCTGCGTCGGTGTTGTTCCTATCTACCAGCCGATCGGAGGCGTCGTTTTTGTCAGGCAACACAATTCCTACGTACAGCTAGGGACATACACAACTGGTGTGCGCATGGTTCGGTTCCTAAGAGGTCGCCTGCTAACCACCACACGCCCTATCGGCGCGCAGCACGGTCTGAGATGGAGGGTTCTTTCTTTCTCGGGTACAGGATGAACAACAGGAAACCATCCCCGAGAGGTTAAGGAGCAGAAAATGTCGTGGACATACGGCCGGAAATCCGTTCCGACGGAGGCACACCGACTTGAAGGTGGACATAAAATACTTTTGACAGGGGAGGATTCGATGCGAGAAAGCACGCACGAGAGCAACACAGACAGGCGGGCATGTTCTGCCTGGTGGCAGCGAACCAATCCAGTGACAGTGTGTGTGGGCGGCGATTACTGGCTACCGTCTCAGGGGACCACTCCTCCTCCCGCAATGGCTCAGACTCGAGTCTCGAATGCACTTGCTGCGGGGGAGGCTGCCTCCCTGCTGGAGGGCGCGCCCTGTGTGGCTCTGCTACACGCTGGCGCTACAGATCATTTCCGCATTTCCGTGCGGAGAGGGAGAGGCATCTCGACAACACCTGCTCCGACCACACACTGACCCTGCCGATCAATCGCTGCCACTAAAACACGGGTACAGACAAAACATTCACACCTTCAGGTCGGTGCAACCCTCCCCGAAACGCACGTCCGGCCGGACGCCCGCATGACCTCCTTAGCTCCTTATCCTGCAGCAAAACCATTCTGCATGATCGCCGTCCTCACGATACGGGCAGTTAAGTCGAGATCGCCGTTGCTTGTCACACTGGGTTGCTCTGTAGAAGCGGAGATAAGTTCGAGCAGTACCATCCTCTTGATCTTAATTTACACCTTTTCTTTTCCATCTCTTTCCCCGGTCTTTCTTTTTGCGGGTGAGAGGACAGTCGTACCGTTCTGTTCCTTAGAGCCACAGGTGGGCTTTCTCAATTTACTGGCTTTCGTGCCGTGCCCGTACAGCCACCACAACAGTGGAATGTCATTTATGACTACACGAGGATAACACGACAACCAGTCTTATACGGAGAAATTCTGCGACGCGGTCGGGAATTCGACCGGAGGTCTCTTCGGTTAACAATCTGCCGCGCTGTGCACGCAGCTACCGAGGTGGACGACCTGTTCACGGTCTGTGTGGGTCTGCAAGAGCACAGGCGGAGGGCGTCTTAACGGGGCGACCTCTTCTCAACAGACGCCGGCAAAGGACGAAGGCATCAGCAGAGGGGCATCCACTAACGCGGTTTGAGTGCTCATCTCTCTCCGACGGCTTACTGACTCACTCTGAAACGAGGCGGCGTCATCTGTAACTTTTGCCAAATTTTCGGCAACATCTAGTGAATGAAGTAGCTCGTATTTCTTACGGGCGTCGAAGTCTGAGGGGCGACCGAATCAGACAAACTTGCAACCTCGGGGGACGGTGGTCTGAGCAGTTTGTGCACAGTGGAGAAATTTTGCCACAGTTTCCGCAGACAGGTTCTGAAATTCAGTGAGATCGTATGTGATCGAAATTGAAGTATCAGAGGAACCTCGCGGGTGGCGGGAAGTAACGCTTAACATCACATCTATATACTGTGTCTTATTTTTCTGCGGCAAGGCACCTGTGTCAACCGTGTCTTCCTTTGGCCCCCTCTGTAAACATCAGGCATAACGAACTTGGCAGTGTTGCAAGTTGTCTCACAGTCCTTCACGACACTGTACTGTTGGCCCCGTGGGCGAGCGCGCCACAGTCAGCTGCGCGAGCCACTCTGTAGAGCTCTCAGGGGAACGTCCAATCTGCTCCTCAGAAAGGGCTGCGCGTGACGGAACAACCATTTCGCGCCAACAAACTTGAACGGAACAATTACAACCTTTTTCTCTCAACACAAGGGCTGCACAGGGTTTCCCAGATGGCAGTAGTATGCGCCACTGCTGCGTAGTACAGTCGGAGTCCAGAATGAAGCACGTGATAGCTACGAAATTGCTCCTCCTCCGTGTCGAATGAGGGGAAAACAAAATTCGCAATGTCGAGCGCTACGGGTTGTAGGAGTGGAAATGGTTATGGCTTTAGAGCGGGGTAATTGCGAAGGATACATCTCCTAGCTTGGTACAGGCTCGACATTGTACTTCGTGTTCTGCTTTTGTAAATACGGACACGTTCCATATATTTCCGCAAGGCGCATATTTCGCCGAACTTATTTGATATGCTCCACAAAAATAAAGTTTTTGCTGCTCTGATGAAATAAGCGTGTGTCCTAGCGCTCAAATACTGAGTAAATTGCTCAATTTCTTTTTTCCTAGGCTGTCCCTCATCGCAAGTCATGGCTATGGAAAGGAAGGCTCGAGCGTAACACGATTCATCATCAAATTTCCTCCTGGCACTCTGGTCAGTGCGCCCACTACCCACAGGGCTGCCGCCTCCGCTCCAGGGCTCTCCCCAGGGGCGTCGCCCAGCCACTGCGACGCCCGCCTGGCTCACAGTCCCGCTGCCCTTAAACGACAGGACTTGGGCACGCAGTTAAAACAGTTCGGGCATCGCACGTGCCACGCCTACATTGTTACTAGGTATAACATATCTTTATCATTTCTATCGTGAGAGTATTGCTTGTGTATCTTTACTGCAATTTCATTCGTCATTCTAATAAACGACAAGTGTAAATGCCCTTCAGACTCGTCTTTCTTTCAGTGGCCATCATAAATGTAAGACATCTATGTTGTTACTCTTAAGTTAAATGCTAATTATTACCTTAATTTTCATCTTATATTCATTTCATTCACCTGTCCTGCATCACGGCTGTTTAATTTCCATTTATGTTTCAGGATTATTTTTCCGCTGTGAAACGTAGATTCGGTGATATGACTCCGCACTATACGCGAACTATTACACGATTAACTCGTTGATTTGTTTCAGTACCTGCAGTATGATTTGCAGTAGCTTCCAAGCCCGATTTGTATACCTGTGCACCGCGACATATTTCATCGCACTCTACTGCAATTTCATACGGTCGCACTCTCTTCAACGTAACGCCGTCAGGAACCGTACAGAATGAGCAACAGTGGGGATTTTTACGTCGTCGAATCTCTTTCGGAATGTATTCATTTCCCGCGGTAGCTCAACAAGCAACTTTACAAACTAATCTAACCTGACTTACGGGATGTATTACGGAGGCTGCAGTTGAAAGGGAACACGAGGACCCCACTAGTGCGTTTACTGAGGCTGAATACGCCGTAGGCGGGGAGCCATCTAGGGTGTACTTCCCCAAACAACCTGCACTACTACCAAAATTTTTTAATAAAGGAAAAAGATTCCAACACGGAAGCGGCTCTGACACTGCCGCAGTAGCTCATGGCGTCTCGTGTGCTCCGCTGTCTGCGAGTCGTTTCTCGTTTGCTATTATACGAGGCGGAGAATTTTAAGCTTTTGGATGGTTTGATGTATTCTGATATGTTCCGAGTGGCGCAAGTCTTTACTACGAGTCAACTCTCGAGGTAAACAAGATAACCGTGTCTGGTCTCAGTCTGTAGTGTTCTCATCTGTGCAATAGTGAATCCTGTTGCTGCCAACTTGAGTAGTAGTGCGACGTATCGACTACTGGATGAGTTACAGAGTGACGAGACGGCGGTTATCTCTGACACTGCTGCGAAATGGTCGCACTGCAAAATGTGGCATTTTCTTGATGTTGCTGGTGTCATTGCCAGCAGAAGTTATTGCTAGTTTGGAGTAGTTGTAGATTGGCTCTCTCCGCAGGGTTAGTGGGCATACGAACGTCTTTGGTGGTGGTGGTGGTGGTGGTGGTGGTGGTGGGGAGGGGGGGGGGGGTGAAGCACTGCGCATCAGCCGTTACACAACGATCGTTCCTCGGACTAAGGAGGTAAACGTTGCGGCACATACGTCTAGAAGGTGTGCACTGTCCAGACACCCTGGTGGCAGTAAACGGATTCTGCACGTGTAACAGTGAGATGTGGTAACCGTGAAGGGTGGCCGCTCCGTGGTGACAGTACCTTTGATGGCGGGCAGCTTCTGCAGCTCGCGGTCCTTGCTGATGTTGAACCGCGACGAGCTCTGGCGCTTCTCCTTCTTGACGTGCTGCGGCCCCGGGTACTTGATCTTGTTGATCTGCGTGGGCGGCGGCGGCGGCGGCGCGCTCCCGCCGGGGGACAGCTGCTGCTGCTGCTGCTGCTGCTGCATCTGCTGCGAGGCAGGCTGCAGCAGCGCCGGCGCCGGCGGCTGCGTCGTCACCGAGTTGCTGCCCGTCTTGGCCACCTGTGGACAGCGAGTCGCGGCTTCAGTTTCGGCAGCCCAGGCCTTCTGCCTTCTGCCTCGCGCGCAAACCGCTCACCTATCCTATCGCAACAGCAGCGCGGGATCTGCCGAGCAGGCGACGCCACGTGACGGAAGCAGAGGAATAGCGAGAAATTCTTTGCTCTAGCTGCTCCCGCCAAAGCAACAGTGTCGGGGAGGAGCTGGGGTTGGAGAGAGAGAGAGAGAGAGAGAGAGAGAGAGAGAGAGAGAGAGAGAGAGAAGAGGGGGGGGACGGTGGTATGATAAAAAAAAGGTACAGAAACGCGGAGCAATCACTTCCACAGCCTACCTAAATAGTATGGGCCTTTTTATGTATTTCGCATACGAGCGGAGGATGAATGGCTCCAAATAACATTTTTTTAATCACTTCTCTATGAAATTTACTTCTCAGTCTGCCGAATGTTAAGAACTCAGGTATCTGTAACCAGTAAGACAACGACCAAGTTTAAGTACCACCTTGTGGTTTGACAGCATTTTCGAAACTTTTGTTTACGGAGAGAGATTCTGGTTCACACCCTGCAACTCTTCGCGTCGTTCTCGTCTGGCACAGTCCACCAAACAGTAAGGAGCAACATATTTGTCGGCTCTGCTCGGCTATTAACACAGTCACACACAGCGTACCAGAGTCACAGTATTCCTTCCCTAGTAAGACCTGCCTGCAATCACTGCTCTCGGACTGATGCTCGTCACTCCCAGCAGTCTTCCTACGATGCTTCGCTTCTATCAATGCGGTTACAAATATTTAAACTGAATGATGCGCAAGCTTCACCAGGAGTTGCTCTATCGGTTATGCGCATTTAAAATTTAAATACACCTCCTTTATAATGACTACCAAACGACGTTTAACGATGACAAACTCTGTCGTTTGAAATACAGATTAGTCTTTATGTTGATTTCGTCTACAGATCCCAACCACACCACTCCCCCAACCCATCACGAATCGTGGACTTCGCCAAGGGAGGTGACTTGCGTGCCTTAACGATATAAGTAGCCGTACCGCAGACGCGACCACAATGTTGGTTTACCTGTGGAGACACGAGACAAACCCGTGGTTCCTGAAGAAAGACCTCCAACCTTTTCAGTAGTTGCAGCGCCAACACACTGGAAGACTGACTCATCTGGCCTTGTTAACGTCAACCAAAACGGCATTGCTGTGGTGGTACTGCGAACGTCTGAAAGCAAGGCGGAAACTTCAGCCGTCACCCGAGGGCATGCAGCTCTACTGCGTCCTTAAAACGATAATAGCATCCTCTCGGGTAAAACATTTTGCAGGAAAAATAGCCCCCCCCCCCCATTCGGATATCCGGGAATAGACTACTCGGGAAGATGTGGTCGACAGGAAAAACTGGACTGGTTCTCTACTGGTAGGAGCGTGTAAAGATTCCTTAATCGCGCGGGTAGATTAGATAGCTTAAAGTCGTGAATGGCTAGAGTGAAGTTACATATGGAGGGAACTAGTGAAGTTCAGTGTGTGAAGAAATACGACTTCTCGTCAGCTGACTAAAGGGTTCCAAATACAAGATCATATAGGCGTAATGCAACAGTAGCCTAATGACTAATAAAATAGAAATGTTGGTAAGATACTATGAAAAATATAGTGATCGCATTACCATAGCCAAAACAGGAACGAATAGACATAATACTAATTATGTCCATAAGCGATTACAATGTGATGAGCACAGCATGTAAATTACCTTACTGATACCTGCACACTGTTAAGTAATTATAGCAGCCAACATTCCACAACAAAACGGTATATTTTGTAGCGTTACTTACTGTTATTCTCTGCCGTACACAGTTTTTTTTAAAATTGTATATCTACACGATTCCTCCGTGGTTTTCACATCGCACGCTACATCGTAGACGTTCAGTGTGTGATCGCGCCGTATCGGTTGCCTATGCCATCTGGTTGGTGGTGACAACTGTTCTCCTCGCCACTGCACGTCTGTCTACAGTTGGGCACTAGGCTTTGTACGTGTCTCGCCTGTCACCAATACCTCGTGTTCCCACTGCTGTTTGGCCCGCTCTTGTACTTCTTTGGCGTATTGATGCAACGACTGACCACTGTGCATGTAACTGTTCTGCGGCATTTCATGTTGCAGTTCTTACTTTTCTTTATAACACAGCTATCTTCCGAAGGCGATGTACCAATACATGTCAATACATTACATTGCGACAGAGACTTTACACGATTCGTTAAAAAATCGGTACTTCGATTAAGCATGCGTGTTATTGAACACTGCATTTTACATTCTTCTTCAAAATAAAATTCAAAATTTTCCCTAAATTGCATTGGTGCATGCAATGAAGCACTCTCTCTTTTGCAAAATTGCCGTACACTTTCCGGTATACATTCTAAAAAAACACAACCTGAGTCTCATCTACTGATTCAAGATCAGAGGTTATGTGTAACGAAGTTATAGCTTTCACATTATGTACTGCATTTTCTGCGCTGGTTTCAATAGGTTTAGGCAAAATTGTAATTTTAGATATTATACGGGGTGATTCCGTGGTGATAGAAACTTTCGAAAATAGTGAGGAAGGGTAAGTACTATCAGCTTGAAGTAGAGGACCGTGGCAGGCGGAAATCGTTCTGACGTCTCTGGCGGCAGACCACCCCTGCTGCAGGCTCTTCCCTTTCTGTATTTTGGGAGCAGGCGTTATGGATCGAAACAAGAAAAAACTGTCCAGTAAACTTGGGCTCTATAATCGTTACTTTAAGAGTTATGAGCACTTTCTCATACTCGTTGCTAGTAAACAAGTGCTCATATCTCTAAAGGTATGCAGTGTAGAGACCACGAGTGTGAAACTAACACACAAAATAACACCGGAGTAACACGGGAACAGGTGGTGCCGTAATCTCCTGGCACATTATATGCTGCTTCACCAGGTCTCCACCACATTCCAGTGAGCATTAGATAGCTTCAGTTAATGTTTATTAGTGGAAACGTGCAGCGGAAATATGCAAAATCTTGAGAATGCTGCAGAAAGATGAAGATTTTCAGTTGCAGTGCACAAAATACAGTCCACAAAGGATCTGTCGCAGGCATCAAGCGCACACAGTTCTACAACTTGGAGTCAGACCATTCCTCCATCAGCACTGAAAGCATCCATTCCTCCATCAGCACTGAAAGCATCCATTCCTCCATCAGCACTGAAAGCATCCATTCCTCCATCAGCACTGAAAGCATCGCCAGCCTAAGAAAATAAGCTGGACAGTCCCTTAGCTAACGTGGCTCGAGACGAACGAGAACGTCCAACGACTGACAGCGGTAAGTCCGTGAATGATGTGTCATACTCCTTAAGCAAATTTCCCCAAAGATCAAACAAGAATGTAGAGACCGAGACTCGCGGATACGCTCTGGGGCGCCGATGGGGGCCGACGCACCTACTTACAGACGGATTCGTCGTCGTATTTTCCTTCATTCTACACGCAAGCACGCGGCCAAAGCAGCGAACAGACGGAAGGGTCAGTTGAGCACGGAACTCCAGTGAAGAGCTACGGTAAGGGAAGGCGCAGCTAGCTCTGAGGAACCTCCAGGTGCAAAACTACTGTAAGATACTGCAGTGCTTGTGTTATTCCGAATTACGATCCTTAATTCCTTCGGACGGGGACGCGTGTCCGAAGGAACAGGCACTGCGACGACTACGGACGTCACGAAATACCTGCAATCTATTCGCAGTTCCGAATACAGATAACAACCATCTGTGCAATGGAATGACGGCATGAAAATTTGTACGGACCGGGACACTTAGGGTTTTGGCCCACCCTTCGCCTTGACGAAATCTTCCACTCTTGCAGGCATACGTTCGATCAGGTGCTGGAAAGTTTCTTGAGGAATGCCAGCCCATTCTTCGCGGAGCGTTGCACTGTGGAGAGGTAGCGATGTCGGTCTGTGAGGCCTGGCACGAAGTCGGCGTTCCAAAACATCCCAAAGGTGTTCTACAGGATTCCGGTCAGGACTCTGTGCAGGCCAGTCCATTACAGGGATGTTATTGTCGAGTAACCACTCCGCCAGAGGCCGTGCATTATGAACATGTGATCGATTGTGTTGAAAGATGCGATCGCCTTCCTCGAATTGCTCTTCAACAGTGGGAAGCAAGAAGGCGCTTAAAACATCGATGTAGGCCTCTGCTGTGATAGTGCCAAAGCCCCTTCCATGAAAAACACGACCAAGCCGTAACACCAGAGCCCGCGGGTCTTACTCTCGGCACTACACACGCTGGCACATGACGTTTCAACAGGCATTCGCCATACCCACTCTCTGCTATCGGATCGCCACATTGTGTACCATGACTCTTCACTCCACGCAACGTTTCTCCACTGTTCAATCGTCCAATGTTTACGCTCCTTACACCAAGCGAGGCGTCGTTTGGCATTTACCGACTTGATGTGTGGTTTGTGAGCAGCTGCTCGACCATGAAATCAGTTTTCTCACTCCCGCCTGTCATAGTACTTGCAGTGGATTCTGATGCAGTTTGGAATTCCTGTGTGATGGTCTGGATAGATGCGTGCCTATTACACATTACGACCCTCTTCAACTGTCGGCGGTCTCTGTCAGTCAATAGACGAGGTCGGCCTGAACGCTTTTGTGCTGTACGTGTCCCTTCACGTTTCCACTTCACTATCACATCGGAAACAGTGGACCTCGGGATCTTTAGGAATGTGGAAATCTCGCGTACAAACATATGACAAGTGACAATCATCTGACCACGTTCGAAGTCCGTGAGTTCCGCGGAGAGCCCCAGTCTGCTCTCTAATGACTACTGAGGTCGTTGATATGGAGTACCTGGCGGTAGGTGGCAGCACAATTGCACCTAATATGAAAAACGTAGGTTTTTGGTTGTTTCCGGATACTTTTGATTTCATAGTGTACATAATGGACCTACGTGTACAGGTAGTAGACACGTGGTTGACGAGATATGGAACTTTGGGTCTGGCCGCGAGTCGTGCACGGAGGATAAGCGCGAAATCTGGGTTCGAGTCCCGGTCCGGTTAAAATTTTCATTGCCGTCATTCCATTACACAGCTGATTGTTATTCATATTCGCAACCGCGAGTACATTTCATGCACAAATAGACACTAATCGCAAAGGCAACTACAGATACAAGTTGGAGTTGTGCAACACAGCTTTTAGATAGGGCTGCTCACATCAGGTACTTTCCTCCGAAGATGCGGCAGATTCAGCCCAAGAAAGCAGCTGCCGGAATAGTCTAAGCCTGGTGTTCAAGCACATTTCAGCCGCCCATAGAACACGGATTTAGTGCGTTAGTCGTACATCACAGCTTTCACTACCTAAGAGTGATTGATTACTACCAAATTTTCCACATCCTTCCATGAACACTTTCACCGCCATGTTCATCATGTTTGACGTAAATCAGTTTTTCCGTTTTCACCATGTGCATCAATTCGATCGCGAGAGTGTTCGTATTTGCATGTGGTGCATACAAGATCACATCTACGTTCAAATCGAATGTGCGTCACATCATACCGGCCAGTTCTAGCACTACTGTGATGTTGGTTTTATAGTGGCAGCAATAGGTACACGAAATTGTTACCTGTTAAAGACGTGCGGTCAGTACGTCTTCCTTGCTGGCACTGACATTTTGTTTACACATGCGGCGCTGTGTAGTGCTTGTTTTCAGTAAGATTTTGTGGATGTTCGGAGAAAAATCGATTCACAAGACGAGAGAATCCGAAAATGGTTGTAGGAATCAGGTTTATCTGATGAATCACTCTTTGCAAGCGGTAGCCATTCCTACCCAGATTGCCGTGCTTATTCCTTGAGCAGATGGTTCATCGAAAACTATCATCACAACAATGTTGAATAAGAGGGAAATGGTGGTTGGGGAAAGCAACTCAAAGGTTGTTGGTGGAAAGTGGCTGACAAGAGGGACTTCACTGTTTTGACAGCCTAACACGAACCTGAGGCTGTGGCGGTGACAAGGAGAGATGAAATGGAAAAAAAAGAAAAAAAAACACCGCAATTGTGGATTACAACGCACCCAAAGCGTTCGTTCATCTTCCACGCATCGTGTCGGTCACACAGGGGACCGGAATGCCGCCGCCGCGACCGGCCGCTCTGCCTTCGCCGCCGCTGTGAGCGGCTGCAGCCACTGTTTCCTCACACTGACGGCTGAACGGCCAGCCAGCGGCAGTGGGCGTGAAGTGGACTCAGCGAAAATCGTGCAAACAGAAAAACTTGTCCAACAGGTGAGGAAGTGCAACTTCTTGTGCGATACAGGCGATGCCGATTACAAGGATACTTCAAAGAAGGACGAAGCGTGCACTGATGTAGGTGCTAGACTGGTCCAAAAATAAAAATATTTCTGCAAAACTTTTAATTTTCATACGTGCCATATGCTACATCAAATGCATTAGAGTACAGTATTAAGAACTGAAAATCAGTTAGTGCATATTACGTATACCACATCTTACAGTTATTACAGCAACTACGTAAGCAACCGCGTGATCAAAACAGAAAACAAAGCGTAGAAAATTAAATTCAAGCGAAAATCAATTGCCTAGCCTCTTCTGGTATTTCTGATGTCAGCGAATTATTTCCGTGATTGTTTCTAACGCTAACAACCAAAGATGTTACTCCACGTACTTGTTCTATAATACAATTTAAAGCAATACCAGCCGGCCGGTGTGGCCGTGAGGTTAAAGGCGCTTCAGTCTGGAACCGCGTGACCGCTACGGTCGCAGGTTCGAATCCTGCCTCGGGCATGGATGTGTGTGATGTCCTTAGGTTAGTTAGGTTTAATTAGTTCTAAGTTCTAGGCGACTGATGACCTCAGAAGTTAGGTCGCATAGTGCTCAGAGCCATTTGAACCACTTTTAAACCAATACCTCCTATCTTATGAGAAATTGTATGCTTAACGCATGCAGTCAGTAAGGTGTCTACCTACTCGTTAAAGCTAAATAAAGCTCCAGGGTCCGACGTTAATACCCATCAAATTCTATACTGCGACTGCGTTAGCCACTCTGTTAACTATAATCTGTCGTTCATCCCTCGAACAAAGAACCGTGCCCAGGAGGTGGAAGAAAGCATAGCCCACATCTATCTACAAGAAGGGTAGCAGAAGTGATCCACAGAACTACCGTCCAATATCCTTCATATACATTTGTTGTTGTGTCTTAGAACACGTTCTGAGGTCAAACATGAAGAATCTCACCGAAAATGACCAGCTCTATGCCAATCAGCACGGATTTCGAAAACACAGATCGTGTGAAAACCTAACTCACACTTTTCTCACACGACATATTGAAGGCAATCAGACAGGTGTAGTGTTTCTCGGTTTCCGAAAAACATACGAGCAGTACCCTGTTTATCCTTATTATATTACGATCGCATGGGGTGTCAAGTCAAAATTGTAACTGCGGTTATTGTGCAACCTGTCTTGGATTGAGTGTCACCAACAGATGTTGACGTAACTTCGGGTGTATACCAGGAACTGTGTTGAGACCCATGACGTTTATGTTGTGTATTTGTGACATTACAGACAAAATTAGTGGTCATCCACTAAGATTTCAAAGTGGTGCATACATCGGGAACTTGCTCTACATATTCAGAAGTGTCAAACTATGACTTCAAAAAACGAAAAATGTAGTAGTACATTTGCAATATCAATGAGTCACAGTTGGAATTCGCCAACTCTTACAAATACTTTGGAGTAACAGTTTGCAGGCGTTTGAAATGGAATGATCGCGTACACTCAGTCGTGGGTAAAGCAGGTGGCAGACTTCGGTTTCTTGGTAGAACACTGGGGAAGGGCAACCAGTCTACAAACGAGATTTTACAAATCACTCGTGCAACCCATTCTAGAATACTGATCAAGTGTGTGGGACTCTCACCAAATAGGACCAACAGGAGATATTGAACGCATACAGAGAAGGGCAGCACGAATTGTCACGGGTTTGTTCGATTCGTGGTAGAGTGTTGTGATGTTACAGAAACTGAACTGGCAGACTGCTGTAAACTGTCCCGCAAAAGTCTACTAACGAAGTTTGAAAAACTGGCTCTAAATGGTGACTCTAGGACTACATTAAAGACTCTAAATATTGTTCCCTTGTGGATAGTGTGGACTATGTTAGACTATTTACTGCACGCACAGAGGCTACATTGTGGAATTGCTGGAGTAGACTGTCTTCTTCGTAATTTTTTTTTTTCAGCAGTAGATTCAAAAATAATCCGCGATGAAGTGTGAAAAAAGTCCCTCTATTTCCACGAAATGTCAACGACTGAGCTGCAGCCTACGCCGCGCTCGGCACCAGCCCGCACCACCAGCCAACGGCCACATTTTTCACTGTAAAGCCTTCAAAACTTAATGCTACATAGTACCTGGAAACTAGGTGCCACAGTACCTATGCCCATTATCGACAGAATAGACACTTCATCGTCATGCTATAATGTGAAACTATAAGATACGCAAAAATCAACCTTTTGCGGCACTTAGTATCCTCAGAATCGACTGAGAAGTATTTTACTGTGCGGAAAACGCACAAAATCAAAAGAAGTTGTCTTTAATTTTTAAAAGACTATCTCTACCAAAAAACTAACTCCAGGTGATGACGTAGCTTTGCTTCATATAAGTACACTACTTTTTACAGCAAGAAATTCGGAGAAATCTTATTTCTCGTGTACGGCTAGCAGCCGCTCTGTGGAAACCGCTTCATGTGTGGCGTCCCTCACCTTTGAAGACCGCTGCGGAATGACCGCCTTCCGTCCGACCAGGCCTTTATAGCGGTCTGCTGCTACGGGGCGTTGTTTTCCCCTCGATTAAGAAGACTGTTGAAGACAGCACGAGCAAGGACGATGCACAGTGGCCAACTCGTGGTGGGAACGCAGCAGTCACACGAGATAAAAATTTCGAAATATTTATTTGGATCTCTGTGGTCACAGGAAAGTTACAGGGCAAGATAATCGGCTAACCATAAATTGAGGCCACACACGAAAAAAATAAGCAACGATACGAACATCTACATCTACATGGATACTCTGCAAATCACATGCAGGTGCCTGCCAGAGGGTTTGTCGAACCACCTTCACAATTCTCTATTATTCCAATCTCGTATAGCGCGCGGAAAGAAAATGAACACTATATCTTTCCGTACGAGCTCTGATTTCCCTTATTTTATCCTGGTGATCGTTCCTCCCTATGTAGGTCCGTGTCAACAAAGTATTTTCGCATTCGGAGGAGAAAGTTGGTGATTGGAATTTCGTAAGAATATTCCGTCGCAACGAAAAACGCCTTTCTTTTAATGATGTCCAGCCCAAATCCTGTATCATTTCTGTGACACTCTCTCCCGTATTTCGCGATGATACAAAACGTGCTGCTCTTCTTTGAACTTTTTCGATGTACTCCGTCAGTCCTTTCTGGTAAGGATCCCACACCGCGCAGCAGTATTCTAAAACAGGACGGACAAGCGTAGTGTAGGCAGTCTCCTTAGTAGGTCTGTTACTTTTTCTATGTGTCCTGGCAATAAAACGCAGTCTTTGGTTAGCCTTCCCCCACAACATTTTCTGTGTGTTCCTTCCAATTTAAGTTGTCCGTAACTGCAATACCTAGGTGTTTAGTTGAATTTACGGCTTTTAGATTATACTGATTTATCGTGTAACCGAAGTTCAACGAGTTCACTTTAGCACTCATGTGGATGACCTCACACTTTTCGTTATTTAGGGTCAACTGCCACTTTTCGCACGATACAGATATTTTTTCTAAATCTGTTTTGCAGTTTGTTTTGGTCTTCTGATGCCTTTATTAGTCGATAACGACAGAGTCATCTGCAAACAACCTAAGACGGCTGTTCAGATTTTCTCCCAAATCGTTTATACAGATAAGGAACAGCAAAGGGCCTATAACACTACCTTGGCGAACGCCAGAAATCATTCTGTTTTACTCGATGACTTTCGTCAATTACTACGAACTCTGATCTCTGACAGGAAATCACAAATGCAGTCATATAACAGACGACAGTCCATAACCACGCAATTTCACTACGAGCCGCTTGTGTGGTACAGTGTCAAAAGCCTTCCGGAAATCCAGAAATACGGAATCGATCTGAAATCCCTTGTCAATAGCACTCAACACTTCATGTGAATAAAGAGCTAGCTGTGTTTCACAGGAACGATGTTTTCTAAACCCATGTTGACTGTGTGTCAATAGACCGTTTTCGTCGAGGTGATTCATAATTTCGAACACAATATATGTTCTAAAATCCTGCTGCATATCGACATTAACGATATGGGCCTGTAATTTAGTGGATTACTCCTACTACCTTTCTTGAATACTGTGTGACCTGTGCAACTTTCCAGTCTTTGCGTACGGATCTTTCGTTGAGCGAACGGTTGTATATGATTGTTAAGTATGGAGCTAATGCATCAGCATCCTCCGAAAGGAACCTAATTAGTATATAGTCTGGACCAGAAGACTTGCTTTTATTAAGTGATTTAAGTTGCTTCACTACTCTGAGGATATTTACTTCTACGTTTCTCGGCAGCTATTCTTGATTAGAATTCTGTAATATTTACTTCGTCGTCTTCTGTGAAGCCATTTCGGAAGGGTGTGTTTAGTAACTCTGCTTTGGCAGCACTGTCTTCGATAGTATCTCCATTGCTATCGTGCAGAGAAGGCATTGATTGTTTCTCGCCGCTAATATATTTCACATACAACCAGAATCTCTTTGGATTTTCTGCCAGGTTTGGAGACAAAAGTTTCGTCGTGGAAATTGTTATAGGCATCTCGCATTTAAGTCCGCGCTAAATTTCGAGCTGCTGTGAAAGATCGCCAACCTCGGGGATTTTGCGTCTGTTTAAATTTGGCATGTTTGTTTCGTTGTTTCTGCAACAGTGTTCTAACCTGTTTTGTGTACCAACGAGGATCAGCTCGGTCGTTTGTTAATTTATTTGGTATAAATCTCTGAATTGCTGCCGACACTATTTCTTTGAATTTAAGCCACATCTGGTTTACACTTATATTATTAATTTGGAATGAGTGGAGATTCCCTCTCAGGAAGGCGTCAAGTGAATTTTTACATGCTTTTTTGAATAGGTATATTTTTCGCTTATTTTTCGATGATTTGAGGATTACAGTATTCAATCTCGCTACAAGAACCCTGTGTTCACTAATCCCTGAATCGGTTTTGATGCTCTTTATTAACTCAAGATTATTTGTTGCTAAGAGGTCAAGTGTGTTTTCACAACCGTTTACTATTCGCGTGGGCTCGTGAACTAACTGCTCGATCGAAATAATTTTCAGAGAATGCGTTTAGCACAATTTCGGATGATATTTTATGCGTACCTCCGGAATTAAGCATGTATTGTCGCCAACATATCGAGGATAGACTAAAGTTGCCACCAACTATTATCGTATGAGTGGGGTACGTGTTTGAAATCAGACTCAAGTTTTCTTTGAACCTTTCAGCAACTGTATCATCTGAATTGGGAGGTCGGTAAAATGATCCAATTATTATTTTATTCCGGTTGCCAACAATGACCTCTGCCCATACTAAAACAACAACGACTGTGACTTATTACAGCCGGTCACGAGAGCGACAGACCGGAAGGCGAGAGCAGGCTGTTGCAAATGAAATGGGTGGAAGCGACGCAAGCCAGGCGAGCTGAAGAAACGAGGCGGCGCATAAACGGGAGGCGGCGTCTGTCGAAGGCGAGCGTCATTTCGCAGACCTGGGTAAATGGAAATGCAGGGCGCATACAGTGGGACAACAGGGGGAGGGTGGGTTAGAGAGGGGCGCGGGCATATCACGAAAACGCCAGCTGTCGCAGAATAAAAAGAGGCGAAACTTTGTAGTCGTTGGTCGTACTGTATTATTGAAAAATGCTAAAGGCCAAGTCTCTATTACATTTAACTGATTTGGACTGAAGCCTTAACGTTCGTCAGAGACTTAACGATGCATTGCTCATAATACGATTTTGCGAGAATACAGTCCGACCTACCTTGCAGGAAATAATTAACTTCTTGTTTGTAGTTGGTGTTAGTCTTTATTTGTTACTGCAGAAGCGAAATTAGTTACAGTGGAGCGTTTTTAATTCAGTCTGAACATAGGTGAAGAGTGGAGTAGGTTTATTCCTTGGGCATTAAGCTCTGAGATAAAGGCGCCGATTCAGTGAGTACTACGGTCGTCGCGCATCACTAACCCCCCCCCCCCCCCACTTTATTTGGAGTGATCAGCATGCACACAAATTGGGGGTGGAAAATAAGAAACAGATAAATGGAGAAAAATTCAAAGCTATCAACTACGCAATTTTTACATCGCGCTCTCGCGTTGGCCCTTTCAGGTACGGCTTAGCGCTTCTTACAAGAAAAACTCTTCGTCGCACTCTCCTCACATTCAGTTGTAAGGTGGTTCAGTGGGCAGCTCGTCAAAAACTGAACACAGGTCAAGCATGAGAACAGGAAGAAGGCAGGAGGTGTACTGAATTGTGAAAGAAAGCGGAACAGAAACAGTCAAAGGTCGAAGAACAAGAAGGGCAATAAAGAGCGGCCCGAGACAGCAACGGCGTCGTGGGTGGGTGGGTGAGTGGTCATGCTGTTGGACTGCCAAGCGGCCGACCCGTGCAATGTACTTTTTTTTCCCTCCACAACATTGCTAACTACCCCTCCACAACATCGTTAACTACCCGTCCGGTAATTGAAATGTTTGTTCTCTTTCTGTGGTCTTGGCACTTGTCATACTAAACACTGGATATACAATACGATTCACATGGTAAGAATACGTTACCGTCACAAGTAAATGTGATGAATAGTGAGAGCAGGCGAGATACCACAACGAATAAACGGGTGTGAACTTTGTCCTACAACAAACGAATTCAATAGTCAAGATTTCCAAAACGGAAGCCAACTTCAAAAACTTACGTTTTGGGAGAGCACACAGAAACTGTGATGGTGAAACCGTTGCGTTCATTTGTTGCAGCGTATGTGACAAACTATTATGTTTTCATCATTACCTTGGGAGTGATCACGAACATGTATATCGGGCATAGAGGCAATCTCACTCACTGAACAGTCGCACAGTCGATAAGAGATTTCTAATATACGGTACACGTACCATCACTAAAGCCGTGTATGACACATCACACGTGTTTTCCGGTGGAGGATCCGGTTGACTTGTCGCCATGTCATCAAACGTTTGCGTTTCCCAGTCGAAAGCCACTTCCCTTCGGCTACTGATAAGAGTAGTTGTGCAGAATGAACTGCCATTACACCTCGCTGATGCTAACGGACGTTACATCAAGACACAAACTCGAGTTTCAATAAAACGGACAGCAGGGGGGGGGGGGCACGAAGGAGGTTTCAACACGGGTCGCTCACTTGGCAGTCAAATATCGTGACCACTTGCCCGCAACCACCTTGGCCTTTCCGACTGTCTATATTGCACTTCTTGTCCTTGGACCGTCACTCTTTCTACTTTGCTTCTTTTTTTCATAGTTCAGTACACCTTCTTCGTGTTTTTATCCTCGATCTGTGTTTACTTTTCGACGGGCTGTCCGCTGAGCCCTCTTACCACTAAATCTGAAGGGGATTCGACTGGAAGTTTCCTTTTCCAGTCCTCCAGAAACAACACACTAACGAATGTTCAGCGCTACTGTCTCGCGGAAACGTCAGGAAAGTTTTTTAACGTTTCGCCCAACGGGCAACGGCCAGCAGAGATGTAAACTGCCTCCTTTGCGCCGACAGATAACCATTCACTCGATGCCGCTCTACGTGAAGCAGCAAGTTTTAATTTACATTTATCGTTGCGTCGCAGAATTATTTACAATTATTTTAATTGCAATTTATAATAGATATGTTGATACTATATTTAACACAGGGGATCGCAAATACTCAACTACCGAGGAATTTTTCTTATAAACACATTAATTAGAATTATTGGGAAAATAATTAAAAATAAGCTGGAAATAAATTTTAGAACCCGGGAAGAGCAATGTGGCTTCACAGTTGGTAGATCATATGTAGATGATATTTTCACATTGCGACAGATCTTAGAGAAACATAGTGGAAAATCAAAAACATAGGAGTAATTTTCATAGATTTAGAAAAAGCATGTGATACTGTCCCGAGAAAACTACTTTGGAGAGCATTACATTTGGAAAACATAAAGGGTCCTTTAATTAAAGTAATACTAAAAATGTATAACAATAACGTATGTCAAGAAATTTAGAACAAGCAATAGTCTCTTATAAGGTTGTCCCAAGTCACCAACATTATTTAAAATCTATACAGATATCAGTCTTAAGACATGGTCTCGTAAATGCAATGGGATGGAGCTAGAAATTAAAAATGGAACTTATTTACATCACCTACTATTTTCTGACGATCAATCAGTTACAGCACAAGACGGGAAGGGTGCAAACTATATGTGTTATCAATTAGCAATGAAATACAGGAACTGGGGATTCAATATTAGTTACCAGAAAACAGAATAGCTCACTAATGATGCGGGTGACTTATACATAAGGGGGAAGAAAATTACGATCAGTACTTTTCGTTATTTGGGATCCATTTTTGAGTAACAGGTTGGAAGGCTGGTTGGTTTAAAAGAGGGGGGGGGGGGGGGACCAAACTGCTAGGTCATCTGTACCTTGTTCCGAATAAACCAATGCCGCAAGGGCGAGACTGAAAACACAAAACGGAGAGAAATGAAAAACCACACGAACGACGGAAGGGCAACAAACACAAATGTAAAAATGGGGAGAAGAAAAGTACAGAAACGCAGAAAACAGGCAGAAGAGATTAAAACGACAAAACAGATTACCATGGCTGGCTGATCATGGGAATAAAAAGGAGAAGCCAGCCACTTTTCAACACATTAAAACCTCCACCCTAGAAGCACTAGTGTGGAGAACACAGAGGGACAAAGGACATACGCTAAAACTTAGATCAAATGATAAAACCCAACCTCACGAATAAAACAAACTAAATCAACCGATGAGGCACTGTCACATAAAATTAGCGGCAACGAGTACAGTAACCGAAGATTTCGGCGCAGGGCAGTCGAAGTGGAGGGTGCGCCAGAATGTGGGCCACTGTCAACCGGGCGCCGAATCGACACTGAGGCGGGCCTTCACGGCGCAGGAGGTAGCCGTGGGTCCACCCCAAGCGTGGCCAATGAGGAGCCGGCAGAGAAGCGCAGAGTCCCTGCGACAGGCCCGCATGGAGGACTGCCACACATTCGTAGTCTCCCTAATGGCACGCAGTTTGTTGTGCGTACTGAGACTATGCCATTCCGTCTCTCAAAGCCGAAAAAACTGGCGGCGTAAAAACTAACGCAGATCAGTTATTGGAATGCCGATCTCCATAAGCGGTTTCCGTGTAGCCTGTTTGCCCAGCCTGTGAGCAAGTTCGTTGCTTGGAATTCCGACGTGTCCTGGGGTCCAGACAAACACCACTGAACGACCGGACCGTTCCAGGGCACATATGGACTCCTGGATGGTCGCTACCAAAGGATGACGACAGCTTGTAGGCTGCTCAAGCAGTCAGTACACAGAAGAAACGACATCCCAGGGCATGAATGGTTGTGCTCAAGACCAATGGACATAACAACCAGCTCAGCAGTGAAAAAACTGAAGCCATCGGACAAGGAATGTCTTCAATATCTTCTCCATGGGCATAAGCGAAGCCGACGTGACCATCAGTCATCGAGCCGTCGGTGTAAACCACTTCATGGCCTCGGAACACGTCAAGAATCGAGAGGAAGTGACAGCAGAGAGCCGCGCGGTCAACTGTCCTTTGGGCCATGTGAAAGGGTCCAGGCGAGGCCGCGGCCGAGGTCTACACCAGGGAGGTGTACGCGAATGGACCTCGAGTATATGAAGTAAAGGAAGGAGGACTCCAGTTCAGACAGAAGGGATCGGACGCAAACTGCAACTGTTAAGCCCTGACCTGGGCCGCCCATGCGGGAGATGAACCGCCGTCGGTGGGAAAATGAGACGGTAATTCGGGTGCGCAGGAGAACTACGAAAGCTTACAACGTAACTGGCGAACAGTCGCGCACGCCTGACCTGCAATGGAGGGACTCCAGCCTCCGGCAGGACGCTGGTCACCGGACTCGTCGTAAAAGGTCCCGTCGCTAGTCGAACACCACAGCGGTGCACTGGGTCGAGTAAACGCAACGCCGATGGCGCCGCCGAACCGTAAACCAGACTCACAGAGTCAATGCGGGATTGAACAAGCGCACTGTAAAGCTTCACCAGCGTCGAACGATCTGCACCCTATTTGGTGTTACTCAGGCGATGGAGGGCTTTGAGTTGCTGTCAACACTTCCGATTAAGCTGACGAAGGTGAGGAGGCCAAGCCAATCGGGCGTCGATAACAAAGTCCTCAGAATCGATGTGTCTACTACAGTGAGGGGATCGTCATGAAGGTGAAGATCTGGTTCCAGATGAACGGTACGACGCCGATAGAAGGGTATAATACACGACTTTGCGGCCGAAAACTGGAAGCCGTGGTATAGAGCCCATGACTGCGCTTTGTGGATGGCTCCCTGTAGGCGTCGCTCAGCAACACCAGTACTGGTGGAGCAGTATGAAATGAAGAAGTCGTCTGTATACAGAGAGGGGGAGACGGACGGCTCTACAGCTGCTGCTGGACCGTTTAAGGCCACTAAAAATAGAGATACGCTCAATACAGAAGCCCTGCAGGACCCCATTCTCCTAGATATGGGAGTAACGAAGGGATGCACCAACTTGGACACGGAAAGTACGAAGCAACAGGAAATTTTGGATAACAATCGGGGGCGGAGACACCACTTGTATAGTGTGGCAAGCATATGATGCCGCCATGCGGTGTCATACGCTTTTAGTAAATAAAAAAAGACGGCAACAAGGTGTTGGCACCTGGAAGAGGCTGTTCGGATGGCAAGCGCGAGGGGCACAATATCAGTGGTAGAGCGACCCAGGCGGAAACCGCCCTGGCACGGAGCCAGTAGGCCACGTGACGTCAAGACCCAACCCAACCGCCGACAAAGCGTATGTTCCAGCAGCTTACAAAGAACGTTGGTGAGGCTGATGAGCCGATGGCTATCCACAAAGAGCGGGTTTTTGCCTGGTTTGAGCACCGGTATGATGGCGCTCTCCCGCCATTGCGATGGAAAGGCGCCATCGCACCAGATCCGGTTGAAGATGACGAGGAGATGTCGCTAGTAGTCAGAAGAGAGATGTTTAATCATCTGACTGTGGATCCGATCTGGGCCAGGAGCTATGTCAGGGCAATGTGCAAGGGCAATGAGGAGCTCCGACTCTGTAAATAGGGCGTCATAGGCTTCACTGTGGCGTATGGTGAACGGGAGGACTTTCCCTTCCATACGCCGTTTTAGAGTGCGAAAGACTGGGGGATAATTCTCTGACACAAAGGCGCTAGCATAGAGCTCAGCAACCGCATTTACGTCGGTTGATAATACGCTATTGATGTTAACACCGGGAACAACTGTTGGGGTCTGGTACCCAAAAACTCACTTGATCTTTGCCCAGACTTGGGAAGGTGACGTATGGCACCCAATGGTCGACACGTACCTCTCCCAACACTCCCGTCTCGGTCTTTTTATAAGCTGGCGAATGCTGGCAGAGATCCTTTTAAAGGCTACGAGGTGCTGTATTTAAGAGGCAGAGGTCGAGTTGTGACAGTAAATGTTCGGCATCTCTGCCTCGGTCAGTAAGCACGGTGCCACCCCACAAGGTGTTACGAGTGTTAAAATCTCCCAGAAGTAGGAAAGGTTTACGGATTTGATCAATCAGTGCAGCCAATGCGTTCAGGGGTATTGCATCATCTGGAGGATGATATACGTTGCAGACAGTTGTTTCCTGCGTCGTCCTTATCCTGACAGCCACAGCTTCAAGAGGGGTTCGAAGGGGCACAGGTTCACTGCATACTGAGTTCAGGACATAGACACAAACTCCACCTGACACTATTATAGTTGCTACAGTTCTTGTAATTCCCCTATAGACGCAAAGGACAGGGGTTCGCATTGCCGGGAACCAAGTTTCCTGGAGGGCAATGCAGAAAGCAGGTGTAAAGCTTAACAGCTGCAGTAGTTCAGCCAGGTTGTGGAAATGACGTTATCGAGAGGCTGGGAAGGCATGAAGCACGCAAGGAAGCCGATTATGCCTCAGGGTCGCCTGCTGCCAGCGACTGAGTATTTGTAGCCATTTCTATGGTGGATGAGGCATGAGTGAGATCCAGATCTGCAGGGGTCGGTAAGATCTCCACTGCATCGTCAGATGCAGAACTGATAGGGAGTGGAGGTGTTGGGGCCACCAGAGGGTCCTGTTTCTTAGCAGACTTCTTTGTAGTTTGCTTGCTCTCTCGCTTCTCTTTAGGAGCTTGCTGGGAAGACTTCTTCGAAGCAGCTTCAGGCACAGAGGAAGACCGTGAAGCTCTTCGTCCAGGAGCTTTTGGCTCGAGCCACTGGGGAGTGTCCGCCGTAGCATTAGTGGACCCCTTCGACAGGAGAGGAGCCGGAGGGGGCTGTTGCTTCTCCAGCAGGGGGGAGGGGACCAATGTCCTCTGTGTTTGGGGAGGGCCTTGCTCCCGAAGCAGGTGCTTTGGGAGCAACAGAGGGAGATTTGCCCCCTACCACCAATGTGGCGGATGTATTCTGGTGGTCCAGAGGGCCCAATGTTCGTGGCACAGAGTGAGCAACCACTGGCACTTGGGACGGCGATGGTTACGTGGCTGCAGCATATGTCGACGTCAACCGAATGCGGTGCAATCTTCCAAATTTACGTTTAGCCTCTGTAAGTCAACCGGTCCAGAGTCTTGTACTCCATGATTTTCCCCTCCTTTTGGAGTACTGGGCAGTCTGGAGAGCAGTGGGAGTGGTGCTCTCCACAGCTGATGCAAGTGAGAGAAGGCGCACGTGGAGTATCTGGGTGCAGCGGACGTGCACAGTATCGACATGTGGCGCTGGAAGTGCAGCGGGAAGACATGTGCCCGAATTTCCAGCACTTAAAGCACCGCATAGGGAGAGGTACTTATGGTTAAACGTCACAGTGGTGAACCATCACCTTGACCTTTTCAGGCAATGAATCACCCTCGAGGGCCAAGGTGAAGACACCAGCAGCAACCCTGTTGCCTTTGGATCCCGTGTAAACGCGCCGGGTGAAACGAACACCCCGCCGTTCCTAATTGGCGCGGAGCTCGTCATCAGACTACAGGAGGAGATTCGCGATGGAAAATCATCCCATGGACCATGTGAGGCTATTATGGGGAGTGGCGGAAACAAGAACATCACCCAGCTTGTCACAGGCGGGTAACGCTCGAGATTGGGCTGGGGATGCTGTATGAATCAAGACAGCGCAGTTTCGCATCTTTGACAGCACTGTCACTCCTCCATACTTATCCCCAAGGTGTTCAACGAAAACTTGAGGCTTCGTAGGTAGAAAGGAGTCCCCATCAGTTTTGCTACAGACTAAAAACCGAGGCGAATATGGCTCTCTCCGTTCTGTAGCCCTACGTTCCTCCCATGGTCTAGCGAGGGAGGGGAACGATTTAGTATCATACCTGTCGGCACTGTATACGATCTTGCCCTTCTTGGAGAGACTGTTGGTGCCATACGACACAAGAGATGACTTAATCCACTTCATTGCGGGTCATCCGCCCTGATGCCACCCACTCCAATCAGGGGCTCTCCCCACGGGGGCCACCCAGACACATCAATGACCAACTGGCATGATGGTCGTTGCCGGGAGTCCTGATCCCCAGGAAGACAGGCATCTACTCCTTGGCATACGTGGGTAGTTCACAGGTCAGGCATCAGCAGTGCGATCCCTATGTTGTCAGGGGGCTACCACCAAATAGGTACATGACAGCCCCACCACGACAGACTGGCTACCGTGCTGGATATTGGGCGCAGAGGAATCCAGTATTATCACGGAGGCGAAAGAGGACAGGAGACAACGGAAGAGTCCTCACTCAAATAGTTGAATCGCAGGTGGAGATGCGGAGCCACGACAAGAGCTTCAGGAGATCGAATCTAAGGGCACTATGGATAACTCGTGCATCACGGAAGGCGTCCTTTCCCATATGGCCCGCACTTCTGTAGAATTTAGAAAGTGGCAGGTCAAATCATTGAATAAGACCTGAACTCATAGGGCCGACAAGTGTGAGACTCCTTTTAGTTGCCTCTTACTA
Source organism: Schistocerca americana (assembly GCF_021461395.2). Classification (NCBI taxonomy): domain Eukaryota; kingdom Metazoa; phylum Arthropoda; class Insecta; order Orthoptera; family Acrididae; genus Schistocerca; species Schistocerca americana. The sequence continues at coordinate 20,636,324 of NC_060119.1, read as the reverse complement.
CACGCAGGAATACCTCGGGCCTATTCTAACCCCCGGACCTGCAAGGGGAGCGGGGGGGGGGGGGGGGGGCGAGTAGCGGGGAAACCGAACACACACACACACACACACACACACACACACACACACACACTATATATACTGGAGAGTGTATAGTTATGTATGGGCTGGAGACCGAGTAGAAATCTGGAACACCTGACAAAAGCTGCGAACAGTATAGATGGACTTCTGGAGAAGATCAGCAAGAATTTCTAGAAAAGAGAAAGTATGAAACGACGAAATAATTAAAATTTGTTTTATTTATTTTGTACTGGATAAATTCGTTCGTCAGTTAATAAAAGTAATCCTGTCACGATGTATGCCGATGCTGCTCCAGGTGGCTCCGATTCAACTGCGAGTGGAACATACGTAACCGCTCATGCGGGTGGCGACGGTCGTTCTTTTGAAAAACAGTGGATGTTAAACGACGAGAAGTGCGGTATATTATTCTGTTCTGTATGCAAGGCAATGAGTTCCTCTAATGGGCCTTTTCCAAAGAAAACAAAAATAAGATGAAGATGTGAACAACATTCGTTGAAGTCGTGGTTTTCTTCTTGGAATAAAGCGTTACGAAGATTTGCCTGCCTTGAAAAGTCGAATTATAATATATCTTCCTGTTGAAGGAAAAAAGCAATTGATAAAGGAATGAGCGCGCACTGTTTACTGTCCAAGTCATTGGTAAGGAGGGAGAAACGAAGTCTGCAGGAGTAGCTCTGTTGGAAATGTTACCTTCACTGCGTTATCGCACGGTGCTGCAGTGGTCCCACAGATGGAAATTCATATTATAACCGTTTGTTAAGGGGAGCCGGAGCTGCCTATGCTGCCCATGTTAAAATCACTAAGTTTGAGGAACATTTATGAATAACAAACTGCCTATTGGCTTCTGTCTCGGGTTCTTCGGCAGACGTTCATCTAATGATTTTACTGACGTTTCGCCAGCACAAGTGGCTGGCATTGTCAGAGCTTCACCTTCCATTGCCGGTGGTGAACTGGAGCCGAGCTCGCGACCGCAGACTATATGTACCTGGCGCGCCAACGACCGAGGGCTTCTCCGCGGTCATTTCCGGTGCGGTTCTCCTCTTGCTACCTGCGACGGTCGTTCGCTGCAGTACGGGAAGCCAGGATCCGTTGACCTTTAGGCTTTCCTCTTTGCCGGCCGCGGTGGTCTAGTGGTTCTAGGCGCGCAGTTCGGAACCGCGGGACTGCTACGGTCGCAGGTTCGAATCCTGCCTCGGGCATGGATGTGTGTGATGTCCTTAGGTTAGTTAGGTTTAAGTAGTTCTAAGTTCTAGGGGACTGATGACCACAGCAGTTAAGTCCCATAGTGCTCAGAGCCATTTGAACCTTTCCTCTTTCTTGTTCAAACTGTTCGCGTGTTTTTGTATTTCTACAGCTTCTCTGAACAAGCGCGTGTGATAGTGCTTCTCTACAGCCAGAACTTCCGTGTCGGCGAATTTTATTACGTGGTCGGTCTCATTGAGTGCGTGCTCTGCCACGGCCGATTTCTCCACCTGCCCCAACCTACAATGTCGCTTGATCCTGGTGTTGATGGATCGTCCAGTCATTCTGCCATAAACTTTTCCGCATGTGCATGGTATACGGTATATTCCCGACATTGCAAGTGGGTCCCTTTTCTCCTTCGCCGATCTAAGACACTCTTTGATCTTCCTTGTCGGTTTGAAAATCGTCTTTACGCCATGTTTGCGCAATATACGGTCGATTCTGTCCGTCACTCTGGGAATGTATGGCAGAAAGGCCGTACCCGACATTTCTTTTTCTGGTTCCTTACTTCGCCGAGTGTTTGGCTCTGTTACACTTCTAATATAATTTTTGGAGTACCCATTGCTCCTCAGGACAGTTTCCAGGTGTTGCATTTCTCGTTTGAAGTGTTGCGGCTCACATATTCGTCCTGCTCTCGTTACGAGCGTACTAATCATGCCTCTTTTCTGGCTCGGGTGGTGGTTTGACAGTTTTGTGCAGGTATCGGTCCGTGTGTGTCGGTTTTCGATACACGTTGTGTCCCAGGTTTTCGCCGTCCCTTGTGACCAGCACATCTAGAAATGGCAGTTTCTTGTCCTTTTCTACTTCCATGGTAAATGTTATGTTGGCATGGAGGCTGTTCAAGTGTCTTAGGAAGTCACCGAGCTGTTCTTCACCATGGCTCCACACCACGAAAGTATCATCGACGTACCTGTACCACACCTTAGGTCTGCAAGTCGCGGAGTCCAGTGCATGTGCTTCGAATTGTTCCATGAAGAAGTTGGCCACCACTGGACTGAGAGGACTACCCATGGCCACGCCTTCCAGCTGTTCGTAGAAATCTCCATTCCACGTGAAATAGCTCGTGGTGAGACATGCATGGAAGAGCTTTCTGAAGTCCTGCGGGAAAATGGAACCGATGTGCTCCAGGGCGTCACTCAGTGGCACTTTCGTAAATAACGAAACAACATCAAAGCTGACCAAGATGTCGTTTGGTGCAAGTTTCAGTTTCTTCAGCTTCTCAATGACAATTTTGTATTTATGAATAAACTACCAAATAGAAAAATGATTTTTTTTTACATATAGAGTGGTTTAGTATTGCAGTTATGACAGAGGGATTTTGAAATATCTTTTCTAGTTTCCTTCCGATTATTTTTTTTTATTAATGACCCAAATTTTTTTTACAAATAATTGCTTTATAACTAAACTGAAATGAAACTACTGAACATATAGTCAAATAGCTGTGTTACAATGTAAGTTTGACCACTTGGAGTGCTGTATAAAAATTTCGTCTCTCTAGCTTGAGTGGATTTTGAGAAAATGTTCCTTATATTCGAAAAATTCTAATTTACGGGAAATGGCTATCAAAGTTTCTCAATACATTCCTGCACTATAGGATGGATTATCAGGGTCTTCTTCTTCATCCTCCAAAAGCTTCCTCTTCTGTCTTCTTTTCTGGCCTGTTGTTCCATCATACTTAATATGGCTTTCTCTTCTTTCTGCTCCTCTTATCCTTTCTCTGTCAATATTTCTTAGTGCTCGTACAGTGTTCACCCCAGCTGTAAATCCTAATGCCTTCAGAACTTCACACTGTTCCCTTGGTTGTAGGTTGCTATTGCATCATAAATGCCAAAGTGCAGTGTTTTTATGCTTACAAACACCCTTTTAGGAATCACTTTCCAAATCAAATTGTTTACGCTCTCATTAGGCTTCTGCGTCTTTCCGTGTAGACATTTGTGTAACAATTCTGGCTGTGCTAAGTCATGAAAAATTGGTTTTATTGCATTTATCACAGCTGCTGCCAAACCATGTTTGTGATCATAGTCCTTTTTTGCATTATATTTGCACCAGGAATCTTTTGGACACAGGCTGTGTTGAGGGTATTCATTGGAAGAGGCAGTATGAAGGAACAATGTCCACACTGCTTTTCGCATGTCACTAACATTACTAGTATTTTGCCTTATAGCATACCCACAGTATCTCTGTAGACGTTCAATCACCTCATCGGTAAGCCTGCCTCTCCCTCCTATTGTCTTTCCATCACTGAGCTTACTTGAACCCAAAGTTTGTTTGAGCCTTCGAAGCCGTGCACCCATACGCTTTTGCACATGCCCAATGCATTCCAACTTTTCAACTACAAATTCATTTCCATATGGTTTCAGTTCCTCTATAGTCTTGAAACCTTTGGAGTCACCATCCCCAAGGTAGTATTTGTACCTAACGTTGTATCTGGGAACTGAACGTTCAAAAATTTGTTTCACTCCATCCACTTCCATTGCTCCACTTGATCCACTAAAATTTGCCTCACAGGTTCCACTGTGCTCTCCTTTGATTTTATTTTTGCACCTACAATGTTTTGATAATATTGCAACATCTATCACTTTTGCACTATCACCACAAGTAGCAGTTACAACCCCATTCAGGGATTTATGACCCCTCTTTTGCCAGGAACCATCTAATGCCACTACCAAATCCCTAGAACCACCGTTCATTTCTACAGATTCCTCCACTGCTTCCTTCATGGTTTTCAAAGCCACATCTTCAACAGAGGATCCTACCAGTTCACAGTAGTACCCAAATTTGCTTGGAGGCGATGGCAAGTTCATAATACCACAAAACAGTTTACCAGCAGCAGACCCTTTTCCAATGGATCGAAGACCATACACAAGTCGAACATTCACATCAAACACTCTAGATCGTCCATTTTCACCAAAGACACTGGCATGTGAATTGTAGAAAGTCACTTGATACTTGCAACATGCACAGATTATCTTCATCTCACAAGCTAAACCAAAGTGCTTTGTTATCTCTAGTCCCACTCCTACACTTGAACACATTTTGCACAGAACACTTTCTTTCAGCACAGAAGATAATAATCCAATATTTAGTACTTCGTTAATATCATCACTGTCACTAACATATTCACGAAATCTGTCACTTCCACCAGTCAGCTTCTTGGATGTCACAGGGCTATGGCCGGCCATGTGTTGCTTAGCAGAAGAACGCACTGTTTCAGTAATTGTAGTACCGCAACTTGGTATTAGTGTTAATTTTCTTTTCCCTACGTTCTTCCTGTTCTTATATACACGGTTACTAAAACGTGGCATCGTAACCAGAACAACGCTTTACACCAGAAGTATAATACTACCAACAACAGGCGCAACACTGAACTAATTCGAAACGGTAAACAGCAAAGAGACGATGTTCCGCGCTCTTAGCGCTTCATTTGTCACAGAAAACAATGTAGCCAACCCTTGCACACTCGCTGTATGCGTAACAGGCCGAGAAAATCCCAAGCAGTTCGCCAGGAAGTCAGGAGAGGGTGTTAGACGCATTTCCTCTGCAGGCGTGGGGGAGGCGAGTAGAACAATAATTCAAAGTTTACATTAAAGAGGAATATTCCAATTAATTTTCGGTGGCAAAAAAAAAAAAAAAAAAAAAAAAAAAAAAAAAAAAAAAACGTAATTTTTTGGATTTGACCACCTCCGGCTCCCCTTAAAGACAGCTGCTGAAGATAACTCCGATCTGTCCTCTGGTTTCGGCGTAGACGGCTTTCGCACTACGTAACAGATGAACACTTTGATATAGTTTGTAAAATATTCCCAATACTATTGGATGACTGTTGCGACGTATGCCAACACGAGTATATTTGGATGGCTTTCGATGCGTCGTTACTGAATTTTCAAATTAATGTATTATTTTTTGGTTTCTATAATACTGAAACTATTACAGCTGAAGCATTGTTGAAAATTTTAATAGATGTATTCACTCGTTTTTCTCTATCAAACCATGGGACAATCCAAATCAAGTGGTCCAATAAAAATTAAGTTGGTTGCTTGACCATTTTTAAGTATTTTTATTTTTTTATATGTCATTTCCCTATAATTCAGAAGTTCAAAACAGTTTTTTAAAAAAATTTTACCTTTCAGCTTTACTGAATGGCGGCCATTTTCTTTTGTACGCGCGCAAAGATTTTTCAGTCTCGAGACATTAGCGAAAAATTTAATATATCTACACTCGGTTAAGTTACAGCATTGCAATTGACATGGTTGCTTTTAGAAAAGTGTCTTCTACAACATTGTCTATTACACAAAATACCCAAAAATAAATAGCGAGTCAAAATGACCTCCAAAGTTTGGTATCCAAATTTTCCAAAATTCACTTTTTAGGCCCAAAACAACAAACCAGGAGTGATTTATGAGAATCTATTTTTTCCTACAGTTATACACTACTAGCCTCATTTAGAGCAAGAACACCTACAAATGTTTCCTTAATTTATGAATTTTTGAAATTTGAAAATTTTATTTTTTTGTAAAGTTTGGGGTTAGTTATCTCAGGTGGGGCTGAATATAAAAATATGATTTTTGCACAGTAGCAACGTACTGTAAAAATTTCAACATTGATATGCATTTTTGAAAACGAGGGAAGTATTCACTAGCAGCTGCACATTGGTGAGGAAATACCAAATGATAACTACAATGTTGCACATGATTTAATTTATTATGGAGGTGAAATTCTGTATTTGACTGACTCCTTTCGGCTTTATTTTAACATACCTCTGCTATCAAATGTAATCCAGTTGTCACTATTTCCTTCTGAAGAAGTTTTTATAACCATGGTGAAAGGGCTTTAATAAACCTATTTTGCAACTGATATTGCTGTTTACTACTTCTACAAGAATACTTCATTCTACAGTTGCTGCTCCCGTCATGTACAGAATTTTAATGAACAATAGTTTGCCGTTATCGAGCGCTGCTCATCCAAAAATACCTGAAACTATTTTCACGAGTGTTCCTTTTCAACACTTGTGAACTGTGAGTTAGACCAGCCACAATGGTTTTAAAAAGCCGGCGCCACTGCCTCAGATAAATGACATTTATTGACATCGCGCCTTGCGGTGCAGGATAAAATCATTAATACGACCTGGATTTGGTTGTGATCAGTTATAACACCTTAACTGAAAGTTGTGTATTGGGAGCATATTTTAGGCCCCTTCAGTCGGTGTTCGCACCTTAATCGAACTTTAACTTTGTTGTTCTTGCGAGTCAAAGTTCAGGAGGGTGTTATGCTGGAACGTCAATCTAACAACATCGTAACATTGAACAGCAGATACACACAACCGCCTCAGAGTGGCAAAGGCAACAGCCGAAACCGGAAAGAACGCACATGATTCAGTTCTGGTTTGCTCCGAGAGTAAGAACACGGCGTCGCGCGCGTGCGAACACACACACACACACACACACACACACACACACACACACACACACACACACACAGCGCGCGCTAAGGGAGGAGGGGCAACCGGTAAGCAGTCTGACCGGTAGTCTGGTGGTGAAGTTGGCACGTGACTTTCGGGAAATGTACATTTTCTCAGAGTTCTTGATATCTCTCTCTCTCTCTCTCTCTCTCTCTCTCTCTCTCTCTCTCTCTCTCTCTCCCCATCAATCTGACCCCGAGCCTCCCCAGCAGCTGTTAACACCATAAGCCCGCTCCACGACGGCCACCACCCATCCTCTTATCGGCGAGATGACTTCCGACTACTGATGACAGGTGCTCCAATACGCTTGTGCCTTGTGAGCTGCCGGCCGCGGTGGTCTAGTGGTTCTAGGCGCGCAGTCCGGAACCGCGGGGCTGCTACGGTCGCAGGTTCGAATCCTGCCTCGGGCATGGATGTGTGTGATGTCCTTAGGTTAGTTAGGTTTAAGTAGTTCTAAGTTCTAGGGGACTGATGACCACAGAAGTTAAGTCCCATCGTGTTCAGAGCCATTTGAACCTTGTGAGCTGACGTAAATTAATTGATTTAATTGCGCGAGATAGTTGTTCTTTTACCTCCTCTGAGCAAACACGATTTAACCCCACCCTTGTTTTCCAACCTCGACAACGAACGTATGAAGGTGCGAAAGATGCTTTAATTTATTACCCACCTGAACTATTCTGTGAAAAAAATAGCGAGCCTTGCTAAATGGCACAAAATCCCAGTATGTATCGGACACAGCTATTTTCAAATCGAGTACTTAATTGTAGCAAAGGATATCAAATTAAATTTGTTGTAATACAACGTAATTATGTACACGAAAATTGCACAGGTTGACAGGAGTATTGGCTCAAATGGCTCTGAGCACTATCGGACTCAACTGCTGAGGTCATAAGTCCCCTAGAACTTAGAACTACTTAAACCTAACTAACCTAAGGACAAAACACACATCCATGCCCGAGGCAGGATTCGAACCTGCGACCGTAGCGGTCGCGCGGTTCCAGACTGTAGCGCCAGAACCGCTCGGCCACCAGCGGCCGGCACAGGAGTATTACCTGCGCAAAAAATGTAATTAAGGTTTCCTGTCAACTCTTGTGGAGTTATTCAGAATCACGAACAAACTTTTCTTTTCGCAAGTTGGCAAATAATTTTTTTACAACATTAAAATTTTCCGATTACTAGTGTTTTCTTCGCGAGATTTTGCAGAACTATTCAAATTAAGTACAGATAACTCTACATCTACGGAATAGCTATCAGGAACTCTGACGAAAGAAAGAAAGAAAAAAAATGTACATTTCTCAATAGTCGGGCGCCGACATCACGTGCCTCCCGTAAGTGAGGAGCGGCTGAGTTTTCCACGTTTTCCCACGCTGCTATGTCACGCTGTCTGAATGGGAGGGGGAGGGGGGGATGCGCTGCATTTACACGGCAGTGCAATCGCATTGCGTACCGCTTTGTTGTATATTTCACATTTTTTTTAACAACACAGATGACAAAATTAATTCCATTATTACTTAATTATTTTGGGGTGCTAAAGCATAACATAATTTTTATCTTGTACAAATTGTTGGCATCGGCATACGAACAGATGCAAACAATTTCACGGAGTTTCGCACTGAATCGTCAATTAGTTTCATGACGAAAGGAAGGAGACAGATGTGTCGATCGAAATATTTTAGCACTTTCGCAGCCTCATTATGGAGACTTCTAAACTCTGCCTGGGGAAAGCAATGCACAAGTCCAGGACAGTTTTCACGTAGAAATATTTTTCATTAAAACTCGAATTACGCTGCCGGTCAATGAATTACATATGTACTTGGACGTGGGCACTTTGAACCGAAACGGCAAATCGTGTCAAACTATCGTAATTCTTGCAAGGCCACAGTGCATTATTCAAACTTCGTGCTTTCTTTAACGCCAATTGGTTTAGGGAACAGGATTCACTCTCAGAATGTGTGCCTTTTAGAAAGCGATTTTCGTTTTGGATGCATTCCCATGAAATCAGAAAGTAGTGCCGCCTGACTTAAAACAACGTACTATGCAGTAATACACTAAGTATCCACACTATTCGTTCACTTCCACTGAAAACTGTAGCAACTGACAATGGAATAATGCGTGCGATTTTAGAAATTTTACTGTTCGTAGCACCAACTTCTTCACGTGCTCCACGATTGCAAATTTGGCATAAACTGCTTCTTGACATACAGAACAATGAATCCCGTATCTCCACCGTTGTAGTTTTTTGTTCTTTCATAGTCAACTAAATCTTTAAATTCTCCCTGCACGGTTATTGTAGTTTCGTTTCACAGCAAATGTGCAGTTCCCGTCGCTTATGTAAACTCAGAATTCTCATCCTTGTCTTCTGTATTAGCATTCATTTTAATGAATTGTAACGACAGGTCGCTAGACTGCTTTTTGTGGAACGTCCTTCGTACCACGAACATATAGCGAAGGGTAAACAGCGCCGACACTACGATTCTGTCGAACTCTCGAGTCTCGTGCCGACCGAAACATTCCGCACCGCAGTGCTAGATGAAACGTCGCGCTGTTCCGGGTACTTCCGAGCAGTGCCCAGCCGAGCCGAGCCGAGCCGAGCCGAGCCGAGCGGCAGGCCGGGCCTCGGCAGTTGGCCGCCACTCGGCTATTTGCGGCGCCGGCGTGATGTGATGCAACGCAATGGCGCCGCCTCCGCTGCTACGCCCACGGCCACCGCCTCCCCTCCCCTCCCCGTCCCATCGCGCTCTAGGCGTTATTACTCTAGCGCGTCCGCGGCAGGGACTGCTGCCAGTCTTCTTCCGCCCGGACTCGAACCCGGGCGCTCTCCTCTCCAGAGCACCAGCAGGGCGAGAATCTGATTTACTTTTTTTTTTGTCCTGTTACAATATGCACACTATGAGCTACTCTTATGTTAAAGGTCGAGTACTAAAGTTAGGAACTGTGTTTACGTTTTAAACCACTGTAACTCGCAGCGTGCAATTTACGCAGACTGTATTCGTCCCGTATTTGAGGATAAGAGCAGACTCCCGAGAAACTTTACACATCATTTCGAACCTTTTCGAAAATTTTTCTCGCTGACATCTCCCACAAAATAATGATAGGAAAATACTTTAGCGTTACTACATCTTTGCCATTCGTGCAGTAAGACTGCTGCATGTGGAATAACGTTTTAATTTATTAGATCTCTACTACTATATCTGTTCGCAACACTTTTCCATACAGTATCCATACACACCACTGAATGTATCTGCACAACAATAATATTCTACAACGGACTGTTCCACAGATATAAGGTTTTATACGTGTCAGTTTGATCCTTTAAAGTAGCTATATTCTAAAGGTGTGGATATACCATGGGCCCAATAGAGCAACACGTTGCGCAACATGTCGTTGAACAAGTACTCAAAATGTCTCGGGAACAATGTCGCGGACATTCTGCTCGCCACACTTGTCTGCGCTTACGGAAATGTCGCCCTAGGAGGTTGCGGCGACTATTGCCGCGAGTATACTTATTGCAGGTAGTTCAGAGAAAAATATTCCAAATAGAAGCTGGTTGATGCGGAATTATTTTCTACGAGGAGAAAGAAGAATTAATATTTTGAGTGATCTCCGAATATCTCCCGTATCATTTGTGAATTTTACTGTAATGTCAACATCTGAATTTGTAATTTCTTACATACATTCGGATCTTCCATACCCAAACAGGACACAATACTACAGAAGACAGTCAGCTATCGTGTCAGGCTTGCAATTCCATTAGGATACCTGTCGACTAGAGGTTCTTATGCCGCCGCCTCGTTCACTTTTCCAGTTCCAAGACAACCAAAAAGAGTAAAATAGTACCAGAAATTTGTCAATAACTGACAAATAGCACATTTATGTAAATGTGGATAAATAAAATACATGAATTAAATCTTTCATGAATGTTTTACTTAACAGAAAATTGAAAACGTGCGTGAGTGGCGTCTGGTTGTTTGTGTATGTTCGAATTTGTAAAGACACTCACCATCAAGAAGACTTTCTAGTCTGGAGCAACGTTTTTCAAGTGTTCAAAGACTCCATGCTTGCAACCTGCAACTTTACGATGTATTCTCACCACCTGAATGCTCTGAGCTGGTACTACCTGACGTTGGTTGGTGTGCGGTGCGCAGTCGACTGGCTTTCAGCGTTACAGTCAGGGCAGTATTTCCCAAACGTGCATCGATCAAAATGATGTTAAAATAATATTCAGCCAAAAGAACTTTACGTACGTCCTTTATTTCACGTAAATCTGAACCTACATATTGTCCAGACACATCAAATTCATCCCTAGCCATAATTCTGTTTTAGATAGATGCGTAACTTCATAAGCCGCCTCCGATCTATCTTCATTTGGGAGGTTCCTTTTGCGAATTTGTCATGACGGTGGTATTGAGGCCAACATTTGTGAATTGCGGTACTTGTTGAATATTAGATTGGCACTCTATTAGCACAACAGGGAGATTTCTGGACAGTAAACTGCGGTTCTTGCTGAACGGCATTTGGAGGTCTGAGAATCGTGTTCCGACTTTGTGGTCTCACAAAATTTGATAATTTAATAAAACTATACTATTATTATAAAATCAATACCAATTAATTTAAACATCTGTTGGAGACAAATCCGTAACTATTGTAATTATTCGCCTTCAGGTTCCAGCTACTGCAAGTGAATGGGAGGCTATGCAATGAAGCTATAAACTTTTATGGAATTTTCCACATCGCGTTGCATCTAAAGACCGTATACCCGTTACGATACAGGCCCCTTGGACTTATAGGGACTATAATATCTAATATTTAGCACTGTCCTTTCCGCTGTTGTGGATCCAAATTGTTTTATTTGCGTACACAGCGGTTAAAAGCAAAATCGTCTGACAGTGGAGTGTTCCAAGCTCTGGCTGATAACCAACTCAGCTGGCCAGATCTGGGGCGAATACAACAAGCTGGGACAAATATGCCTTTCCTACTAGCAGGAGACACAAAGTATGGGGACACTACGGAGTAACAAAATGTACAGACAAGATTTCCGGACTTCGTTACTTTCCTAATTTACGACGATGTGTTTGGCAAATATTAAGAAAGTGTGCTATTTGCCAAAGACCAACACAATCCAATACGTCAAAGTTTACAGAACTACACCCTGTACTAACCAAAGCTGCTCTGGAAATGGTTTCTCTGGATATCGCAGGGTCATATCCCTGAGCAGAAGTAGGTGTGAAATACATAATAGCTCTTTATGGTGTTTTCACAAAATACATCAAAATTTATGCTATCAAAACCACTACAGCCAGTAGCATCATAAGAAGAACTGGAGAGTATTATTTAAGAAGAGTAGGGAGACCCAAAGTAATATTAACAGACAACGCAGTCTGTTTCGTAGGAAGAAAATGGAAGCAATTCATGAATACACAGGGCATTAAATACATCTTGGTAAGTTTTTTCCATCCAGAAGCAAGTCCCGTGGAGAGCGTGTTTAAAAAATTCAATAGATTTATAAGGACATACGCTCATAATAAGCGTTCGCTATGGATTGGATAAGTGACTCCATTCATTCATGCAAATAGCAAACAATCTCCCCCACTCTTTCACATGTTTCACTCCTAATGAAGTGATGTTTAACAAATAAACTGACGAATGAGAATCACCCATACCAAAATTACCTACTAGAGAGTTAACTTTACAGGATAAAATCAAGCAAGCAATGATAACACTGAGGAACAGAGCAGAATACAGTAAGAGAATATACAGCAAAAGTTAAAACGAGTTACACACTTTTTTGAAGGGCAACGAGTCCTCTTGAGAGCACTTCCCGAAAAGGATCGGTACGCTAAATAAAAAATGGCAATTACTATACTCAGGGCCCTATATTATTGCAAAAATACCTTCTCCTGGAACTTCTAGGTTGGTATATGAAAGAACTGGGAGAGACAAAGATCTCCACCCTCACGAAGACTTAAAAACTTTTCACGAATAGTGACAATATCACAGCATTTCTCTCGTCATAAAATATATTTATAAGTAATGTCATAGTTTTATAAGTAAAAAATTTTTATTATTTGTGTTTTTGAATGAAATATGTATAGACTTAAGTAATTTTCTTGTTTTGTAAGCAAAGACGAACGTTTGACAAGAAGGAAGTGTAAAAACACAGCTTCACGCGAAGCGAAATGCAAACTGGAGCAGCGTACGACTCAGCTGTGCGCGCTCAACAATGCATGCTTACGTCAGTACTAGGGAAGAGACATTGACCTTGTGCAATAGCAACAGGCTAACTCACGGCGCAACCAAATAGAAATGCGAAGCTGCACAAGTATCAAACTCAATTTCAAAATAAATAATAACACGTAACAACTATATTTACTATCAGGGTACGAAAGAATACAATATTATAACAACATGCGAAGTTACGTCAATACTAAGAAATATACATTGACATTAGAATTAAAGGAAACCATTACAACGGAACATACAGGACGTGTCGGCTAACAAAAGATAGGATACCGTAGGAGATGTCAAAGTAACTTTCTTTGCAGGGTAAATGAATAAAAACAATAAAAATGCAAGTGAATAAATATAAACAAATAAGGATAAAATATGAAAAATGTCGGCGAACGAATGTGAGGACCGGGTATATGAGCTACGAAACAATTAGTTTTTAAGTGAATTATTAGTTTTTTTTTATATTGCAGCGACTAGTGCATCGACACGGCGCAGAGAGATTTACGACGGGTGTTATAAGTACCAAATGAAAAAATGGGCTACGCCTCAAAGAAATGATTTAGTTATTAGTATGTCTATGTTTGTATTTTAGTCATCAAGCAAATGAATAAGAATATACATCGTCGCAGTGCAACTACAAAACATTTACCCATACCTACTGACTACAAAGTGCACATCAACACGGAGGCATGTGACCCCAAATAAAACTAATCAATTCCTATCGCGTCACGTGTGAATATAAACGATCGCATTTCCAAGTAATTGTAAAGAGATAAGCATGAAGTAATGCAAAAACTTCTGCGTTACGAACACAAAGCTACACATAAACAAATATAAGCAACGTTATAGTAAAAAAGAAAAATGATAGTACCTGAGTAAATCGTTAATACGTTTCGTTTCCAAGAAAAAAAGAGTTCCTTGATAAGTGATTTAAGAAAGGACGTACAGCATTTCCTTGATAATCCATAAACCTGTAGAATAGTATTCCTTATTCCCTCCCCAACACAGGAGGCGGCGCCGAAGTGTGTAAGTAATTTTCTTGTTTTGTAAGCAAAGACAAACATTTGACAAGAAGGAAGCAACGCGTAATTTAGAATCCCGATGTAAATGCTATTCTCTGTTTCTCCATAGTAAAACTCTAAACTCTCAACACTGATGTATGCATGACTACAAAATAAAATTTGAATGCACTACATTCATACATAGTAACACAATGTAATGAAATAAGTTATATGTATTTATGTACGAAGGATTTTTTTTAGTTAAACTATATTAACCAGTAACTGTAATTGAAGAAGGAATTTTGTAATGTTTTAGTATTTAAGAATTTTCTACGTTTAATACGAATAATGGGTGGAGTGTCAGCTTTAGATGTAAGCCATTGTAATAGGCGCTATTATTTCAAAATATTTTTGTGTATTTTACGTGTACATCGAGCAATCTGGAAAAGATGAACTTGAAAGACTAACAAAACATCAAAGACTAAAACGATTCTCACGACGAAATATATAGTGGTATCCAAACACGTGTGCAATAGTGCAACGAAATAGTTTTGGTAATGTTACGCTACGCAACAACTGATATATTAATCATAATCAGCAAGCTACAACTGTGCAAGCATCACTTACCTCGACGTCGGGTACTGACGTGCAGTATTATTCACTCCACTGAAATTGTGGATACGACGAATAAGATTTGTTCCCATGCCGTATCAAAGGTGAATTATCTGCCACAGCATAGGTTCCGTATGTAAGATATGTATTTCATGTAGGATAATGTGTAAACAAGAAAAGCTGACCTCTCCAACCCAATATACTAAGAAAACTACGCCGATACAAAAAAGGTCATTGAACCCCTTTTCGGCAAAATTTAAATTTAAACTGTACGGGTGTATACAAAACACTGTGCGTCTCCATTGCATGTCACCGCACAGTGTGGGGGCAATTGTATAGGTACATAAGGAAAAGCCCCGACACGCTACGATAAAAGTTAAAAAACCAATGACAATAAACACTAGCGCGGCCACTGTAAGCGTCGGCAACGATATTTTGCTACGCCGGAAGGCGAATGACAAATGATGGAAAGTTTGTTCAATTTTTGTAGACGGCTCTGTCTTTAGTCCTCGTAGGGAGAAGGCGTATTTTTTGTGAGAAGTGTGTAGTAGAATTTTTGATATCTGAATAATAATTTTTATGAAAATATGAAGTGTGTGGATTCTTATTAGTGCAAAACCAGGAAAGTTTTTTATTTTCTTCTGCGCATTATGCTAACGTCATGTCAATGTAGCTGCTTGCATCTGAAGAGGAAGTCCAAAAAAATCAGTATTGTATTCACGGTCAAAAATGATAAGTACTTATGGCGGAAATAGAAGCATATAACTAAATTGCGTAAATCTCAAAGGCGTAGAGAAGGCAAAAATCGACGAAAGTTCACGCTACTACTGACTTACAATTTACAATATCCGTAAATGAAGACAAAGACAATTCATTCACATCAAAACTTATAAAAATCAAATTTGATAATATTGTAAATTAATTCGATTAATAATAATAATAATAATAATAATAATACAGTATTTTTATATGTATTTGCACATCTAACCCCCTCGGCCACCGCTCCTTCCACCATCTGGGATTTGGCAGGAAAAGGGCAGTCTGTGCGGCGCTGTTGATTAGAATGGACGCAAATTTTTATTTTTTATCCATTCACTCCCCCCCCCCCCCCCAAATAAAGGACGAGGGAGCGCACTGGCTTGTGGCACCGTTACGGGGCAGCCGCTAAGCACTTCCTGTCGCGTTGGAAATACCCGCGGCATTCCTCCTCTCCATCCCCGGCGCACGGATACCCTTATCGTTGAACACTTAATTGCTTCAGGAGTTATTACATCTGTGCTGTGAAATATTGTCACATACGTAACTTGAAGATATCACAGGAATTAAATGCACCATTCCACAAAAAGAGTGGGCTTTGCAGGTGACACGAGAATATTTAAATAATTACACGTTTTATTCCGAGGCATATCATCATACCACAATTGAACGCCAACTCTAAAAAAAAGATCGAGGCACACTTGTGAAACCTCTCAGTCTTCCTCCATTACTCCGCAATATTTGCGTGCGTAAATAAATTAGGTAAAGTGTTTAACGCCTCAATACATTTGTAGATGTTGCTTTAAGCAAATTTCAAATTCACTCGGACACACGATACTGCACTGTCTTCCCAGGTGCACGTGGATCGTAAATACACTATGTGATCGAAAGTATCCGGACACCTGGCTGAAAATGTCTTACAAGTTCGTGGCGGCCTCCATCGGTAATGCTGGAATTCAATATGGTGTTGGCCTTGATGACAGATTCCACTCTCGCAGGCATATGTTAAAACAAGTACTGGAAGGTTTCTTAGGGAACTGCAGCACATTCTTCGCGGACTGCTACACTGAGGAGAGGTATCGACGCCTGTCGGTAACGCCTGGCACGAAGTCGGCGTTCCAAAACATCCTAAAGGTGATCTATAGGATTCAGGTCAGGATTCTGTGCACGCCAGTCCATTACAGGGATGTTGTTGTCGTGTAACCACTCCGCCACAGGCCGTGCATTAGGAACAGGTGCTCGATCGTGCTGGAAGACGCAATCGCCATCCCCGAATTGCTCTTCAACAGTGGGAAGCAAGAAGGTGCTTAAAACATCACTGTAGGCCTGTGCTGTGATAGTGCCACGCAAAACAAAGGGTGCAAGCCCCCTCCATGAAAAACACGACCACACCGTAACACCACCGCCTCCGAATTTTGCTGTTGGCACTACACACACTGACAGATGACGTTCATCGGGCATTCGCCATAACCACAACCTGTCATCGGATCGCCACATTGTGCACCGTGACTCGTCGCTCCGCACCACGTTTATCCACTGTTCAATCGTCGAATGTTGACGCTCCTTACACCAAGCGAGGCGTCGCATGCCATTTTCCGGCGTGATGTGTGGCTTATGACCTGCTACTCCACCGGGAAATCCAAGTTTTCTCACCTCCCGCCCTACTGTCATAGTACTTGCAGTGGATCCTGATGCAGTTTGGAATTCCTGTGTGATCGTCTGGACAGAAGTCTGCCTATTACTCATTACGACCCTCTTCAACTGTCTGTGTTCTCTGTCAGTCGACAGACGAGATCGGCCTATACCCTTTTGTGCTGTACGTGTCCCTCCACGGTTCCATTCACTAACACGTCGGAAACAGTGCACACCGGGATGTTTATGAGTGTGGAAATCTCGCGTACAGACGTATGACAAAAGTGACACCCAATCACGTTGACCACGTTCGAAGTTGCTGAGTTCCGCGGAGCGCACCATTCTGGGCTCTCACGATATCTAATGACTAACGAGGTCGCTGATATGGAGTAGCTGGCAGCAGGTAACAGCACAATGCACCTAATATGAAAACCGTATGTTTTTGGGGCGGATACTTTTGATCACGTAGTGTACGCTACGGCAAAATACACTTGATAAAAAACACCGTTAACGTAAATGAGCGCAAATACAACGCGTCGAAACTCAAACTCCGGAAAATATTGTCAAATTAATTATCAAAGTAGTTTGCTAATCGAGGCACGGTCGGAACTGGGACACCCGCTAAACGGCAACGCGTCCATCAAAAGCCGCAGCTCGCCACAGTGTTGTGCAAACTGGAAGCCGGTGTTTTCCAGCTCGGTCTACGAGTGCGCGTAAACTGGCAGGCACCAACTTGTCCTGCGAGCTCAGACCAGCATTCATGCGCAGGTGGGGTAGAATGTCTCACTCCTACTGGTTCCCTGGGTAAAATGGTGGAGTGGAGTCGCTCTCATTTGGCCATCGTCAGTTTACCTGTGTGCTTGCTTGTGTGCGTATCGGCAATCCTAGTCTTCTTTTGTTCGGTTGTGTGATACTCATTCACATGACAAGATAAAATGTTCAGCCAGCGACAGCATCAGTAGCAGCAAACGCCTTCGCCAGGATAGTCTAACATACAAGTCAATTGTTCTAATCATTCAATGTACGTGTGTATACCTCCTCATAATTTTAGTACCTATCACAGCACTTTTTTACGCCATAGTCTAAAATAGAGGCAAATCTCAATACTACCGAGCTTTTGAAAGGATCTTTGCTGCAATTTTAGTGTATGACGAATTTTTGTTCTGTAGTTGGTATTACAGCCCTTGCTTTTTTTCTTGTCTCATAGTCTTTATCCTCGAGATGCTGGCTGATCTAGATCGGCAGCTGGGGAATGAAAGACTCTTGTAGCAACAGCATCCAGCAATATTAACCGAGTCTACGCAGCAAGAACGTAAGTGCAATTATTTTTTTTTCTTTAACATGTGGCTGTTAGAGAAAATACTTTTGTTCACGTAACGTATGTGGTCCTAATGATGAGTGCTGCAGATTGTATTTACATTTACTTTTCGTAACATGATGCATTTAGTTGACTGAGACATACTCTCTGCTTTTTCTAAATGTTTCTATGGATGAAGGAGGAGTCGTAGTGGTATGTGCCGAGGCCGAGAGGCCAGGAACCATCGATTCAGTCTTAAGTAGCAGAGCACGATTTTCAAATTCTGTGTGTTTCATATAGAAGTAAGTTTACTGAATTAGATAATACGTTTTTCTGTTTATATTTCAGTGAGTCTACGAAAACGATTTCCAGTATGAACAAGAAATAATTACGTTCAATATCTTATTGTTTTAGGTAGCGAGGGCGAAATACCGGAGTGGATACACGAGATGGTGGTTGCTGTAGAGGAAGCTGAACGGCAGCGCCGTGTTGCCTTTTTCAAGGGAAGATGATGAAATTCTGTGTTGAGTGGGAGATCTACTGGAACACCCGACTGAACTGCTCAATACCTGGAGCCGGAGTGGAAAAGGTGATTATAACGCAACCATCGTCGTTAAAGCATGTAATGTTTATTATTTTGAAATGCCATTTCTTTACAGCATATAATTATATTAAAAAATCCTGAGTGTATTAATTAACCTTTTTTCGTTGTTCATAAGTTACATAGGCACCAGAGTCGCCATCAGCCCCACAACAGCTGGCTGTGGTGCGAGTGCGCCTAGAGCTGTGATTGCGGGGGTAGGATCGAAACACGCGCCCGAGCGTCGTGTAGCGCTGTGCAAAGCGCCACTGACGGCTGAACCAGAGGCGGCAGCATCAGCCGCGGCCGCTGCAGCGCCTGCCCGTGCATCACTGCGTACCCCCTGGCGTCCATGGGTGGTTCAGCCGGAAGAAGAAGAACCGCAACGATTCCCCACCCCCCTGGCTGGCGGTGGTGCAGCGACCAGGGTGCTCCCACTGCCCCTCACAGCCGCCACCTCATCCGGCTCCGATTGGTCGCCCTCGCTTGCAATGGAAAGTATGTGTGTCTCGGCACGTACTGCTGTGCAACTCACCAACTCCATCGCCGACGGGATGGACATCAGCCTGTAGTAGTAGTAGTAGTAGTAGAGAAGCTCCTGTGGCTAATTGCAGTTGATTCTCCTGTCCTTTTAGTGATGGACATCAGGTCAATGACACCATACTGCAGTTAGAATACTCAGTGATTGCAGACGTCTCTGAGGAGCGAATCTCGTTCACGAGGATCGAGAATGCGGCAGGAGGGTATCGCGACCATGTTGGTTTTCTAAGGTCGTGCCTTACTGCCGTGGAGCTCTCCAAAGTAGTCAGTGATCTGTGGTATCCCGCCATTAAGCGCAGTGAAGTGCAGTGCACCGCGTCGAATTATCGCACCCCCCCCCCCCCCCCCCAAAAGTTCATTCTGGCGTTGAAGAGAGAAGTCTTCATTATCTTAGGGGGAGGGAATGCCATGATAATGTGGACGACGTCAATCGCCGAGTGGTTTCGTAAATCCACCTTGCGTCCTATACTGGCCCAGCTTTCAGAGATGCAGGTGTGAGGGTCAGCTAAAGCACTCAGCCAAATACTACACCTAGTGATCCATACACATATCTATGATCCGGTAAATGAAGAGTCCCTAAGGATATAGCTAGTACACTCCTGGAAATGGAAAAAAGAACACATTGACACCGGTGTGTCAGACCCACCATACTTGCTCCGGACACTGCGAGAGGGCTGTACAAGCAATGATCACACGCACGGCACAGCGGACACACCAGGAACCGCGGTGTTGGCCGTCGAATGGCGCTAGCTGCGCAGCATTTGTGCACCGCCGCCGTCAGTGTCAGCCAGTTTGCCGTGGCATACGGAGCTCCATCGCAGTCTTTAACACTGGTAGCATGCCGCGACAGCGTGGACGTGAACCGTATGTGCAGTTGACGGACTTTGAGCGAGGGCGTATAGTGGGCATGCGGGAGGCCGGGTGGACGTACCGCCGAATTGCTCAACACGTGGGGCGTGAGGTCTCCACAGTACATCGATGTTGTCGCCAGTGGTCGGCGGAAGGTGCACGTGCCCGTCGACCTGGGACCGGACCGCAGCGACGCACGGATGCACGCCAAGACCGTAGGATCCTACGCAGTGCCGCAGGGGACCACACCGCCACTTCCCAGCAAATTAGGGACACTGTTGCTCCTGGGGTATCGGCGAGGACCATTCGCAACCGTCTCCATGAAGCTGGGCTACGGTCCCGCACACCGTTAGGCCGTCTTCCGCTCACGCCCCAACATCGTGCAGCCCGCCTCCAGTGGTGTCGCGACAGGCGTGAATGGAGGGACGAATGGAGACGTGTCGTCTTCAGCGATGAGAGTCGCTTCTGCCTTGGTGCCAATGATGGTCGTATGCGTGTTTGGCGCCGTGCAGGTGAGCGCCACAATCAGGACTGCATGCGACCGAGGCACACAGGGCCAACACCCGGCATCATGGTGTGGGGAGCGATCTCCTACACTGGCCGTACACCATTGGTGATCGTCGAGGGGACACTGAATAGTGCACGGTACATCCAAACCGTCATCGAACCCATCGTTCTACCATTCCTAGACCGGCAAGGGAACTTGCTGTTCCAACAAGACAATGCACGTCCGCATGTATCCCGTGTCACCCAACGTGCTCTAGAAGGTGTAAGTCAACTACCCTGGCCAGCAAGATCTCCGGATCTGTCCCCCATTGAGCATGTTTGGGACTGGATGAAGCGTCGTCTCACGCGGTCTGCACGTCCAGCACGAACGCTGGTCCAACTGAGGCGCCAGGTGGAAATGGCATGGCAAGCCGTTCCACAGGACTACATCCAGCATCTCTACGATCGTCTCCATGGGAGAATAGCAGCCTGCATTGCTGCGAAAGGTGGATATACACTGTACTAGTGCCGACATTGTGCATGCTCTGTTGCCTGTGTCTATGTGCCTGTGGTTCTGTCAGTGTGATCATGTGATGTATCTGACCCCAGGAATGTGTCAATAAAGTTTCCCCTTCCTGGGACAATGAATTCACGGTGTTCTTATTTCAATTTCCAGGAGTGTAAGTGGTCGTGCATTAATGCTGAAAATAGAGAGGATCGGGCTTGTTTTGCGTAGTCAATCCTCGCTTGCGAGAAAAATAATTACTGAGGTTATTCTGAGCGTCCTGGTACATACCGTGTAGGTTTCGTGAGTGTTGTAACTTTGATGCTGTCGAGTTTTCAACATCGAGGGCATACCTAAATTTGAGGCGCAGAATACTGGGATATCGGTTCATGTTTTGTGGCCTGGAGAAGAAAAGCAAGTCACACGAGCAGGACAAGCATACTGTCAGCGGCCCTCTCCATTTCTCAACATTTGCCAGTGCAAACATGCTACTTTTCTCTCAAGGTGATTATTATCATTATGTTTGGATCAAAGACGTATCCAGACTCTTATTCACACTACTATCAACCGATTGTCGTTTAAAGCATATTTGCTTGAAGTACCTGAATTATTCTTCCTATTATGCCTAATTAGGAAAACAAATTCATAAAGACTAAAAATGTTCACCACCAGGAGCGTAGCCAGTTTGTAGTGTACGTCGACTTTGAAAATGCCTCCTCGTACCTGTGACCCGTTGTCAAGGTGACCCCACGACCTCACATACTACCTTTTACATAGAAACACATGTGGCGGCGTACCAAATTGTATCGTCCTATGATTCCAGTCTTAACCACTACAAATCTGATATCGGAGATATTGCGGATTCCTTCCTCACTGAGCTCTAAAACCCTTCAGGGGAGGTTGATAAGATTTACAGTGACAACATTCCCATGAACAAATTGATGGAGAATTAAGATTTGTACAATAACGCGGATGACTTTCGTATTTGTGGGCTGTCAGTAGACAGAAAAGCGTTAACTCCTCATAGGGACCACTGTCGTCTTATGGCGCAGTTGCATGGCGCAGCGCACAAAACATGGAATTTGAAGTACCAGCTACCAAGGCACATACCCGATTTCTTCAATAATTTAAGTGGGTATGACGCTCACTTTTTAGCCGAGAACTTGGCTGATTTCAGCATGGAGAAAGATCATGTCAGTGTCCTACCTGAGAGCGTCGAGAAATACATTTCGTTCCAAAACGAATGACGACAACAATTACGCTCTGCTTCCTTGATACATTACGTTTTATGCACGCACCACTCCACAAACTCGTTAAAACTCTACCTCATGAGGATATGTGTATCGCTCGAGCTGCATTTCCTGATGCGTTTTAAACTTGTGACTAGGACACAGTTTTCCCGTGTGTGTGTGTGTGTGTGTGTGTGTGTGTGTGTGTGTGTGTGTGTGTGTGTGTGTGTGAGAGAGAGAGAGAGAGAGAGAGAGAGAGAGAGAGAGAGAGAGAGTCCGCAGAATAGTAATATGACCCTTTTATCATATACTGTCCACGTGTATGTGTACACACACACACACACTCACACACACACAAATAAATACGCTCGCGCCATTTGTGTGACAAGACACAGTCACAGAAGCATAAACAAAAAATCTTAAAGCATGAATAGGAAAAATTAATCATATATTTATTCATACGTGACGCATGTGCAGCCTGTTAATATATATCTATGCCCCATGTGCGTCTTGTAAATGGAATAGTTTTTAAGTTTTTCACCTGCTGACATAGTCATCCAAGGCAGAAAAGTTTTTAACTGTCTATATACGAGGCAAGGTTGAAAAGTTTCTAGCCCAAAATAGTTACTGTAATTTGTCGCACAAACACCACCACCAACTTTTATTGTGACCCTCCGTCGGTATGCAGGTCAAATTTCGCAGCTCCAACTTCGTTAGTTTTGCCGCTAGGATGCGTTGTATACCGTTGCGCAAGAAAAATGGCGAATTTCGCGAGAGTCAAGAACCCTGCTGTGATTGCGTATCTTCATTTAAAGTGAACGACGTCCAAGGAAATTGCGGATGACATGCGGAACACACTTAAGAACAGTGCTCAGTCTTATACATTGTGAAAAACTGAGGGTCCAATTTCAAACATGGAAGAACGAGTGTGGCAGTGGAAGGCCTGTCACTGTTGCCACTGATGAAATTAGAGACTGCAATTCATTAGACGGTTTTGCATGATCGTTTAACAACATTGCAGCACACTAAAACTACATTTGAATCCCCAATAGGCGTGCTCATGACATTGTTGTGGATACTTTGCGGATACGGTAAGTTTGAAGCGGATGAAGACGGCTTCTTGCAAGGTATGTGACAATGGACGAAACGTGGGTTCACCACTTTGACCCTGAGACAAAACAACAGTCACAACACTATCAGCCGGTAAAGTGATGGCATCGATATTTGGGATGCAGAAGGGGTCATTATGGTGGATTACTTGCAAAATGGCGTAACTATCAACG
Organism: Schistocerca americana; assembly: GCF_021461395.2. Classification (NCBI taxonomy): domain Eukaryota; kingdom Metazoa; phylum Arthropoda; class Insecta; order Orthoptera; family Acrididae; genus Schistocerca; species Schistocerca americana. Next base: position 20,612,554 of record NC_060119.1, on the reverse strand, counting down.
CGTCATCGTACTATTGCACCCTCCTGTGCCGTTTGAGAGAAGAGAAAGGAAAACAGGACACGTAAAATTGGTTTCATCAGACTTTTTCTTCTTTTACCAAACCTAAAGAGAGACCTCAAAGAACGACAATTTGACAATGTTGATCCAGAGATTGATGCTGTGAACGCATAGTATGACTCAACATCGAATACCTTAAATCTGAATGGTTTGCAGAAGTTATCTGAGTGTGCCCACAAGTGTATTAGTGTATACGGGTATTATATTGAAAAATAAATCGGTATTATGAAATTTCTGTCATTAATTGTTCCGCTAGAAACTTTTCGACCTCCTCGTATATATCTATATAGCTCACAGTTCATCAGAATTATTGTTATTGTAAAAATCTTTGATATTGGGCTGTTGAAATTAGATTCTCAATGTGCACAGACCATCAGAATTATTGTAATAGCTATGTTACCGGTACTGTCGAATTTCGTTGTAGTAAAACTATCCGTGCAAATGTACAAAAAACTTAACATTCTCGTCTACTGCTACTGGAAAAAATTGTACAAAAATGCACCAGTGTTACTGTTGTAGCATGTAAGTTAAAAGTATCTCTGCACTGGACTACCCGAGTCAAATTGTACCTCTAAAACTATATTGCAATCTCAAGGACTGAAGTCTAATCTCAAGAGCTGTACTGTATTTGTGCGGACTGAATAAACGAAAAAATTCGTTACCACAGGTCTTTGTTATTTTCCCTGTTGCATTATGTATGTATGCATATATATGTAAAGGCTGTGCAGGTCACACACAAGTGTTTCTGAACAGGAGTGCTATTAAGAAGGCGAGAATGACAAAATATATAAAATAGTTCCATGGAATTACACCTATCGTGTGGCACGAACTGGGTTATGGGAGCAGGAGGTATGTGACCACGCCCGCTTCCAAAGACATGTGGCAAACATATCTAAAACTACATCTCCGGTGCTTGTAGAAAACCACAGGCATAGTATCTCGGAAAAACCGTACACTTTCAAAGCGGGAACAGGATGAAGAGAAATCATACACATATGAGGTAAACATTTATTTATTTCTCATCCAACTTAAAAGTAATTTTCCATTTTCATAACCAGACACAGCATTACTATTTTCACACATCTTCTTCTTCTTCAGTCGATAGACAGCAGGACAACTATAGGACTCCGGGCCTTCAATTGCAGCAAACTTGAAGATTCGACACATCCATGTGGTGTTCTCCTTCCCCTTCATGTAGATGATATCTGTGTGGTCTAATATCGAAGCGACGTCACCATATCTTTACAGGATATGCCAAGATCATCCCAGTGAATTCCATGGTATAAATGTGTCAACCACTTTTCACTCTTCCGTGTTTTAGTGCACTTCACATTCTTGAAAGACCACGGGTGATGCTATGTTTGCTGAGAGAAACCCTGAGCGTCTACAATGATGTTCACACCTTGAGATGTCATTGTGGCGTGCTCCAGGTATGGCGCAGCACCTATTCATTTATACAGCTTGTTGAACAATACCGGTGAGCAGGCAATAGTTAATCACATAGTCATGTAGAACTAGAGCAGACACAGCAGTATGTTCTGGGAAATTTCCTGAAGATTCAAATTCAGTCCGTACATCTATAGGTGTAGACTTAATAACCCCAAGCAAGCAATTCTGAAGCTTTGATCTAGGTCCATAGTAGTTATATCCTGCAATGTGTAATTCCACTAGTTTTTTGTCTAGAATATCACCACCTCATCTAATGCGTCTCCTAGTGCGCATGTTATGCCACTGCAGTGGTCGTGGACAGCTTACCACATTATATAGCAAATCGTTAGCATCAATCCAGCTTTTTTTGTACTGCACGAATACACATACCAAATCACCTACATTAAATTTCTGGTTTCATGGATCCAGCATCTTAATGTGATAGTACTGTATCCATGAATCAATTATCAGAAACATCCATTGGTCTCATTTTTATTGTGCTATGTTTGGTTCGATTATACTGGGAGAATATTTGCCCACTTCTATGAGCCACGAAGATTTAAATGTATCCACATTTGCCCTTTCATTGATCTGTTCAGATGCCCCAATGATACTTTCCCTCAGGTGGGTGAATGTTGTGTAGTAATTTACTCCATACCTCTGCATCATGGTATTGAAATACCTATAGTAAAACTCTCCATAGTGGATCGGTTAGGAGGTTGTCCAGGCATTGATTTGTCCTTGTCTGTAGCAAAAGCTCACACACATCCGCAACATTTCTACCCGTTTTTGTTTTAACAGGTAATGCCCATGCAAATTTGCAGTATGTATCAATAACCATTAAAACATATTTACATCCATTATTCTCATGCGAATATTCCCTCATACCTACAAGATCAGCCAACCATAAGTCACCCAACCTTTAACCATAACATGCCTAGGAGGGTATGTTGTGCGTGCTGGTTTGTGAAGTTCTCTAACTACTGACTATACTTATTCTGTGATATATCGACTATCGAAACAGCCTCATTCGAATAAGCTGCATTATCTGGAGCAGCTGGTGCTATCAACTAGCTCGTTGGGGTCGTCATAACATATATACCAGGTGATCAAAAAGTCAGTATAAATTTGACAACTGAATAAATCACGGAATAATGTAGATAGAGAGGTACAAATTGAGACACATACTTGGAATGACATGGGGTTTTATTAGAACCAAAAAATACAAAAGTTCAAAAAATGTCCGACAGATGGCGCTTCATCTGATCAGAACAGCAATAATTAGTATAACAAAGTAAGACAAAGCAAAGATGATGTTCTTTACAGGAAATGCTCAATATGTCCACCATCATCGCTCAACGATAGCTGTAGTTGAGGAATAATGTTGTGAACAGCACTGTAAAGCATGTCCGGAGTTATGGTGAGGCATTGGCGTCGGATGTTGCCTTTCAGCATCCCTAGAGATGTCTGTCGATCACGATGCACTTGCGACTTCAGGTAAACCCAAAGCCAATACTCGCACAGACCGAGGTCTGGGGACATGGGAGGCCAAGCATGACGAAAGTGGCGGCTGAGCACACGGTAATCACCAAACGAAGCGCGCATATACCTTTGCATAAAAAGGGGGATAGATCTGATGTCAACAATTACCGTCCAATCTCCCCTCTAACAGCTTTATCCAAAATTTTTGAGAAAGTAATGTATTCAAGAGTAGCTTCACATATCTGTAAAAATGAAGTACTAACAAAATGTCAGTTTGGTTTCCAGAAAGGTTTTTCAACAGAAAATGCCATATATGCCTTCACCAATCAAATTTTGAATAATCTGAATAACCGAACACCACCCATTGGGATTTTTTGTGATCTCTCAAAGGCTTTTGATTGTGTAAATCATGAAATTCTGCTAGACAAGCTCAAATATTGTGGCATGAGTGGGACAGTGCACAAATGGTTAAATTCGTACCTAACTGGAAGAGTGCAGAAAGTTGAAATAAGCAGTTCTCATAATATGCAAAGATCAGCACATTCCTCAAACTGGGGAACTATCAAGAATGGGGTTCCACAAGGGTCAGTCTTGGGTCCTTTGTTGTTCTTAATATATATTCATGACTTGCCATTCTATATTCATGAAGAGGCAAAGTTAGTCCTCTTTGCTGATGATACAAGTATAGTAATCACACCTAACAAACAAGAATTAACTGATGAAATTGTCAATACTGTCTTTCAGAAAATTACTAAGTTGTTCCTTGTAAACAGACTCTCACTGAATTTTGATAAGACACAGTACATACAGTTCCGTACAGTGAATGGTATGACGGCATTAATAAATATAGACCTTAATCAGAAGCATATAGCTAAGGTAGAATATTCCAAATTTTTAGGTGTGTCCACTGATGAGAGATTAAATTGGAAGAAACACATTGATGATCTGCTGAAACGTTTGAGTTCAGCTACTTATGCAATAAGGGTCATTGCAAATTTTGGTGATAAACATCTTAGTAAATTAGCTTACTACGCCTATTTTCACTCATTGCTTTCATATGGTATCATATTTTGGGGTAATTCATCACTGAGGAATAAAGTATTTCTTGCACAAAAGCGTGTAATCAGAATAATAGCTGGAGTCCACCCAAGATCATCCTGCAGACATTTATTTAAGGATCTAGGGATATTCACAGTAGCTTCTCAGTATATATACTCTCTTATGAAATTTGTTATTAACAACCAAACCCAATTCAAAAGTAATAGCAGTGTGCATAACTACAATACTAGGAGAAAGGATGATCTTCACTATTCAAGATTAAATCTAACTTTGGCACAGAAAGGGGTGAATTATACTGCCACTAAAGTCTTTGGTCACTTACCAAATAGTATCAAAAGTCTGGCAGATATCCAACAACTATTTAAGAAGAAATTAAAAGAATTTATGAATGACAACTCCTTCTACTCCATAGAGGAATTTTTAGATATAAATTAAGAAAAAAATTTAAAAAATTAAAAAACACAAAAATAAAGTTGTTAAAAACTTAAGTATGTTGTTAAATTAACTTAATTATGTCATGTATTGGAAAATTTGACTCGTTCCACATCATTACTAAATATCGTATTCATGATCCATGGAACTAGTGTTAATCTAATCTAATCTAGAGATCTTACACGCGTCTAGCAATATGGGGTGGAGCGCCATCCTGCATAAACATCGTACGTTCCAGCAGGTGTTTATCAGCCAGGCTGCGGATGATACGATTCTGTAACATATCGGCGTACCTCTCACCCGTCACGGTAGCAGTTACAAAACCAGAACCACGCATTTCCTCGAAGAAAAAAGGCCCGATAACGGTAGATGTGGTAAATCCAACCCATCCGTGACTTTCTCGTCGCGCAATGGAGTTTCCACGACAGTTCTAGGATTTTCGGTAGCCCCAAATTCTGCAGTTGTGGGCGTTGACAGACCCTCGGAGCGTGAAATGAGCTTCGTCGGTCCACAACACGTTACTCAACCAATCGTCATCTTCCGCCATCTTTTGAAACGCCCACACCGCAAACGCCCTCCTCTTCACTAATCCGTTGTTTAACAGTTCATGATGCCGATGGATTTTGTACGGGTAGCATCAGAGGGTAAGCTTAAGTGCCAACCAAACAGTAGTGTATGGAATGCCGGTGCGACGTGCGACTGCACGAGCGCTGACTTCCCCGTGCATAGACGAACCCGCTACAGTCTCCGTTTCTTCCTAACTGTCTCAGCAGCATTACTCCTTGTGCTCGGTCGGCCACTACGGGGTCCATCGTCTAAACAACCCGTGGCATCGAACTTCGAAATCATTCTCGCCACAGCTGCATTTGTCAACGGACCTTTACCCGTTCGAATCCCCTTCCTATGGCGATAGGATCGTAATGCTGAACTAGCACATTCCCCATTCTGATAATACAGCTTCACTAAAAGCGCCTTTTCAGGTAACGTCAACATGCTGCGACTGCTGGCGCATCTGATTCTCTCTCTCATTACAGCCCCTTTTATACACGATTGTCATGCGAAGTCACAGACGTTTTGCTGTCCAGCTCCATCTGTCGGACATTTTGTGAACTTTGTTTTTTGTTCTTAGAAAACCCCACGTCATTCCACGCATGTGTGTCAATTTTTACCTCTATCTACATTATTCCGTGATTTATTCAGTTTTCAAATTTATACTGACTTTTTGATCACCCAGTACTGCAGTATTTGCTCACTGCTTTATGGTCAATGTAAATATCATCGCCATTGTTTTCACCATCAAGTATTGGTTGTATAATTGTTTTATATTCCTTGTTGCTCAGGCTTTTTGTGCTCTTATGTACATCAGTCAAATGCAGTATTTCACGGTACATTTCCCTATCACTAGCTGAATAATTTATGGGTTTTTGGTGGGTCTTAGGGAAAGGAGGTTAATTTAGCCAGGTATTTTTTCAAACCGCCTATCGCCAATCTGTATTGTGCCAATCATATTTTATAGGATGTGTGCCTAGCAAGTGCGGTCTTTCCTGCTAATGCCAAATGTCCTACCTATATGGCAAGGGACATAACAGATAATAAATTCGTCAATGGCAATACCATTGTTATCCTGTAGTTTTGCTTTTGCTGAGAGCTGCCTGAGAGATATTCAGCAACTGTGTTTGCTGTCGATCCATCTGCTCTAACCTTCGCAACCGTAATTTCTCTCCAACAGCTTTCTGCACTTTAATGACTTTCTCCTTCGTTGGCATCTCAGAGTATATTAATCGAGCATCTCTGCAGTTTGAGGTTTATATATCTGCTCTTCTTCCTCTTATTATGTGCCTGCTCCTCCTTCTCAACAACAAGGACCTCTACATCTATTTTCCCCTCAATAGCCTCGACCTGTTCAGTTAAGTTGGTCACTTTCTTACCGATTTCATTACTTATTTAATGCATTGACCATTCTCGGAAGAGTCAGGTAATACCTCTCTAGCTCTCTCTGCATACCTCCAACTTTATGCACGATAGCTTGTAGGCCGCAGTAGGTACTGGGAGATGAAGCTTGCACAGGATAGAGTAGCATGGAGAGCTGCATCAAACCAGTCTCAGGACTGAAGACCACCACAACAACAACAACAACAACAACAACAACAACAACAACAGCAACAGCTTGAATTTTCGCATTCATGTACAAGCGAATGTTCTGTCTATGTAAACCCATTTTCTCAGGTTGAGAACTAGACATGCGCGCGAATTTGTCCATGGCGCAGTGTATACTGAAGTACCCGCCACCCTTACAGGGCTACACACAAACTTCTGGACGTTTCGCCTGTACCTATCATCATTAAGCTCACTTGTTTTATCAATAATGACAAACCCAAACTGTGAATGATTTCAGCAATTGACATATATCTTTACAAAATCATTGAACGACATGTCAGATCCTACATGTGCATGGTGAATGTGGTTTAAATTGAGATTGCCTTGTTTGAAGGTTAAAAAGAGGTTTGCATCATCCCTATCCAACTGTTTCAGGATTCTAGAATATGTTTGGCTTGGATAAAATACATAAGCACTCATATGACGACTGTAACAGAAATATTTTCGAATTTGGTCTTGGTTTTTCACTGCATCATCATCAAATGTGACGACAGTGTTTGGATCTGCTTTTTCAGAGGCCGTGCAATATCTCCTGTAGTAGCTGATTTGGTCTGAATCGCTGTTTTTGAGAATACACAAACATGTTCAAATAAGACTCCATGCACATGTGTTAGCAGCCTCACGAGGACATTAGTCTTGCCACAATTGGATGGACCTACAATAATTGCTCGTATATTAGCAAGGAGTAATCCATTCTTATTCTTCTGGGCTTTCTTTTGTATCTTCATAGGACCTGTCACCACCAACAATAAAGTTCTCATCATAAGGATATTTCACCCATCCTGGCATGATACTGTGTCAGGCAATGAGAAGTAGTTGACATATATAGGAAAACACCCACACGACGTGTAAGGGGTGACAGTAGTGCTATGAGGGGAATGAAAGTGCTATGCTTGTACAATTCAACACAAAATTGTGTGTAGAATGGACTGCGCCTATCTGCCGAAAATAACATACCAAAATCGCAACATAACCAACATCACAGAGCCGTCAAACATGCGAATTTACACACACAAGTTCTGTAGCATCGACAATTGTGAAATACGCATACACTAATTTACAACTCGAAATGTACCTATCAAAAAGCGAAAAATATAGACTATGAAAAACAGTGATAACTTACATGAGGAAAAGCTCAGACCCTCCTTATCCGCGGCATTTCAAAACTGAACTTCCGCACTGGCAGTGCAGTGCCGACTAGTGGTAGGTGACAGTATCTGACGCTAGACCACGTCTCACAGAAATTGAATGCTTGTAAGTTATTTGGCCGGCACACAAATTCATTCTCCCACTGCTCCACATGCAAAAAAAAAAGGAGAGAGAGAGGCTGACTAGCAGTGTTAAAAAAAACTCTCCACCTTGTGTTGCATGCATGCTTGCTACCCGGCAATAACATATTGGAGCAAGAAAACATCAAAGTGTACAACAGCACACTCAACACACACCGGAAACTGCACACCTCTCATTTCTCATGTATTGCAAGTGTGTCTGCACAGGAAAATGTCCTGTAACAGTCCATACACAAATGTCGGTCTCTTTGGCTCAGTTGGTATAGCATAATACTAGCATTTGTAGTAGTAGATGCACTATATTCCATCAGTAGACCCCATGACGATTTCACGTTGCAACAGGTTTTCCCAACTAACTGCAGGACTCTGTCAGCTGTACCATAGCGACCCACACACACAACTGATGCATGGCAGTAACTTCTTTAACTAACCTCAATTTTTGCTCAAGACAGGCCTTGGTGTGATGGAAATCTGATACAAATGGAGACGGAAAGTTAAGCTCACACCATCCTTTCTATAAACATGAATGTGATTGAATGTCTGAGGTGGCACTACATTATTGACTTCTCAAATAAATTAGCCGTGTTGTACGTTGTATCTAGGTGTGGTCATCACTTCGAAAAAAGAGATTGAATCTGAACTGCAGAAGAGATCACGGGCGGGAAATGCGTGCTACTTCTCACTGAATAGTTACTTTCATCACGGATATTGTCTAGGAATTTAAAGATTAGAAGATACAAAACTATTGTTCTACCAGTTATGCTGTATGGGTGTGAGACTTGGTTTCTCACTGTGCAAAATGAAAAGCCGTTTTAGTATTTCAAAACAAAATTTTGAGGAAAATTTTCGGAGCGGAAAGTGGCGAAAACTGCATAACGAAGAGGTTCACGAACTCTATTCAAGCCCTGACATAATCAGTATTATTAAATCACGTAGGCTGCGATGGGCGGGTCACGTAGCTCGAATGGATGACAGCAGGGCAGCACGCACAGTACTGGTAGGGCACCTAGAGGGAAAACGTCCTGTGGGGAGACCGAGGTGTAGATGGGAGGACAATGTGAAGGCTGATTTGAGGAGCCTAGGTATTGAAGGTGAATGGAAGGAAATAGCCCAAGACACGGACACAGATGGCGAAAATACGTTGCTGCGGTAATGGACTCTCGAGTCCGGTATGACCAGTGAGCGAGTGTTTTACGTTGTACATAGGACATCTAAGATTTCCAGCATATTTCTATCCGCTACTCAGCTGTAGCTTCCAGACTTACTACCCATCAAGTAAGAAGTTTCTCCTATGAATTTCTAACATGTTATTGTCTTCTGACATTCCAACATTGTAAAAGCACAGAGCAGAATAACAGAATTTCCATGACATCACCCTGCAGTTACTAACCTGCATGACTAAGTTTAGAATCCATGATATCTTTGATGATGTCAGAACCCAAGATGGCTGCGGAGGTGTGAATGCAGTCCAAAATAGGTGTTCCAATTCCCGTGGTGCTCTGATCATCTACCGACACCCCCCACCGCTCACCCTCAGTACAGGCTTACTAACCATCAAGTGAAACCACTGTATTTTGTACTCTATCGTGAGTACTGATCACCACCACCACGAAGCGTCACCAGAGATCTTCCACCTCCAGGCAGTAGAAACTAACTCGTACACTCGCTTGTGAGGATTAAATCAATGTTTATTATTCGCTATGTGTATCTGTATGTACGCATTTTTCAAGGTTTTCCTTTATTTCTACCTCAGTTCAGCAGTTCTATTATGCAGACGATGCAGTGTCTGATACATCTGAGCAACAGTAGGTATCAAGCAATCATGCAGATACAGTCCCCAATGCAACTCCAACTCTTTGGAGTGGAAGAATATTCGAGAAGCAGAGATAGTCAGCAAGCAGACAAGCTCCCTGGTGCAGCTCCCGACATGCTGGAGTCAACTCAAAATCAGCTTGGAGAACTGTTTCTAGACTTCGTGTTTGCATTATCTGCATCACCAGCAGCAGTAAGTCAACACGCAGACAAGTTTCCTGATTGTATCGGAGTTGGACGCGGAATTGTATCTAGTCTTTAGCGTACCACTACATCCAACATCTGCACCACCAGTCGAGCCTCAGCGAAGTCTTCACAGACTGCCGTTGTTTAACACTACTTAACTGACCACCAATGGATCAAAGCGAGTTGATGTTGGATTAGTACCAGGCAAGCTTCAAAGTTATAGAGGAAATAGAGAATGTCCAGCAGTTTAAAGAGGTGCAGTTCAATTATACGGAGTGGGATCAACACTGCAGCAAGCTGAAAAGCAGATGATTGCACGACAATATCTTCAGCAGCAATAGTGTGCCCATTATGGACATGTTTGCTGGTGATACGATGAAGTTATCATCACTGATACAATGTATATAATTAAAGCATGTAAGTATGACGAACTTTCGTGGTCTGTTAAATGCAGTACAGACCGCTATGGAGAAACTTAGTCAATGGCGATGGTATGTTAAACCAGTCTTCGATTATATTGTCAAGTATGTACTGGAATTCGAAGTTCAAGGTGAGGATGAAGGGGGGGGGGGGGGGGGAAGAGGAAGAGAGAGAGAGAGAGAGAGAGAGAGAGAGAGAGAGAGAGAGAGAGAGAGGTAGGTAGGTAGGTAGGTAGGTAGGTACTCCAACCTGGACGTGCTACGGGGCTCTGAACAGGTTTGGAGTCTTAAAATTTTCAGGTTTTGTGAATGTTGAGGCCATGCAAAACGAACTCTGTCGTCTGGCCCCTTGTGGCCAGCAGTCGAGCACAACGTCGTTTAACCAATCGCGTACCGAGTTATGTCAGAGAGGCGGAACACTATCTTTCTGTCAAATATTGTTCTGTGGTTCAGCTTCTTCCGAGTGAGGAAAAAACCGTAATTATGGTGCATCGAGGAAAGGAAGAAAAGTGAGAGCTTCTTCACCGAGAATGGCAGAACAAACACTCATTTCAGGGGAGTCTCTTTGCACCTGTACCATGTGGTGGGGATTTTCTGATTCCCGGACAGTTTCCTCACTGAGAACGACACGACTCAGACAATGATTGTCATGCAGCAACATTTCAATTGCACACCTGACACGTAAACCGTAGTCTGTAGACTTTAGAGCTTTAACAACTGCGAACAATAAGGAAGTAGTTTTAAGAGTCTCGTTTAAACTCTCCACACAGACGTCAGACCCCAATGGAATTCCTAATTCACGACTAGCCTTCCAAACTGAGCTGGAGCCACATTGGCTGCAGCTGCCAGAGGCTGCAGTCTCGTGAGTGTGGTCTATTTTCGACGGAGGCCTTACTGGCCCAAACCTTGTATCGTGACGATCTTTTCGTTGTTTGCCTATCTGCAACTCAGCATCTCCGCTGTGTGCTGAGTGGCAATTTCTCTTTTCATAAAACAGGCGACCAGGGTTGTCAATACATTACGGAAAACATTGTGTCGGTTTGCTGTAGCGTAAGAGAAGACATTTTAAATTTATTTGCATTCCAGTAAATTCTCTCTTCAATACTGTGTTGAAAAACGAATTTGATAAAACGGTACCTTCTGCTATATCGACGTCCCCTATGTTAGCCGTCTGCGAAAATACTCTCTCGTTGCGTGCTATCATTTGCCAAAATCTCGTTTCGATATGCCCAACGGTTTAGGGTAAGAGGGGTGACGTGCGTGTACTATCGGAAATGAACGTGCTACATAAATTGCTTATTCTCGAGATTGGAGACAGGGACCACCCGCAAAGTCTACAGAAAAGTTCAATATATTTGGTAAATTTCATTCAAAGCAACATACGATAATACGTATTACCATCAGCGAGATGATTACACTTGACGACGAAGCTGACATACAAAGTTACACGCCAATTTTTTCGACCAATAGTTTCCATAAAATCGTGCGAGAAACAGTGCTGGGATGGCGGGGCGGGGCGGGGGGGTGCTGCTCCAGCTCCAGTAGCGGGCCAGGCTCGGCAGGCACGCTGACCACACAAGCGAGGCTGTGGGCGCTTGGGAAAAAGTGCAGGTGACGCCTGTATATAAGAAGGGTAGAAGGACGGATCCTCAGAATTACAGACCAATATCCTTAACATCGGTTTGTTGCAGGATTCTCGAACATATTCTCAATTCGAACATCATGAATTTCCTCGAGACAGGTAAGTTGCTGTCCGTGCATTAGCACGGCTTTAGAAAGCATTGCTCCTGCGAAACGCAACTCGCCCTTTTTTCACATGATATCTTGCGAACCGTGGATGAAGCATATCAGACGGATACCGTATTCCTTGACCTCCGGGAAGCATTTGACTCGGTGCCCACTGCAGACTCCTAACTGAGGTACGAGCATATGGGATTCGTTCCCAAATATTTGAGTGGCTCGAAGAATTCTTAAGTAATAGAACCCAGTACGTCGTCCTCGATGGTGAGTGTTCATCGGAGATGAGGGTATAATCTGGAGTGCCCCAGGGAAGTGTGGTAGGTCCGCTGTTGTTTTCTATCTACATAAATGATCTTTTGGATAGGGTAGATAGCAATGTGCGGCTGTTTGCTGATGATGCTGTGGTGTACGGGAAGGTGTCGTTGCTGAGTGACTGTAGGAGGATACAAGATGACTTGGACAGGATTTGTGATTGGTGTAAACAATGGCAGCTAACTCTAAATATAGATAAATGTAAATTAATGCAGATGGCTAGGAAAAAGAATCCCGTAATGTTTGAATACTCCATTAGTAGTGTAGCGCTTGACACAGTCACGTCGATGAAATATTTGGGCGTAACATTGCAGAGCGATATGAAGTGGGACAAGCATGTAATGGCAGTTGTGGGGAAGGCGGATAGTCGTCTTCGGTTCATTGGTAGAATTTTGGGAAGATGTGGTTCATCTGTAAAGGAGACCGCTCATAAAACACTAATATGACCTATTCTTGAGTACTGCTCGAGCGTTTGGGATCCCTATCAGGTCTGATTGAGGGAGGACATGGAAGGAATTCAGAGGCGGGCTGCTAGATTTGTTACTGGTAGGTTTGATCATCACGCAAGTGTTACGGAAATGCTTCAGGAACTCGGGTGGGAGTCTCTAGAGGAAAGGAGGCGTTCTTTTCGTGAATCGCTACTGAGGAAATTTAGAGAACCAGCATTTGAGGCCGACTGCAGTACAATTTTACTGCCGCCAACTTATATTTCACGCAAAGACCACAAAGATAAGATAAGAGAGATTAGGGCTCGTACAGTGGCATATAGGCAGTCAGTTTTCCCTCGTTCTGTTAGGGAGTGGAACAGGGAGAGAAGATGCTAGTGGTGGTACGAGGTACCCTTCGCCACACACCGTATGGTGGATTGCGGAGTATGTATGTATGTAGAGGTAGAGAGGTAAGGAGGACCGGCGCCAACTAACGCACTCCTCCCGACGAGGAAGTCGAGTAGCGGCCGGGCGCCTGGGCGGCAGCCTCAGCGGGCAGTGGAGTAGCGCACCGCTCACAGCTTCTTCCTCGTTCTCTGCAACTTCAGCTCTGACGACGTCTCGCCGATGCCGAAACGCCGAGTTTCGCCGGCTTCAGAGTCCGCTGCGGGTCGGACAGAACGGGGTCACTTCAAAGGCAAAGCAGGTGCTGTGGAGTTCAAACGTACCTTAATAGTACATTTGCAGATACTGTATTAATAAGAAATTCTACATCCGTCAACTGAATTCTAGTGTACGGAACCAAAGTATTTCCAATAACTTTATATGCTCGGTGGCTGTAGAATTTTTTTGCACGATACATGAGAAAATGTAAAACACAAAGTATTTCCAATAACTTTATATGCTCAGTGGCTGTAGAATTTTTTTGCACGATACATGAGAAAATGTAAAATACGTCTCTCGATGAGTTACACTGGTGAATGTATTTGTAACCATAAAACAAATTCGTCCACAATAAAATAAAATGCTGTGAAACAGGGGGAAATATGCCTTGTCGCGTAAATATTTACAGTAGTACTGACCACTTATTTTATACGAGGTATTTTGGGAGTCGTGAAAGCGGACGGTGAAGACGCACCGGAGGACACGTGGGTGGGTCGTAGCGGCGCCGCGCAGGCCGACTAGTAGCAGGGAGCAGGCGTGGAGCAGTCCAGGGGGCGGCACTGGGCACTGGGCTGTCAGGGGTCGGCGAGGGGGAGCAAGCAGCGAGCAGCGGCAGCATTATACCGCAAGTGTTGCTCCACTAGCGATCCGCTGTTGCAGCCATCGACGAGTCCTAAATCATCTTCGCCATTCTCTCCGCTCCTCCGGAAAAATAGCGAACAATTAACGCAGCTATTTTACGCGCGTGCGGATTCACAAAGGAACCGTGTGGTTTGCCTGCCGCAGAGCCGACAACGGCCGCTGGGGAGAGCACTGAGAGGTGTGACGGCAAAACCAGTTCAACCAGCTGGTTCCGCGTGCCGGCGGTGCTGACTGTCGTCGCCTGCTTCGTGCCACGTGGAGGACAGCGGCGCTGACGCGGCCTCCGACCGGACATCCGACCTCACGGCAGCCGGCACCGCCGGGACACGGAACCAGCTGGTTAAACTGGTTTAGCTCCCCTGCGGCTCCCAAACCAAACAGTATCTCTGCGAAACCGGACGCGCGTAAAATAGCCGCGTTATTTCTGTCAGCTACTGCTCCGGAAGAGCGGAGAAAACCGCGAAGAAGACTTTGTGCTCGTCGATGTCTGTAACAGCCAACTGCCGAGAGAGCAACGGCGCGTAATGCTGTTATCTGAGACACGTAGTACAAGTTAATTTTATTTTCATCTCCTTTTCGGTTTTAAATTGCATATAGTTAAGGTGTAGTGTCCGATGTCAATTTGCGCACGGACACTCTACGTTGCCTTCACTACCAACACGCTGAAAGAACGTACTTCATCACAGTTCTCCAGATCGAGATTGGTTTCCTAATTTAAGTCGAATGAAAGGCGATTTTTGGTGTCGAAGCTGCTTACGGTCGCTGAAAAAGATATTTACAGGAAAGATACAAACATCAGCCCCCCCCATGAATCATGGACCTTGCCGTTGGTGGGGAGGCTTGCGTGCCTCAGCGATACAGATGGCCGTACCGTAGGTGCAACCACAAAGGAGGGGTATCTGTTGAGATGCCAGACAAACGTGTGGTTCCTAAAGAGGGGCAGCAGCCTTTTCAGTAGTTGCAGAAGCAACAGTCTGGATGATTGACTGATCTGGCCTTGTAACAATAACCAAAACGGCCTTGCTGTGCTGCTACTGCGAACGGCTGAAAGCAAGGGGAAACTAGAGCCGTAATTTTTCCCGAGGGCATGCTGCTTTACTGTATGATTAAATAACTATGGCGTCCTCTTGGGTAAAACATCCCGGAGATAAAATAGTCTCCCATTCGGATCTCCAGGCGGGGACTACTCAAGAGCATGTCGTTATCAGGAGAAAGAAAACTGGCGTTCTACGGATCGGAGCGTGGAATGTCAGATCCCTTAATCGGTCAGGTAGGTTAGAAAATTTAAAAAGGGAAATGGATAGGTTAAAGTTAGATATGGTGGGAATTAGTGAAGTTCGGTGGCAGGAGGAACAAGACTTCTGGTCAGGTGACTACAGGGTTATAAACACAAAATCAAATAGGGGTAATGCAGGAGTAGGTTTAATAACGAATAGGAAAATAGGAATGCGGGTAAGCTAATACAAACAGCATAGTGAACGCATTATTGTGGCCAAGATAGATACGAAGCCCACGCCTACCACAGTAGTACTAGTTTATATGCCAACTAGCTCCGTAGATGACAAAGAGATTGATAAAATGTATGATGACATAAAAGAAATTATTCAGATAGTGAAGCGAGACGAAAATGTAATAGTCATGGGTGACTGGAATTCGAGTGTAGGAAAAGGGAGAGAAGGAAACGTAGTAGGTGAATATGGAGTGGGGCTAAGAAATGAAAGAAGAAACCGCCTGGTAGAATTTTGCACAGAGCACAACATAATCATAGCTAACCTGGTTTAAGAACCATGAAAGAAGATTGTATACATGGAAGAAGCCTGGAGATACTAAAAGGTATCAGATAGATTATATAATGGTACGACAGAGATTTAGGAACCCGGTTTTAAATTGTAAGACATTTCCAGGGGCAGATGTGGACTGACCACAATCTATTGGTTATGACCTGTAGATTAAAACTGAAGAAACTGCAAAAAGGTGGGAATTTAAGGAGATGGGACCTGGATAAACTGAAAGAACCAGAGGTTGTACAGAGTTTCAGGGAGAGCATAAGGGAACAATTGACAGGAATGGGGGAAAGAAATACAGTAGAAGAAGAATGGGTAGCTCTGAGGGATGAAGTAGTGAAGGCAGCAGAGAATCAAGTAGGTAAAAAGACGAGGGCTAGTAGGAATCCTTGGCTAACCGAAGAAATATTGAATTTAATTGATGAAAGGAGAAAATATAAAAATGCAGTAAATGAAGCAGGCAAAAAGGAATACAAACGTCTCAAAAATGAGATCGACAGGAAGTGCAAAATGGCTAAGCAGGGATGGCTAGAGGACAAATGTAAGAATGTAGAGGCTTATCTCACTAGGGGAAAGATACATACTGCCTACAGGAAAATTAGAGAGAGCTTTGGAGGAAAGAGAACGACTTATATGAATATCAAGAGCTCAGATGGATACCCAGTTCTAAGCAAAGAAGGGAAAGCAGAAAGGTGGAAGGAGTATATAAAGGGTCTATACAAGGGCGATGTACTTGAGGACAATATTATGGAAATGGAAGAGGATGTAGATGAAGATGAAATGGGAGATACGATACTGCGTGAAGAGTTTGACAGAGCACTGAAAGACCTGAGTCGAAACAAGGCCCCGGAGTAGACAACATTCCATTAGAACTACTGACGGCCTTGGGAGAGCCAGTCATGACAAAACTCTACCATCTGGTGAGCAAGATGTATGAAACAGGTGAAATACCCTCAGACTTCAAGAAGAATATAATAATTCCAATCCCAAAGAAAGCAGGTGTTGACAGATGTGAAAATTACCAAATTAACAGTTTAATAAGTCACAGCTGCAAAATACTAACACGAATTCTTTACAGACGAATGGAAAAACTAGTAGAAGCCAACCTCGGGGAAGATCAGTTTGGATTCCGTAGAAACACTGGAACACGTGAGGCAATACTGACCTTACGGCTTATCTTAGAAGAAAGATTAAGGAAAGGCAAACCTACGTTTCTAGCATTTGTAGACTTAGAGAAAGCTTTTGACAGTGTTAACTGGAATACTCTCTTTCAAATTCTGAAGGTGGCAGGGGTGAAATACAGGGAGCGAAAGGCTATTTACAATTTGTACAGAAACCAGATGGCAGTTATAAGAGTCGAGGGACATGAAAGGGAAGCAGTGGTTGGGAAGGGAGTGAGACAGGGTTGTAGCCTCTCCCCGATGCTGTTCAATCTGTATATTGAACAAGCAGTAAAGGAAATAAAAGAAAAATTCGGAGTAGGTATTAAAATCCATGGAGAAGAAATAAAAACTTTGAGGTTCGTCGACGACATTGTAATTCTGTCAGAGACAGCAAAGGACTTGGAAGAACAGTTGAATGGAATGGACAGTGTCTTGAAAGGAGGATATAAGATGAACATCAACAAAAGCAAAACGAGGATAATGGAATGTAGTCGAATTAAGTCGGGTGATGCTGAGGGAATTAGATTAGGAAATGAGACACTTATAGTAGTAAAGGAGTTTTGCTATTTGGGGAGCAAAATAACTGATGATGGTCGAAGTAGAGAGGATATAAAATGTAGACTGGCAATGGGAAGGAAAGCGTTTCTGAAGAGAAATTTGTTAACATCGAGTATAGATTTAAGTGTCAGGAAGTCATTTCTGAAAGTATTTGTATGGAGTGTAGCCATGTATGGAAGTGAAACATGGACGATAAATAGTTTGGACAAGAAGAGAATAGAAGCTTTCGAAATGTGGTGCTACAGAAGAATGCTGAAGATTAGATGGGTAGATCACATAACTAATGAGGATGTATTGAATAGGATTGGGGAGAAGAGAAGTTTGTGGCACAACTTGACCAGAAGAAGGGATCGGTTGGTAGGACATGTTCTGAGGCATCAAGGGATCACCAGTTTAGTATTGGAGGGCAGCATGGAGGGTAAAAATCGTAGAGGGAGACCAAGAGATGAATACACTAAGCAGATTCAGAAGGATGTAGGTTGCAGTAGGTACTGGGAGATGAAGCTTGTACAGGATAGAGTAGCATGGAGAGCTGCATCAAACCAGTCTGGACTGAAGACCACAACAACACAAACATCAGATAGTCTATAAATCCCGATATATCCTACAGGATGTTTCATAATAATAGAAACTTCTACCGAGTAACGTATGTTTACTTTCAGGTAGACTAGTAGCCACGATAAGATTCCTCGCCACTGGGGAAACCTTACTGTCGTCGGTCTTTGAAACAAGAATTGCAGAAGAAATATTGTTTACTATAAACAGCATCGAATTTTGAGATAATACTTCTATTAAATGAATCGGGATGCCTCGGAATCTCTTAGAAAGTGAGAGATGAAAAAACTGCGCAATAAAGAGGCCGCGAATCTGCTACCTTGCGCTACACAACTCGGAGCCCGCAACGATATCAACTCCGCTTCACCTTTGACGCGGCAATTGCGCATCCCTATGTACTCTGCAACGGCTAAAGACTATCTACAAATTTCACTATCTGATATTTAATACGAACTGTATACGAATGACGGGCTTTTGATAGATCATAATTCCGTAGCGTTCACAGACGTTACAAATTTTACCACCAAAACCTTACACTACAAGTTTTTTCCTCCCTACATGTAGTTTGAGGTCATTTTATTGTAACAATCGTAGCTAAAACGACGCACATTCGATAGATTTTCAATTTGCTAATGCTTTGAAACAGCTCAGATATATACCATATATTCTATGAGATAGAAAACCCACAAAATACGTCTTCACTCCATACAATAGCCATACGTGCCCATGCTACGTTGTGATTGTTACATAAAACTATGTATCATTTCACTGCCCGAGTTCCTCTCCACGAGGCAAAAATTTGACACGCCAGATTATTTTAAGCACTGCTGTATAGCGCAACGTGGAATTCCACGCTGTCACGTCAGCAGCTCCTCGGCCAGGTGAGTTTTCACGTCTCATGGAAATTTGTAGTAAGGTCTTATGGGACCTAACTACTTAGGTCATCGGTCCGTAAGCCTACACACTACTTAATCTAGCTTTAACTTACGCTATGGACAATACATACGCACATGTCCGAGGAAGGATTCGAACCTCCAACGGGTGGAACCGCACGGACCGTGACAAAGGCGCCTCAGAGCGCGCGGCACCTATGAGACGACGGAATTCAGCAGATTTCTGTTAGTACCCACGTGGATGACTTCACACTTTTCACTCTTTAGAGTAAATTGCCATTTTTCGCACCCTACACATATATTGTCTACACTCATGCTCATAATTAAGGATTATGCTGATACATTATGAAACAACGCTCTGGGGGGCGGTTTGCCGGTTTAAATCACCTCGGGGTATGACCAAGCGGTGCATTTGACCTGCGGTCGTCGCACGGTGGTACTGGCAGCAGACCACAAACAGAGGTGTGTGAGTGAGTGCGCGCGCGCGCGTTTGTGTGTGTGTGTGTGTGTGTGTGTGTGTGTGTGTGTGTGCGCGCGTGTGTGTGAGTGCGTGCGTGCGCGCATGTCATAGTACGGTGCAGCGAGTAAGTGTGCAGTTGTTTTCAGACGTGCTAAAGGTGACTGTGTGTTCAAAATGGCTCAAAGAACACATATTGATGCCGTTATGAGGGGTAGAATACTAGGGAGACTGGTCAAACACAGCAGGTCGTAGCACGGGCTTTCTGTGTGCCACAGAGTGTGATCTCAAGATCATGGCAACGATTCCAGCAGACAGGAAACGTGTCCAGGCGCTACAGTACGGGACGTCCACAGTGTACAACACCACAAGAAGACCGATATCTCACCATCAGTGCCTGCAGACGGCCACGGAGTACTTCAGGTAGGCTTGCTCGACACTTTACCGCAGCCCATGGAACAGTTCGTCACCAGACACAGTCTATAGACGACTGAACAGATATGGTTTATTCGCCCAGAGACCTGCAATGTGCATTCCACCGACCCCTGGTCACAGGAGAGCCCGTAAAGCCCGGTTCAAAAATGGCTCTGAGCACTATTGGGACTCAACTTCTGAGGTCATAGTCCCCTAGAACTTAGAACTACTTAAACCTAACTAACCTCAGGACATCACTCACATCCATGCCCGAGGCAGGATTCGAACCTGCGACTGTAGCGGTCCCAGACTGTAGCGCCTAGAACCGCACGGCCACACCGGCCGGCGTAAAGCCTGGTGTCAAGAACACAGTACATGGTCATTGGAACAGTGGTCCCCCGTTATGTTCACGGACGAGTCCAGGTATAGTCTGAACAGTGATTCTCGCCGGGTTTTCATCTGGCGTGAACCAGGAGCGAAACACCAACCCCTTAATGTCCTTGAAAGGGACCGGTATGGAGGTCGTGGTTTGGGTGTGGGGTCTGGTGGGATTATGACTGGTGCACGTACACCCCTGCATGTCTTTGACAGAGGAACTGTAACAGGCCAGGTGTGTCGGGACGTCATTTTGAACCAGTATGTCAGTGGTGCAGTGGGTCCCACCTTCCTCCTGATGGATGATAACGAACGGCCCCACCGAGCTGCCATCGTGGAGGAGTACCTCGAAACAGAAGATATCAGGCGAATGGAGTGGTCTGTCTGTTCTCCTGACCTAAACGCCGTCGAGCTCGTGTGGGATGCTCTCGGTCGACGTGTCGCTGCACTTCTTCAAACCCCTACGACCATTCAGGAGCTCCGACAGGCACTGGTGCAAGAATGGGAGGCTATACCCCAGCAGCTGTGCGACCACCTGATCCAGAGTATGCCAACACGTTGTGCGGCCTTCAAAACATGTGCATGGTGATCATATCCCGTATTGATATCGGGGTACATGCGCAGTAAACAGTGGAGTTTTGTAGCACATGTGTTTCGGGTCGGTTTTCTCAACTATCACCAATACCGAGGACTTGCAGATCTGTGTCGCGTGTGTTCCCTATGTGCCTATGCTGTTAGTGCCAGTTTTGTGTAGTGCCATGTTGTGTGGCACCACATTCTGCAATTATCCTTAATTTATGAGCACGAGTGTAAATCTTTTGAAAATGGCTTTGATGATTTGATGACTTTACAAGGTAGTAACTGAGAGCATCACCTGCAAACAACCCGAGGCTATTCTTCAGATTGTATCCTACACCGTTTATAGAGCAGGAACACCAGAGGAGCGACCTCGCCAATGGACGCAACAGGAGCTGGCGCGCTGAGACGAGTTCCGACTGCCGCCACGGCGGCGCGCTGAAGTTCACCGCCAGCCGTAAGTGCCGCCCAGTCGGCAACCTCCGCGTCGCCGCCAATGGTACGGACTTCCGCGATGTAGTGAGCGGCGGCGGCGGCGGCAACACGCAGGAACGTTCGGCGTTGGCGTACGACAGTTCTAGTACCGGGCTCCAGGGCTGCAGTTCACAGTTACAGTTGACAGTAAGTATCAGCCTGCAAGACCTGATCCACACGTGGAGCCGCCTCTACCCTTCGCCTGGGGACAAGTGTTTAACACAGTCTCGCGGACATCGCATTCAGTAGCGCAAGCACTGGCAGCCCACTGCTTAGTCGCATCTGTCCGCAGGTACATCCAACGAGTTGCTGTACAACTTAAGTACCGCAGAGCAGTGAAGTGTGTATCTGTGTGTCGCTAATCTGTTTGCGCTGCCACAGCCCCTCCGTTCACCACCTAGCACCTAAACCTAATGCGTGTACCAGCCGTCGTACCCAGATAACGTGTACATATCACTGTAACACTTGCCTGTGGCAACACATATTACCTGTGTTTTACTCTATGACTTTCCCTAAACTACGCACTACAAACTGTTACCTTTCTGATAGGAAATCACGTTGCAGTCAACACAACTGACATGATACACCACTACGCAAGCGCAATGCATTACTGTCTGCCACTAGAAATAATAAAAGAAAAAAATCTGGGATCACGTCAAATTCAGAAGCCCACAGATATGACCTACACACAAAAATAAAATCAAAAACCTCGTGGAAAAACAATACCCAATTGCCAAAACTAACAACATAATTTCTCCTTTCAGTTTTCATAAAAAACCAACATGACAAATTACTTTCAATGACAGAGCAAAAATTGGATAAATGATTGAAGTATACTAAAGAACCTAGATTCCACAATACTGTACAAAAACAACTAACAGCCTCTCCAAAAGTAGTTTAGACTTCCCAAACTTACTTATAAAACAACAGAATGAAATTACCAAAATAGCAAACACAACAGAAAGAGGACTTAAAATCTGGAAAAGCTACAGTACCTATTCAGATAACAAAACACTGCGCCAAATTAATGAAAAATTAACCAATAACAATGCCCTAGCAACTAAATCAGATAAAGGCAATGGTCTAATCATCATAAACAAAAATGGCTACATAGAAAATGTTAAAGACTTCCTTGGTAGCAATGGTATCACAAAATCAATAGAAACCCCACCAAAAAAATGTGTAGCCCAAACCAAGCAAATCACAAAATCATGTCATACAATACATACGCACATGTCCGAGGAAGGATTCGAACCTCCAACGGGTGGAACCGCACGGACCGTGACAAAGGCGCCTCAGAGCGCGCGGCACCTATGAGACGACGGAATTCAGCAGATTTCTGTTAGTACCCACGTGGATGACTTCACACTTTTCACTCTTTAGAGTAAATTGCCATTTTTCGCACCCTACACATATATTGTCTACACTCATGCTCATAATTAAGGATTATGCTGATACATTATGAAACAACGCTCTGGGGGGCGGTTTGCCGGTTTAAATCACCTCGGGGTATGACCAAGCGGTGCATTTGACCTGCGGTCGTCGCACGGTGGTACTGGCAGCAGACCACAAACAGAGGTGTGTGAGTGAGTGCGCGCGTACTTACTGTATATGACGAAAGATCAAGTACCGTATACCACAGAACCCCAGCACACCACAGCTCCATGGACATCCTAAGCTACACAAACAATTTGTTCCTATCGGCCCTGTAGTGGATAATGTAACAACCCCACATAGTACCGAAGCAATAAATTAAAAAACCTCATTAACAAATTTTACACATACAACAAAAATTATACAACAAAGAATTCTACAGTATTAGCTAGAAAAATCACTGAGATAAAAATACTCCCAAAACCAAGGTTTCTATCTTTCGACATTACTAATACATACACAAACATTCCAATACAGGAAACAGTGGATATCATAGAACAAAACCACTCAAATAGAGAAAAATCTCAATACAGGGCACTACAGAAATTTTGCAAGTACGGTGTCTATACGTGGACAAGGAAATAATTCCCGAATTTTTCCCGGATTTTCCGGTTAAAAAATATACACTTCCCCAGGTGAAAATACACTTTTTCCGTGTTAAGTGACAGTATACTTTCCCACGGAACTGCAAAACTTATCAATCCTTTGAATGGTTAACATTTCACAAATCGGCGTAGGAGTTCCTGCCGCCACTTTAGAAATAGAAACATTGAAAAAAATTCTTGTAAAGATTTTTGATGTGCATCAACATATACGCTGCATATGTAGGTATTACGATACGTTGCGTATTTCATTAATTACGAAAGAATAAATTCGAATTCCATCTAACACAGCACGTTAGTTTCCATAGCATGGACATCTAGTTGCGATGCGCTTTTGTAAGCCAATCACCGCTCATTTCACGTCATCTCGCAAGCCGGTGATAGCAGATATTCAGGGCACAGCCAATAGCAACATCACTGTTAAGTAGCGCTAACACACAAGAAGGAAAAGTTAATGGTTTACATTAACACACACAGCTACAAGAGAAGCTAGCTTTCACATGTAATATTAGTCGTCTTTGCATGTGTTACACTTCAAGATACATCACACAAATGTGCCAGTAAAATTTAAAATATTGAGAAATGTTCTGGTCATCTGGGCTCCAAATTCTTCTAAACGGCCGATCCTCAAAGTGTAAAGTTTTAAACGAGAGTCAAACTCTGTGAGTTAAGATATTCATCGCACATTTTCACACGTAACATAATTCACCTCGCGTAAAAGCACATTTACTTTGAAAGTAACGATTTCCAAACCACCGTTCGCAATATTATTTTTCCGATACTGTCAGAAATAGGGTCTTATCAGCAGTTGCCAGTAAACAGGAGTTACTGTGCGTGCGCAGTTACGATAACACAGGAAGCCCATATGTTCGTACGTATAAAGCATTAAGAGACCTTACGTTACGCCGTAAACGAAACAAGACATCATCAGAGGATACTCCAACAGCATCTGGAATTCGTAATCCGCATTAAAATGTAAATTCTGCTTGAAGTGCACATTCATATGTCCAGATTCATAGATCCACGTGATATTCAACTTTTCAGTGTGGTTTTCGGGATGTAAATTTTCTTGGAGTACCAGTTCTTTATCATGGCAAAATGCCATAAGTGCCAGAAGATGGAAAGAGACGCTAGGTTTGAGTACATGTTCACAGTATTGCAGCACACTGTCAACTATTATCGAGAAAATGTGAAGGACCCGTTGCAAGGCTTTTTTCCGCCTTTCCACACCAACTGCAATCATTGCAAGATTTAAAAAGAAGTGGTTCACATGTACTGCTGTCTATGACCAGACACGCTGACAACGAACTACAAACACATACCCAAAGGAATGCCGAAGAAATTTTGAATGTTAACTGCAAAGTAAAGCTAACGTGGAATCACAACGAATTATTTGCCTAATCTGCAGCGGAATTTTGTCAAATCTTGCAGCAGAAGACTGTGAGTTCAAAGAGTTACATCTTTATCACGAAGCAAAGACGAATGCACGAGATAGGACACAAGTGATAACCTCTTTCAAGATGTAGTACGTAGTTTCTTTGTCACAAAGACAAATCTTCGAACATCGACTAAGGATTGTAATGAGACGTCTGACAAAAAGAGTTTTTCTGGAAACTAATTCAAAAGTAAAATCGATTTACTAAATGACAAACAACTGGAGCAATAAATGACATTGGATTTCAAATTTATCTATTATTTGTAACACTTATTCGTGTAAGTGAATAATGTTTCAAGTAATATTTGTCATTTACGAATAAAGAATAATTTTTGTCTTTGTTAGTCGTTATTCGATTAAATTTCGTATAACTCCGGTGGTAAGCGGACATGTCGCGCATGCGAACACAAGAATTTCGCAGCCTCCGAGCAAGAGAAAGACAGACAGCGTGCGAGACGAGCGGAGGGGGGGGGGGGGGGGGGGGCCTCTTCTAGGGGCTCCCGTTAACAAAACCTTGGTTCGCTGCGAGGCCACTTGGAGCGTTCTAAGTTTTACAAAGATATCAATTGTGTTTCTTATTGGGTGATTTAAATTCTTCATTTTTGTTCAGGTGTCGTTGAAAACAGGCACGTGTGTGTGTGTGTGTGTGTGTGTGTGTGTGTGTGTGTGTGTGTGTGTGTGTGTTGGTCGTAATCGGCTTGATTTTTGCTCGTACCTGTAATATTCTGTGGAGTAAATGATTCCACTAATTTTTTGTTTCATATAAAACAGAAGTTGGTTTTGTAGCATAGTCTTCTGTCGACATCTGCTCCTGCCTAACAATTCTTAAGTGAACTACACGATTTAAATCCGTTGTAAGTATATTGTTGGTATTCTACTTCATTTTAGTTCGCATCGCCGGCCGGAGTGGCTGAGCGGTTCTAAGCGCTACAGTCTGGAGCCGCACGATCGCTGCGGTCGCAGGTTCGAATCCTGCCTCGGGCATGAATGTGTGTGATGTCCTTAGGTTAGTTAGGTTTAAGTAGTTCTAAGTTCTAGTGGACTGATGACCTCAGAAGTTCAGTTCCATAGTGCTCAGAGCCATTTGAACCATTATAAGTTCGCATCGGTTTTCCGTACTGCCCCGTATTAAACAGAGAGCTGCATGTTAGCAGTTCTCCTCAGAATCGGTATTCAATTCCGTTGCATGTTTTCACGGAATGGTTACGTATTTATACTTTGAACTGTGTTGCCACTGGGTATGCTTAGTCATATTAGTGATAAAGTACTAATTGGTACAAACTTAGTGGTTTGCAAGGTACTATTACGCACCAAAATATTCTACACCGAAGTGCACATTTGGAGATGACATTGTGTAATATTGTGTGAACGTACTTCCACCGAACATAACGCTACAGTATGTAGTTAAATGTAGACGTACAGCAGATCCAATCATGAAAACGTAGGGATATTATTTGGTTTCAAATTTTCATTGGATACAAATCTAGCGGTTCACACACGGATTGTTGGGCACGAACACATTCACGGGACACTATGCGACAAAATCAGCTCTCTTATACTTAAGAACAAATAGTGAATCACTTTCCGCACGCAATATTACAGGACGTGCAGAAAAAAAGCAGAATACGCACAGAATACTGACAAAGTAATTCAATTAGTGCAATACACGCACGAAGTCGTGATCGGGCACACAATGCGATGAAGCCAGCTGCTGTTGACATGTCCCGTTAGATGATTTTTAAGTTTGCACTTGGGCAGGGGCGCAATTATTTCCACTCGATAATGGGCACACGTCGAAATTGCGATACTGGATTACACAAATAAATGCTTTACAATCAAAAAGCGACCACGATGTCATTTACAGAAGCCTACATGACTGAACTCCAGCAGCGAAAAGTTACTCTCAATTTTTCACTGATTTGCGGAATAAATTACTTCACAAGGTCATAAACTTTCGATTTCCAGACACGCATTTTATTGCTAGAGTACAAGCCCTGAGAAGAGTATTTCGAATTGAAAACGCAGATTTTGGCGAGGTATTTTCTGTTAGTGAGAGTCGGCTGCCTGGGCGATGTGTGACGTGAACGACACGCAGATGTGACGCAGGCGCTCGCAGCCGCCGGCCTTCCCGCCTGCCGCCACCAGCGGCCGGCCGTGCACACAGCTACCGACTCACTTCGGCGTAAGCGCCAGCAGCCTACACACGTCCCTACTGACTGCGCGAACATACGTTCTACGAGATCCCGGTCGGATTTACACAAAAAACAAAAATTGCCGACAGAAAGCTGTGGGCAAAGAAGTGGACAATGCAAGAAAAGAAATTCACTCGCGTCCTTACACTTGAGCAGCTGGGAGCCGATTATTTTCGTAGCTATCTAAGAATGGATGAAACGTGCATTTCGGAGCTGCTGATCATAATCAAACCGTAGTTAACGGAAAATAATGCTACCACGAGAGATTGTAAGCTACGAGGACAGGCAATTCGCTACGTTACACTTTCTAGCCAGTGGCAGAAATTAAGAGGACCTCAAATAGCAGACACTGGCCTTCAACACTTATACCAATGAAGTACATGTATTCAATGAATCAATGTCCATTAAATGTCGATATTTCGAGTTTTAGATTCCATTTTCGAGAAGCATCGCAAAAAAAAAAACCTATCAGAAGGTCAACGGACTTTCATTTCTTCAGCATACTGTCAAAGTTTCGTCCGCCTCTCACCCTCTTATGTATATTAGAATAGCATTTAACCCCGCTCGTGGTGACAATTAGATGGTAGCATCGGGTGAGAACGGAGTGAATAAGCACAAGTTTTGTGATTTTATCTTAATACAGACAGGAAGCGAAATTACTCAGTTCCACATCTTCAAAATTTTGTAGAGAATCCCAGACCATTAGACAAGGTAGTCAGATAACCACATCAGTGTTCGCAGCGCCATACCAGTCGTGCTTCTTTATATCTGGTCTTCAAATTGGTTTCTGCCCCTTTCCTTAGTACCCTTCATTTCTTCTTCTTCTTCTTCTTCTTCTACACCCCTTGATGGCATTGGCTTGCTCTAGGAGATCATTCCATTCGTCGTTGTCCATCGTCTTTCATCTAGAATCCTCTGACACCAATAATTTAAAAATCTTATGGTATGCCATCCAAGTACCTCAGTCTTTTGTCTTCCCCTGCTTCTTCGTCCCACTGGGTTTTTAAGCAATTTATTTTAGTTGGATTCTCATGTTTCACTGGAAAAACGTGGCCGACCCATTTATGGCTGTTTATTTTAATGAAATTTATGATTTCAAGATTTTTATATACTCTCTAAAGCTCAAAATTATATCCTCTACGCCATGTTTCGTGTAATTAGTTACCCCATAGAGTTTGCGTGACATCTTTTGTTCAAAAGATACTCTTAGGTCTTCACACTGCTGAGTTAGTGCCCAGGTTTCTGAGCCGTATGTTAATATTGGACGCATTAAAGTTTTATACGGTTGTCATTTCGTTCTTGTCGACCGATTTCTGGACTTGAGCTAAGAGGTTACCATTGTTCCCAAACAGACAAATTCAGTAAGATTCTATTTGCGTCTGGTCAATTTCTAACATTCTGTTTGGGGCTGGTCGTATCACTCGCACGTATTTTTTAACTGATGTTCACTTCAAGTCCGATTTCCGTCGCTGCTACCACGAGTGCCCTATGTCTCTCTGTAGCAGCTAACTCTGTTCTTGCAATAATATCCATATCATACGCATTGGCCAGAAGCTGTGCGATCACACTGTTGTCATAGGCTGCAACCAGAAGGATACATGACAGCCCCACCACAAACGTGCTGGATAGTGGCTGCAGAGAAATCCAATATTGTCATGGGGCGAAAAGAGGACAGAGGACAACGGAAGTAGATGGTGTTCCCCGTAAGGTGTCGTTGCCTGAATAGCTTGGTTGCAGGTGGAGCTGCAGACCCTTCACAATAAGAGGTGCAGGTGGTCTAACCGCACGACGGAAATATGGTGCACCATGTAAGGTGTCGTTCTCCAAATCGTCTGCAATTCAAACCCGGAAAGAGGACCGTAACTCAACAGGCCGAATGGTTGGAGACTTACGCGTCGGGCCTATTCTCAACCCTGAACCTGCAGGAGGATTTCACAAGAAATTAACTGTTGACTCATTACTGGCTTGGTAAAAAAACTCTGTTTTAATTTGGCAGGTAACCCATGCACGTCGTAACATGTGCTTTTCTACAGTGAGTAGGTGGATTACATCCATTAGTTAATGAACGGTCAGTATTTTTCTCTCTCAGTTTTGCTTTTCCATACCGTGTCACGAATGTTATGGAAGATGAATTTGCGCTAAAAATCGACGCCCCAGGGTGGAACATTCCACGAACAAAGTATTTATATTACAAGTATATGATTCATGATATGTTTTGACTCTCAAGACCATATAGGCTCTCTTACACGTAGTAGTTTGTTTCATCAACGCTACCTAAATTCCCCTTGGCGATGCGAGTTCTGAAGTAATTTGAATTTACCGTCGACAATCAGAGGACCACTGTGGTCAAACAGATGGCAGCATGCTAGTGGAATGTTAAACACCAAAGAACAAAGTTATTACATAAATGCCCAAAAAAGAAGTGTGATTTGCATATTATGTATCAGGCAAGAAACGTTTAAGGCCGCAAATGTGAAAATAAATAATAAACTATGTTCTTACTGCTTAATGTGAATACTCTCCCCTAGTGTTTTTGTTTGCTATGCCGAAAATGAAGGTTTGTGAATACTTAAACTACATATACTAAGTGTCCGAGATATTGTTAGGTTACACTGCTTATAAGAAAGAGTGAGTGAGAGACGAAAATGATGCCTGTCGTCTATGTTTTAAGTTGAATGCGGAACAGGAGAATCCCAACTGGAACGACAGTCACACCTAAGTAGTTGTCCTTTCTGGAGAGGGAGAGAGGGAGAGAGGGGGAGAGGGGGAGGGAGAGAGAGAGAGAGAGAGAGAGAGAGAGAGAGAGAGAGAGAGAGAGAGAGAGAGAGAGAGACGAGAATGATAATTTTCAAGTTCGTGAAGATTATTATTTGTAGTAGTAGTACTGAAGCTGATATTCTCATAATTCGTGCACTATGGCAAAAGAAAATATTCTGTAAAGTTTAGGGAGTTGTGTAGAAAAGAGAAAAAGAGAATCTATGAACTTTTTTTAATTTTGTACAGCAGAGAGTGTTCATTGAATTTTCCTTTCTCACATCACGATTACGAGATTCGTCATTATTTAGACTTACGCCGTCCTCACAGCAATAAGAGTGTGGACGCGGACGTGATACTGACCATGTGTGGCGTGATAACGTGGAGTTACACCCTCCGCAGTATTTCTCCAGCATGAAATGCAGAAGCAGCCACGTCAGATTTTTGCTCCGTGGAGAGGAACACGGCCAATAAAATGCGAAATCGCTTTGTACGTCACAAGTCAACTTAGGGGAAGGAATATGGGGTGCGTCGTTTGCAGGTGAAACCCGTGTTTCGTATTTTTTTTAATAACACCTATGCTGTTTCAAGACACTGGCATGCCTAGTACATCTCAAAAACGCATCGTTTTTTGATACGATATGTAGTCATGAAATGTTGAGAAATGATATACAGATTGTTAAAGGCTTTTCGGATTACAACTTTCGTGTTATGACAGTATGTCGTGCAAAGGCACCAGCGCACTCGAGATTTATTTATAATTAAATGTCAGGCAATGAGAGACGCGCTTGAAGATTTTAACAAACTGTGTTTGCAGTAGTAGAGACGAACTGTGAAATGAAAAGCTGCAAATTCACTTTCCAATTTCTGCAAATGTTTTTTATTCGTGACACCTAAAATATTCTGGGCTTTTACAGAAGTCTGTTCTGGAGTAGTATGTAACTAAGAAGGCTCTCCGTTCAGTACAGTCTGTGGGTCTGGACTGTGAGCCGCAGGGCTGCTGTTTAGGCCACTCGCTGATTCCTTCACAATTAAGTACGGCACGTATTCTACAAACAGAACACCACGGCTAGCACGTGGGCAAGGGAGCAGATGTGCTTTTAACAGCGATAACGCATTTACTTCTGTGCGTCCACCATCGTAAACAATCTGAGTGGTTTGCGCGCCATATACAGCCATCGACTGCCGTCTGAGGATTCCGTGGTCTCGAATGAGGCCGAGCAGCACCATATGTTCTGTGGTGGATAAATGTACCAGTTCGTTTGAGTCTGCGCCAGCCACGTAGGTGGGCGTTAGGTGCATTTCACATTCAGAGAAACGCACCGCGTGAGGACGGCCTGAGGTACCGGCCAGGGAATTAAGTAAAACCTGAGCTACTGATTTACGTCGTGACCGTGAGCAGTTATTCATATGCAGTTATTTGTGGGTTCACATTTCATTTTACCTGCCAAACTAAAGTTAATCATACGACTATCCACGCGGCATATCGTGGCAAAAGATTGCGTACAAGTCGAACATTTAGTAAAAAACGGGTACATTTTTTTTTCTCGCGTTGCTCCCTAAAGTCGTGCACTTTAACGCTTACAAACACACATTTTGGGCTACATTTTTTCCGACACACTTTTTCTGTTAAGAGCAAATTTCAAATCGCCAGCTGCTTTGACAATATAAATCAACATGTTTTATTAGAGATATTCATTTACACTGTAACTAAAATAAGAAACTAGGTAAACAACAACATGAGGTACGTTAATTAGCACCACTGTTCCTTCTGTGCACTGAGGCTGCCGCTGCGCACAATCTATAGCGACCACTTTTTTAGTTTGCATAGTACCCGTGGTCTAGGGGTAGCGTCTTTGATTCATAATCAAAAACGTCTTCGTTCCCGGGTTCGACCCCCGCCACTGCCTAAATTTTGATAAATAATCAGCATTGGCGGCCGAAGACTTCCGGCATAAGAGGTCAGCCTCATTCTGCCAACGGCCTTGTCAAAGAGGGCGGAGGAGCGGATAGAGGTTCAGGGCACTCTCTTGTCCTAGGGGTGGGAAATTGCCCCTAAAGGCGGAAGAATCAGCAATGATCAACGACATGAGGATGCAGAAGGCAATGGAAACCACTGCATTAAAGACACGTAACGTGTATCCACAGGACATGTGGCCTGTAATTGAAGAAGTGTCATGATGATCTCTCCATTGGCAAAAGATTCCGGAATAGTCCCCCATTCGGATCTCCGGGAGGGGACTGCCAAGGGGGAGGTTACCATGAGAAAAAGACTGAATAATCAACGAAAGGATAACGTTCTACGAGTCGGGGCGTGGAATGTCAGAAGCTTGAACGTGGTAGGGAAACTAGAAAATCTGAAAAGGGAAATGCAAAGGCTCAATCTAGACATAGTAGGGGTCAGTGAAGTGAAGTGGAAGGAAAACAAGGATTTCTGGTCAGATGAGTATCGGGTAGTATCAACAGCAGCAGAAAATGGTACAACAGGTGTAGGATTCGTTATGAATAGGAAGGTAGGGCAGAGGGTGTGTTACTGTGAACAGTTCAGTGACCGGGTTGTTCTAATCAGAATCGACAGCAGACCAACACCGACAACGATAGTTCAGATATACATGCCGACGTCGCAAGCTGAAGATGAACAGATAGAGAAAGTGGATGAGGATATTGAAAGGGTAATGCAGTATGTAAAGGGGGACGAAAATCTAATAGTCATGGGCGACTGGAATGCAGTTGTAGGAGTAGATGAAAAGGTTACAGGAGAAAATGGGCTTGGGACAAGGAATGAAAGAGGAGAAAGACTAATTGAGTTCTGTAACAAGTTTCAGCTAGTAATAGCGAATACCCTGTTCAAGAATCACAAGAGGAGGAGGTACACTTGGAAAAGGCCGGGAGATACGGGAAGACTTCAATTTGATTACATCATGGTCAGACAGAGATTCCGAAATCAGATACTGGATTGTAAGGCGTACCCAGGAGCAGATATAGACTCAGATCACAATATAGTAGTGATGAAGGGTAGGCTGAAGTTCAAGACATTAGTCAGGAAGAATCAATACGCAAAGAAGTGGGATACGGAAGTACTAAGGAATGACGAGATACGTTTGAAGTTCTCTAACGCTATAGATACAGCAATAAGGAATAGCGCAGTAGGCAGTACAGTTGAAGAGGAATGGACTTCTCTAAAAAGTGCCATCACAGAAGTTGGGAAGGAAAACATAGGTACAAAGAAGGTAGCTGCGAAGAAACCATGGGTAACAGAAGAAATACTTCAGTTGATTGATGAAAGGAGGAAGTACAAACATGTTCCGGGAAAATCAGGAATACAGAAATACAAGTCGCTGAGGAATGAAATAAATAGGAAGTGCAGGGAAGCTAAGAAGAAAAGGCTGCAGGAAAAATGTGAAGACATCGAAAAAGAGATGATTGTCGGAAGGACAGACTCAGCATACAGGAAAGTCAAAAAACAACCTTTGGTGACATTAAAAGCAACGGTGGTAACATTAAGAGTGCAACGGGAATTCCACTGTTAAATGCAGAGGAGAGAGCAGATAGGTGGAAAGAATACATTGGAAGCCTCTATGAGGGTGAAGATTTGTCTGATGTGATAGAAGAATAAACAGGAGTCGATTTAGAAGAGATAGGGGATCCAGTATTAGAATCGGAATTTAAAAGAGCTTCGGAGGACTTACGGTCAAATAAGGCAGAAGGGATAGATAACATTCCATCAGAATTTCTAAAATTATTGGGGGAAGTGGCAACAAAACGACTATTCACGTTGGTGTGTAGAATATATGAGTCTGGCGACATACCATCTGACTTTCGGAAAAGCATCATCCACACAATTCCGAAGACGGCAAGAGCTGACAAGTGCGAGAGTTATCGCACAATCAGCTTAACAGCTCATGCATCGAAGCTGCTTACAAGAATAAATACAGAAGAATGGAAAAGAAAATTGAGAATGCGCTAGGTGACGATCAGTTTGGCTTTATGAAAAGTAAAGGGACGAGAGAGGCAATTCTGACGTTACGGCTAATAATGGATGCAAGGCTAAAGAAAAATCAAGACACTTTCATAGGATTTGTCGACCTGGAAAAAGCGTTCGACAATATAAAATTGTGCAAGCTGTTCGAGATTCTGAAAAAAGTAGGGGGTAAGCTATAGGGAGAGACGGGTCATATACTCATACAATATGTACAACAACCAAGAGGAAATAATAAGAGTGGACGATCGAGAACGAAGTGCTCCTATTAAGAAGGGTGTAAGACAAGGCTGTAGCCTTTCGCCCCTACTCTTCAATCTGTACATCGAGGAAGCAATGATGGAAATAAAAGAAAGGTTCAGGAGTGGAATTAAAATAGAAGGTGAAAGGATATCAATGATACGATTCGCTGATGACATTGCTATCCTGAGTGAAAGTGAAGAAGAATTAAATGCTCTGCTGAACGGAATGAACAGTCTAATGAGTACACAGTATGGTTTGAGAGTAAATCGGAGAAAGACGAAGGTAATGAGAAGTAGTAGAAATGAGAATAGCGAGAAACTTAACATCAGGATTGATGGTCACGAAGTCAATGAAGTTAAGGAATTCTGCTACCTAGGCAGTAAAATAACCAATGACGGACGGAGCAAGGAGGACATCAAAAGCAGACTCGCTGTGGCAAAAAAGGCATTTCTGGCCAAGAGAAGTCTACTAATATCATATACCGGCCTTAATTTGAGGAAGACATTTCTGAGGATGTACGTCTGTAGTACAGCATTGTATGGCAGTGAAACATGGACTGTGGGAAAACCGGAACGGAAGAGAATCGAAGCTTTTGAGATGTGGTGCTATAGACGAATGTTGAAAATTAGGTGGACTGATAAGGTAAGGAATGAGGAGGTTCTACGCAGAATCGGAGAGGAAAGGAATATGTGGAAAACACTGATAAGGAGAAGGGACAGGATGATAGGACATCTGCTAAGACATGAGGGAATGACTTCCATGGTACTAGAGGGAGCTGTAGAGGGCAAAAACTGTAGAGGAAGACAGAGACTGGAATACGTGAAGCAAATAATTGAGGACGTAGGTTGCAAGTGCTACTCTGAGATGAAGAGGTTAGCACAGGAAAGGAGTTCGTGGCGGGTCGCATCAAACCAGTCAGTAGACAGATGACAAAAAGTATTCTGTGGCGTGAATTACATATGGTTAGCTAATCTCGCAAGTGTCTGGGAACAGCAGATGAGGCAATGCCGGAAGCGAAACCACATTGTTGTGTGGGTGGTGGTCCGGGCGGGGAAGGAGAAGAGACTGCGGCTGGGGCTGGGATAGCTCAATCGCTAGAGCACTTGCCCGAGTCACCCTCCGTACGTATCTTTAATGTGCCAGGAAATTTTAGAACTACTGTATTTAATCAAGTAACACAAACTGCGGAGGAAGAAAGGTCCTGATACACTTTCGAATTACTCATGAACGCAGGAAGTTAGAAATGAGGATTATGAGTATCTGTCCAAGAACAGTGAGATAAAACAGGACAGAATTACCTAAATACCTTAGAAAATTGACGTTATACACGCATGTAGACAAAATGGTAATCATTGGCATAGGCGTTTATGAAACAGTAAATGATGTTTTAAGTACAAAGAATGAAAATTTCGACGGAAAAAGACTATTAAAGAAAAGGCGAGACTAACACAATAGACAGTGCTGAATTAAAGACTAATCGCAGGTGTCTTCGAGAGGATGTGAGAGGGTACAATGGAAACTGGGTTAGGAGAAACACGCGAAAATGATAAGAAGTATGCAAAAGGGAAAACAAACTTAAGTTGAGTACAGATTTAATAAGATACCATTTGTCACAGTAATTAACGACACAGAAACTCCTACAAGTCTTCCAAGACTTGTTTGAGAGACGAATAAGAACACAGTTTACCAATAATGGAAATTAGCCGGCGGCACGTGAGATTAAGGGTGTGTATAGCCAGTCTGTGTGTGACTGCAGGAGGCACGCCTGGACACTGAAGTATCCACGGAAATGATTCAATTTGAAAAACAACACACGAAGAAATTTCACACTGTTTACACAATTTAAAAAAATTGTATTTATTCTTCAATTCCACCTTTGCTTTTATAATACGACACAAAACAATTCTCATTTACTTTTCAATCGCATCTGTACATCTTCAATATATGACATAGGGCGTCGGAAGTTTAACTATTCTGGCCGAGCTCACTCCTATTATAGAACAGGATTTTCTGCTTTCCTGTCTTCTTAATCTTCGTGTTTTTGTTTTGTTTTCCCGACAGTGAAAAGTTACACGAGGTCCTGGCATTTTGTACAACTAAGTGTGTCCTACAAGAGACGAAATATCAGGAAGGAAAAAGGTGTTTTAAATTTTACACGGAAAAAGGCTACATTATGCATAAACAAGGACGTAAACAGATATACGTATTTTAATTAAAGAAACCATTTCAACCGTGAAAAGTCTGAATTACGTGACGATGAAAATGTTATTTGCCACTTGGCACGAAAACAAGATACAAAGGAAAAAACAAAAGGGGCGCTGTTTCTCGCGTTCTACATATTGCTTGTGTGTTTGGAAGTGTAAATTTTCGGGAGCACATAAAGGTACATGTTTTGAAATGTTTGGACGACACTTTTATTCCTTCAGTTCCCACGAACACTACCGTCGGCAAGAATCTCCTACGAATTTTGCTCTGTGATTAACTAACTATGATATCAGCTCTCGTTCCTACATTTTGCTACTACTTTCCAATTTTCTATCAAGATGGTCCCTCATAACCCCACTTTCGACGTCCAGGTGCACAGCACAGCAGACAGATCCCGTGTAATCGGAAATGACTAGTTGAGACAGACGGAACTCCGTACACCAATAAACGCCAGGGGCATTGAAGTAGACATTTGTCTCGAGTAGTCAACTGACAAGTCGTTCGTGTGAAAGGAACTTTACGTAAGTCGAGTGGAAAACGCCTGCAAACATCCGACTGCAGCGCAAATGGCGTATAGGCGGGCAGCGGGGCAGAGTCCTAGCAGTGGCCGAGACGAGTAGCCGTGTGGAAATTAAATGCGGTGCGGTTCGACGCAGTCCACGGTTGAGCTGGCGCAGCAGGAGAGAAGACAGCAGGCGGGCCGCTGCGACGTACCGGCTCCGGCGGTGCGGCCTTGCGCCTGCGGAACATCCCGCCCAGGGCCATGGCGGGCGCGGTTCGACGCACGACGCACGCAACACGCGCTACACCCAGTGCAGCCTCGCGCCGACTGTCCGGCGGGACCGGATGGGACGTCCACCGCACCTTGGCAAACCTTCAAGACAACAATCCCAAAACGATGACCGCGAAACGGCGTGGCGCCTGTGGCGGTGGTGGTGGTGGTGGTGGTGGGGGGGGGGGGGGGGGGGGGGGGCACGGCGACGACTGCACAGAGTGGGAGGGGGGCTGGGCTGAGCTGAGCTGAGCGGCCGCGTGCCCGGACAGCTGAGCCGGCACGGCCAAGGCTTCGGCTTCTGCGGGGCAGGCGGCGGAGTGCCAGGCGCGAGGGACAGCCCGGCGTGGGCGCGCTGCGCTCCGACCCGCTGTCAGGCCCACAGCGGCGACTCGCCCAATGTAACAACTCTGTGCGCCGAGGCACCAAACTGCCGGACACGACCCATCACTGTATAGTGCGACAACAGACAGTTATCAAAACCTAACCACCACACCCGACAAGGCCGCTAACGGGAATTCAAAATTCGAAACAAATCTAATGATAGTGACAAGTATCGAATCATTCCTTGCCAGTGCCACGTTTTGATAGCAGTCGATACAGTCTTAGTACTGCTCCGTCTGTGCGAGCGCAAACAACATTCCTGATTCAAACGATCGCTGTGATATTAGGAATTATTTACACGCAAGTTAGCCTACCAAACAAACTGCTGTCCACTACCCGAGGTAACTAATGACCGACCGCCGGTCAGGTCGACGCCATTCGACTTCTGAACACTGCAGCCACCAGGCGGCATCACCGCAACCCTGCTGTTCCGTTCCAGCCTAATATACGGATAAGTTAATCGCATCAACGTGACCCGATATGTGGAAACTTCTATACATTCGACCCTTGGAAGAACTGAATTAATAATCGCTGCATAAACTTTTTAACATTTTGGCTGTCGGATCTGAATCATCCGTCGTTATGTACCAGGTCGAGGTGTTTTTTCAGGCGTGAATGATTGTTAGGCCATTACCTGTTACGTTAATTTCTTCAGTATTATATCTGCTAGGCCACGTGTATGGAAATTATACACAACCTTTAGCAATAAGTCGAGACGCCTTTCAGCATTTCAGACGAATGACATTTTTGGGGAGAATAGAGCATATATATATATATATATATATATATATATATATATATATATATATATATATGCAGAATATTTTTGACTCAACAGGTTGGTTTACAAATTCACAGCAGATGAAACAACGTACTTTACATGTCTGAATAATGGAAACATAAAAAATCGAACAATGGAAAATCCACGATGGACTGTAACAATATTATGGAAAGGAACCTTGCTACTCACCACATAGCGGAGTTGGTGAGTCGCAGATAGGCACAACAAAAAAGAATGTCACAAAGCTTTCGGCCAACAAGGCCTTCGTCAAAAATGGGCGACACACACACACACACACACACACACACACACACACACACACACACACACACACACACACACACAAATATCGCGCGCGCAATTCACACACACAAGTCTGGCTTCAGTTGCCTGAGACTGCATTCCTGTGAGTTGCGTTAGCGCGTATGTGACGAACGTTCCATTAGGGAAACCCTTACAGTTTATGACGACTTACTCTGATGTCTTAATGTCTTCAGCGCATCCAAATTTGTTCAGAATATCATCGGTAACAATGTGGACCTGTTTCTCTAGCTGCCAGTTTCTTGCAAGACAGAGTTGCATGATTCCTGGCACATCTTTCAGGTTTCAAATGTTTATCGACAGTACGACTTTCTCTCGAAATTCAGTTGTGTACACATTTTTGTCAGCTACTTGCTTGTACATAGCTCGAGTACTGAAAATTGTCGTATTTGTTACGAGCTCGAATGTTATCTTGCGGTATTACTTCACTCCTCTTCGTCGAGGCATTTAGATTCTATTTGATCTGATACGTCCATGACGGAATCTGCGTAATTATACAGGGTGATTCAAAAAGAATACCACAACTTTAGGAATTTAAAACTCTGCAACGAGAAAAGGCAGAGCTAAGCACTATCTGTCGGCGAATTAAGGGAGCTATAAAGTTTCACTTAGTTGTACATTTGTTCGCTTGAGGCGCTGTTGACTAGGCGTCAGCGTCACCTTTCTTCGAAGGTGCTACTGTAACTGGACTACAGTATCTGGAGATGTTAGAGAATTGGCTGTTCCCTCAGCTCGAACAAGAAGCACAACAATTCATATTTCAGCAGAATGGAGCGCCACCACATTGGCACTTATCTGTCCGTAACTACCTGAACGTCAACTACCCGAGGCGATGGATCGGCCGCCAGGCAGCCCGTGACAGAGCACTTCATCACTGGCCTCCAAGAAGCCCTGATCT
Organism: Schistocerca americana; assembly: GCF_021461395.2. Lineage (NCBI taxonomy): Eukaryota > Metazoa > Arthropoda > Insecta > Orthoptera > Acrididae > Schistocerca > Schistocerca americana. Next base: position 20,573,199 of record NC_060119.1, on the reverse strand, counting down.
TACCCACTGCTATTTTTTCTTATGGGGGTATGTTAACGATATGGTGTTTCGGCCACCTCTCCCAGCCACCATTGATGATTTGAAACGAGAAATAACAGCAGCTATCCAAACTGTTACGCCTGATATGCTACAGAGAGTGTGGAACGAGTTGGAGTATCGGGTTGATATTGCTCGTGTGTCTGGAGGGGGCCATATTGAACATCTCTGAACTTGTTTTTAAGTGAAGAAAAACCTTTTTAAATACTCTTTGTAATGATGTATAACAGAAGGTTATATTATGTTTCTCTCATTAAATACACATTTTTAAAGTTGTGGTATTCTTTTTGAATCACCCTGTATTTCAAAATTGTGGATGGTTTTGTGGTTGCACCTTTTCTTGAAGTGGTTGCTACCATTTCTGGAACGTCTTTAGCGGTCAGGAACAAGAGATCCCTCTTGTCTTTCCATTTTCCTCCGCACGCATACCTTTCTTGATCTTTCTTTTCAGTAGGTCGTTGTATTGTACTTTCTCTTACTCCTCAATGGATCAAAGAGTTGGATAAAATGTTTGTTCCACTTTTCGCTAAGGCGACGCTTATATAGTAACTGTCGACGCAGTGCGCGTCCGGCATCCAAGAATGGACCCATCGCCGCCATCACTACACTGGAGCACACGTCACGATCTGCGGGGAGTGGGGAGGGGGGGGGGGCAGTCTCCACCCCAGCAGACACTTTCACGTGTCAGGTAAAGCCTACACGAACATACAGTTTGAACAGCTCGACATCGTATTTATGACATTTCCCCAGAATATACTGGCGAAACCTCAGCTTTCGTCTAAACGGCACCGTAGTATCGTCAATGCATACTTTATCATCAGGACAAAAGACTTCGTGAAATGTATCGTTTATGGTGAAACGTTGTATAGCTTAATGATGTTTGTAACTGAATTTTCTGAAAAGCGTAGCCTACTCAAAAGGACCTCAAATATGTTGGGGGTTAAACTTAACTTAATTTTTCTAAGTATTCTTTCACCTATATTTCTGGAATGTGGGTTTCGATCCAAAGTCCACAGAAGGAATAAACCTATCGGCAGGATTTCTTCGTCGTTTTTCTGCCCACTGCTCTAATCTTTCTGTACATTTTTAGTTGACAATGATGTCAAATAATTCGTTGCTCGGCATAACGATTCGTCTCGGTGACAATCATTTCCAAAACTTGGTCATCCAAAAAACAATCGGTAAAAATACAGGTCAGCGCATCTTCCAGTCATTTTCGTCGTCAAATGGTCACCAATTCACTTACTACAGGTTGTGGTAAAGTATTTCCAGTTACTTCACACCAAATAACTTCGGAGACGTCTCTGAGGCAAAGCTGTTGATTCGCTTCCCGAACAGTTCCCTTTATTCCCCGGTCCGCCTGCAGCGGACTCGTCCCAATGACGAGCGGAACTCTCAGCAGAGCGAGTACACAGGCCTACCGCCGTCCCGTGTGTCGCCAAACAAACTGGTGTGCCTTCCTCGTCCAACCAACCCGCAATTGATTCCGTGTCGGACATTGTGACAAACTCACAAGAAAACAAGCTCAAATCTTTAAGGAAACTCTAGCAACGCTGCAACGGAAGTTATAGCGAGTGTAACCAGCGATCGTAAAGACAAGGAAACAGTTGACCGGCAGCTATGAGAGTCAACTGTCACACTATCTTTCAACGAAATTCGGAACCAGACATGCACGGCCGCTCCCCGAGGTCAGGGCAACTACACATCCATTTGAAAGCACTGTAGCTGTTTATACGACTTATACACACGGCCTGGAATGTGTGTGTCTCAATCTCATGCATATGGTCTGCCAGGGAAGTCGCCTTGTGTATCAATTAGATGCACACGGCACCCAAATTTTAAATAGTAGGCCTCCTAATTATTATTACAACGTTACTTTTCCGTAATACTGTAAGTGGTAAGGATAAGCTTGGTACACAAATTTCCGACATTGCCGTTCATTGCTTAGAATTTGGACTCACGAAAGTAACGTCAATTTTACTAACACCATCTGCTGCAGTTTCCACCAACTGCTTCGTCTTACTATGCACTGATGGGCAGAATTTACCGAGCTCACTTTTCAGTTTTCTCGTTGTTGCGCACACCGAGACTAGACTATTACTTTCACTTTTTTTCATTTTGTGACAATCGTCAGCGATTCGTTAGTTCTCGAAGATGTGCTCTTGATGCAATACGTTACATCTAGAGCGATTTTTTTCAAGTTCTGCAAAGAGTACTCTGCTGGTCACTATCTTCCAGTTCCAACTGGGATCTACCGTAGTCCACAAAACCTAAGTGTCGTATACAGAAACGTCTAAAATGTCGTGGAAAATTGTCACTGACGTTTTACTTGTCTTTCTTTAATAGGGATACTTGTTCGTTGATCAACTGCGCCAAAAGCTCGTTTAGTTATGTCGTAATTCTGTCTTTTGTCATATCTATTGCTTATTCTTCCATCGTGAAGCAGCTCACTCATAATTATGGTATTTTTGCTATTTCTTTGGGATGTAACTGACGACAGTACTCTCATTCATTAAATAAAATTAACCATGAACTTACGCCCCGCCCCCGCCCCCCCCCCCCAAGTTATTTGCTGTGGACGTTCTGGCTTGCTTTTTCCGTGTGCACAACTAAGTATAAATGCTGTCGCGACTGTACAGCCTGGCCGTAACATTACTGATGAGATAAAGGACAATCCTCTCACCTGTTGCTTCACCTGCCTTAATTTGAGCTTTACTAGATGTGAGCTTTTCACTGTAGCAAAATGTTCACTTTAATTGGAATATTCGGTCTGCACGGCCATTGACCGCTAGACTAAGAATTATTCGACAGTAACGTTTGGTCCAGAACTACGAGGGTCATCCCATAAGTCTTGTAAAGTTCCATGAAATAATCCAACAATTTTGTTGTGCCTTCATGGAAGGTAATCTAGATTATTCCAAGGATCGTATACAAATTTTCAACACTGTACACCGTACAGTTCATTGCTGACAGCCATCTCAATTGGTCAATGAGTCGACTGAGATTAAAAACGGAGTAAACCAGAGTTCGAGCTGTTTTTAAAAACAGCTTCATTTCAAGGGTTGGAGTGCCGCACAAATCAAAACGCAACTGGACGAAGTTCACGTGGACTCTGCACTTGAGACAATTTACTTTTGAATTACTATATTACTATATTTAAGCGCGGTCGTACAAGAACCAGACAAAGCGCGCTCCGGCTGTCCTGCTGAGATCACAACGAAGGAAACCTCTGACAAAATCCAAGAACAGGTAATATAAAGCAGCCTACCTAAATTTCACGAGATCCTGAGACTATAGGGATCTCATAGTGAGCGCGTAATACCCTCCACGGAGAATAGGCTATGGGAGCCGCGACTGCTCACAGTCGACCGAAAGCGCATCACGCACAACAGATCAACACATTGTCTCGCGGTGTTTAATCGCAATCCGCAAGACTTGCGCCCATCCGCGACAGTCGACTAAATCTGGATCCATTGATTACACAGCACACTCAAAACGGCAGTCAAAAACAATTGGACGGAGGGTGAAAATGTACCGAAAGAAGGCGAAGTTCATTTTGTCAGCTAGTACGGTGATGGCCACTTTTTTTTTGGGGGGGGGGGGGTTCCTAAGGACTAATCCTTACAGTTTACTTGGAAAAAGGCAGAACCATAATTGGACCTAATTATGCTTGACTGTTGGAGCATTTGTAACTTGAGTAGACTACAAAAAAAATTAAAAAAAGGATCGCACGCAAAAAAGTGCCCTCTCACTAGGATAATGCAACATCACACCCATCAACGATAACAATGGCGAAAGTGCATGAATTGGACTTTAAATTGGTTCGTCATTCACTCTATTCACCAGACTTGTTTCCAAGTGACTTCTTCCTGTCCCCTAATTTGAAACTTTGGCTTGATAGGAAGAAATTTTTATCAAATGAGGAAATGACAGCTGCAGTCAATAAGTATTTTTCAGAGTTTGACAGAACTTATTTTTTGTTGGGAAAAAAAAATCTGGGGGATTGCTGGACCAAACGAGACTATGTCGAGAAGTATGGTGAAATGCTTACAAACATTTTTTCGTGTGTTTTAGCATACTTATCAAACCACGCTCGTATACAGTTTGGTAATGACTTCTACTCGCTTTTCCCAAATGCTAAGCACTGAGCTAGTTTATCGGTGCGTTACCTTTCGTCTCTAGATCTTTTGAAATCAGTTACACGGTGATGCAGGTTAAGTTCCAAGGTATCACACACCCTGCAGCCATTCATCCCGGTGGGGCTTGTTTGCGAGTTATCAACTAAACAATTTGGGATTTCGCGTGATATACTGTTGTTGTAGAGGTCTGACGCAGCTCTCCATGCTACTCTATCCTGTGCAAACTACATCTCCCAGTACCTACTGCAGCCTACATCCTTCTGAATCTGCTTAGTGTATTCATCTCTTGGTTTCCCCTCTACGATTTTTACCCCCCAAGCTGCCCTCCAATACTAAACCGGTGATCCTTGATGCCTCAGAAAATGTCCAGCAACCGATCCCTTCTTCTAGTCAAGTTGTGCTACAAACTCCTCTTCTCCCCAATTCTATTCAATACCTCCTAATTAGTTATGTGATCTACCTATCTAATCCTCAGCATTCTTCTGTAGCACCACATTTCGAAAGCTTCTATTCTCTTCTTGTCTGAACTATTTGTCGTCCACGTTTCACTTCCATACATGGCTACACTCCATACAAATACTTTCAGAAACGACTTCCTGACATTTAAATCTATACTCGATGTTAACAAATTTCTCTTCTTCAGAAACGCTTTCCTGAAAAAGCTTAAGAACACAGAGTAGTGTTACGGCGGCATAGTGGTTAAGGTGTGCTCCTGACGTACTGAAGGAAGTTGTGGGTTGTAACCTCGGCAGATGCTTTAATACTGTTTGGCATATCTTTATCGAAATGACTCATCATTTTCGTTCAGTTAACTGTTTTACACGTATTTTTAAAAAAATTTCTACTCCTTTGTAACTTCGTCTTAATCACATTAACAATTTCATTTGCTTTTTTTGCTTCCAATCCCTTTTTTCATTTGGAATATTTGTGGCCGAGGTGTTACTTATTTTCATGTATTAATTTTCATTTCAATTCTTACATTTTATCAATTTATATTTTCACCGAGGGTATTTCTGTTCCTTATGTTGCTTTAATTTCGTTTTATCTATATTCCTTCCTTTCGTTTAAATTTTCACCTTAGTTATTTTGTCCATTGTGCAACAATGGTTTATGTTTTAAAAAGTTTCTGTAACAAATGTATATTTCAGAATGAGATCTTCACTCTGCAGCGGAGTGTGCGCTGATATGAAACTTCCTGGCAGATTAAAACTGTGTGCCGGACCGAGACTCGAACTCGGGACCTTTGCCTTTCAGTTGATAGAGCACTTGCCCGCGAAAGGCAAAGGTCCCGAGTTCGCGTCTCGGTCGGGCACACAGTTTTAATCTGCCAGGAAGTTTCAAATGTATATTTGACGATTATCATCCAAAAGTTTTACAACCTCTAACGAAAAATACATTTCTGGCACCACTGCACAGCAGACATTGATTATTTGCGTTTTTAACCGATGGATCGGCATTTTCATACGTATAAATATGACACATAAAAATTATTAAAATCACACGCACAAAGATTACGATCATTCTTTCTGCAAGACAAAAGGGGGGCAAATGAAACTTATCGTTATTAAAATTATATGACAACGGAGTAAAGTTTACAAAAATTACATTTCAATCAATTAAATTAACAACAATAATGATCAAAGTCATGTCGATAAAGATTTGAAAATGAAAAGTTTTAATGCACCTGAGAAGCTTCGAACTCTAACATTCTGCACGTCAGGTACATACGTTAACCACTGCTCTGTGTACTTCAAACACTTCTACGGCTCTAGCATATCACGCGAAATTGCTTTTTTTTTCGTCGGTTACTCTCGAACATAGGTCCTTAAGGCTTGACGACTGCAGGGTGTGATACCTTGTACAGGGTGTATACGCGGACAAGGAAAAAATTCCCGGATTTCCCGGTTAAAAAGACACTTTTTCCCGGGTGAAAATACACTTTTTCCGTTTTACGTGACAGTATACTTTTCCTCGGAACTGTAAAGCTTATCAATCCTTTAAATGGTGGTTTTATACACCGACATAGAACTTTTCAGCCCTTTAGAAAACGAAACTAAGAAGAAAAGACCATGTAAGCTGGATATTTTCGTATTTCGAAAGTATAAATTCGAATTCCACCAAACACCGCATGTTACTTTCCGACGCATTGAAATTGAGATTGCGATGCGCTTTTGTAAGCCAGTCATAGGTCATGTCACGTGATCTCGCGAGCCGATACAGCCGATATTCAGGGCTTAGGACATGTGATGTAGTCAGCCAATAGCATTATCACTGTTAAGAAGCGCATACACACGAAGAGGAAAAGTTAATGGTGTAAATTAATATACATAGTGTTCCTACAAGAAAAGCACAGCTTTCACATATAATATTGGTCTCTACGATTAAGAAGCTGCAAGAGAAGCTAAACTTTCACTTATGTTGATCTTTTTTGCGCGTGTTACACTTTAAGATACATCACACAAATGTGCCAGTAAAATTTTTAATAATGACAAATGTCTGATCTCACTGGCTCGAAATTTTTTCTAAATGTCTTCCTCAAACAGTTGATTTTTGAATGAGTCAAACGCTCTGTGATTTAAGAAATTCATCGCACATTCTCGCACTTAGTTCATCTTGCGTAAAAAGAAATTTACTTTGAAAGTAGCGCTTTTAAATCAATCATTCACAATATTTTCCCGCGACCTGTTAGAAAGGGATTCGTTTCAGCAGTTGCCAGAGAGCGCCAGGTAACAGGCGTCACCGCGCTTGCGCAGCTACGATGACGCAGGAATTCCGTATGTTTGTACGTGTAAAACATTGAAAGATCATAAATTATGTCATAAAAGAAACAAGACATCAGAGGAATTTCGTGAACCATACTAAAATGCATAATTCGGCTTAAAGTGCACTGTATTATCTTAGGTTTGGTTCTTTATTATGGCATAATGTCATAGGTGCTAGAAGACGAAATGCAGCAAACACTTTAAACTAGTCAATAGGGTGGAATTGAACACTCTGTTTCAAGTAAATTGACTACCTCGGCGGAAAAGAATAATGAAGCCACATTTCTTTAGCAAACCGACAAAAATATCTTCATTGTTCCGCAAGGCGGTTTATGCTTGACTGAAATTGCCGCCCGGGGCAGATACCCCGGTTTGCTCCCAGTGAATACGGCAGCTTGCTGCTTGCTTATACAGCTAACAGCCACACTTTTGTAGCCAGAAGCGGGAGAAGGTACATGCGCGACTCAACTACCCATGCACTTTGGCTCGCTCGCGACTGCTCACACGAATCTAATGTAAACAGTTGTGACGTTATGCAATTTGTTGTTATGAAGCATTGCAGAGTCTTCCTAAAGCCTTTGACAGATTTTGCTACTGGCAGACGCTTGTATGACCACTGTGTTTTGTTGTGTACATGGCGCATCTTTGCAACTTAAGTTTTATCTAAATTTTTTTCTCTCGTTCATGTGTTATTGCTGCAGTCCTTTGTTAAAGTATTATTTCTTCCCAGTCAAAATTAAAAACATTTAACTGAAAACTAAAACAAAAAGTACCCCGGAATTCTAAAAAATTCCAGGGTTTTCCCAGTTTTCTCCCGGATGAAAAAATTCCCGGGTTTTTCCCGGAACTCCCGGGTCATATACACCCCGTTGTACCTTTTAACTTAACTCACACCACCATACAGACGGTTCCAAAAAAAAAAAAATCTATCCCACTTGTAGGAACCTCGCCTTGTAAGTGTTTCTAGTGACATCGCCCGAAACATATTCCGGTCTGTTTTCTTATCACAATGATTTTTGTAGAGGCGTCGCACGATCCGTATCCAAATGCAACAAACTGGAGATCTACTTGAAACAGAACATTGTCACAGGCCACGTGGTCGTGGTATGTTACATAACGTCCACGTGGAGGCGGTCTCCTGCAATGTCCAGTTCTTGGACGATGAAAAATATACAGGTCAAGACCTGCGACCTGGACACACAGATTTTATTCTCTTTACACTCCCTGGAAGAAAAAAATGGCGATGAGGTACCTAAGCAGGTTGTACATGATGGCTGGAGGCATAATTTTTTCAACCAAACACTGATGGCATCGATAAATTCGTCTCTTTCCCGTGAGTCTCGTCAACGTGGACATGTCAAGAAGCCAACATGCATCATAACAATAACACTTCTATTTTTCAGAAACTCCACGTAGTCTGATCCCCAGCCAGCTGTGCAGTCGCCGCTATGTGGCGCGGCACTGCCCTAACTGGTCTTTCCCCTTCACAAGAACTTAACTTAGAGCTCTCTGGCGACTGAATGACGTCCTATCGACCACCAACGAAAGCGTCTGCTTCACAAGAAGTTCATATTCCAGAATTCTGTACCTCACATTCCCGAGCCGCCGAGACGCTAAGCAATCGCAGAGAAATTCATCGACTTCAACGACAGGAGCGGTACAATTCCTCCTACTGAAACGCTGGCCGTTTCCACGTTTTCCTCTCCTGCTGTAAATATGAAGCCACCATGACACTGATCGGCTTCCCTTCGCTCACTGAGATGAGCTGAGAGAATTAACTGATAAACTGGTGAGACTACGGCAGCTACGTGCTTGAATTAACAGTTCAAGCAATGAATTTCATAGCCAAGCGAGCGTTTATTGTGATGTGAGCCACAAATCTCTATTCATACACCTCATAGAATGTAGTGACTAACTACAAGTCATGTGAAAAAGCAACCGTTATCTCAGTACACAAATTTCCACGATTCCATATGCAAGCTTTTTTCCCTTCTTAACATATTTGTACATAAGACTCCACTGGTACTCGATTTCTCACAAGTCCAAACAGTGGACCTTTGAGAGAATCGAATCCCATTGCAGTCCTACGTACAAGTTTCACACATACAGTGAGGTGTTTACATTAGAAGTTAATAAGCAAGAACGCGGTCAAAGGAAGTACCTGCGAAACAAGCCATTATGGTATTTTTGGCACACAAAACGGCTTAAATAACTTCAGCTACAGGCGAAACCATTAAAGATTCCTCTGAAAAAAATAAAAGCAGATGAGTGTACAGGTGTCAAGCCTGAAGTTCGCATACAAAGAAAATCCCACAACTTACAACAAGATGTGCTAGTCTGCTTGCGATGGCTTTTTCTTATTAGCTTGCCCAAAAGTTAAATCACTGCATCATAACAACTTTCGTGAATTCTGTGTGAAAATCGAAACAGCGTGACTGCATCGTTTAAATCGGAGGCTAGTAGTTGTGCTTTTACACCAAAATTGTACTCCAGGGCGCGCAATTAACATTTTATTCACCTTCACCACCACCACCACCACCACCACCACCACCACCACCACCAGGACCAGCACCAGCAGCATCACCAGCAGCAGCGGCATCACCAGCAGCAGCACCCACTGCCGAGCAACGGCCTTCTCCAAACTTTTAAACGAAGCGTAAAGGAACGGAGCCGCTAAATTTGAGACCACATCCTTAACATCGGTTTGATGCAGAATTCTTCAGATACTCTAAACTTCTTGAGCATACTCTAAGCTCGAATACAAACTTCCTTAAGAAGAAAAGCTTTTTTTCCACAAATGAGGACGGTTTTAATAAGGACTTTCCGTGCAAAACACAGCTTGTTCTTTTCTTGTACGATATTCGGCGAACCACGGATGAAGGAAACAGGCAGACACCGAATTCCTACATTTCCAGAAATCGTTTGAGCCGGTTTCCCAATGCAGCCTATTAACGTAGGTCAGAGAATACAGAGTAGGTTCCCAACACACAACCATGCCTAATACGGTGGTGGAAACGTGATGTCATTCACGACAGCTTCTAGCCGTCTCGGAATGGTTTCCAAGGGAATCTTATACCATCCTTCCTGAAAAATAGTGGCAAGTTCAAGTAATGACGGAAGTGGGCAGCGAACATGCGCCCTTCTCTCCGAAACACACAACACACCAAGGCGACTCTAAAATATTGTGATCTGGTGACCATGTGCTGGCCAGAGGCAGTCGCCCTCACAAAACCAGTCCCGTCTGAACTGGTGCCCTGTCGCCACTGGGGAACGGCCACTGCACCGTGGGCGGACCTGGTCGCCCAAAATGCTCTCATAATCCTTAGCTGTCATCTGACCTTTGAAAGTAATCGTGAGACAAATGGAATACCACGATACAGCTGCCCAAATCGTCGCCCAACCGCCGTCATGTTTCGTTCTTGGGACGTCGGACAGAGTTGGAAACCGTTTTGTTTTGCTTTAGGGCGCAAGAACAACTCGGGTCATACGCGCCCACGTCCAAACTGTACAACACGAAGACAAAGGGAGGAGTTGTGAACGACTACACATTAATCACAATCGACGGAAGGGAAGACAGCTAAAAACAGGCACCTGGAGAAATGTCTATAAAATACGCCATAGAGAAACGGAGGTCCAGAACTAAAAATTAAATGCCCTTCGCCATATTGCTACGCCCGTCGTCCGCTAAACGACCGGTAACTCAGGCAAACACAAACGGAAAAGTGAACGGTCATAAAAAGGGCATTCCGTCACGAAATGGTGGACCATCAAAACTTATTCGCAATGTGCACAAGGTGGTGGGAGTTGATTAAGATGGTCAGCCAAGAGGGCATCTCTCAGAGATTCTGGGAGAACCCCAAAGAGCATCGTGCGCATTAAAGTCACCGAGCACCAGAGAGGGGTGAGGTAGCTGCCCAATAAGCTCGAGAAAGTCTGCCCTGGTGACACTGAATGATGGAGGGATTTATCAACGGTACAAAGGGAAAAGGTCAAGTGAGGAAGGAAAAGTCAAACTACAACAGTTTGAAGACGGGTAGTCAGGAAAGAAGGGTTAACTAGGAACGTCATCCCGTAAGAACGGCGTGACTCCCCCTCCCCATGAAATGGAATGCCGACCTCGGGGAGGGGGGGGGGGGGGGGGGGATGGTCAAAACAGACTGGGAAGAAATGCGAAAGCTCAAAGCAGTCGTGAGAGCGCAATTTTTTATTTCCTGAAGGCAGAACAAGAGCAGCCGTAAATTCTCTTTGTGTGATTGAAGGCTACGAAAGTTCCATTGGAGGAGAGTCATGACAACGACAAAATGAAGGGGTGTCACCTCAGTGGCTGCTGAGTGCCAGCCTGCCAAGACTCGTTGCTACAGGGCACTCCTGTTCCATGAGGTCCACAAAAACATCGGCTTTCTTCTGTTGTTGTCGGCCTGCAGAGCCCAGTGCAGAAAAACAGCTGGTTGTGCGCACCGGCGACTCGGAGGCCGGCCGGGCAAGGGTACCACGTGGAGACACCGCCGAAGAGCATCAATGATCTCCTCGCGGCGAGAAGGTCGAGAGGAGGTCGTCCAAGTTGCTGCGAGATGCTTAAATACCCAGAGCTTGTTCCCATGAAGGGGGGACCAGTGGTGATGCCGAAGTGACACCACTTGCTGACAGGGAGAAGACCATTTGGCTTTGTGAGACCCGAGTTTCTCCTGGCGTATACAACCTCCAAACAACTTCCGGGAATTCAGCTAGGTAACACTTTCAGCGACCGCTGATATTTCGGTGGGAGAACACCCCGCAATTTTCAAGGCAAACTGCAACGGGCAAGCGACGTACATGCAAATTTAAAACCTCGGTTCTCGGACTGAAGCAGGAAAGATCTCTCTCTCTCTCTCTCTCTCTCTCTCTCTCTCTCTCTCTCTCTCTCTCACACACACACACACACACACACACACACACACACACACATACTCTGAACACTGGTGCCACCAAAGATGACCAGAGTCAGAGCTATCGATAGTGAGACTATGAATTCGCAGGTGAGGTAGCACTGACTCTGTCCCTCTGTTTTTTGACAAGGCAGAGAGCCGGATTCCAAACAGAGTTTAAACAGAAACCTCCATCCCTGTTAACGAGGTTGCTCGCTAAATTAATCCAACTGCCTCCTTAATAACACTATCCCAATAGCTGGACGTGCATGCCAATATCTCTGTGTTCTATAATAATATGGGGTGACCAGTATCCAAGCAATGTTCGGCAATAGCAGATCTACTTAGCTGCTGTAATCGTGTGTGCCGTTTATGCTCAGTACATCGGTCCTCCACGGTCCTGACAGTTTGACCAATATATGCCATGCGGCAGCTACAAGGAATATGTAGGAAACACTTCCAACAAGATCGGTCGTATTTTGCGGAAATACGATGTGAAATGTGTTTTCCGACCTCCATCTAAAATTAAAGCGCTTTTGAGTTCCCTTAAGGATGATCTTGGTCTGCGTAAGGCGGGTGTATATCGTATCCCTTGTAGCTGCGGCATGGCATATATTGGTCAAACTATCAGGACCGTGGAGGACAGATGTACTGAGCATAAACGGCACACACTGTAATCTCCCCACGGAAAATTACCCTCTACCACGCAATAATTAATAATGGTCAATCAAATCATCCACATTTATTCACTTTTGAAAAGTATCTGATCGGATTTTCTAGTAATATATGCGCCGACAGCTCGTCGACGCCAAGGTATTTTTCTAGTACGTTTATTCTTTGGAATAACAGAGATACATATATGTATTCTCCATGGTTATTATGGACGGGTAAGAAGGACAGCTTCGGAAGTATCTGTTGGAAGATTGTCGGGTTGCTAAAAGAGACATATTTGCTCTTCTTCTCGCTAAAGCGAGCTATTAACGTTTGTGCCACTAGCGGGGTATTTGAAGAGAGAGGAAAACTGTAAACGCAAATTAAGTAAGACTTGGAATCAACAGAAAACGGAACATGTAATGGAGATGGATTGAATATACAATTTTCCTCAGAAATAAGGTTTGTGACCCTTTTACTCTAGAGTGAATGACGAATGAGTTCTCTGTCTGAATCATTGATGATTGTCTTGGCCCTGTAATTAGTGGGGAAGTTTCAGTTGTGACGAAGAGAGCCTGCAATCACCGAGATTTTATAAAATCGTCCAAAAAGGCTTCGGACACATCTGAAATTCTAAATCTGTCGTAAAATGAACGAATTGTTCAAACGATCGATTTTCCCAACTGAATGCAGCGCTTAACAATAATAATAGATATAAAGATCTTTTACAGCAAGCCAGCCGCTGAATATTAAGACGAAGGGCTCCACCAGAGATTCTATTGGGCTGAGTTCACGTAATGAAATATTATATTTAAAACTGTATATAGATAAAGGACAGAGAGAGAGAGAGAGAGAGAGAGAGAGAGAGAGAGAGAGAGAGCGCATGAAATCAGAGAAAATACGCAGAATCCTCCATTAGTATAATTGTTTGCCTGTCTTATCACGGATCAGCCTAAAGATAAAACAGGAAGCCCTTACTTTAATGTACAGGTTTATGTGTGAGAGACATTACACCAAGTTAGCGGCAAGCTGCATTCACATACTTTCATCATTTACAGTATAATCCATTATAACACGATTACAGCAGCCAAATAGATCTGCTATTGCCGAACATTGCTTGGATACTGGTCACCCTATGTTATATAATAACACCCAGATATTGGCATACACGTCCATCTATTGGGACAATGTTATTAAGAAGGTAGTTGAGATTAAATTGGTGAGCAACCTCGTTAACGGGGATGGAGGTTTCTGTTTAAACACTGTTTGGAATCCAGCTCTCTCCCTTGTCAAAAAAAACAGAGGGACAGACTCAATGCTACCTCACCTGCGAATTCGTAGTCTCACTATCGATAGCTCTGACTCTGGTCATCTTTGGTGGCACCAGTGTTCAGAGTGTCTGTGTGTGTGTCTGTGTGTGTGTGTGTGTGTGTGAGATCTTTCCTGCTTCAGTCCGAGAACCGAGGTTTTAAATTTGCATGTACGTCGCCTGTCCGTTGTAGTTTGCCTTGAAAATGGCGGGGTGTTCTCCCGCCGAAATATCGGCGGTCGCTGAAAGTGTTACCTGTTGAATTCCCGGAAGTTGTCATTTGGCTTTCTTTGACTTCTTCGAGCCTTTCCGGTTGGCAGAGGAAGGCTCAGGTGTTTGTTAGCTGGAGGGGCACAGGAGGTCTTCACGGGAGTATTCCTTCTGTCCTTTCCGGCCTGCCGGTTGTGTAGCTGGTGACTTCGTCCCGTGAGGAGACAGACGGCGATGCCACAATAGCGACTTCAAAACTCAGAGTGAATTTGAGGTCGCATGTCTGCGTGGCCACGTCCTTCATGGAGCGAGATGTAGCAAGAACAGTACTGTAAGTGCCAGATGGTAGAACGCAGGGTTTGCAACTAGGTAACAACTTGCAAGCAAGTGGGTAAGGTACCTTTTCCTTTACCGGATCTCCTAGACAGCCCGCTCATCGAGATACATAGGGCAATCTCGAGACGAGATTGCAGTTGATATAGCAGTGAGGAGGAGGTAGACGTTCACCCTCGTGCATATCTCTTCCGCACGTTATACATTTAGCCAGGTGTCGAAAAGACATTCGAGAACACCAGCTTCAGAATGTACGATTTGACTGTGATAACTTCATAGTCTTTGATCTTTGACAGAAGCACCACTCTACCAAATGCGAGAAAGAGTGCGTGTGGGCACTAAGGAGACATCTACCATTTTCATCACTTGATGGACGGCAGTGACACTCTGGTCAGACAGGTATTTTTGGATTTTGGCCTCGGTCAGACTGTCGAGCAGCCTAGTGTAAATAGCACCATGGGAAGAATTCAGAGTTCTATCGCCCTCAACACGAACAGGATATCTGTGGAGATACAAAGCGGCATGCAGAAGTTGTGCTTGAGAATCACAAGTAGTTTCCAAAAGAAAAGTGCCATTTCGTAAATGACAGCAGCTGAATTAGAAAAGGATTTACCATTGCAAAGGACTGACCGTCTTCAGTACGTGAAACCAGGAGGAACTGTGGTGCAGCTGGGAGGGTCTTCGAATCGGGAGCTTCATTCCGTTTATGTTAGGTAGACCTGGGCGGCAAAGATGATAACTGGCTCACTGTGAGAAAATCCTCACGATTCCCAGCATCTCCGATGGCGCGCTCCTTTCAACTGGGGGTCACTTCACAAAGGGGGCGCACTGGCCTTAGGTGACTGTTCACCCCTCAGGTCACACCTCCCGAACATCTTACAGGATGGACCAATCGGCAATTTGGAAAGGTAGCAGCTCAGGCAATCACCCCTCCCTTGGCCTGGCCTGTGCCAGGGGGTATGAATGAACCCTACCTGTCGACCCATAGCTGGGAACTAGGCGTTAGTCACCTGCTAAGCGTCAGACACGTGGGCCATCCTTCAGGAACGCACAGGAAGGAAGAAGGAAAAGAGGAGCCTCAAACGCCAAAGCAGAGGAAGGAGAGGAGAAAGTGAACGAAGAAAGGAAAAGGGAACAGAAAACAGTGGTGAGGCTGTTCCTATGTCACCTATCGACAAAGCAGGACATTCCCAAAAGCACCCCAGACATGTGCCCCAAGGGAGGGGACAAAGAATAGCCAGAGGATAGACATGCAGCACGGAAGGGAAAAGATGCTGCAAAGGGTGGGGCCCTTTGGTAGCCGAGCACGAACCCGATAGAGCAGAAATAGTGCAAAACAAAAATCATCTGGCTGCATGGCTTTCTTTAAATGCTCCACAGTCCAGTTTTTATGACTCTGGCACCACGTTTTCCTGCTATGGGCATTTGCAAACTGACGAATGCTTTTAGAATTCCAGGTTGCCACACAATCCCATACGTATTGAGCTCCCTTCGAGTAGTGTCGGTGATAAGGTTCGGGAGTTCGACCCACAGTTCAATAGTGACTTTTGGAGCTCTCATCTTATTTTTCATCACAATCCTATTCAATGACTGACTGACTGTACAACTCAACACACACCTTCATCTGTTGGTTGTCACTTAGTGGACCACGTTTTCTCGCTTTCCCCGTAAGCGGAATAAATCTTCAATACGGTGCCTCTTGAAACACAATCTGCCTACATTTGACGTCACTAGCTCCGACACAATGCACTCAAGTACACGGAATACTGTTTTGACAATGACTTACACCTGCAACATATTGGGGGCATTGCACAAGTGCCTTTGGCGTCAATATAATAGCAGCACCTACAGTCTGCACTAGCATTTGCAGTTATATTCAATAAAGCATTTCTCACAGTGTTTCCATATTTCTGTCCAACTTTTGTGTGTGTGTGTGTGTGTGTGTGTGTGTGTGTGACAGACTTCTTAAGTAATAAAACTCAGTGTGTTGTTCCCAATGGCAAGTGTTGATCAGAGACAAGGGTATCACCAGGAGTGCCACAGGAAAATCTTATAGGACTGCTCTTATGTTTATGTATATGAATTATCTGACGGACAGGATGAACAGCAAGCTGTTTGCTGATGGCTTGTAGTGTAACAGAATGTGTGATTGTCATGTGACTGCAGAAGGATACAGGATGAGTTTGACAGCAGTTCCATTTACTCTAATTTTAGAATGCAACTTAATGTGGATGAGTAGTAGGAAAAACCAACCTGTAATGTCTGAATAGTGGTGTGTTAGCTGACAAGACAAAAGTCACTTCAATTAAGTATTTAGAAGTAATACTGTAAAGCAATATAAGATGGAATAAGTATGTAAGGTCAGTAGTAGCGCAGGCAAATGGTCTACACTGACGCAGTATCTATGAAGGAGACCGTATGTAGAACACTAGTGTGACCCATTCTCAAGCCCTGCTCAAATTTTTGGGATCCCCACGAAGTCGGATTACAGAAACACGAAGTCGGTTCGATCAGTATGTGAGTAGTACAGAGATGCTTTGTGAAGTCAAATGAGAATCTCAAGAGGAAAGACAATGTCCTTCATGCGAAACACTGTGGAGAAAATTTAGAGAAGCGGCATTTGTGACCGACTGCAGTACGACTGTACTGCCAGCAGCATAGACGTCATGTAATGACTACGAAGATAAGATGACCTCATACGGAGGGGTACAGACAGTCGTTTTTCAGTCACCCAATTGTGAGCAGTGAGTTGTTATGTGCCAATTTGGAATTAGAAGTCGTCTACAGGAAGAGAGGGTACAATAACATGAAATGGTATCATTCAGATCAGCTAATTCTGCAATGTTACGAAAAGGTAGGGACAGTTGAAAAGGGCACAGCTTTGCATCAGTATTTCGTGTCACTGCACCTTCATTAATTTCACGCTCTTCAATTCAATCATATATCAGTGCATTTAATTCTCATCACACACACGTCCCTCGTGACAGTCAGCCACGGTGAACAGCCATCTCGTTTTCGTAGCTTATAAAGTGACACAATGCAAGTTTAAAGGTACATATTAACAGTGAAGAAGATGGAGAAACTTGAAAAGTGACTAATTGTGGAATTAAGGCAGCTAGAACACAATACACACCAAGTCCTAGTGCCTGCAGCACATGTTAGCAAGAAAGCAACTAAAAAGTACATTGACGATGCAGTAACTTCAGTGAAACACGTCTAGGTAAAAAGAAGAAAAACGGTTTGGTCAAGGTGGAATCCATCCAAAAATGAATTTATGTAGGACAGGCAACCAAACTTCCACCAATGCTCCCAGAGCAGATGATGTAAGTTAGTCTGCCTACCTTAAGGCATCTGAAATACATTCCAGGACAGTTTTTTGTCACCCATCTCTTACAAGAGCATTATACAAAATTCTTTACACAACGTCTATAGAAGAAGTAAAGTCACCAAGATTGCAATAATGATAAAGTTGTTCTACTTTGCAACGAAGAAGAGTGACAGTTAACTATAGACA
Organism: Schistocerca americana; assembly: GCF_021461395.2. Lineage (NCBI taxonomy): Eukaryota > Metazoa > Arthropoda > Insecta > Orthoptera > Acrididae > Schistocerca > Schistocerca americana. Next base: position 20,555,341 of record NC_060119.1, on the reverse strand, counting down.
CCCGAGCCTCCCGTCCTTTACGTACGCACGAGACACTCGCTAAAATTACTTTAGGTACGAGACCATTTTGTACTTACACTGTAATTAAATGTATTTATTCGAGATCACAATTGCAACCCATTATGTCATTCTTACGTGACAGATTACCGAACGTTCCTTTTACGACGACACTGTCCTCTCGTCGATCGTGTTCGCATATTACGTACTCACGATGTGGATACAAAACATCAATATTGGCACTGAAATGGTAAAACCACACTCCTCGTTTCCAGACTGTCACAAACAGATTGACCCCCAGCTGTACATATTGTGCAGTGTTCTACCAAGTTTCAATATCCGTGCAACGATACTGTCTGTCAATTTGGTGGAAACACTCCCTCTTGACAAATCTTGTTAAACACCATCAGGATACTTTCTTCTAGTTACTAAAGATGTTGAGCACCTTATTGTAGTAGTATATGGGCCTGTGGAGATGTCTTTGCACTGTGTTAGTGTGCTGTTGAATTTTCAGTCTGTAAAAGACAGGCTATAGGTCTCTCTCTGTCAGATGTTAAAAGCTAGAATGCTATATTCTATCAAATACAATCTGAGTACACATTTTTAAGGTTGCATTGTGCAAAATACATTCCCACTAATTTGTCTGTGTAGAAAGAATGAGTAAGAGGTACTCCTCAAGGTATTCTGTAAGGGAAATAATGTCCGTCGATTCATTGTTTTGCCCACTCTATAGCACCACTTGTTTGTGTGTTCATTAAAGGAATGTATTATTCCCAGCAATCCCACACGCATTGTGTGATTAAATATCATGCTTTTGCTTGAAGCCATTTATATAAAACTAGATTATTGGCAGAGACGTGTCTCATCTGTCACTGTAATGCTTTTTGTCTGTTTCGGATGACTTCAGGTATTTCTTCAGACTATAATCCTTTTCTCGGGATCTCACGACATACGCATCAAGCACGTAAGTTTCCAACTGATATTTCAGAGCGGCCCACTTGCCTGGCTGTAAGTTGGTCTCAAATGTGGTACTGACAAAATGATTGTATAATGATCAGTGTTGCACAAATCACTGTGGTCAGACCACTGTAATATAGATGTACGACCAGAACTGCAGAGCAGTAAGTCGACTGCAGAAAAGGTGCAATGGGTGGTGCTAAAATGTGTTGTGGCCTTTGTATTCATTAGATGAAGGTGGCACTTTACTAGTTGACCCCTGCTGTCTCTACTGTCCCTTCCCCACAGGCAACTGTAGATGTTCAAATCACTCAGTAGGATAAAGGGGAGGACTAACTGATGTATTAGTTCTTCCCTCTCTGGACGGGATACATATCTCCCCGTTGTGAGAGAGAGACACTATAAATTATTTACCAAGGTAGAATGTTGGATTATAATGTGGTGTTCTGTAGCACCTGTTCACTAAAAGTGCACATTTATACCAATGCCAGCTCCACTGTTACTTATAGCATGGTAGGTTTTCAATGTACAGCATGTGATAGTCCAGTAACTGCTTTCTAAAGTGCAGCACATACCTTGGGGAAGTTCACTCAGATGGTAGTAATAGTTGTTACAATTCCATTGCCTCATTAAGAGGTGTTGGGGCAGCAAAAGTGAAATGTGGTTTAAATTGCTACTCCTTCTCCAGATTTCCATACGGCTGGTGTAACAGCCACATATATAACAAGGTCCTCTGTAGAGGCAGAGGCAAGATCGAGCCGTACCATCGGAGAGAGGTTTTTGATTCCCAAGCCCTAGACTTTCTTTGGATAATTTTAAATCGCGCGTGTGTGTGTGTGTGTGTGTGTGTGTGTGTGTGTGTGTGGGGGGGGGGGGGGGGGGAGGGAGAGAGAGAGAGAGAGAGAGGGTAATTGGATTACATATCCAGGTAAAAGGATGACCGTACAATTGTAAGGCTCTCTACTCTTACTCCTTTGCCCCAATAGTGGACTTTTTTTAATTTACTGGCTTTCATGACATGCCTGTACAGCTATCTCAACAGTGGAATGTCACTTATGATACAAACATTAGGACAATAGAACAATGAGTCCCAGACCAGAGAAAATATTCGACCTGGCCCGGAATCGAACTAGTGCCCCTTTAGTTAGCAATCCACAGTGCTGGTCGTGCAGCTACCGAGGTGGACACAGTTATGGTTTGAGTGGATCAGTTAGAATACGGCAGTAGGGCGACTTCACAGTGCAACCTCTTTTCGAGTGACACCGGCAAAAGACAAACAGGTTCCCGCCTTCATCAGCAGAGTGGTGGTGGTCTCCCTCCAAAGTTTCACTCTCTCAGAAGTTGTTTGCAGCTTTGGAATGGAGGTGGTGTTAGCTGTAACCTTTGGCACATTTTTGGCCATATCTTACAATTAGCTGGTTTAAAGGCAAGGTGGAGGGAGCAAACTGCTAGGTCATCGGTCCCTCGTTCATATTAAAATAACTCCACTAGGGTGGAAGTAAAATAATTGAGACATACAAAACACAGCTGGAAAAAAGGAGAAAACCACAAGAATGACGAAAGGGCAACGAACACTAAAATGGACAAAATCGGACAAGCTCACAGAGAGATGCAAGAAACATGTAGAAAAGATCAAAACACCAGAGCAAATTACCATGGCTGGCTGACCACGAGAATAAAACCAATAAGCCAGCCGCTACATTAAAACATCCACCCTAAAAGCATTAGAGTAGAGAACACAAAGGGAAAAAGGACATGCGCTAAAACTTACATAAAATGATAAAACCCACCATCACGTATAAAACATAGAAATAAATTAGCCGATGAGGCATTGTCAGCTAAAATTAATGGCAACAAGTCAAGTGACAGAATAGCTGTTGCAGGACAGCCAAAGAAGGACAGCTCACCAAGATATGAGCATTGTCAGCCAGCTGCCACACTGACACTGAGGTGGGGCATCACAGCGTAGGAGGTAGCCGTGTGTCACCAAAGTGTGGCAGAGAACCACAGAGTCCCTGCAAGAGGCCCGCACGGAGGACTGCCACACATTCCTAGTCTCCTTAAATGGCACGTAGTTTGTTGTGTGTGCAAAGGTTATGCCATTTCGTCTACCAAAGCAGCAAAACCTTGAGGCGTAGTACTGAATACACGTCAGCTGCAGAGAAAGAGATCTCTCTAAGTGGTTTCCACGTAGCCTGTCGGGCTAGCCTGTCGGCAAGTTCGTTGCCTAGGATTCCGACATGCCCTAGGGTCCAGACAAACGTCTCTGAACGACCGGACTGTTCCAGTGCATAGACGGACTCCTGGATGGTCGCTACCAAAGGATCACGAGGGTAGCACTGGTCAATAGCTTGTAGGCTGCTCAAGGAGCCAGTACACAGAAGAAATGACTCCCCAGGGCATGAACAGATGTGCTCAAGAGCACGAGATACGGCCACAAGGTCGGCAGTGAACACACTGCAGCCATCGGGCAAAGAGTGCTGTTCAATATGTCCTCCACGGACATATGCGAAGCTGACGTGACCGTCAGCCTTCGAGCCGTCAGTGTAAACCACTTTGTGGCCTCGGTACAAGTCAAGAATCCAGAGGAAGTGGCAGTGGAGAGCCACGAGGTTAACTGACCCCTCAGGGCCAAGTGAAAGGTCCAGGAGAAGCCGCAGCCTAGGAGTACGCCATGGAAATGTACGTGAATGACAAGTGTAGGTGGTAAAGGCAAAGACTCCAGTTCGGAAAGGATGGTTCGGACACTAACTGCAATTGGGAGACCTGACCTGGGCCACGGACGCGGGAGATGAACCACGTGGGTGGGAAAAGGACACGGTGATTTGGATGCGCAGGAGAACTACAAATGTGTGCAACACAACTGGCCAGCAGTTGTGCAAGCCTAACCTGCAATGGAGGAACTCTGGACTCCACAAGAACACTAGTTACCGGACTCATCCTAAAAGCTCCTGTCGCTAGGTGAATGCCACAGTGGTGCACTGGGTCCAGTAAACGCAATGCTGATGGTGCTGGCGAACCATAAACCAGACTCCCATAATCAAGGCAGCTTTGAACAAGGGCTCTGTAGAGCTGTAACAGCACAGAGCGATCTGCAGCCCAGTTGGTGTTACTCAGGCAGCGGAGGGCATTGAAGTGCTTTCAGCACTTCCGTTTAAGCTGACAAAGGTGAGGCAGCCAAGTCAATAAGGTGTCGAAAACCAGTCCTAAGAATTAATATGTCTCCACTACAGTAAGTGGATCGTCATTAGGGTAAAGTTCTGGTTCTGGATGAACAATACAACACCGACAGAAGCGCATAACACACGACTTTGTGGCCGAAAGCTGGAAACCGTGGGCTCGAGACCTTGAATCCGCCTTGTGGATGGCTCCCCATAGGTACCACTCAGTAACACCAGTACTGGTGGAGCAGTACAAAATGCAGAAGTCATCTGCATACAGAGAAGGTGAGATAGATGGGCCTACAGCTACTGCTAGACCATTAATGGCCACTAAAAATAGACACACACTCAATACAGAGCCCTGTGGGACCCCATTCTCCTGGATATGGGGAAACTATGGGAGGCACCAGCTTGGACATGGAAAGCTAGAAGCAACAGGAAATTCTGGATAAAAATCGGGACCGAGCCTCTGAGACCCCACTCGTATAATGTGGCAAGGATACGATGTCGCCAGGTGGTGTCATATGCTTTTTGTAAATCAAAAAAGACCGCAACCAGGTGTTGGCGTCTGCAAAAGGCTGTTCGGATCGCAGATTCGAGAGACACAAGATTATCAGTGATAGAGCAACCCTGGCGGAAGCCGCCCTGACGCGGAGCCAGTAGAGCACGACTCCAGGACCCAACCCAACTGCCGACACACCGTATGTTCCAGCAGCTTACAAAGAATGTTGGTAAGGCTGCTGGGCTGATAGCTATCCACATCAAGCAGGTTTTTACCGGGTTTGAGCACCGGAATGATGGTGCTCTCCCACCATTGCGATGGAAAGACGCCATCGGACCAGATCTGGTTGAAGATGATGAGGAGATGTCGCTTGTAGTCAGATGAGAAATGTTTAATCATCTGACTGTGGATTCGATCTGACCCAGGAGCTGTGTCGGGGCAATGTGCAAGGGCACTGAGGAGCTCCCACTCTGTAAATGAGGCATTATAGGATTCACTGCGGCGTATAGTGAACAAGAGGACTTTCCCTTCCATCCGCCGTTTGAGAGTGCGAAATGCTGGAGGGGAATTGACCAACACAGAGGCTCGAGCATAGTGCTCGGTAATCGCGTTTGCGTCGGTAGATAACACACCACTGATGTTAATGCCAGGGACACCTGTTGGGGGGGTCAGGTACCCAATAAGACATTTGATCTTCATCTAGACTTGGGAAGCTGATGTATGGCACCCAATGGTTCACACATATCTCTCCCAACACTTCTGCTTCTATTGTTTTATAAGCTGGAAAATGCGGGCACGGAGCTGCTTAAAGGCTATTAGGTGCACTAGGCAAGGGTGCCACTTATGTCGCTGTAGAGCTCGCCAACACTAATTGCCTCGGTGGCTTCCGGCGACCACCAAGGGACTATCTTTCACTGGGGGAACCCTAAAGAATGAGGGATCACATTTTCCGCCACAGAAATGATCGTCGTATTGACCTGCTCAACAACAACATCGATGGCACCATGTGGGGGGAGATTCAGCGGTGACAGCAGAGGTGAAGGCTTTCCAGTCTGCCTTGTTTAAAGGCCATCTGGGCAGACGTCCGTGGGCACGATGCCGTGACAGGAAGATGGGGAAGTGGTCACTACCACACAAGTCATCGTGGGCTCTCCAGTGGACAGATGAGCGAAGACCTTGGCTGCAGAGGGATGAATCAATGGCCGTGGAAGTGCCATGAGCCACACTGAAATGTGTGGCGGCCCCAGAGAGGCAGAGGTCGAGTTGAGACAGGAAAGTTTCAACATCTCTACCTTAACCAGTAAGCATGCCGCCACCACCCCAGAAAGGGTTATGCACCCTAAAATCTCCCAAATGTAGGAAAAGTTTAGGGCGTTGATCAATCAGTGCTGCCAATACGTTTAGGGGTACTGCACCATCTGGATGAATATATACATTGCAGACAGTTATTTCCGGTGTCATCCTTATCCTGACAGCCACAGCTTCCAAAGGCTGTTTGAAGGGGCACAGGTTCACTAGATACTGAGTTCAGGACATAGATGCAAACTCTATCTGACACTATTATAGTTGCTACAGTTCCTGTAATATATCCCTCATAGTCATGGAGGGCTGGGGTCTGCATTGCCAGGAATCAGGCGTAAAGCTTAACAGTTGCTGTAGCTCAGCCAGCTGGTGGAAAAAACCGCCACAATTTCACTGGAGGATTAAGTGAGACTGGGAAGGTATGAAACACTTAATGAGGCAGTCTACACCTCAGGATCACCTGCTGCCACCATATGAGCACCTGTGTGATCAACCTCCCTTTCGTCTGAGGGCCCAGCGGGATCCAGGTCCTCAGAGGACACCAGAATCTCCAAGAAGTGGGGACTGGCGTCCCCGATAGTTGGGGGTGGGGTGTTGCTCCTGAAGTAGGTTGTAGAGGATCAACAGGAGGGTAGTGCCTCCCACCATCAAGGGGGCAGATGAAGTCTGACAGCTCTGAGAGCCAACTGTATGCGGCGGAACGGAAGATGGCAGAACCATTGTCGTAGCGACAGCATGGGATACAGCCTCTCATATTGTATCTTAGCTACAGTGTAGGTCAGTCGGTCCAGGGTCTTGTATTCCATTATATTTCTTTCTTTCCGGATAGTCCTGCAGCCTGACGAGCAAGGCGAATGGAGCTCTTTGCAGTTGACACAGATGGGAGGTGGGGCACAGGGAGTATTGGGATGTGAAGGACGCCCACAATCGCGACAGGTGATGCTGGAAGCACAGCAGGAAGACATATGGCCAAACTTCCAGCACTTAAATCACCGCATCGGGGGAGGGATATATGGCTTTATATCACAGCGATACCTTCTCGGGTAATTTCACCCTCGAAGGCCAAGATGAAGGCACCAGAGGCAACCCTATTATCCCTCAGACCCTGGTGGAAGCGCCGGACAAAATGGACACCTCGACACTCTAAATTGGTACGCATATCATCGTCAGACTGCAAACGAAGGTCCGTGTGAAATATGATACCCTGGACCATGTTTAAGCTCTTATGGGGAGTGATGGAAACAGAAACATCCCCCAGCTTGTCACAGGCGAGTAGTGCCCATGACTGGGCAAAGGATGCCGTTTTGATCAAGACAGACCATGACCGCATTTTAGACAAGCCCTCCACCTCCCCAAACTTGTCCTCTAAATGCTCCACAAAAAACTGAGGTTTCATTGCCAAGAAAGATTTCCCATCAACTCTCGTCCAAATGAGCTACCGGGGTGAATAAGCTTCCTTGCCATCCTGCCGGAGGGTGGGGGCAAGGGGGGGTTTGGGGTCTTATTTCTTAGCATTGAAGTTAGACCTTGTTCGCTTAGAGATCACCAGCAAGAGATGACGTACTACACTTCATGGCATGTCATCTGCCCTGATGCCACCCACTCCGACCAGGGGCCCTCCCCATGGGTGCCACCCAGCTGTACCAAAGGCCACCTGGCAGGATGGCCATTGCCGGGAGTCCCGATGCCCCAGGGAGACAGGCATACGTGGAGAGTTAACGGCACAGTCATCAGCAGAGTGATCCATGTGTGGTCAGGAGCTACAACCAACGGGGTACATGGTGGCCCCATCACAACAGACAGGCTACCGTGCCGGATATCAGGTGCAAACGAACTGAGAAGTCCATTATTGTCGACAGCACAGAAAGCAATACTGCACAGAGGATGGAGGAAACCACACTCAGGAGGGTGACCTCGCCGTGCAGCTGGAGAATGAGCTGAAGTGCAGATCCACGTCGACAAAGGATCCGAGAGGTCTCAGCGCACGATGGACACTGTGCACCATGTACGGTGCCCTTCCCCAACTGGCTCGCTCTTTGGGAAGATTTTGAAAAATGGTGGTCAAACCTTACAGGGGACCATAACATAAAGGCAGAACGTGTGAGACTCCTTTAGTCACCTCATTGCAGGCAGGAATACCTCGGGCCTACTATAACCACTGGACCCCAAGGGGGGGGGGGGGGGGCATATGTAGTGATTGAAGCAGTTAATATTTTCTTTCCGGCTTTGTAGTATGATAGGCGAGCAAAGGTCTTACAAAAAAATAATGGTTAGGTACCTCCCTTGAAAATTACTTGTTTCGTAATTACGTTTGATCATTTGAGAGATCACCTGGCTACTCCTTAGGTTCTGGATTCGATTGCTGACTTTGATTTCTTCTATTCCCCTTTAGGAGAGTTATAGTCCACTCTCTACTTTCGAATTGGACTAATATTTTTCTTTTTTCAGAACACTGATAATGTGGCAGATAGTTTTGGGAATGACATGTTAAGAGAGCATTCTGTTTGTGGCATATGGCAACAACTTGCGCATCCTCAGTAAACTGATAAGTGTTCCTGTCCATAAGGCCACCAACACATTAGCTAATCCGATGTGGTGGGGTCATTGTGTACCCTCACAACTGCAGCCCACTAATTAAGCGGGCATGACATGCACGTTGTCCGAGCTGTTCTTGTGTAAGCCCCTATTGTTAAGGGGCACTGGGACTCTGGGCAATGATCATAAAGCCAGGCGGATGTTGCAGGGGCAGGATGGTGGCCCCCTGAGGAGAGCCCTCAAATGGGGGGCTGCGTAGACACCTTGTAAATGAAAAGACTCTAGGTAGCGGGCACATATAACAGGCTGTCTCATTGGCACGAAGGAGGAAATTTAATGTGGACTCTTCTTAGCCTCCAGTGTTCCCTTCTGTAGCAGTGCCTTGGGCTGAGGGACAGGCCAGGAAAAAAGGACTCGAGCAATTCACTCATTATTGAGTCTGCTGTGGGACTGATGGTGATTTCATCGTAACAATACAACTTTTGTTTTTTTGTAGAGAATATCAGATATAAGTTCGGTGAAGTCGCCAATGTGGAAAACATGTGGAATGGATCTTCATTAATTACAGCAGCATCTGAAGATTAATGCAAGCACTCAGAGCCTGTACCAAGCTAAGAGATATCCCTGTCAGTTACACCATACTAAAGCCTTAATATGACCCAGGCACTGTCTGTCACATAGAGCTAACACACCAGTATGATGGACTCGGAGAAAACCTGGGATATTGCGATGTTGTTTTGTACGGTGCATATAGAGTGGGCCAACAGAAAACTGTTGGTACAGGAGCTTTCAAGTTGGAGTTTGGACAAGTGTTCCTGGAAAAAGTAAGTCATGGCATATAGGTACGCCGTTAAGCCTTACAACCAATCAGCAACAAGGTGTGTTTGATGTTTCCATTTTGGTCACATACAGTCCCAGTGTATCTCGGAACTCATTTGTGAAAACTGTGGCAAAGCTCCTCCTGATGGTGGACTTGATGAACGCTCTCCACTGTGGACAAATTGCATGGCCCACCATCCTCCCAAGTTGCAAGCTTGCTCAATTTTTCAAAAGGAAAAGTAAATATGGTAGTACAAGACCTTTGCTCGCCTATCATACTACAAAGCCGGAAAGAAAATATTAACTGCTTCAATCACTACATATGCCCCCCCCCCCCCCTTGGGGTCCAGTGGTTATAGTAGGCCCGAGGTATTCCTGCCTGCAATGAGGTGACTAAAGGAGTCTCACACGTTCTGCCTTTATGTTATGGTCCCCTGTAAGGTTTGACCACCATTTTTCAAAATCTTCCCAAAGAGCGAGCCAGTTGGGGAAGGGCACCGTACATGGTGCACAGTGTCCATCGTGCGCTGAGACCTCTCGGATCCTTTGTCGACGTGGATCTGCACTTCAGCTCATTCTCCAGCTGCACGGCGAGGTCACCCTCCTGAGTGTGGTTTCCTCCATCCTCTGTGCAGTATTGCTTTCTGTGCTGTCGACAATAATGGACTTCTCAGTTCGTTTGCACCTGATATCCGGCACGGTAGCCTGTCTGTTGTGATGGGGCCACCATGTACCCCGTTGGTTGTAGCTCCTGACCACACATGGATCACTCTGCTGATGACTGTGCCGTTAACTCTCCACGTATGCCTGTCTCCCTGGGGCATCGGGACTCCCGGCAATGGCCATCCTGCCAGGTGGCCTTTGGTGCAGCTGGGTGGCACCCATGGGGAGGGCCCCTGGTCGGAGTGGGTGGCATCAGGGCAGATGACATGCCATGAAGCGTAGTACGTCATCTCTTGTTAAATCTCTCAAAGATTAAAGTATGACGCCAAAATGAATTGTTTTGAGAAACGTGTTTTTCATGGTAACAGATTTTCAAATAAAGGGAAACACTGTTTTAAACATGTGGCTTGTGAAGTTGCAGACAATGAAATACAGGGAAAGTCGTCAGTATCTAGATAAGCATCTATTGGTGCATCGAAGATTAAAATAAAATGTTCTGATACGCAGTTTTCTCAAAACGAAAGTGATGAAAATAGTAGGTTAGGTTATATTCTGATAGACGTACACATCCTAACTTGGGTGTTACGTGGATGTGTGTGTTGTAAAATATGTGGGGGGCCAGTTAGTGTACATGAAGACAGTGGGTTATCAAATGAACTAGCCAGAAAACTTATTACTTGTGCCAGTTGTAAATGTACTCATTCAAATTGGGATTCTGATAAGTGTAAAGATAATTATTTTGAAGTAAATGTTAGGTGGTTTTATGGATTGAGAGCTATAGGCAAAGGATACACTGTAGCAGAAACAATGTGTGCCGTGATGAATATGCCAGGCCCACCTTGTAATATTGACAAGTATGCAGTATTTATTTGAGCTGCTGTGAAATCTGTTGCATGTGAGTCAATGAAGGATGCTGCAAACAAAGTTGTTGAAATAAATGATGCTATGACTGAAATACCAGTAGCTTTTGATGGCAGTTGACAGAAAGGTGGCTACAGTTCTAAGAATTCTGTTGCTACAGTGACCAGTGTGGAGACTGGAAAGGTAACAGGTTTCCAGATTTTAACCAAACATTGTTATAAGTGTAAATCAGGGAATGAAGAAGGGCATATCTGTGACAGAAATTATGAAGGAACAAGTGGTGGTACGGAGGCCGCTGCGGCTATTGAAAGTTTTTGTCGATCTGTGAATGAAAAGGGGGTGCGTTACACTAAGTTCTTAAGTGATGGACACTCAAAATCATAAGTGTTGTAACCGCTCAGCCTTATGGTGAGAAGATTACCACAAAACTGGAATGTGTTGCTCATGTGCAGAAGAGGAGGGGAACCAGGTTGAGGAATTTGAAACAAAGTTTGAGAGACAAGAAACTTTCTGATGGTAAAACCATAAGAGGCAGGCTGACAGACAAAATGATTTATCAACTACAGCAGTATTATGGGATGGCCATTAGGAATATCACTGAGGATTTGTTGAAAATTAAGCAGGCAGTATGGGATACCTTCTTCCATAGACTGTCAAGTGATGAAAAACCAGTACACCACCTTTGCCCTCCTGGACCTGATTCATGGTGCAATTATCGCAATGCCCAGTACTCAAACAGTTCACACAGCCATAAACATTCCATCCCAGCAGCAGTCACGGATATCATAAAAGCTATTTACAGAGACCTGGCAAGTCCTGAATTACTGAAGAAGTGTATGCATGGTCAGACTCAAAATCCCAATGAGTCATTCAATAATCTTATATGGACTCGCTTACGAAAAAATGTTTTTGTCGGAATGAAGACACTAAAGTGGGGGGTCAGTCAAACTGTTATTACTTTTAATGATGGCAACATTGGTACGGTTAAAGTGCTATAGCATATGGAAATTAATACTGGAGCAAACTGCATCAGCGAACTTGAACAGATGGACAAGGTTCGCATTGATAAAGCAGATTATGCAACACAGTTGGCTACTAAGGAGTCCAAAAAGAAGAAAAAACTTGCAAAAAAGATCAAGAGTGTGATAGTATGGTGCAGGGTGCTTCTTAGTGACTTAAATTGAAAAAAATTAAGCTTATATTAAGTGAGTTACGGTCTTTTGAAACTTTTGAAGCTGTTTCTGAAAATTTACATTTTCTGTTGCATGTTTCCCTAAAGGCTAGAAACCACTTTGAGTAGAGTATTCAAATTTTCAGGCAGTAATAACATACATATCCTGAGTCTACTGAACTAAAAGAAGAACATAATGTTATGTATAATTAAAATCATTTAAGATGATGAATAAAAAGTACACAAAATTTTAACCATGTAATTAAATTTTATTTCTGAAAGCAGTGGTTGAAATGCAATTAGTGCAGTTCAGTAGACTCAGAACATACGGTTTAATGTCCTGTAAAAGTTTCATGTCAATGGCTACTGTCGTTCCTGAAATACAGGAAAGCCAAGTCACTACATTTAACATTGTTGGGATAGGGCATTCCAACTCCCCTTAAGATCAGTTAAATCAGTTTTAAACGACACCGCATATGGTACACACAATTTATAACAATAACATTTTTTTCTGTATAGAGCAGTCCTGGAGAGTGGCAGGAGGAACTGACTTTTGAATGCGGAACCTAAACATCAGTGGAACTAACATCTTGGCAAAGTTTGTGAGGAGGTGAAAGATATGTCCCTGCATTGCAGTGGTGGCAGCAAGCTTATGATATTTTGCAACTTCTGCTGTTAGTGAATTTAGAGCTATCAACAATGAAATTAATGTATCTATTGCTGAAAATGCAAGATAATGTATGTTTGTTTGTTTTACTTTAGGGCACAAAAAACAGCTGTGGTCATACGCGCCCAAGTCAAAACCAGAGAACACAAACGCAGAGTGGAGTTAAACAACTATGCACCAGTCCCAATGGACAGAATAGAAGACAGCTAAAAACAGGCACGTGGAAAAAGGGCTAAGAAAGCACCATACCTTAACAGAGGCCCAAAACTAAAAATTAAATGGCCTTCATCATATTGCTGCAGCGGATAAAAAGTAAAATGCGGTTGACAGCCCACGTGTCATTAACTAAAATGGCCGATAAATCCGGCGGCAAACCCAAGCTGGAATGTAAATGGTTAAAGAAGGGGCATTCCAGCAAGAAGTGGCAGACAGTTAAAATTTGTTCGCAACGTGGACAAAGTGGTGGGGAAGCACACTGAGCAAACGACGATGGCTAAAGAGGCAGTGCCCAATACGCAGCAGAGTTAAAATAATCTCCTTCCGGTAGGAAGGCAGAGAGGAGGTTGTCCAAGGCGCTGGGGGAGGCTTAATAAGCTGAAACCTATCCACACAAATGGGAGGACCTTTGGCGATACCAAAGGGGCACAACCTCCTGACAGATGGCAATGCAGAGATCATCGGAGGGCTGAGGTATGAAGACTGCAGCAGCCTCGTTTCCTGGCAGACCGACATGACCAGGGACCCACAGAAATATGACACTGGCTCTACCAACAGTGAGCAAGTGACAGGTTTCCTAGACCCCCCCACACTAAGATATTGGCAGTGTAGAGCGCACATAGACTTTGAAGGGAACTGAGTGAGTCTGAGCAGAAGACACAATTGGAAAGGCAGTGTCGCTGGATGTGCTCCGTGGCCTGATACAAGGTGAAGAGCCTGGCTGTAAATACTGAGGACTGTGCTGGAAGCTGATATCAAAAGACACGGGTGCCAATGACGAAGGCACATCCGACCCCACGGTCAGTCTGAGAGCCATCAGTGTACACGAAGGTACTTTTGCTAAGTTCCATGCAAAGGTCGTGAAACTGCAAGTGATAGACCAAGGCAGGAGTAGTGTCCTTAGGAAATGAATGAAGGCCAAGGTTAACACGGGCCACTTCACGAAGCCAAGGTGGTGAAGGGTTCACACCCACTGAGATAGTTGCAGGGTAGTGTGAAGTTAAGGCGCCGTAGTAAGTGGCGAAAGCGGACTCTAGCAGTTAACAGAAAAGGGGGACAAGCACCATACTGATGATCAAAGGGATCATCAAAGGAGGAGGCATCGGATAGGTGGCCATGCACGGCAGACAAACGGCATGCGTACCTGCTGAGGAGAAAATCACGGTGGTAAGGCAGTGGTAGTTCAGCAACTTCAGCATACAGACTCTCAACCAGACTAGCGTAAAAGGTGCCAGTGGCCAAACAGATGCCGTGATGGTGGTTAGCATTGAGACAGCGCAGAGGGAGAGGCTTGAAGACACACAAAGCACCCATAGTCGAGTTTCAAACGGACAAAGGGACCGATACAAATGGAGGAGGGTGGTTCGATCGGCACCCCAGGAAGTACCAGTGAGGACACACAGGAGATTCAGGGACCATGTACAGCGGGCTGTCAGGTGGTGAGGCACATGGGAGGACCAGGAGTGTTTACTATAAAGCACGAGCCCCAGAAATGTGGTGGATAAATGTGCAACACTTAAAAGTGCATAACATGAAAGCTTAATTGAACTACACCTGATCCAGTTTGACTGACCTACCCTCATTTAATTATACACAATGTAAAACTGAGCATTACATCTCTCTTAATATCTGTAAACAGTGTGTAAAGGAAGATGAAAATCTAATATTCATGTAGGACTGGCATGTTATGGTAAGCACACAAAACTATGGGAGAATACAGGCTCAACAGTAGCACTGAGCAAGCAGAAGAACTCTACCACTGCTGCAATAAATTTCAGCCAGTAATAATAAACATCCATGGCTTGGAGTCGCCGTCAAACTGTTGGTCGTCTTGCAACTGGGTGGGTGAGAGTCCAAGGAGGCAATGGCATACAAAGTTCAAAAGGACAATGCCTATTAAAGCATTGTGCTGATCAAATCCATCTTCTCACTGAAATAACTTCATAGTAAATACACTGTTTAAGAATACCAAGCGCAGGCAGGGTGTAAACGTGGACAAGGAAAAAAAAATTCCCTGATTTTTCCCGGATTTCCCAGTTAAAAATACACTTTCTCCCGGGTGAGAACACGCTTCTTCCTTGTTAAGTGACAGTATATTTTCCCTTATCAATCCTTTGAATTATTGTGTTTTTATACATGGGCATCAAATTTCCCAGCACTTTAGAAAACGAAACTCGGATAAAAGGACACATTTAAGAAATATCTTTGATGTGCAGCAACATGTACACTGCGTATTTTCATATTACGGAAGTATACTTTGGAATTCCACCAAACACCGCATGTTAACTTTCCAAGTCATTGAAATCGAGATTGTGATGCGCTTTTGTAAGCCAGTCATAGCTTATGTCACGTGATCTCGCCGGCCGACGACAGCAGATATTCACAGCATAGGACACGTGATGTAGTCAGCCAACAGCAACATCACTGTTACGTAGCACAAACACACAAACAGGTAAAGTTAATAGTTTAAATTAATATACATACAAGAAAAGCAAAGCTTTCACATATAATATTGGTCTCTAAGGTTAATAAGCTGTTAGAGAAGGTAAGCTTGCGCATATAATGTTGATCTTTTTTGCACGTGTTACACTTTAAGATATATCACACAAAAGTGCCAGTAAAATTTTTAATAATGACATAAATGTCTGATCTTCAGGGTTCGAAATTCTTCTAAGTGGCTCGTCATCAAAGAGTTGATTTTTAAATGAGAGTCGAATGCTCTGTGTTTTCAGAAATTCATGTTACATTATCGCACATTGTTCAACTTACATTAGAAACAGGTTCATTTCAGCAGTTGTCAGAGGGTGCAGGTAACAGTGCACACCGTGCTTGCGCAGCTAGCATGACATAGGAAGCCCATATGCAAGTACGTGTAAAACACGGAAAGATCATACATTATGTCATAAAAAAACCACAACATCAGAGAATAGTCCAAGAGCATCGGAATTTCGTGAACCAAACTACAATGTCCACATTTAAAGTGAATAGTTAAAGTGCACATTTGTATGTTCAGATTCCCAATGAAGTAGACCTCGACCTGATAAGCTTTTCAGTGTGGTTTTCCGGATGTAAATTTTCTTGAAGCACCAATACTGTATTATATCATGCTTGGTTCTTTATTATGGCATAATGCCAAATGTGCTAGAAGATGAAAACATGCACTTGAAATGCAGCAAACAGTAGAAACTAGCCAGTACTATGGAATTCAACATTCCGTTTCAAATACTTTGACTGCATCTGCGGAAAAGGTTAATAAAAGTCAAATTTCTTTAGCAAACAGACTAAAATAACTTAATTGTTCCGCAAGACTGTTATGCTTGACTGTCAGAAAGATGGAAATAAACTAAAATCTGAAACCAATGACATTTTAACCTTCAGTAATTATGTGAATGTATTTTAATTCACTTGATAACTCCCGGCTGCAGATATCCATTTTGTTTTCATTTGACATGAGAGTAAACAAAGAGGAAACAGCAAAATCACTAAATGTAAACACGGATCACTACCCACTGTAACTGACTGCTCTGCGCATCAGCCCCGGATCTGCCATATTTACGAACCGGGTCAATACTAAAAAAATCGAATTTTCAAAAATATATTCATCCTGTAAAGCACATCATTCTGAAAAGTCAAACACAAAATGTGTGTTCAAGGGAATGTAAGACATATTATTTGGTCTTGTTGTTGTCGTCTTCATAAAGCATTTTTCTATCACACGTCACTGTATTTCGCTCTGTGGAATTGAAACGTGTATATTTTGTAACAGATGCCATCAAACTATATTCAGGACAGGGGAAACTGAAATGTCCCGTGGTGCCTCTCCTGCTCCCAGTAGACCGATTTGACAGCCTGCCCCTCAAAAACAAATCTCGCAATTAACAGCGGATGGGATTATTTGTTATCGGGAGAACAAGAACTCTTCAGAAAATTTGCACTCTTTATTGCCTATTAGCTAATAACTTGCTGTTTCGTGTGACATAAAATTAAGTATAGGATACATAAAACCAATAAAGACAAGAGACAAGCAAGAAAGTACACATTTCTTCAATCGTTAGCTCCTAGCATTTTTTTCTCTCTAATCTTGCTACAGCTTTCTGTGAAAGAATCTATTACCTCATCAAAGTTCGTCAAACGTTTTGCTACATGAAAAATTGAAATTTCGTTATGTAATACTGAAAAACTTGCTAACACAAATAATACCCAAGACTGGTGTGGTTTCTCAATCTGATTACATCTGTTTTGTCACTGTCTGCTAGACAAAACAAAATAGGCCTTTCTAATATTGCAGCAATTTGTAACACATACCTAATAAACGAGACCGTTTTGGCACAAATGGCCATTTTTATAACACTACAGAATATAATTTGCGAAGTGCCAATATCAAATGTCTGTTAGGCCTACTACAAGCAAAAATCTTTAGTTTATGAAATAGTTTCACATTTCATTCATACACACCAGTTTCTCAAGCATGAGATTGAAAGGTAGTATTACAAAATTTTTATATAAATTTGGAATCATTATAGTCTTCCATAATTTGTGTGATGCCCCGTTTCATCTCCTTCCTCGTTCTAACAATCAATCTTGTCATCACCAATTCTGTAGCTACTCCTGACATTGTCAAAATTTGTTCGCCAGTTAACTTCACTAACCCTGCCAGAATTACAGGTTTAGTTCTCCCGCAATTAGTCTCCGGTTAGGCGTTGTTACGTGTTCATACAACACTTTTTCCACGTTACTTCCAGAATAGAACTTAAGCGGCTGGTAGCCGGGGACTGTACTACTGGTCCTTACTAGTGTAGCGATCTGGCCAAACATTTTCTGTCAAAACTTCATTTTCTTGGACACACCGAGAAAATAATACATAATCTTTCTCACCTGTAATTCCTGTCAGTCGTTTATTTCCATACTGGTAGTATGAATCTATGGATTTCGCTAGTAACTATAACAACACTGATCATTGGCACTCTCAATCAACCACATAATCAGACAGCGATTGCCATTCATCCGTTCGGCTTTACTCCACTCAGCTCGTACAACCCCGTCCCCTTTTGTCTGTGGAAAGTTTATTTCTAGATGCGACGAGGATTCTCCCGACAGAGACATCACGTACACTATGCACGCATTCAAAAAATCAACTTATGATTCATTCAGAAATCAACTTAAAATGTGTTCAAAAATGTTCAAAAACCAACAGGGAAGCATTTCAAAAGCATATGAATAATAGACACAAACGTATGCTGGATGCTAGGCGCTTAGCCTCAAGAATATGAATTTGGCGCCCCCTTCTCCGGGTAGCATCTAGCTGCTTCCTGCGACTGCTTGCACAGCCAACAGCCACATTCCTGTAACCAGAAGCAAGAGAATCAACTACTCAAACGCGACTCTACTGCCCATGCGCATGAGACCGCTCATAACTGCTAAAAGGAATCTAATTTAAACAGTTGTGACTTCACACTCATTTAAGGCAATTTGTTATGAAGCATTGCATAGTCTTCCTAAAGCCTTTGACTCATTTTGCTGTTGGCAGGTGCTTACATGAGCACTGTGTCGTCGTCGTTGCACATGGCACATTTCCTTTGCAACAGATTTTTGTTTTTTTCTCTTGTTTATGTTTTATTGTTGAAGTATTATTCTGCAGTAGCAGGACACAGTAATATCCTTTGTTAAGAGTCAAAATTACAAAAAATTAACTGAAAATTAAAACCAATGAAAAATTCCCGGGTTTTTCCCAGTTTTCTCCAGGATTAAAAAAATTCCTACGTTTTTCCCAGATCTCCCGGTTGTCCCGGGTCGTATACACCCTGGCCGGAGAGATGCTTGGTAAATACCTCCAGAGATTGGAAGACATCAATGGGTTGCATCTGGTGAACGAGATATTCCAATAACAGGTATTTAATTAATTTAGGTGTACTCAGGAGCACATAAGGGTTCAGGACACAATTTAGTTATGATGAAGAGTAGGCTGAAGTTCAAAAGAACTATCAGGAGGAATCAATGAGTTAAGAAGCGAGATGCAGATGTACTGAGAAAAGTTATGTAGGGAGGAAGGAAAGAGAGAGGGGGGGGGAGGGGGGAGGGGGGAGGGGGGAGGGAGGGAGGGAGGGAGGGAGAGAGACAGTGAGTGAGAACATGATAACGAACAACAGAAAGCAATTCAGTTATAAAGCAATGTGTTCCCCAAAAGGGCAACGACAGATACTGGACAGAAACACAGGTACAAGGAAGACAACCGCAAAGAAATTCTTTAAATAACTGATAAAAGAAAGAAATACAGAAATATTCAGAAAAATATTTAAGTCCCTTTAGAATGAAGCCGATAGGAAGTGTAGGGTTGCTACACCAAATAGGCTGAATGAAAAGTGTCAAGAAATCAAAAGGGTAAAAATGAAAGAAACTTTCAGAGAAACTGGCAGCAAATGTGTCGCCATTAAGAGTGCAAAAGGGATTCCACTGTAAAATAAAGAGGAGAATGGATATGCGAAAGAAGTGCACTGAGAGCCACTACAAGGGGGCGGCACTGTCTGCTGACATGATAAAAGAAGAAATGAGTATTTGTAAGAAAGAGGTGAACAAGTATTAGAATCAAGAGTCTACCAGAGTACTGGCAGACATGTGATTAACCAGAAAAAAGGAACAGATAATAATACTTTGAAATTTCTGATGTGATTTGGGAAAGTGGCAGCCAAACATGTATTCAAGTAGTACATAGAACCTATGAAATTAAAAAAAGAAAGAATGGAAGATTGGTGCTTAACATCCCGTCAACAACAATGTCATTAAGGACGGAGCACAAGCTTGGATTAAAGAATGATGGGGAAGGAAATCCACCTTTGAAAGGACCCAACCAAACATTTTCCTGGAGCAATTTAGGGAAATAATGGAAAAACTTTAACCTAGACGGCCAGACAGGAATCTGAATGACCGTCTCCCCAGATATGAGTCCAGAGTGCTAACCACTGTGTCACCCCTCTCGGTATAAAATTGGAGATGTACCATTAGACATTATGCAGATCATTGTCATCTATACAATCACAAAGTTAGAGAAGAAAAATAAATGCAGGAACTACTGGACAATCAGCATAACAGTTAACACATCCAAGTATCTTACAAAAACAATGTACAGTAGAAGTGAAAGGAAATTGAAGATCTGGGCAAAGGTCATTGGATTTGTAAAAGATAAAAGCATCAGAGGCAAGTCTGATATTCTGTTTCATAATGAAAGCAAGACTTGAGGAAATTCAAGGCACTCAAATAGCATTTCTCGACTCATAAACAGACTTCAACAATGACACGATCTGCAAGCCACCAAAAGATGCATGGCACAGGGTATCGTGCACCACTACTGGTCATACTGTCTGTATGAATAGTTCTCCAGGCAGTTGCAAATGCCACTGCTCTAAAATTTTCTCAATAGTCTTCCTCAAACAGAATGTTGCCTTCCCTCCGTGGATACGCATTTGAGTTCCTAGAGCACTGTAATATAGTGAAACAAACACACACACACACACACACACACACACACACACACACACACACCAGAAGATGGGCAAATGTACTGTACAAGACACAAGGTGGAACAGTAACAATGTAAGACTATAAGAGGAGCTTGGATCAAAATAGGTCCAAGGCAGGGATGCAGTCCTTTTCCATCACATTTCAACCTGTACGTTGAATAAGTAATAACGGAAATAAAAGTTCAAGAGTGGAATTTAACTTTAGAGTGAAAGGATGAAAATGATAAGATTTTCTGATGATAATGCTATCCTCAATGAAACAAAAGGAGAATTAAAGGACTTGTTGAATAGAATGCAGAATCTATCACTGAATATTCACAGAGTGAATCGAAGAAAGATGGAAGTAATGAGGAGTAGCAAAAATGAGATTAGTAATGAACTTGACGATAAAATTTGAAATCACATAGTTGATGAAGTGAGGGTAAATTCCATGTTTGAAGCAAAATAACGGGACTGGAAGCAGGGAGGAGATAAGGAGACCAGCACAGAGAAAGAGAATTCCCTGTACAAACAATTCTACCAGTAACAAACATAGACAAATTTGATAAAGAAATTTCCGAGAAGGTATGTCAGGGGGTCAACATTTGTGCCGACATGAGTCCCTGACTAGAGGAAAAGTGGAAAACGAGAACTAAAAGTGTGAAATGTGATTCTACAGTTGGATGCTGAAAATTACATGGTTTGACAACAAAAAACGGGGTGGCACGATGCAGAATAGGTGGGGAAGGGAATGTGTCGACAGCAGAAGACCGTGGTACCACCTGTAAGCTTTGATCCACAACGTCATCGAGATGGCAGACACCTCTACTTCAAGCTTATACAATATGGCAACCATGATGCCATTCATTATTCACACAAACACACACGTAATATGAGAATGTGAAACCACAAGGACAATCAAAGAAATTAGGTTTTTTTTTTTTTTGTCATGGACAAACTAAGTATACAACCATCATAATAATGACAACATACCAAAACAAATACTAAACGCAAAATATGAAGAAAATTGGTCTTGGAAATTTCAGTCGACCTATAAAGCTGAAACAAAATCCATGGTAACATAAAACCAAATGTCACCCATAAAACTACGTTTGAAAAACTTGACCTCAGCAATGTAGATAAATCAGACTCCATGATACCAACCAATCACAATCCAACATAATTACAAGTCAGTAACAACACACCCCATTATTTCATAAAAAATGCATTAATGCCTATTTTGATACAGGCAAGAAACACACACTTATAGATGTAAACACATACACCATATATACAACATAAGAAAACCATAAACTTATCAACTGCAGCCAGACAACACAATCTTGATATAGCTAAAATATTATCATCAACACAACCTCTCAAATGGCCATGCGACTTTTCAAACCAGGCTGACAACGTCTCATATTAGTCCCTGGTCCAAAATGCAACAATTTTGGTCACTCTCATACCTTCTGGCCACAAACTCAATGCATCACATACCATACTCGGCAATTAAACCAAATAGGGCTAAATGCGTAGGAATTTACATCGTGGTCAACGTGCCATCCCCTATAGTGGTATGCAGACACCTAAACATTAACTTCGTCGTCATAACTAAAAAACTGAACAAAAAATGAAACCTACAACCACAAAGAACACATTGCACTAATAATTTTATTTTAAACCCACAAACTAATCTCCTGTACATGTCAACATCAAAATAATTCACTAACTACCACAAGCTCTTACAGTGCTATTCTCACAAACAATAAGAAACAATTTGGAAACAAACATCCTCCATTGGAAAACACCACTGCATAATCCAACAAGCCCTCTGCAGACATGTTTCATCTGAAATATGCACTCCACCCATTAAGTTACACAACACAACACACTTACGTCACTGGTAAAAGCAGGTGGGTGGTAGCGCAAACTTCGGTTGACCCAAAAAGACTAGACTACATGACCATCTTAAGGCATCACAAAATAAGCTGCATGGTTCTAAAGCAGCTGTAGAGAGCAAAAACTGCAGAGGAAGACATCAGAATACAGCCAACAAATAATTGGGGACATGGGGGGAGAGGGAGGCAGGGGGGGTAATGGTTATAAAATCTACAATATCACGAAAATGATAGGTTGCTACTCACCATACTAAGGAGTCAAGTCACACACAAGCACAACAAAAAAGAATACTATACATTTAAGCCTTCGGCCAAAACACCTTCCAAAACAGAAAACACACACACACACACACACACACACACACACCTGTGCCCTGTGGCTGCTATGGCAGGGCTGTTGTATCAGAGAGCGCACACTACAGTGAGCCATTGTAGTAAGAGATTCGGACACACATGCCCAAGCGCAATATGTCATTTTAGTACCTTTTTTAAATTTTTTTTTGTGTGAGTATCATGGTTCACACAGCCCCAGAGTCACTAATAATTTTAGGTTTGTACTCCTGTCAGTTTTTCATTCCACAGCATTATTTGCGTACAGACCCATTATTGCTTTCCTGCATTGTTGCTACAGTCTTTACTCAGTGTTGTTTGCGTGATGAAGATTCTGCGTCTTTATTCTGTGATAGCTCAGACAAATTTTTACCAGAGGAGAACAGAAGCGAAACCAGAAGTTCTGATGATGGAATCACATCAATGAAGGTAGGAAGAAGATTTTTACTTCCACATTCGGTCAAAGAACCAGACTTCACAGCTGTAAAAATCAGCCAACAAAGCACCTCTTACCATGTTAGTGCCACAACTACTGCAGTTGATTCAGGTTGTTGGGCCTGAGACAGTTACCTGCTATGCGGACGATACAAACTTAATCAGCACAGATTGCGATTTATCAAAGCTACACCAGAAATCACAGGACCCTCACGTTAACACTAAACTGGTTCTCAGCTAACAAACTTCTATGTAATCCAGAGAAAACTCAGCATCTGCAGTTGGGACTGGCTATTGAGGTAGAACCAAAATCCGTAAAACTGCTTGGAATACACATTGATTCCAAACTTAACTGGCAACCCCATATCAACCAGGTCTGCAAAAAGTTATTGAGGGTGTCCTATCTTATCTGGAAACTGTCTGATCTAGTGAGTAACAAATATCTCAGAACAGCTTACTTTGGACTTTTCAAGTCTGATGTCTTATGGGCTGTTACTATGGGGCAATTCATGTCATGTCAGTGATGTACTACTGATGCAAATGGAGGTGCTACGAATAATGTGCAAGGTCGGTCCAAGGGAACATTGATGTCCCTTATTCATCAAAATGGAAATAATGACAGTGATAAATCTTTATATTTCTGCATCAATGATACATGCTAAAAAGAACAGAACAAAATTTACCACCAGAAAGAACATACACTTACATGACACCAGAAACAAAGAGAGTATTGACATTCCTAGACATAGGCTGACAAAAACAGGCAACTCTCACAAAGTTAACTGTTTGAAATTATTTAACAAATTACCACATACTGCACTTAATAAACCTTTCAATGATTTCAAAAGTAAATTGCACAAATGGTTAATAGACAATCCACACTACAGTCTCTCAGAATTCATAGATACTTTTAACATAGAAATTGAGTTTTGAGTCTATGATTCCAATACTGTATATTGATTAATGGGGTCGACAGAAGCGTCCGATCCCACGCGTCGGCTTTGACCCATGACGTACGGGTGTTGTCGCATGTGACGTGATGACGGAGCGGAGTTTGGCTTGTGAGTGTGGCTTGTTTGTAGATGTTGTCATGTTGCGGTTTGTTGTGCTATCTGGTGGTATGTTCAGGGTTTTCATTTGTGTGGAATTCGTTTCAGTGAGTTAACGATTTTGTGTGAAGGTTAATTTAGTGTTGTTCGCTGTAGATCGTGTGGTAATGTTAGTAAAATTAGTCGGTTGTTATTTTTGTTCAGGAATGGATATGACGCATAAAATTAACAGTGTGCAGGTCAAGGGAAGTGTTCGATCCCAATGTGTGGCTGTGTATGTTGATATTGGTATCGGCAGATGTTTTTGTGCTATATAGGCCAAGGGAAGTGTTTGATCCTAATTTATGGGTTCGGGAGCTGCTGTTGAGCTATATAGGTCAAGGGAAGTGTCCGATTCCATATGATATTGTGTTTAGTGGTATTTGGGGAGATTTGTGATGCGTTTTTTTCGTCTTTTTGAGTGCTTTTGTATGGGGGTTGGTGTCTAAATTTGTGTATATTTAGTTTGCCCCCACCCAAAAACACCCCATTTCCCGCGCTTGTCCCGTTAGTGTCATTAGGCTTTTTGCGGAAAGTGTGTGTGTTTGTTTTTCGATGTATTTTCGTCCTCATAATGTGTACGTACCGACTTTATATGCGCCATATTTGAATCGTGGTTTATGGTCGTTTCCGCCATATTTGTGACATCATGGGTCAAAGCAGATGGGCAGGATCAGACGGTTCCATATTTCCGATTAATGTAGCATAAATAATTTGTACTTGTAATGTAAACACTGACTAATGCAGTAACTCCTTAAGTATCTTGACATAATTGTAATGCCTATTTCACTGCATGTGGTCAACGGCAAATAAATAATCTGAATAAATAAAGGTTCAATTGAAGTAGGCCTAAGCGTAATATCAGAAAGTACTGAAGATGAAGATGACAATTAGAACAAATTCTAATGAGATTGTCTGGGGGCCAGTTATGGGTAAAAATACGAAAAACTTTACATTTATTCATTCCAGTTCTGTTGTAAATGCTTCTGTTGCACTAACTCTCAAAGGCAAGACACCATACGATTTCTTCAAATATTTTGTAACTCATGAAATTTTAGAATGCGTGACTCAACAAACTAATTTGTACGCAAAACAAGTCTTAGAAAGTCATTCAGTAACTTAATTCATGACTGAAAAAGTGGACTAATGTCAGCAAAACTCAAATGGAACAATTTTTAGGATTTTTGTTATGTATGTCACTAAATGTAAACCCGAGGATTCCAAATTATTGGTCAAGAAATATGCTCTATCACAACAATGTAAAAAATGTTATGTCACACAATCGTTTTGAACTGCTTTTACGTACGTGGCATTTTTCCGATAATCAGTGCCCACCGGAAAACCGCCTATTCAAAATTCAACCTCTTATTGATAAATTACTGCAGAGATTTCAAAGTGCAGTGGTGCCGGAGAAAGAAGTTTGCATTGACGAAACACCTGTGCCATTTCGAGGAAGACTAAGTTTCATTCAGTATATAAAGAATAAGCACCATAAATTTGGAATTAAATTGTTCAAACTTTGTCTAAAGGGTGACTACACCTGGAATATGAAAGTTTACTGTGGGAAGAATGCGAATCCTGGTGTTCCTCTTGCCACTTCTGTTATGAGCCTTATGAGTGGATTACTAAATGAGGGCAGAATCTTATATACAGAGCACACCAGCTTCTTCAACAATCAACACATATAGTTGGTACTGTAAGATCAAATAGAAAACTGAATCCTCAAGACACTGTACAGGCAAAACTGAAGAAGGGGGAACACAAAGCAAAGGAAAGTACCACAGGTATAGTAGTACTGAAATGGAGAGATAAGAGGGATGTTCTGATGCTGAGTAATGTTCATGGAGCAGAAGCAGAAGTTCAAACCAGGAAGGGCACAATGAAAAAACCAGCAATGATAATTGACTATAATCAGTTAAAATCTTTTGTAGATCTTTCTGACCAAATGAAGTCATACTCACATTGCCTAAGGCGGGGTGTGAAATGGTGCAGGAAGCTTGCAGCTGAATTGTTGACAGGATCGGCACTGGTAAATGCTCATGTGATTTACCGATATATCAACAACAAGATTATCTCAATCACAGAATTCAAAGAGGAAGTGACTTTGAGACTACTCCATACAGAAGATGCCGATGAGCCTGAGACATCTCTCACCAAAGCCACCGCATTACCTTCAGGTTGTGCACTTGTGAATATGGGAGCAGCCAGACAGTGTGCTACGAAAAAATGAAGAATGAATTTGGATGAGAGCAAGCTGTCAAGAAATGCAAACTAACTGCATGGAAATGTAAGACTTGCGACTCATATTTTTGCGTAGAGTGTTTTTCCATAAAGCACAGTGCATTCAGGTGTTAGAGAAACAAAGTGGAATGACCCAAATTTTTCAGTTTCATTGTTGTTGCAATTAGAGTTGAAGAATGTAAATAGAACTATGTGTAAGTAACATGTCAAACTAAATAATAAAAAGAGGAAAAGTCCAATACGATTGAGTCATGTGAGTGATATATAACTCACGAATTCAAATGTCAATAACTGCTCTTGAGCTCTTGAAAACCATAGGCCACAAATATGATTTGATACTGGGGCATAACCTACTAAACACCGAGCCACAGCACGCTCCTGTGAGTTACAACTGCACCACGGAGCTTTAAATGAAAAAATATCCGTGAGCAGAATTTACTTCACGTGGCCCCCAGAGAACAATTCTTGTGAGTTATATTTAACTCACGTGGCAGTCAATGTGTTAAAAAGTGCTATGCTGAAATCTCTACACCACAAGCATTGCACATCGGTAGTGTCCCCCTGCTGAAAACTAAATCCAAGCACCGAGGACAATATTCAGTATGGAAATGTGTGAATAGGACTTCATTAAGTCTTGATAGACAGTACTAGCTACAGCACAACTGGACCTCTTACAGTCTAATTTAAACTAGTTATCACGTGGCAGGTAGCAGCCTGCTCGGCTCCTGCCACTTATAAACCAATGGGAAACTGGTACTGTCAGCTCCCACTTTGTTGTCACTTCTGCTGCTCTGCCTAAAAGCACTGTGTCAGCCAGTCCTCAGTGAGCCATTGTTGTGATATATTCAGGAGATTAAGCTTTGCGTGCCTTAAATTGTGTGATGAAAGTTTTCAAAAAAACAGCAAAGTACTAGGAAACTTTCAAAAAGTGTCAGGACACGATTATCCACAGACAGTTGCGTGAATTTGTGTGTTCCACGAGAGAGGATGGAGGAGCACCTCTCCTTCCCGTGGATAAGGAGGTGAAGTGAACTGCAGCTGCTCTACAAATCAGCAAGCTATCAATGACAAGAATCTGCAAAGAGAGATTTGTGAAAGCAAGAGTCACACACACCAGGGAGAAGAGGCAACCCTGAGAAGAGGGTCACAAATCTCCGAGTCTTTTCTGTTCAGGAAGATGCAATCTGTCATCAGATATATTCCATCCTTATTCATGGAAGTGTTATGCAACACAAAAAGCCTCTACCCTCGTAGCAGCAGACCTATTTCACGACAGCAAACTGTTCTTGTTACAAGTCTTGAAAAAGTTAGGATTCCGCTAATCCATTTCTGGCTGAAAGTTATTAATGGACTGCCAAGATATTCCAGCCTGGTGATGCCACTTTCTTAGTGAAATGACCACGAACAAATTCTGAAATTATCGTTTGACCTGATGAAATGTGGGTGAATGGGGGCGGGCAGTTTTAAAAAAAGGTCGTACAGACTATACAATTAGCAGTAGTATGGCAGCCCTAATAGGCAGAAGAAAAGAATAATTATGACACATTCTGGAAATTCAAAGGTTTTCACTTCTAACTGTCTACTGTTATTCTCTTCAAACATGAAAGCCCCCTCTACCATGTGACATGTTTTACGACACTGTGCTTCAAACCTTAACAAAAAAAACCAACTCTATAACTATCGTGTATAATACTCCATATCATTCGGTTGTACAGGACAAGCAACCCACAAAGGCAACAAAGACTAGAGACACGTAAGATACGGTTTGACAGAAACCTGACAAGGGCAGAATTATCATACTTGCATCTTAACATGAGCTTAAGGACCCAGTTTACTCTCTGGATGAGACAGCAAAAAAAAATATGGACATTAAATGCTTAGTCTGCCTCCCTAACATTGTCACATCAACACAACAGAATTGATTTGAGCTCAAAAGTCATATTGCTCCACAAAAAAATTCCATCGGCCAAAGTGTGGAACAGCTTATGAAGGAGGTAGTTCAAAAAGTGACACACAACCAAAATGTACTGGATCATGTGAAAGAAGTGATAAAGGACACATGGAACAATGAAGGTGTGTTCAACAGTGAGTCACAGACTTGATAATATCTGTCACCACAAGCAGGGACACCAAAAGTTCCACAGACAGATTCAGAATCAAACAATGTCTTCTCATTATCTGATTACTAGGATAGTGTATAGTGTATAGTGAACTTTAATGAATTTCTTATTTCCATTAAATCCTGCGTTTGTGAGTATTTTGATCACTATCACTTTCCCTTTCCACATACCAAGATGTTATTTCACATGTGTAACAGTTTATGAGATTTGCAATGATAAGGAAGAAACTTTTCTGGACACGAAGGTTTCTCCAATTTCAATAAACAATGTAACACTGGCCCTAATTAAAATCAAGAAAAGATTTCAGACGTGCTTAGAGATACCACTGAGAGCAACTCTACACGTACATTTGAGGATTTTTACATTATGTGCACTTTCAACTTCAAACTTGTTACAAGTTAAATACAGACAATTGCATAAAAATGCTGTTTTCAGAAGCATATATACAGGAAACACAACGCAGTACAAAAATATGAAGATTTGTAGCCGAGCAAGATACTTTAGTAATCAACGAAAAAAGTATTACTGTGAGAAAAGACTGTAGCTTCATTTCTTAATCTTCCAGCCACTCGTACTGTGACATGATCCCCTCCCTCAACTGGCAGACTGATACACAGAGGAGTGACGGAGTGGCTTGTGCTCTCAGGCACTGACCAAACAGACCTCAGATGTTTCATTTCATGGCAACCGCTTACCCACGTGAAGGAAGCAGTCATCTTATGCAGTTTTTAGTGCACAAAAGGAGTCTGAGCTGACACTAAATTCTGTGTGCTGGGTGCTTCACCAACATCTCAAAACTGCCCCCCCCCCCCCCCCCAAGCTAGTACAAATACTGAAGGACTATCAGGGAAATTAGAAATACTTTCTTTACAACCAAACAAAGACTAATGTTTCAATGTTACGCCAAAAGACATAGCAAAATTATTCTGTAAAGAAGACAATTCCATACAACTGGAACAACTTGCTCTACTGCACATTAAGAGACTGATGCAACAAAACGAAAAATAGACTGACCATCCAACTGTAATGCTCAAAATGAAAGCTGCCACTGTGCTTTACTAGGCAGTGTAATAATCAATGTGGTATGTCAGATCTAACTCTGACCTGAATTGCCTAACAGATTATAAGCATATCTTCTAATGTTTATGAAGGGTAGTGTAATTTTGGGGTCATCGGAAGCGTCCGGTTGCATCTGTCTGCTGTGACCCGTGACATAATGGTGGTGTGATGTGCGACGTCAGTACAGCATGGAGTTTTTCAGCTGGTTGTGTTTGCAGATGTCATGTTGTATGTGATGTTGCTCTCTGGTGGTGGATGTGGACATGCTGATTTTAATGTGTGGTATTGGGTTTCACTATGCTAATGTAATTTTGAGTTTAGGTAGTTGATGTGGTAAAATGGGTTATGGAAGTGTTTTCAGTGAGTTATTAAGGTTTTCTGTGTTTGCCATTTTTGTTATATCTGATTAGTTCTATGTTTGTTGTGCAGAAAGAAGTCTAATTTTTTTTAGTTGCATTTTTGTTACATATAGATATGAAAGTGAGTTCATGAGAGGAAGGGGGGGGGGGGGGGTGTGAGAGAGAGAGAGAGAGAGAGAGAGAGAGAGAGAGAGAGAGAGAGAGAGAGAGAGGTAGTTTTGGTATAGTGATTGTGATGTTCTGTGTGTTATGGTAGGTTGGTTATGTTTTAATTGGTGTAGTGATTGTGGGATTTTTGAGTTTTGGGTTGTTGGGATATGGTTCCAGTTTTTGGAGTTGTGGGTAACAGTTTTTGGTATCGATAGGTGTTGAGCTATAAAGATCAAGGGAAATCTCCAGTTCCACTTTTTGGGGTTGTAGATGTTGGTTTTCTGGTATCAGTAGCAGCAGTTGAGCTATACAGGTCAAGGGAACTGTCCGATTACTGTGGTTTTGTTGGTGTAGCGTAAAGCTGTATTTTTTATATTATTTGTTCTGTGATGGTGCAGTGTTCTTTAATTTTTGTATACTTAGTCATCCATTGCTCTCCCTCTACAAGTTCCCCCCCCCCCCCCCCCCAACCACAATTCCATCTAAGATGAAACTGGTGATCCCTTGATGTCTCAGAATGTGTCCTATTAACAGATTCCTTCTTTTCATCAAGCTGGGCTACAAATTTCTTTTCTTCCCAATTGTATTCAGTATCTCCTCGTTAGTTATGCACTCTAC
This sequence comes from Schistocerca americana, assembly GCF_021461395.2. Taxonomy (NCBI): domain Eukaryota; kingdom Metazoa; phylum Arthropoda; class Insecta; order Orthoptera; family Acrididae; genus Schistocerca; species Schistocerca americana. The sequence continues at coordinate 20,524,696 of NC_060119.1, read as the reverse complement.
CAATCTAATTCTCAGAATTCTTCTGTATTATCACATTTCAATGGCTTTTCTCCTGCTCTAGTCTAAACTATTTTATCATCCATTCTCACTTCCATATACAGCTACACTTCAGACCAACACCTACAGAAAATACTTCTCAACACTTAAATATATTTTCAATGTTAAACTATTATGCTTCAGAAACGTTTTTCTTGCCATTGTCAGTCTACATTTTATATCCTCTCTACTTCAGATATCATCAGTTATTTTGCCACCCAAGTAGCAAAACTCATGTACTATCATTAGTCTTGTTTCCTAATCTAATTTCCTCCACATCGCCCGATTTAATTCAATTAGCTACCACTATCACTACTCATATTCATAGTTTCAGAGACCGCTTTAGATATACAATATAGGTATTTGGATGACATGGCATGAATTTAACGCACTTTAGTACAGTGGAGAATAGGCCTGTATACACACCAATCCTACACTTCAATTAGGCATCAATGTAGCAGGCCATTCACACGTAGGTCCTATGGAGTAGTACATCGTGCTCTACAAGTCACAATGGAAACAAGGAAACTGGATAGCTTTCCCTGTTGATGCCCATGTAGTCTCTGGCTGCAATGGCGAGTCTGTTATTCCATGAAAAGTTAGTTGCTCTCCTGACAAACAACAGGAGATACTGTCAGAAGCTCAGATTTTCTTAGAGAATTAATGTGACAAATGCACCAAGAATATTTAATACATATGAAACTAAAAAAGAAGTCACAAGTAGCTGACAAGTATTTGTGGTGATTACTACTGAACACAATTACTGGAAGTTTTCACCTTGTGACAGTGTGACAAGGGCTAATGTGAAATCCAGTGTACAAAAAGTTGCTTGACAATGAAGAGGGAATCGATATGGATGGTAATGGCTGACAACTTTAGTGCATAAGCTGCTAACTGTAATGCATAAAAGACCAAAGATGCCATCTGTCCGGCAGTGTATGTGAAATGGCTGAATGAATTATTTTTTAATGGTGCCTCCCACATCTATTGATGGGACGTTCGCTTATTAATAAATCAATTCTACTGCTTTACATGGGAGGTTAATTAAATTAAAATTCGCATGCCGCTGAATCCTCAGAAATTAAATCTGTGCTCAGCAATCATATTTTATTATCCCAAATTTCATTTACAATAGAGCACAAAGTGATTATTAAGAAATAATACACACTAAAAGATGGCAAGGGCATACATACAACCAACCATCACAAGAGAAAGCCATAATAACAGCAAAACATTAGTTGTCATTCAGTGATGTACAAATGCAGCTTGCAATTCAGAGCGAAGGAAGTCTCTAAAAAGTTGGAATATCTAAGCATACTGACGAAATGACATATTTTGCTTCGATTGCTTGACCTTTATCAGTTATCTACCAATAAACATTTTTCCACCATTTGCCATTTATACAAGACTCCGTTTGTCAACATGCACTTTAACTCTCGTACGACTAACGAACAATTTTGTGGTTATCTTTTCTGCTACGTAGTGGGTGCCGACGCAGCTAATACGAATTTGTTCGCTGTGGAGTGTAGATATGGTACCCGAAATGCTATTACGTGAGATTTCAAACGCCAATCAATTGTCACATTAAAACAATGTGTTTTATAATGCATTCAGAACCAGTCACGAGGAAAATAATCATCATAAACTCAGCACCTTCAATAATATGCCAATTATAGATATCTCACCTACTAACGCATACGGAAACCGGATAGGGTTATGAGAGAGTCTCATTTCAACAACTGTCTCAATAACTATGTTAGTCACTATACTTTGGTTACATTACCACCGCTAATCTATAGTGTCTACACACTTGTCAAATATTTATTTCACTCACTTCATCATTCTCTGTCGCATCTTTTCCATTTTTCCCATTGCCCGACTTCTTAACTGGTTCCTGAAAACAAGTACACAAATTACTGCAGTTGAGCTTGTAACACAGAGAACAAGTTTTGTATAGTTGTATAACCTGCTTGCTGTTACAATAATCGGTATGAAACAACTCTTACAACCAAAAACATGACACGGCGTCAATGCTACACCCTCTTTGCTGTTCTTCGACGTATTATTAATCTACAGATACAAAAATTAATTGTAAGATATAGTTACGTGTACGCAGGCGTCAAAAATCCCAACGGTCTTTCAGATAATAGAATTTTCTGATTACCTTCTCCTTCTTAGTTTTATTAGGCATTTTACGATATCTTACAACATTTAACGACAACACTAACACTTGCAACATGCATGAGTACTACTATTGGTCAGCCATGATCACGTGGTCAAATCAAAGATCACTTGCAGCACCGCCGCTGTTATAATCTCTAAAGTTTGTTTTTCCGATTGCTATTCAATTATTAAACTCTCTCTCTCTCTCTCTCTCTCTCTCTCTCTCTCTCTTTTCATCTTTGACACTGTTTTTCCAGCTAATTTGTTTCTCCATCTTCCAGGGAGCAGATTGCAAATCAACACTCAACATTGCGGAGACCAACCGTGTCGCAATTGATTCCAAGTTCTACCTCAACAGTCACATTCTGCAATCACAGCAGTGTAGTCTCTCATTTTACGTGTTCGTTTGTGAATGTGTCTATATTTTTTAAAAATATCCTGTGCCGCGTTTTCTACATAATTTTACTTTCATTTCCACGTTCGTTTTCTGTCAAGTTGCAAATTGAAGTGGTGTGCAAGATTGATCAAGACTCAGAATCAAGTGTGGGCATAAACTCGTACCTGAATCTTCCCAACGATCTCCGGACTCATCGTCAGATGTAAATGCTCACATTAAACAAAAATTCGCTAGTACAACTGTTCCCCAATCACACTGTCATCACTGAAAGAAACTTCAGTCATCCAATAATCCACTGAGAAAATTCACAGATATGTAAACGGTGAGCGGAGCAAGGCATCCAGCGAAACATTACTAAATGGCTTCTCTGAAACCTACCAAGAACAGATAATTTAGGAGACCTTCACCATTCAAAATAGCGACATGTTAGTCCTAACTGGATGGCTTCCCATCTTTAATGACGTGTGTATTCAAACTGATATCAACAACCCTTAGGCAATTGTTCAAAAATGGTTCTAATGGCTCTGAGCACTATGGGACTTAACATCTGAGGTCATCAGTCCCCTAGAACTTAGAACTACTTAAACCTAACTAACCTAAGGACAGCACATACATCCATGCCCGAGGCAGGATTCGAACCTGCGACCATAGCAAGGCAATTGTAGCAGCAATGATTATTAATGTACACAATGATCACTAACCTACGAAGGATAGCAAAAGCAAGGGGGATGACTTAAATATTTAGTCAGTTAGACAAAAAAAAAGTTGCGACACACCTCAAAGAGAAACTGAAAACCTTTGCCTCTGGATGGGAGCATATAGAGGAATCATAGAGAGATAAGTATGTAGCAAAATAGTTTATGCTGGGAGGGGCCATGGAGGGCTCTCCACAGTATACAGACTCTGCAAAGAAACCTGTTAAGAACCAGATACTGTTGAATGATAAGTAAAAGTTGTCAGATGTGCCACATATATCACACAGGAGCTGAAATCCAAGGTTGAAAAGTAAATAATGAAACACTTAACTCTGTTTTCAAATGTTCCTTTTCTAAGGAAGAAGTGAAGCATTGCACAATTTTACTTCTTGTGCCACCGCAAAGATGAGTGATGCAGATGTTAGAGCTGGTCTTGTTGAGAAAGACCTGAAATCATTAAAATTAAATAATGCTCCAAGGCCCAATGTGATCATTGTCAGATTCCATACAGAATCACCGACTGCCTTAGCTCCCCTTTTAACAATACTATATCATGGAGTCCTTAAACAGAAAGCTATGTCCAGTGAGTGGAAAAAATGTAGATCACACCACATAAAGATTAGAGCCAGTCACATTGAGAAACTGTTGAGATCATTAAAATTAAACATTGCTCCAGTGACCAATGTGAGTATTACCAGATTCTGTACAGAACCTCCAGTAGACTTAGCTCCCCTTTTAACTATAATATATCATGCAGCCCTTGAACAAAAAGCTGTTCCCAGAGAGTAGGGAAAAAAACACAATCAAACCTTTCCATAAAAAGGTTTACAAGTGATCTATGAAACTACAGTCTGATCTCATTGACATCTATTCTATACTCAAACATAACAATGTATCTCAAACAGAATGACCTCCACCATATCAGCCAGCATGGCTTCTAAAAACATCGACCATTTCAAACCCAAATTGTGCTTTTCTCACTAGACATACTGGAAGCTATGGATCAAGGGAATCAGGTAGATGCAGTATTTATTGACTTCCAAAATGCATTTGACTCACTACCACAACAAGAGTTCCTAACAAAAGTGTGATTATATGAGTTATGAAACAAAACTTGTGATCAGCTTCAGGTTTTCTTGGTAGGTAGGGTGCAGCATGTTATCTCAGATGGAGAATCGTCGAGTGATATGGGAGTAAGATCAGACAGCCATGGGCAAGCGTGTAGGGACTACTGCAGTTTATTTTTGATACTGATGACCTGCCAGACAGCGTAAGTAGCAATCTAAGATTTTTCATAGATGACGAAGTAGTCTAAATGAAGTGCTATCTGAAAATAGCTGCACAAATATGCAATCATATCATGATATGATTTCAAAATGGTACAAAGACTGATAACTTATTTTAAATGTAGATACCATAAAATTATGCATTTCAGAATATAAAAAACATGTCCTATGAAGATAATATCAGTTATTTTCAACTATAATCAGCCAACTCATACAAATAACTGGGTGTAACAATTTGTAAAAATATCGACTCATAGGTAAGGTGGTAGACCATGGTTCATGGACAGGATATTGAGAAAACGCAGTCTGTCTACAAAGGAGACAGTATATAAATCGTTTGTGTGTCCCATCTCAGAATATTGATAAACCGTGTAAGACCCATGGTAAAGAGGATAGAGAGGGGATACTGAATGTATACAAACGAAGGTGATACAGAGGTTTGCAAGTTTGTTTGACTCACAGTAGGGTGTCATGGTATTGCTGAAAAACCTAAATCGGCTACTCTTGGAGATAGACGCTTATTACCATGCGAAAACGTATGTACAAAACTTTTTGAGTCAGTATTAAGTAAAGATCCTATGGGCATTCTTTAGCGCCTAGTTATCGCTCCCATTAGGACCATGAAGATAAATCTGGACTAAACACAGCACCTACACAGACACTTAAGCAGTCATTTCTCCCATACTGTAACACAACTGGAGAGTGTGGAACTGTGGTGGCCACAGTGTGGCATAGTGGTCAGTACACTAGCCGACTGCGGTGCTGTGAGTCGCCAGTTCAAACCTGACCACACTTGTTTTGTGTATTTATCTTTTCTGTGAGTTTCTTGAAATATCTTGTATTTGTAACGTTTGCATATTCTGGAATAGTCCATGTTTCAACGAATATCAGTATTCTGGAAAATTCAACACTTGCATAAATAACTGCACTCTCCATCCATTCTCTTCTGGCTGTACGTTGGTGTTTGTAAGTATTTCATTGGTGATCCTGCGTCTGGATTTGGACTTGAGAGTGGTTATGACATGATATTGTTTTGTGGAAGCGCCAGGTACTTAAATTCATGTATAGCACTGTGGCTCGAATTAGGCAAAGTAAACCCTTGGTCCACATGAACAGGAACTGGAAAACAATCAGTATATCGTTTCTTAGATCTATTTATTCCAGAGGCAGATGAATTCCAAAGCAGCAGTAAGCCAGCTGTATATCAAGCACACATCAGCGTTTTCCAGAAATGGTGATCAGGACCAGATGAAATAGTTGAAAGGATTTGACTGGGTCGCCAAATAAAACAGGTTGGATGACATGATGTGTTTGGCAAATGTGTACTGTTACTTGGATGGCACTGCCCAGCATTGGTTCAAGAAAAACCAAGCTCAATAGCTGAAATAAATGACAGGCCAAACGGAAGAAAATCAGCAACAAGTTTGCTTAGCAGAAGGACAATTGAAGAACAGAGCAGAATGTCATGGGAAAATGAAACAGTAGTACACACAGAATGTTTTGGCCCTCTGCCAAATTGTGAATCCAAACATGAGAAAAGCTGTATAATCTCATATATTATTATAGGTGTTGCAGAAGACATGACAAGGCTCTTCTGGTGAAGGACATCACAACAACTGAAGAGTTCATCAATTAGTGCCAGCACATAGGGGAAATGCAACAGAAAAAGTCAGATGAAACAAGTATGACGGACTTGTGAATGTGGTCCCTCTGGCAGTTGTGGAAGACAAACAAGATATCGCCCCTCTTATGTCCCAAGTAGTAAGAAAAGAGATACAGTATCTTATGGCAACAAGGACTGCAAAAGCACGATATAGCACAGGAAGTAAATCAGGTGATACTGAGAGAATTAGATCGAGAAACAAGATGTTTAAAGTAGTAGATGAGTTTTGCTATTTGGGCACCAAAATAACTGATGGTGGCTGAAGTAGAGGGGATATAAAATGTAGACTGGCAATGACAAGAAAAGTGTTCCTGAAGAAGAGAAATTTGTTAACATCAAGTATATATATAAGTGTAAAGAAGTCTTTTCTGAAAGTATTTGTATAGAGTTCAGCCATGTATGCAAGTGAAACATCGACAATAAACAGTTTAGACAAAAAGAGAACAGAAGATTTTTAAATATGGTGATACAGAAGAATGCTGAAGATTAGATGAGTAGCTCATGTAACTAATGAGGAGGTACTGAATAGAACTGGGGAGGCAAGAAATTTCTTGTACAGTTTGACCAAAAGAGAGGATAGTAATAAATAACAATAAAAAACTAAATCGGTTGATAGGGCACATTCTGAGACATCAAGGATCACCACTTTAGTACTGGAGAGAAGTGTGTGAGATAAAAATCGTAGAGGGATACCAAGAGATGAATACAGTAAGGAGATTCAGAAAGATTTAGGTTGCAGTAGTTATTCAGAGATGAAGAGGCTCATGCAGAATATAGTAGCATGGAGAGCTGTATCAAACCAGTCCTGAGACAAAAACCAGAACAACAACAACAGCAGCAAGATAGACAATGTTGAAGAAGAGGTGTATAGATCGCTTACAGCAACTCCGCCACAAACTGAACATACCAGGGACAGGTTCCCAAATATGTGAATGGCTCAAAGGCGTCTTAAGTATTACAACACAGCATTTCTTCCTTGGCAGTAAGTGTTCATCAGGGACAAGGGTATCGTCAGAGCGCCCCAGGAAAGTCTGGACCACTCTTGTTCTCTGTATACGTAAACTATATGACGATCAGTGTGAGAAGCAATCTGCAATTATCTATTGATGATGCTGTAGCATATGGGACAGTATCGTCGTTGACTGATTGTTGAAGGACACAGAATGAATTAGACAGAATTTATAATTGGTGTAATCAATGGCAGCTTGCTCTAGATGTAAATAAATGTTAATTGATGCTGATGAGGAGCTAAAATAATCTTACAGTGTTCGAATATGGCATTAGCGGTGTGCTGCTTGACACAGTCACGTCGATTAAGTATCCAGGTGCGACGTTGTAAAGAGGTGTGAAATGGGACAAGCGTGCAAGGAAGGCACTAAGAGAAACAAATGATACACTTCATTTATTGGGAGAATTTTATGAAATGGTAGCTCGTGTAAAGGTGATCGCGTGTAGGACCATAGTGCGACATATCATCGAGCACTGCTCAAGTGTTTGAGACCCCACCAGGAAGCCGCGTGATCTGTGGCGCCTTGTCACCCTCGGGCGTGGGTGTGTGTGTTGTTCTTAGCGTAAGTTGGTTTAAGTTACATTAATTAGTGTGTAAGAGTAGGGACCGATGACCTCATTAGTTTGGTCCCATAGAACCTTACCACAATAATACCCCACCAGGCTGGATTAAGCCAAGACACCGAAGGAATTCAGAAGTGTTCTGCCAGATTTGTTACCAGTAGGTTCAATCAACACATGAGTATTATGCAGTTGCTTCATGAACTCAAATGGGAATCACTGAAGGGAAGATAATATTCTTTTCGTGAAACATTATGGAGAAAATTTAGTGAACTCTCATTTGAAGCTGACTGCAGTAGAATTCTATTGTCACTAAGTACATTATGCATAAGGACTGTGAAAACTAGATAAGAGAAATTAGGGCTCATGTGAGAGTGTGTAGATAGGTTTCTTTCCCTCGCTGCATTTGTGAGTAGAACATGAAAGGAAACGACTGGTAGTGATACAAGGTATCCGCCACCATGTATCACATGGTGGCCAGCAGGGTATGTAAGTAGATGTAGATGTGGATGTAGAAAAATGTACTCAGCCAAACGGACTTATATTGCAGCACCCAACCAATACAGGTACAACAGACTTCTATGCCAAGTAAAATGTTCTACAGAATAATGGACGTTTGGAGGCCAGAGGACAATACTTTCCTGCATTTCCACTGTGGACGGCCTGGACACGTCGTACATTACTTCAGAGGAAGAAGGCGAGTTTCACAGCGACTGCTATGCCGGCAGCCAACAACAATCACAGCACTCCTGTTCAAGCCAGTCAACTGCGGGCGATTACAGTCGAATGGTGGGATGAAGCCTATCACTGCAACCTGGACGTGAACACTCTTCAGCATGTCATAGTTTTTCCCCACTCACGTAGTCAAACACTTCAGAAAAACTGAGCGAGTTGACCATATGTGGTTGAGGCCACTACGGATGAAAACCCTCCACGGATGTCATCCTGCAAGACATATGGAAATCTCACTGACCTCATCATCGACGGCCAGCCTGTCTGAGCGCTTCTGCACTGGTGAGGCAGGCGTTCCACTCACTGCTCTGGTGCTTCCAAATGTTGCACAGGTGCGAATTAGATCTCTTGTGATCAATTAGCCCTCCCATCCCACAACCATGTCTTAAACACTGTGTGATGTCTGATCCATGATGATGGAACTAAAAGCCACTGAAACTAGTTTGCAATGAAAGATTTATTATTCATAACTGAAGTGAATTTCCAATCACATCAATATGATCGTCAGTTATAGTTATCCTTCGAATTACGCTATGTGTGGAGATTTCGTCGATTGAAAAGCCCACTTGGGCTCAAAAAATATGTCTAGATGCCAGCGACGACGCTTTCAAATCCAGAGTGCAGAAAAGATAGGCCAAGTGGCCAATGATGAAACAACCATATCAACACTGGGGATCATTTACTAACTAATCAGCACTCACAGAGAGGGTCATCAGCTGAACAATGGATGACCCACGAGGAAGTGAAGAAGATGCTGCAGGATGACATCACTCAAACTTCAGAGAGTCCTCTGTGTCCTCCGATGGAACTTTCTCAGAAGAAGTGTAACACATGGCGTTCCTGCATCGACTACCAATGACTGATCAGAATCCATTCCCACACATTGACGGCACCCTAGAATGCTTGAAAGAGACAAAGTGCTTCTCAGCAATGGACATAGGCAAATTGAGGTTGAAGAGGCTGACTGGGAAAAACTGCCTTAATAACCCCTGGCGGTCTCTTTGAGTTCAAAGTCATGCTGTTTGGACTGTGTAACGCTGCAGCCACATTTGAAGGTATGATGGACAGCCCGCTTCGACATCTTAAATGGATCATGTGTCGTTTGCCATCGAGTTGATATTCTCTTTTTTTTCTCAATGAATTTTCAAAACATCTAAGCCGCCTGTCAACCATGTTGAAGAGCATTCAAACGACAGGCCTTCACCTCAATCCAAAAAATTCCTTCTCGCCACCCCAGACACAAAAATCTCCATCCATCTAGTGATATTGGAGTCTGTCCTAATCCAAAGAAAATAAGAGAAATCTCATATTTCCCGATTCTTGGCAGATTCGTGACTTGAGAAGTTTTCTCGAAACGTGCTCTTACTTGCAGTGATTCATAAGGGATTTCTGTACAAAGGCACGTCCCTTGCAACAACCGCTACAGGGAGAGGCCAAATTTTTTTGGCCTTAAGGAGGTCCTAAGATATTTTCCAGTTCTATCGTTGTATGACACGAATGCCAAAAACCGAACATCACACACATCACTAAGGGTGATGAAAAGGTGATAGCATGTGCTTCTATAGTGCTCTTAAAGACCTTCAGTCACTGCTCAGATACCGAGAAAGAGTGCCTTGCAGTTCTCTGAAACATAACAAGTTGTGGGCATATTCATTTGGGAAAGCCGTGCTGGACCTCCGTTCTCTATGCTGGCTCTCTGGCCTGAGTGATCTGACGGTTCGACTGGCGAGCAGTGAGACTTGACAAGTACAGTGTCACAGTGGAACACGACAGTTCACGCAAACATAAGGAAGCCTTTGCAGAACACAGCTGTGTAGATGAAAGCTCGGTCATCGTTGCATTAAATGACATTGCTGCTGAACAGTAGGAAAATTCAGCACTGCTGAAAACCATAGAAGGCTTGAAGAAGGAGGAACCGATGAGAGGGATTTTTAATTAACAAGCGGAGAACTGCATAAAAAATTGTGATTCAGTGGGATGGAAGTGGTTGCTCGTCATCCCAACTCATTTATGGGAGCTATCCTGAAGTGCTTCCACTACGCTCCAACTTTTGGTCACCTAGTATTTGTGAAGACTGTAGACAGTGTCAGCTGCAGGTATCAGTAGCCAGATCTCTCTACTGATGCACAAGACAGTATCTGAGCCACTGTTGGAATACCAACGACGGCAAAGAGTGTCGCATTTACCTCTGGGGTGTCTCGTACCGATCCTACCTTCAGCAGCACCATTTCACCGAATTGTAATTGATCTCTTGATGAGGTTTTCGAAGTCGATAAAGGGGGTATCGAGATAAAGGGGGTATCGATGGATGATAGTCTGCTCAGAATACTTCACCCACTACATTGTCATCAAATCTGTGCCCACAGCTGAAGCTCAATAAACTGCAACGTTCCTTTTAGAAGACATCACTTTGAAGCATATAGCACCCCGTGTGATGATCTCTGAATGTAGAAAAGTGTTCCGGTCAAAACTAGTATCAGAGGTAACGTCTCTTTGTCTCATCGTCCACACGATGGCAGCTGCCCAATGGTCTCACAGAAGGCTTTAACAAGACGTTGGCGTATATGTTCTGCGGCTACGGTTTCAGGTTCGAATCCTGCCTCGGGCATGGAAGTGTGTGACGTTCTTAGATTATTTAGGTTTAAGTAGTTCTAAGTCTAGGGGACTGATGACCTCAGATGTTAAGTCCCATAGTGCTTCGATCCATTTGAGCCATATGTGTTCTCCATATAGCTTTATGTCGAAAAGCGAACTGGGATACACGATACTGCCACTCGGGTTATCTGCATACAACACAGCGAAGACAAAGCAAATTCATTCTTCCCCAGGTTGCGAGAGCAAACGAATACAGATTTACTGTTCATGTTCCAGCTGGACAGTACTCAACATGACGAGATGAAACATATCGCCAGGACAGAACAAATAAGGCAACTGGCTTGCATATGAAGCTGGACGCCAAGGAGAAAGGACTAGAGCGTTATAACGTCGAGCACAGGCCAGTGAGACACAGCCCACAAGACTTGGCGTGGATTTTTACGCTTGTGTGGAAAGCAGGACTGTGCAATGAATAACTAAAGTGCTTCTTTGCACTGTATCGTATCCTTCGTCGCTTATCGGACGTCGCATATGAAGTTGAGAATTATGACCCTTCATCAAGAAGACAAAAGTGTAAAGATATCGTCCATGCCCTCTGTATGAAACCCTGCTGCAGTCCAGAGGCGCAGATCGACGACGGTCGTTCAAGGAAACTGAGGACCTACAGTGCAATCGCCAAGCTTTGATGTTAGGAGCTGGCTTCGATGGTCACTGTAATGAAGAAGGTGGTGGTGGTGGTTAGTGTTTAACGTCTCGTCGACAACGAGGTCATTAGAGACGGAGCGCAAGCTCGGGTTAGGGAAGGATTGGGAAGGAAATCGGCCGTGCCCTTTCAGAGGAACCATCCCGGCATTTGCCTGAAACGATTTAGGGAAATCACGGAAAACCTAAATCAGGATGGCTGGAGACGGGATTGAACCGTCGTCCTCACGAATGCGAGTCCAGTGTGCTAACCACTGCGCCACCTCGCAATGAAGAAGGTGTAACAACACAACCTGAATGCGAGAATCCGCCAATGACGTGATCCAGAGGACCACTGACAACAACTAGACCGAAGGTGCTGTTGTAGGCTCCAACGAGAGCTTCTGAAACAGTGGGTCACTGTTCCTCCAGTACAGGAAGCAATGCTGCGAGCTTTGGTGTATGCAGTGTGGTGCAGTGGTTAACTTCACTGGCTGGTGTGCTGTGGCTCACCAGTTGAAACCCAACAACCAGCAGTTATTTGTTATTTAGTATTCTCATTTCTGGAAGGTGCTTGAAATATCTAATGTTTCTATATTCTCAAATGTTCCATGTTTGTATAAATTGCAGCATTCTGGAATATTTGGTGTTTGTATAAACAGCTGCACCGTCCATCCTTGTGTTGAGTTCTATTCTGGCTGTACAATGTTGTATGTAATAAACATGTGTTTCTTTCACATGTTACATTTCACTAACATAATATTTCTTGTCTATACACATTTTAACTAATCTGATTAATTTTGATGGTATTTTAAATTCCTTCATTATACTTAGGAGTGTCTGTTGGTGAATGCTATCATAGGCCTTTTTAAAATCTACGAAAAATATGTGGACATCTACACTGAATTCCCATGTCTTCTCAGTTACTTGTCTTAGGGTGAATAAGTGATCTAATGTGGATCCATTTCTGTGAAAATCACATTGGTAGTCCCCAATCAGTTCTTCTGTTATTGGAATCAGCCTGTTTAATAGGCAACTCGATGAGATTTTGTAGGTGACATCCAGTAAGGCAATTCCTCTGTAGTTATCACAAACAAGTCGATCATTTTTAAATATGGGGCACACAATTGTAGTTTTCCAATCTGCAGGAATGGTTTCCGTCTTCCAAATTGTTTCTATTAATGCCTGTATTTCTAATTCCAGTTGTGGGCCTCCATTCTTTAATAATTCAGCGTGTATCTGGTCTTCGCCAGAAGCCTTGTTATCCTTTACTTTCTTTATTGCTTGCTGTATTTCATTTATTGGTGGCGTAGTAACTGTATCAGCTGTATCAATTATATCAGGTTCTTCCAATTCGAAGTAAGAGTGTGGGGCATTGCAGTTGAGAAGTTGTGAAAAGTATGTCTTCCATCCTTTTTGTATGTCACTTTTGCTAGTCAATATTTTCCCAAACTGATCCTTTATAAACTGTTCGGTTTTATTGATTTTACCAAAGGATTTTTTAAAAATATGGATACATCTGTGTTGTCCTGTGATGTTGGAAATCATCCTCTGCTTCTCTGATCATATTGTTATAGTATTTCCTTTTGTCTTGTCTTAGGGTTCTTTGCGTTTCTTGGTGGAGTTTATAGTATCTTTCCTTCAATGTCACATTGTCCTTTTCTTTAATCCATGCATTCCTCACATTTCTTCTTTCCAGCACTTTTTCGTGACATTTTATGTTAAACCATATTTCATTAGGTCGTTTTCTTTTACCTTGATTTTGGAAGCTGCTTCTTGAATACAACCCTACAGGTGTTTCCATCTGCTTTCGACATCCTGTGGTTCTGTATTGGTCCATCTTGGTTTTGTTAGACTACTCTCAATTTCATTTGTAAAATTTTCTTTTATATTTACTTTCCCCAGGTTTCCTAGGTTATATCTTGCAATTTCTTCTCTATTTCTATTTACTTTCCTTTTAAGTTTCACTGTTGGCTGTAGAATTCTTCCTTCGTGTTGTCATCCTTATCTTCTGTGGGCGTGTGTGCATTTAGAAATGTAATGTCTAACCATTGCATCTGAATAGTTACGTATGATATACGGTTATTCACATGTTTGAACTCCCTTATTGAGTCATCTACTGATTTGTGAAGTTTTTGACTTTCAGTGCGTAGTGCCTAAGCTGTATGTTCGTCTACTTTCGTTGTTCATTATTTTCAACAAGTAAATAATAATTAAGCTGCAGGTAAAACTCTCGAGCCTGAACACGTCAACAAATTAGATGATTTCCGATCCGATGGAAGTATCAGTTAAGCGAGCAATGTCCTCGCGAGCGCCGCCCCCGGGTAGTGGTGCCAGCGATGTGCTGTGCTAGGAGCAGCCGGTGCTGCCCCCCCCCCCCCCCCCACTGCCTCACCACTCCTCTCCAGGGCAGGGGCACGGCCGTTCCCGACAGTCACCACTCCAATCATCAACTTACCGTGTGCAAACAGTACACACACACTATCATCCCATGATATCAAGATTATAGTGACGATGTTTGGTTTCATTTCGTACACCAGAGGTTCTTATTCGCTAGCTTGAAAAGCTGAGTCAACATCCCCCTGTAATGAATGAGATATTAAGTTCAGCAAGTGTTAGTATTATGTATTGCATATAAAGAAAGACTTGTAACTTTTGTAATGATTGTAAAACTTTGATCTATAGTTCAATAGTCTCATCTCATTACTGCTATCACTGTAGTGTACTTGGTTTTATGATAGCATGTTTATAAGCTATGGAATTTGGTTTTGCTGAAATTGTAGCAGCCATATTAGAATCAACGCTCAGTGCCGTCATTATAGCTCTTTCAAGTTCTTTTAGACACTCTTGGTTGTAAAATGCCTCCCTAGCGAGTCATAATCTCTGCTTCACTTGGCCACCACCAATGTCTCTACATTCAGCTCAGGCTGCTGCTACGGATACGATACATCCCTTTCTACTCCCCCTCTGTGTAACATGTCAGATTGTAATGTCACAAATAAACACACATTACAGATGAATACATGCAACATATTTCATAAATACCTATCTCCCCAGTGGGTAGTACAGCACAGGCCATAGATTTGCATGGACAAATGCCTAGTAATGTTAAAATATTTGAAAATACGAATGATCCTAAACTGCGCAAAACATTTAAACTCCCAATGTGTGGGAAGTCATGTATAGTTCTGTAGGTACGAAATGTATAAAAGAAATAGTAAAACGACTCATGCACATCAACTGTAGCTTTATAGAAAACATCTATCCAATTCAGTGAATAACAGTATAGTCAAACCAGTCCTTAAAAAGGAGAACAAGGAAAAGATTTCCAAGTAATCACCAATTTCACTGACGCCAGCTTGGACGGAGCGTTGACAGACCCGCACCAGGCGAAATGTACCAGTTTTCGTGCTCTCATAAAAATAATTTTTCAGATTATAGTAACAGCTAGTTCAGTACAAATTATTCTGTAAATATGTGTATTAGCGTGTTTCTTCAGCATACTATTAAAGGTTTCTCTTTTCTTTAGTTATTATTCCAGAAAACACGAAAAGACTGTAAAGTCTGGTTGTAGTCGTATTAGTGTTGACGTTTTGGCGCAATAAACGTAGAGAATCCAGCTTAATCGTTCTTTTTTTATTTGCAGCAGTTTAAGCAGAATGTACCCCTTCTTTATTAAGCTCATATTTCTGGACAGTAGAGCACATTTTAAGTTTCTTTATCCAGAACCTTTACAATGGTAATTTGCTTTCACACTGTTTGCACACATTAAAATTATGTAGAAAGATACGTTTTATTGTTAACAAGTTAGTTAACAAATACTGCATTTAAGTGAGCTGTGAGTTCTTAATAACACATTGTAAGCTTTCAGGACTAGTACTGACAGCTCTCAGCTGATACACGTCTACAGAGCAGCCAGTTAATTGCTATCCCTTTCTGTGTTTTGCCACGTAGTATATTTATTAAATTTCTCTGTTTAGGAGGCGTAATCTCGCGGTTTTGTAAGTGTAAATTTATTCAGTCTGTAGCACAATAGTTGCTCACTTAACAGCCAGCAACGTTGCTCATTAATGCATCAGAGTCCACTGGCGACACATCAGGAGCATAGCAAGTAGAATATCCAGGACTGTCTGCTTTTATAGTACACTTTTCAGATAGTCTTGAAAATGAAATGAAATGTCGTGTGGCTAGGGCCTCCCGTCGGGTAGACCTTCGCCTGGTGCAGGTCTTTCGAGTTGACGCCACTTTGGCGACCTGCGCGTCGATGGGGATGAAATGATGATGATTAGGACAACACAACACCCAGTCCCTGAGCGGAGAAAATCTACGACCCAGCCGGGAATCGAAACCGGGCCCTTAGGATTGACAGTCTGTCACGCTGACCACTCAGATACCGGGGGCGGACTAGTTAGTCTTGCTAGCATGGCTAGGATGTGTGCACAGTGTGTGTGTGGACGCAGGAGGAGCTGGCTGCAGTTTTCAAACAGCTGAATGTGCTCTTAGCTACGGTTAGTCACCTTCATCATGCAACCTCGGGGTCTTGTGGTGGCACAGAATGTGGCGCCTCAAGAGATCCGCTTCCGAAGCATCTCCTAGTGCACCCGATGCATTGGATCTACCCTCACAGCAGGGTGAGTGGCGGGTGGCAACACCTCTGCATCACTTGAGGCAGAGAGCGAATGTGCAGACTGGTCGCCCGGCCTCGCCCATTCACACTGTGAATGGACAGGTGGCTGCTCACTCAGCAGGGTCCGAGCACACGGGGGGAGTGATTTCCTAGTTATTGGGAGCTCCAATGTTATTCGCGATATGGAGCCTCTTAGGCAGATAGTGTCCTGGGCTAGAAAGATAGCCAATGTGCACTTGGTATAGCTGCCAGAGGGCCTCATCCAAGATGTGGAGGCAGCCTTGCCTATAGCTATTGAATATGCAGAGTGCAGTTGCTCACGTAAGCACCGGCGATGCCTGTCCCATGGGTTCTGAGGTGATCCTCAGCTCGTGCAGGTGGCTGGCGGACTGCTGGCCTCGTGCACAGGATGTAAGCAGAGCTCGCAGTTTGCAACATCATTCCCAGAGTTGATCAGGGTCCTTTGGTTTGGAACCGAGTGGAGGGTCTCAATCAAAGGCTTCGTCTACTCTGCAACGGTTCTGGCTGCAGATTTCTAGATCTGTGTTACATGAGGATTTGTAGGACTCTCCTTGATAAGTCAAGGGTGCACTACACAAAGGAAGCAGCTACACAAAGGAAGCAGCTACCCAGGTAGCAGAGTGCTTGTAAAGTGCACATGATGGTTTTTTAGGGCAGGCAGTAGTTTGAGGTGCTGTGATGAATAATCGCCAGTCGATATGCAGCAAGGGAAGTCAAACGGTTTTGAGAATAAAGACAATTCGACTGTCACAATTTTATCAGTAAACTGTAGAAACATTCGTGATAAACCTCCCCAAATTTACTACCCTCCAGGAAAGTTCTCGCTCTCCAATTATTCTTGGGACCGAGACCTTGCTGAAACGCGATATGGAAAGCTTTGAGATAGTTAGCGAGTCATGGAATGCGTATCAGAAAGACAGATTAGAGGCCACAGGATGGGGAGTGTTCATTGCAGTTGACAAAAATATTGTCTCTAATCAGGTCAACTGGAGTGTGACAGTGAAGTCATCTGACCACGTATATCAGGTGCAGGGGAAACCAAGGTAGCTGTTGGATGTTTTTACTGCCGACCCGATTCTGCTGTGACAATCCTAGAGTCATTCAAAGAAAGTCTGCGGTCAATAGCGCGTAAATACCCAGGTCCTGCAATACTAGTTGGAGGCGACTTTAATCTCCCGAGTATGGACTATCTATGGATTCATTATTTGGTGGCGGGGGGGGGGGGGGAGGTGAATACAGACAGACAGTCATGCAACATACTTTTGAACACATTCCCTGAAAATTTTCTCGAGCAGCTAGCTTGGCAGCCCACACAATGGAAATATCTTAGACCTTGTAACTACAAATAGGCTGGATCTTATCAACAGCGTCATTATAGAAATGGGAATTAGCGATCCTGGTGTCATTACAGAAACTATGATTATGAGAGTTAATAAATCAGTCAAGGAGACTAGGAGAGTGCTTCTGCTAGATAGAGCAGATAACCAGTTATTAACATCTCAATTAGACAATTAATTAGCATGAGTTAGTTCCAATAAGATGGATGTGAGAAATTATGGGCAAAGTTTAAGCAAACTGTAAATTGTGGAATGGAGAGTTATGTGCCTAGTAATTGGACAAAGGATAGAAAAGACCCATCATGGTTTAATAATCGAATTCGGTGCATGCTGAGGAAGCAGAGGCTGTTGCCCTCTCAGTCCAAAAGGGGGCGCATAAATGACGACAAGCAAAGGTGAATCATTGAACATATTCTCAGTTTGAATATAATAACCTTTCTTGAGACTCTGAGGGTTATGAGCACGAATCAGCATATTTTTAGAAAGCATCACTCGTGCGTAACTCAACTTGCCCTTTTATCACACGTAATACTGAGAACTATGGATAAAGGGCAACATTCAGATTCCATATTTCTAGATTTCCAGAAAGCATTTGATACGGTGCCCCATTACAGGCTGTTAAGCGGAGGTATGAGCGTATGGAATATGTTCACAGATATTTGAGTGGCTCAAAGACTACTTAACTAATAGAACCCAGTATGATGAACACTCGCTGTCGAGGAGAACAGAAACAATTGTATCATTAGGAGTGCCCCAGGGCAGTGTGATAGGACCGTTGTTGTTCACTATATACGTAAATGATCTGGCGGACAGGGTGGGAGTAAACTGCATTTATTTTCTGATGATGCCGTGGTGTTTGGTAAGGTGTCGAATTTGAGTGACTGTAGGAAGATACAAGACCACTTAGACAAAATTTCCAGTTGGTTTTATGAATGTCAGCTAGCCCTAAGTGTGGAAAAATGTACGTTAAAGCAAATGAGTAGCAAGATCAAAGCTGTAATGTTCGGATACAGTATTATCAGTGTCCTGTTTGCCACAGTAAAGTACACACATCAAAAAAAGTTTTGCCTCACCATGGTTCCCAGAACTCCTGAAGATAGACGTTGACTGTGGATATTGTATCACAGACACTGTCCCTTTGACTGTTCGGAGAGGTCGCTAAAACCGGCCGAAGATGTAAACAATCGAGCATGAGCAGTGTTTATTATACGGAGGGGGTTCGACAGCCAATTAGTTCCAGTCATTCCACCAGGAAGGATGTACACGACTTGTGTTGCTGTAGTTCAATCATTCCTAGACGGTCAATACCGCGGTTCGATCACGTCCGCAATATTACTTTGTGCCAGGAAGGGCTCTCAACAAGGGAAGTGTCCAGATGTCTCAGAATGAACCAAAGCGATGTTGTTCGGACATGGAGGAGATGCAGAGGGAGAGGAACTGTCGATGACATGCCTCACTCAGGCTGCCCAAGAGCTACTACTGCAGTGGATGACCACTACCTACGGATTATGGCTCGGATGAACTCTGACAGCAACGCCACTGTGTTGAATAATGCTTTTCATGCAGCCACAGGATGTTGTGTTACGACTCAAACTGTGCGCAGTAGGCTGCATGATGCGCAATTTCACTCCCAACATCCATGGTGGGGTCCATTTTTGCAACGACGACACCATGCAGCAAAGTACAGATGGGCCCAACAACATGTCGAATGGACTGCTCAGGTTTGGCATCACATTCTCTTCACCGATTAGTGTCGCATATGATTTCAACCAGACAGCCATCAGAGGTGTGTTTGGAGGCAACTCCGTCAGGCTCAACGCCTTAGACACACTGTCCAGCGAGTGCAGCAAGGTAGGGGTTCCCTGCTGTTTTGGGGTGGTATTATGTGGGGCCAACGTACGCCATTGGTGGTCACGGAGGGCGCCATAGCAGCTGCACAATACGTGAATGCCATCCACTGATCAATAGTGGAACCATATCGGCAGCATATTGGCGAGGCATTCGTCTTCGTGGTCTACGATTGGCGCCCCCATCGTGCACATCTTGTGAATGACTTCCTTCAGGAAAACGACATCGCTCGACTAGAGTGTCCAGCATGTTCTCCACACATGAACTCTATCAAACATGCCTGGGATGAACTGAAAAGGGCTGCTTATGGACGACGTAACCCACCCACCACTCTGAGGGATCTACGCCGAATCGCCGTTTAGGTGTGGGACAACCTGGGGCAATAGAGCATTGACGAACTTGTGGACAGTGTTCCACGACGAATACAGGCATTCAATAATGCAAGAGGACGTGCTACTGGCTATTATAGGTACCGGTATGTACAGCAATCTGGACCACCACCTCTGAAGGTCTCGCTGTATGGTGGTACAACATGCAATATGTGGTTTTCATGAGCAATAAAAAGGACAGAAAAGATGTTTATGCTGATCTCTATTCCAATTTTCTGTATGGGTACCGGAAGTCTCTGAACCAAGGTGATGCAAAACTTTTTCGATGTGTGTAGTTTAAATATCTGGGCATAACAGTGCAAAGCAATAGGTGGTGGAACGAGCGTGTGAGAACTATGGTAGGGACGACGAAGGGTCGATTTCGGTTTATCGGAAGAATTTTAAGAAAGTGTGGTTCAGCTGTAAAGGAGATCACATGTAGGACGCTGGTGCGGCATATGCTTAGGTACTGCTCGAGTGTTTGGGATTCGTACCAGGTCGAGCTGAAGGAAGACATCAAATTTATTCAGGGGTGGACAGCGAGATTTGTTGCCAGTAGATTCGAACGACACATACGTGCTAAGGGGATTCTTCAGGAACTGAAATTGGAATCCCTGGAGGGAAGGCGACGTTCTGTTCAAGAAACACTACTGAGAAAATTTAGAGAACCGACATTTGAAGCCGAGCGATTCTGCTGTCGCCAACATACACTACGCGTAACGACCACCAATATAAGACACGACAAATTAGGGTTCATACGGAGGCACACAGACAGTCTTTTTCCCTCGCTTTATTTGCGGTTGGGACGAGAAAGGAAATGACAAGTAGTGGTACAGGGTACCCTCTGCCACGCACTACAGTTCGCTATTTTCCCTTTGAAGGTGTCCCCCGCAGTCGGAGAGTAAACGTTAGGAGAAACTTTTATACATCGACCACGGTTTAGTATTCTAGCAGTTTTAAGTGATGTGTGGGGAGTTCTCGTTTTAAGTGGAAATAATTAACTTATTATATAACTCGCCTGAAGCACTTATCTGTAACACCAATTTTTGTAACTTATGAATAACGAAAATTCGTTTCTTATAATGTGTGTTAAGTGATTTAATTTTACTTATAAGCTTTTAATATGTATCACAGAGCGTGATAAGTGTGGATGTTACTGTAAAATAGTTAAACAGGGAGTCGTGTGTGTAGACTGTGGGCTGAAGTTTCAGTGGGGAGACAAATGGCGAACTAAATGGGAAACTCGACGAAGCTTCCCATGGAGCTGTAGGCAAACAAGACAAGAGAATCAGTTAACAGGTGGCAAAGATTTGTGTCCTACATGCTAAATTATAAAAGGCGAATTTTGAACCAGAGACCTTCAAGGGGGGTAAAGATTGCCCAGCTGGGTGAAGGTAACAAGCAATGGGCGAAAGGGGAAAAGCTCTTCAACATCTTCATCTACATCTGAGTTTGCAGTAGCAATTTGATTTGTTGCCTGAGATGGGTGGGGAAGAGCCTCATCCAGCTGTAGCTCACAGTTGGGAGCAGCAGACTTCCAGCGAGGAACTAAGTGTAGGTTGCTACCAAAAGAGAGCAGGAAGAAAAGAGTCCTTCTGCTAGGCAGTAGCTATGGCATGAGTGTACAACAGATGGCACTGGACAAATTAGGAGCAGTGTACGAGGTTACAAGTATTGTGAAGCCAAGTGTTAACCTCATCCAGGCAACAAAAGACATCAAGAATTAGTGCAAAAAAGTTGAGAAAGATATGGATATTATGTGGTAGGTGGAGCAGGTAACAGCCTGGCTTGAGACAGAAGTAACACCAGTAGGGATGACCTGTATCAAATATGAGTAACAACTACACATGCAGCTGTGAGTAGGCTGCTACTGACTGAAATGAAGTCTCACATGAATACAGTGGCTGTTGCTACAGTTAGGAGATGGGATGTACTGGACACAGCTTACACATGAATAAGACAAAGACAGGGGAAAATGGATTGGCTGAACTTCTTGCAGACTTGACTTGGGTGAGAGGGGGGGTTGGGTTGTTTGGGGGAAGAGACCACACTGCAAGGTCATCGGTCTCATCGGATTGGGGAAGGAAGTCGGCCGTGCCCTTTCAAAGGAACCATCCCGGCATTTGCCTGGAGCGATTTAGGGAAATCACGGAAAACCTAAATCAGGATGGCCGGACGCGGGATCGAACCGTCGTCTTCCCGAATGCGAGTCCAGTGTGCTAACCACTGCGCCACCTCGCTCGGTGATCTTCTTGCAGGAAGCCTAAGGTGTGTAGGGGGGGGGGGGGCAGAAGAGAAGACACCATCACAAAAAGCAAGATCCCAGTAGTAATGGGTGTCAGGGAGATATCTTTTTTAGGTTAGAATTACGCTGAGGCACCAGTTGTGATAGAAACTAAAAACCAGAAGAGCCCTACAAAAGGGTTAAGAATGCAAAGAAAAGTAAGATTAGCTTATTTCATCGTATTATTAGAGGAGTGAGTAATAAGGTAAAAAAGCTTCTTGTCTGTTTGGAAAATTTCGAGAGCTCTGAAAATATGGATGTGACGTGATATGATGTGCCGGCCAGAGCACAGGGTTAGATAATTTAAATATAGAAGATTACACTCTAGCATCTTACTCGTGTTGAATTAGTGTGGCAAGCGGAAGAGTTGTTATATGTATTAGGACAGAACACAGCGTACTTGTTAGGCTCACCAGTGCCTTTAGACCTACACTTGTTGTGGGTTTACTGGCGATTCTCAGAATATGTTAGCATGCTCAGTATTGTTAGCTGCAACAGGGGGAAGACGTGCTGTATTGGTGCTGCACAATTTGGCGATTTTGACCGAGATAAAATCAGTCTGCAGGTTCTTCTTTGGCACGCTGGTGTAGAAGTGTGCATAGAAACAGCTAATAATAACTGAAAAATCCGTTCATTACGCAGGGTTATTTGTTTATAAAAGCCATCTTGCGAATTTCCCTTTGTGTGAGACTGGGCATACAGCATTCGTGCGCCGATTTGTTCTAGATTCGCATATTTTACTGTTCGCATTGCTTCTGCATGACCTTTCACTGATTCTATCAATACCTGTTTGTATCGTGGTATACTGTGAAATTTCGAACATTTGCGAGTGCCGCGAAGAACTCTTACTGTTATTGTCTATTGTAGGCTCAAAGTTCTTTGTGCCGGCCGGGGTGGCCGAGCGGCTCTAGGCGCTACATCTAGGACCGCGCGACCGCTACGGTCGCAGGTTCGAATCCTGCCTCGGGCATGGATGTGTGTGATGTCCTTAGGTTACTTAGGTTTAAGTAGTTCTAAGTTCTAGGTGACTTATGACCTCAGAAGTTAAGTCCCATAGTGCTCAGAGCCATTTGAATTTTTCAAACTTCTTTGTGCGCTATCCTCGTTCAAAACAATCGTCCTCTAATTTCATTGCATAATTATTTGAGAAATACGTTATTTTTGAGAATTTTCTAACATTTACAAAACCATATTTTCGTAAGTTGCTAGTACGGTGGTCCTGGATACGTAACTTCTTTCGCATGAAATCAGCTTTGGTAGTTCACAGTTATTACGAAAGAAGACATCGCCCCTGAATTTCACTGTATTTCAACGCAAATAAACGTACGTTTTTCAAAAATTTTGGAAGCTATCATTGTTCTTTGCATAATCTACAAGTAATCTGCAGCAAATTAGCGTTTGTGATTTAGTTACCTGCTCTGTAGCAGATGTTCTAACTAACATATTGTGTTACATTTAGTTTTCCGTTAAAGAGGAGTAGCCCTCTATATTATCTATAGTTCTCGTAAACTAACTCGGTTTTCGTGTTTGAAAACAAATATAATACCTCAAAATGTTTTAGGAAAGTAGTAATTTTTACCACAGGTTTTTGTGTTGCCATAACAGAAATCTGATTTTGTGTATTTGCTTCAATTCTTATTAGGAATTAGCAACTTTTTAGCTTAACAGATTAAAAGATAATCAGAAGTTTAATTTAAAGTTATTTGTTCACTGCCCTCTAATACATTGCACCAGCAAAAATGCAGTCCCATTATGAATGCTGTTCTCAAACACACGATGAATTGGCTGACTTTCGTAAGCAGCTGGAAATCGCGCTGATAGCTGCAAATCAGTGTACTAGAAGAGCTCCACCTGTGATATCTGTACCAGAGGTAGCTCAAGTACTATCCTCTTTTGGGGATTCTGTGTCCTGTACAGATAGTAGAAGATCTGTCATTACTTTCCCACTTGACTGCAAGTGGAGTTTGAGTGATAGATCTAGGCGGCCTGTACAGGGCAGATGGTGGCAAGGTAGGCCTCAGGATGATGTGGCGATCCTTCTAACCAACGAGATGGATGTCCTGCCGAGACTGAGCCTGTGGGTCTTCATATGTTTTGGGGAAACCTGTTATCTTCGTTGTCAAGAGGAGACAAACACAAGAGGGCAATCAGCAGTTCAGACATATGGCGAATGATGGTACACCATAGGAAAATGCCAGCAAGAGGCAGGAAACGACACCAGGTGCACTCAAGTGTATGTCTGAGGCCTCATTCAACATGTTGAATGACTATTACCTCAGCCATTGAGGGAACAGGGTGCAACCAACTGCAGATCGTGCCTCAGCCAGTGCGGGAACAGAGTGCGACCAACTCAGATTGTGTGGCACAGTGGAAGAAACGGTGCATCTCGTCTGGGCTCTGAAGTCATATTTGGGTCATTCCAGTGACTGGCAGAGAGGGCTGAGAAGACCGGCCTTGTGTATAGAGTTTCAACGAAGCTCACAATTTTCAGAATTGTCACCTGAACTGATCGTGGCTCTCTGGTGCTGAGTCGAGTGGAAGAACTGAACCAGAGACTTTGAAAGTTCTGTGACAAATTAGGCTGCAACTTCCTGGACTTCCGTCATACAGCTGAGAACTGTACGATCCCCTTAAATGGTGTGCACTACACATCAGGGGCTGCTTACCTGGGTAGCTGACTGTGTGCGGAGTGCACGAGGGTTTTTTACATTAGCTGAGTCTGCACCCAATCCAGATACCGATATCTACAGGAAACCCAGAAATATCAGTGTAAGATCGAAAGAAATGCTTCCCGTACCTGAGAGTATTAAAATATTAGTGGTCAACTGCCAAAGCACTCGCAAAAAAGGGCCAGAGTTTGAAGCACTCCTGAAAACCAGTGAGGCTCACTGGTGTTGAGTGTATATCCAAAGCATAGGCAAATGGGAAATGGAGGTAGTGTATTTATCTCAGAAGACGAGAAACTCAGATCTATGGAGACAAAAATGGAAGCTGCTTGGGGTGAGACTCAGTATAGGGGTGAGGATAAAATGATAGTTGGATCCTTCTATCACACACCAGACTAATCTCTTTATGTAACCTAAAACTTTAGAGAAGAGAGTTCACATGTACATAAGTTTTTCAACCACACTGCGATCATTGATGGAGACTTTAGTCATCCAACAGTTAATTGAAAAAATACAGTTTTGTCAGTGGTAGCGGTGATAAGATATCCTGTGAAACATATTACAAAACACCTTCTCTGAAAACTACCTAGAACAGGTAGTTAGAAATTTACAGTGCTGTGAAAAGTTATGGATATATCAGTGCTTGACAAATAGCTGTGGCAAAGAGCTGAGATCTGTCTATTATCTAGAAAAATTATGAGATACATTCCTAATAGAACTGAAATACATTCATCATTTAAAAGATTGGAAATAAGAGACAAATTATACACTGCAAGTACACTTATTCTTACCTCACTCATATTGAAAATGTACCCTTTTGTTTTTTATTGATGCAAATTTGTCAGTCATCCACTGATAGACGACTGCGATTTCCATTAAGAGATCTCTTTCAATGGAAAGCATTGCCAAGACCAAGAATCTTTCCTGGTTCCTAGAGATGCATAACAATGATTTTATTCTTTTCAGAATTGGGAAGCACCAGTGTCATGGCAATGTTGAGAATTAGCTTCAGCAATTTAGAACAGCTTATAGTCTTTAGGTCATTAGTGATTGAAAACTCTGCAAGATTAATAGCACCAGCCAATGATGCATAGAAGATATCTCATTACACTGTTTCAACTTTTCCAAGAATGTATACAATGAACATGTTTCCTTACTGATATCTTTAGGAAACTTAGAGCAGTACTGAGGGAACTTTTCTGGAAGAAACAATAATGCAGTTCACCTGAGGAACAAAAACTGTCCTTAACCTCAGAAACTATCACATTGGACGCCTCCTTTTCTTCTCTTGTTTACTAGTTTTGTCTGAATCACCTTGAAACACCACGAAATGTGTACACAAGGAGCTTAGAAATAATATTCATTCAAGTGATAAACATACATTGCAGCTGCAGTAACAACAATCGCAATATTCTAGCCACTTTTCCAAATGCCACAATTTTAGCATTAAGTCTAAGCTCTATTTAAAAGTGAGAAAAATATAAAATGCAGCTATGCCAATGACAAAACATTTCCTCCAAATTTCTACCACCAAAACAAGTTTGTGAATGATTGCTGTTGAAATACCAATATTGGTAACACTGTGGGTGATGGAATGACGTATCCTAGTGACTTGGATAACAAATTACCTTTGTGATGTGTCCTCCACAGATTGATGCTATCTAATGCGGCATTTGGAATTGTTTCTATTCATGCCAAGAAAGCGGAGTTCCTAATAAAGTTTTCCACAATTCCTTCACGAAAGAAGACAAAGCAAATATTCCAGATTTCGAAACAAAAATAGCTGTTAGTATGAGCGAGATAAAAGGTGTTCGAAACAACTCAACAACTCAAATCACTTAAGAAAGGCAAGTCTTCCGATCCAGATGGTACACCAACCAGGTTCCTTTCAGAGTATGCAGACGCAATAGCGCCTCTTAGCAATCATATACAACCGCTCACTTGATGAAAGGTCTTTTCCTAAAGACTAGAAAGAAGCACAGGTCACATCAATAATCAAGAAAGTAAATAGGAGTAACCCACTAAATTACAGACCCATATCACTGACCTCAATTTGCAGTAGGATTTTCGAGCATATGCTGTACTCGAATATTATGAATCACCTTGAAGAAAATGACTTAGTGATACATAACCAACACGGTTTCAGAAAATGTCGTTCTTGTGCAACACAGCTAGCTCTTTATTCCCATGAAGTAACGAGTGCTGTCAACAAGGGATCTCAGATCGATTCCATATTCCTAGATTTCCAAAAGGCTTCTGATACTGTTCCTCACAAGCGACTATTAATTAAATTGCGTGCATATGGAGTATCGTTTCAGTTGTGTGACTGGATTTGTGATTTCCTCTCAGAGAGGTCTCGGTTCGTAGTGATGGACAGTAAATCATCGAGTAGAACAGAAGTGATATCTAGCATTCTGCAAGGTTGTGTCATAGGCCCTCTGCTGTTCCTGATTCACGTAAATGATCTAGGTGATAATCTGAGCAGCCCCCTTAGATTGTTTGCAGATGACGCTGTAATTTACCATCTAGTAAAATCATTGGACGATCAGTTCCAATTACAAAATGATCTAGAGAGAATTTCTGTATGGTGCGAAAAGTGGCAATTGGAAATAAACAAAGAAAAGTGCGAGATCATCCACATGGGTACTGAAAGGAATCCGATAAATTTGGGGTATATGATAAATTGCACAAATCTTAGGCCTGACAATTCGACTTAATACCTAGGAATTACTATTACGAGCAACTTAAATTGGAAAGACCACATAGGTAATATTGCGGGGAAGGTGAAACAAAGACTGCGCTTTGTTGGCAGAACACTTAGAATATGCGAAAACCCACTAAAGAGACAGCCTACATTACACTTGTCTGTCCTCTGCTGGAATACTGCTGTGTGGTGTGGGATCCTTACCGGGTAGGATTGACGGAGGACATAGAAAAAGTGCAAAGAAGGGCAGCTCACTTCGTGTTATTGCGCAATATGGGGAGAGTGTCACTGATATGACACGCGAGTTGGGGTGGCAGTCACTGAAACAAAGGCCATTTTCTTTGCGGCGAGATCTATTTACGAAATTTCAATCACGAACTTTCTCTTCTGGATGGAAAAATATTTTGTTGACACCCACCTACATAGGGAGAAATGATCATCATAATAAAATAAGAGAATTCAGAGCTCGAACAGAAAGATTTAGGTGTTCCTTTTTCCCACGCACCATTCGATAATGGAATGGAGAGAAGTAGTATGAAAGTGGTTCAATGAACCCTCTGCCAGGCACTTAAGTGTGAATTGCAGAGTAACCATGTAGAAGTAGATTTAGATGAGGTTTGAACCTCGACTGCCACAGTCTATGATGTCACTGTCGACCGTGCTATCCGGTGCTATGAGCAGGCCTGCATTAGCCTGTGCTCGATGTACAGTGGCTGCACCGTCACTGAGGAGCTGCCATAGGAATGCAAATTCCCTGACTTTGCTTCGAGCCTAGTAGAGGTTTTAGGTCCATTGACAGGATCCTATAATCGCCTTTCCTTATCATTTTATTCGCTTTCCAGTGCACTTGGCATCCTACAGAGCAATTCTAGTGTTTTCATTGCTAAAGTTCGTACCAGAGAAGACTGAGCTATGACTCAATGCAGCTGTAGCCTATTTCTTTCTACGTTTAATTAAGCATCATTTGCTTGTTATGTTAGTTCTTTTCAGACTTGCAAATGCGTCCATAACGCCATTATGAGTCTTCTATGTTTTGTATGTAACCCAACTCACGACTTTGATTCCATAAAATGTTTATGTCTTGTTCTCCTATTCCAAAACTCTCTGGCATGCGTGAGTGAATGAATGTTGGTGTATTTCATTTTGCTGTACGGTTGTTTAGTCTACTGCAGACAATCAGTGGTAGTCTAACAGAATGGCCAACCCTTGTAGTTTTCAGGTAAGCAAAGAGATTTGTTCCCTTTGTGGAAAAGTTGCCAGCGTTAGGTTGGTGGCAGAAGCATCATCTCTGGGTTTTCCTGGCCACGGGGTTGTGTGGGAGAAGTTATAGTGGGAGATGGGCAGTCTGTATCCAACTCTCCAAGGGTCCACAACCTAGGTCTCTTCGAAGAGGGGTGAGTTGATTTAACCATGTGGCGCTTTGTCTCATACCGAGGGGGGAGCTTTATGTAATTCAGTCTCATTGAACTTGCACCTTGTGCAGCTTTTAACCTCGCCTTTGTCATATAGAGATTGTTTTGTTGGGTTGCAGAAAGGAATGCAAGGCTTTTGCAGATTTTCAGTTTGATTTCTAATGCAGACTTTGGTCCATAAGAAGATCATAGCAGAAAGGTGTTGCATATGTTGAAGTGATCTCACGTAGGAAGTGTGCCCTGGGTTTGGTATGAATGTTTCGCATGTCTGCGACTGCGTGTGTGTACAGTCTAATGTTTTCCAAACCTTGATAATTTTTGCCTCTTTGTGAATTTTCATTGTTTCATTACTATATGTCAGTCGGAAACCATCCACATGGGTTAATATTAGATTTTGTTTGTCCTCTGCCATTGCCCTTTGTCTATTCAAATGTGTTCTCTGAAATATATTAATTGTTCGTGGCTGTGTGGTTTAATGTTGCTAAAATTTGGCCACAGTATGTAGAAATTGTGTTTCCGCAAACCACATGGCCACACGAGTTAACTGTGAGCCTAACTTTCCCTTGGCCCCCTTCTCTGCCCTAGAGTTTACTTATTGCTCTGATTTAGGAATATTAAATATTTGCTGTCTGTATTATTCAGTTGTATTTGTGGTTTGTGATTTCATGTTAAGCGTGTAAGCATGTATGTGTGGCACTCGTTGAGGCAGTTTCTCCAAACTGAGGTTCAACTTTAAATGCAACTGTGATATTCAGATTTACTCTTTTATTTAATCATTTCTCAACACAACGGAACAAATCTCCTAGCTTCGTTGCATGTTGATGTTGGGGTCGCCCTTCCAGTTCTTTGAGTGAATGTGGGTCCGAATACGAGTACTGAACTTTTCCTGACCTCCCCCTCCCCCCCTAATAACGACCGCGATTCTAAATTAAGAGACTCTGTTGTGAACTGTACAGCGTTTCATAAGCAATCGTACGTAGTTACCAGGCAACAGCAGATGTGTTATATCAATGTCTTAAGAAATAAATAATTTTGTTTCAAGTCTTATCCAGTGTACCGACATTCACTTTCTAGTTTCCTTGTTTGAACATCCAGTGCGTTTCCATACACACAGGTCCAATAATTAGTGTTCCCTTTTTATTTTAAACAAGTTCTTTAGAATGGATTTTGTTGTCAGGAATGTTGCTTCAAGGTGCTCTTATTCACAGTGTTCACACACTTTCCACTTTATTTTAGTATTAGAGTCATGTGAACAATCCCTCGATCATATTGATAATTGAATCCCATTTTTTATGAGTAACATTACAATGAATGTTCTTTTAGGGTTTTTTTTTCTTATGACTAAATTAATTAATTTTCCGACTCAGTCGAACCTCTTGTTTGTCATGTGACTATAATTGGTGGCGACCCAATCTTTTACTTTGATTTAATGTCAGATAGCATTTCCATTTGCATCTGGCTCTTTTAGCCATCCGTTCAGCAATACTAAACAGTCCTTCAAAGTAGTATGTTCAGTCAATGATTTAACAATTGCAAATTTCAGGGAAAGCCTACAGCAGTTAGACTGGGATGAGGTGTACCGTGAACCTGATGCCAATTTAAAATATAATTTATTTCATGACATTTTTGTAAATGCATTTGAAAACTGCTTCCCCAAGAAAATAGTTAAATATACTCGTAAGAAACCTTGTAACAAACCATGGCTTACTAAGGGTATAAAAATATCTTGTAACCGGAAAAGGGAAATGTATCTGACAGCAAGAAAGAGTAGTGACCCAGAAACTATCAAAAATTATAAAACCTACTGTGTTATATTAAGAAAAGTTATTAAAAAATCCAGGAGTATGCGTATCATGTCTGAAATCAGCAACTCTGATAATAAAATTAAAACAATTTGGAATATTATTAAAAGAGAAACAGGTCAACCAAGAGCAGAGGAAGACAGTATTACCATCAAATTGAATGAAAACTTTACGAACAAAAAGTCAGAAGTTGAAAATATTTTTAATAATCATTTTCTAAATGTTGTGGATATAGTAGGATCCAGGTGTTCATTAGAAGATGCTAGGCTGTTAATGGAAGAGGCCATACCTATGCAATTTGATACAATTGAAATCTCACCCACTTCTCCCTCTGAAATTAGGAAAATAATAAACTTGCTTAAAAGCAAAAACTCACATGGAATTGATGGCATTTCCAGCAAAATACTAAAAGCTTGTTCTCAACAGATAAGTAAGATTCTCAGCCACCTGTGTAATAGCTCTCTGGAACAGGGCATTTTCCCTGATAGACTGAAATATGCTATTGTTATACCTTTGCATAAAAAGGGGGATAGATCTGATGTCAACAATTACCGTCCAATCTCCCTTCTAACAGATTTATCCAAAATTTTTGAGAAAGTAATGTATTCAAGAGTAGTTTCACATATCTGTAAAAATGAAGTACTAACAAAATGTCAGTTTGGTTTCCAGAAAGGTTTTTCAACAGAAAATGCCATATATGCTTTCACCAGTCAAATTTTGAATGATCTGAATAACCGAACACCTCCCATTGGGATTTTTTGTGATCTCTCAAAGGCTTTTGATTGTGTAAATCATGAAATTCTGCTAGACAAGCTCAAGTATTGTGGCATGAGTGGGACAGTGCACAAATGGTTTAATTCGTACCTAACTGGAAGAGTGCAGAAAGTTGAAATAAGTAGTTCTCGTAACATGCAAAGATCAGCACATTCCTTAAACTGGGGAACTATCAAGAATGGGGTTCCACAAGGGTCAGTCTTGGGTCCTTTGTTGTTCTTATTATATATTAATGACTTGCCATTCTATATTCATGAAGAGGCAAAGTTAGTTCTCTTTGCTGATGATACAAGTATAGTAATCACACCTGAGAAACAAGAATTAACTGATGAAATTGTCAATACTGTCTTTCAGAAAATTACTAAGTGGTTCCTTGTAAACGGACTCTCACTGAATTTTGATAAGACACAGTACATACAGTTCCGTACAGTGAATGGTATGACGCCATTAATAAATATAGACCTTAATCAGAAGCATATAGCTAAGGTAGAATATTCCAAATTTTTAGGTATGTCCATTGATGAGAGATTAAATTGGAAGAAACACATTGATGATCTGCTGAAACGTTTGAGTTCAGCTACTTATGCAATAAGGGTCATTGCAAATTTTGGTGATAAACATCTTAGTAAATTAGCTTACTACGCCTATTTTCACTCATTGCTTTCATATGGCATCATATTTTGGGGTAACTCATCACTGAGGAATAAAGTATTTATTGCACAGAAGCGTGTAATCAGAATAATAGCTGGAGTCCACCCAAGATCATCCTGCAGACTTTTATTTAAGGATCTAGGGATATTCACAGTAGCTTCTCAGTATATATACTCTCTTATGAAATTTGTTATTAACAACCAAACCCAATTCAAAAGTAATAGCAGTGTGCATAACTACAATACTAGGAGAAAGGACGATCTTCACTATTCAAGATTAAATCTAACTTTGGCACAGAAAGGGGTGAATTATACTGGCACTAAAGTCTTTGGTCACTTACCAAATAGTATCAAAAATCTGACAGATAACCAACAAGTATTTAAGAAGAAATTAAAAGAATTTCTGATTGACAACTCCTTCTACTCCATAGAGGAATTTTTAGATACAAATTAAGAAAAAAAAATAATAATAATAAAAAAATAAAAATAATAAAAAAACACAAAAAAATAAAGTTGTTATATTAACTTAAGTATGTTGTTAAATTAACCTAATTATGTCATGTATTGGAAAATTCGCCTCGTTCCACATCATTACGAAATATCGTATTCATGATCCATGGAACTAGTATTAATCTAATCTAATCTAATATATCTCAGGGCTCCACTCATTTCATAAACACCACTTAAGACCACGTCACTTACACCATTATGAGGCAGTAGGATGCTGGATGACCAAAAATCGTTGACTATAACACATTTCGTGGTGTATATTAATCTTCCTAAATCAAAAGAGTATAGGAGGACACATAATTATTGGGGGTTGTGCAACACTGCATCAGTACCATGCACAGCCATTGTATTCACATTGCCCATAATGTCACATCATGTCAGTTTGCTTAGCGCAGGACTGAGTGGTGAAAGTCAGACTATGAATTACAATCCATGATGCAAAAAGTCGTAGTATAGTATCGGAATTGAGGAACTAACAACGATAAAGTTTATTAACAGCCAAAGCAGACTTCATATGTTACATTATTGATTAGTTTTGTGTGGTAAAGTGCTGAGTAGCGAGACAACATTCCAAAATATCGGCATTTATTTGCAAGCGAAAATATATACATACAAAAACATCAAACAATATTTGCAAGGGAATAACTAGAGCCTGATACCGTATCCATTATGTTTCTTTCTTACCTAACTGATAACATAATAAACATGTATATTTTTCTGCTTCATTAGTACTGACTTTTCACTCGAAGTTACTTCATCAACTTACGTTCTTATTTATATACAGTGATGGTGACAGCTCTGTTCTGTTATTGTAAAACATAAATAAATTTTCTCTTTCGCATACCTGATCTCGCTTGTGGAAGAACACCCAATGAAAAACTATCCAACTCGTAATGGAACGTTTGTAATTTGTCACGAAAACACAGCACAATGATAAAATAAAAATTAAGAAGAAACGAAAGCACAAAATCTTCTACTATAACACAAAGGTGGCGAAGATACGTTAACTTCTGATACAAACAGACGACGCCACTATCAAAACTTTATTCCTGGACAACCTTGATGTGACGTGGTGCGATGATCTTTTGACTGCCTGTGTGGACGCCGCCATTTGAAATGCACTTGGAATGTTTTGGCATGACGTGACAGCTGGTGTGAATTGGCCTTTACCCGTATACTTGTCCTGTACTTCGTTGACAGCTCTTATAAAGTGGTGGCAGATTTCCCTGGTTATCCTGTATAGTTTTATCAATATCTTTGCAGCAATTGAATGTTTGTTTGCTAGTTTTGTAGCTGAGTATTGTTTGCAGATCACTTCCTCCATACACACATGTAGGCTTAATTTTTTAATGCACATTTTCAGTACCTGTATGTTCACAACTTTTTAAATACTGTATTTGAAGTTTCTGGCGTTTATCCGAGGCAATACTCTTCATATAAGCATTACAGCACATTTGAAATCAGACAGATTGTAGCAGTTCATTGAAGTACACTAGCAATCATTGCTTTCAATGCATTCTCTTTCGTTCCCGTCTTGTACTTGCCACATCAGTATTTCGACAGGAAAGATTTTGTACATTGCATAAGTGTTGTATCTTCGACGTTGTTAGTTTTTTTGCATCAGTTTTCAAGTAGAAACCGTAAGATACTTGCATTAATGTTTTGTATAGCTGGATTATTTAATGTTGCAAATTCCTCTGCCAAAACATGACAATGGAGCATCTTTCTGCAGGAAAAGAATTTTAGAATACAAGCAAGAAACACAGTTACTAAATTCTACTCACGATGTTTGTTAGTATCAAGTAGGTTACAATTACTTTAAGTTCAATTTAAATGCAGTTGTGACCACTGAAGTTAACAAAAGAACTGAATTAACGACTAAGTGGTTAGCTATCAATTGTATCTTTGTACAATCTCAATCTGAAGACAAATATTACCTTGCTATGTATTTATATGCCAATACATTTGAATTGTGATGGCTAAAAACTTTATATACTAGAAGCTGTGGGGACGAAGAACCACTGGCTCTACACCCCCGCCTGCCTCCCAATAATAACGCTGCCCTACCGCAGCAAGAACAACTGCATCTTTGCCAGATCAGTTCTTGTGTTCTCTATAGCCGCGCTCTATGCTACACGCATCTTGTATACACTGCGAGAATAAAAGTATTCATAGTGAATGACGGCAGTGCGAGTGATTATTTATCGTCGTAATTACAACGCCCGTTCCCCACTACCTTCAACGCAAATAATAAATAAAGTAAAAAAAAAAATTTACCTCTTTGGTTGTGGTTAGGTAAGATTCTTTATACCTCCACGATTATTAGCCAGTGAGCTTAATGCTAAGGTATTGAGCTGTTATTAGCTGGCTTCCCCAATAGTATTCGACGATCAAAGAGGTAGTAATACACTGGTGAAGTTTTATATCTTCGACTTCATTTGTTATCTTTCTCTTTCCCGGCAAGAGGATAATATAATCAGTGAAGTATTACGTGACTGTATTGTGTAATTTATGTAGGAGAGAAATTGTTATTGTGCAGTTTACTTATTTAAGATGAGTTTAGAATCTCTGGGGAGTATCAAAATGTATTATCCAGAGTTTGGCAAGAAACTGGCGTACTTTCCTGTTTGAGAATGCTGTCTGCATTAGCAATAATGAAATACTGAGTTAACTATGGAAGTAAGTGAATTACATTAGTTTTGGTGTTTACTTCAGTCCGCTACTAGTGAAATTCTCCAGTCTCAGTTATGTGGAAGTCTAGAAGCCAATCCATTACAGACCGACTATTGGCTGCCCGATACACTCTGACAGGTCAAGACGTGCCAAAGACAGTGTGTAAGGCGACAACCGACCAACCTATCCCACCGAAGAAGAAGCATTTGGACTACCTTATCTATTGTACCAACAAACCCAATGTGCAAATAGGCGAGGTAGCAAATATACTGGCCGAACGTGCGCACAGCTCTAGCTGGATCGTCGTCTTCAAAGCCCTCATCACGACGCACTACATTCTCATTCATGGGAGCGAGCGCTTCTTACATTATTTGGCCTCATCCACGATCACATTCGAACTGGACCAGTTCTTGGACAGAAATGGAGCTTGCGGTTTCGTCATGTCACCCTATATTCGGAGATATGCCAAATACTTGAACAGGAAAGTTTCTGTGTATAGAACAGTAGTGTTCGACTTTTGCAAGGTGCAATCGGGGAAAGACGCCTCCACATTCGCCACGATGAGTGACGAAGCTTTCTTAGAGATGCTGACGCTGGTGCAAGACGTGTTGGACGCCCTGCTGAATTTCGGCTGCTCTGCTGACGACCTGAGCAACGGAATAATAGTCATGGCGGTGAATTTACTTTTCAGAGACCTCATTCGCCTCTTCGTTTTCTACAACGAGGGCGTAATAAATCTCTTGCGGAGGTACTTCGACATGAAAAAGAAACAGTGTGAGAATGCACTGACTTTGTACAAAAATTTCCTCGCTAGGTTGGAGTGGATCCCGGACTTTATTAAGTTTTGCGAGACGGCAGGCCTGAGCTCGGGCAGCGTGTGTGATCTGAGGCACGTGCCCGACAGTCTGCTGGACGCGCTGGAGCAGCACCTGTCTTCCCTGGAGGCTGGTAAACCACAGAACGGCAGAGCGTTCGAGTTGTGGCCACAGACCCGACTTGCAGCAAACAAAGTAGTGGTACACAGCACGCCCTGCGACTTGTCTCTCAGCTCATTTCAGCCCTCCTCAGGAAATGAACTGTGCAAAGTGACGTTCAAAGAGCCCGAGCGCAGTTGTAAGTTAGACGCGTCGCGGAAATTAGATTTCATTTACGACGATCCAATAAAACTCATTCGTAATCCTTTCGTTAGTCTGGAGCTCTTAGCGACAAAGCCTGCGATTTCTCCCGCAGATGTGTGCACAAATTATGCACCGGTAACTGCATCATCTTACGCACCACCTCCTTTCGTGTCAGACGAAGACTTCACAGCTGCTTTTCGACAAACAGAAAATTGTAACGCTTCGCACGCGACGAGGAACGTGAATGCTGTTCGTGATATCCATCAAGAGAACTTTTCGAATGTGGAGAATAATTTTTCTTTCGACAGACGTGGAAGTATCGCCAATCCTCAAGCTAATTTCCCGAGGAATACATCAGGGTGGTGGCCGCAGCATCTGACTTCGAAAAACAGTCCCGGCTACTTACCAATGAGTGCTTCCATGAGCAACAAGTTGGCTGCATTTCATATGTAGCTGACAGCAGCTTGACGATAGGTGTGAGTAGTAAGTACCACATTGCGTTCCAGTGCCTTCTGTAAAATCTCATCGAAGGAGTTGTATAATTGCAAATTGGTACCTTCCGCATAAACTTTATTTTCAAATAAATAACTAGCCTTTCTATTTTTTCAGTTATCTTTTCGAGACCATTACTGGTTGTGTATTTTACTCTTGGATCGATCAGTCGCTTTATCTCAAGAGACACTAGTGATTCGTTCAAGTTGCAAACATTGTAACACTTCCGAGTCCGCAAAACTTTTTTCTTAGTCAAAATGTCATGCGGGAGCATCTTCGTTTTAAAACAGTGGCTGCATGTGTAGGGCTTTAATTTCATGACGAAGAGTCACATGGGAGTTTTCACGTCTACATAAAGGTCGTGATTGAGCACCTGCATATTTACAGCACGTCTTTGAGTAATGAAGACTTTGTTTTTTGAAGCAAAGTTACCTCAGAACTTTTTGTCCATATAACATTACAGAATGAAAATATTCAAAGTACCGGTACGTAACATAGGTACAACGAACGAAAAGGTGTTTCTGAGGAATACGTACAGTACGTGATCTGTTTGTAATGCTGTGATAGCCTCTGAAGTTCGTATTCGTTGACTCTTCCAACGCTGCTTCGAAGAATTTATTTATGAAAGGAAAGCACAACAATATGGATGTTCTACAGGATTAATTCATTAATTAGTGACCGATTTTCGGCTATGTAATTATCTCAGTGATTACTATCGAGAAGTATTACACAACATCGATAATCATATGTCAACATGGAGTATATTTATTTATTTTTTTAAACAAAATCTAGCCATAGGTAAACCTAAACACTAAATAGATTTGAAAAGAGAATATCATAAAAGAAGACCAAACACTGAAAAGGAAATGTGTGTGTGTGTCATAATATAACCAAAAAAAAAAAAAAAAAAAAAAAAAAAATACTGTAAACGCCTGACATTAAATTAGCGACTGCTAATGGCAGGGAGGCTCGGAAACTAAACTGTATATCAGTAAGAGAAATTACACCTTACCCGGGGGAAGATGTACATATGGTAGAACCACGGAAAATATAACAATTGGGAATACATGGAAAATCACAAATTAAAAAACAATACAATAGAAAACCTTCCGAAGGGAATGGGATGCGTAGTGTGGGAAGATGTCGATTTGTATGGAACTCAAGTGAAGTTTAGAGCCGAGATATATTGGACTGAATATCGTTTAGTTTTAAATGAATACCAGATGTTCATGTTTACAGCACCTTTCGTCTTCGCTTTGCCAAGCGGGAGACATGTAACTGTAGATGATATCTAAACATCACTCAGCAGCAGGTGTGGAAGCAGCTCTCAGCGACCTTCAGCTGTGTTTGTATTTAGCCAATATAGTTGCAAAGGAATGAGTTACATTATGCCTGGCCACATACAACGTCATCTACACATTTGGACCAGAGTTTAATATTTGCACTCAGAGGTTGTTTTCTTAAAAGCAGTTTTAAAAAAGTGGTCGATGAAAATTTCTACTAGAAGAGATCTCCATAACAAAGCCGTCTAACTGTACACAGTTTCTTGAAACTTAGAGTAGTTCCATGTAAGCATGTTTGAGTGACCAGTCTCAAGACATCTGGTTCTGGACATCAACTATGCACTGCAGTAAACAGTCCTCTATGGTATGTTGGAAAATAAACTTCAGAGACCAGAAAGTAATAACAGCACTATAGGGCATGGGGAAAGCTATTTTATTTACAAGTTCTGCTGAGTTTGAAATACTAAGGATACCTTGTTTCAGCTTTGGCTTTGCT
This sequence comes from Schistocerca americana, assembly GCF_021461395.2. Classification (NCBI taxonomy): domain Eukaryota; kingdom Metazoa; phylum Arthropoda; class Insecta; order Orthoptera; family Acrididae; genus Schistocerca; species Schistocerca americana. The sequence goes on along the minus strand of NC_060119.1, from coordinate 20,485,814 downwards.
TGTATTTGAGTGACAGATTTTCTTGCCAGTTTAAAAGATGGAACTGTGAATGAGGACTTGCTTACATACACATACGTATTCTGAAAGCTACTGTGAAATACTGGGAACATGGTGCTGGTTCATTAGGCCTACCTGGTTTCTTGCTAATCCAATTGTGTATGGAGCACGGGGAAAATGTCAGTTTAATGCCCCTGTGCACGCTGTTGTTGCTCTAAAGCTATTCAACACACTGCCTTGAGAGATATGCAGCCATCTGCTGCGAGAATCATTCAGTTATTACAAAAATTCCACTGGCCTTGAAACAGCACTCATTATACTTTACAGTATCGAACATAAATTACTTGAATTTTATTAATTAATAACTGTTGTCTTCAAGCTGGCAAGACCGCTGACTTTTATGGCTTAAAGACGACCTTCTTTACACTTCCACTATTTTTCAATAGTGACCCAAGTGACTGGGCAAAATATTATACCCGAATGAAATTTTGACATGCCAGTGGAGTGTGAAACTTTCTGCATATTAAAATTGTGTGCTGGAATGAGCCTCGAACTCGGGACCTCTGCCTTTCACGGGAATGCGCTCTGTCAACTGAGATATCTGAATGTGACTCATGATCCACCCTCACAGTAAGGCAGGTAGGCAAATGTCCTTTGAGTTGAAGTCTTGGCCTGGCAAACAGTTTTAATTTGCCTGAAACTTTCAAAATAATATTGTTTTTCATTTGTTTAGTAGTCATATTCTTGTTGTACATAATTTTTGTGGTATATCCGATAAAAATTGTTGTAAGTAACTTTCTTTATATGAAATACAGTAAATAATGTCATTTGACACAGACTGTCCAGTCATGTATAGTAAACAATGTAGATCTAGCAGTGATCACCATACTGCCTGGATGTACAACTGTAGCCTCTGCGTGCCCACAGACTTAGACTGTCACCTGCACTCTCCACTGTATTGTGGTTACTTGAGAAATTCCCACCAGTCTGTGCATGTTTAAGGATTGTTTACATTTTCCTTGTTACAAACTATGTGTCAGACAATTCAGAGGTACTATGACGGAACTGTCAGATCATTGCAGTTTTTCAGTATGCCGACAGAAGACTACCGCCTCATCAGAATAATTCCTTGCATCAAATAAGATACAACTTTTACACCCACTTATTGTCTCGGTTCCTGCAATTGGTAACAAAAAATTTAGTGTTTCCATCTTTGCAGGAAACTGACAAGCATCTGCAACATTGTTCTTAAAATATTTTGTTTGTCATGTTGCTCACATATAGTGTAGACAATATGTGGTAGGGAGAAATGAAGATATTGAGAGAAACTCATATTGTCACATTTGTGTGAAATATCTTTATGATACTTAGTGGCAACATAAATACATGTATACTGTGAAACATTTCGGATAGAAAGTATGTAAAAAGAGTCTAGTGCTGTAGACTGAGAAGTGGGCGTTCTTGTACATTTTGATATCAGGTTTTGCTTCATGAGCACTTTCTTAGTTTGTTCCTAGCTTCTTTCGTCAGTTGATGACTCCATCAAGATAACATGCTGCTGTCTCTCCAATAATAAATCCTTAATCTGGCCGCAAATTTTGTTTCCTACACTGTATGATCATGCTTTCATTAATAAGAGTTGGTGTAGCTCTGTGTCAAATGGTTTGCAGATGTCAAGCAATACTGAATTCACCCGATTGCCTCAATGTATAGATTTCATGTGAGAAAATTGTGATTTGAGTTCTGCAGTACTGATGTTTATGGAATTAATGACCTATGCTGTGGATGAAGTTATTCTGTTTGAGAGACCTCGTTACATTTGAGATCAGGTTATGTTCCAACATTTGACAACAGACAGGGTCTGGATGTCAACAATATTGGTTGGTAGCTTTGTGGATCACAAATGCTACCCTTCTTGTTGATGAGAGTATCTTGAGCTTTCTGTCAAGTACTGGCCACAGTTTTTTGTTCAAGGGGCCAATAGTATATTAAGGTTAAATCAGTGGCAATACCAGTAGGAAATTGTGCGTGGCATCTGACGGGAATTTGATCTCATTCTGGGACCTTGTTCCAGTTTTAGCACTTTTAGTTATTTCTCAGTGCCACTAACATTGTTTCATTCATGAATTAATCTGGTCCAGTACTCTTGGATATTCTTTTGTAAAATAACACTTGAAAATGGTGTTCAGCATTTCTGCATTTGCTTTGCTACCCTCAATTTCAGTTTCTGTGTCATCCCTGGGTATCTCAGCAGTGAATTTAGTACAGCTAATGGGCTTCACACATGACCATAATTTCTTTGCATAGTGTGACAGATCTGTCAATATGATTCTTTTAAGGTAATCATTGAAGGCTTCACACATTATCATATCAGCCAAACATGTTTCATTCATTATCTCTCTGTCTATAGCCCTATACTTTGACTTAATTTCTTTACAGATCCTGCGCATCATGGAGCAACTTTCCTATCATCAACTGTCTAATAGCTATATATCTGTCATGTGTATAGTCAACTATTTTTTTTAAACTTCAACCATAGACATGCTGCTGCCTAGAGCTAAATGTTTCAAGTTACTTGAGAGGGAATATGACAGTGCTGCCTCCTTATTTAGTTTATTAAAATTTAAATCTTTCTACTTGTTTTAGTTGCCCTTTTTTCTTTGGTAATCAGTGGCATGCAACTACCTTTTGGTCACTGATACCAGTTACTTTGTGGACATTCCAAAGAGATGAGTGCTTTTTGTTGCCTATTACATCAAATATATTTTTGTAATGAGTGGGCTAGCTGTTGTAAACTAGTTTCGATATTGTTTCACAGTATGTCTCATTGTATCCATCACGTAAACTTTAATTATCCTTATTGATTGTTGGATAATTATGTCTACTCCAATAATGACAGTGTGATTGGTGTTTATTTGTGTTAGTTGATGGTTCTGTAAAGTTTACAGTTGTGGCCACATCTGGGAGCAAAGCTGGTGGTCGATAGATGGACCCAGTTAGAAGTTTATATCTGTTATTGATACTGAGGCTTGCTCAGATGATCTTGCATGCAGTTTATTTTTTGATAAATGAGAGTTTCTTGCCTGCTGTTACTATTTACCAACTACATTTCCCATGAACCTATCATTCCAGTATACTTTAGAATTAATCCAAAAATCTCACTGCCATCAGTGTCAGATTTTAGCCAGCTTTCTTTACCTGGTATTATTATCAGGGTGTCTAAACAGGTCATGAAAGTCAAGACAAGTAATGAAAATGAACATAAATTGAATGGGTGGTCATGAGTTTTGGTTTGTGTCAGTCAAGGGCAGTTTGAGAAGGGAGTAATAAGTTTGAGCTACTCCCAAAAATGTTCTGTCCAGCAGCCCTTTCAATGAAAAATTATCTATAAAGATTCACCACAACTCTCAAAAGTTTTTGTTATGTCTAGGGGAATTAAGTGTCCATCTGTGTAAGCCACGTTACCTAAGCCTCTGCTGCTACAGTGAGGGCAGGTGCGGATGGGGAAATTTGGCTGTGTGGCTTCGATGAGCCATATGTGGTGTAGACACCCGGCAGAAATGACATATAAATTGTAGTTCTGCCTACGAAGAAGCTGCCATCCCATGTGTTGCGGGAGGATTATCAATTAGAACAGCTGTTTCTGTAGTTCTGTCCATTGCCACTTCAGTTTAAAACTCTCTAATGTGCACCTTTTGTGGAAAGACATTTCCTTAAAGGTTTTTTAATAATTAATATAAAACTGTTCTTGATTTTATTTTAAGGGCTTTAAGGATGATCAGAGTAAAATCGTTTTCTTGTTGGCCGAAACGTTTCCCACGCCATATTAGTACTACTTGCAGACTATAACTTAGTGTCTGTTAAGTGTTTTGTGCAAATGTGACTTTGACAATAGTGCCAGTGGCATTGCGTGTGTAAAAACGTATGAAGGAGGAAAGAGACATTCAGCATTGGTTCATTCACTAGTTTCAAGACAAAAAAACAAGTTGTCTTTTTCTGTCGTAAAAAAAGAGCTAGCACAGTTACAAGTTTCTTCTGAACAGAATTTCAGTGGCAGTAATGAATTACCATCAGTTGCTCCTGCTACAACCCGTAGAAGTTCAGTTGAAGAGAATTCCAAAACAAACTCATTGAAACAGTTTTTAGTTGTTGATGAGATAGTAAAATCTGAAATTATATGAGCTATGAATAAAGACATGTCTCATTCTGCAGTTCAGGTCTGGAAACACAACAGATATATTCCAAATTATGTTTCCTGACAGCATGATTGCAAAAAAATATACAGTTACAATAGGGTAAGTTACCATATATAACTACTCAGTGACTTGGCCCCCATTTCCAGAATCTCCTAGCTAACAAATTTAGGGAAGTTGGATTCTTTTGTGTATTGTATGATGAGAGTTTAAACAAAGTTGCCCAAAAGTCACAGATGAATTTCATGGCTCATTTCTGGGCTAAACAAGATTAGACATTTAACATCATATAGCAAAGATGCTGAGTCACAGATAGCCACAACAAAAATATTTTCACCCTTAAAGCTCTTGGCCAATGGCCTTTGTAAACAATAAACACACACACACACACACACACACACAGAGACACACACACACACACACAAATGCAACTCACGAACACGACTGCAGTCTCAGGCAACTGAAACCACATTGTTACATTCCATCCTGGATTTTCCATTGTTTGATTTAGACATTTAACATCCATGTTCTTGAATTCTGTCACATATTATGATTTACAGTCAAGTATCCTGGAGGGTCTGTATAGTTTGAATTTGTCACCTAAGAATGTAATTTAAATTTCAATCAATGGGGCAATTGTGAACTTGTAGATGTTGCATGATTTGCAAGTATTTCTAATCAATGAACAAGATAATCAACTGCAAATGTTTCTTTGTGGGACATGCTCACTTGGTATAGGACCTTTGGAAACTACTCGTAATAAAAGTGGTTGGAATGTTCATGTATTTCATAGGGTGAGCTGCTACGGTTAGGTTCGAATCCTGCCTCGGGCATGGATTGTGTATGTCCTCAGGTTAGTTAGGTTTAAGTAGTTCTAAGTTCTAGGGGATTTATGACCTCAGATGTTAAGTCCCATAGTGCTCAGAGCCATTTTTAGGGTGAGCTGGTACTTTAAGAAGGATTTTCCTTCAGGGAGGGCAACCATCTCAAAATATCGCTGAATTTTCCAAGTTTCCTCTCAGATTTTGTTCTGTAAGATGGGTTGGAAGTATTGAAGTCATGAAGAGATAATGTGAACTTATTCCACATTTGAAGAAGTGTGTTGCTGATGTACATAGAAAAGACCATCTGAAAATAGGAACTTTGAAAAAATTAAACATCACTTGGAGGATCCTTTGTGGGAGACTTTAATTTCTTATATCTTTATCAGTTGACCTTGAAGAGCTTTTGACTAAATATCAGTCAAATGACTCTCTCTTCCCCGTTTTGTACAAAGATTTGTTCAGTTTAATGTACAGCATTGGTTCTCAATTCATAAAAAAAAAAACTGTTACGGAAATTGTGACAAATTCTAGCATATTACTTGCTGCTGCTGTTACCAAAGCATGCAATCATAAAACAAGTCATTATGTAGATACTGGATTTGGTACTGCTGCTGCTAGTATAAACTACACACAAATGTTTATTGTTATTTTCAGAAATAAGTGCATAGGTATTTTGCAATGTGAAGTTTTAGGTGTTGAAATTTCTAATTTTAGCTAAGAAACTACAGTACTGACTATTTTACTGTGAAGTTTAACATTCGATATAAATTTTATACTTTCCAAATTGTTATATTGTCTTAAGAAAAATTGTCAGTTTTCACTACATTACTACATTAAAACAATTTGTATTTTAATTAATGTGAAGGTAAATATATATGAAAATAGTCATACCGCTTCCTGTTGGAGAGTTTAATGATGAATGGTGTACTGCAATTGATACATAGTTACATTATTCATGCTGACATACAGTGTAAGTGATATAAGAATGGTTACATTCAGCTTTCATTTTAACCAGCTTTCAGGTTAATAAAAAAAAAGTATATTTTCGAAGGTCATGAATAAACTAAACTGGTAATGAAAAAGTCATGAAAATGTCATGAATTTGATCCTCTGAAAATCTGTAGACTCCCTGTATATGGGCACTGCTTTTTAATCTTAGTTCAAAGTCAGAACTTTGATGTGAATGCTCTAGGCATTGATCATTAAGATTTTCCTTTTGTGCATTGAGGAAGGAGGGGCAGGGGATATTTCTTTGGGTGTTACATCAGCACTTTGGTGTCTCCTACAGCTATCAGTGTCTAGAGTGGATGTAGAGTCGCGTAATCAAAGGAAAGCTTTATGTGCACCCCCACATGGGTATCAGCCTCTGATATGCAGTGTACCCCTGTTGTGAATGTAGTAACTGATTGAACTCAGCCCGAACATCCACGGTAACAGAAAAATGTTTCCCTGCCCTTGTTTCTGAGTGGTAGCCATTGCTTGCTAAGATTGTTAAGCAAAATTTTACTGTAGCAGGGCACACTGTAACAGAACTGTGGCAATACAATAAGAAACAACATTTATTAAGAGTATGTTATAAATGGTACTTAACTGTAGTACAGTTTGATGCACGGTACTAGATGTCCTAAACTGTATACAGTACTATCTAAATAACTTTGATGTTTCTTGGCAGTCTACGATGTAGTATCACTGATAGTTATGTTCTGGAATGCAGGTACTGGACTCTGTAACTGCCGGTTCATAACTGAATGTGTGTTCGAGGCTTGTCACATTTTGGTGCCTGTCGACGACAGGATATCTGTGTCCTCAGTGCGAGGTGGGAACGACGTAGTCTGTGGTCGGCAGTGATCGCTTCCGTGGCTGTCAACACTGTCGACGGATGTGTACAGAACGCTGGAGGAAGTGGTGTGGTTAGCAGGAAGGGGTCTATGAGTGCCTTCTGGAGACTGCTCTTAGGACTGATAGACACTGGACGAGTCGTCGTGCCTGTCTGGTGTCAGCCTCTCTTGCTGTGCACCTCTTGCCTGGTACACAACAAGCCCTGTCCCATTTAGATGAAGTCTACGGTTCTCAATCCTAAGGTCTAAGACTAGGAAGTCACAGCCTAGCTCGTCACAGAAGCTTCAGTGGCTCTGATACAAGCTTACACCTGATTCAGAACAGGTTACCCATGATCAGTCCTGTGGGCAATGCTGTAGATTGTGAGCTGTATTGAAATTTTATGAGCTGGATCATTGATAGCGATGGTAACTGTTACTATATTGTATTAATGTATTGGTGAAAATACACCCATTTTTCCAATATCAGACAGTGATGCTCAGAGGACAGAACAGCTGATTACTAGAAGACATTAAAAGGTCCTGTACTCTTTGTTCTCAGGAGTTGTTGGTTGTGTATAACAATTGGTTGACAGCTGTGTAAATAATGAATGCATAATGAGTTTAAAGTTTGTAATGTGTAGAGAAAATGTCACAAAAGATGTCTGTGTGTGTGTAGTGTCACGGGAAAGGAGCTACAAAACTTTTTTCAAGAGTAAAGGGAATGTGAATATTGGATGTGCAATCTACTTTTTATCAGAACATGACACTGACATCAATGAATGTGTCACATGATGCCAAGTTCTCTCTCTCTCTCTCTCTCTGTCTATCTCTCTCTCTCTCTCTCTCTCTCTCTCTCTCTCTCACACACACACACACACAAATAATCAGAACAGAGAAGCTAAAATAAGAATACAACCACTTCAACAAGAATCTAAATATGAATGTACTGAATGCAGATGTACATTGCCTCATGCTGTGCGCCATCTGCAATGTGCTCTCAGTGAGAAGTATTGGTTCTTGTTGATGACCGTGCTGTCATAATTCCTGATTCAGCAGTACATAACTTGATAGAAATGCTTGCATTTTGATCATCAACAGCACTGTGGTTCCAATAAAAGTACAAAAAAGTCATCACCTTCCTGGGCGGGAATTGGTACATTCGTTATTTGGTTTAAATTTTCAAACCTCAGTGCATGAGGCATACATAAGGCATTCAGCTGTGTTTTCAGGAGATGGTGCCCAGTGGCTGGAAGGACATGAAGTGCAGTGCCTGAGTTGCAGGGCCCAAATACTGGAAGAACATGCCAGGAATTCTTTTTTCCTATTTCTGTAATGAGTATTTGTGCATAAAGTTTAGTTATGAATAATACACAGATGCTCTGTCTGCAACCAGAACATCACAAATTAAGAGCGGGGGTTATGTGTGTGGCTTCCTCTTCAGTAGCTGATTTAGTTATTGTTATTTTTCTGTCTGCAGATTGAAAAGCTCTGTTCTGTTAGATCTTACTGAACTGAGATGAACTGTGATGTCTGTGCCTTTCTTATTTATTATAAAAAGGCTTTTGATAGAATACAACATTACAAGATGACTGAGATGGTATGTGATGCTAAAAAATAGTGGGGGAGATACAAATACATCCAGATTGAAATCAATATTAGAACCAATATGATGCCATGAGAAAAGAAGGGAGAAATCCAACAGTCTGGACTTTCCATTGTTTGAAAAGAGAAATATGATACATTAAAAATATCCCAAGGAGTGAGACAGGGCTATATTTTGTCACCACTTATATTCAATCTTTATTCAGAATATATCTTGAAAGAAGCCGTAGAAAATGTCGAAGAAGGGTTCTTCTTGAATGTAGAAAAGCTGTGCAGTACCTGTAACACTAATGATACAGTAATATTTGTGCTGACAGCTTAAATTGTTTCCTACATCTTGTATCCTGAATCAATGAAAGTTCTGAGTCTTACGGCCTAGAAATCAACAGAAGTTAAAACAAATTTAATGGTCACCAGCAAGAACAACACACCAAACACTCATCGGAATATAGATGGTAATCTTATTGAACAGGAAAATAAATATACAGTTCTGGGAACTAACATTAACAACCAGTGGGATATTTTATTGAAAACCATTGGGATAACTTGCAAGTCTCTTCTGAGAAAACCAGAGTGTCTTTTCTGTAAAATGATTAATGTATTTGAGAGCCATGACCTCTCAATCAAAACAAAATTAAGATTTCTACGTTACTGCATATTTCCATCCTTTTCGATGGAGCTGAGATCTGGACTCTGATTGAGATGATGGGGAAAATGAGTTGAGGTATTTATTTATTTATTTGTTGGACCTGTGAGTCTACGAATGTACAGTGAACAAAAATTATTTCATCATTCCATAATTTCTATACACATTTCTTGAAATTTTTAACACATATCAATTAATCAAAAGGTAATATTACACAATAGTTTATTACTCTATACACTTTAGAAAAGCAATCTTAATTAGTGCTGCAGCTTTGTTTTTCACTGTATTGTATAGAAGCAGTGCTTCACCAAGTAATCCTTGACTGTTGAATTGAAATTGTTTCTGTCCAGTATTATTTCTGTGGATTTTGGTAAGGTATTGTAAATTTGATGCTGGGATGGAGCATGCCTTTCTGTAGTGGGGCTGTATTTATCTGTTGTACATGTACATCATTTATTTGTCTTATGTGGTAGCTGTGTGCAGATTCATTACAGGTGATGCATGGACTGTGACTGTGTGATTTTTCTTTTATGATAACTACATTTTCTACTGTATAAAGACATGGAAGTATTAGTATTTTGTTTTTCCTAAATAGTGGCCTGTGTGATGATCTTTGATCTACCCATACCATTAGTCTAATAATATTTTTCTATAATCTAAATGATTTCAAACATGCTACACAATTTCCCAAAAATACTATATGATATTCAATACTGAGTAAACATAAGCAAAATATATGAGCCTCAGATTAATATCATCAACAAAAATACTCAATTTTTGAAAATATAATTTAACTGGGTGGATGAAAACTCTGTTCACTAAATTACAGAAGGAGAAAACAATAATGAAAGTTGAGGGAATGTGTGAACTTTTAGAACTAGTGGCTCTTCCTCTTGGCAGAAGTGTTGAAGTGGAAGGAAGAGTGATGAAGGAAAGGGACTGCTGAGGTTTTGGAAACAGGAAGAGTTACAGAAAAGTTGCCAAGCACCTTGGTTTGGAGAGACTTACCGAATGGAGCATCATCATATTGTGTACAGTTTATTAGTACTCATGGAACGTTTTTTGTTCAGTTTTCTGTTTTGTAGTCTACATGTGTATCCCATTTCAAATTGTGTAGTGTCCACATACCAAGAAATTTTGTACTTTCTCTTTTTTTCACTGTTTGTCCATTTTTTTTTCAGTATGAGGTTTAGCTAGTGTCCTATTTTGGGTGGTGAATATGTCCTTTGCAACAGTTTTTTTCCAGGTTTATAATGAAACTTTGCATCAAAGTACTCTACTGTATTCTCAGTGACAGGCTTAATGTTGTTTTCAAAGGTTTCTTTGGTACTTTCTGTAATTCAGATCCTGCAATCATCTGCAAATTAGTATTGTTTAATGCTTCTACAGTTTATATAGGGATTATTTACCTGTAGTAAGAACAGGATTGGACCCATTAAGAAACCTTGGGGAACTCCATGTTTGACACTAATAAATCTAGCTGATGGGTTTTCAAGATGTGGCTGTACAGGAGATTCCTAAGAGAGTCATGGACGTATAAAATTACTTAGAACAACATTCTCCACAAAATGAAGAAAGAAAAAGAAATCACAAACACAATAAAATGCAAAAAACAACAATTACTTGGATATATAATGACGAATGGAAACAGATATAAACTGCTGCAGAACATTCTTCACAGAAAGATACCTGGTAAAAGGGGTAGAGAAAGAAGATGCTCATCCTGGCTTGGAAACTTTAAGGAGACTGACTTCACATATGAGTGCAAAACTTTTATGAATTAGAAAATGGGATGTAGGTAACTAAATATTTCAGCAGCCTTTGTTTAAACAGAATTTTATTATAGCTAATTGCATTATATGGCTTAAGTAATATCTCAGCTAGAGATCTGCCTGTGATTCCTATTTCTAATTATATCAAGGGCCGTGACAAATCTCAGATGACCTCATGCCAAAGTACCATGAAAAAACTTCACTATGGTTGACTGTAGGTAAGTTGCAATGGTGAACAACTATTTTTGACCCATTAGGTCCTAATTTCCTGTATACAATGTTTCTTCTATTAGTCTGAATTCTTTTTTGACAGTCTCTATGGTTTTAAGTAATGCTGCGTCTTCCCTTTCTTCAGCTGCGGTATTCGTTAGTGCAGCAATGACTGGGATATCACCAGCTCAGTGATGTCATTTCAGTTTCCTAAGAGTTAAGTCAGTTACTTTATTCAGAACCCTCCTTGTGTAAACAAAACCATTTAACTGCTTCAATGAGCAATCCACATGGTCAGTCCAAGACAAGTTTTTGCTTATTGTCACTCCTGGAAATTTGACAGATTCTGCAGTTAGCAGTTCTCTGTCTTCATAACATAACTGAGTTACACAATCAACAGTTTTTTTGGTCCTGAAGTGTATAATTTGTGTTTTTCATCTACATCTACATCTACATTGATACTCCGCAAGCCACCCAACGGTGTGTGGCGGAGGGCACTTTACGTGCCACTGTCATTACCTCCCTTTCCTGTTCCAGTCGCGTATGGTTCGCGGGAAGAACGACTGTCTGAAAGCCTCCGTGCGCGCTCTAATCTCTCTAATTTTACATTCGTGATCTCCTCGGGAAGTATAAGTAGGGGGAAGCAATATATTCGATACCTCATCCAGAAACGCACCCTCTCGAAACCTGGCGAGCAAGCTACACCGCGATGCAGAGCGCCTCTCTTGCAGAGTCTGCCACTTGAGTTTATTAAACATCTCCGTAACGCTATCACGGTTACCAAATAACCCAGTAGCGAAACGCGCCGCTCTTCTTTGGATCTTCTCTATCTCCTCCGTCAACCCGACCTGGTACGAATCCCACACTGATGAGCAATACTCAAGTATAGGTCGAACGAGTGTTTTGTAAGCCACCTCCTTTGTTGATGGACTACATTTTCTAAGCACTCTCCCAATGAATCTCAACCTGGTACCCGCCTTACCAACAATTAGTTTTATATGATCATTCCACTTCAAATCGTTCCGTACGCATACTCCCAGATATTTTACAGAAGTAACTGCTACCAGTGTTTGTTCCGCTATCATATAATCATACAATAAAGGATCCTTCTTTCTATGTATTCGCAATACATTACATTTGTCTATGTTAAGGGTCAGTTGCCACTCCCTGCACCAAGTGCCTATCCGCTGCAGATCTTCCTGTATTTCGCTACAATTTTCTAATGCAGCAACTTCTCTGTATACTACAGCATCATCCGCGAAAAGCCACATGGAACTTCCGACACTATCTACTAAGTCATTTATATATATTGTGAAAAGCAATGGTCCCATAACACTCCCCTGTGGCACGCCAGAGGTTACTTTAACGTCTGTAGACGTCTCTCCATTGATAACAAAATGCTGTGTTCTGTTTGCTAAAAACTCTTCAATCCAGCCACACAGCTGGTCTGATATTCCGTAGGCTCTTACTTTGTTTATCAGGCGACAGTGCGGAACTGTATCGAACGCCTTCCGGAAGTCAAGAAAAATAGCATCTACCTGGGAGCCTGTATCTAATATTTTCTGGGTCTCATGAACAAATAAGGCGAGTTGGGTCTCACACGATCGCTGTTTCCGGAATCCATGTTGATTCCTACATAGTAGATTCTGGGTTTCCAGAAATGACATGATACGCGAGCAAAAAACATGTTCTAAAATTCTACAAGAGATCGACGTAAGAGATATAGGTCTATAGTTTTGCACATCTGCTCGACGACCCTTCTTGAAGACTGGGACTATCTGTGCTCTTTTCCAATCATTTGGAACCCTCCGTTCCTCTAGAGACTTGCGGTACACGGCTGTTAGAAGGGGGGCAAGTTCTTTCGCGTACTCTGTGTAAGTTTAGTTTCATAGCATTATTATTTATCCAATTTTCTAGTTCTTGAAGAGTCTGTTTTGTTTTTTGTGCTTATTCTTAAGTATTTTTACAGCAGACTACTGCTGTTGAGTCATCAGCATACAGAATCGCATCTGAAGTTACCTTACTTGGCATGTCATTTATATAATATAGAAATAGTAGTGGGCCTAGTATGAACCCCTGGGGTACATCACCTGCTTGTATTTCCTTCCAATTAGAGCAAGCTTTCTCGCCCTTATGTTGTATAACTACCCTGTTTTCCTATTTTTGAGATACGACTTGAACCAATTTAAAGATTTTTCATGGAAGCTAATTTGAGGTTTACCATATCAAATGCCTTACTGAAGTCACAGAAGATACTAGATAGGCTCTCCTTGTCATCGAGGCATTTGATTATTTTAGTGATTAGTTCATTAACAGCATGCACAAGCTTCGGCCCTTCCTAAATCCATACTGATTATTAAGAATAATGTTATGTTTTTTGCTATATTTTTGTAGTTGGTTACACACTACCTGCTCAAATATTTTAGAAATAATTGGTGGAATTGATAATGGGCAAAAATTTCCAATCTCCTCTTGTCTGCCCTTTTTGTGGGTGGGTCGAACTTCTACATACTTCAGCCCTCTTCACACGTTTTATTTATTTATTTAGTTTTGGATCTGTGACATCTTGTACAGATATAGGACAGGTCATTAAATGATACAGAAAGTTAAAAATTACACAATGTTACATGTACAACTAGTACTCTTCAATAAACAAATAATTGCCATAACATGTTTATTAATTTAACATTATAAAATTCTGTTTCATTCTGAGAGGTATTCATTTACAGAGTAGAAACTGTGGTCCATCAGAAATGACTTCAGCTTCTTTTTGAACAAGCTGTCTTGCTTTACCAACTTGATGTTGTTAGGAAGGTGGTTATACAATTGTGTGCCTCTATGAGGGACACTCTTCTGGTAGGCTGATGTTCTGGCATATGAGACATGAATGTTATTGCCATTTCTTGTTATGTAATTGTGCACAGAGCTGTTCAGATGATAGGCATTGGAGGTTCTTAAATATTCTCTTACAAAGACTATTGTTTCAAATATATATAGGCACGGAAGGTTCAGTAACTTTACGAAAAAGAGAGTGACATGAACCTTGCCTCTTTATGTTGCAGATGATTCTGATAGCTCATTTCTGGGTTTTGAAAACAGATTGACTACAGGGTGCAGTCCCCAAAAATATTATTCCATATCGGACTGCTGACTGGAAATGTGCATGATATGCCTGTATTGACTAGACTAGAAGAAGGGACTCGTTGGCAGGGCATATTCTGAGGCATCAATGGATCACAACACTAGGAGAAAGGATGATCTTCACTACTCAAGGTTAAATCTAACTTTGGCTCAGAAGGGGGTAAATTAGGCTGCCACAAAAGTCTTTGGTCACTTACCTAATAGCATCAGTGTGACAGATAGCCATATAGCATTTAAAAGGAAATTAAAAGAATTTCTTAATGGCAACTCCTTCTACTAATTAGATGAATTTTTGGATATAGTAAGTGGGAAAAAAAAGTGCCGTGTAATATGTTGTGTAATGTAATATCTTGTATGGACACCTTTTATTAACCTGACACGTTCCACATCATTACGAAGTGTCGTATTCATGATCTACGGAACAAGCACTAATCTAATATAAATCACCAATTTAGTATTGGAGGGCAGTGTGGAGGGTAAAAATCCTAGAGGGAGACCAAGAGATGAATACACTAAGCAGATTCAGAAGGATGTAGGTTGCAGTAGGTACTGGGAGATGAAGCTTGCATGGAGAGCTGCATCAAACCAGTCTCTGGACTGAAGACCACAACAACAACAACAACAACATGCCTATATTACTATTTCTCTATTACAGCTTGTGCTTAGTATCTGTAGCATGTAACTGATTGATAATAGCTCGGTTGTAAGAGCTTTAATGTGTGTGTTCCACTTGAGATCACTCTGTAGATCTACCGAGTGATCAGAAAGTCAGTATAAATTTGAAAACTGAATAAATCACGGAATAATGTAGATAGAGAGGTACAAATTGACACACCTGCTTGGAATGACATGGGGTTTTATTAGAACCAAAAAAATACCAATGTTCAAAAAATGTCCGACAGGTGGCGCTTCATCTGATCAGAATAGCAATAATTAGCACAACAAAATAAGACAAAGCAAAGATGATGTTCGTTACAGGAAATGCTCAATATGTCCACCATCATTCCTCAACAATAGCTGTAGTCGAGGAATAATGTTGTGAACAGCACTGTAAAGCATGTCTGGAGTTATGGTGAGGCATTGGCGTCGGATGTTGTCTTTCAGCATCCCTAGAGATGTCGGTCGATCACGATACACTTGCGACTTCAGGTAACCCCAAAGCCAATAATCGCACTGACTGAGGTCTGGGGACCCGGGAGGCCTAGCATGATGAAAGTGGCGGCTGAGCACACGATCGTCACCAAACGACGTGCGCAAGAGATCTTTCACGTGTCTAGCAATATGGGGTGTTTTCTTTTTGGTTCTAATAAAACCCCATGTCATTCCAAGCATGTGTGTCAATTTTTACCTCTCTATCTACATTATTCCATGGTTTATTAAGTTTTCAAATTTATACTGACTTTTTGATCACCCGGTATTCCTATGAACTTAACATCATCAACTAATTTTATAATTTTGCTGTTTATTTCAATGCATGTTCATTTTGTTGTTTATAGTAGGATATATGACAGAGTTGGGGTGCAATATTATCACAGCCTGTCTATTATTTTTGTTGGGACTTCATCCCAGCCCACAGATTTGAGATTTTTTAGAGATTTTATAATGTTAGCCACCTCGTAGCAGGATACATGAGTGAATCTGAATTCTCATCTGTGCCACATTATATTGGGACTTACGTGTGGAGGAGGGAGTTTGTCAATTTTATAAGAATTTATGAAATAACTGTTGAATTCTTCGCAAATATGTCTTGAGTTTGTAATCATTTCACCATTTATTTCTAATTAATGCTTAAAACATTTTGTCATTTCCCTGTGAAGGATCACCCAGCACAATAACAGACTTATTTCTACTTTTGTTGTCGAGAGAGATCTCTTCAAGAGCATTGCTTATGTTAGAAGCTAACATCCTTTTACCGTATTTGTTGAGATGCATTACATGGTATGTGAAAAAGGTTCTTTCATAGTTATTAATGTCTATCACCTTAACATTCACAAACTTGGTGCAGAATTTTTTCAGCTTTAAATTAGTAAGTCTAATTTCTTTGTTTGTGCACAACCAATCTGGTAAGGTATGAAAAAGTTTGTTCGGTGAACATGTGAATACATGAAACCTAGAAAAAAGCGTAGAAGCATAGTAGCAACAAAGCATAGTGTACATAGGTAAATAGTAATTAATAAGTTTAAATACAGTCAGTAATAAATTTAAGTTATGAACATTCTCATGAAGGAAGGCATGTGGATAAAGATCCATTTTGCATCACTACTAGGGCACATACCTGAAAATTATGTACATAGTATGTAACTTCACTATGACTTTACATTACCTTGGGGCAAGTGCTAAATAAGATTGGATTAGATGTACTTTCATTCCAATTGATCCATAGTGAGGAGGTCCTCCAGGATGTAGAAAGTCAGAAAAACAATAATACATGACAAATATTTACAACTGAAACAAATAAGCTAATTCTAGTACCTTCCGCCGTGGAAGTCGAACACGCGGCAGAACAAATGGACGTGGTCAGCCCATAGAGGGCTCCGCCTCCGCGGCGGCTTCCCCGCCTGGCGGCTCCGACCCGCCAAGGTGTTCCCGCTGTTGGTTGTGGTTACTACACTGATGTCCCTTCCACAGGTCCTAAGTGGAATGACCGTCATTTTTTTTAATGAACACTATGTGAATCATTTTACAAACACTCCTTTACTAAGATCACATTAATGCACTGAATTTAAAATTTAAAAAAAATGTTTTATTTATTTATAAGGTAATAAACATATAATAGAACTACTACAATACTTATTTGAAATGAACACATTACTGCACTGAAATGGTGCAGAAGTTAGATTGTACTTACACACACACACACACACACACACACACACACACACACACACACACACACATAAAAAAGATCAGTTGGTTCTACTGAGAAATTCATCAATGGAGTAGAAGGAGTTGGCCACCAATAAATCCTTTAGGCTTCTCTTAAACTGAATTTCATTGGTTGTTAAGCTTTTTAGGGCTGCTAGCAAGTTACTGAAAACGTGTGTTCCTGAATAATGCACACCTTTTTGTACAAAAGTAAGTGACTTTAAATCCTTGTGAAGATTATTCTTATTTCTAGTATTGATTCCATGAATTGAGCTATTGGTTTGAAAAAAGTGATATATTTTTTAATGACAAATTTCATTAAGGAAATTGTATAATGACATTTCCATTATATAGTTTTTTTCAGCTATTAAAGTTTTACTGTAAATCTTTTTATAACTTCTATAATATTCAACAAAATGAATAGGCCTGAGCTTTCCAAATTGCGTGAAGAAGTTTCAACTTTTTGCAGGATACTAATAGACATTTTGTTAGCCAAGGCAGATTTCCTCGCTTTTTCTTTATTGGTTCAGTTTTGGTTGGCAAACTCTCTTCAATGATTTTTAAACAGACATCTAGGAAACTGCTATATTTATCATTAACACTATTAGAGAAGTACATTTATGGCCACTTTTCATTTTGTAGTTTTATCTTTAGGTCTGTTATGTTAGAACTTCTATTTATGTTAGAACTTATCTTTATTAGGGATAAAGGTGAGTGAATCTAATTTCCCTACTTATTTTATTATTACTGTCTGTGGGTTATGATCTGATAAATTCATGTTTCTATAAGGCCATTATATCTGCCAGACTGAATATTTGTAATTATGTAATGAATGGCAGTTTGAGTGTTCATACCAATTCTCGTATAGTTTTGAATTCTTCTGGTGAGGCTGTAATCTTCCCTCTCGGCACTGGAACTGCTGTCTTATTCCTCTTCTGTTGCTCATCAATAGATAGTGATTTTGCTGTTGTCTTTTTCTCCTGCAGAGGATTATTTGATGTTTTTGATGTCAGATTATCTTCTTCAGTGGCATTGGATTGGTTTATATTTTTTGTATTGTTTTTGATTTCTTTTGTTTCCTCCTATGAAGAATGACTTTGTAGTTTTGATTTAGAGACCATTGAGTTTTTCTGTGTACTTGAATTCTGTGTAGTTTCTGAGTACATTCAATGTCATAAGTGCTGTGAACATATGCACCTCACAAGTGTCACTTAGACGAATATTCTTGGAGACATAGTATTCCCCAAACATATTGCCCATTTAAATGTTTTGTTAAACATTTTGGGCAAATGTACCATCCGAAATATGTTAGCTAATTTCGCATTAGGGTGGGGGGTAAATGTGTGCATATGTGTGTGTGTGTGGATACGTAATGTTTTGTTTGTTGTGTATGTGGGTATGTGATTTTTGTTGATGTCTTTCTAGGTGAGCTTCACTTCTTTTAAGAAGTTCCTGCATGGTAAGTTCAGTTTTCCATTTTTTTCTTTTACTGCATTTGACTATTTTGACATATTTCATTGTTGTATTACACCATTACGTACATTTTCATGTACTCCAGTACGTAACAGAAATTTTGCAGCTGTCGTTCTTCTTTCATTTCCCCACACTAGTGTCAGTACGATTTTTTCGAATCTGTACTAGCAATATTAAAGGCAAAACACCCGACACAACTAAATTTTGTTTTTACTTCCTTCAATTGACCTTTACACTGACACTACCTATCTGAAAAGAATGACATATGTAACATTGATGAGATTAACCTATATATGTCAGCTGGAGAGCAGGATACAAATGTTGCGTATAGCTATATAACTCAACTAAAGAATGGGATACTATTGTCACTGCTGTGATCAAAACTACAACTTTCAGTCGATACTATTAGCATTGTTTGACCCTTCTAATAATATAACAAGATCAGTTTGATTAAGACTGGTACAATTGGTGGGTCTAGTGAAGCAGGGAATACACTCCATCGGCTTTGACCAATGACGTCAGAATTGACCAGAGAAAATTTATTACACAGATGAAAGAGCTGACAAGAATGTTCAGAAACAAAGGAATATGAGAGACGAAAAATATAGTTGACATATATAAAGGCCACGTTAAGGATATCATGTGTTTTTATCGTATTATTTCTCTGGAAAATGAAAGAGAAAAAAAGATGGAAAATATTGGTAGCATAGAATACATCACGTCACATATATATGAGTTGTATCTCAAACCTCATTCGAACTGTATTGTTTAAGTGCAGTACGGGATACAAGTTTGGCGTACGTTGATTTCTTCATTTTCACTAGCATTAGTGTCCTGTTGTTCAGTTGAACTATGTATCCCCTGCTTCACTAAACCCTAAATGAAGCACAGGATTCAAATTTTACATGTGTTGTTTATTTCACCTCCGCTATCACTGACAGTCTGTTCTTATGTAGATATTAGTACTATCAATGGCAGAACGAGCTACGTACATAATGTTTGTATCCCATACTTCTGTTGACCTCAATATACGTACACTGCTAACAAAAACGTGGAAATGGACATACGTTACATTTTCAACCTGTACCTGTTGAACTACGCGAAGGGGCAATATGACGGCACATATACAATTTGTATCCCGTACTTCACTATGGGGTACAGTTTTTTTTACCTTCGATACTAATAGTATCCAATTCTTTACTTGAGCTATATAGCTATACACAACATTTGTATCCTGCTCTCCAGTTGACATATATAGGTAAATCTCATCAGTGTTACGTATGTCATTCTTTTCGAATACGTGGTATCAGTGTAAAGGTCAACTGAAGGACGGAATTGCAAACAACTTAAATAAATGCACATGAAGAATATTTTGAGCTATCTGTAGTGATCTCTTTTAAAATCATATTCAATTATTTTAATGTACAATGACAGCACTTATCCGGAACACATAACTGTTTTATTATCTATAGCTCAGAGTGAAGACATTACTATCTATGAGTAATGCACGACGTCATTGGTCAAAGCCGATGGGCTGTATCCCCTGCATCACTAGACCCCAATTGGCAGATTGTACTAGCTTTCGTACTTCAGAAAATGGGGCGTTTGGTTTAGTAATACCTGTTGATTATAGTTGAGTTGTCTGGTTGATAATTTCCGCTAGTCCACGACCATGGCTGTCTGCCAACACTATTACTTTACTTATGTTATTTATTGTTTTGTCTTTACCTGGAGTCACCGTTTTGATGTTTATCAGTCCACTGCTAGTAAATGCACATGAATTGTCACAATGTTGTTTTTAATTTCGTTTCACAGTTTTCGGACACACTGATTTCTTTTTTTTTTGGTAATATTTTATCATTTTATTGCTTTAGAGTGAAGACTTAACTTTTCAACACCTCAATATCACCTTGTAATATCTGATAATTTCGCTTTTTGTTTTCACTGCTTTTTCAAGTTCGGATGTTTCGAAATGTAAACAGCTGAGACATGTCCATAAATAATCGTCACTGATGTATTTTAAGTTTATTTTGGTGCATCTTTCATGCAACCAGTAATTGCACGTAACACCTAAGATTCCTTTCATCACCTTTTTTTATTATATTCTTTACACAACGAACTGTTCAAGTTTTCCGTTTTTGACGAGAGCATCACACTATCCTTTTTCATATGTGCCATCTTGAACTCTGTGGTGTGCTCCTCCCAATTGAATTTATTATCAAGCTGTTATCCCAAGAATTTAACACTGTCCACTTCTTCTATCTGCTTGTCATCATATGTTAGGCAAATACTCATGGGACACAAGTTCTGAACTGCATGTAGGTTTGTTATTTTTTTTTTTTTTTTTTTTTTTTTTTTTTTTTTAAAGTTTAGTGACAAAGAATTGGCTAGGAACCAACGATTAATGTCCACAAATATTTTATTAGCCGATTTTTCTAAGACTACACCTGATTTGCTATTTGTTGCAATGTTTGTATCATTGGAAAACAAAATGAACTTGGCATCTGGTAATGTTACTGATGAAAGGTCATTGATATACCTACACAAGAAAAAGTAAGGGCCCTAAGATGGAACCTTGTGGGATCCCACATGTAATTAGTTCCCAGTTGGATGATGCCTGATAGCTTAATACAAGTCTCTTTCCCAATAACACCTTTTTTTTCCTGCCAGAGATATAAGATTTGAACCATTTTGCAGCATTTCTTGTTACACCATAATATTCTAATTTACTTAAAAGGATATTGTGATTTACACAGTCAAATGCCTTTGTCAGATCACAAAATATACCAGTTGCCTGCAATTTTTTTGTCTCATGAATTAAGTACATTTTCACTGTAAGTGTAGATAGACTTATCAGTATCAGAACCCTTTAGAAATCCGAACTGCAACTTTGACAGTATGTTATTTGTGATAAGATCGTTATAAAGCTGATTGTACATTACCTTTTTCTAAAATATTTGAGAATGCTGGCAAAAGTGAAATTGGATGGAAATTTGATGCCATTTCTTTATCTCCCTTCTTAAATAGTGGCTTAACTTCAGCATATTTCAACCATTCAGGAAATATTCCACTGATAAACGACTGGTTACACAGATAGCTTAATATGTTACTTAACTCAGAATTGCATTCTTTATTTAACTTTGTTGATATTTCATCATACTCACTAGGTATTTTTGATTTTAAAGATTTTATGATGGACATTACTTCTGCTGGGGTCGTGAGTGTCAAATTCATATTATGGAAGTTACTTGAAATATCTGGCCTAAGGTATTCCATAGCAGCACATACAGAACATGACAACCCCATCTTTTCAGTAACAGCTATAAAATGTTTGTTAAAAAGTTCTGCAACACTATACACATCTGTCACCAATGTATCATTTACTCTTAATGCTATTTGTCCTTCTTCATGTCTGGTTCTACCAGTCTCCTCCTTCACTATATCCCATATTGTCTTTATTTTGTTATCTGATATGACTATCTTTTCCTTGTAACATATTTGTTTTGATGTCCGTATTACAGTCTTTAATATTTTGCAGTATTTCTTGTAATGTGATATAGCATCAACATCAGAACTGGTTTGGATTGACAGATACAGTGTTCTTTTTGTTTTACAATATACCTCTATTCCTTGAGTAATCCAT
This sequence comes from Schistocerca americana, assembly GCF_021461395.2. Lineage (NCBI taxonomy): Eukaryota > Metazoa > Arthropoda > Insecta > Orthoptera > Acrididae > Schistocerca > Schistocerca americana. The sequence continues at coordinate 20,463,628 of NC_060119.1, read as the reverse complement.
GGCTTCTTTGGAGACTTTGCTCTAACCTTGGTTAGTTTTGGGGGAAAACAGTGTTCAAATAATGTAAGCACTTTATTAGCAAAAGTGTTATATTTTTCATTCATGCCATGAGCACTGTGTGCCTATTATGCTTACATGAACAGTTTGCGTAGATATGGTGTGATCTTCTTGGGAAATACAGGTACAGCAAAACAAACTTTTGAACTTTCAAACTTCAAAAAAGGGCTATTAGAATAATGAAAGGGGTTCCCTGCAGAGTGTCATGCAGGGAAATATTTAAAGAATTTAAAATAATGACTCTTCCTAGCTTATACATCTATGAATGTGTATGCTTTCTGAAAACTCACCAGGAATTTTCAACACTAAATAATCAGGTTCATAACCATGAAACAAGGAACAGGGATGATTTTCACAGAGACACCCACAAAGGAGCACTCTACCAAAAAAGTGTAAACTACCAGCCCAAAATACTTTTTAGTGCATTGCCTTTTACAATAAAGAAAATCAAAGAATTTCATAAATTCAAGGTAGATCTTAAACAATTTTTACTAACACATAGTTTTTATAGCATTGAAGAATATCTGATTGCGGAAAATGATGTTCAGAGAGGCAGATTATATCAGCTGGGTTTGATAATTAATTCATTAATTTTATTTCTCAGTCCTCAAATATTTTGATGCAATAAAGATAGCTGACATTTCACATTGACTGAGTTAAAATTGGGTAGAGTTGAAATTTCTGCGGATTGTTGAAAATTCTTAACCAATAGCTGTTTATGCTTACGTAATACACTAGAATTACATTTTTTGGTTTCTTTCTCAAACTGAAGGTTTGTCTCAATCCTAACCTCTCTTAAAACTTGGTCTCTTTCTGTCCTCCCTACCCTAAAAATGGGTCTTTTCTCAACCCTATAACCACTGGTATTTTATCACTCATGACAGTGCCTCCCCCCTTTAACTTTCCAGCTATTTTACCAGCCAGTTTACCCTCCCCTTTCCTGTTGAGGTGAAGGCTATGCCTGGTATAATCCCACTTATTGAGAGAATCAACAGGAACCACACTAATGTGTGACCCTGAACCCGACGCAAACAGCCGTTCCAAGTCCAAATTAACTCTCTTGACAGAAGAGTTCAAATGAGGTCGGTCATGGCGCCCAAGAACAGATACAAACTCAACACTAGTATGCTTTGATGCTGATGCAATTTTTGAAATGTAGCACTCTATACTGCTTCTAACTGAAGCAACAGGTCAAATCTATTTTCCACATTCACCGCGAAGCTGTCAGACAAAGTTCTAGGCCTGTTCCTTCTGTTACCTGTTACCACTTCCCTCCTCTCCTTACCCTTCTCCCTCCTTAACCTGTCAAGATCTCCCCTGGCCTTGTCTAACTCAACCTGAAAGGCAGTAATTTTCCCCTCCTGTTCTAGCATCTTCCTATCTCTACTACATATCCTACAAAACCACTGATGAGTCTCATTTACTTCCCCTATTCCTATGCCACTACAGTCACCCACATAGAAAAAACTACAGCACCTGTCACACCAAAGCCCCGACCAAACAATTCTACGGCAAGTCAAGCACTTTTCACTCATGATAAACGTAACAGTTTATTAAGAATAAGTCAGTTAAATTATAGATAAACACGAAAATATGACTCTTCAAATCTAGGCTATACGCAACTGTGTGTAAACAAAAACAACAGTGCAAAGTTTCTGAAACAACAACAGCTACAGTTAAATTGCTGGAGAGAGCAAAGAACAATTAAATGAAATTCTATAGATTTGCTGTGGCAAAACGTAAACAGAAAATACGACTATAACCCGACTGTACGATCTTTTCGCATTTTCTGCTATATTACATAAAGAAAAATGAAACCTTTAATGATATGCTTAAAAAGCACAATAATACACCTATTTACCATGTAATCAGTACTAAAGTAAATGTTTTTATAATCTAAAATGACTTATCTTTACGACAACACTAAAACTCACGCTAGTTGCCTGGCTCCAGGCTGAGTATACAAAGAGAACACTTCTATGGTATGACATGATAAGAGTCAGGAACATTTTATGAGAGGCAGCATAAATTGTGTAGCATATCTTAAGGATACGATAACACTGGATACCATTATGTTAAGCTACCAGACATATATGAGTTTATATGAATGTATACAGTTATATGCAACAACAATCTATGAATATATGCAGCTTTGTACAACCCAGTGCCAAACAAACTTACTCACTATGTACACTAAGTTTAAGTTAACAGCTACTCTAAAACTAAGATAAATTTTGCATCTAGAACTGTAATCTGCTATACAGTATTATACTAAAAACGAGCTACTTCAAAGGAATAGGGCACTACGCAAGGAAGAAAACTGTATGAACTATTAAATATGTCAGAGAACAAAGTTACGCCCAACTGACAACAGGCAAGAAGTATAAACTTAACTGCCATATTTGTAAAACAAAAGGATGCATATATAAATATGTTATTTTGTTGGCAGATATTCTTTGTCTAGGAACCCTTTGTATAAATGAGTACAAATGTATGAACAGCTGGTTGAGCTGTGGGATACCAGAATTTAATGAATTAATTAAGATTTTTATAAAGATGATGGGCATGATGCTTTGCACATTCCTTTCCCTATGAAGGCAGTATATGACTAAGGCAGAGGTATTGGTGGTGGGCCCTGATTGTAATGTAATTATAAGGTTTTTGCATGAAAGTGTTTTATGAATGGAAAAATAATGACTAAGGAACTGTAGTATATTGGTATATTTGCCTGTGAATGGGAAACAAATGTGACTGCTAATAGAGACAGAATGAATATTTTACTTTAGACTTGGACGAACCTGAAACACCATGCCAGTTACTAATATACTCTAAACTTGACATACCTCCATGTATGGACAAATGTGAGGATGCCCATTTACATGAATCTTATACAGTGTTGTGACAAGAAGTTATAAAATGAAGTGAGTACACATAGTTGTCTTAGATTGTCTTAGCTACACCGGTTGTAAACACTGAACACGTCAAAAAGTACATCAATCAACACTGTTTTGGACATTGATACACAGATTGGTATGTAAAAGAGAAATAATTAGTTGTACAAGAAAAATACATTTGCATTTGAGAACATGTTCTGTACAGATTAATAATGATATTGGTGCTCAACATACAGGTATTAAAAAATACTCTAATTACTTACATTACCTTTCAAAGATGCAAGAAAACATTTATGTCACACATTATAGCACATCATACAAGAATACATAACAAAATGTAGTTTTAAATTGCAACATGGGTGCAGTGACCTGCTGGACAGCCTGCATGAGTGAAGTGTTGACAATCAGGTAAGCCCTAGTCGATGAAAGGAAGTAAATTCATGTCAAAATAGTTTTATTCTCCTTTGCAAATAGTAATTCCATCTATTCTTTCTAGTCTCTGTTCTATAGAGTCTCTTATACTGAACTTCATATAAAATTGTATGCTCCATAGTTAAATACAATGAATGCAAATTAGTCTATTAATTTTTCTGTGGGGTACAGAATCTTGAGATGGTGCACAGATGTGACCATTGGGATGAGAAACCCTGTCCTTGCCTGTAAGATAGAAATGTAGAATTATAGTATTATTTTATGAGTCTGTTGTTATATGTAAACTCATATGTAATTGAAAATATAATTTTGATTGTAATTATTGTACAGTATATTTTGTACTGTAATGTACTCAGGGACACCTAATCTTCAAGAATAAAGAAAAGTCTAATGATCAAAAGCTGTAAGCAAAGAGTGTGTAAAAATCATGCTAAATGCTGTAGTGCTAGGTCAAGTGAAAACTGAGGTGGTGTTAGAAAAAAGTTGCTGATTGGTACTTCGACGATGAATGAATACACATTTTAAGGAAATTTCTGAACACAGAAAACAACGATTAAAAAAGAAGAGGGTGGTCTGGATACTTACCAGACCTCCCAACTCAGCAGCATTAGTGGCAGAACAACTGAGAGAAAATTTGGAATACATTTCACATAAATTTTCTCAGCATGTTATAGTCTTAGGTGGAGACTTCAATTTACCAGATATAGACTGGGACACTCACATGTTTAGGACGGGTGGTAGGGACAGAGCATCGAGTGACATTATACTGAGTGCACTATCCGAAAATTACCTCGAGCAATTAAACAGAGAACCGACTCGTGGAGATAACATCTTGGACCTACTGATAACAAACAGACCCAGACTTTTCAACTCTGTATGTGCAGAACAGGCAATCAGTGATCATAAGGCCGTTGCAGCATCCCTGAATATGGAAGTTAATAGGAATATAAAAAAAAGGGAGGAAGGTTTACCTGTTTAGCAAGAGTAATAGAAGGCAGATTTCAGACTACCTAACAGATCAAAATGAAAATTTCTGTTCCGACACTGACAATGTTGAGTGTTTATGGAAAAAGTTCAAGGCAATCGTAAAATGCGTTTTAGATAGGTACGTGCCAAGTAAAACTGTGAGGGACGGGGAAAACCCACCGTGGTACAACAACAAAGTTAGGAAACTACTGCGCAAGCAAAGAGAGCTTCACTCCAAGTTTAAACGCAGCCAAAACCTCTCAGACAAACAGAAGCTAAATGATGTCAGAGTTAGCGTAAGGAGGGCTATGCGTGAAGCGTTCAGTGAATTCGAAAGTAAAATTCTATGTACCGACTTGACAGAAAATCCTCGGAAGTTCTGGTCTTACGTTAAATCAGTAAGTGGCTCGAAACAGCATATCCAGACACTCCGGGATGATGATGGCATTGAAACAGAGGATGACACGCGTAAAGCTGAAATACTAAACACCTTTTTCCAAAGCTGTTTCACAGAGGAACACCGCACTGCAGTTCCTTCTCTAAATCCTCGCACAAACGAAAAAATGGCTGACATTGAAATAAGTGTCCAAGGAATAGAAAAGCAACTGGAATCACTCAACAGAGGAAAGTCCACTGGACCTGACGGGATACCAATTCGATTCTACACAGAGTATGCGAAAGAACTTGCCCCCCTTCTAACAGCCGTGTACCGCAAGTCTCTAGAGGAACGGAAGGTTCCAAATGATTGGAAAAGAGCACAGGTAGTCCCAGTCTTCAAGAAGGGTCGTCGAGCAGATGTGCAAAACTATAGACCTATATCTCTGTCGTCGATCTGTTGTAGAATTTTAGAACATGTTTTTTGCTCGAGTATCATGTCGTTTTTGGAAACCCAGAATCTACTATGTAGGAATCAACATGGATTCCGGAAACAGCGATCGTGTGAGACCCAACTCGCTTTATTTGTTCATGAGACCCAGGAAATATTAGATACAGGCTCCCAGGTAGATGCTATTTTTCTTGACTTCCGGAAGGCGTTCGATACAGTTCCACACTGTCGCCTGATAAACAAAGTAAGAGCCTACGGAATATCAGACCAGCTGTGTGGCTGGATTGAAGAGTTTTTAGCAAACAGAACACAGCATGTTGTTATCAATGGAGAGACGTCTACAGACGTTAAAGTAACCTCTGGGGTGTCACAGGGGAGTGTTATGGGACCATTGCTTTTCACAATATATATAAATGACCTAGTAGATAGTGACGGAAGTTCCATGCGGCTTTTCGCGGATGATGCTGTAGTATACAGAGAAGTTGCAGCATTAGAAAATTGTAGCGAAATGCAGGAAGATCTGCAGCGGTTAGGCACTTGGTGCAAGGAGTGGCAACTGACCCTTAACATAGACAAATGTAATGTATTGCGAATACATAGAAAGAAGGATCCTTTATTGTATGATTATATGATAGCGGAACAAACACTGGTAGCAGTTACTTCTGTAAAATATCTGGGAGTATGCGTGCAGAACGATTTGAAGTGTAATGATCATATAAAATTAATTGTTGGTAAGGCGGGTACCAGGTTGAGATTCATTGGGAGAGTCCTTAGAAAATGTAGTCCATCAACAAAGGAGGTGGCTTACAAAACACTTGTTCGACCTATACTTGAGTATTGCTCATCAGTGTGGGATCCGTGCCAGATCGGGTTGACAGAGGAGATAGAGAAGATCCAAAGAAGAGCGGCGCGTTATGTCACAGGGTTATTTGATAAGCGTGATAGCGTTACGGAGATGTTTATCAAACTCAAGTGGCAGACTCTGCAAGAGAGGCGCTCTGCATCGCGGTATAGCTTGCTCGCCAGGTTTCGAGAGGGTGCGTTTCTGTATGAGGTATCGAATATATTGCTTCCCCCTACTTATACCTCCCGAGGAGATCACGAATGTAAAATTAGAGAGATTAGAGCGCGCACGGAGGCTTTCAGAAACCATATGCGACTGGAACAGGAAAGGGAGGTAATGACAGTGGCACATAAAGTGCCCTCTGCCACACACCGTTGGGTGGCTTGCGGAGTATAAATGTAGATGTAGATGTAGATGAAAATTCTGCATCTGTCATGCTATGTGTTTGGTACTCTTCAGCTTTGCAATTCCACACACAAACTATCGTATGTCTTAGGACAGAATATTTCCAACTGATGCTGATAAGATACCAAGCCATGTAAGCTGTTCATGGTTACTAACTGTTCCCATTGCTGAGGCAACCAGCACTGATAGCAGAGAGACCCACATTCAACAATAAGAGGTGGGAAAGCACCCTGAAGAACAATAATCCAAAATGAGCATATGAGAAAGAAAGAAACTTGTAGCAAATAAATATGGTCTGAACACACTGTGTAGACTGTATTATACAAGATTGGAAATGGTAACATATGTCTGGACTTACTGTTACATTTTCCTACATTTTTCTTTTACTTTGTTTCTTGTATGTAAGTTAGTTATAAGAAATTTTTGAACAGATACAAACACTAAAAGAAATGGTCCCTAATAAAGGATTTTCCTATCCCTGAACCAAATTATAAAGGAAAATTCTAGTCACAAGTAAAATTTTAGAATATGAAAAAGAAACTCTGTTAAGTATAGGTATATAAGAGATATACCTGCTGCCTGTCATAATCCCTAAGAATGCTAGTATTTATTATGGCAGACGGTGGTGAATATAATGCATCACTTAAGTGTACAATGCCTGTAGGCTGATGTTTAAAATTATTAAATTTGTCACAACAAATGCTAAAAGATTCCAAATGAGAAACAAAAACAAATAAGAATATTTTAACCGTTACTTTTACAAAATATAAAATTTTCTGTGCCTTGAGCATAAATTTTTCATGTCTAAGAATACTTACTGTGAGACAATAAAATACTTTACATTACATTGTACTTGCTTAAGCATTAAAAACATGTTATTAGATGAAGTCTTATGAATTCTGTATTACACTATTTCGGCTATTTTCATAAGCAATAGTCAAGGTGCTACACCAAAAGTCATTTCTGGATGATGAACAAAAGTTATTGTATCACAGAAATGACAAAGGTGTCACTGTCATATATCACAGCTACACTTATAGCAAGAATACTGTTGCAAATAAAAGAAAATTATTTATACATCCATAGCACTATCAGCTATCATCCATCCATATTTTACCCGAGGTCAGTTGTTGGCCTTGCTTGAGGTCAGTTGTCATTCTTTTGATCTGTTCAGTTCTTATTTGCAGTTGAATTTAATGTAAGTGCTTCTGTTCATTGTTTTTGTTCTGTGCACTGTTATGCTAGTTTCTAATTGTAGATAAGTTTGTAATGTGAAAGAAGAGGAGATTTGTCCGCTAGTATTATGGTAAGTTAAAAATATGCATGCACTACTATAACAGCCTTATTACCTATCTATAGCAGTTTAACGTTAGCACCAGGATCATTATTTGGAGGATGGCAGAACTTTGAGGTTGCAGTATTTCAGTATTTCCGAAGACAGTGAAGCGATGAATTTCATAACAGATAACTTTAAATTAAAACCAATGCGTGAAAATACACTTGGCTTTGGCTGTGTTACCCAAAAATTATTTTGACAAATAAAACTATCGCACAAATGGTGATGGTTGCATTTCTTTTAAATTTGCTCAATATTCTATCGTCAGTAGCTGAAATGGTAAAATATTGCCCAATCTGGTCACCCTGTGGTGCTCAGTCATGAAAACCAGTTCCAATATGGAATGATAGAGAGTGGATGGGGGTACATGATGACAGCAAATTCTACAGTTAGTTCACATCTAAAAGATTTTTTCACTGGGCTGCTCGAATTCGTCTGAGCTGATAGCACCTTTTATTCCTCCATCCCCGTTTTGTCCAATATCTGTTTATGCTCTTTTAATACTATAATAAATGATGCCAACAATTCCATGAACAATTAAATTTTAAAATGTGCACACATTTTTGCACTATAAAATAACTGAACATGCATAATTAAAGGAAAAACTTGCAATGTCAGAATTCAATCTTTTGTAATTATATATTTTATTTTATTTTAAAACAGTGTCCAACAACCAATTTTTCCAAATTACATACTCTGCATGTTGAGCCACCAATCTAGCAATCCCTGGATTTGGGAGGTGAGGTTTGAATTCATTTGCTGGCAACTTCGAAAATGATTTTCTGTTTGTCATTTTCACTTTAGGCAAATGTTGAGTTTGCTCCCTTACTAGAGGCCACAGCCAATTCTTTCTGAACACATTTGCTTCCTTGAAGATTCAAATTCCCTTTTAAAGAGGCAGCCCATCTACTTAAATGGAAAGAGCTGCATCGAAGGTGAGATGGGCATATCTTCGTCTACTTCAGACAGTAAAAGCGATATGAGAAATAAACAATAATCCAAATGCTCCTTGATTTGGCTCATGCATTTGTCTGCCAGCACTTTCTTACCCTGCAAGAAGTGACAGATGCATACTTAGGAGGAAATTTGGAAAAGTGTTAGGTTGAATAATTCCAGATCCTTTGTGTTTTCATGACCAAAAGTTATTCAAGATTCTCTGTCAAACAGTGATATCTTTATTCGAAAAGACCCATTCGTAATAATCATAGTGTCCCAAAAAGTTTGCTGTCTTGCATTTCTCAGCTCAAATCCAGACTGAAAGCAAAAGAAGAATGACTTCGGAAGGTGAAGGAAGATTGGAGCATGACTGCTTCTTAGTGGTTTGTCAATAGAGAGTGCTCCTAAGACATGAGGTTAGTGAAAACTCTGAGATCAGTTTTTAATAAAATGGTTTATTGTTCTTTACGGAAAGTTTCAGAAGAAATGAAAAACAAGAGTCTTCGTAAGATCCTGTTTAACAAATTGGGTCCTTTGCATGACAAAATCCTGGCTATGTCCTTACTATGCAACTAGATCTTTCTATATGGTTTAGTTGCCATTTGTACTTTACTTGCTACAGCTACCACACAGTCACTCATCCCAGTGTCAGAGTGGGCGTTCGTAGAGCCAGATCTAGTTCTTCTCATTACAAGTAATACATGGTCCAGTCACATCAATGTGACCAGAGCTTGTGCTCAATGTCAACACGCAATAACCACTTGTAGACAGCAGGTGGCAGCACTAGCAGTGAAGGGTATATAAAGTATGTCGGGAGATGCACAAAACAGTACAGTCAGTGTAATGAGATCCAAAAGTATATGATCATTGCTTTCGGGCCAAGGATAGAAGCATTTCCAAAACTCCCAAGTTTGTAAACTGTTCACATGCAGCTGTGATTAAAATACATCATGCATGGCAAAATGACACTATATAAAACTGGCACCGAGAAAACTGTGGTGCACCATGGGCCGTAGGTAACAGTGGTGAACAATGGCTTTGGAGATGTGTATGGACAAACAAATATGCAACTGTTGGGCAACTGACCTCCCAGATGAAACAAGAGACTATCAACAATGTCTTCTCAATGTCTGTTCAGTGAATGTTGCATTGTATGGGCTCCTGCAGCAGGCTGGAATTTGCATGTCAGTACTTCAACTTGACACGTGTGACGTTTGTAGATGAATCTCAGTTGGCGCTGGAATGTATAGCATGAAACATCTGAAAGCAAACACCCTGCAACAATCGTCCGAAAGTGCCAGCCCTGAAGGAATTCCCTGAGTGTTTTGTCATTCTGGGAGACACAGTGGATCAACACAGGTATGCATCTATCCTTGGGGACAATATCAACCCGTACATGCAGTTTGTTTTTCTTAAGCATGATAGCATCTACCAGCAGCACAGTGCAACATGGCACACAGCTTGCAGTGTATGTGCGTGACTTAAATAGTGTGACAGTGAGTTTACAATACTCCCCTGGCCACCAAACTCTCCACTTTTGAACCAAATTGAGAATCTATGGGACCACTTTTATTGGGCTGTTTGTGACACGGACCCTCTGCTGAAAAATCTAACAGAGCAGGCCACGGCAATGGAGTCAACATAGCTCCACATCCCTGTGAGTACTTTCCAGAACCTCACTGAATCTGTTCCTGCTAATTACACAGTGGTCCGCACTGCAAAACCTGGTTATTCAGGCTTTTGACAGGTGGTCACATTAATGTGACAGGACAGTGTATATCTCCACCATAAGTAGGTTTTGAAATATCCATTCTAAGTAGTTTTCTGAGAATACATTTAGTATTGTTTCGCAGGATGTGTTGTCGTGCCCATCACTTACATGAAACTTAATTGTTTGATAATTAAAGTCCCCTCCAATAGCGACACTATAATTGAGGACATATGTCTTAGTGGACCCCTAATATTATGAAAAGGATAGATTGCTATTCACCATATAGCAGAGATGTTAAGTCACAGACAGGCACAACAGAAAGACTTAAATATATAAGGTTTCAGCCAAAAGGCCTTTTTCTGGTTGTCTCCTTCAGAAGAAGATCTTTTAGTTGAAAGCTTACTTGTTTAGCAATCTTTTTGTTGTGCCTTTCTGTGGCTCAACATCTTAATTATATGGTGAGTAGCAGTCAATCCTTTTCATAATGTTGTCAGTATTCCATCCTGGATTTTCTTACTGAACTGAGATTTTCTCTAAATTTTTTGTTTACATTTAGTAGTGAGTCTTGGTGATTGGTAGAATGACCCAATTGTAAATCTATGCCCACCATACTAAGTCTTGTCCCTTACACACTGGAATGAAACAGCACACCCCTCCCCCTATTCCCATTAGATTATCATTTCAATGTGCACATAAATTTTCCCCGGAACTCTCACTGCTTGCATATTTGGGTTTTAACCACCTTCCTGTACCTAATATGGTTCCTAAAAGCTATTCAACCTCTGGCATTTCTTGCAAATGACTGGGCAGCTGATTATGAGAATTTTAATACTGTCACCTATGAGGACCTTTCTTCAGGTCTTCAGTAGTACTTCGCATTTCCGCATAACTGGCAGTGTCTTCACTGGTTGGTGAGTCACCTAATCTAAAAGTCATTGTGTGCAAGTCACACACTGTAAGTTGCCTAGTTACCAGCCTCTGATGTGTAGTACACCCCTGCACCACTGAAGGAAAACCTACAGTTTTCATTGTTCAGAAATTCACAGACTAGCTTATCACAGGACTGCAATGTCTCTCATTCAACACTACTTCCTCACTTTTTTCCCTAAAGGGTACCTTTGTCCACACACATTAAGTCTCTCTACTACTCATAGACTCCTATACTTTTTGCTTGCTCCCCTGCAAGTGGGACACGGTAAGCCTTCTGACAGGTAAAATTTGTTGAAAAGCCTCAGTTTCTGTTTCAGTGGGAGACTGTACAACAGAGCTGTCAGAAAGCTAGGTGTAATACCCTGGTTTGTGCCCAGTCTCTGCTTCCCCAGCACAGGGCCTGTAGTGTTATGTTGGTGCAGGATGACTTTACTGAACTCATTAAATATACATTAACAAACCACTCAACTACTCCCACTGGAGGACTTAACAAAACTACACTGTTTGGTCGAGAACATGCAATAAGAAACTGGGTCGTCATTGGAGACACTGCTAGAGGATCGGCAGTATCTGCATGGGACCTACAGATGCCACTGTCAGCAATTGTAGGGGGCTGGCAGAGGTGGCTGCAGGACTGGCAGTGGTAGAGACGATGGTGGATGAAGACTAGGAGCTGGACATGGAGGCAGCGGCTGTGGGTGTGGAGGGGCTGGAGCTCGTTTTTGGTGGCGTCTCCAAGAGTCCTTTTCACAGAGAAGAGGTGGTACCCATGTGTGTGTGTGACTACCATGTTCTGCTGCAGCTGTGTTGCTCCTATCTCTAAACATTTGACATGAAACATAAAAAATTAACATTTTCATTATTTACCAGATAATAATGGTTAGAAACTCACCGAAATGTCTTTAAAGTAATATTTAGGTTACCTTATGTCTCTCTCGTAGAGGGAGACCAAGAGATCAATACACTAAGCAGATTCAGAAGGATGTAGGTTGCAGTAGGTACTGGGAGATGAAGAAGCTTGCACAGGATAGAGTAGCATGGAGAGCTGCATCAAACCAGTCTCAGGACTGAAGACCACAACAACAACAACATGTCTCTCTCAGGCACAAAGAGAGCATTGTGATGAAAATTTCTTTCATACAACATATACCACCCAAAAAGGTGGTAAACTGAGGAGATGGGACCTGGATGAACTGAAAGAACCAGAGGATGTAGAGAGCTTCAGAGACAGCATTAGGGAACGATTGACAAGAATGGGGGAAAGAAATACAGTAGAAGAAGAATGGGTAGCTTTGAGAGAAGAAATAGTGAAGGTAGCAGAGGATCAAGTAGGTAAAAAGATGAGGGCTAATAGAAATCTTTGGGTAACAGAAGAGATATTGAATTTAATTGATGAAAGGAGAAAATACAAAAATGCAGTAAATGAAGCAGGCAAAAAGGAATACAAACGTCTCAAAAATGAGATTGGCAGGAAGTGCAAAATGGCTAAGCAGGGATGGCTAGAGGACAAATGTAAGGATGTAGAGGCACATATCACTAGGGGTAAGATAGACACTGCCTACAGGAAAATTAAAGAGATCTTTGGAGAAAAGAGAACGACTTGCATGAATATCAAGAGCTCAGATGGAAATCCAGTAATAAGCAAAGCAGAAAGGTGGAAAGTGTATATAGAGGGTCTATACAAGGGGGGATGTTGTTGAGGACAATATTATGGAAATGGAAGAGAATGTAGATGAAGATGAAATAGGAGATATGATACTACGTGAAGAGTTTGACAGAGTACTGAAAGACCTAAGTCGAAACAAGGCTCCGGGAGTAGACAACATCCCATTAGAACTAATGACAGCCTTGGGAGACCAGGCCTAACAAAACTCTACCATCTAGTGAGCAAGATGTATGAGACAGGTGAAATACCCTCAGACTTCAAGAAGAATATAATAATTCCAATCCCAAAGAAAGCAGGTGTTGACAGATGTGAAAATTACCGAACTATCTGTTTAATAACCCATGGCTGCAAAATACTAACTCGAATTCTTTACAGACGAATGGAAACTCTGGTAGAAGCTGACCTCGGGGAAGATCAGTTTGGATTCCGTAGAAATGTTGGAACACATGAGGCAATACTTACCCTACGACTTATCTTAGAAAATAGAGTAAGGAAAGGCAAACCTATGTTTCTAACATTTGTAGACTTAGAAAAAGCTTTTGACAATGTTGACTGGAATACTCTCTTTCAAATTCTGAAGGTGGCAGGGGTAGTATACAGGGAGCGAAAGACTATTTACAATTTGTACAGAAACCAGATGGCAGTTATAAGAGTCGAGGGGCATGAAAGGGAAGCAGTGGTTGGGAAGGGAATGAGGCAGGGTTGTAGCCTATCCCCAATGTTATTCAATCTGTATATTGAGCAAGCAGTAAAGGAAACAAAAGAAAAATTCGGAGTAGGAATTAAAATCCATGGAGAAGAAATAAAAACTTTGAGGTTCGCCGATGACATTGTAAGTCTGTCAGAGACAGCAAAGGACCTGGAAGAGAAGCTGAACGGAATGGACGATGCCTTGAAAGGAGGATATAAGATGAACATCAACAGAAGCAAAACGAGGATAATGGAATGTAGTCAAATTAAATCGGGTGTTGCTGTGGGAATTAGATTAGGAAATGGGAGGCTTAAAGTAGTAAAAGAGTTTTGCTATTTGGGGAGCAAAATAACTGATGATGGTAGAAGTAGAGAAGATATAAAATGTAGACTGTCAATGTCAAGGAAAGCGTTTCTGAAGAAGAGAAATTTGTTAACATCGAGTGTAGATTTAAGTGTCAGGAAGTTGTTTCTGAAAGTATTGGTACGGAGTGTAGCCATGTATGGAAGTGAAACGTGGACAATAAATAGTTTGGACAAGAAGAGAATAGAAGCTTTCGAAATGCGGTGCTACAGAAGAATGCTGAAGATTAGATGGGTAGATCACATAACTAATGAGGAGGTATTGAATAGAATTGGAGAGATGAGAAATTTGTGGCAGAACTTGACTAGAAGAAGGGATTGGTTGATAGGGCATATTCTGAGGCATCAAGGGATCACCAGTTCAGTATTGGAGGGCAGCATGGAGGGTAAAAATCGTAGAGGGAGACCAAGAGATGAATACACTAAGCAGATTCAGAAGGATATAGGTTGCAGTAGGTACTGGGAGATGAAGAAGCTTGCAGAGGATAGAGTAGCATGGAGAGCTGCATCAAACCAGTCTCTGGACTGAAGACCACAACAACAACATACCACCCAAGACAACCTCTCCCCACTCAGTTGAGCGAAGGAGGGTTCAAGATTTTTCTGCAGATCACTTTACTGAAATACTTTATGACCACCACATGAACAAATTACAGTACACTACATCCCTATAAATGAAGGAATTCCTTTCAGGATCAGCATATAGTGTTCCCTTCAGCTTAAGATGTTCTGTCATTAAATACACAACTTTGGTACAGCTGATTTTATTCAAAAGAACTTGACAAAAGAAAAGATAATCATCTGGCATATTACATAGGATAACTAAACTTCCTATATTATGATAGTGGCACAACTCTGTGGACTTGTTATAAAGACTGTTGGCAGTGTAACATGATGGTATTCTTTTATGTTGTATAGAACTGTTCATGACATAATAAATGGCCAATACAGCTGTGGTAGTTGTTTTATTTGTATTATTGTTAGGTTTTAACAGTCTCATGGTTCATTATGTTAACATAACAACATCAGTTATTAACAGTATTATTAAAAATATAGATTGCTACTCGCAATATAGAGGAGACACTGAGTCACAGATAGTCTAAGACTACTATAATTTAAGCTTTTCGTGAAAATGCCTTTCTGTGAAATAGAAAACACATCCACAGTCACACAAACACAACTAACACACACATTATCACTGTGTCTGGCCACTGTAGCCTGACTACAGTAGCTTCACATGGAGAAGTAATATGGTGCGGATGCAAAGGTGGGGGGGGGGGGGGGGAGGGGTTAAGTAGGAGGAATTGGATGGGGATGGGTGTTGGTATAGCAGCGTAGAGGTGAGGGAAGATGTAGTGCTGCTTGTGGGAGTGTGCAAGGATGTGGTGGGGTCAGGGTAGGACTGCTAGTTGCAGATGGGAGGTTTGGGAAAGGAAGGAGAGCAGAAAAGGAGAAATACAGAGAAGGAGAAAACTCTAGTGGCTGTGTTGGGGGAATAGAAGGCTGTGTAGTCCTGGATTGGAAGCAGACAAGGAAATAAATAGATGGAGGGCACAGACTAGTGAAGGCTGAGGCCAGGTGTTTCCAGAACATAATATATATTGTAGAGAAAGTTCACACCTGTGCAGTTCAGAGAAGCTGGTGTTGGTAGGAAGGATCCAGATGGCAAGTAAGGGTGGTTCAGCTCTCTCTTGGCCGCACTTTGTTGGTGGTTATTCTTGCGGACAGACAGTTTGTTGGTTGTCATGCCCACATAGAAAGCAGCACAGTGTCAGCAGCTTAGTTTAGGGACCACATGGCTGCATTCACAGGTAATGCTACGTTTGACGGAATTGAAGATGCCTGTGACTGGACTGAAATTGGTAATGGAGGGAGGATGTATGGAATAGGTCATGCATATTGCAGTGATATGAGCCAAGAGGTAAGGGGTTGGGGGCAGGGGTGGAATAGTGATGAGTCAGTGATACTACACAGCTTTGTTAAATGGCAGAATATCACTGTGGGAGTGGTGGCAATGATAGTGGGTAGGGTATATCGCATTTCATAGCACAATGAGAGGTAGTTGAAAACCTGGGGGGGGGGGGGGGGCGCATGTGATTCAGTTGCTCCAGTCCTGGATGGTACTGAAACAGAAAAGGACTGCTCCTTTGTTGCTGGACAGTGTGCATTTGCCAGGTCGTAGATGGCTGGAGGGACAAGGTGTGGCAAATCTGTTTCTGGACAAGGTGGGGAGCCTAATTTTGGTCTGTGAATGCCTCAGTGAGACTGCTCGTGACCACTGATGGCTAGGCTGTATGGAAGGGACTTGTTGGTATCAAATGGGTGGCAACTGTGAAAGTGAAGGTATTGCTGGTGGTTAGTAGGTTTGATGTTGATGGAGGTAGTGATGTAGGCATCCTTGAGGTCAACATTGAAAAAGGTGAGTTGTTGGCTGAGGAAGAAGTAAATGGTAGAGAAGGTGTGGAGGTTCTAGAAGAGAGTGGGTAGGGGATTGCCACCCGTGGTCCAGTTCACTAAGATATTGTCACTGAATCTGAAGCAGCGGAGAGGTATGGGATTCTGGGTGTTTAGGAAGGATTCCTCTAGATGGCCCATGAATGGGATGGCATAAGATAGTGTCATGGGATTGCCCAGTGCGGTACCACATACCTGTTTGCAGGTGATGCCTTAAGCGGAGAGGTAATTGTGAGTGAGGATATAGTTGGCCTTGGTGATGAGGAAGGAGGTTGTAGGTTTGGAGTCAGTCAGGCAATGGGAAAGGAAGTGTGGAATAGGGGCAAGCCCATGGGCATTGAGGATTTTAGTGTAGAGGGAAGTGGCATCAGTGTTGATGAGGAGGGCACAGTATGGTAAAGGAACAGGAACTGTGCAGAGCTGGAGTAAATGGTTGGTGTACTATACATAGGAAGGTATCTTACTGGTGACTTTAGGAAGCGAGTAGAAGGTAGAAGTATAGGGAGTGGTGGGGGTGATGCGAGAGATGGACTCAGGTCAGAGGTTCTGGAATGGGCTTAACTATTTTGGCAGTGACTGTAGATACTATTGGATTTCAGGAATGGGGGCACTGTGGCAGGTTCTGTTGGTGGACAAATCTGAGAGCTGATTGAGTTCCTCTGCCAGGTAATCCTAGCAGTTCATAACCAGAGTGGTGGAGACATTGTCAGCAGATGAGATTATAAAGTCAGGATCAGTTTTTAGGTGGTGGGTTACTGTTCTTTCTGGAGGTATAAGGTTGGTTACCATGTTGAGGGATTTGGGGAATGATGGTGAGGCAAGGCTCAAGGTTAAGAAATTCTGGAATGCTAAAAGTGGATGAGTTAGTGGCAATGGAAATGGATGATAGCTGGACATGAGAGTGGCTAGAGTCAGGCATGGTTCAGTGTTAATTTTGGGTTGAGCCTGATTGATAGGGTTAGTGGCGAAAACTGTTTGCACTGTAGAGACTGAGAGAAGGAGAGAAGGTCCTCAACAAGCCCAGCATGATTAAATTTGGGATTAGGTCAAAAGGTAAGGCCTTTGGAAAGGATTGAATCTTCTGTGGGACTAGGGCTTTTAGAAGAAAGGTTCATGACTATGTGTCATGTCTGGTTAGGTTCTGGATTTTGTACGATGGTAGGAGGGAGTTTCTGAGGGTGTAATAAATGTCAAAGGTCTGTGAGGTGAAGTTTTATCAGCTATGTGGGATTGAGGCGTCATTGCGCATGCTCCTTTAGGTCCTGGAGGGCAAGAGATTTGATACGAGAGATGGCATATTGGAATATGGCATTGCAGAGCAGAGGAATTTTACAGGTGGAGAGGAGATACTGCAAGGAGGTTTGAGCCTGGATTACATGATTTTGCAGGAATAGGCTGATGAGGGCTAAGGACTGGCAGAATCTGAACAGATGGAGGTCATTGCAGAAGGAGGGATAACAGCTGGAATGGGGTAATTTGATGGTAAGACCATTTGTGGGGATTTCATGACTCAGGCAACAATGCAGGAATGGTTTGGCTAGGGATAGGGAAACTTATCTGTATTGGAGCAGATGGAAGGAGCAAGGATCCATAGAGATGGAAAAATGTGTAAAAATATGTGGGAAAAACTTGCAAAAAGAATGGAACAGATTGACTTTGGAGAAAAAGGTGAAAATGAACTTGTTGAATCTCGACCTTACCAACCATCTCCCTCCCTCTATCTCTCTTCCCATGTTCCATAAGACACATTATAATTTCACCTTATCCTTTTACACTTTCTGTCTCCTCCCTTCACAATTATACACCCACTGACATGCAGCCCCATTATTGTCTTCTCAGTTACTGTTTTCTTTTATCTCATTGTGTTTTCATGGTGATTTTGGTTCATTTTTGCTTTTCACTGGCATCCCTGCTCCCTCATGTTTCACCTCTTTCCTCCATACTTTATCCTTTCACATTTTGTGACTTTTTCCAATGTATTTTTATGGGTTTTCTATGCTTCTCTTTGGATACTTGCTCTTTCCATCTGCAACAATACAGATATGTTTCCCTGTCTCTAGCAAGAAACTAGTACTACATACCATTCCTGAATTGTTGTCTAGCTCATGGAATGCATCCAACAAGTCTTATTCTCAAATTACCAGTCTCCAACTGCAACCCCTTCTTCTACAATGACCTCCACCTGTTCAAATTCCATCAGTTCATATCCCTCACCAATCTATTCCTTCAAAACTGTGTAAATCAGACCCAAACATCCTCACAGTAGTTCCTCTCCATCTATAAAGTTCTTCTGCTTTGCAGCACCAAATTCCTGCACTCCCTCTCTCACACTGAAACACTGGCCCTCCAGGACATGCACAATGGTACTTCAAAAAAGTTTCCAACCTATTCATCTCCAGCTCCCACCTTGAACTACTATAATCCATCACCTCCACATCTGCCAACAATAGGTTTGTTGTCTAAGGGGTATGGATGGCATATTTTCCATTTCAAACCTGTATGAGACCAGTGTTCTAGAAGTAACACTTATAAATTTTCTCATTAGCAGTTGCAATTATGAGCAGTATCACTGTTTTTTGGTTAGTAGGTTACACAGTTGCATAAGTTTGTTGGACAAGTTGTTAATGAAAAATGTAAAAAAATGCGACAGTTATGTTGCTTGAGAGAGTAATGGGAAATAAATTTATGTGGCCAGAAAAGGATGGTATTAGTGAAACAGACATTTCCCAAATAGTGAGTGCTTTACAATAACCTGTCACAGATTTTCGGGAATAGTTAACTTTCCTGACAGGAAATTAAAGCTTTTAAAATATTTTTTCTTTATTATTTGAATGCTGTTAATTTATTCATAAATATGTAACTGCACAATCATTTTAACATTTTTAGGTATATAATTCTTCAGAACAAACAAGCTAATACAAAATTCTGAAAAAAAAACCAGGTGTACTCAACTTCCACACTTCCCAGAAACTCCACCCTACAAAATCAGTTTTTAACATTGACAGAAAAAATGTCTCATCTGTGAGTGTGGAAGAATTTTAGGTATACACATTCAGGGCAACCTGATATGAAAGACACTTGAATAATGTAAATAAAAATGTAAGTACACTTGCATATGCTGTAAGAATCTTCTCACAAAATACATCCCATTCATCAGTGGTCACAATGTACCATGGCAGTATCCATTCATTACTGATCTATGGAATTATCTTTTGGAGGAACTCCTTAAGTAGCAGAAAAACTTTTAGGCTAAAAAAGGATTGTTAGAATAGTGACACATCCTAAATATAGACACTATTGTACATCAATATTTAAATGCCTCAGTATACTGCCTCTTCCTTGTTTATATATCTATGAAGTACTAATCATCATAAAAGTAAGCATCTTAAAAGAAGAAAATATCTTCAAGCACAATTGTGATTTCTACTCTCATGATACTATGCAGAAGCATTACCTGCATGTCAATACACTAAATGCGAACATTAGTAGGAGAGGAGTCTGGCATACTGGCATTATGTACCATACTGGCATTATGCCATCCTTTCTGAAACATAAAAAATTATACTAGTTTAAAGTGAAACTGAAAGACTAGTTGCGTGACCACTGCTTCTATTCTGTTTCTGAGCTTTGGAGCATGAAGAAAATATAGTGTAATTGATCACATATTCTTAATTATACCATTCTTTCAATAATTTTTTCATTCTTACAATTATGTTACCAATATTCAACATGTATTGAATGATTTTTAAAAACACAGTATGTATGAACAAGGTGTACTATATCGAATATGACTTGTCCTATATTACTTGCACAAACTGTTTTGCTAAATCATGATTTACAGGATGAATAAAGAAATACAACTACAAATAATTTCAGTACTTCACCACAAGTTAAACTGATGTATTATGTCAATAATACTAAAATGTTACATCCACAACATTTGTCTTATATTGTATTGGTTAGGGTAAATTTATTTAATTCTGAGATGTTTTTATAAATGCTGTTCCTTGCACCTACCACATGTTTCTATTTATATTGAACAATCTCACAGATATTACAAGAACTTCAAATGTGCATTATCTTCAATTTTCTGATTTACATCTGTAACGCCACCTTTTCATTTTGTGAGTGGCAAATAAACACAGCTTGCTTAAACCTAGAGTGAGCATCCTGGTGTATTTTATACACCAGACTCAGCTTTTTCCCTCTGCCAGAAAAAGACCAAGCCTTATAGCCTTCTAACTGTTGATACCTCTCTAGTCATCATTTAGCTTATGTTTAGTTGTGTCACAGTGATTGCAGTGTCAACAGGTTGAGAACAACGATAAGTTATTCCTGGAACGGCAGCAGCAGTATACGGTATACACCACGTGCCTGGCCCTGTAAGCATTATTTCAAACTGTCAACATTATCTGTTGTATGTTTACATGAAGTGGTGTGCTACACAGCAAAGTATTTCAGAGATGTCCATTATTATACGTCATTAACTGGTAACAATAATTTATGTTTCTAACTGTAAGGCCAAAAAATACTTGACAGAGGAGAAATCAGAGTGCACTCTTTTAAAGATGCTTGCAGAAGAAGACATTGGTTGAGATACTGACGACTTGATTTATGATGGAGAGGATGAAGTAATATTACAAAGTGATTATAATAGTGACTGAAATTTAATGTGATGAAAGATTACCTTCCTTTGATACTGAAGATGATATGCTTATTGGTAGAGACAAACAAACAAAGTAGATGAAAATCATATGCATAAACAGACTTCATATGTACCAGCAAAAAATATTAGCAAGATCTTTCCTGGCCTTAAAAAAATGACAGCATGAGATATTGTAGAGGAAATTGAATCGTTCCATAAAACCATCAGTATTGATATGAAAGATGAAACTGCACTTTTTTCAAATGTATACATCCACAGAAAAAGGCAAGAAGAAAATTATTCTAGAGATAGGGATGCTAAGTTGACAAATCATTATGAAATTTGTGCAGTATTAGGCATTCTTTATTTGATTGGCCTCAAAGGTGGAAACCACACAAACATATTGGAACTTTGACAAATGACAGAACAGGAATGATTGTTTTGAGACCCTACAAGAGTTATAAGAGATTTTTATTGCTTGTCAGCTGTAATATGTTTGATGATAAAGAAACTAGGGATATGAGACATGAAACAGATAGGTTAGCAGCTTTCTGATTGAGAAACTGTATGAATACTTTACAGTCCTGCAGAATTTGTTACTACTGACAAGAAACTAGAAACGTTCAGAGGTCATTGCAACTACACACAACACATTTCCAACAAATCAGCTAAATATGGCACCAAAATATTTGCTCTGTTCAATGCTACGTCATTCTACACTGGTTTGTTGGAAGTGTATTGTGGCAAACAGCCAGAAAGAACATTTTGTGTTTCTAGTAAGCCATTTGATATTGTGTGTAGACTAATTGAGCCGATAAAAGGCGCAAATAGAAATGCAACAACAGATAACTGGAATGCTAGCTATCCGCTGGCTCTCTCTGTGTTGTAAAACAAGGTTGTATAGTAACCCTAAAAAAGGAAAAACAAGAACAGAAAAATTGGTTTGTCAGTTTTTTGATAACAGAAAGACATTATTATGTTATCATATGTACCTAAATGTAACAAATCTATTGTTCTCAATTCTACAAGGGTTGATACTGTTGACCAAATGTGCAATGCATATTCAGTAATGAGAAAGACAAGAAGATGGTTAATGGCTATATGGTACGCATTGCTGAATGTGGCTAGTATCAATGTGCAGTTGTTATTTCAAACAAATGAAGACAATGATAAAAATCCACAAGTTTTTCTTAAGAACCTTTCTTTACAACACAGGAAACCACATCTTATCAAAAGATATGTGGTATCAGGTTTACCAGATAATGTTAGCACGTATCTGCATCATTACAAAGAACAGCTCTGCAACAGACAGATGCAGCGCTTGTAACGATTTTGTCTGTAAAAGCAGTTCTTAAACAACATTTCTCAGTAAAAAATGCAGTGTTTGTTCACCCAAGGTTTGAAGACAATTAATTTGGAAGTAAATTATTCCAATGTAACATATTTTCATCTATAATATGTATAGAACTATTGCTAAGCATGAGCTTAAATTTAACCTGTAATCACTGTGTGATGTAATGTAAATTACTGCAATAAATGATAAAAGCAAAGGCCACTTATCATCAGTGTGTACATAATTCACTAAACGACTACTCCTGTAACATTAAAAGAGTGCTTGCTCTAAGATTAGTTCAGCTATATGTTGCTCATATCAAGGTCTGTCTTTCTTAAAAGAAATATAGCCCTCGGGTTTTATTTTCGTACTAGCTGAGAACCCAGAGTTGCTCATTTATGTACTCATTCCAACCTTCTGTTAGTTCATCTCCTCCTTACCCCTCTCTGTCCATCTCCTCCTCCTCCTCCTCGTCCTCCTTTCTGCCAATATCCTCCTCCCCCTACCCCTGTCCCTCTCATACATCCTACATGTTTTCTGTCAACTCCTCCTACCCCTCTCACTATCCGCCTCCTCAATCACCCACTCTCTGCCCACATCCCCCAGCCGCACACTCTGTCCACCCTTCTCTCACCATGTCCTCCTGCTCTCTGCCCATCTCCTTTGCCCCCCCTCCTTCTGTACATCCCCCTCCCCCTCTTTCTGTCCATCTCGTCCTCTTCCCTTTCTCTGTATCTCCTCCTTCCCCGTCACTTTCCATCTCCCGCTCGACTCTATCTCTCTCCATCTCCTCCTGTCCCTCTCTCTGTCTATCTCCTCCTCCCCTATCTGTGTCCATCTCCTCTTTCCTCCTCTCTGTCTCTCCATCTCCTCCCTTCACATTTCTCTGTCCATCACCTTCACAGCAATAGAAGATTGCAGGTTCTTACCCCCGTACAATTCATTTCCAGATGGTAATGATATGTATACCAAGTTTGGTTGAAATCCATGTAGGGATTTAGGAGGAGCTTTTGACCTGCAGTTTCACCCGTGTATGCACGTATCACGTGCCGGTATATTTAACATATTTCACACATACTCGTATACATATTTCACCTGTATCTCTTGCGAATTTCACCCTGCAGTTTCGTTTTCACGCATCTCGAGGTTTATGACATCGTATCCACTGAACTGTGTTGAAGAATGATATAATTTTGCATGCACATTCAGTGACATATGTAGATACTGTCTGTGAAATGTGTTGCGAGTAGACATAGTAGTAAAGGGGTAATAAATGATAACATCGTGCATAATGCAGCAGTTTTTCTCGCATCTCAATACGTGTGAGATAATTTCACTTGAACAGTGGCAGAATAGAGATTCAGGCATATTTCTAGTCAGCCGTGTCCTCAACTGTAAGGCATACATTGATACAATTCTGCACATACACTCAGACCCGTCGGTCTTTTGACTACTCGTATGATTTTGAAACGCATCCCTGTTGGTTTTTGAACATGTTCTAGGTTGATTTCTGAATGAATCGTAAGTTGACTTTTGAAATTATGCATAGTGTATGTGATGTTTCTGCCAGGAGAATCCCCGTCACATCTAGAAATAAAAACTTTCCTGCAGACAAAAGGGGACAGAGCCATGTGAGCTGAGCTGAACCGAATAAACCTGAATGGATGAATGACAATCATTGTTCGTTATTGTGGTTGACTGGATGTGTGAATGATAAGCGTTATTATAACTATTAGCAAAATCTATAGATTCAGACTATTAGAGTACAAAATAGGAATAACACGTAAGAAAGATTACATATTATCTTCTCGGTGTATCCAAGAAAATGAAATTTTGACAGAAACTTTTTGCCAGATCGCTACAATACTAAGAGTCCCCGAAACAGCTGCTTCAATTATATTCACAGAATAGCTTGGAAAATGTGTTGTACATACACGTAATGAAGAATAATCGCAGAATAAACATGGGATAACTAAACCGGTGATTCTGGCAGAGTTAGTGAAATTAACTGGAGAATAAGTTTTGACAGTGGCAAGAATATTTACAGAATTAGTGATGACAAGATTGTTTGTTAGACGAGGAAAGAGAAGGAACGAGGACATCACACAAATTATATGGAAGAATATGATGATTCCAAATTTGTATGAAAATTTCATACTACTACTTCTTTTCGATTTCATGCTTGAGAAACTGGAGCATATGCATGAAATGTGAAGCTATGAGGGTCACTCCAAAAGAAATGCACACTATTTTTGTTTCTTCAGTGTTGTCCCATATGCATCAGAATTTATGGTGCTTCCACTTGGCATGATGTCCACAAGCAAGAGTCCTTCGGAATCGAAAAACACCGTAGCCATAATTTTTCCAGAAGAAGATGTGGTTATGAATTTTTTTTTCTTGGGTGAATTTCCATGATGCCACTCCACTGATTGCCTCTTCGTCTCTGGTGAAAAATGATGGAGCCATGTTTCATCACCTGTCACAATTCTTCCAAGTAATTCATCTCCACCATTCTCGTACTGTTCCAAAAGTTCACTGCATACCTTTTTCTTGTTTCTTTGTGAGCTGTGATGTGTCTGTCAGCAGTCATCAATTCGTTAACTATCTGCACATTGTGTGGAGTGTGTGCAGTACGAGGCCTGCCGCTGCGAGGACAATCCTCAATATTGCCGTGCCCACTTTCATCATGTAACCTGCTTGCCCACTGACTAACTGTACTGCGATTAACAGCAGCATCCCCACACACCGCACTCCAGGCCCGGTTGCCCTTCCGCGTCAGCGGACGCGTGCTATGTTCACTGTTAAATATTTGTATTTCGTGGTGCCACCGGTCTCGGACAGCTACCTGCCCCGGAGTGCAGACTTAGTTAGGTAATGTTGCTTACCTGTTACCTGTTGTTCTTCAAGGTAAATGGAGAGTGGGGACGGGAAGGATGGGACTTGGGGCTCAAAGGTATTATACAGTGGTGTGCCACCTCTCAAACCATCCTCTACGGCTTTACCAGTTTATCCCAGTCACAAAATCATGCTTTGCCAGCCACTCCTGTTGTGATCAGGATGTGTGTTTCTGTGTCCCGTGACAGTCTGGAATTTATGCACAGACCTATTTCTTCATCTGGAGGTGAAGCTTCGCCAGGGTTTAGTTGCCTTTGGTCCGTCGATATTCCTTTTGAATATTTGGAAAATAAATTAGGAAGATTTAAAACTCCATTGTCTGCCTTACTTTGTATATGGTACCATGTTATATTTCCATTGTGGCATTAGAGGGAAACGAGAGTTTTTCTCACTACGTTGGAGTCTCGGACATTTTTGCTCTGTGGCATTTTGTACCTCTGGGACCGAAGACTGTCAGACGCGGAGGAAAAGTATACCTCAGAGTCATTCCAGTCGCGGCAAACGTAATCCGTCAGTCCTGATGAGACTTTAAATCTTTTAGTTTCCTTAGATTCTTTTTTACATATTCAACTTTTTATACAAACAGGACTTTAAAAAAAAAGGGGTGGCTCTGTGCGCACACACTTTTGACCCACTATTGGCGACACGCCAAATGTGAGGCGTGTTGTGGGCGAGAAGAAATGCTTTCGACGGACAGAGACGTGGATAATGACAGGTGTAGAGAGAATTAAACGAGGAAGGTCAGACTTCAAAGTGGAGGTGGGAATGTGACCTGTGTCACCTTTCATTAGTACAAAAATGAAAAAGTAATGACATTTTAGACAGAATAATGGTCACAATTTGTGATAATATATTGTGATCTTAATTTATTTTTCATTTATAAAAAAACTGAAAGTTATTTAAAACAAAGTCTTTATTTTTGATACATTGTTGGATAAAAATTTTGTTAGATTTTTTAATATAATAATTATTAAATAAAAAAATTGCCGGCATTGTCCGAATTTTCTGGACTGTGTGCGGAAGGGAAAATGGAGAGTGAATGGAAAAGCAACAGCTAGTTATTACCAAATGACCCGTCTTTACTAAATCATTTGTGCAGCATAGCAGTGTCAAATTAGTGCTCTGTCGTTAATACTTCATTTGTCTCGTATTCACTACTGTCTCAACAGTTCACGAAAGACAAAACTGGCTTCTGGCATCCAACTAATACTTTCCTGGGAAAATTCAATCCCTCCCCTGATTAGATATGGCAATGGACTTTCACACAATGAAATACAAACCTTCTCCAGTTGTTGCAGAAAAGTGACGGTATTACAAAATTCGCGAAGGAAAATGTCTGCGATGAACGCGAGTTGACAGTTCCACCTTTCACTATTGTCATGATGGATAAATGGACTTCGGTTTCCTTTGTGGAGCAGCACTCAAAATTTGTAGCTGGTAGCAAAAAAGTTGCACCTCTCCAGCTACCCGTACAGGATTTCAAATTACACCAGTCTCCAGTTTGTACAAAAGTTAAGAGCCTCCACAGTTGTAAGTGACAGCCAATTAGAACAAAGAAGAAGCAGTTATTGACAGATGATGCTTCATGAACAGTGTAAGAAGCTTGGAAGTTTGTTTTCTTTTTAACTGAGCATCAGCATTGTATGAGGCATGTCTGTAAGTTGACCCAGATTAGGACTACTGAAAATATTTTGCAATAGCATTTTGCATGGGCATATGTTTTAATGCAGGTGGGCACTATTTACAATGTTTGAAATGAAACTACATCAACAAAACAGTACCTTTGCACTCTTTGAAAAATAGTAACACAAGATGTAACAAGTATATGTATACACATTTGTGCATAAATACGTTCACACACACAAACACAAGCAGAAATATATTTTCAACCTCCTGTGGATGTTTCCCACTGTCTCGTTTTCACAGCACAGGAATTCTATGACAGCATGTTGCTTCTGATGAACATCAAGTGTAGCAGCCATTTTGAAGACATGCTGTGATGGTGCCACTCATGGGAACAGGTTGAACTAAGTTTGAAAACAAGTGGGGAGGATGTACCTACACACTGTAAAACTTTCACACATGCAGAATGAAAACTGTATTTTTACAAAAATAGCGTGCATTTCTTTTGGAGTGACCCTCGTATTTCTTAACAGAAAATTTTTTGCTTTTAATAGGCTGATGGGAATTTGATATTGGTACTTCGTGAATTATATTCTGTCGTGTTATTTATATAAATGAGGTAGATAAAAATGACCATTTGTGCCAAAACAGTCTTGCTTACTTGTAGTTTGTTACAATTGCTGCAATATTAGAGAGACTTATTTCATTTTATCAAGCAAACAGTGGCAACACAGGCGTAATCAAATAGAGAAAGCATACCAGTCTTGGGTACGGGTGCTATTTGTATTAACAGCTTTTTCATTGTTCGGCAACAACATTTTGATTTTTTCATGTGGCAAAACCTTTGACTAACTTTAATAGGATAACAGATTCTTTCACAGAGAGCACATCATGTAAAGCTATAGCAAGATTAGAGAGAAAAATGCTGGGACCTAAGGATTTAAGAAACATGTACTGTCTTTCCTGCCTCTTGTCTTTACTGATTGTGTATTTCTTATATTACATTTTATCTCACACAAAAGAGAAAGTTATTAGCTAATAGGCAATAAAGAGTGCATATTTTATCAAGAGTTTTTCTTCTCCCGGTCACAAGTAATACCATCCAGTATTAACTGTGAGTTTTTTTTTTAAAGTGGAGGGTGTAGTATGTCAATCCGATCGACTGAGAGCAGGAGAGGCACCACAGGATATTTTTATTTCCACTGTCTAGGCTTGATGACCCCCATTACAAAATATACTCATTTGAATTCCACAGAGCAAAATACAGTGACGTGTGATGGAAAAATGCTGTGTGAAGAGATGTGGCATTGCGCTTTGGAACACTTAAAACCAAATAACATGTCTTACATTCCCTTGAGCATTTATGTTTTATACAGGGTGTCCCATTTATCTTGGATACCCTAAATAACTGTGTGTCCAAATGCAAATTACAAAATGTTTCAAGCAAATGTTCTATAGCCATCAGGGGGAACATCAATCAGCATGATTGCCTTCATTGTAGCTTTGTTTTTTTATAAAGGTATGCACAGTGGTATGACTTCTTTAAAATGGCACCGTGTATTTTTTATTCAGTAATTCATTTCCTCTCCTAAAGATGTATTCAAAATGTATCACAGTGTACCATTCACTGACACACAACATTACTAATTACATAACACAACACTGACTTTGAGCCCAGGATCACAAACTTGTCCACTTGCCGAACTGCCAGAAAACAAATGAAAACCAAGTAGAAACATAACACAAAATTGACTCTGACTCTCCTGTACCATGGCCCAGGAGTAGAACATTCAAAGGTGCTCAAAGTGGTGACCCTGGACACCGATACACTGGTGCACTTGTTGAATGAAATAATTATGTACTGCTTCCAGTGTTGCCTGTTGAAGAGAATTACGAGCAAGCATGATATGTTCCTGCATATCCTCTGGAGTTGTTGGAATATCATGAAAGACAACATCTTTAATGCATTTTCAAAGAAAAAAGCCGAGATGATTTAAATCAGGAGACCTAGCAGGCTAAGTAACTGTTCCTCCTCGACCAATCCATCTGACAGGATACCTTTGGTTCAGAACACAACACGCACGCAAGACTTTATCTGCTGGACATCCATTGTGTTGATACCACATAAGCATTCTGGTTCTTAGCGGCACTTCATCCAGAAGAGAGAGAAGAATTCATCTGAGGAAGTTGGCATACACTGTGTCATTTAGACTACCATTGATGAAATAAGGTCCAATAATTGTAGTACAAAGCATCCCACACCAGATGTTAACTCTCCATTGACGCTGATGTTCCACCTGTCTAAGCCATTGTGGGTTGTCACTGGACCAATAATGCGTGTTCCTTGTATTCACCTGTCCTTTGAGAAGGAACGTTCATTGGTAAATAGATCATTGGAGAAGAAGTTCGGGTTGGCGAGGATTTGCTGCTGTGCCCACCGAAAGAACTGTACCTGATTCCTGAAATCATTCCCATGCAATTCTTTATGTATGTGTACATGGTAAGGATGGAATTGGTGACATGTAAGAAGTCTACATTAAATTTTGAAAACTGTCAGGGTAAAACATCTATCAGAAATGAGTACAGAAGGCCAATAAAACAGTCAAAAACTGAGAAATTTAGGAGATTGCTCAAAGACATTAATTGGATGGATGTTTACAGCATCCAAGACACAAATGGAAAATACAAAACGTTCATTAATAAAGTTAGCACCTTATTTGAAAATTGTTTTCCCCTGAAGGTAACTCAAATTAAGCAGAAGTCTAATAAGAAACCATGGATCACACAAGGGATGAAGATATCATGCGAGACAAAAAAGAAACTATCTGATATGTAGGGACACCTTTGATACTAGCATTATAGCTCAGTACAAAAATTACTGCAAAATATTGAAGAAGGTATCCAGAAATATAAACACATGCATTATGAGAGAAGATAAATACATCCAGCACTAAAATAAAAACAACATGGGATATAGTTAAGTCAGAGACAGGTAGGACATACATCCAGCACTAAAATAAAAACAATATGGGATATAGTTAAGTCAGAGACAGGTAGGACCAGAAACAAGGAGGAACAAATAGCTCTAAAAATAAATGAAACCCTGGTAACAAACGCATGTTGTGTTGCAAACCATTTAAACAAGTATTTTGTCTCTGTTACTGATTGCATGGGGTTGTCAGGTTCAGTAAATAATGAATTGGAATATCTGAGACCAGTGCACACAAGCAATCTCAGTAAAATGGAATTGACACTTACTTCACCGAAAGAAATAGAATCCATCATAAAATCCTTGAAATCAAAGCATTGTAGTGGTTATGTTAACACATCAACAATGTTAATAAAAGAATGTTCATGTGAGCTTTGTCATACCTCAAGTTATTTGTGTAATCAATCACTTTTCACAGGAACATTCCCAGACTGGCTTAAATATGCTGAAGTTATACCTCTCCACAAGAAAGGGGACAAAGAAATGCCATCAATTTACCAACCGATCTCACTTTTGCCAGCATTTTCAAAAATCTTTGAAATGTTATGTTCAAGCATCTACTTAAGCACCTTAGAGAAAATAACATACTGTGAAAGTTACAGTTTAGGCCTCTTAAGCGTTCTGATATTGAGAAGGCTATTTCGACTTACAGTGAAAATGTCCTTAATTCATTAGACAACAAATTAGAGGCAACTGGGATATTCTGTGACCTGTCAAAGGCTTTTGACTGTGTGAATCACAGCATTCTTTTAAGTAAATTAAAATATTATGGCATCACTGGTAGTGCTGCATAGTGGTTTCAGTCATATCTTATTAATAGAAAACAAAGGGTGTCATTACATAACACTTCAGCAGTAGGCAATCAGACATCATATGACTGGGAAGAAATTACATGTGGTGTTCCCCAAGGTCCCATACTAGGTCCACTACTTTTTCTTGTGTATATTAATGACCTGTCATCTGTTACATTTCCAAATGCCAAGTTTGTCTTATTTGCAGATGATACAAACATTGCAATAAATAGTAAAAATAATATAAATTTAGAAAGGGCAGGTAATCAAATTTTAACTGACATTAATAAGTGGTTCATAGACAATTCACTGTCATTAAACTTTTAAAACACCCACTACATGCAGTTCAGAACTTCCAAGAGATTTACTTCTAGTGTGTGTATAAAATATGATGACATGGAAACAGGAGAAGTTGAGAGTGTAAAATTCTTGATATTACAACTTGTTAATAAATTCGACATACTAACAAAGTGCTAAAGCACCTAAACAAGTCTGTGTTTCGATGTGAATGATGTCAGACATTAGAGATATAAATATAAAAAACCTGGCATATTTTGCTTATTTTCACTCCATTATGTCATATGGTATCATATTTTGGGGTAACTCCACAAACTGAGAAAATTTTTTTAGAGTACAGAAGTGTATAATAAGAGTAATGTGTAGTGTAAATCCAAGAATATCATGTCAAAACCTATTCAAAGAACTGAGCATACTAACCACAGCTTTTCAGTGTATTTATTCCTTAATGAAGTTTGTTGTAAATAATACATCTCTTTTTCCAACTAACTGCTTAATACACAGTATCAATACTATGAATAAGAACAATGTAAATAAAGATTTAAAATCACTTACATGAACATGAAGAAGGGGGGACAGTTCAACGAGCAGTGTGGGTAAGTGTTGTGGGTAAGCGAAAAACAGTTCCTCCTCTTCGTCTATAGGATTTTTTACTCGAAGGCAGCAAGGAGAAGAAGCCCGTAAGGTAATTATTGCAGGAGATTAAACAGCCCCTCACCATAATGGTATATCGGTGAGGAAAGACAGGTTTGACCTTAAAATATGCTATCTTAACATTCAAGGAGTGAGGGAGAAGGAACTTATTGTCAATAATCTTCGAATAGAAAATGGGTTTGATATTTTGTGTTTGAGTGAACACTGGGCTACTGAGACTGACCTAACATTTGCTAAATTTTATAATTATAATATAGCCAATAGCTACTGCAGAAAATTGCATTTAAGAGGTAGTGTAGCAATCTTTTTTAACAAGTCACTTAGATGTTCAATCAATAGATTCGATCTACATTTTTTGTGTGACGAATTGAACTTTGAAGCTGCTGGTATAGTTATACACAGTTTTAAGGTGTCGGTAATATCCCTGTACAGATGACCTAAGGGCATCATCAGTGTATTTCTAGAGAAACTGGACCAGCTGTTACATGTACTTGGCGAAACTAGATGGATAAATTATGATATTGTAATAGGTGGTGATGTGAATTCCGATTTTGATGTAACACAAACATAGTGTCACTGAACTTCAAAATCTACTAAGACAATCCAAGTTGCACTGTGATAATTATAGGCCCACAAGAGAACAAGCATGTCTTGACAATATTTTTGTGAATTTTAAAACAACAGACGAATCATGTGATGTGTCAGAGTTTGCATTTTCTCATCATAGTTCTGTAACCTTAAATTATACAACTAGCTTCCCTCCTGATAAGAGAAGTATAAATAAGCCTGTCCAGAAAATTGTGATCACCAGACCTGTCTCAGATGAAAAAATCCATAGATTTTGTAATTACCTTGCTGACAGAGACTGGTTTGGCCAGAGTTACGGAGACACACCCTCTACTTTAAGTAACGATTTGCCTGCAAATATACTATTTGAAAGGTTTTTTAAAGTATTTTCAGCATACTTTAATAACTGCAGTCCAACAAAGAAATTCAAAGTAGGCCTAACTGATCGAGTCCTGAAAACTAAAGTTCCAAAAAGACAAAATACGTGGTATACACAACTGCTGACCACTCTGAAAAACCAAGTTATGTTGTTGCACAATGTTTATTTTAGATTGAAGACTAATCAAGCTAAACTAGCCTATGTTACATGTAGGAATGAACATAAAAAAGCGATCGTAGAAGCCATAAAAACACACAATCCCAGAAGTATTGAGAAATCCACCAACAAGTGCAAAGCTGCTTGGAAGATAATAAATAGTGTTTCCAAAGATGAAAGAAATATTACAATTAATATTGCTCCCCAAAAATTCAATGATTATTTTGTTAAATCAGTTAAAGAAGAAGGAAGCAGTATTGCTAAATGTGAAACCAGCTCATCACAGTTACTGTCAAAAAATAGTTGTTTATCATCAACAAATACAAGTATCTTTAGTTTCTCTGAGGTCTAACCAGATTTTGTATTAAGAATAGTGAAACAGTTAAAATCATCAGACAGTGTAGACATTTATTTATTTATTTATTTTATCCATCTTTCAGCACTAACATGCAATCGATGACATATATGACTTAATCCTGTAACATACTGAAGAAAGTCATAGGCATATTGTGTAACCCTTAACACATTGTATAAACAAATGTCTAGCCCAAGGATATTTTCCTGATGAGCTTAAACTGTCTAGGGTAGTTCCAGTTTATAAAAAAGGGGATAAATACTGTGCCTCAAGTTACTGGCCAATTTCCATAGTCCCATATTTTTCTAAAGTTCTGGAATGCACAATTTACAAACAATTATCTGATCACTTTGGTAATATAGGAATTATTAGTGGAACTAAATATGGTTTTAGCAAAAACGTGTCAACAACTGATGCGATATATCCTGTTGTAAAATACATCCACCAAGTATTTGAGGATAAAGACTTTGCTCAATCACTTTTTGTGACCTACGCAAAGCCTTTGACTGTGTAGAACATACACTACTACTTGAAAAATTGGACTTCTGTGGTGTTAGAAGTAATAGCCTTAAACTATTAAGATCATTTTTACAGAACTGTAAGCAAGCTGTCTGTGTTGGCAAAGAATTGTCCAGTGTAGAATTAGTTAAGGTAGGTGTCCCACGGGGATCTGTACTGGACCCTTTCCTGTTCCTAATAATGATTAATGACCTACCATCATGTATTAAATCAAAAACTGTACTATATGCAGATGATACAACTTTTCTGAACAGCAGTAATGACCTCAATAGCCTTAAAACTTGTGTTACAGAGACAATTGCTCAAGCATCATACTGGTTTAAAGCAAATGGATTTTTGCTTAGTGAAAATAAAACTCAGCAGATAGTACTTAGTCTAAAAGACAAGTTACGATCTGATGATCATACTTATGTTAAGTTTTTAGCAGTATAATTGGATGAAAAATTATCTTTGGGGTCAACATGTCAAGTATATTAGTGGTAAGTTGTCTAGGGTAATCTATCTGTTAAGGCAACTAATGGATTTTGTACCTAAAAATTGTATTAGAATATCCTATCTCTCATTCATCCAAAGCATAATAACCTATGGTATCATTTTATGGGGAAACTCCAGTTGTGTGCGTGACATCCTTCTACTGCAGAAGAAAGCTATTAGTGTAATTACAGGCTCCTCATATAAGGCACACTGTAAACCTTTGTTTTATGAGCAAAAAATTATGACAGTAGTAAACCTATATATATACTAAGTCTTAATCTACATGAAAAAGAAGCAACCCGAAGCTAAACGCAGGGAAAATATACATTGCTAAAACACTAGGATGAATAGATGTATTTATACTCCATTCCTCAGACTCTCAAAATCACTGAACAGTTTTGAAGTAATGGGGCACAAATTATTTAATAAACTTCGACTAGCTATGCAAGATTTACCAGAGCAACCATTCAAACAAGCACTGTATGACTGGTTAGTTGCCCACCCATTCTATGACAAAGGATTTCGTCAATTGTAATATTATACTGTAATAACAAACCGAATACTCTTTTACAACAGCAATTATACAGTAATATAAGTATGACTTTGTAGGATTTCACCAATCATAATATTACTCTGTAATAACAAACCTATTTTTCTTTTGATACATGAACTATATTGTATTATATGTATGGCTTTGTCTATTGTCTTAATGGCCTAACAACAATAAAATTATTCTATTCTATTTTATTCTATTCTTGCGCAGAACGGAGTCTAGTATTCTGCAACGCATATTTTCAGTAAGTTACCAGCAACCACTGAGAGTTTAGTTTCAGACAAGGCACAATTGAAACATAATTTAAAAGAAATTTTGGTGGCCAACTCCTATTCCATCCATGAATTTCTCAAGTGCAGTAGACCATTTTAATGAAAATTTATTATACTTTAGTTTTTGACCATACTTGGTTGTAACAGCAAACTAACTATCTACTGTGTGAATGATGGATGTGTGGATGTAAGTCTTAAGTCTGTAAATAGTGGAAGTTTAATTTTAAATCTTGTACGTAATTTGAATGTCCTTAACTGGGGATCATTGTAATGAATAATTTACTTTAATTTTTGACAATACTTGGTTGTAATAGCCAAGTAACTAGCTACTGTGTGAATGATGGATTTAATGAAAGCAGATGTAAGTATTAAACCTGTAAATATTAGAACTTTAATTTTAATTGGTGTACATAACTTACTGTTTATTGACTGAGGGTCATTCAAATTAATGAAACTCATGTTTTTCTAATTACATTTTTGTAATATGTTTATCTGACATGTTCCACACCCAGGAGGATCCCCTCTTTTGTGAGTCTATGGAATGAATAATTAGTCTAATCTAATCTAATACGATGTACACTGGTTTTAGGAATGCCAATCTCGTGTTCAAGGTGTTGTGTGCTCAAATGTGGATTCATACCAACAGAAGCGGGAACATCATTTTCGGCAGCTTTGTCTGTGCGAGCACTATAATGATTGCATTGTTGTGGCTTGAAACTTCCCATTTCCTGAAGCATCGCAAGACGAGAAAACATCTGTCAGGAAGGTGGGTTCTTGTCAGGATTTTGCTCTCTGTACAGTTCCGCTGCCTGCGTAGCATTTGGCCTACCTTCAACAACAACAACAACAATAAAAGCAACATTATATCAATGTTGTTTGTAGGATGGACAGCCTTTACTGTGTGCCTACTCTACACAACAGCATTTTAGAGGACTAAACTACTGTACTAAATGTACCTGTACATAACAAAACAGTATTGCAATTACTGTTCTGCTAACTTACATTTCCCATAGATGAGTAGCATTTCTACCTTCTCTTCGTTGGTGTATATTCTACTCACACAACTCTTCAACTGCCGATGGTTGACAGAATGACGGGTGTGCATTCTACTTATGTTGACATTTGACCTCTGCCAACACCAGCATGTGGACGTCTTCAACTACAGCCAATTATCTGCACCAAGCACTGGGAGTGTCAACGTCAGTGCTGTGTTACGTAATTAATAACATTATGTTTCAGTGAATGGTACACTGTGATACATTTTTGAATAGGTCTTTAGGAGAGGAAATGAATCACCAAATAAAACATACATGGTGCCATTTAAAAAAAAGTCAAACTGCTGTTCATATCTTTGTAAAAAAACAAAGCCAGAACGAAGGCAATCATGCTGATTGATGACCCCTGATGGCTAAAGAACATTTGCTTGAAACATTTTGTAATTTGCATCTGGACAAACAGTTATTTAGGGTGGTCAAGATTTGATTTGATTTGATTTGATTTATTATTGGTCCTGTAAATCATACAATTTGTACAGCAAAGCACATCATGATATAGGACAAGCCAATTTGAAAAATTATGTTAAGATGGTATATGATGAGAGATGACAGTAGTGGTACATAAATCACATAGCAGAATACATACAGGATATATAGACAAAATATAGAAAAGGTGGTGTGTGATGAGAGATGACAGTGGTGCATACTGCACACAGCAGAATACATATAAGAGATACAAACAGACTACGAGTATGAAACTTCCTGGCAGATTAAAACTGTGTGCCCGACCGAGACTCGAACTCGGGACCTTTGCCTTTCGCGGGCAAGTGCTCTACCATCTGAGCTACCGAAGCACGACTCACGCCCGGTACTCACAGCTTTACTTCTGCCAGTATCTCGTCTCCTACCTTCCAAACTTTACAGAAGCTCTCCTGCGAACCTTGCAGAACTAGCACTCCTGAAAGAAAGGATATAGCGGAGACATGGCTTAGC
This sequence comes from Schistocerca americana, assembly GCF_021461395.2. NCBI lineage: Eukaryota > Metazoa > Arthropoda > Insecta > Orthoptera > Acrididae > Schistocerca > Schistocerca americana. Next base: position 20,426,628 of record NC_060119.1, on the reverse strand, counting down.
CACAGCCTGGGGGATGTTTCCAGAATGAGATTTTCACTCTGCAGCGGAGTGTGCACTGATATGAAACTTCCTGGCAGATTAAAACTGTGTGCCCGACCGAGACTCGAACTCGGGACCTTTGCCTTTCGCGGGCAAGTGCTCTACCATCTGAGCTACCGAAGCACGACTCACGCCCGGTACTCACAGCTTTACTTCTGCCAGTATCTCGTCTCCTACCTTCCAAACTTTACAGAAGCTCTCCTGCGAACCTTGCAGAACTAGCACTCCTGAAAGAAAGGATATAGCGGAGACATGGCTTAGCCACAGCCTGGGGGATGTTTCCAGAATGAGATTTTCACTCTGCAGCGGAGTGTGCGCTGATATGAAACTTCCTGGCAGATTAAAACTGTGTGCCCGACCGAGACTCGAACTCCCGAGTTCGAGTCTCGGTCGGGCACACAGTTTTAATCTGCCAGGAAGTTTCATATCAGCGCACACTCCGCTGCAGAGTGAAAATCTCATTCTAGACTACGAGTAACAAACAACAATTAAATAATCTTACTAAGTAGAAATATCTACCAGTGAATAAACAGCTTATTACAAGTAATTAAAATATTGTGGTACATAGTTCACATAGCAGAATACATATATGAGATACAGACAGAATATGAGTAACAAACAATAGTTAAATTATCTTACTAAGTAGAAATATCTACAAGTGAATATACAGCTTATTACAAGTAATTAAAATATTGTGGTACATAGTTCACATAGCGGAATACATAGGCCTACATGAGATACAGACGGAATATAGATAAGATACAATAATTAAATTATCTTACTAAGTAGAAACATCTACAACTGAATAAACAGCTTATTGCAAGTTATTAAAATTTTGTTTCAAGAAATTCATGTACGGAATAGAAACAGTGATTTAGTAGCAATTCCTTTAATTTAGTTCTCATAATTTTTGGGTTTTTTGCTTGTTTTTATGTCTGTTGGGAGGTGGTTGTATATTTTAATGCCCATACATTTAACCCCATTCGCATATAATTTTGTGTTGTGGGCTATAATTTGTAAATGTGTTTTGTTTCTGGTGTCATGTGTGTGGCGGTCTACATTTCTGTGAAGGGCGTCCAAGTGCTGTACTGTAAAACAAGCTAGTTCCATTATATAGAGGCATGGCAGTGGCAGGATTTTTAGCTGTTGAAATAGTGGTTTACAGTGTTCAGTTCTTTTTTTACATTTCATTATTCTTACTACTTGTTTTTGTAACCTGAAAATTGTGAGAGAATGAGAGCTCTTTCCCGAGAAGATTAGGCCATAGCTCAAGACAGACTCAAACATGGCATGGTACACCAGCTTCAAGGTATCTACACTGGCTGTGTCTTTGAATGATCGTAATAGATAGCAGATTTTACTAAGCTTTTGTGACAATGCCTCAATATGTGGTTTCCAATTTAGTGTGTTACTGATGGTAAGTCCAAGAAATTTGGTGTCCTGCTTGTACGTAATGTCATCTTTGCTGATAACTATAACTGCATTGAAGGGGGTTAGATTTTGTTTAGTATGGAAGTTCATACTTACAGTTTTTTGAGTATTTATGAGTACTCTATTTGCTTCAAACTACGATTGTAAATGTCAAGTAGTTTCATTAGCTGCATCCTCCAATGTGTCACCTCTACTGGTCATCAGGATACCTGTGTCGTCCGCATACAGAAAGGAGCTGGCATTGGATATGCGTTCTGGGAGATGATTTATGAACAATATGAAAAGAACAGGGCCAAGGACAGATCCCTGAGGGACGCCATTTGTTGTATGTAGTATATCTGATCTGCAGTGCCTGAATGTCTCTGATTTTCTTATTTCTACATATTGCTTTCTTTGACTAAGGTAGCTATGGAACCAATTGTGGACTACACCCCTAATCCCATACTTATGGAGTTTCACAAGCAGCAGCTTGTGGTCGACCATGTCAAAGGCCTTGGACTGATCAAGAAATATACCGACAGCAGGTTGTTTATGGTCAACAAAACTTGTGGGACACCCTGTATGTCAAACTCTTCAGAAAGATGTGCACTACAAAATGAATATAATTTTGAAAAACCGATTTTTTTGATATTTTTGACGGCCTATCTCAAAAGCACGAGGTTGAGGGATAGGTGGGGGAGGGGGGCGCCACTATAAAGTTATGGCACCAGTTAGGAAATATCGTAGATTCGGGGCTCGATATGTTCATTGGTGTATCGCTAGTAGAGCTAGTGATACAGCAAGAACCGGTAATAACTAAAAAGGCCATGCCTGATGGGGCAGTTTTACTGCATGAAAAGCGAAAATGTAGTGAGCAATAAATTTCTTCTTTCATCATTTTGTGCGGGGTGTCAGGACAAAAAGTTTCGTAAGTATCTGAAATAACGTGTGTAGTTTGTAACAAGTCGCTACGTGCTCTCATTCTCAAATAATGGACGAATGAGTTTTGCGTGCTACACTTCTTTTTCACCCTACTCCGTTTGGTACCGATACGTACGTGGTTCTTACTGCCACAGCGCTTCTTGTCCGGCAGTAAGTGATATACGTATCAAGTTAACTTTCACTTTATTGCCGTCTTTTTTTCTCCCATCTGTTCATTAATGACGGCCTTGTTCCGTACCGGTAGTTTTTGTGAGTCTGAAATTCAGGTCCCCAAACGTGTTAATGTTACTTTTTTTTTACGTGATTCTACCCACATATTAGTGGATAATTGCGTGTTATTTTTTTATTCTTTTTTCCTTTCACTTTAGGCCATCAGTGTTTTTACATGTTTATCCGTTTGTGTACACTATACTAATGTATTTGACATTTTTAATTCTGACATAAGTACGAAAACAAGTGAATACCAATCAACCAATCAATATACAGACAAAACAGGCGAAAGCTTACACAGTCGATATTTGTAATTATGAAATACCGTTCAAAGTTACATAACTATACTGGTACGGCTTTTTTTCCGCATATTGGCATGTTGGTCTACTGCAACTGATTTAGATTGCTCAATACTCGGCGCGGGAGACGAATTTATAATGTCAATAAGCCGTTGTGATGGACAATATATATAATTACAAAAGATCACAATGCTTCTATTTTAATTTCCATCGCTGTTATCAGACACTTCTAGTCGATATTTAGTTGTCATGGGTACGGCATGTGATAACAACATAAACCGCTATGCTTGTCGGAACTTCACGCGCTTAAACCGCAAAATAATATTAGTTATTTTGGAAACTGTTGTTGGTACCCGGTCCTTACCTAGCATTTTTAAGTTGGATACGCTTTCTACAACTGAGTAACGGAAAAAAGAAATGGTGCGTACGAGGAGAAGATTTTTTTTAAATTCCTAACAAGAATGTTATATATTTTATAATTATGAATTGCGTATTGTGTGTGTAGGCAAAAGCAACGACGATAAAAGATGCTCTAAAAAGATGGGAGGAAAAATATGAAATGAACCCTGCGGATGCGACAGATGTTAATTTATGTTTTCAGTGGCCTTTTATAGAAAAAATGGACAATTCATTAGCTGTCCTGGTTAACTGCAGGTAAGTCAACATTAGGTAGCCAAATTACAAGCATTGTTCACAAAGACAAACAAACACAAATGCCCCAATTGTTAACGTGAATACCCCAGCGTTACTGCCAGTGTACTGTAGTTACTTTAGAATGGGATAGGTTCAACTTGTTGCCGATTGCATTGGTTAAAAAATCATGAATATTATTTTCTATTGATATTTGTTTGTGATAAGCTTCATCGCTGTGTCAGAATATTGTTGTGTGCAAGACACTGAATATTGTAACAAGTCAAACTCTATGACTCAAACTGGTGTATATCATAGAACGCTTTTATGATTTAAAATTGAGTGCCCGACAACCAATTATACGTTTTTATTATGAAAGCTTTTAGGTATATAGATTGAGTACAGAGAAGTAAATTTATGACCGACTCTGGGTGAATTCACTTTGCGTGAGTTACAGTCTCCGTACACAGGCAAATAGAGGGTATCATTCCATGGTCAGTAGACAACTGTACAGAAATGCTGTTTGAAGCTGCAGCAGTACAGACAACATGTAATGGGGAAAAGTGTGTGATAATAGGGCTCTACAGATCACCAGACAGTCAGATAAACGGATTTCTAAAAGAGAAGTCCTGTTAGATAAGGCTAGCAGGGAATTCTCTTACATCATAGCAGCTGGTGACCTAAATATTAACACGATAAAAGACAACTGTTATACAAGGAGTTTTCAAAATCTGATTAAAACTTGTGGACTTAATTTAGCGGTAGGCAGTCCCATGAGATGGGGTTACAAATACAGAAACATTAATACATCACGTAATTACTAATATACCACAGATCAGGCAGACAGTCACGTCATATACACAACCATTGCAGACCAGTATTTGGTATTAGTTGAATTAGCAGCATATGTACGACAGCCACAAAAAAATATTTAAATAGTTTAGACAAACGAAGCAAACAAACACAGTTAGGCTACAAAGGCTATTGGAAACCGAAGACTTTTAGCGGAGTATACTTAAAAGAAAACCTAGATAAAGTATGGGACCCATACTGCAATACATTAGGCTATTAGATAGATGTTGCATGCCCATTAGTATGAAGGGAAATAAATGAGAAGTATACTAAGAATTGGGTCACAGTAGAGGTAAAAAGGAAGAGTGGAAAGGTGAAAAATATGTATGAAAATAGTTGGCTAAGGCCAACCCAAGAAAATAGGGATGCATATAGGGAAAAGAAGAAATCATACACCAAACTGATAAAAGAAACTAAATCGACATATTATAAAAACAAGATAGCAACCTCAACAAATATCACAATGGTCTTTCACAAATGAAGAGAGGAAAGGTTTAGGTGTGGAAAACACAAATAACATAACACTTGAGGTAAATGGGAGAGAACTCAGTGATGCACAAGATGTCAGCAATACTTTAAACAAACATTACACGGAAGTTGTGGACAAAATTAACAAAATCAAAACTATATGGTACTTCCACAATAAACACAACAAACATTCCGTATAGGACAAAATGCTTATTCATGATCCCAACTAATGAATCAGAGATTATAAGAAAAATATGTAGTCGAAAAAAAGAAAGAAAGTGTGACTATACGGTATGTCCACTAAACTAAGGTAATTAAATGCTGTTCACAATGTGTAGTAAAGCCACTAGCCTGCCTGAGAAACTAATTTATAGCAAAAGGAATATTTGCAATATGCATATATATGAAGGAGGCTGCAAGACAGGCCCAAGAAATTACAGACGTATAAGTATTAAATCTGTACTCTCTAAGATAGTAGAAGTCATAATCAAAGACAAAATACTACATTTTATACAAACATCCGGTATTCTCAATGATGAACAACATGGGTTCAGAAGGGCAAATTTACCAAAACATCAATAACTGAAATCCATAATACTTGCAACTAAATCGTTTCGGAATATAGAAAGCAGCGTGTAGAAATGAATCAAAGGTGAAAAATAATGTTACACGTGTATTTTGAAATTGTGTAATATGGGGTTCCTCAAGGATCTGTCCTTGATCCACTGTTTCTCATTCTGTTTGTCAATGATTTGACCAAAACAATATCTGATAGTGTAGTCATGTTCGCAGATGATACTTAACTTGTTGTCACCAGTTCTATAACAGATGACCTGCAAGAGAAGGCTTCAATAAATGTGAAAAGTGGAAACAATTATTTCAGGGAAAACAATCACTTTATAAACAGAAACAAAACAACATACTGGGTGATTCATAAAGATCTGCAAATATTTTAATATGTTATTCTACAAGTAAAACTAAAGAAAAAAGTTCATATAAACATAGGCCCGCAAATGTTTAGTTATGGCTAATAAAAGATTCTGCCTGAAATTTAGCAATTTCGCTACTATGAAGCCATCACAGAACTGTATGAGGTTAAAGTGAAGCATGATTTCCATTCGTTTTGTGTTACTGATCTGGTGAATCTAATAAAACATGTCACAGACATGTATCTGCAATAGTTTTCCAGAACATCGAGAGATGCAAAGAAGTAATTTTGTAAAATTTTTAATCCATTAAGTACTTGGCCCAATTTGTTTTTTTAAATTCCAGACAATTGCACAAAGTTTTCATCATAAGTTGTAGATAATATAATTTTGGAAAAATGATGGTAATAATGTTAACTGAAACTGTATGAATGTGTCAGATAATCTGCTTTTATTAATACCATAGCACATGTGAATTCATGTTAAACTGGAAAAATCAAAGCTCAGTGTTAAGGAATTTGTACAGTGTGCATACAATTTCACAGTATATTAACAATAAATGTTCAAAAGTGTCTCCACTGAGTTCAATGCATTTAGCTGCACATGTATGAGCAGATTTTGTTGCTCGTTTCAGTTTCACAGGGTTCTTCTTAGTTTAATATGTTGCATTCGTAGTGCGAGCAAGTAATGCCTCACGTGTATTAACTTTGTTCTGATAAACTATGTCTTTCATCCATCCCCATACACAAAAATCCAATGGTGGAAATGTGGAGGTGTGGTATCATATTGAATATACATATGCGATCGCATAGTAAGTGTAACGTCTTCGAACAAGTGGGGCATTTCTTCTTGAAGGATTTGCAAGCTCTCTTGCCAGTTAGATGTCCTGAGAAAATGAGTGGTCCAATATAGTGTGTGTTGATTACACCACACCACACATTTATGCTAAATTGTTGCTGGAAATTGTGTTGCACTGTTGCACATGTGGGTTTGCTATAGATCATACATGCTCATTATGTAAATTTTTTATACAATCTTGAGTAAACTGTGCCTTATCAGTAAATAAAATGTATTTGTGTAACTGTCAATTAGTATTTAACCAGTTGCACAACTCCAAGCGAAGGGCAGGATCTCCTGGATGTAAATGATGCCCTTTTTGTTTCTGGTAGGGATACAGATTATTGTACTTCAGTATATATGAAACAATTATCTACTTAATAGCTAATTGCTAAACGGAGAATATTATTAACATAATACAATAAGAAAAAAATGATTATCATATAGAAGGTAGTAGGCTAAAATTAGCAGACAAAGAACCTGTAAATGCTGCATGTATACTGTATGACAGTTTACCGCAGTATATATAGATAGAAAGTATGTGTCGTTTCAAAAGAAAATTAAAAAGATATCTGATCAATGTTTTCACTTACAATGTTAAAGAATGTCTTGAAATAATAAAAAAATTGTGTGTCAGTATACATTGCAAGGGGAAACTGCAACAAATGTAAAACTATGTATTGAATCACTTAAAATGTGTAATTATTAACTGTATAGATAAAGAATCTACTTACTAAGCTGCAGCAGAACACACATGTAAAAGACTGTTGTTGATTTGCAAGCTTTCAAAGCTAGTGGCTCCTTCTTCAGGCAGAAGGGTTGAAGGGGAAGGAAGAAAGGTGAAAGAAGAGGACTGGAGGGTCATTCCATGTCAAATCAACCAATTGTACTACATGATTTGAACCATGACCTCTCAGATTTGGATGAATACAGTTCTATCCATGCAAATATCAACAAGTTAATCTTTTTCCCAAGTGAAATTGCTTACATGCCAATTTCTAATATAAGGAACTTGTTGTAAATGATTACAAATAATACTGGAAAACCACGAAAAAGATAATCTCTGCCATTTACAGCTAAGGATGAAGGTGAGTGGCTTTATTCAAAATTTTAACTTGTAGCACGTATATTACCAATTAAAATGTGTTCACTTCCTTCTGACGCATAGTTAAAAGAATCATGAACATCAAATTAAAACAATACTATATCATTTAATGTATTAACAAACAATAAGAGGGTAATGTTGCACAAAAAGGCTAACATAATAATTTAAGTTTGTTAGAATTACATAGGCCTGCCTTAGTATTCATAGCCTAGAAACAGTCTGCTCTTCACCTCACTAGTGTATATTGCAGTAGTAAAATATTATTTTATACAAGAACCTATTGAGATCCCATCTTGAAATTTTGCATGCATGTAGTCAGTTAGACTGGACAACACACACAATGTTTATTAAAAAAAAAAAAAATGTTTTTTTGGTATAGTTTAAAATTTTCAGATTTAGGTATCATAGTTATGTTACATATCGAATTGAAGGGAATTTATAGAGGAAAACAATGGTGCAAGTTTGAGCTCTCTAGGTTGTACAGTTTTTGAGCTACAGCATTTTAAAACAATCATCGATTGATCAAAAACGAGAGTTTATTTTGATTTTTAAACCCTTGAAACTCAAAAACCAAAGGTCAGAAAAATTTGAAATTTCAAATTTAAACTGGTGTTAGTGGGTACATGGCCTGAAAAAAAAATTTCATCCAAACTGAGATATCAAGGTTCAGACTGTTAGTTGATTTGAGATGGAATGATGCTGTACCAGTATTAAAACTGGGTGTGAGTTTGTTACTGAGGTGGTGAACTTCTTTCCTAGCCAGAGATTATGCGAAAAAGTTCCTGACAGTAGTTCAGAAGGATAAGAGCACATGTTATTAACTTTAGAATTGTACACAGAGGACTGCCGGAATGTAATGGTATCAGTGTTTGTTTACACATAGCTACCCATTTTTTACTGTAGACATTTTATTGATGGGAGAAGAATGTTCCTACATAGAGTGACACACAGATTGTCTGATATGAAGACTTTCTGAGATAACATAAGTTCTGCTACCAATTGTGAGAACCTACATGCAGGTACAAATATTAAAACTATAGGAAAGCATCAAGTGAAGAATTTTGCTCAACGGAAATTTGTAGACACAGGTAAGAACTCACAAGGATATGGTAAACCTGCAGAAATGGCTGTTCATTCTGACAGCCATGGAGACAATCTTATGAAATATTTCAAAGTGAAAGCATGTGGATATGTTAAACTAGATGCACCCATGCATTAAGTTACCAAAAACATCGAGCAGGACAGTTCAGATAACAGAAATGGAAGTATTGTGTTAATTGGGGGTGCAAATGATATTTATAGAAATGAACTGGCAACTGCAATCCATAATCTAAGGCAATTTCTTCATTGTGCAAGCAAGGACATCAGAATTGTAGTAGGAATACCACACACACTATGTCACGCCTACTTCCTGTGTAAATTCTGAAATTAAAAAGACAGACAGACAGTTTCACAAGATCCGTGAAATGTACACAAATGCCCATTTCCTTGGTGTGGACTTTCTGCAAAGGTGCAGTTATATGAAACATGGAATGCTTCTGAACAGAAGTGGCAAAGAATTACTCAGCAAAAAAATCACTCATAAGTTAGAAAAATTCAGATGCCAAGAAAAAAGTCTATACAAACCTGCCATCCCCGCGAGGTATATAGGAACTGCCATCAACACCAGTGAACAACCATAATACAAAAAGCAGTGATAAAGAAAACACAATCCCGGATGAAGTGACCACAGAAACAAAAACAGCAGAAGCAGTAGTTCTAAATAAAATGGTGAAGCCTACAAAAACTACAATAATGGAAGAACCATCTGCCTCGCTCTCAACAGTAACAGCTGAGCTGCCTTCAATACCAGGAACATGAGAGCAGACACCAACAGTAACTACAAAAGCTACAGTTTCAACAGAATCTACAGCAATACGAGCAAGAGGAGAGAAGACCTTCAGAACAGAAGAAACAGGGTCAAATACTATGCACAGGGGAAAATAGTGCCATGCACAGTTGAATTATTTTTTAGTTGGAGGTAGACAAAATTAATAATTTAGATGCTGGTGTAAAGGTGCGATCTGCGTGTTTTGGAAGGCTACAGAAGCAAATGTCAGGTAATGTAGTTGACAGAAAAGTAACTGATAACGATTCTGAAGTTAAACTACTTCCCCAAATGTGCAATATGCTTCCAATAAATTGGAGGAAATTGATGTTATTATTAGCAACTGATATATCAAATGTTTTTATTGTGTCAGAGCATGTAGTAAAGGAAAATGAAAAAATGGTGTATAATCTGAAGGGATATAAAAATGACCCATTACTGTAGAAGAATGCAAAAATGTGGATATAGCTATATATGTTCATAGGAATTTAATTGGCTTCACTATGTATCACATACCTAACTGTGCACAACTATTGATTGAAGCAGCTGCTGCCATTCAGATACAGCTCCCAGGGCTTCAGGGAAAAAATGTTTTTGCTGGGTATATTTCGCTCACCAAGCTGGAGAGTGGATAGCTTCAAATACTACTAGGCAGAATTATCAAAGAATTCACTTTTGTAATGAAAGTTGGTGATTTTAATATTAAAACAATGATATAAAATGTTTGTGCCAAAGCTTCCTTTATATCTTAAGCTCATTCAACCTACAGACACACATTAAAAGTACAAGATGTACAGCTATAGTAGACACAATTGTAGATCATGTTCGCACTAACATACCTGAGCACAGGTAGAATGTACAAATAGTAAACAACGTAATTGCTGACCACTATGGCCAATCAATTGAAGAGCAAAGAAGATACAGTGATAGAACTAAGATAGACCAAACCAGGCTACCTAAAGACTTGGGAAGCTTTGCTAGAAAAAAAAGGAAGAAAACTGGGAAGGGATTTGTGGTGAAAAAATGTACAAAAGAGTTGGGAAATTTTTGGCGAAACTGTGAATTATTTTTTAAATGTTAACTTTCTGTAAGTATCTAGGAAAGTACAAAAAAGGGTAAATAAAAACTGGATCACAGCAAAAACTATTCAGAACAGAGAAGGATTAAAAGGAGTATATAAAAATTATCAGGAGGGTAGATGTTTAGCAAAGGGCAAGTTCTACAGAGACATGAAGAAAGCCTACAGCAAGATGCCAGATACTATAAACACAAAATTGAAACTTCTTCACGTCTCCAAAACTGTATGAGAACACACAAACACAAGCAGGAGAGAGACAGAAGTGCCAGGTCACGTAAATACCACATTTACAAAGAAACGAAGATGACTAAATGATCTGTATGAAGTATCTGGTATTTTCATTCAGTAGTACATAGACGTAATGGATGGGTTGGTCAGAAACCAAAACATCCAAATAGTAAATAACATAAAGAGCTCCAAGATTGTAACAGACTATATATTCATATCACCTAAAGATGAGTCAGAAATCATAAATATAATTAATCATATTTGTAAATACATAAGTAAGGCTCCCACATTCCTCATAAATCAATTACTACAGGAAAACAATCAATTATTGATAAAATTATTTAATTGGATAGATAAAAAAATTACTCACCAAGCGGCAGCAGAACACACACATAAAGACTGTTGTGGCTGGCAAGCTTTCGTAGCCAGTGGCTCCTTCTTCAGGCAGAAGGGTTGAAGAGAAAAGAAGAAGGATGAAGGAAAAGGACTGGAGAGGTCTAGGAAAAGGGATAGATTTTGGGAAAGTCACCCAGAACGGTGGGTCAGGGGGGACTTGCCGTATGGGATGAGAAGGAAAGATTGATTGTTGGGGACTGCATCGGAGCAGGAAGAGGCATGTGATGCTGACCCTGTGCGTTGGTCCCACGGGCGCATTGGCAGTGATGCAACAAACTGCTGGCTACCATGATCATGTCGCCCAAACACGGTTGGTTGCTGATGGTAGGCGAACCTGCTTGCTCTGCAATTTCACAGTGCCTGTTCATATTAGATCACTATTACTCCACTTTACCTATATTATTCCTCAGCAACAGTGGTTCGATTATGGCCATCTTCCCACACTGGTTTCCACACTCGTTCGGTCACAATCCACACTCCCCCTCGCTGTTCACTGCCGCAAATGGTTCCATCATCTTCACCTGTGGCCCCAGCACCTGTCGTGTTGACCTTGGACTCAGTGAGGAGTTTCTCTGTAATTTCACTGTGGCTGACGTCACCGACCTCATCCTCAGCATTAATTTTCTTTCCCACTTCAATCTCCTACGCAACCTCGCGAGGCGTCGCCTGGTTGACGGCGCGTCTCATTGTTCTGCAACCTGCACTACCTGCCTCACCTCACACTTCAGTGTTAAGCAGCTGTCCTACTTCAGTCCTTTTGCCAATCTCCCCTCCAAATTTTCACTCTTCAACCCCCTGCTTCTGGCGCACCCCTAGAAGTGCACCGTGACATAGTGCACTATATCGTGACCACACAGGGCCACTGGTACAGTGCCATGTCCACCCTCTCCTACCAGCCAAAAGCAAGTTTGGCGCCCTTGTGGTGATTACCAGAACCTGAATAAACAAACTATTCATCACCATTACATCGTTCCCCTTTTGTGCAGTTACAGTAACGAAATTTAGGGCTCTGCCATATTCAGTTAGGTAGACTGTGCAAAAGCTTTTACACAGATTCTGGTTGCATCGGAGGACATCAAGAAGACGGCCATTATTATGCCCTTTTGTCTCTTCGAAAGCCCCTTCGTGCCTTTCAGCCTCAGTAATGATGTACAACCAAAGAAAATTTATGAATACAAAAGGAATCTCTCTCTGTTATCAACATTGCCAATCTGAGAGAGAGCCTTGGTCATGAATCTTGGCATCTAGTATTCCAAGCCGAAGGAGTGAATTATAAATGAGATGACTTTCTAGATACATTATCTTATCATCTAAATAATACTATTCCCATCAGAAAGATAAATATTAATAAGAATAAGGCAAGACAGTCAAGGCCTGTGGAATTTGATAATACTACCAAAGAACTGAAAGAAAAAATGGAAGAAATGTATATGATACAAAGAGAGACCAAAAACAATGAGCACAGGGATAAATACAAACAATACAAGTACCAGTTTCGCAAGCAAGTCAAAAGATTGAAGGCTGAAAAGATTAACTCGAAAATACAAAATTCAGATTGTATCTCCAAGACCTGCTGGTCAATAGTAAATGAAATTAGAGACAGTAAAACAAAACTGAAAGGTAATATCAACATACAGATATCTAATAACAATATTGATCTCACCAATCCTCAAGAGATCACTAACATTTTTAATGACTATTTCATAGATATCATAGAATCTGACTTTTGTACCACAGATAAAGTACCTGTTGGAAGTCTTGCTGAGGATAATTCTGAAGCTAATCAACTCCATGAACTTGAAATCAAGGACATTTTGCTGCTCATCAGAACAAAAAATCCGCTGGATGGGATGAAATTTCTCCATTTTTACTTAAACAGTGTGAAAACAATATAGCGTATCTCTTGGTGCATCTAATAAATAGTGTCTTAAAAGAAGGAGTGTTCCCTGACATACTAAAATTAGCCATTGTTAAACCTCTCTACAAAAAAGGTGATAAACAACTAGTAGAAAGTTACAGACCACTTGCCTTAACTTCCGTTTTTAGCAGGTTAATTGAAGAAATAATTCTGAAATATACGATAGAGCATTATAATAAGCACAACATCCTGGGAGATTTTCAGCATAGTTTCAGAAGTGGTCGTAGCACCATGACTGCAACATTTCAATTTATGCTGAAAGCTCTTGACAAAATTGATGAAGGCATGCAAGTAGCTGGAGTTTTCCTAGACCTATCAAAGGCTTTTGATAGGGTTGATCATAAGGTACTTCTGTCAAAACTGGCCAGAGATGGTATAAGTGGAAAATTATTGCACCTCATCACATCATATCTAAAAAAACAGAAGACAGTGTACCTCTATCTCACACAATAGTGGAGAAACATTAAAAAATTATACGTCAAGGGTCAGGAGTATTAAATTTGGTGTGCCTCAGGGAATGATAATTGGTCCCTTCCTCTTTATATGTTATGTCAATGACTTCCCAAAGATAGTAAAAAATGATACCTTCATTACAATGTATGCAGATGACACTTCAGGCCTTTGTTGGGGAAATGATATTCTTAATCTCGGCATAGAGGTAAAAAAATTTATACGTATTGCAAAGGAAAAGTTTGAAAATGACAATGTAATAGTCAACTTACAAAAAACAAATAGAATCCCCTTCAATGCTGGTGATTTGCAAACTTGTATTGATTCTCAAGATAGCAATATCATAGGGAAAATCTGCAGTGAGTGTAAATTCCTAGGTATATGCATAGATAGCAAACTACCATGGACACAACAAATTGACAACGTATGTGCAAGGCAATCATCTAGTCTGTATGTTCTAAGAAGAATAGCTCCATATGTCAATACCCAAACAATGAGGATGATGTATTTTGGTTTAATACATCCATTTCTAGCATATGGTCTTGCACTGTGGGGTGGGGATTCCAAAAATCATGTAGACCGAGTATTTAAACTCCAGAAAAGAGCTTTGAGAATATTAGGCAAAAATATGCTCAAACATAATGTAAGGAATTGTTTATAGAATTTAAAATTCTGACTATCTATTCAATGTATATGTTTGAAACAATAGTACTAACTGTATAAGATAAGAAATATACCTGTCGTAATGCAGAAATTCATGTTCACAATACTAGACAAGTACAAAATTACCATATGATACACAGAAGACTGAAAAAAAACTGCAAGTAGTCCATATATTAATGGAGCAAAATACTTCAATGCACTGCCAAATGAACTGAAGGTAATAACTGGAGAGACATTCAAAAAACATCTAAAATCGTGGCTCATTGAGGAGTGCTTCCATAGCTTACTGTAGACACTAAAATCTAAAGTATTATTATGCAAATAATTTGGACTACATTCTTAATAGGAACTTATAAAGTAAAATTAGATTGTATGCTGTTGTATTGTACTACCAACTGCTATGCATGTAATTACATGTTTCACGCAAATAAATTACAAAATTACAAACATTTCAGCATTTTCTGGACGACGTCCTCTGCAGCACACTGGGCTCTTTTAACTATCTGGACGACATTCCTATTTACTACCAGAAATTGGCTGAACTGCATGGATACCTCAGCGCAGTTTTTATCAGCCTGGATGAGCAGAGGTCAACCTCATTGTGGACAAATGTTTGTTAGGGTAGCTGAGACTGGGTTCCTGGAACACATATCCGCATTTGTCTTGCATCCCGTATCTGAGAAAGTCCATGCAGTTGCCAAGCCCGCAGCATACAAGGAACTACGCAGGTGTTTGGGGATGGCAACTTTTTGAGAGTTATGTTGTCAGGATGGGGCAGGATAAGGTTATGATTGTGGACAGGGCCGTAATTAGTTGCTCTCAGTTGCACAACAAAAATGTAAACTTTATTAAAAGAAATTAAAATTTTAAGACAATTTCTTAAAACAGCATAATTGATGGTATGATGGCTGAAGGCCTTATCACAGAAAAAAAATTCCACAATTTTAGGGCCGAAGGCCACCAACAACCACCTCAAACGACAAACAGCTGAAGGCCAGAATTAAAAGTCAGAAGAACAATTCCAAATAGCACATATTAAGATAAATACTTTGTTTTAAAACAAACTCTAACACGGCTGAAGGACTTATTATAAAAGAAGTGAAATTATTACTTCGCTGAAGGCCAAAACAACAATAAATAGAAAATTACAAATATCCTTGAAACAAACATGATGATCTAAGGAATCAGGACAAGCAGTTCTCATCACGTGTTCCAAGAGTTGGCCTGGGAAGATATGGTGAGACAGGTAGCCAAGAGTTGTCCTCATGTAACAGGATGGCAACTCAAACTAGGTGCAGCTTAAGTGCCGACCGACCGACTAACCAATCCGCCTAACATCCGATCACCAGAACAATGATGGAATATTTTTAGGCAAGGGTGAAGAGACAGACAGCACTACATCTTCAGAAAACACCCAAGGCTGAAGGAAACACTAGAACCCAGGTAGATCTCCCAAAAAATATCCACAGTAGAATACAAGAGGCTGTCGAACTACACGCCATGTCAGACAGAATCAATATGACAAGGAAAGATACACTGCCAGAAAAGTATCCTAACCTCCAGGGCAGGTAACTGGGGAGTTAGTGGCCACAAGGCAGAAAATACCACTGGTTGCGCTTCACTAATAAGAATAATACTAAATTCAGTGGTGAATAACAAACAGAGAAAGATGGCTGCAATATTTCACTGCCTCAAAACACTTCACTCGTTGCCGCCAGGCTCGGCTCAGCGGCCCTAGGAGCAACAACCCGCCAATCAAAGGTGAGATCTAAAAATAGTTGAGGTTGCATTAGCAGTGAACTCTTCACTAAACTTAAACATCCAGGGTTCGGTGCGCAACGAAGTCATCACTCTCACAGCTACCCCTCCTCGATCCTGTGGTGGCTGTACCCTGCCAGCGGCCCTGGCTTGCCCTCACGCTGCACGGACCTGCTCGCTGCTGTGCCCCAACCGAACTGATGTCTGTTTGCATCTGTCTCCAAATCTAGTACGCAGACAGCATAAAATAACTGCACATTGAAAACCACAAAATACACACAGATCTGGGAAAACAATTCCACCAACAACTCAAAAATACTAAAACCAGACACAGTGAAACAACATGGATGAACTACAAGTTGGCACAAACACAGAGAAGCCAGAAGCGATTGGAAGACCAAATGCATGTTGTCCGCTGTGACGACCGATTGAATGACCAACCAACGGTTGTCCCCACTCAAGTCAGGCACGGGAAAGATCCCAGTATAAATCGTCAACTGACATCTTATTGCCATGAGGTACACACACACACACACACACACACACACACACACACACACACACACACAAGTGAAAGTTGCACTACTCGAATATCACGGTCCATTCAACCACAATGCACTGAACCTGATGCGTGACGTGATCGTGCACTCTCGTGACCACATCCTACCATCGGACAGTGCATGTGTGTCACCAGCTGTCAGGCGAGTACTGGCTGTCTGGCCCTCATTGCTGCTCCGTCCAACTCAACTCCCCTTGCTCGACACACGACATCCTGGAAATACGAGAGGCCGCTCCAAAGATGGTTCCACAGTATGTGCTATCGATGAGCGCTGGTGCTGCCACTCATGGACAGAAAAGGTGAGAAAACACGGTGGCGCCAGTAAGCACACTAATAAAACGAGATGCTACCGTCGCTATTACAAGATGCCAAGCTATGAACGGCATCAACGCGAGCTGCACACGGCTCAATTTTTTTCGCTGTTTTCTAAAAGATGTGGCTGTCATTCAGGAACCACTCACTGCTCATTGCAAGGCAAGCAAGCAAAAGGGAATGGAGCCATACCATAGAACCCTATAATGACAGCCAGTTTCGAGCACACCAAATGCAACCTTGCCGAGATGACCCTCGTGGCGCACCCTCACAGTTCCGCCCCCCTCGCTACTGTCACTGATGCGAGTCAGTCCGAGACTGTTGTGGTCCTCTAGCAGCATATTGTGGACACTTGGCTGCTGCTGGCTTTCTTTTCCGCCAAACTGTCAGAACCACAACCAAATGGGTGCAATTGGCAGCTGCTTGCATCGTACGAGGCAGTGAAGCATTTCCGCTCCTCCATTGAGGGGCATCATTTCACTATTTTTATGGATCAGTGGCCACTCGTGAAGGTTTTTTGTCAGAAAGACAGCGATCAAATTTTGCTACAGCCAGCAGGATTACGTAGCACAATTTACCAATGATGTACGCCACATAGCTGGCGTCAACAAGGTCGTTGCTGATTCCGTCAGCTGCTCCTGTACCCTCAGCTCTTCAATAGATTATAAGACTCTTACAAAGGCCCAGACCACTGACCCCACACTAACCCCCTTACATAAAGATCAAAATGTGGACCTTGTCCTCCAACTTCATCCATATGTTGAAATCTGCTCTTACCTACTGCAATGGCAAATGGTACTCTTCTTTGCTGCTGGTCTTGTTATGCTTGCAGGCTGCCCACAAGGCCACTTGGAGGCATCCCCCACTGATTCGGTATACGGACATCCTCCGGTCCTGCCACGTGACTCCCCTTTCGCCAGAGGTTCAAGACCTCCCTCGGGCACGGGTGTGAGTGTTGTTCTCAGCATTAAGTTAGTTTAAGTAGTGTGCGAGTCTAGGGACCAATGACCTCAGCAGTTTGGTCCCTTCACACACATTTGAACATTTGCCAGGTGACTTTATTGAGCCACAGGCTTTACCCGGTACATTATGTATCCCAGTGTACATTCAGCAGCTGCAAGACTACATGGCCAGGCTGTGGCCAATGCCTCCAGAACTCCACGGTGAGCACAAAAGTTCTGTGCACTGCCACCTCACATCTTGCACTCACGTAATGCTAAGCATCGATGCCTGTCAGCCCCCACTCTGCACGCAGCACGGACCGTCTCCCGACACTACCCACCCACTGCAGACATATGCCAGCACCACACCGACCCAGGCATAAACGCGGTGGCTGCCGAGGTCACTGAGTAGCTGTGTCCACCCCAGCTCCCCGGCCACCAAATTCAGTGAATGTGCAGTGTTTTTAATGAGAACTCTAGTGCTGTATGAAGACTTGTGATTGCTGCGACCCGATGGAGTCCCAACGGCAGTGCGTGTATTTATCTCGGTGAGTGAGCCTTGCATCATAATTAGCAAATAGCTTGCAGGCACCTCGTTTACTGAACAGCACCAGTGGTGTACCCACTGGTAGGACTCGAGTATGCAGCTACCTATCTTAATGTAAAAACCTTGTCGTCGTAGGCCCATTTTCAGTTACCGAGACAATAAAGTCTGTTTCAAAAAGGATATGAACAGCTGTAAACGGATGGTCAGACAGTTTATAAGTAGTTTTTGATTGTGTATTGTCTGTGCTTAATTAATTGTGTGGTTTAATTTCTACCGTCATGTATGTTACTAAGACAAGGGCTCCATTCCATTGCATTCCCAACCATTTCTCCTTTAAATTATGTAGTAATGTGTGCCGTTAGTAAGCACTAGGGGGCACAGCATGTGTACCCACAAAATCATTTATCAACAATAGGCAACAATGCGTAGAGATAAAATATAGAAAGGACAACAGATTGGAAAATGTGTTCTCAGCATTCAAAGAGATCAAACATGGTGTACCGCTTGGTTCTGCATGGGGACCCTTTCTATTCTATATGTAACCGACATGCCAGAAGCTGTAAATGAAACAGTGATCGTGTATGCTGATGTCGCATATCTACTAATCACAAGTAAATTTGCAAAGGACCGTGAAACCAGAACATGTTTAGAGATGGATGGAGCGCCCAGATAATTTTTTGGCGGGGAGGAGGGAGGGATGCAACCTTTTCATAAATGTAGGTAAAACAACTTACATGAGAACATAAGCAAATAGGTCAAAGCAGAAGATCTTGACATCAATCTTGGGTACTCCAGCATTTCTAAAGTTTATTGCAGCAAGTTACTGAGATTGATGGACAGTCTCATGACATGGGATACTCATACAGACAAAATATGGTCAAAAATTATCACAAACATTTTTCTCATGAGTAAAATGTAACAAACTGTTGATCATGACGCTCTGCTAAAATATATTGTGGTCCAATTTATCCACATATCTGTTATTGTATACATGTGTCAGGTAATGCAGTTAATATATACATAAATAGAGTACTTAAACCTCAAAAGAAAGTGATTAGGAACATTGGAAACCTGTCACCAAGCCTGTCCTGCAGAAATAAATTCAAAGAATTGCAAATACTGACAGTGCGTGTTCTGTCCATGTACGAAACAATTATGTACCTAAGATAAACTGTACAGCTTAGGTGAACAAAAATATACTTAACTACAGTTCTAGGTGTAAAGATAATTAACACATGTATTCAAACAGACTTAAGTGACAAATAACCTAAAATAGTTAGATGCATATTATATAACAAATTCCAAGCAGTATCAAGACCTTAAAAACACTGTCTGCTTTCAAACAAAAACTAAAAGGTCATCTGGTCCCAGCTTGTTGGTACAAAGTAAAGGAGTTCTTAGATGCAAATGTAACAGTGTAAAGGAGTTTCTTAGATTGCAAGTATAAAAAATTCTTAAATAAGAAATTCTTCTGTGAACTCCATGGAAATAATATAAAGAGATTGTTCAGTCACTGTATGTAAGCACAATTGTAAATTTGGAGTTGATACGAATTCCTGTAAACATGGTTTGGTAATTTAGTTTGGAATACTGAAAAAAGGGATACAACTCGTCAGCTTTCAAAAATGGGGAATACTGAAGCATGGGACTTGAAAAATGATGTCACAAGTTACCACATATGATGGACATATACAATGTATGTCCAAATTTCAAATGTAACATTACATGTATCACTTTTTTTGCAGTAGAAAGTCCTAGTATTCTATTCTTCAGTTGATCTGTACAGGTCAACTAAAGGCTAGTATACTACTACTGGTGAGGGGGGGGGGGGGGGGGGCAGGTGTCGGGATATCATTGGTCGCAGGCTTATGTCTGTGCTGGACCGCTCTCTGCTTCCTGCGGCTGGCCAACCACGCACCCGCGGAATTGCCCGATGCACGTGGATAGGCCAGTGGTGTGGGGAACGCGTGTGCGGGGATCAAGTCCCGGCGTCCGTCTCTGTCTGCTCCATCCACGGCCCTTGGTGGAACAGTACGTTCTTCTCTGATTTTCCTGATTGCAGGCTCCCAGGTCGTGCTGAGATGGTAGCCACTGTCGTGGTTGATTAGGTGGTCATGTAACCGTATTTCTATGGACTCTTTGATTACTGAGTACCAAAATCCGTTTGTACTGCATATTTTCTTTGTGTCCTAGAAATTGAAGGTGTACTTCTCATCAATACTATGTTCTACCACAGCATATTTGTTGGTCTGACCCAAGTGTACATGCCTAATGTGTTCACTGCGACGCTGCGAGATGCAACACTGCGTCTGTCCTATATATTGCATGCCACATTCGCATCCAATCTTGTACACACCTGGTGCCATCAGACCTAGTGGATCCTCGGTTGAACCGAGAAGGTCTTTGATTTTTCCTACTGGGCGGAAAACGATCTTCACTTTATGCTTCTTGAGAATTCTCACGATCTTGGATGTCGGAGGACCCGCATATGGCAAGGATGCACAGCCCATTGCTTTGTCATCAACCAGTCTCTCTTCTCTCTTCTTGAGGTCGGTCTTCAGAGCTCTCCTTATTTTTGTCTCACTGTATCCATTTTTCTTGAAGGTGTCCTTTAGATGTTGCAATTCTCCTGGCAAACTTACCTTATCGCAGATGGACCTGGCCCTGTGCACTAAGGTGTTGAGTACAGCATTGCATTGCGCAGGGTGGTGGCAGCTATTGGCGTTAAGATAGAGGTCCGTGCGTGTTTTCTTTCTATACACTGCATGTCCCAGCATTCATACATGAAGTCTTCACAGGTTGTCAACTGAGTAGCATTGTCGTCTCTTAGCAACGTTTCGATGGAATCCTACAAGATGACGATGCTACTCGGCTGACAACCCGTGAAGACTTCATATATGAAATTCACCGAGGAAGCCTGCACTCGCATATGACATACCTCTACGGGGAGGATATACATCGCAGTTACAAGACGCTGCAGAAGCTATGGAGCAAGAAGGGGAAGCTGCTCAGCAGGTTGGCCTTCTTACTCCGATGTCGGGATAAAGAAGTGATGCCTAAGTTCACCAACTTGCAGCATCCTGTCAATACCAACAGGACGAGACACATCTTACGACGGGCGAGCGCAGCCCTAGTATGAGAACACTTCATGGTCACAAGACTGAAACTCGACAAGAATGCTAGAAGCCTGCTTTCTCTAGACCTCCGATTGGCTTCCTGTCTCCCATAAGACACCTGGGACTGGATAGAAGGCAATACCTTTGCCAAAGGCGAATGGTCCAAGAAGAAACCCACCGAAAGGCAGTGCAAGAAATTCCTTCGACTTCCGGACGTGCGACAACAGAAAGAAAAACCATCTTCCAACAAGGTGGTCATTAATCTAACAAATAAGGAACTGGATGTGCCAACACAAGAGGTGCTGTCCAAGGGCCTAAACTTCGCCCCAGTTCTGAGCACCCTGCCGAAACGGGACATTGTAAGTGGGGTAGAGCAAGCCATAAGGAGACTACCTAAAGAAGCTGAAGAAGAAGTAAGAACAGACGTCTGGAGAGTACTAGACAAAGCAAAGATGCCGAAGAATAACATTTCGGCGGCAGAATGAAAGGTGCTACAGGCACTCAGGGAGGACCAGGACACAGTGGTCTTGGCAGCGGACAAAGGCAACACCATGGTGCTGCTTAAATTGGAAGACTATTGGCAGAAAACCGACACCCTCCTGCAAGATCCTGCCTATAAAAGACTAAGGAAGGACCCCACCACAACAGTGACCCACAATACCGTCAGTATGCTCAACAGCTCGGGACTAGAGAAGGATATCATCAGGAAGCTGTACCCGAGGGCACCGGCACCACCACGTCTCTATGGCCTCCCAAACGTCCACAAAGAAGGCGTCCCATTACGACCTATTTTAAACACTATTAACTCGCCAACATATAGTATTGCTAAGCATTTATCACAGATGCTAAAACCCTTGGTGGGTTACGGTTCACACCATGTGAAAAACTCGACTGAGTTTGAGAAAGTACTACAGGGAATGCGGCTGGGAAATGAAGACCTACTAGTCAGCTTCGATGTGACATCCTTATTCAAATGAGTACCAATAGAAGAATCCCTGGCTTTACTCAAAGAACACTTTGAGGAGGATATCATCAAGCTCTTTCGTCATGTTCTAACCACCACCAATTTCAAGCGTGGTGAGAAGTTCTACGAACAGATAGATGGTGTAGCTATGAGCTCCCCTCTAGCCAACCTATACCTGGAGCACTTCGAAAAGCTAGCACTGGACTCTGCTAAACGCAAACCAAAACCCTTCTCTGAAGGCAGACCACAAGAAAGGAGAAGAGAGACCGGATGAAAACGAAGCAACGGGCTGTGGGTTCTTGCCATACGCGGGTCCTCCGACATCCAAGATCGCGAGAATTCTCAAGAAATATCAAGTGAAGGCCATTTTCTGCGCAGCAGGAAAAATCAAAGACCTTCTCGGTTCAACCAAGGATCCACTAGGTCTGACGGCACCAGGTGTGTACAAGATCGGATGCAAATGTAGGATGCAATATATAGGACAGACATAGCGTTGCATCTCACAGCGCCGCAGTGAACACATTAGGAATGTATGCTTGGGTCAGACCAACAAATCTGCTGTGGTGGAATATAGTATTAATGAGAAGCACACCTTCAATTTTGAGGACACAAAGAAAATATGCAGTACAAATGGATTTTGGGACTTAGTAATCAAAGAGTCCATAGAAATACTGTTACACGACAACCTAATCAATTGCGACAGTGGCTACCATCTCAGCACAGCCTGGGAGCCTGCAATCAGGAAAATCAGAGATGAAAATTCTGTTCCAGACGGATGCCGGGACTCGAACCTCGCACACGCCGCGGCCCCCCCCCCCCCCACCCTCCCCCCCCCCCCCACCCCCCCCGGCCCATTGGCCGGCTGTGGGAAGCGGAGAGTGGTCCAGCAGAAATATAAGCCCGCGACCGATGATATGATATCTTGAGACTTCACCTGAAGATGATGGAGACGCATTCCATCGAAACGTTGCTACGAGACGACGATGCTACTTGGCTGACAACCCGTGAAGACTTCATAAATGATACCGTATGTTTTGCAATGTTCTGAAAGAAAAATAACACAGACAATTTTAAATAAATTTAAATACAAACGCTTACAACAATTAGAAGTCTGCATTACAACTATTATGATAAATCGTTTACCAATGCCAAACAGGAAACTATCACATTTGTTTATGATGATTCACTGTTTTGTGAATGGTGACCTTATACAATTACAGATTCAAATGAAAAAAAGACAAATAATGGTTAATGTAGTGCAGTAAATGGAACATGTGAATACAAATTTTAATTAACTGCCAATTCATCAAAAACTTTAAAGCAAACACTCAAAGTCTGAAAGCAGAGTTTCTCACTATTAATCACAATTTCAAACAAAGTTCACTATCCTAAATAATCACTATGAAAACAACAAAATGAGTCCATCATGAGTGATGCTCAATACTAACTGCAACAACATGGATAAAATTCTGAGCTGCCACAAGTCCCATAAAGAATGTTTGTGCAGGCATGCAATCCCAAAAACCAAAACTTCTGTCAAATAGAATAAGCTTAAGGAAAAGTTAGAATACGAGCTTGCACTCACTGAAAACTGTTCAAAGTCTAACGAAAAGTTAAAATATGATCCTGTTGTCTCCATAATTATTCTAAGTTCAAAAATCGGCACCTGAATGAATTTAAAGTGCTCAACTATCCACCACTGATACAGCATCCGACAGTGAAAGACCGTATGCACGAGGAGGAAAATTCTTCAGGAGTTTGTCCACCCCCTGGTGTTGGAGTAGTAGCACATTGTGCTACACCTTTAGAATCTGCAATGGAAAGTGTAGACCTTCTCATTTGTTTTGTGTCATCACTGGTTCTTTTTCCAGTGGTGACATCAGTAACTAGAGACAGTAGTCAGCTCACTATAGGCCAGCAGCTGGCTGTACATCACTGCTCCCAGTGCAGACTGCATCTGGAGTGAGCTCAGTGAGCCAGCCGAGATGCTTCGACAACTGACGTCGTTGTGCCAGAAACGTGCTGCAGTGTCTCAGTGGGGTAGGCAGTGAGATGATGAGTGCAGCCAGGTCACCACTGTTAGTGTGGCTGCTGGAGCGAGGCGAGGTGCTGCATTTGTGCGGATGACAGTTGTAGTGCTTACACTACTGCCAGCTGCTGTGGTGTCGCTGTCCCCATCTGGGAAGTGTATGTTCCCCGTGCAGGGAGGGAGGGGTGAGGGGGGGATAATCATCACAGTGTTCACCTAGCGTGCTTGCCACGGGGCATGCTTATTGGCACGTGAGTGCCATCTTCTGTTGCCTCCGTGATAGAGACGATTGTGGCCAATTCGCCAGCCGGCATCAGTGTGTCGTCAGTGGTGCCGACTGGCCTCGCCGCCATCCGGGTGCCCGTGTGCGGGCATCTCGCAGAACGGCCAGCCTTCTTCTCGAGTTGCACACTTTGAAGGCGAGCTGTTGCACGCTTAAACTTCTCGCAATCTCAGTAGCTCGTGATGTGTGTGCTACGGTGGTCTCTGTACTTCAGAGAGTGTGTCTCGGGAAGTGGGCATCTCGCACTCGCACGGTCTCCTGTGTATTTCACACGTGTTTTTAAGAAGCGACAGTGTATTGCCGATGCCTCACTTTTTGCCACCAGAAGTACTGAGGCGAGTCCTTCCCGTGCCTTGGTGGAAACCACTGTGTTGGCCACCTTTCTCAGTTGAAGGGCCTCTCATTCTCCAGATTGTCATAAATACCTTCCGTGACATCACGTGCTAATGAATCTGTGTTGAATATTGGAACACTGACCACCACTCAAAACGAAAATTATTTGCAAATGTATATATAATGTTAGAATAATTCTACAGTTATTATGATTGTTTTGTGATGTATCATTATAAAAACAATACAGTATTACACAAGTCACTAGCAAAATTTAGAAAATGCATATATCTAGTTGTATAATACGAAACAGTTATGTTAAAATATGTATGACCAGGTCGAAGAAAGAGTGTCTCTCTGTTTGCTACATACTTTCCCTTTAACGGATGTGTTTTACTTTATTTTCATTTTTGACTTTGGCATACTGTGGATGCTTAATGTTTTCTTGTCCTCCCTGAATGTCTTCATTCCTTCGTCGATGAGCACTTCTCTCTGAACAGGTGATATTGGTCCTTGTACGTTTTACTTTTCTTGAATCCCTTGAAGTTGAGGTGGCTTACAAAACACTCGTTCGACCTATACTTGAGTATTGCTCATCAGTGTGGGATCCGTACGAGATCGGTCTGACGGAGGAGATAGAGAAGATCCAAAGAAGAGCGGCGCGTTTCATCACAGGGTTATTTGGTAACCGTGATAGCGTTACGGAGATGTTTAATAAACTCAAGTGGCAGACTCTGCAAGAGAGGCGCTCTGCATCGCGGTGTAGCTTGCTCGCCAGGTTTCGAGAGGGTGCGTTTCTGGATGAGGTATCGAATATATTGTTTCCCCCTACTTATACCTCCCGAGGAGATCACGAATGTAAAATTAGAGAGATTAGAGCGCGCACGGAGGCTTTCAGACAGTCGTTCTTCCCGCGAACCATACGCGACTGGAACAGGAAAGGGAGGTAATGACAGTGGCACGTAAAGTGCCCTCCGCCACACACCGTTGGGTGGCTTGCGGAGTATCAATGTAGATGTAGATGTAGATGTAGAAGTTTTCACGCTCCATTTGCAATACTTCTTTATCACAGAGCTCTTTCTGATTGATCCCAACTTTTTCTGTGTTCTTTCTCACTTCTTCACATCATTTTGTGGCTACCTTTAGTATAGTGATGTAGTTGCAGATTTTCTTTGTCAATACGCATTTGCTTATGCTGAAGAGGTATCCATAATACTTCAGCTTTGTCTTGCTTGTAGTGTGTACCATTACTTGAACAGATCCTCATGTTTACTCTTCTTCTGTGTGAGCCTTCTTCCGTGTGAGCCTTTTCTCTAGTTCTTCCATTTCTCCTTTCTTATTCAATATCTGGCATTTTGAACTGTAAAATTCTTTCAGCTTGACAACCGTAGTGTAGTCCTTAATCTTTGCATTGTAGGACATTGTTCTTTTGTTACACCTATTCTTTACTAACCTGCATGCCATGCTAGTTTTATCTTTCTGGATTGTTCTTTGTTTGCTTCTGTATCAATCTCGTGGAGGTGGAGTAACGCTTCAAGATACATGAGTTTATCTGTTCTCTTGATTTTTCAAACTCTTGTATTCGGATGAACACTATGCACTCCACTTTCAAACTGTACTTATTTGAAACTAAGCAGATTCCTTCTATTCAGTCTTCCGTCGTGGCTTCCTTCCGTATTCTCATTATCTCTTATGGGACGGTGTTAAACAAAATGGATGACACTCCATCTCCCTGCCTAACTCTGTCCTAATCTCAATGTGCTCTGAAATTTCACTTTTAAGGTGGTTTTGATGAGCTTTAGATTTATAATTGCCCTAGTTTTTTCATATGTTCTGAATTCTTCCAAAGAACTAAAGAGCATCTGCAGCTCAGTCAAGTCATATGCACTTTAAGGTCAACAAATACTATTCACAGTCTTTCTATCTTTTCTAAAGCCTCCTTGGTCTTTGCCTATTTGATGATGCACTTGTTCTCCTAATGTGCTTAATAAATGTTCAGTAAAATAGATGTTGTTGTTGTTGTGGTCTTCAGTCCTGAGACTGGTTTGATGCAGCTCTCCATGCTACTCTATCCTGTGCAAGCTTCTTCACCTCCCAGTACTTACTGCAACCTACATCCTTCTGAATCTGCTTAGTGTATTCATCTCTTGGTCTCCCTCTACAATTTTTACCCTCCACGCTGCCCTCCAATGCTAAATTTGTGATCCCTTGATGCCTCAAAACATGTCCTACCAACCAATCCCTTCTTCTGGTCAAGTTGTGCCACAAACTCCTCTTCTCCCCAATTCTATTCAATACCTCCTCATTAGTTATGTGATCTACCCATCTAATCTTCAGCATTCTTCTGTAGCACCACATTTCGAAAGCTTCTATTCTCTTCTTGTCCAAACTATTATCGTCCATGTTTCACTTCCATACATGGCTACACTCCATACAAATACTTTCAGAAACGACTTCCTGACACTTAAATCTATACTCGATGTTAACAAATTTCTCTTCTTCAGAAACGCTTTCCTTCCCATTGCCAGTCTACATTTTATATCCTCTCTACTTCAACCATCATCAGTTATTTTACTCCCTAAATAGCAAAACTCCTTTACTACTTTAAGTGTCTCATTTCCTAATCTAATTCCCTCAGCATCACCCGATTTAATTTGACTACATACCATTATCCTCGTTTTGCTTTTTTTGATGTTCATCTTATATAATCCTTTCAAGACACTGTCCATTCTGTTCAACTGCTCTTCCAAGTCATTTTCTGTCTCTGACAGAATTACAATGTCATCGGCGAACCTCAAAGTTTTTATTTCTTCTCCATGGATTTTAATACCTACTCCAAATTTTTCTTTTGTTTCCTTCACTGCTTGCTCAATATACTGATTGAATAACATTGGGGAGAGGCTACAACCCTGTC
Source organism: Schistocerca americana (assembly GCF_021461395.2). Lineage (NCBI taxonomy): Eukaryota > Metazoa > Arthropoda > Insecta > Orthoptera > Acrididae > Schistocerca > Schistocerca americana. Next base: position 20,398,557 of record NC_060119.1, on the reverse strand, counting down.
CCACTCCCTTCCGAACCACTGCTTCCCTTTCATGCCCCTCGACTCTTATAATTGCCATCTGGTTTCTGTACAAATTGTAAATAGCCTTTCTCTCCCTGTATATTACCCCTGCCCCCTTCAGAATTTGAAAGAGAGTATTCCAGTTACCATTGTCAAAAGCTTTCTCTAAGTCTACAAATGCTAGAAAAGTAGGTTTGCCTTTCCTTAATCTAGCTTCCAAGATAAGTTGTAGGGTCAGTATTGCCTCACGTGTTCCAACATTTCTGCAGAATCCAAACTGATCTTCCCCGAGGTCCGCTTCTACCAGTTTTTCCATTCGTCTGTAAAGAATTCGCGTTAGTGTTTTGCAGCTGTGACTTATTAAACTGATAGTTTGGTAATTTTCACATCTATCAACACCTGCTTTCTTTGGGATTGGAATTATTATATCCTTCTTGAAGTCTGAGGGTATTTCACGTGTCTCATACATCTTGGTAGAGTTTTGTCATGACTGGCTCTCCCAAGGCCGTCAGTAGTTCTAATGGAATGTTGTCTACTCCCGGGGCCTTGTTTCGACTCAGGTCTTTCAGTGCTCTGTCAAACTCTTCACGCAGTACCTTATCTCCCATTTTGTCTTCATCTATATCCTCTTCCATTTCCATAATATTGTCCTCAAGTACTTCGCCCTTGTATAAACCCTCTATATAATCCTTCCACCTTTCTGCCTTCCCTTCTTTGCTTAGAACTGGGTTTCCATCTAAGCTCTTGATATTCATACAAGTGGTTTTCTTCTCTCCAAAGGTCTCTTTAATTTACCTGTAGGCAGTATCTATCTTACCCCTAGTGAGCTAAGCCTCTACATCCTTACATTTGTTGTCTAGCCATCCCTGCTTTGCCATTTTGCACTTCCTGTTGATCTCATTTTTGAGACGTTTGTATTCTTTTTTGCCCGCTTGATTTACTGCATTTTTATATTTTCTCCTTTCATCAATTAAATTCAATATTTCTTCTGTTACCCAAGGATTTCTGTTAGCCCTCGTCTTTTTACCTACTTGATCGTCTGCTGCCTTCACTACTTCATCCCTCAGAGCTACCCATTCTTCTTCTACTGTATTTATTTCCCCCATTCCTGTCAACTGTTCCATTATGCTCTCCCTGAAACTCTCTACAACCTCTGGTTCTTTCAGTTTATCCAGGTCCCATCTCCTTAAATTAGCACCTTTTTGCAGTTTCTTCAGTTTTAATCTACAGGTCATAACCAATAGATTGTGGTCAGAGTCCACATCTGCCCCTGGAAATGTATTACAATTTAAAACCTGGTTCCTAAATCTCTGTCTTACCATTATATAATCTATCTGATACCTTTTAGTATCTCCAGGATTCTTCCATGTATACAACCTTCTTTTATGATTCTTGAACCAAATGTTAGCTATGATTAAGTTATGCTCTGTGCAAAATTCTACCAGACGGCATCCTCTTTCATTTCTTCCCCCCAATACATATTCACCTACTATGTTTCTTTCTCTCCCTTTTCCTACTCTCGAATTCCAGTCACCCGTGACTATTAAATTTTTGTCTCTCTTCACTACCTGAATAATTTCTTTTCTCTCATCATACATTTCATCAATTTCTTCATCATCTGCAGAGATAGTTGGCATATAAACTTGTACTACTGTAGTAGGCATGGGCTTTGTGTCTATCTTGGCCACAATAATGCATTCACTATGCTGTTTGTAGTAGCTTACCCACACTCCAATTTTTTTATTCACTATTAAACCTACTCCTGCATTACCCCTATTTGATTTTGTATTTATAACCCTGTATTCGCCTGACCAAAAGCCTTGTTCCTCCTGCCACCGAACTTCACTAATTCCCACTATATCTAACTTTAACCTATCCATTTCCCTTTTTAAATGTTCTAACCTACCTGCCCGATTAAGGGATCTGGCATTCTACGCTCCGATCCGTAGAACGCCAGTTTTCTTTCTCCTGATAACGATGTCCTCTTGAGTAGTCCCCACCTGGAGATCCGAATGGGGGACTACTTTACCTCCAGAATATTTTACCCAAGAGGATGCCATCATCATTTAATCATACAGTAAAGCTGCATGACCTCGGGAAAAATTACGGCTGTAGTTTCCCCTTGCTTTCAGCTGTTCGCAGTACCAGCACAGCAAGGGCGTTTTGGTTAATGTTACAAGGCCAGATCAGTCAATCATCCAGACTGTTGCCCCTGCAGCTACTGAAAAGGCTGCTTCCCCTCTTCAGGAATCACACGTTTGTCTGGCCTCTCAACAGATACCCCTCCGTTGTGGTTGCACCTTCAGTACGGCCATCTGTATCACTGAGGCACGCAAGCCTCCCCACCAACGGCAAGGTCCATGGTTCATGGTGGGGGGGAAATAGATAAACAAGCAGTATTGTCCTATGTTTGTGAGGAACTTGAAACTTTCAGCATAGGACAGGAGCATGTAGAGGAACAAGCTTCAAGTTTAAAAGATTAGTTGACTATGCACTGCATAGGTTTGTAACCAGTAGACAGTTGTTAATGAGAGGGACCCTCCATGATAGACAGTCACTGTAAAGAAACTTCTAAGGAAACAGAGGGTATTGCATAATATGTGAAAAATAAGGCATAAGGCTATAGATAGAGGAATTCCGAATGAAACACATTTGGCTGACATGAGAACAATGCATACAGCTTTCAGTGAGTACCGTAGCAGAATATTATCTAATGAGCTTTTCACAAAAACCAAAAAAGTTTTGGTCAATATAAAAGCTGTTAGTGTCTCCAAAACTAGTTTCGAGGCACTCCATGATTTTAATACTGTATTTGATTTTATTGTGTCGTGTTTACAAAGTCCATATCATAGTTTCCACAAAACTCGTGTTTTGTTCACTGTAGTAGGTGCTGTGACCAGGTAAAACTACTTTCATCTGGCCACAACTGTGGGGTCTCTGATTTCTCTGAGGGATCCTCTTCATACTAGGACATATGAAATATTAGTTCACTTCATTACATAAATGGATAAAAGATCTATCTAACTTTAACAAGCTTCCTTGCCACAGAATTGCTTGATAAGTTACAGATGTAACTGACAATTAAAGCATCACTTGATGCACTTACAAACTATTCTCTTGCAGTACAATGTTTCACATTTCAATGAAAAAGTCCATCAGAAATGAACAAGTCCATCAGAAACTTTACAGCTCTAGCAGATCTCTCGACGGCTCAACAGTATATTGACCTTAGTGTGAGTGTGCTGCTATGCTGAGAGGGAAGACACAGTTTTCAGGAATGCTTCCCATACATTACCGTGGATTGTAGCGAACCCTCGCTAATGTCTGTGGTACGGTTTTATGTTGCCAACTTTTGTCTGGCAGTGCAATCTTTGTATGCTATCACATTTCTCCCCCAAAATCTCCACACTGGTGTCGTGCAGGGTGGATATGTGTGACAGTGGCAGAGGGAAGGACTGGATGGAGACACAGGGAAGGAGGCAGGGAGGGAAACTACGGCTGACGGTGCCTCCATAGCTGCACACCAGTATCCACCACAAGGGCATCTGGGAACATTAGCCAAAAAACCAGATGCAGAATGCACAGCCACATCCAGAGACCCGTACAGGTTGGCTGGATGGCAAGGGGATCTTCTGAAGAACTTCTGTGGACGTCGGTTTGGGGAGCTGGGCTGGAGCCAGCAGAGGTGTGTTTATCTCCACGGGCATCGCAGAGGAAGCTGCCAGCTGTGACAGGCAGAGAGATGGTTGCGACAGCAGATGAGGACACTGACGACATGTTGGACACGTGGACAAAAATTTTGAAATAGATTCACTGACATACTCATACACACAGTGCAGCTGGTGTTTCTGGCACTGCAGTAGCCAAACAGAACCATGGACAACATAAGACAATTGTCAGATTACTGCGGTAATGTTTCAGTGTTCCTAGTGTTGTCTAGTTTTTTTTTTCCAAAGGCTTTTTGAAAGACTTCATCCTGTGGCTGAAACTTTGTCTGACCTGGCAGAAAAAATTCTTTCTGTGGTGGCCACATAAGATGTAACAGGGTATTGTGTCTTCAACTGTGTAACAATTCTGCCAGCGACTTCCTGTCATGTAGCAAGGAGCAACAGGACAGAAAAATTTTCAATGGCTGGTCCCACATGTTGGAGGAACAGAGTTTCCCCGTGTGACTTTTGAACATTTGAATGAACTGTTCAGCTTCACCGTTTGACAGTGGGTGAAAAGGTGCAGTGGTAACATGGGTGTATGCCAGTGGCATACACTGGTGGCACAAAACTGATGGAAATAAACTGACATGAATTGTGGAGCATTGACTGAGACAAGTATCTCAGGGAGATCTTCAAGATAAATAATAGAAGACAAAGCCGATATCGTACATGCAGCAGTGGTGGATGTTGTGGGGACAACAAAAGGAAACTTACTGTGAGTATCGACCACTATCAACCATTGCACGTTCCAGAACAGACCCATGAAACCAATATGAAGGCACTGCCACGGTCAGGATGGATGTGGGCACGCAAAAAAGTGTTGTGGCTAAGCTGACTCATTTTCTGCATAAACTTTGCAACATGTGGTCATTTGCAACTTGTCAGATCAAGCCAAATGTGAAAGCCATGCTGATAGTTTTCTTTGACTTCGAGGGATTAGTTCACCATCATGAATTCATGCCACAGGGACAAACTGTTAATTAATGGTACTATCGGGATGTGTTGTGATGCCTGTGTGAAAATGTGAGAAGAAAATGGCATCAAATGTGGCAGGACAATTCATGGCTCCTGCATCACAATAATGCATCTGCACATTCATCCCTGTTGGTGTGAGACTATTGCTCAAAAAACGAAATCACTGTACTGCCTCGTCCTCCATGTGTTCCTGACTGCCCCTGCAACGATTTGTAAGAAAATCCGCAGACGGCACTTCATGCGATCCAGTGAGAGGCGTACCATGACTGCTTTTGGAAGTCAAAATGGCTTTGGGAGTGGTGTTTCAATTGTGGAGGAGAGTATTTTGAAGGAGATCATGCACAATAAGTAAAAGGTAAGCGCAGAAAAATTTTGTGGACAAAGTTCGGAAATTTTTGAACAGATCTTGTATACCTTGTGCATTTATTGCATGTCCTAAATAGTTCAGTTCTTTGTGGAAGAAGGAGAACTTTTCTTTATTGCACTTTAAGCTGGCAACAGAAAGAATTTGTAACAAACGGTCCAAATTTGCTAAATGTCCAGCAGGTGTATGATCTGTGACCACAACATTGTGTAAATAGTTTGTACAAGAAGGGTTATTTGCTGTTCCAGGAACCATTGCAAAATGCAGGACCTGAAGCACTTCCAAACTGTAGTCCTTGAAACTGGAATAAACCTAAGTGATTGTTTATCACAAAGTATTGCTTTGACTGTTTGTCCAGTGGTAACTGTACACGTGTCTCACAAATCCATCTTTGAAAAGCGTCCGCACTGTCCCAGCCTGTCCATTAATGCCTCCAGATGTGGTAGAGGAAAAGAATTCACTATTGCTTGTAGGTTTACTGTTGTCATAAAGTCAGCAGCACACATAAACAACCTGCAGGCTTCTCGGAAATGACCAAGTGAAATGCCCATTAGCTTGCAGAAATGTGTTGGATAGTACTATTGTCTTTGGGGAACAGGTCAAGCAAGAAAAAATCATGGTTTTGCATTGTCTTACACAGTGATGTGAGCTTCAAAGTCTTTTGCCCTTCCTACACTTGGTTCAAATAGTTCTTGTACTTACTACACAAGTCAGAAACATTGGCACGAGGCACAGATACCCTACTTTGTAACACATTGTTCTGAATGGACAAATTGAATAAATCAGATAAATCTATCGTAATTATGTCTGCACTTGTTTCAGAATTGAGTAAATGATATGAAACACACTTTGTAACTCCCTGAAAAGTTGCTAGTGAACTTGCGGCGGTTGTGCCCTCCCCAGGATTCTTCCATCAGACTTGGTTTGGCGGGACTGCACACCTGCCTGACAGATTGCCCTCCACAACCCACTTTGTGGCGCCCGTAGTTGACAATCCACACACTCTGTTTATATCATACAAGAATTTTATAATGGGGAATAATCAGTGGCACTTCACGCAGTAACTCTTGGGTTGATTCCCTTTGAGGTATTCTGTTTTATTTAATCTTCCCTTATCCAGACACACATGTCCTTCAGTAAGGACCCTCTCTTTTTCTATCCCGTAACACACCTTTCCCCTACACAATACAAGGATTATTACTAGAATATTACATCTACTAATATCTTTACAATAACTACTGATAAGTAAAAGCTGTGGTGATCTTTCTGGATTTAATCACGGCAATTATCCTTAATTCTTCAATTTGGATTACTTGAAACTCTGCTCCCTCATTTTCACCCACAGCATAGCATCCAGAACTTGAGAGTACAATACCTTGTAGTGTCTTCTGATCCCTCCAGCTTGTTGACATCCACAGTTGCAATTCTGAGTAACTATCACCATCGAAATTCTCTGGCTCACTGCGACTGCCGATGCTCCTGTCGACCTCTCATGTACTCCGTGACTTGTACCCAAGCCATGTACCAGGTCATGAAGGACTCAGGTTAACACTCAAATAACATTCACTGGGACCACTATATGGGGTAAACACTGATTTAATACTCGTTCGCTTGTAGCACAAGAGATATATATAAATATACTTCTTTCCCGTTGGAAAAACAAATAGTTTTTTTTTGTCTTTGTTCTACAGCGCGGTTTTGCACTTACAATCACTCACGGTGCTGGGAGCATCTTATATTAATGAGCTTGGCCCAACACAGCGCACTTAACAACTTTTTTCTTTACTGTTGCCTCTGTGTATCCCATAGCGAAGTCCAAAGCTGTGGGTATAACTGGTTGGCATCGTCATTGCCTGCACAATAATGCCTTTATCAATGAAATATACTTCTCTTCATACTGTAACCCTTTTTTAACATGTATACGCCACTGCTCCACTCCACATGACGTCGTCTCAGCACTGTCTTTTATAATAATTAACAAAAATTAGTGCACTGCGTACTTGGGCCTCGCCAGCTCTCGTGCGAGCCGTCCGCTGCCGTGACCCACCTCGACTTGACTCTGATCATTGTTCTTTTTCTTGCCTGCCGCCTATGCTGTTCCATCCGTGTAACCTTGGAGTGGGGCGAGAAAATCCCCTCGTCGTTATTGTAAAATTACTGGTTAATTTACTTATAGTATATTTACTTTTATTTATTATTTTTCCATCGGTACAGCTTAATTATTATTTTTATTCATTTACTTATTATATATTTTCCTTACACACTATTTATATTTTCAAAGGGGGAGTACTGTCCCCAGGTAAGGCTAGCAGTACTGTTTCTCTTTTAAGGCACTATTTGCCTCTCACTGGCTGTCTCCATTCCCTGCTGCCCTCTCTCGACTTTATTTTATGTTAATACTACCGCTTAGCGTCACCTTTTTGCTGCTAGATGGCTCGCGCTGGCTGCCTCCAGCTATCGTATTGTAATGTCACAAACTCCACGTCCAAGGACTGGAATTTCTTGCCCATTGTAGGCAGAGAAATCAGAAGTAGGCTGCTTTAGCGGTGGGCTACCAATTCTGGCATAAGTGACATTTTTTTATCAGGGAACCAGAAGCGCCAATGTCCAGTTGCAACTTAGTTGTCATTTGTTCCACTTTTAAACGAACAAAAAAACTGTTTACCTAACAGCTTATTGCAGTGGAAGCTCCCTGAAATGTGGAAGTTCTTGGTTTGGCTCGTGGCTGAGTGAGTGGTACGGCCTGTGCTGCCTACCCTCGTTGACAGCACGGTTGCGGTTGCTATGCGCTCGCAGGATGGTTGCTGTTGCTGTTGCCTTTGCCTAGCTTGCCATGTAAACACATTGTTTGAATGTGACTTTTAAATCAGTGATCAAAGCAACTAGCATTACAGCATGGACAGTTATTTTGATCATGCCTCAAAAACCACTGAGTAATCATTTTGTCCCAGAGTTTTGTAAGATACCCTGTGTGCTATGAGACTGAAAGTTTTTACTTCTAGTGTTCTTACTGTTTGTCTGAGCTCTATTCTGAATATGAGACTGAGTGTCTGGTGGATTAAAAACAAAAGAAATATATGGAACCTCAAAATCAACCTCTATTGAGTCCACAATTGTTTGTGTTTCCGCCACAAACAGTACTGTTCTTAAATCCATGTCAGGCAGTTTCAGAATTGCAACACAAATGCACACATCATATACATTCTGCATAATGGCGTCATACAACATTATGTCACTATAGTTAATTCCACAGGAACATTTGAATTTGTAATGTCCGGTGAGACCTCCGAGTTCCGCTATCCACTGTTTGACGGTCTGAGCAGGCTGCCGCTTCAGACAAAAAAAATTTAAAACGTGCAGCTGCTACATGGATTGGGCTGTCAAAATATTTGTCTAGCAATTCAACAAGGTCGACTTACTGACTTTCTTGGGAACACTTTCTCCACAAAGTTTAAAACAGAGGTGATACATTGGGTGGCCAAACGGCAGACAAAAAATAAGCATTGTGTTCCATACCTGTTATTTTGTAGGTGGTAAAGTGTACCTCTAATTGCACCCTTCAGTCTGACCATTCTTTCTCTTGGCTGTGTTACGGGAGAAATTTTGGAGCCGCTATTGGTGGCAGTGCCACTTGTTTGTCGAGTAAGGATGTCAGGTGTCCAGACATTCTATCTGCTGCACTTGAAATTGTGCATTTTCAGTTATAGACATTTACTGTGGCAGCTAAGACACGGTGATATGAAATAGTATATACACTAATAGAACTAACTAGAAGCAGGGCAACAAAATTTAGAAAAAGACACCTGCGACTGGCAGGTAGCATGCACGGAATATGAACTAGTTAACCACCGATCATCATCGACATTTGTTGTGACGAGGCAAAACTACTTTCATCCAGCCACAACTGTGGGTTCTTTGATTGCTCTGGGTCAAGGCTCATCATATATTAGAATACATGAAATATTAGTTCACTGTGTCACGTAAATGAATAAAAGACTTTCTTAATTTTGACACATGTCTTTGCCATACATTTGGTTGATAAGCTACAACTGTTATTGACGATTGAAGCATTACTTGATGCACAGATTAACAAACTGTTCTTGTGCAGTACAATGTTCCACATTTAAATGAACAAGTTCATCAGATACTTTAACTGTCATGTCGGTCCTATACTGTGATACTGATTGCTGTAGCTGAGGTCTTGAATTGGGCAGATCTCTTGCTAGCTCAACAATGTATTGACCCCACTGTGAGTATGCTGCTATGCTGTGAGGGGAGGTGTGGTCTTCTGGAGCTGCTCACATAGGCCATGATGGACTGCAGCCAGCAAGCCATCACTGATGCCTGTAGTATCGATTTACATTGCCAACGTTTGGTGTGGGACAGCCCTGCCCTGCTGCTGAACTGACTGTTAGCGCCCAATCCGCAGCTTCTGCTCCATTAGATGATTACTCATATTGTAACAACGTCACTACTGGTCACTTGACCTATTCACTGAATCTTCATAATTTTTCTTAGCAGGTCATTTCAAACGCTTCTGTTCTCTCCATCTCTGAACTGTGTATTGTTCACATTTCATTTCCTAACAAGGCTACACTCCATATAAATACCTTCAGAAAAGGCTTTCTATCACTTAAATTTATCTTAAATTTTAACAAATTATCTTTTTCATAAATGCTTTTTATGCTATCGTAAGTGTGTATTTTGAATCCGCTAAACTTCAGCCGCCAAAGTCATTTTACTGCCCAAAGAGCAAAATTAATCTATTACTTTTAGTGACTCATTTCATAATCCAATTCTTTCAGCATCACCTGATTTAATTTGCTTCCACTCAGTTTCCCTAGATTTACTTTTGTTGCTGTTTATCTTTGGACCTCTTTTAAAGACACTGTCCATTCCATTCAATTGCTCTTCCAAGTTCTTTGCTTTTTCTGACAGAAGTCAATGTCATTGGCAGACCTCAAAGCTTTTTCTTCTCCTGGAACTTTCCAACATTGTCCCTGATTTCCTTTCGTGCTTGCCTAATGTACAGAATGGACAAAAATAGGGGTAGGCTACAACTTTGTCTCACTACCTTCTCATACACTGCCTCCCTTTCACGTTTTTCAGCCCTTATAACTAAAGCCTTGTTTCTGTACAAGTTGTAAATAAACTCCTGCTCCCTGTATTTTATTCCTGCTAGTTTCAGAAATCCAAAAAGTGTGTTCCTCTTAACAGTGTCAAATGCTTTCTCTAACTCTACAAATAATATAAACATAGGTTTGCATATCTTCCAATGTAAACTGTAGGTGTAGGATTGTCTCATATTCCTACATCTACATACATACTCTGCAGGCCACCATATGGGGTGTGGTGGAGGGTACCCTTTACCACAACTAGCCATTTCCTTTCATATTCTACTTGCAGATAGAGTGAGGGAATAATGAATGTCTATGTAATTCCATATGAGCCCTAGTTTCTCGTATCTTATCTTTGTGGTCTCTATGTGAAATGTATGTTGGGAGCAGTATGATCGTTCTGTAGTCAGCTTCAAATGCCAGTTCTCTAAAATTTCTGAGAAGTGTTACTCAAAATGAATCTCTTTTTCCTTCCAGGGATTCCCACTTGAGCTCCTGAAGCATATCTGTAACATTTGCATGCTTATTGAACCTACCGGTACCAAATGCTTCGATGTCTTCTTTTAACTTGACCTGTTGCAGATACCAAACTCTCGAGCAGTACTCGAGAATAGGTCACACTAGTGTTCTATGTAGTCTCCTTTATAGGTGAACCATACTTTCCTAAAATTCTCCCATAAAACTGAAGTCAACCATTCGCCTTCCCTACTGCAATCCCAAATGCTGTTCCATTTCATATCACTTCGAAATGTTACACCCAGATTTAAACAGTGTGACTGTGTCAGGCAGGACACTAGTAATGTTGTATCTGAACATTACAGTTTTGTTTTTCTTACTCATTCGTATTAACTTACATTTCTCTACATTAAGATCCAGCTGCCATTCATCTCACCAGCCGCAAATTTTGACAAGGTCACCTTGTATCAACCTACCATATCTTCAACACCTTCTGGTTTCAGTTCTCTGAGACTGAAGACCTGTGTGAAAGATGTGTGTGTGTGTGTGTGTGTGTGTGTGTGTGTGTGTGTGTGTGTGTGTGTGTGTGTGTGTCTACTGCTGACAAAGGCCTTAATGGCTGAAAGCTATAATTGTGTGAATCTTTTTGTTGCGCCTATCACCACTCAGCATCTCCGCTATATGGTAGTAGAAACATTCCTTCTCTGGTTTGCTTGTTTTTCAGTGCCCTTCTTGCACTATAATATCTACCTTCCTTTTCCTTTTTTATTATATTGACATCCAATTCATTTTTGTTCTATAGTCCTACTATACACGCATCAAAAACGTTTTGCATCACCTTCGTCCCAAGAGTTCTGGAACCTGTACAGAAAATTGGAATAGAGATCAACATCAACATCATTTCTGCCCTTTTTATTGCTCATGAAAACCACACATTGCATGTGGTACCACCATAGAGTGAGACCTTCAGAGGTGGTGGTCCAGATTTCTCTAATACCCAATAGCACATCCTCTTGCATTGATGCATTCATGTATTTGTTGTGGCATACTATACACAAGTTCATCAAGGCACTGCTGGTCCAGATTGTCCAACTCCTCAACGGCGATTTGGCGTAGATCCCTCACAGTGGTTGGTGGGTCATGTCATACTTAGACAGCCCTTTTCAGTCTCTCCCAGGCATGTTTGATAGGGTTCATGTCTGGAGAACATGCTGGCCACTCTAGTCGAGCAATGTTGTTATCCTGAAGTAAGTCATTCACAAGGTGTGCACAATGGGGGCACAAATTGTTGTCCATGAAGACGATTGCCTTGCCAATATGCTGCCGATATGGTTGCATTATCAGTTGGAGGACGGCATTCATGTATCGTACAGCCATTACGGCGCCTTTCATGACTACCAGCGATGTATGTTGGTCCCACATAATGCCACCCCAAAACAGCAGGGAACCTCCAGCTTTCTGCACTCACTGGACGGTGTGTCTAAGGCATTCATCAGCCTGACCAAATTGCCTCCAAACATGCCTCCAATGATTGTCTGGTTGAAGGCATATGCGACACTCATTGGTGAAGAGAGTTGAAGCCAATCCTGAGCAGTCCATTCGACATGTTGTTGGCCCCATCTGTACCACACTGCATGGTGTCGTGGTTGCTAAGATGGATCTTGCCATGGACGCCGGGAGTGAAGTTGAGCATCATGCAACCTATTGCACACAGTTTGAGTCATAACACGACATCCTGTGGCTGCACAAAAGGCATTATTCAACATGGTGGTGTTGCTGTCAGGGTTCCTCAGCCATAATCTGTAGGTAGGGGTCATCCACTGCAGTAGTAGCCCTTGGGCGGCCTGAGCGAGGCATGCCATCAACAGTTCCTCTCTCTCTGTATCTCCTCAATGTCTGAACATCACTTTGGTTCGCTCCGAGATGTCTGGACATTTCCCTTGTTGAGAGCCCTTCCTGGCACAAAGTAACAATGCGGAGGCAATCAAACCGCGGTATTGACTATCTAGGCATAGTTGGACTACAGACAACATGAGCTGTGTACCTCCTTCCTGGTGGAATGACTGGAACTGATTGGCTGTTGGACCCACTCCGTCTAACAGGCGTTCTCATGCATGGTTGTTTACATCTTTGGGCCAGTTTAGTGACATCTCTGAACAGTCAAAGGAACTGTGTCTGTGATGCAATATCCACAGTCAATGTCTATCTTCAGGAGTTCTGTGAACCGGGTTGATGTAAAACTTTTTTTCCACATTTCAGCTTTCCCTTTTTGCTTAGTTCTGACTTGCTATCTCATCTCTTGATGTTCATGCAAGTGCTTCACTTTTCTCCAAAGTTCTCTCCAATTTTCCTGTGGGCAGTATCTGTCTTCCCCTAATTATGCATGCTTCTTTGTCCTTGCATTTTTCATCCAGCCATTCCTGCAATGCTGTTTTCCACTTCCTGTCAATCTCATTTTAGATGTGTGTTTTGCATTTTACCTGCTGCACTTCTTGCATTTTTATGTTGTGCTCCTTTCATAATTTACATTCAGACAGGTGTGCGTTAGCCCAGGATACCTCTGCTGTCTCCATTACTTCATCTCTCAAAGCTACCCTTCATCTTCTGTGGTGTTCCTTATCACTACTTCAGTCAGCTGTTGCCAAGTGCTCCATATGAAACACTCAACAAAATCTGCTTCTGTCTACTTGTCCAGTTTTCATGTACTTAATTTTCTACCATTCTGCAATTTACTCACTTTAATTTGCAGTTTGTAATCAGTAAATTATGGTCAGAATTCAACCCTGCCCACGGAAAATGTTTTGCAGTTTACAGTCTTAGTTATGAAACTTCTCTCTTATCATTAAGAATCAGTCTGAAACCTTCCTGTGTCTCCAGATCTCTTCTCCATATAAAATTTCCTTTTACAAAGTAGGAATAGATCGATTGCTACTTCTGATAAAGAAGACACATTAAGTTGCAGAAAGGCACAATTAAAAGACACTTACACAGAGCTTACGTCCACTGCCTCCATTAGCAAAATAGAAACACACACTATTCGTACAAACGAGCAAGCACACCTCTTACACACATGACCACCAGCTCCACTATCGCGGGCCAGAATGCAGCTATCATGTGAGATGGAAATAGCAATCTGGGGGAGGGGGGGGAGGGGAGAGGAATAGAAGTGAGGTGAGAGACAAACGTTTTGTGGCAGAGTATGCAGGGACTAGAATTCCAACACCCTCAGCATCAGGAGGTTGTGGGGCAGGGAGGTGGCGGAAAAAGGAGCCAAAGAGGAGATGAGAGGGGAAAGATGGGCAGGTGCACTGGGATAGGGCGGCAAACAAAGAGGGTGGGAGGTGATAGGACAGACGGAGGGGTGGGGGGGAGGGGGGGGGGGGAACTGTTGGGCGGAGAGTGTGGGGACAGTATGTTATTGTAGGTTCAGGCCAGGATTCTTACGGGAGAAGTGAATGTTTTGTGGTTAGAACACCCATCTGTGCAGTTCAGAAAAGCTCGTGTTGGAGGGGAGGATTCAGATGGATCTTGGTCACAATTTGGCAGTGGCCATTAATCCTGGTGGACAGCTGGTTGATAGTCATACCAATATAAAAAGCTGTGCAAAGAATGCAACAGAGCTGGTAAATGACATGGCTGCTTGCACAGGTGGCGTAGACCCTGATAGTGTAGGATAAACCTACGACAGGACTGGAACAGGTAATGCTAGAATGGTGGATTGGGAAGGTTTTGCACCTGAGTCTTTCACACGGATATGGTCCTTGTGGCAAGGGGTTGGTATTTGTAGTGGCATAGGGTTGCACTAAGATGTTGTGGAGGTTGAGTAGGCAATGGAACACCAGTTTAGGGGTGGGGTGGGAAGGATCACGGGTAGGTTGTCCCTCATTTCAGGGCAAGATGATATGTAATCAAAGCTATGGTGAAGGATGTGGGTCATTTTTTCCAGTCTGGGGTGGTACTGGGTGACAAAGGGGCACTCCTTTATGGCTAGTTCTTGGGGATGATGTGAGCATTGGAGATGTGAAGGGAAATGACACAGGAGATCTGTTTGTGGACAAAGTCTGGGGGATAGTATCTGCCGTGAAGGCCTTGATGAGTCCCTCAGTACACTGAGCAAGGGAGTTCTTGTCAGTGCAGATACACTGTCCCTGGGTGGCCAGGTTGTACGGGAGGGAGTTTTTGGTGTGAAAGGGATGACAGCTGTCAAATTGCAGGTACTGTTGGTGGGTTTAATGTGGACAGACGTGAGGGTGGAGCCATTAGAGAAGAGGAGGTCAACATAACAGAAGATGGCATGCTGGGTTGAGGAGGAACAAGTGAAAGGGATGGGAGAGAAAGTGTTGAGGCTGTGAAGGAATGAAGATAGAATGTCTTCGCCCTGAGTCGAGAGCATGAAGATATCATCAATGAACCTGAACCAGCCCAACGATTGGGTGTTTCGGGAGACTAGGAAGGTCTCTTCTAAATAGCCCATAACCAGGTTGGCATAGGAGGATGCCATGCAGAGGACCACAGCTCTGCTGCAGATTTGTTGGTATTCCTTCCCTTCAAAGGAGAAGTAGTTGTTTGATAGGAGAAAGTAAGTAAATTGTATGAGGAACAAGGTAGTGGGTTTGAAGTTTCAAGGATGTTGGGGAAGGTAGTGTTCAATAGAGGTGTAAGACTATGGGCATGAGAGATGTTTGTGTATAGAGAGATGGTGTCAACTGTGATGAGTAGGGATCCAAGAGATAAAGAGGTGGGGATGGTGGAGAGTCAGTGAAGGAGGTAATTGGTGTCTTTCACATGGGATGCTAGATTATGAGATTATGAGCAATTGGTTGGAGGTGTAGGTCAATGAGAACAGAAATTCTTTGGTGGGGTCACAATAACAGGCAATAATGGGGTGTCCAAGATAATTGGGATTCTGGATTTTGAGGAGCATGTGGAAGGGAGACGTGTGAGGTGTCATATGGCTGATGAAGGAAATGGGCTCATAGGAGAGATTCTTGGAAGGGCCTAAGGCTTTAAGCAGGGGGTTGGGTTGGGTTGTTTGGGGGAGGAGACCAAACAGTGAGGTCATCAGTCTCATCGGATTATGGAAGGATGGGGAAGGAGATGGGGAAGGAAGTCATCCGTGCCCTTTCAAAGGAACCCTCCTGGCATTTGCCTGGAGCAATTCTTACGGAAAACCTAAACCAAGATGACCGGACGCGGAATTGAACCGTCGTCCTCCCGAATGCGAGTCCAGTGTGCTAACCACTGCGCCATCTTGCTCGGTCTATAAGCAGGGATTGGAGGTTTTGTTGGATTTTTGAGATGGGGTCATTCTGGCAGAGTTTATAGGTGGAGGAGTCAGATGACTGGTGGAGCCCTTCTGTCAAGTAGTCACTGCAATTCATTGATAGCACCTTGTCTGCAGTTAGAATGATTAGTGAGGATCTATTTCAAGGTTGTGTATGGCTATTCTACTGAAAGGTGCAACAGTATCGAAGGAAATTGACGGAGATCCGAAATGTGAAATAATTTGGGTGAAGGTCACGGTTAAAGCAGGCTCAGACATGGTAATTGGATGTCTTTATAGGCCCCCTGGCTCAGCAGCTGTTGTGGCTGAGCACCTGAAGGATAATTTGGAAAATATTTCGAGTAGATTTCCCCACCATGTTATAGTTCTGGGTGGAGATTTTAATTTGCCGGATATAGACTGGGAGACTCAAACGTTCATAACGGGTGGCAGGGACAAAGAATCCAGTGAAATTTTTTAAAGTGCTTTATCTGAAAACTACCTTGAATAGTTAAACAGAGAATCGACTCGTGGCGATAACATATTAGACCTTCTGGTGACAAATAGACCCGAACTATTTGCAACAGTTAACGCAGAACAGGGAATCAGCGATCATAAAGCGGTTACTGCATCGATGATTTCAGCCGTAAATAGAAATATTAAAAAAGGTAGGAAGATTTTTGTGTTTAGCAAAAGCGACAAAGAGCAGATTACAGAGTATCTGACGGCTCAACACAAAAGTTTTGTCTCAAGTACAGATAGTGTTGAGGATCAGTGGACAAAGTTCAAAACCATCGTACAATATGCGTTAGATGAGTATGTGCCAAGCAAGATTGTAAGAGATGGAAAAGAGCCACCGTGGTACAACAACCGAGTTAGAAAACTGCTGCGGAAGCAAAGGGAACTTCACAGCAAACATAAACATAGCCAAAGCCTTGCAGACAAACAAAAATTACGCAAAGCGAAATGTAATTTGAAGAGGGCCATGCGAGAGGCGTTCAGTGAATTCGAAAGTAAAGTTCTATGTACTGACTTGGCAGAAAATCCTAAAAAATTCTGGTCTTATGTCAAAGCGGTAGGTGGATCAAAAAAAAAAAAAATGTCCAGACACTCTGTGAGCAAAATGGTACTGAAACAGAGGATGACAGACTAAAGGCCGAAATACTACATGTCTTTTTCCAAAGCTGTTTCACAGAGGAAGACTGCACTGTAGTTCCTTCTCTAGATTGTCGAACAGATGACAAAATGGTAGATATCGAAATAGACGACAGAGGGATAGAGAAACAATTAAAATCACTCAAAAGAGGAAAGGCCGCTGGACCTGATGGGATACCAGTTCTATTTTACACAGAGTATGCGAAGGAACTTGCCCCCCTTCTTGCAGCAGTGTACCGTAGGTCTCTAGAAGAGCGTAGTGTTCCAAAGGATTGGAAAAGGGCACAGGTCATCCCCGTTTTCAAGAAGGGACGTCGAACAGATGTGCAGGACTATAGACCTATATCTCTAAGGTCGATCAGTTGTAGAATTTTGGAACACGTATTATGGTCGAGTATAATTACTTTCCTGGAGACTAGAAATCTACTCTGTAGGAATCAGCATGGGTTTCGAAAAAGACGGTCATGTGAAACCCAGCTCGCGCTATTCGTCCACGAGACTCAGAGGGCCATAGACACGGGTTCACAGGTAGATGCCATGTTTCTTGACTTCCGCAAGGCATTCGATACAGTTCCCCACAGTCGTTTAATGAACAAAGTAAGAGCATATGGACTATCAGACTAATTGTGTGATTGGATTGAAGAGTTCCTAGGTAACAGAACGCAGCATGTCATTCTCAATGGAGAGAAGTCTTCCGAAGTAAGAGTGATTTCAGGTGTGCCACAGGGGAGTGTCATGGGACCGTTGCTGTTCACAATATACATAAATGACCTGGTGGATGACATCAGAAGTTCACTGAGGCTTTTTGCAGATGATGCTGTGGTGTATCGAGAGGGTGTAACAATGGAAAATTGTACTGAAATGCAGGAGGATCTGCAGCGAATTGACACATGGTGCAGGGAATGGCAATTGAATCTCAATGTAGACAAGTGTAATGTGCTGCGAATACATAGAAAGATAGATCCCTTATCATTTAGCTACAAAATAGGAGGTCAGCAACTGGAAGCAGGTAATTCCATAAATTATCTGGGAGTACGCATTAGGAGTGATTTAAAATGGAATGATCATATAAAGTTGATCGTCGGTAAAGCAGATGCCAGACTGAGATTCATTGGAAGAACCCTAAGGAAATGCAATCCGAAAACATAGGAAGTAGGTTACAGTACGCTTGTTCGCCCACTGCTTGAATACTGTTCAGCCGTGTGAGATCCGTACCAGATAGGGTTGATAGAAGAGATAGAGAAGATCCAACGGAGAGCAGCGCGCTTCGTTACAGGATCATTTAGTAATCGCAAAAGTGTTACGGAGATGATAGATAAACTCCAGTGGAAGACTCTGCAGGAGAGACGCTCAGTAGCTCGGTACGGGCTTTTGTTGAAGTTTCGAGAACATACCTTCACCGAAGAGTCCAGCAGTATATTGCTCCCTCCTACGTATATCTCACAAAGAGACCATGAGGATAAAATCAGAGAGATTAGAGCCCACACAGAAGCATACAGACAATCCTTCTTTCTATGAACAATACGAGACTGGAATAGAAGGGAGAACCGATAGAGGTACTCAGGGTACCCTCCGCCACACACCATCAGGTGGCTTGCGGAGTATGGATGTAGATGTAGATGTAGAAGGTTGGTGTTATGAGGAAGGAATCTGGGAAAGGATGGAGGTAAGGAGTTCCTAGAAAGTAACCAGTGGGTGGTTAGGTGGGAGGGGGAGAATCATAGTTGGATGGTGCTACAAACTGTGGCTGCGTTCAGTGTTGGAATTATGTTGGTTTTGGTTGGAGGGATTGGAGGCAAACAAGTGCTTCCATTGCAGGGATCGGGAGGAGGAGAGTAGGTCTTTGACAAGTCCAGCATGGTAAATTTGGGTGTTGGGCTGAAGGTGAGGCCTTCAGATAGGACTGAAACTTCTATTGTACTGAGGGTTTTGGGGGAAAGGTTAAAAACACTGTTACAAGAATGTTTTGGCTCTGGATTTGGTGGAGAGTTGGTTGGGAGCTTTGGATGCTATGCCTGTTAGCATTCTAGTCCCTGCTCTCTCCACCAGGCTGTGTTTGTCTCTGCCCCCACCTATACACTATCCCTTCCCCTTTCCTCTCCCTCCAGACTGCTGCTTGGATCCCATGTGATAGTTACATTCTGGTCCAAACTGCTGGAGTTGGTGATCACATGTGCATGAGGTGTGCTTGTTTGTGTGTAGGAATGGTGTGTGTGTATCTTTTGCTGATCAAGACTGTGGATGATAGCTTTGTGTAAGTGACTTTTAACTGTGCCTATTTGCAACTTAATGAGTCTTTGTTACGGTAAGTAGCAATCTATGCTTTCCTGCATTGTTGATATTTCTACCTGGAGTTTCTATGGTTTGATTTTGCCAAACGACTTTTCTTTCAGCCTACAACCTGTCATGTTTCCCTTTGCTACTTTTTTCTCTTTTGCTAATGCATTACTCCTCTCAGTGTCTGTTCTTTCTCTTCTTAACTGTGTTTATTTGCTACCTTCCAAACTGCATCTACTTCCGAACCACACTATATCAATGACTGCCTGCGCACAATATAGGCTTCATGACCATGCAGATGGTTGATGCAGCACCTGACACCCCACATTGTTTCTTATGATAGTTATATATATTCCTAATGACCCACTTAATCTGTCATCATGATATATTTTAGCATGTTGTTTTCCATCCCTGTCCATGTTACATGAACTTGTGATATATGACTCAACCACCCCCCTGCCCCTCTCTTCCCTTATTGCAGCACACACACACTCCTGTACCTCCCACAACCATCAACATCTATTTTGCCCATTTAGCCAATCCTTCCATACACCATTCCTGCGACAAAGGACCCCTGCTCCATCTTTCTGCACCAGTTCAGAAAAGTGTTCTTTCCCTGGCTAAAACAGAGTCCGACATCCTATTTCTCAAATGCTACCTAAACTAGGGAATCCCCCAAATGGCCCAACCATAAAGATTCCTTCGGCTGGATCCAACCCCTTCTACACAATGATCTACACCTTTTCAGATTCTGCCATTCCATGACCCTCACAAACCTGGTACCGCAAGGACAAATCTCCATACCACAGGCATCCCACAACCACCTCTCCTCCCTCCACAAGATATTACTACTGTGCATCCACATCTACATGGATACTCTGCAAATCACATTTAAGTGCCTGGCAGAGGGTTCATCGAACCACCTTCACAATTCTCAATTATTCCAATCTCATACAGTGCGTGGAAAGAACAAACACCTATATCTTTCCGTACAAGCTCTGATTTCCCTTATTTTATTTCCCTATGTACGTCAGTGTCAACAAAATATTTTCGGTCTCAGAGGAGAAAGTTGGTGATTGGAATTTCGTGAAAAGATCCCATCGAAATGAAAAACGCCTTTGTTTTAATGGTGTCCAGCCCAAATCCCGTTTCATTTCAGTGACACTCTCTCCCATATTGCGCAAAAATACAAAACATGCTGCCCTTCTTTGAACTTTTTCGATGTACTCAGTCAATCCTATCTGGTAAGGATCCCTGACTGTGCAGCAGTATTCTAAAAGATGACAGACAAGTGTAGTGTAGGCATACATCTTAGTAGATCTGTTACATTTACTAAGTGTCCTGCCAATGAAACACAGTCTTTGGTTAGCTTTTCTCACAACATTTTCTGTGTTCCTTCCAATTTAAGTTGTTTGTAATTTTAATTCCGAGGTATTTAGTTGAATTTACGGCCTTTAGATTTGACTGATTTATCATGTAACCGAAGTTTAACAAATTCCTTTTAGCACTCATGTGGATGACCTCACACTTTTCATTATTTAGGGTCAGCTGCCAATTTTCACACCATTCAGATATGTTTTCTAAACCATTTTGCAGTTTGTTTTGACCTTCTGATGACTTTATTAGTCAATAAACGCCAGCATCATCTGCAAACAAAGACAGCTGCTCAGATTGTCTCCCAGATCGTTTATATAGATAAGGAACAGCAAAGGGCCTATAACACTACCTTGGGAACACCAGAAATCACTTCTGTTTTACTCAATGACTTTCCGTCAATTACTATGAACTACCTCTCTGACAGGAAATAACAAATCTAGCCATATAACTGAGACGATATTCCATAAGTACGCAATTTCAATATGAGCCGCTTGTGTGGTACAGTGTCAAAAGCCTTCCAGAAATCTGGAATCAATCTGAAATCCCTTGTTAATAGCACTCAGCATTTCATGTGAATAAAGAGCTAGTTGTGTTTCACAAGAACGATCTTTTCTATACCCATGTTGACTGTGTGTCAATACACAGTTTTTTTTGAGGTAGTTCATAATGTTCGAACACAATGTATGTTCTAAAATCCTGCTACATATCGATGTTAACGATATGGGCCTATAATTTAGTGGATTACTCCTAGTACGTTTCTTGAATACTGATGTGACCTGTGCAACTGTGCAGTCTTTGGGTATGGATCTTCTGTCAAGCGAATGGTTGTATATGGTTGTTAAGTATGGAGCTGTTGCATCAGCATACTCTGAAATAAATCTAATTGGAATACCGCCTGGACCAGAAGTCTTGCTTTTATTAAGTGATTTAAGTTGTTTCATTACTCCAAGTTATCTACTTCTACATTACTCATGTTGGCAGCAATTCTTGATTCAAATTATGGAATATTTATTTTGTTTTCTTTTGTGAAGCCATTTCGGAAGGCTGTGTTTAGTAAGTCAGCTTTGGCAGCACTGTCTTTGATAGTATCTCCATTGGCATTGCACAGGGAAGCATTGACTGTTTCTTGCCAGTAACATACTTCACATACGACCAGAATCTCTTTGGATTTTCTGTCAGGTTTTGAGACAAAGTTTCATTGTGGGAACTATTTTATGCATATTGCATTGCTGTTCGCGCAAAATTTCAAGCTTCTGTAAAACATCGCCAATCTTGTAGATTTTGTGTCTGTTTAAATTTAGCATGTTTGTTTCGTTGTTTCTACAATAGTATTCTAACCCGTTCTGTGTACCAAGGAGGATCAGCTCCATCGTTTGTTGATTAATTTGGTATAAGTCTCTCAGTTGCTGCAGATACTATTTCTTTGAATTCAAGCCTCATCTGGTCTACACTTATATTGTTAATTTGGAAGGAGTGGAGGTTGTCAAGTGAATTTTTATCTGATTTTTTGAATTTTTGGAGGATTTGGGAGTTACAATAATCAGTCTTGGTACGACAACCCTATGTTCACTAATCCCCATATCCGTTTTGATGCTCATTACTAACTCAGGATTATTTGTTGCTAAGAGGTCAAGTGTGTTTTCACAACTGTTTGCTATTCGCATGGGCTCATGAACTAACTGCTCGAAATAATTACCGAGCGAGCTGGTGCAGTGGTTACCACACTGGACTCGCATTTGGGAGGACAAGGTTTGAATCTTGCATCCAGCCATCCTGATTTAGGTTTTCTGTGATATACCTAAATCGCTCCAGGCAAATGGTTCCTTTGAAAGGGCACAGCCAACTTCATCCTTCCCTAATCCGATGAGACCGATGACCTTGCTGTCTGGTCTCCTCCCCCAAACAACCCCCCTCCCCAACCTTTGAAATAATTTTCAGAGATTTTTGGATGATGTTTTATGCATACCTCTGGAATTAAACATGTATTTTCACCAAGATATCGAGGGTAAATTAAAGTCACCACCAACTATAATCATATGAGTCGGGTACGTGCTTGAAATCCAACTCAAGTTTTCTTGGAACCTTTCAGCAACTGTATCATCTGAATTGGGAGGTTGGTAAATGGACCCAATTATTATTACATTCCAGCCCACACTAACTCACAGGAACTATATACTTCAATTTCGCGGCAAGATAAACTATGTCTAACAGAAACAAAGACGCTACTGCCAACCGTGTTTAGCCTATCCTTTCGGAACACCATTAGGTTCTTCGCAAAAATTTCGGCTGAGCTTATCTCTGGCTTTAGACAGCTTTCAGTGCCCTGTAAAAATTTGAGCATCAGTGCTTTCTATTATTGCTTGGAGCTCTGGAACTTTCACAACACAGCTATGACAATTTACAATTGTTATACCAATGGTTCCTGTATCTGCATTCTTCCTGTGTGCAATCCCTGCTCCATACATCGCATCTCTGAAATTGAATGCCTTGTTCTCCATCGCCTGAAGGAACATTCCTGATATCACCTCCATAAATTATCCAGCCTACTGACAGTCTAGTGTCACTTGGGGGCACCACTATCAAACCTCTGTTCTACCCATAGTGTTCCTTCTTGTACACCCCTCATAGCACCTAAGCCCTGCCTCACTGACCTTTTCAACATGCCACATTCCCCAAAGCTCGCTACCTACTCTCCTCCAAATCCAGAGCCAAAATATTCCCGTAACAGTGTTGTTAACCTTTCCACCAAAACTATCAGCTTCACAGAAGTTTCAGTCCTATCTAAAGGTATCACCCAAATTTACCATGCTCAACTTGTCAAAGACCTTCTCTCCTTTTCCCAGTTCCTGCAGTGGAAGAAATTTTTGCAACCAATCCTTCCAACCAAATATCAACATAATTCTAACATTAAACCCTGCCTCTTCCAGTGATCCAACTGCGATCCTCCCCTCCTCTCCCTCCCCCCCCCCCCCCCCCTTCCACCCCTAACCACCAATTCCTTACCTCCAACTCAGCCTCACCATCCATCCCCAGGTTACTTCCTCCATACACCAACCTTTCAGTAAAAGAAAGAATAGCCATCACAGTCTCAAAACAAATCCTAACCTAATCAACTTACCTGCAGACAAAGTTGTTATGAATCACAGTGATTATCTGGCATAAGGCCTCCGCCAATTATCTGAATTCTCTACCTATAAACTCTGCCAGAGTGATCCAATCTCAGAAGTCCAACAAAACCTCCAATCCCTGCTTAAATCCTTAGGTCCTTCTCAGGATCTCTCCCTTGAATCCATTTCTCTCCTCACCCCTATCACACCCCATGCACCCACCTTCTACACACTCCACAAAATCCACAAACCCAACAATCCTGGATGCCCCATGGTGGCTGACTAATATGGCCCACTGAAAGAATTTCGGCCCTCGTTGACAAATACCTCCTACCAATTGCCCGTAATATTGTCTCCTGTGTGAAAGACACCAACCACCTCCTTCAATGAGTCTCCACAATCCTCATTTACCTGCTGAATCCATACTCATCTCTGTTGATGCCACTTCCCTATACACCAAAATCTCTCATGCTCATGATCTTACTGCTATCGAATGCTACCTTTCCAACATCCATCAGTCACCAGACGATCTACTTCATTCCTCATACACCTTACTAATTTTATCCTAAACCACAACTACTTCTCCTTTGAAGGGAAGGTGTACAAAAAAATCTGAAGCATAGCCATGGGCACCTGCATGATACCTTCGTATGCCAATCTGTTTATGGGCCATCTAGAAGAGACCTTCCTAGTCTCCCAAAACACCAAAGCCCTAGTCTGTTTCAGGTACATTGAGGATACCGTCACGATCTCGATTCAGGGCCAAGACGTCCATCTTCATTCCTTCACCACCTCAACACCTTCTCTCCCATCCACTTCATCTGGTGCTCTCAACCCAGCATGTCACCCCCCTAAAACATCGACCTCCTCCTCTCTGATGAGTCCATCCTCACCTCTACTTCCATCAGATCCCCAACCACCAACAGTACCTGCTTTTCAACACCTGTCATCTCTTTCACACCAAAAACTCCCTCTTATACAGCCTCGTCACCCCGGGACAGCGTATCTGCAGCGACAAGAACTCTGAGGGCCTCATCGAGGCCTTCACAGACAGGCACTATACCCCAGACCTAGTCCACAGACAGACTCCGATGCCAATTCCCCTCATGCCCGCAATCCTCCGACCACCCACAATAACTAGCCACAAAGGAGCGCTCCCTGTGTCACCCAGTACCATCACGGACTGGATCAATTGAACCACATCTTTCGGCAGGGCTTTGATTATCTATCTTTGTGGCCTGAAATGATTGGTATCCTGTCCGTGATCCTTTCCACTCCTCCTAAAGTTGTGTTGCATCACCCACTCAATCTCCACAACATCCTAGTCCATCCCTATGCTATTCTCAGTGCCAACCCCTTGCAGCAAGGATCATATCCCTGTGGAAGATGAGGGGGTGCAAAACATGTCCAATCCACTCATCCAGCACTTCCTCATACGAGGTGCATTCAAGTTCTAAGGCCTCCGTTTTTTTTCTAATTAACTACTCACCCAAAATCGATGAAACTGGTGTTACTTCTCGACGTAATCGCCCTGCAGACGTACACATTTTTCACAATGCTGATGCCATGATTCCGTGGTAGTGGCGAAGGCTTCTTTAGGAGTCTGTTTTGACCACTGGAAAATCGCTGAGGCAATAGCAGCACGGCTGGCCAATGTGCGGCCACGGAGAGTGTCTTTCATTGTTGGAAAAAGCCAAAAGTCACTAGGAGCCAGGTCAGGTGAGTAGGGAGTATGAGGAATCACTTCAAAGTTACTATCATGAAGAAACTGTTGCGTAACGTTAGCTCGATGTGCGGGTGCGTTGTCTTGGTGAAACAGCACACGCGCAGGCCTTCCCGGACGTTTTTGTTGCAGTGCAGGAAGGAATTTGTTCTTCAAAACATTTTCATAGTATGCACCTGTTACCGTAGTGCCCTTTGGAACGCAATGGGTAAGGATTACTCCCTCGCTGTCCCAGAACATGGACATCATCATTTTTTCAGCACTGGCGGTTACCCGAAATTTTTTTGGTGGAAGTGAATCTGTGTGCTTCCATTGAGCTGACTGTCGCTTTGTTTCTGAATTGAAAAATGGCATCCACGTCTCATCCATTGTCACAACCAATGAAAAGAAAGTCCCATTCGTGCTGTCGTTGCACGTCAACATTGCTTGGCAACATGCCACACGGGCAGCCGTGTGGTCGTCCGTCAGCATTTGTGGCACCCACCTGGATGACACTTTTCGCATTTTCAGATCGTCATGCAGGATTGTGTGCACAGAACCCACAGAAATGCCAACTCTGGAGGCGATCTGTTCAACAGTCATTTGGCGATCCCCCAAAACAATTCTCTCCACTTTCTCG
Source organism: Schistocerca americana (assembly GCF_021461395.2). Taxonomy (NCBI): domain Eukaryota; kingdom Metazoa; phylum Arthropoda; class Insecta; order Orthoptera; family Acrididae; genus Schistocerca; species Schistocerca americana. The sequence goes on along the minus strand of NC_060119.1, from coordinate 20,372,414 downwards.
ATCATGTCGTCAGACCGGCTTGTGCGAGCCCGAGGTTGTTTCCGTTTGTTGTCACACGATGTTCTGCCTTCATTAAACTGTCGCACCCACGAACGCACTTTTGACACATCCATAACTCCATCACCACATGTCTCCTTCAACTGTCGATGAATTTCAATTGGTTTCACAACACGCAAATTCAGAAAACGAATGATTGCACGCTGTTCAAGTAAGGAAAACGTCGCCATTTTAAGTATTTAAAACAGTTCTCATTCTCGCCGCTGGCGGTAAAATTCCATCTGCCATACGGTACTGCCATCTCTGGGACGTATTGACAATGAACGCAGCCTCATTTTGAAACAATGCGCATGTTTCTATCTCTTTCCAGTCCGGAGAAAAAAAATCGGAGGCCTTAGAATTTGAATGCACCTCATACAGTCCTGTCACACATTTTTCTTACCCCATCATGGGCAAGCCACCTGTGAAAGCAGCCATGTCATTTGCCAGCTCTGCTGCAATCTTTGCACAGCTTTTTATATAGGCATGACTATCAACCAGCTATCCACCAGGATTAATGGCCACTGCCTGGTGGCACAAATGCAACTGAAAATAAAATGCTATATGTCAATGGCTGCTCCACTACCCGAGTCATCTGGATCCTCCCCTCCACAACCTGTTTTTCTGAACTGCACAGATGGGAGTTATCCTTACAACATATTCACTGCTCCTGTATTTATCCTAGCCTCAGCCTACGGTAACATACTGTCCCCATATCCTCCACCCAATAGTATCCACCCCCTCTGTCCTATCATCTCCTCATTATCATCTCCCACACTCTTTGTTTCCTGCCCTCTGCCAATTCAGCTGCCCATCTTTCCCCTCTCTTCTCCTTATTCACTCCTTCTTCCCCCACCTCTCTCCTCCACAACCTCCTGACACTGCCTGTTGGCATTCTAGTCCCTGCACACACACCCCAGACAGCATTTGTCTCCCCGCACCAATACACTACTGTCTCCACCCTCTCCAGATTGCTGCTGGAGTCCCACATGGTAATTGCAGTCTGGTCCGAGCTGTTGGAGTTGGTAGTCATGTGTGCATGAGGTGTGCTTGCTTGTGTGTATGAATGGTGTGTGCCTCTCTTCTCTTCTGCTGATGAAGGCTGTGGGCGAAACCTTTATGTAAGAGTCTTTTAATGGTGTCTATCTGCAACATAATGTGTCTTCTTTACAGTAAGCAGCAATCTATGCTTTCCTGCATTGTTGATATTCCTATGTGGAATTTGCACTGTTTGACATTAATTTCCTTTTAAGATATTTAAATTGAGTATTAGCAGTGATTAATTATGTTCTGTGAAAAATTCTTCCAGTTAACTTGTTCTGTCATTCCTTTCCTGCAGTCCATGTACTCCTACTATTTCACCTTCTGTTACTTTTAATACTATTGACTTCATGTCCCATACCCAATAAATTTTTATTTACCTTGACCTTCTGCATAATACCTTTTATCTCATCATACTTCCCTTCAATCTCATCACTGTCTGTGGAGGTAAAATATAAACTTCTACTATTGTACTGGCTATGAACTTTGTGTTTGTCTCAGCTATGATAATGTGTTCACTGTGCTGTTCCTAGATACCAGCAGTCATATTTTCTTGTTCATTATTAAACTTGCTGCCACTCTTCAGGAACCAAACGCTAACTGGCCTCTCCACAGACACCTTTCCACTGTGGTTGCACCTATGGTACAGATGTCTTTATTATAGAAGCATTTAAGCCACACCACCTTATCAAGGCTGTGGTGCCTGGGGCAGAGAATTCACAATTAAAGATCATAATATTTGACTGCTCTGTGTATCACAAAAATATTTCATAGTTTTGAACATTTCCAAGTGATCCAAAAAATTTGTACTTACTGGCTATTTAACCTGAATTATCAGAAATTTGTAGCAATGAAAATCTCATTAAAAAACAATTGTGTGAAACTTCATTTTTTTTATTTTGATGATACAAGATACATTTTGGGAATTTTGGTCATTTAGCAGAGTTGTCTCAAACTTAGCTCGCTGTCCCTTGTGAGCTACAGCTGTTTAATATGCTGCAAACTTTGGCAATAATATCATTCCAGAAAATCATTTCCTCTCTTATGCAGTGTAAGTAATTATGTGATTAGTGCAGTATTTCAATTTTTTCCACACCTTGACCAAATTCTTCTAAATTAGTTTTAGAAGTTTTATGACCACTCTTTAAACTTTGCTTTTAAGAATTCAACTACAGTGGTGTAATATTGCTTGTCTCATATTACAATTATCTAATGTTCCATTATGTTCCCCACTTCAACAGTGATGTATATTCTCAATATTTATCACACAGGGTGAATGTAAATAAACTTTCACTACTTGAGAGGGCACCCATGAAAAAAGAGTGATCATAGGACAGTGAAACTTTGTGCAGGCAATTGTGAGGATATGCGAAAGATAAGTAGTGAATAAACCATTGAAAGAAAATATTTTAATTTCCACATATGAGAGTAACATTTATTAATTGTGTACCATGCTTACATTCTGGGTTACAAATGATGTTCAGTGTGATAACCATCTGCATCCATCATAACCTGGAACTGCTGCACTAGAGATACCATTTCACAAATGTTTGCAGCATTTTCCAAATGGTGGACCACGGAATGTTCAACTGTCACGACACAATTCACGCACTGCTCGAAGATCGCAAATGGCATCCAGCATTACCAGCCGAGGCACCAGTAACTTCTTTGTCAGTTGTGGGAGAATTGGCCATTGGCCTCTTCCAGGAGCAATTCCCAAATCACTAGTTAATTTGAACTTCTGAATCAACTTCTTCAGTTTCAATGCAGATAGAGGACCTCCCTGTACCCCTTTAATGCATCGATACTCGTACAGCTCACCTCGTGCAGACTGTCTGCAGCTGTAATGTACACTTACGCTTGTGTTTCAACCCTACATCGCCATACCGTTACCGGTGCCTTATGGAAAGTCGTGGCACTAAAAATTACCAATAATGCAAATCCTGTAGTGCACAGTCATTCTTACAAAGTTGGGTACCCACATGATAAGTAGTTTTCTGTCTACATTGGTTCAAGTAGTGAAAGTTTAATTATAACCACCATGTACATTAGCACTGTTTTTCACATTGTTACACAAGTCTATTTGTGAGCACAATCTTGAAAAAAGGCACCTTCAGGTAATCAGTAAGTTTTAGCTCAGATTTTTATCTCATTGTTTACATAAACCACTAACTTCAGTATTGTAGCTCAGATCATAAAGGGAACATGCAGTCCTTGTAGAGTACAAGATGATGGAGTGAAAAACATATGTCATTCCAGCTAAATTAAAGTTAATTGTTTAATGTTTGAATAAACATGTACCAGTCATAATGGTGGCCCACTGCGAATGCAAGATGACTCATACACTGAAGGAAAACAAAATCGTAACACCAAGAAGGAGTTGTGCGACATAAACAAAAGTTGGTAGGCGTGTCTCTACATCTCGAAGATTACGTGTATTCAAATTTTGCACCAGTCGCATAACAGTGCCACTAGTAGTGCCACTGTGAGGATACAAATCAGGTCTGCTTTCAATACTTATTGAAACAGTCACGAGCATTCATTACCTTTGAGATTGGATGTGGTGAGATGGTAATGGTCAAGAATTCCCTTAAGCCAACACTTCACTGACGTCGAACAAGGTATTATAATAGGGGTACGAGAGTCTGGGTGTTTCCTCTGGAGTATTGCAGAAAGACTCAAAAGGAATGTAGCCACTGTACACGATTATCGGCAGCAGTACTCGAGAGAAGACTGGGCTGCGAACAGCCGCAGGGCACTACTGAGGGGGAAGACCTGTGTTCAGCGCACAGCTCTGGTGCATCGTAATTTGTCTGCAGCAGCAATTTGAGTGCCACATGACACCGTAGTGACACAATGAACTGCTACAAATTGGTTACTTCAAAGACCATTCTGAGCCAGAATGCATGCATTCCATTGGCCCAAAACCACAAAAATTTGCAACTTCAGTGGTGTCAGGCAAGATCTCATGGGAGGGTAGGTTGGAAGCCTGTCGTGTTTTCTGATGAAATCTGGTCCCGCCTCAGTGCCAGTGATGATAGTGCGTAGGTATTATTTATATAAATGATATGCCTTCTAGTATTACAGGTGATTCAAAAATATTTCTGTTTGCTGATGACACCAGCTCGATAGTGAAGGATGCTGTGTGTAATATTGAAACAGTATCAAACAATGTAGTTCATGAAATAAGTTCATGGCTTGTGGAAAATAATTTGATGCTAAATCACAGGAAGATCCCCCCCGCCACACACTGTTGGGTGGCTTGCAGAGTATAAATGTAGATGTAGATGTTTTACAGTTTCTAACTCACAATTCAACAAGAACCGATATTTTCATCAGACAGAATGGGCATATTATAAGTGAGACGGAACAGTTCGAGTTCCTAGGTGTTCGGATAGATAGTAAGCTGTTGTGGAAAGCCCATGACCAGGATCTTGTTCAGAAGCTAAATGCTGCTTTATTTACCATTAGAACAGTATCTGAAATAAGTGACACTTCAATACGAAAAGTAGTCTACTTCGCATATTTTCATACGCTTATGTCGTATGGTATTATTTTTTGGGGTAATTCTTCTGATTCAAAAAGGATATTTTTGGCTCAAAAACGGGCTGTTTGAGCTATATGTGGTGTAAGTTCGAGAACCTCTTGTCGACCCCTATTCAAAAATCTGGGAATTCTGACATTGCCCTCACAGTATATATTTTCTTTAATGTCGTTTGTTATTAGCAATATTAGCCTATTCCCAAGAGTTAGCAGCTTTCACTCAGTTAATACTAGGCAGAAATCAAATCTGCATGTAGAATGCACTTCCTTTACTCTTGTGCAGAAAGGAGTGCAGTATTCTGCTGCATCCATTTTCAATAAGCTACCACAAGAACTCAAAAATCTTAGCAGTAGCCCAAACTCTTTTAAGTCCAAACTGAAGAGATTCCTCATGGCTCACTCCTTCTATTCTGTCGAGGAGCTCCTGGAAGAGCTAAAAAATTAAGCAAATTCCAGTGTTACATTGTTGATTTTCTTCATTTAAACTTACGACTTGTCACCTGAATATGTTTTTTTATATTTCATTTTATCTGTTTCTAATATCGTGTTATAATTTCATGTATTGAGTCGTTCCGTGACCATGGAGACTTCTCCTTAATTTGGTCCCACGGAACAATAAATAAATAAATAAATAGGTTAGTAGGAGGCCAGTTGAGGGCCTAAACCTATCCCTGCAACCAACCTATCTGCATGCTACACACACTGTATCTACACCTGGAGTTACGATCTGGTGTGCGATTTCATACGGCAACAGGAGCACTCTCGTGGTTATCCCACACACTGTGACTGTAAAACAGTACGTCACTCTGGTGATTTGACCTGCTGAACTGCCATTCACGGACAGCATGCCAGGGGTCATCTGCTCTACAGAGTGTTGACATGTTGCCTTGTCCTGCTCACTCACTAAATCGGTCTCCAATCGAACACATACGGGGTATCATTGGATGAGAAATCTAGTGCCATGCACAAAACAGCATTACCTGTCCCTGTATTGACCAGCTAAGTGCAACAGACATGGAACTCCATCCCACAAAGTGACATATGTCACCTGTACAACACAATGCGTGCACATTTGCATGCTTGCATCCGACATTCTGGCATTTACACCAGTTACTAATGTACCAGCATCTCACATTTGCAGTGGCTTATCTCGCACTTACATCAACTTGTGAGCTTGGAATGTTAATCGTGTAAATATGTTATCTAGACAAATGTATTCCCAAAATTTCATTACTCTACATTAATTATTTTTTGATGTTGCAATTTTTTCTGTCATTGTAGTTTATTGTCCTGTCTTTCCAAAGGCACATACGTGTTTTCACAGCTGATATTACAAAAATGTACAAGCAGCTTGAGGTAGGAAAGATAGCTCAAGATATTAGAAAGATTCTATGACGTACGTGTCCCAATGAACCGATCAAGGCCTACCGTTTGACGACAGTCACCTATAGTACGGCAACTGTTCCCATTTCAGCTGAAATATCTCTTACAATTTGCAGAAGATGAGAGAATGAAGTATCCAAAGGCTGTGTATATATTGCAAAGAGATTTTTTATGTATACATTATTCTGAACACAGCAGACATACAGAGGAGGCACTCAGTCTGCAGGAAGAGCTGATTAGATTACTTTAGAGTGGAGGATTTACCCTTCATAAAGGGGGTGTTAATGATATGAGATTGGTGGAAAACGTTGCACCTGAATACAGTAAAGTGCAAATACTATAGTCTGGGCAATTAACAGCAAGAAACAGTCAAAACTTTTGGTCTGTTTCCTCATAACAATACCTTCCAGTTCTTGCTCACTGATGCAGAGAACAGTACTGTGAGCTGGACTCAACAGCATGTACTTTCTGAGACTGCTTCCATATTTGATCTGTTGGTGCTGATGGGACCAGTGGTGTATAGCAAGATATTCCTGCAACACCTTTGGCAGATATAATGGGATCAGCTGTTACCAGATGACCTGAAGGTGGGAACAGGTGAGTAGTCATCTCCTGCTATTGAATGTTATTCATATTGAACAAAGAGTGATCAGCAGTGGAGTAAAGTAAGCAAGGCTACAAGGATTCTCAGATGCTTTTGAGTCAGTGTATGCACCTGCATTTATCGTTCAGGTATTTCTCGAGAAAATTCCTTCTCAGTTGAGCATATAAGTTCAAAGTCCAGAGTTGTGCCAGTCAAGAAGATATCACTGAAAGACTTCATGTGGTCTTACTCTTGGCTAGATTGATGGAGATAGTACCTTGGTTTCATTTAAATAGTGCCCAAACTTCCATTTGAACAGATTATTTATTACGGTTGGCGAAAAAACCAGAGTTGCGGAAAACTATTGGAAATTGTGTCTCTAAAATCCACCAGCTCTCTGTAGTAGAAGACTGGAATCACATAGGCTCTATGAATGACATCATTTCAAAAGGCATTAAACTGCAGTATCCTGGACTGGACACAGTTAGCTGTGGTGAACAGCTCATTGCTGGCTCTACCGACCTGTTAGGACTATAAACTATGTATATGAAGTAGCTGAAACATTAGATATATATGTCTTTAAATTGCTGCTACCTGTATTGTGAATTAAATAGACCAACAATATACTTCATCCAAAATGAGATTTTCACTCTGCAGCGGAGTGTGCACTGATATGAAACTTCCTGGCAGATTAAAACTGTTTGCTGAACCGAGACTCGAACTCCCGAGTTTCAATATTTTTCATAGTCAAATCTGAAAGATTTGGTGCTCATACTGAGATGTACAAACAAAGTCATGTAGCAACCCACCGAGAGGCACAATGGAGATTTAACTGTAGGGAAACTTCACACAGAATCGAAGTGATCATTTATACAGCACGACAGCAAGACTCTCAAAGTAGACTGAGGAACTACAAAATTGCTAAACAATTCCCCAAGAAAAGCAAACTTCATTCACTCCATGAGATGAGCAACAGCTGTTAAGAGTGAGCAGGTATTTTACTAGATCACAACTCCTGTCATGTCAGCAAACCTCAGACAAAGATATTGGAGACCCGATGGAAGAACTGTAACTAGGCAAGTAATTCACAAATTCCTTCCTTGTTATGACTTGCAAGCAACCACTGCAACCAAGGTCATGGGACGACTTGCTTCAGTTGGTACAGAACAAAGCAGATCTTTCTGTAAGTATGGGGTTGACTGCGGAGAGCCACTATACGTCATGAACAGAAGACGAGCAAAAGTAGGGCAAAAGTCATTCGTATGCATGATAACAAAGGCAGTAAATATCTAGCCTGCCACTGACTTGTTCCCCAATCTTTCATTACTGCTCTTCGAAGATTATTTTCACAAACATATTCAGTGACACCAGTAAGACATTTATGGGAACAAGGAACTAGCTGCATGACCTGTACAAACTGTTTAGCTTTCCATTCCATGCAAGACAAATTTGGAACTATGTGCCACAGAATGGTACATGGTGGCATTTATCCCACATTGTATCCCAACTTTTGGTAGACTATGAAAAGAGGTGTCAGATATACCAAGAAACGCTTGAAGAAAGTCAGGAAAACTGTTTTGACATTTGAAAAATTATACACACTTCTAACTCAAATTGAAGTACGTTTGAATTCTCAATCAATTATGTGGGGATGAGTTCTCATTCATTACTCAAGATGACCTTCTTATTGGTGAAACCTCAATGATAACATCATAACAAGGTTTGTTTCAGAGCCACCATCCAGGTTCTTGAGATAGGAGCTTATCCAGCAGTGTAAGCAGCGTAAGTGGAAACCGAGGTCAAAGGACTACCTATCACACCTGCAGCAGAGAAGTAATGGTTGTCAATAGCAGACAATGCTGTCAAATATATTGGTTGTTCTGAAGCAAGACAACTTGACACCCCTTATATATGACTGATTTTAAAAATCTGTGTTGTTCCTAGGAAACATAGACTGCTCATAACTATACAATTACTAAGTGTTTGAACTTACAATTCTTTTGTGTACAGTGTGCACGATTTCTTCAACCATTTTATTTCCTTAACCCGGAAGGTGTACACGATCTAAGGCAGAGCCACGTGCGAAAGCACCCACGTGATTTACCAACTGACCTGCTTACACTGTGAAGCTTTCTATGTGGGAATGACCAGCAACAAACTGTCCATTCCCATGAATGGACACAGGCAGACAGTGTTTGTTGGTAATGAGGATCACCCTGTGGCTAAACATGCCTCAGTGCACGGCCAGCACATCTTGGCACAGTGTTACACCGTCCGGGTTATCTGGATACTTCCCACTAACACCAACCTATCCGAACTCCGGAGATGGGAACTTGCTCTTCAATATATCCTCTCTTCCCGTTACCCACCAGGCCTCAACCTCCGCTAAGTTCAAGTTGCCGCCGCTCGTACCTCACCTGTCATTCAACAACATCTTTGCCTCTGTACTTCCGCCTCGACTGACATCTCCACCCAAACTCTTTGCCTTTACAAATGTCTGCTTGTGTCTGTGTATGTGCAGATGGATATGTGTGTGTGTGTGTGTGCGAGTGTATACCTGTCCTTTTTTCCCCCTAAGGTAAGTCTCCTTACCCTCCCCCTTAAAACCCACATCCTTTTGTCTTTCCCTCTCCTTCCCTCTTTCCTGATGAAGCAACCAATGGTTGTGAAAGCTTGAATTTTGTGTGTATGTTTGCGTGTCTATCAACATGCCAGCACTTTCGTTTGATAAGTTACATCATCTTTGTTTTTAGATATATTTTTCCCACGTGGAATGTTTCCCTCTATTATATTCATTTATTTCCTTATTTGTTTGATGTAACTTGTCTGCTTATGACTATTTGCATCATGCCTTACTGAATGGTGGTGTACCTTATTAAATTATCTGGGTGAAGTTTTGTGTACCAGTGCAAAGCACCACGAGGGTGCAACAGTAACTGTGCAGTCTCATAGGTGGTGGTGGTGGTGGTGGTGGGGGATGGGGGTTTAGGAGACTCACACCTGTGACTCTTTAACTGTTTAACTGACAGGTGTGAGTCTTCTACCCCCCAGAAAGAAATTGTGCACACTTTACACATACAATTCATTTTTAACAATGATGTACTTTCATTGTCAATTGTCTTTCCTTTACCTTGAGTGTAAGCATTTGTCTGGATTGCTGGAAGAGCACGACAGTGTAGAATTACAGAAAAATTTGCAGACATTTTCAGATACTAATAATTCTGCTTATAAGAAGTTGAAGGTCTCCTATGTTAACAGTGAGTATCCTAGTCAGATCTGCATAATGTATGTTCTTTAAATTTGCACCAACATTCTCAATGGGAACCCTGAAACGTGACGGCTAATGGGGCTCTGGTGAAGCTGCGATAGGCCTAGCAAGCCAGTAGTGGATAAATCAACTGCTTTCAAAAAGGGAACATGCCTCGGATCACGGAACGGATTTAAAGGAAACCGACCAAGCAATGGAAAAGGATTACGAGATGGTTTACGACTGGGCACCTTAAACGTAAGGACTGTAACTGAGAAGTTAGAAGAAATTGTAGAAATGATGGAAAGGAGGAAATTGGACATCTTGGGACATGCTGAGACTAGGTGGAGAGGAGTTGGTGAAAAACCACTAAGTAAAGTATGTAAAGTGTACTGGATAGGGAATGAGAGGGGAAGAAATGGAGTGGCAATAGTGGTCAGAGAGGGTCTGCAGGAGGAGGTGGAAGGTATCAATGATCGAATGATAAAAGCCAGAGTACGAGTGAAAGGAAAAAGCATTGAAATCATCCAAGCATATGCCCCACAGGTGGGGTGTACAAAAAAGGAATTTGAAGATGACATGCAAAAGCAGCTAAATGGAGGTAATCAGATTATAATAGGGGACCTCAATGCACATGTTGGCACAGACAGGAAAGGATTCAAGGAGATAATGGGACCAGAGGGCTGGGGGAACCGAAATAGAGAAGGAAAATTGTTGCTGGAATTCTGCAAGAGGAATGGGCTGGCGATCGCAAATTCCTGGTACAAGAAGAGAAGTAGCCACAAAATAACTTGGTACAGAGGAGACTGGTCCCAAACTTCAGTAGTAGACTATGTACTAATGGATAGGCAGATGATGAGCAGCCTCACAGATGTTAAGGTCATTCCATCTGAGGCCTTAGACAGTGACCATCGGCTGTGGTAGCCACCCTGAGAGAGAAAAAAGGTAGGAGGGCAACAGACATACAGGAGAAAAGGTTGAAGACATGGATGCTGAAAGAGGATGAACGGAGGACCCAGTACCAGACACTGATCAGGAAGAAGCTGCCAAAGGAAGATCAGAGAACAGTGGAAGAAGAATGGGGAGATTTTAAGAGGGTTCTAGTTGAGGCAGCTGAGACTGTGTGCGGAAGAGCTAGCACAAAGAGGAGAAGTAAGGAAACCCCATGGTGGAACAACATATGTAAAGAGGCAGTACTTCGAAAGAACAAAGCCTTCAGAGAATGGTTCCAGACCCGAACAGAGGAAGCTAGGGTAAAATATAAGGAAAGCAAGAAAGCGGCACAGACCATAGTAAGGGCGGAGAAGAAGAAGTGGATGGAAAAATGGAGAAGAATGTTACAAGAGGACAGTGAAGGGAACAAAAAAGTACTTTACACCATGGTAAGAAGTAAGAGGAACGACAGAAGCGAGTGCGTGAGGATCATGGATAATAATGGAAGAGTTGTGGAGGAAATGCATGAGCTCAAAAAGATTTGGAAGGAGTACTTTGAAGATCTGTTGAATGCCGCCAAGGGGGTAACTAACAGCGATGGAGAGCCTAAGGCAGCAGACGATTATAATAGTGGGGAAATTGATGATCTAACTTGGAATGAAGTGGAAGAAGCCATAAAGAGGATGAAAGGGGGCAAGGCACCAGGTTGGGACGAAGTAACAGTGGATATGATACGAGCAGCAGGAGAAGTAGGAACCCAGTGGCTATACAGAGTGCTGAGGGTGGTGTGGAAGGAGAACAGAATTCCTGAGGATTGGAAGAAAGGAATTATAGTCCCGATCTTCAAGAAAGGGGATAAAAGGAGATGTGAGAACTACAGAGGAATCACCCTGCTATGCCACTGTGGAAAAATCTATGAAAAGATTCTGGAGAAGAGAATAAGAAGCAGTATTGAAAGTAGACTGCAAGAGGAGCAGTATGGTTTCAGACCGGGAAGATCAATAACGGACCTCATATTTGCGGTAAGGCAACTGCAGGAAAGGCACTATGAGTACAGGAAGGACTTAATCATGGCCTTTTTAGATATTGAGAAGGCGTATGACAGTATCTATAGGGACAAGCTCTGGGATGTGCTGAACGCAAAAGGGATAGATGAAGAGATAACACGAAAAGTCAGAAAAATGTATGAGCGAAGTGAGAGTTGTGTGAAAGTGGGGAGGGAATGTACTGCATGGTTCAAGCTGGAAAATGGGCTGCGACAGGGAAGTGCACTTTCACCTTTATTGTTTATTATTGTTATGGATGAAATCCTACAGCAAGTATCAGATGCAATTGGAGATCATAAAATGAAAGCAGTGCTTTTTGCCGATGACCTGATGTTATGGGGAAATTGCGAGAAGGAGGTGCAAGAGCAGTTAGATGTATGGGAGGCAACGGCAGCACAATATGGAATGCATTTCTCTGCAAAGAAAAGTGAAATAATTGTCACAACAAGGAAGAAGAATAGGCCAAATGTGGATATAACTTGTGGAGGGGAAAAACTACAAGTGGTAGAGAACTTCAAGTACCTGGGAAGCATGATTGAAAGTAAGGGGGGAAACGCAATGGAAATAAATGAAAGGTGCAGAAAAGCAGGGCAGTTCTTCAAATGCATTAGGGGGCTTATTTGGAGCAAGGAGGTGCCACAGAAATCCAAGGGAATTATATACCGAACATACTTTGTCCCCATATTGGCATACGGAAGTGAGACATGGGTAATGCACAAAAGCGACAAAAGTAGAAAACAAGCTAGTGAAATGAAGTTCCAGAGGAGCAGGTTGAGTGTAACAAGACGAGACAGATTGCGAAATGTGTATGTGAGGGAAAGACTAAAGGAGGAACCAGTACAGGACAGGATAGAAAAATCAAGACTGCAGTGGTATGGACACATGAAGAGAATGGATGAGGGAAGAATTCCAAAGAGGATGTTTGATCTGCAACTGGAGGGGAAGAGGCCCAGGGGAAGACAAAGAGATAGATGGGTGAAGGGAGTGAAGGAATGCGTGACGAGAAGAGGAGAGAACTGGACGAAGGTGGAAGAGGGGGAATGGTGGAAAGACAGAACACGATGGAGAGGCTTGTGTTCCTGACAGACCCAGCCAGTGGCTGGAAACTGTCCAAGATGATGATGATGATTCTCAATTGCTTTGTCAATGTTTTTCAAAAAGTAGCCTCAGAATATAAGTTGAAGAGTGTTGGAAGTAATATACATTCTTGTTGCTTGATACCTTTTAGAATTCTGATATCATCTGAAACATTATTTCTGACCTTGAAGTGGGCTGTTGGATTCAGGTACAGTCTGCCTTTGGTGCAGACAAACATTAGCAATGAGTGGAAGGATTTAAAAGAAAAAGTTTGAAAGTTTGTGTGAAAATCATTTGTTATAAGGCTAAAATATTGTATTACCCTTATAATTGAACATAAACTGTACGAATTAACAGTTAGGTCATAGGACAAGTTTATGTTTTTTTTTAATTATCTATGGTAGTTGAAGAAAACAACATGATGGAAAGAAAAAGATATAAACAGAAGAAGAAGAAGAATTTTCCAAAAATTTAGTAATGTTTCAAGTACTAAACTTCCAATGTATCTGAAACAGAAAATTACAATCAGTGTGCATTACCAGTTTTGATTTATGGCAGTAATGCAAAAATCTTTCAAAAACAGAGAGTAATTCAGTGAGCAACAGAGAGATCCGTGTTGGGAATTGGCTGGAGGGACAGGAAAACAACTCAGTGGACCAGGGATAAGGCTAGAATTAATACTGTAATACTTATAGTCTCTCCCTTGGGACAGGAGACTTAATTATGAAATGAATATTGGTAGATAATGTGGCAATGCAAATGGAGGGTAAGTGGTCCAAAGGAAGTTCTTTGATACATTCCAAGAGATAAGAAGAGTCTGAGAAGTTACTGTAATAGAGGGTTGCAGCAGCTATTGTATTTATATAGTTAAATACTACAGTGAAAGATAAAAGACAACTGGAGGATTCTTTTCAACAGCAGTGAAAGTCAAATGTATTCTGCTTTTGCTACAGATGATGATGATATAATTTATTATTAGCTAATGACCAACTGTCTTGGTGAACAGGGATGTAATTACCACTACAAAAATAGGAAACATTGTTTTTAATACCACAAGGGTAGCTCCAAAAATATTCAGAATATTGAGATGGATAACAATACAAAAATTAAGGAAATGAACATTCACCCTCCACCACTGTATGCACATTCCATCATCCACTGAATCCACACGCATGGGTTGTCAGCTGTGAATAAACTGTGCAGAATAAAAATGAGACTTTTCTGACAGCTGATGGTTTGGTTGACATCATTCACAGCTTGTCTGTGTCAACATTGGTTTCTGTAGGCCACCGAGGCATTGATTGTTGGAGTGTATGTGTGTATTGTGTTATGAATAAAGTAACTGGACCATGGCTATGAGTAGTGATCACCTAATTTCTCGACCCTGATGACCCCACACACTGCTATCACTATCCTTGCAACTTATTCAAAGTTTGGAAGATCTGAAGGATTCTTTCTAGTTAGTGATATTAATTTGTGCAATACTACGTTTCTGTTACAGCTAGTACTGTAAGAGGTAGATTGCCTGTTAACAGCCATTCACTGGGTGAAGAACTGACACTGAAACAGTGTAGCATCTCACATGGAACTATTGTGTTTGTTTCAATTTGTCAGGAAGAAAAACTTGTATGCCTTCCGTGCTGCTTAAATAATGTATAAAAAGGAACATTTACTTTAGAAGTATGTTAAAACTGACTGAACGCGAGGCCCATAGCATGGACATAGTAGACTGTGTTTTGTTTTTCATGTTACTACCCCCACTAATAGTAATAGTAGTAGTAGTAGTAGCAGTAGTAATAGTAGTAGTAATAATAATAACAGTAATAGTTCCCGTGGAGGCCCGGGAAAAGAACAGGCCTCCGGTATGTTCTGCCAGTCGTAAAAGGCGACGAAAAGAACAAACCCTAATAGGGCTAACCCCCCTTTTAGTGTGATTAGTTGGTTCAGGACAGAACTAAAGAAGCCTCGGACAAGCGCCGTCATGGTCGGGGACGACGCCTGAACCCTATGCCCACCCACAATGGTAACAACACTGCTAGCCAACTGGAAAATGATTTAAATCCAAATAGAGGTGTTTTACAGGATATGCTTCCTGCAACCACCCTAGAAGGAAAACAAAGACAGAGGATGAGATGGTCAGATGAAGTTAATTGACACCTCATGTTCTGTTATTACCAAGCAACAAACCTAGGAACCAACACAACTGGATACAGATCACAAGTATACACAACATTTATTACCAGATACCCAGAATTAAAATTTTTAACAGACCAACGACTAGCTGATCAGATCCGTGTAATAATCAAAAATAACAGGATACCCCAGTCAGAATTAGAAAACATCAAACAACAAGTACAACAAATACTAGAACAAAATAATGTGCAATCAGAAGAAGAAGAAAATACAGTATTGGACTCAAACATCCCAGAGCAAACAAAGAAAGGACAACACGCATCAATTAAACAATCAGAGGAAAACGAAATCTTAAGGCAGCCACCAGAACAAGCACAAATAGAACACAAAGTGACACACATGTTACATATAGAAGAAAAATTTCAGCTGACATATATAGAATACAAAGACACAAATACAGACATTAGACCATTCTTGCATAGACCGCCAAATAACCCACAAGTCGAAACAACAATAAAAACTATCACCACAATCATACACAACAAAATAAATGAAAACACAACTATGGAAGAGTTACAACTACTGGTTTATATAGGAGCACTCACTACACTAAATATACACACTAGGCAGAGATCAGAACCAACCAACACACAGAAGAAACCCACAAAACCAGCATGGCAACACAGGCTACAGATCAGAATAGAAAAACTGAGAAAAGCCATCGGACACCTAACACAATTTATAAGAAATGAAATGCCAGAAAAAAAACGAAAAATGTTAGGTAAAATCTCACAACAAGAAGTGATAGAGCAATTAGATGAAAAGAAACAGAAATTACAAGCATTGGCCAAACAACTCAGAAG
The DNA here is from genome assembly GCF_021461395.2 of Schistocerca americana. NCBI lineage: Eukaryota > Metazoa > Arthropoda > Insecta > Orthoptera > Acrididae > Schistocerca > Schistocerca americana. Next base: position 20,356,529 of record NC_060119.1, on the reverse strand, counting down.
ATACAAAAAAAGAGTGAAAATAGAAGGAAACAAAACCAAACATTCAACACAAACCAAAAGAAATTTTACCAGACAATAGACAACACACGTATTAAAATAGACAATCCACCAAACATAACAGACATGGAACACTTCTGGACCAACATACGGTCAAACCCGGTACAACATAACAGGCATGCACGGTGGATACAAGCAGAAACAGATACGTACAAGATGATACCACAAATGCCTGAAGTGATAATTTTGCAACATGAAGTCACCCAAGCAATTAATTCTACTCACAATTGGAAAGCCCCTGGAAAAGATAAAATAGCAAATTTCTGGCTAAAGAAATTCACCTCAACACATTCACATCTAACTACATTATTTAACAATATAATGGAAGGAAACATTCCACGTGGGAAAAATTATATATAAAAACAAAGATGAGGTGACTTACCGAACAAAAGCGCTGGCAGGTCGATAGACACACAAACAAACACAAACATACACACAAAATTCAAGCTTTCGCAACAAACTGTTGCCTCATCAGGAAAGAGGGAAGGAGAGAGGAAGACGAAAGGAAGTGGGTTTTAAGGGAGAGGGTAAGGAGTCATTCCAATCCCGGGAGCGGAAAGACTTACCTTAGGGGGAAAAAAGGGCAGGTATACACTCGCACACACGCACATATCCATCCACACATACAGACACAAGCAGACATATTTAAAGACAAAGAGTTTGGGCAGAGATGTCAGTCGAGGCAGAAGTGTAGAGGCAAAGAAGTTGTTGAAAGACAGGTGAGGTATGAGTGGCGGCAACTTGAAATTAGCGGAGATTGGGGCCTGGCGGATGACGAGAAGAGAGGATATACTGAAGGGCAAGTTCCCATCTCCGGAGTTCGGATAGGTTGGTGTTGGTGGGAAGTATCCAGATAACCCGGACGGTGTAACACTGTGCCAAGATGTGCTGGCTGTGCACCAAGGCATGTTTAGCCACAGGGTGATCCTCATTACCAACAAACACTGTCTGCCTGTGTCCATTCATGCGAATGGACAGTTTGTTGCTGGTCATTCCCACATAGAATGCATCACAGTGTAGGCAGGTCAGTTGGTAAATCACGTGGGTGCTTTCACACGTGGCTCTGCCTCTGATCGTGTACACCTTCCGGGTTACAGGACTGGAGTAGGTGGTGGTGGGAGGGTGCATGGGACAGGTTTTGCATCGGGGGCGGTTACAAGGATAGGAGCCAGAGGGTAGGGAAGGTGGTTTGGGGATTTCATAGGGATGAACTAACAGGTTACGAAGGTTAGGTGGACGGCGGAAAGACACTCTTGGCGGAGTGGGGAGGATTTCATGAAGGATGGATCTCATTTCAGGGCAGGATTTGAGGAAATCGTATCCCTGCTGGAGAGCCACATTCAGAGTCTGGTCCAGTCCCGGAAAGTATCCTGTCACAAGTGGGGCACTTTTGTGGTTCTTCTGTGGGGGATTCTGGGTTTGAGGGGACGAGGAAGTGGCTCTGGTTATTTGCTTCTGTACTAGGTCGGGAGGGTAGTTGCGGGATGCGAAAGCTGTTTTCAGGTTGTTGGTGTAATGATTCAGGGATTCCGGACTGGAGCAGATTCGTTTGCCACGAAGACCTAGGCTGTAGGGAAGGGACCGTTTGATGTGGAATGGGTGGCAGCTGTCATAATGGAGGTACTGTTGCTTGTTGGTGGGTTTGATGTGGACGGACGTGTGAAGTTGGCCATTGGACAGGTGGAGGTCAACGTCAAGGAAAGTGGCATGGGATTTGGAGTAGGACCAGGTGAAACTGATGGAATCAAAGGAGTTGAGGTTGGAGAGGAAATTCTGGAGTTCTTCTTCACTGTGAGTCCAGATCATGAAGATGTCATCAATAAATCTGTACCAAACTTTGGGTTGGCAGACTTGGGTAACCAAGAAGGCTTCCTCTAAGCGACCCATGAATAGGTTGGCGTACGAGGGGGCCATCCTGGTGCCCATGGCTGTTCCCTTTAATTGTTGGTATGTCTGGCCCTCAAAAGTGAAGAAGTTGTGGGTCAGGATGAAGCTGGCTAAGGTGATGAGGAAAGAGGTTTTAGGTAGGGTGGCAGGTGATCGGCGTGAAAGGAAATGCTCCATCGCAGCGAGGCCCTGGACGTGCGGAATATTTGTGTATAAGGACGTGGCATCAATGGTTACAAGGATGGTTTCCGGGGGTAACAGATTGGGTAAGGATTCCAGGCGTTCAAGGAAGTGGTTGGTGTCCTTGATGAAGGATGGGAGACTGCATGTAATGGGTTGAAGGTGTTGATCTACGTAGGCAGAGATACGTTCTGTGGGGGCTTGGTAACCAGCTACAATGGGGCGGCCGGGATGATTGGGTTTGTGGATTTTAGGAAGAAGGTAGAAGGTAGGGGTGCGGGGTGTCGGTGGGGTCAGGAGGTTGATGGAGTCAGGTGAAAGGTTTTGCAGGGGGCCTAAGGTTCTGAGGATTCCTTGAAGCTCCGCCTGGACATCGGGAATGGGGTTACCTTGGCAAACTTTGTATGTGGTGTTGTCTGAAAGCTGACACAGTCCCTCAGCCACATACTCCCGACGATCAAGTACCACGGTCGTGGAACCCTTGTCCGCCGGAAGAATGACGATGGATCGGTCAGCCTTCAGATCACGGATAGCCTGGGCTTCAGCAGTGGTGATGTTGGGTGTAGGATTAAGGTTTTTTAAGAAGGATTGAGATGCAAGGCTGGAAGTCAGAAATTCCTGGAAGGTTTGGAGAGGGTGATTTTGAGGAAGAGGAGGTGGGTCCCGCTGTGACGGAGGACGGAACTGTTCCAGGCAGGGTTCAATTTGGATGGTGTCTAGAGGAGTCGGATCATTAGGAGTAGGATTAGGATCATTTTTCTTCGTGGCAAAGTGATACTTCCAGCAGAGAGTACGAGTGTAGGACAGTAAATCTTTGACGAGGGCTGTTTGGTTGAATCTGGGAGTGGGGCTGAAGGTGAGGCCTTTGGATAGGACAGAGGTTTCGGATTGGGAGAGAGGTTTGGAGGAAAGGTTAACTACTGAATTAGGGTGTTGTGGTTCCAGATTGTGTTGATCGGAATTTTGAGGTTTTGGAGGGAGTGGAGCTGGAAGTGGGAGATTGAGTAGATGGGAGAGACTGGGTTTGTGTGCAATGAGAGGAGGTTGAGGTTTGCTGGAAAGGTTGTGAAGGGTGAGTGAGTTGCCTTTCCGGAGGTGGGAAACCAGGAGATTGGATAGTTTTTTGAGGTGGAGGGTGGCATGCTGTTCTAATTTACGGTTGGCCTGTAGGAGGATGCTCTGAACAGCCGGTGTGGATGTGGGAGAGGAAAGATTAAGGACTTTTATTAAGGATAGGAGTTGACGGGTGTGTTCATTGGCTGAGTTGATGTGTAGGTGAAGGATTAGGTGGGTGAGGGCAATGGATTGTTCAGTTTGGAACTGGTATAGGGACTGATGGAAGGAAGGGTTGCAGCCAGAGATGGGAACTTTGAGTGTGAGGCCTTTGGGGGTAATGCCAAATGTCAGACAAGCCTGAGAAAATAAAATATGCGAGCGTAATCTGGCTAGGGCAAAGGCATGTTTGCGGAGGGAATGTAAATAAAACTTAACGGGGTCATTGTGGGGGTGTTGTGAGGGTGACATGGTATTAGAAGGTGGAAAGTGTAACATGAGGTGAAATGAAAATGAAAATAAAAATATATGGGGAGAGATAAAGGTGAACCGGAAAGAAACTGGAGATCTGGAATGAAAAAAGGCGAAAAGGTGTTGGTTACAGCTGGGCTATGTTGGACTTGGGTTGGTAGACAACGATGTGCATAAAGGTTAGGTGGTTGTGTTGCCGCCAAAACACGTTAAAGGACGGAGAAATTCGGGAAAATTTCGAAAAAACTGCGTGTAGTATATTAAAAGGAGTGGTATTGTGGTGGCAGATTATGAAAATGAGGCTAACAATTGTTTGACGAAGAAATAATGGCGTTAAAACCCGTGGGAAGCGGCTAAAAATGATCAGTGATGTGGGAAAAACGGAAATGGAAATAAAGCGAAAGTTATTAGAACTGGCCGAAATGGTTGTTTAAAAGGTGAAAGGAGCTGTTTGTGAACTAGAAACGGTGGATATTATAGCGGCGGTAGTGCTGAAAGCGGCAAAACAAAAAAAAAAAACAAAAAAAAAAAACAAAAAATATTTTTTTGGTTATGGTTTGGAAGTGGGTTACGTATTATTGAGTATATATATAGGCGGGATTAAATAGTATAGCAGATTACGGTAAAAAGGAGAAGGTGAATACAAAGTGAAACTACTGGCAAAAACAGAAAGAGGAAAATAAGACGACAGAAAAGATTTCGAAATGCAACAGTGACAATAACAAACGTAATTGTTGGATTCAAATTAATGATATCAATATAATGGAAGGAAACATTCCACGTGGGAAAAATTATATATAAAAACAAAGATGAGGTGACTTACCGAACAAAAGCGCTGGCAGGTCGATAGACACACAAACAAACACAAACATACACACAAAATTCAAGCTTTCGCAACAAACTGTTGCCTCATCAGGAAAGAGGGAAGGAGAGAGGAAGACGAAAGGAAGTGGGTTTTAAGGGAGAGGGTAAGGAGTCATTCCTGCGATGGAGCATTTCCTTTCACGCCGATCACCTGCCACCCTACCTAAAACCTCTTTCCTCATCACCTTAGCCAGCTTCATCCTGACCCACAACTTCTTCACTTTTGAGGGCCAGACATACCAACAATTAAAGGGAACAGCCATGGGCACCAGGATGGCCCCCTCGTACGCCAACCTATTCATGGGTCGCTTAGAGGAAGCCTTCTTGGTTACCCAAGTCTGCCAACCCAAAGTTTGGTACAGATTTATTGATGACATCTTCATGATCTGGACTCACAGTGAAGAAGAACTCCAGAATTTCCTCTCCAACCTCAACTCCTTTGATTCCATCAGTTTCACCTGGTCCTACTCCAAATCCCATGCCACTTTCCTTGACGTTGACCTCCACCTGTCCAATGGCCAACTTCACACGTCCGTCCACATCAAACCCACCAACAAGCAACAGTACCTCCATTATGACAGCTGCCACCCATTCCACATCAAACGGTCCCTTCCCTACAGCCTAGGTCTTCGTGGCAAACGAATCTGCTCCAGTCCGGAATCCCTGAATCATTACACCAACAACCTGAAAACAGCTTTCGCATCCCGCAACTACCCTCCCGACCTGGTACAGAAGCAAATAACCAGAGCCACTTCCTCGTCCCCTCAAACCCAGAATCCCCCACAGAAGAACCACAAAAGTGCCCCACTTGTGACAGGATACTTTCCGGGACTGGACCAGACTCTGAATGTGGCTCTCCAGCAGGGATACGATTTCCTCAAATCCTGCCCTGAAATGAGATCCATCCTTCATGAAATCCTCCCCACTCCGCCAAGAGTGTCTTTCCGCCGTCCACCTAACCTTCGTAACCTGTTAGTTCATCCCTATGAAATCCCCAAACCACCTTCCCTACCCTCTGGCTCCTATCCTTGTAACCGCCCCCGATGCAAAACCTGTCCCATGCACCCTCCCACCACCACCTACTCCAGTCCTGTAACCCGGAAGGTGTACACGATCAGAGGCAGAGCCACGTGTGAAAGCACCCACGTGATTTACCAACTGACCTGCCTACACTGTGATGCATTCTATGTGGGAATGACCAGCAACAAACTGTCCATTCGCATGAATGGACACAGGCAGACAGTGTTTGTTGGTAATGAGGATCACCCTGTGGCTAAACATGCCTTGGTGCACAGCCAGCACATCTTGGCACAGTGTTACACCGTCCGGGTTATCTGGATACTTCCCACCAACACCAACCTATCCGAACTCCGGAGATGGGAACTTGCCCTTCAGTATATCCTCTCTTCTCGTCATCCGCCAGGCCTCAATCTCCGCTAATTTCAAGTTGCCGCCACTCATACCTCACCTGTCTTTCAACAACTTCTTTGCCTCTACACTTCTGCCTCGACTGACATCTCTGCCCAAACTCTTTGTCTTTAAATATGTCTGCTTGTGTCTGTATGTGTGGATGGATATGTGCGTGTGTGCGAGTGTATACCTGCCCTTTTTTCCCCCTAAGGTAAGTCTTTCCGCTCCCGGGATTGGAATGACTCCTTACCCTCTCCCTTAAAACCCACTTCCTTTCGTCTTCCTCTCTCCTTCCCTCTTTCCTGATGAGGCAACAGTTTGTTGCGAAAGCTTGAATTTTGTGTGTATGTTTGTGTTTGTTTGTGTGTCTATCGACCTGCCAGCGCTTTTGTTCGGTAAGTCACCTCATCTTTGTTTTTATATACATTATTTAACAGTTACATTGGAGATCCATACACATTCCCTGATACACTTACACATGGAATAACTTATCTGAAACCTAAATATCAAGCAGACACAGCAAACCCAGCTAAATATCGCCCCATAACATGCCTACCAACAATATACAAAATATTAACTTCAGTCATTACACAGAAATTAATGACATATACAACACAGAATAAAATTATAAATGAAGAACAAAAAGGCTGTTGCAAAGGAGCACGAGGATGTAAAGAGCAACTGATAATAGATGCAGAGGTGACATATCAAGCTAAAACTAAACAAAGGTCGCTACATTATGCATACATTGATTACCAAAAAACTTTTGATAGTGTACCCCACTCATGGTTACTACAAATATTGGAAATATACAAAGTAGATCCTAAATTGATACAGTTCCTAAACATAGTAATGAAAAATTGGAAAACCACACTTAATATCCAAACAAATTCAAATAATATCACATCACAGCCAATACAGATTAAGCGTGGAATATACCAAGGAGACACATTAAGTCCTTTCTGGTTCTGCCTTGCTCTGAACCCACTATCCAACATGCCAAATAATACAAATTATGGATACAATATTACTGGAACATACCCACACAAAATCACACATCCGCTATACATGGATGATCTAAAACTACTGGCAGCAACAAATCAACAACTCAACCAATTACTAAAGATAACAGAAGTATTCAGCAATGATATAAATATGGCTTTTGGAACCGACAAATGTAAGAAAAATAGCATAGTCAAGGGAAAACACACTAAACAAGAAGATTACATGTTGGATAACCACAGTGACTGCATAGAAGCGATGGAAAAAACAGATGCCTATAAATATCTAGGATACAGACAAAAAATAGGAATAATACAAATATTAAAGAAGAACTAAAAGAAAATTATAGACAAAGACTAACAAAAATACTGAAAACAGAATTGACAGCAAGAAACAAGACAAAAGCTATAAATACTTATGCTATACCAATATTGACCTACTCATTTGGAGCAGTGAAATGGAGTAACACAGACCTAGAAGCACTCAATACACTTACACGATCACAATGCCACAAATATAGAATACATCACATACATTCAGCAACTGAAAGATTCACATTAAGCAGAAAGGAAGGAGGAAGGGGATTTATCGACATAAAAAACCTACATTATGGACAGGTAGACAATTTAAGAAAATTCTTTAGAGAACGAACAGAAACTAGCAAAATACACAAAGCAATCACTCATATAAATACATCTGCCACACCACTGCAATTTCATAACCACTTCTACAACCCTTTAGATCACATAACATCAACAGATACGAAGAAAGTAAATTGGAAAAAGAAAACACTACATGGCAAGCACCCGTATCATCTAACACAGCCACACATCGATCAAGACGCATCCAACACATGGCTAAGAAAAGGCAATATATACAGTGAGACGGGAGGATTCATGATTGCAATACAGGATCAAACAATAAACACCAGATATTACAGCAAGCATATTATTAAAGATCCCAATACCACAACAGATAAATGCAGACTTTGCAAACAACAAATAGAAACAGTAGATCGCATCACAAGTGGATGTACAATACTAGCAAATACAGAATACCCCAGAAGACATGACAATGTAGCAAAAATAATACATCAACAGCTTGCCTTACAACATAAACTTATAAAACAACATGTTCCCACATACAAGTATGCACCACAAAATGTACTGGAGAATGATGAATACAAATTATATTGGAACAGAACCATTATAACAGATAAAACAACACCACATAACAAACCTGACATCATACTCACCAATAAAAAGAAGAAATTAACACAACTAATCGAAATATCCATACCCAATACAACAAATATACAAAAGAAAACAGGAGAAAAAGTTGAAAAATACATCCAACTGGCTGAGGAAGTCAAGGACATGTGGCATCAGGATAAAGTTGACATTATACCAATTATACTATCAACTACAGGAGTCATACCACACAATATCCACCAGTACATCAATGCAATACAGCTACATCCAAACTTATACATACAACTACAGAAATCTGTAATTATTGAAACTTGTTCAATTACCCGAAAGTTCCTAAATGCAATGTAACATATACCGCACATTTAAAAGGAAGTCACGCTTGATCTAGGTCCGCGTCACCTTCCATTTTTAACCAGACATAACGTCTGAGAAAAGAAAGAAACAGGTATAGTAATATTTATTCAACATCATATGGTCACAAACAATCACTAAACTAACCAACTTTGATTCCATCAGGAACCACTGTGCACAGCAACCATAGACTATAAGGAAGGAGAGGCACAAAGTAGTCAGTTGCAATACCATTAGCTTTTATTATTCTTGCAGAGTTAGGTTTTGGCTATAAATGAGACTTTTAGTTCATTTTCATTACATCTCACCATAATGAAAAAGTACTGACGATGGCTATTTACAGCCAAAATCTTCCTAATCACTTAATTATTCCATTCACTACTTAAGTATAAGGTGTGTTCAAAAAGAAACGAGCCCGAGGCATTATTACAGAAACCAGTACCTGTACGTTAGAAGTATTTACCCTGGTTGTTGAGACACTTGTCTCACTGTGACCCAAGGTGGTGAATGGCTGTCTCATAAAATTCCAGGGGTTGTGATGTTACGCAGTTCTGCACATACAACTGGACGTTGTCATCCGAGGTGAATCATCTGTCCCTCAGAGCCTTTTTAAGGGGACAAAAATGGTGTAATCACAGGGAGAGAGGTCCAGACTGTATGGAGGGTGGCCGAGAACTTCCCATTTGAATTTGTGCAGAAGTGCCGCGACTGTGTGGACCATATGAGGCTTTGCATTGTCGTGGAGCAGAATGACCCCACAGGTGAGATTGCCTGGTCATTTTGATTTGATCACTTGGCAAAGGGTGGTCAAGGTTTGCGAGTGATGCTGGGCATTCACTGTTGTGCCATGCTGCAGGAAGTGAGTCAGAAGGGGGCATCTTGGTCAAACAAGAATGTCAGCATAACCTTTCCTGCGCTCATGTGGATGATGACATCCAGCTGTACATGTGGAACTGGTTAACATCGCAGCCCCAGGAATTTTATGAGACAGCCATTCATTGCCTTGTGTCACAGTGGGACAAGTGTCTCAACAGCCAGGGTCAATACTTCTAACATACAGGTACTGGTTCCGTAATTATGCCTCCGGCTCATTTCTTTTTGAACACCCCTTATGTGTAATGGATCAGAATGGAACAATAAATGATGATCATGATGACGATTTTAGTACATCATACTGATTTGTCTTTTGAATAAATCAGAGAAGAATAATGAAGTTTGGAATATGCAGCTATATTTTAGAAATGTTCATATGCGGGTGTAATAATAAAGTTCTAACTGTAACAAAACCTTTAACATTTATTAATACATTTATTAATAAGAGCACGACTACTGTTTACATATCTATGCAATTGTGATACAGTTTTGAAGTTGTTAAATATTTCACATTTATGAGTTTCATTGCAAATATTTCTGTACTGGGATTTGAACTTTCCAAAGTTTAATAACCACTTTTGTCTGCCATTGAAACCTAAGGGGATTATAAACAAGTACGAAATACTCTTAGAAAAACTCATTATAAGCTGTGTTTCAATACTTGGATCTATTCTTGCACTAGGTTAATAGTAGGACAGTCTTGTCATCCGAATCTGAAAAGTTTTGTCAAGATTTGTAAAAAGATCTCCAGGAGAAAAAAATACTGAAAAGTACTGAGATCTACAAAGAAACACAAGGAGCTACTTATATATAAGAGCTATTTGAACTTTTATTTATAAATTATGTGATTCTGTGTCAGTGTTGGAGGATGGTTTGTTGAAGACACTAACTTGGTAGTAAAGGATGGCTGTACGCATTGGCTTGATTTCAAATAGTGCAGTTCATGACATAAGTTCATGGCTTGTAGAAAATAAACTAATCCTAAATCACAGAAGGACTCAGTTGTTAAAGTTTCTAACACACAATTCTACAAAACCTGACATTTTAATTTCACAGAATGGGCATATAATTAGTGAAACTGAACAGTTCAAATTTCTAGGTGTTCAGATACATGGTAAGCTTTCATGGAAAGCCCACATTCAGGATATTGTTCAAAGACTTAATGCTGCCATTTTTACTATTTGAATGATATCTAAAGTGAGTGATCGTTCAACACAAAAATTAGTCTGCTTTGCTTATTTTCATTTGCTTATGTCGTATGGTATTATATTTTGAGGGTAACTCTTCCCATTCTAAAAGGATATTTTTGGCTCAGAAATGGGCGGTTTGGGCAATAAGTGGTGTAAGTTCATGAACCTCTGTTCACGAGTCTGGATATTTTGACATTGGCCTCTCAATATATGTATTTCTTACTGTAATTTCTTGTTAACAATAGTATCTTATTCCCAAGAATAAGCAGCTTTCACTCAGTTAATACTCAGCAGAAATCAAACCTGCATTTGGATTACACTTCCTTAACTCTTGTGCATGAAAGTGTGTAGTATACTGCTGCATCCATTTTCAATAAGCTACACTCGAATTCAAAAGTCTTAGTAGTAATCCATGTGCTTTAAAATTGAAACTGAAGAGTTTCCTCATGGGTCACCCCTTCTCTTCTGTTGAGGAGTTCCTTGAAAAATTAAGCTGATTCTTATTGAGCTGTTGATTGCATTTATTTATGGCTTTACTTTTTTTGGGTTCATAAATACAGAGTGGCGCAGGGGAATGGGAAATTTTGAACGTTACAGTTAGCAGCATTGTAGCACCGGCAGGTGTTCAAAACTTTGCACAATTGATGTGAACGCATTGCCATTTAGTAATCATGGAGAATTGGACTGGTTCGGAATGTGCAGTAGCTGTGAGAGTGTTTTACAAAAATGGTGATAGTGTGACTGCCGCGCAGAGGACATTTCGACAGAATTACCAGCTTGGACGTCATGGACGTGTCCCATCTGCGCATGCGATTACAACGTGGATGCGTAATTTTGAAGAAACAGGTTATGCCTTGAAAAAGAAACCTCCAGGTGGCACTCCAACGGTACGTACCCCAGAGAACATTGCAGCTGCTAGAGCTGCAATTGAGAGAAGTCCTCGCCGCTCTGTTTGACAGCATGCATCTTCGCTAGGGATTAAGTGACGAAGTTTACAAAGAATACTGCACGAATTAGACTTCCATCCCTATAAGTTGCAGATTGTGCAACACTTACATGAACGAGACCCAGCGTCACGTATGGAGTTTAGTAGCCAGATATTGGCTAAAATCAACGAGGACGTGAATTTCCTTGGTAGCTTATGGATATCAGATGAAGCCCATTTCCACCTGAGCGGATTCGCGAACAAACAGAATTTTCGTTATTGGGTACAGGACAATCCTTGTGAGTTTCACCAGCGACCACTACATAGCGCCAAGGTCACAATATGGTGTGCTGTATCATATCATGGTGTTATCGGCCCTTATTTTTTTGAACGTGAGGATGGTAGTGCAGTGACAGTAACATCCGCTCGATATGTTGAAATGCTTCAAACATTCTTTACACCGAGACTGTACAAGCTTAATCTTAAGGTCGAAAACATGTGGTTTCAGCAGGATGGAGCCATATCACACACTGCTCGACAATCGATGGCAGCAGTTCGTCAGTTGTTTGGAAGACGCATTATTTCACATAACGGTGATATTGCATGGCCTGCGAGATCCCCTGATCTTAGTGTGTGCAACTTCTTCCTGTGGGGATATCTTAAAGGCAAGGTGTACCGTACATGTCCTGCAACAATCCATGAACTGAAGGAGAACACTGAAAACGAAATCACTGCCATTCCCCAAGATTCGCTACACCGCGCACTCCAGAGTTTTCATAACAGGCTGTTAAGAGTGTAAACGCCGAATGGGAGCACATCTTTCCGATGTCATCTTTAAAAAGTAGACACTTTTGGACATTTTGATTGTAAAGACATACTGAATAATGGCATACTGAATACATTCACTTTCGTTAATAAATTACTAGTTTTATGAATTGATTCATGGAAATGACGTTATTTCGAAATTTCCCATTTCTCTGCTCCACCCTGTATTTTACTTTTATCAGTTATTACTTAAGTGTTGTAATTTCATGTACTGACACGTTCCATGACCTTGGTCTTATGGAACTTGATGTGTAAATAAAATGAAAAAAAAAAAAAAACTAGTGCTCCAATTTGTTCCAGGAAACTTTCACTGTCTACAAACATGATAGAGAAGATTGCAGGTGTGAGCACACTGAAAAATTTAAAAATTCTTTCTCTGGGAAGAAACTACATTAAGGCTTTCTCAGGACTGGTAATACATAAGGATATATAAAGTTACAATATTTAATATATTAGTCTAACAACAATATGAAATAGGGGAGGTTGCTACTCACCACATACAGGAGGTACTGAGTGGCAGGCTGTTACATTGAAAGAAGACTGGTTGACATTATCAGCTGTTGGGCTAAATCCTTTCTCATATGTAGACAACTCTCTCTCTCTCTCTCTCTCTCTCTCTCTCTCTAGCAATCCCACTGGCATTAAGGCCTGACTGTGACTGCAACTGCGGTCAGGAGCGGGAATGGGTCGCGGGTTGAGGTGGAGGAGGAGTGGGGGAAGGAGAGGAGTGTAGGGGTGGGTGAAGATGCCAGTGGGAGTGTGCAGGTACATGTTGGGGTCAGAATGTGGGCTGCACGGTGGAGCATCAGGAGGTTGTGCTGTTAGGGTAAAAGAGAAGAGGACTATGCAGTTGTGGTAGACAGTTAGGAAGCATGAGTATGAGGCCGGAGTGGTAGCAGGTGGAGGACAGGGACAAGTAAAGAGTGAGGCCATGTGGTTATGAGAAAAAGGATACATTTCTGGCAGTGTTCCCACAGCTCCTGTTGCTATACCATCCATCACTCAGCTCATATCTATAGATGCCACACTAACACCTCCAATGCCCTCAGCCTTGCCACCACTGAACACAAGTTTTCCCACCATCTGATTGACACCAAACCTGGAAACTTTTTAGTCACCGTGACCAAATATATCCTCGTCTATAAATAATTCTTCTTTGAGAACACGTCACCTAAAAAATAAATCTGCAATACAGTCATGGGCGCCAGTAAGGCATCATCCTGTGCCTACCTGTTTGTTGGCCTTCCAGAGGACTCACTCACTCCCAGACCCCTTACCTGGTCCGTATTTATGATCTCGACTGAGGACTCCCTTACCACGTTCCTCCAGAACCTTAAAACCTTTCCACACATTCACTTAACCTGGTCTTCCTCAGCCCAGCAAGCAACCTTCCCCAATGTTGACCTTCATCTAATCTCAGAGATGTACATATCAGTACCTCCATCTGACGTCAAACCTAGCAACCATCAACAATACATCCAACTGACACCCGTTTCACATCAAGAAGTCCCTTCCATAAAGTCTAGCCACCTGCAGTCGCTAAGTACCTCTCCAAATATGCCAATGGCCTGAGACCTTTGCAGACTGAAATTACCCTCCTCACCTTGTCTACGAACAGATCTTGTGTTCTCTGTCCTCCCAGTCACCTACGATTTCCCATGTAGCAACTGACTGGCCACAACAGAATGACCCCCCCCCCCCCCCCCCCCTCATGATCTGGTACCGCTCAGGAATGAAGCAAATCACATTCTCCACTAGGGTTTCAACTAACTTTTGTTATGTTCAGAAATGACTAATAGTCTACACTATCCTCCACAACCCTCTGCAAGATTATTCCTCTGCCCAGCCAACCTACATAATATCCTCATCCTTCCACATTCCACCCCTGCTCCAAACCCCTTGCCTCTCGAATCACATTGCTGCAAAAGATCTACACTACGACAACATTTAGTGGGTTAGAGCACTAAATGGTGAGTTCGCCAGAGCCCTCACTTGATATAAATAAAGATGAAGTTAGTGAAAAATCTATCAAAAAATTAAAATAAATATTGAAACCAGGTTGAATCCATACACAAGTATTGAAAACACAACCCTGACATTTTTAGGTTTATAAAAGACCAACCATAAAAACCAGACAAAACAGCTGAATAACTGGATAAAATCGAGGCTAAATTTTCAGCATGAACATATTTAAAGAGATGACTGATGTCTGTGAGTGGGTGACTACTCAGAAATAGTGGGTGACCGAGCTACTCTGTGACACGTTAAAACCTGACACCCAGTATTTTGGGAAAAGTGTGCCACCACACAGAATCTTAAGACATGAACCACACTCGTCTAATTATCAGTTATGATAGAGGGCAGAGCTGGTGGGTCCCAGATCTGCCCTCAGGTCATCACATAAAACACATTCAATTAAAATATGTTGTACCAACATCTGTACACCACATCTGTGACACACTGGGGTCTCCTTGCATCATAAGAGAAAGTGGGCAATGTCCCACTCTAAGCGTTGTAAGTGATACTTCTTCAGCTCGTCACAGTCAGAAGGAGGTAAGCCACGGTGACACTGAAGTTTTCACAGAACACAGCCTATTATTCCTCACTTCCACCCACTGAGCTTCCTACCAGTGCAGACTCAGCATCTCCACTGTATTGGGAGTAGCAACTTTCCTTTTCATAATATTGCAGCATCAGTGATAAGGTGAACTATAAGGATTCTAAAAACTAACTCTCATTTAGATCAGGCCCACTTAAAATTATGTTGTTGCCTTGCAGGACTTTTAAATAACCACACACACCTCTCTTATAGTTTTAAAAATAGGAGACTCGTTTATTAAACAAATAAATATCTGGGTTATAATACAACACTATCAGGCAGGACAGATTTCTTCTCACTGCGCAGAGGAGGCGTGGAGTGGGAAATGGACACATTAAAAGAAGACTACTCAATATTATCAGCTATTGGACTAAGTCCTTTGTCATAGGTAGACAAAATACACACACATACTCATACATACAGAACTCACACACATACATGGCCAATAATGTCTCTCGAGTCCTGAGATACAATAGTGACTTGTGGTGAGCGGCAGTCTCTGCTGGGGTGGGTTGTCGGGGTCCACGTGTGGCATGGTGGTGAGGGACAGGGGAGGAGGGATAGCCGGGCAGCAGGGGCACAAGATGGCTGTCAGAGTACGCAGGAACGTAGTGGAGACAAGACGGTGGGCTGCTACGTGCAGCATTGGGACGCTGAAGTGGGAGGAGAGGGGGAGGGGGCACAAGGGGAGATGAGAGATGCAGAGAACAGGGAAGAACTGTGCAAGTGTGCTGGGGGCACATCTGGGTGGTAGCAGCAAAGTGAATCGAGAAAAGGAAGGGCAGGAACTAGCAGAGATTGCTGTAGTGGGTTGTGGGAATGAAGGATATGTTGCACAGAATTCCTATGTACTTAGTTCAGAAATGGTGATGTTGGTAGGAAGAATCCAAATTTTCTAGGCCATGAAGTAACATCACGTTGAGAAGTATGGTCAGAAACTAGGAGGTCCAGCTGTCGTTCGGCTGCAATACGATGGTGGCCATTCACGTAGACAGGCAGATTGTTGGTGATCGTGCCTCTGTAGAATGCTACATAGTAGTTGCAACTAAGTTGGCAGACCATTTGACTGTCACAGGAGTACCCACCTTTGATGAGGTAGCAGAAGTCTGTGAAAGCACTGAAGGTAGGAAGTAGGAGGAGGATATATGGGACACGTCTTGAATGTGGGTCTTTTGGGGGTACTGCTCGTGCATTCACAGCATTCGATAAGCCACACGTCCCCCTGGGTCCTGCTAAAAGGCAAGCACCTCAGCGAGCTCAGCATTTGTTGTTTGTTGGGTGTGGACTTGGCAACCACAGATTTCCAGAGCTGTAGACCGATAAGTATCACTAATTTTCTGTAACTGTACCCTCCAGACACGCTTCAGCGAACATCGTGCTGCGCAGTGTGCAATGGTGGATCGTTGTATGCCACACGGAATGGGGATCTCGGCATAACTGTCTAGATTGTGAGGATGGTGCAAACTTGTACTAAAAAAAAACTTATTCTCAAGGTGTGCTGATTAGAGGTACGGCTATTGAGGTGAAACAGTTGTTAGTAGACAACTTCTGGGGCACCTGCCACGCCAGAGTTTTAAAGGATTATTCATGCTCTGTCTGGCTCGATGTATGTGTCCTAGGTACTCATGGAACCACCGTGGCAAATCAAATCAATAACGCTGCTCCCAATGCACTGCTCACATGCACTCACCTAAATGAATGAGGGAGGCTAGTCCTCCTGACAATCAGTCTTTGGTAACAGGTCTCAAGGAGTAATGAATCAGAATGTTTTTCTAGTCATCAAGAAAAAGGAAAGTATGTTTGAAAAAGTGTTTCTTTCTGTATTCATAATGCATTAGAAGGACTTGCTAGTACCTAAAACTCTGTTTCACGACTGCAGAATGATTCCTTGTTGGCTAAACTAACTGGTCTAAGTCAGTCAAAGCCAATGGAACTTCTTAGGAAGTTCAAAAATTGGTTGGCTTTTAACCTAGATGTTGAGATGTGCAACTCACTTAACTCGAGCAAGGGTGTGGTCACACGACATGACATAACATGGACAGACATCGCAGAACTGAAATGAGAATGGTTATCACAGGGGATAGTCGATGTGAAACAAAGGATGCGAAGGAATAATGTAGAGATCGAGAAGGCTGAATATTTCATTATGATCTCCACTTCTCCATCACTACCTGAACAACTCATGGCAGGGTTCCTCAGTCATAGAGTCCTTTATATTGAATACTGTGAGTTGCCTCAAATTCCACCTGTGTGGCCACACACACAGTGCTGGGTTGCAGTGGTGAAGCCCACTTGTTGGTAATCTGGAAAGCCATCCCAAGAATCTGGCACTGACGATTCATCTCCAGCAATATGCATGAAGTGCCCTGGGAGACATCTAGTCCGGAGCCAAGTTTGTCCAATTTTTTCACAGGGAAGCAAAATTCAGGAAATAAAAGTAACACAGCAGATCCCCTGTGCAGAAGAAGCCAAAAAAAGAATTTAAGGTGATGAAACCCCCTGTCTTTGCCATTTCTTTTGCTTCCTTGGTGAAGACATCTATCCCCAAGGCTGACACTTAGATGCAGAAAATGTCCAGTGAACCATTATCTGCCACCAGCACCTGTTCTTGCAACTGTACATGCCATATGTTTCATATGTTTGTTTATTAGCTGTTCAGCATGTTTACCACGCATTGGCTTCATCCAAATACATTTTACATATTTCATATAAGTATAGTTGGTACTAATTTTTACATTATACATTATGCATACATACACATACATTTTTTTAGTATTTGTACATTTTACTCAAATCATCGTTTTACATATACATAAATACATATAAATACATAAACTTCTTACTAATCAGACAATTTCAGCAATAGTCATTATACAGTTTACATTCAAGAATTAATTCTTTGGGTTTACACATTTAATTAATGATAGTTACATTATTTCATTGCTTATACATTCCCTTCAAATTACTTCCAAGATATTCCTCAATGGAGTACTATGCTTGATTTTTGAGCCATGTGTCTAATACCTCCTTAAATTTAAAGTGGATGAGGGTTTTGATGGATTGTGGCAGTTTATTATTTAACTCTAGACTTAGGTGTTTGTGACTGTTGTGTGTCAGTGACAGCTTGCAATACGATATATCAAGCATACAGTTGTTTCAAGTGCTGTGCAAATGTAAATTCTTTCTGTGTGTAAATTGCTCTATATTTTCTTTTACGTATATCAAGCAGTTACACATATAGAGACTTGGGAGTGTCAGTATGTTTAATATACTGAAGTGCTCCTTACAGCTTTCTCTTGGACCCAATCCTTGTAAACATTTAATTGCTTGTTTTGCCATTTGAATACACAGTTTGTTCCTGGTGAATTACCCCATAACAGAAGCCCATATTGTAGCTGCGACTGAAAGAATGCATAGTAGCAAAGCATCAATAAACTTTTACTGACAGAATTTCTTAGTTTATACAGTAGGAATATTACGCATGCAAGTTTGCCTGTCAGATAGCTTATATGGTCATCCCATGAGAGCCTTTGGTTTATTTTTAGTCCCAATAGTTTGACACTGTGATTATTGGCTTTCCGTACCTTCAGATTAAAATAAATTTCTTTTGTTTTTGTGTTTTTTTATACATAACTAGTTAGCAATACACCACTCACTACATTTTTCAGAAAGTTCATTATTTTTGTTTACCACCTCTTGCATACTCTCATCTGTGGAGATTGTGGTCATATCATCAACACATAAAACATTTTTGCTGGCTATATAGTTTGAGAAGTCATTAACACAGATAATAAAGAGGAAGGGTCCAAGAATAGAGCCCTGTGGAATTCCTCTCTTAATTTTTATTAAATCTGACCTTTCATTGTTCACATACACTGACTGTTGCCTGTTATTTAGATATGACTTAATCAAATTAAGTGATTTGTCCGCAATACCATAATATTCTAATTTTTTTAAACAATTATCTCATGTGATGTTGAATCAAATGCTTTGCTTAAGTCTATGAGTGATTCAGAGGTGGTCTGTTTCCTTTCAAATGCGTTGTGGATTTCAGGTATCAGGTTTTCAATAGCTTTTATGGTTGACTGAGTAGTTCTAAATCCAAACTGGCTGTCATTAAATAATTTATTACTCTCAAAATACATGTAAATCTGTGTGCGTGAGCAGCTCTCTATGATTTTGGAGAGTATAGGGGCAATTGATATTGGACTATAGTTATCTGGCATTTCTCTGTCACCCTTTTTGTATATGGGGAGTGTAACTGAAATTTTAAGGCAATCAGGGATAATGCCATCATCAAGGATTTTATTTGCAAGGTAGAGTAGAGGAGTTCTAATTTCCTTAATTATAGCCTTTATTACAAAGTTACTGAAGCCTTAGTAGTCTTCTGTTCTAGAGTTGTTCAACTTGTTTACAAAGTTATTTATATCTGTAGCAGTTATTCTACTCCAGTTAAATCTTTTATCTGTTTTATTCTGTGATTGCAGAAGAAAAGCTTCTGCATCAGTTAAATCATCACTTTTTGGTACCTGGGCATTTACTGAATTTATGAAGTGTCTGTTGAGAGTGTTGCAATTAACTGGGTTACTGATATCTTCTTTCCCCATGTTTATCTCACTTTTAACTATGTTCGTGGCAGCTTTACATTTGCTTTTAGAATTTAAAATATACTCCTCATTTGCTTTCTTTTTTTCAGATTAGTGTATTTTTATTAATTTTATATATCTATTCTTGTTTTCTTGATTGCCTTCAATTTTGTCCTTCAGCATGAGTAGAAGGATTATAATTTTATTGAAGTGCAGGGTGTACCACTTTTTTGTCTGTTGTGGTTTATGCATATTGCTATGGTTACATCTCTTAGTAATAAGAGGGCATTTACTGTCTAATGTATTTTTTATATTGGATATGAATGCAGAAAAGCTTTCATTTGTATCTTTGTCAATGGTTAGTATTCTAGCCCATTCTATTCTACTCAGTTCATTTCTCATTACTTCAATGTTCTCTTCCTTGAGAGCTCTATATGTAGTTAGCATCCTGGTATCATCAAGTGTCAGATTTCCAATTTTGAGCCATATGCCATCATGGTCAGATAGTCCAGATTTGATGGTATCCCATTCTACTTGATTCCTACACACATTGCTAATTATATTGTTAAGGCATGCCTCCAGACTGGTCGGTCTTTCATTTAAGCAGTAGTAATTCATTGATCTTAAGATATTTAGGATGTATACCACAGTTTTTCTCTTTACTCTTACATCTATATTAATGTCTCCTGTGATAAATGTTTTATACTGATTATATTTGGTAGTCCATAAGATTAATTCAGAGAGTGTTTCTGTGAATATCTCCTCACCAGAAGGTGGTGGTCAGTAAACTGTTGCAACTATGAGTTTCTGAGTGTGGGTAATCAAGGCAGATGCTTCGAATAGTCCTTCAACAGACAGGCAAAGAGTGTGAAGATATAGTGATCCAGACAGTTATGAAATAAGAGAAAGGCAAAACCTTCACAGTGAGCATGGAGAAGGCACCACAACAGCAGAGTCCCTCTCATCTTCCCCTTTCCCCAATAGCCGCAAAGGGAAAAAGGACAGGAAAAGAGTCATGACAGAATGAAATTTTCACTCTGCAGCAGAGTGTGCACTGATATGAAACTTCTTTGCTGATTAAAACTGTGTGCTGGACTGAGACCAGGTCCTGAGTTCAGGTTTTGGTCCAGCACACAGTTTTAATCTACCATGAAGTTTCATATCAGCACGCACTCCCCTGCAGAGTGAAAATCTGTGAAGTTCAGAACATAGGAGATGAGGTATTGGCAGAATTAAAGCTGTGAGGATGGGTCGTGAGTTGTGCTTGGGTAGCTCTGTCGGTAGAGCACTTGCACAGAGGAGGCAACAGTCCCAAGTTCAAGTCTTAGTCTGGCACACAGTTTTAATCTGCCAGGAAGTTTCAATAGTCATGACGTTTGGGTATAGAACTCTCCCAGGTGTCAGCAGATGTCATTATGGCACTGCTGATATACGAGGAGGACATAATCACGGATTGAAGTGTCATCATCAGACCCTGGCAGTCCCTCCACCCCCCCCCCCTCCCCCTTGCTCTACCAGTGCCTCACTATCCTGGTAAGGGTAAATCAAAACCTCACCACTGAAATGGCTCCCATACTCCAGTTGCACTATGAACATGACACATCTAGAGGAATTGAGACTCCTCATACAGGGCAAACCCATCTGCCTATGTCTCCAAGAGACTCATTTGAAACAGAGTTGCAGACATGCTTTGAAGCTGAAGCTGCCGCCTACACGGGAAAGATGACCTTACTGGCGACGGGGCGAAAGGTGGGATAACAGTGTTCATCAAGGACATTTTCCTCTCCTTACCTGTGCCCTTAACCAAACCACACAAGTGTTAAGATAATGGGCTATGTTAATATTAATGTGTGTTCTGTGTACCTACCATCCTATGAGCCCACTAAAAGGAAGATTCCCACTCAACTTATCAGAATTGCCTCGTCCCTTTCTCCTTTTAGGAGACTCTAATGCACACAGTGCACTATGGGGATGCAATGCTACATGTCTCAGATGTCAGATACTTGAGAACCTCACACAAAGTGAAAATACACATTTCAGCTCCACTACAGGAGCATCTACAGTCATAGATAGACCTTTCCTGCTGCTGACTGGCCCTTGCAGGCTCTCCACAATGGGGAGTGGATGATGACCTTCACAACAGTGAGCCCTATGCAATCTGCACCTATCTGTCTGATGGAGTAGATTGTGAAAAGAAGTGCTGAGATGGTAGTTCAGCAAGACTAACTTGATACTTTACAGGCGGTTAGCTGAGCAATGTGAAAGTGAGCAGAGCTGAGTGGATCACAACATCGCTGTGATTCACCAAGCTGCCGGTGCGTCCGTGCCGAGGTAATCAGGGAGTCCTAGGAGGCAGCCTTGGCCTTCGGTGGGATGATGCACGTTGTTTTGCAAATAGGGATAGTAGGGCAGCTATGCGAAGATTCATAAAGTGCCCTACAGATGTGAGTCTTGCAACATTTTGCACAGTGGTGGTGAGGGTGAAGAGAATAATTCAGGGTGGAAAGCAGAGGTCTTGGCAAGAGTTCCTAAACTCCATCAATACATCCATACCTGCAAGCAAAATATGGGAAGCCACAAGGAGGATTTCCAGGTGGAACTGATGACCACCAACAGCAGCTGTATGAGCGCAGGTAACCTGCTAACATCACCGAGACACGTTGCTCAGAGAACGGCTGAATCTTATAAGATGATATGCTGAACTCTAGCCAGAAGCGAGCTTTCCACCATTTTTGGGAGACACACGAGAGGGTTGGGTTTGATTTCTCCTCTACCATTATGGAGGAATACTGTCAGTCTTCCTTTTTTTGAGAGTTGGATTCTGCACTGTCAATAGCTAGTTTCAGTGCACCTGTTCATGACCAGACAAAGGACAGCACTTTGAAACAGTTTAACCCACAGTGGGAGGAGTTTCTTCTTCAGCTCTTTAACATAATTTGGACGATGGGAGACTTTCCCAGCTGGTGGAAAGAATCTGTTTTCAGCCCGATTTTAAAACCGGGGAAGGATCGGACTAACTCTGGTAGCTATCACTACATCATAAGCCATGTCAAAAAGGCACTGGAAGGGTTGGTTGACTGGCACCTAGTGTGGGTTCTTGAAACTAGGTCGCTCCCAGTGCAGCTTCAGTAGATATCACACCCCACTCAGTAGATTGACTGTGCTTGAAGCAGTGATTCAATACTCCCCTAAACAAGGACCACCTTGTCAGTGTATTCTTCAATTTGGAAAAGGTCTACAATACTATCTGGTAGCAAAATATTTTGTTTCAGCTCTATGAATGGGGTTTTGTTGATATCTCCCCACATTAAAACAGTTCTTACTGTGAGAAAGGTATTTTCAGTATGGGGCCAGAAACATCCTTTCCCACCATTTTAAGCAGGAGAATGGCATTCCTCAAGGGAGTGTTTTACGTGTGACTAGATTTGCCATTGCGATCAACAGTGTTACATCCACAGTACAGCAGCCCATACAACTTCCTTTTTGGGAGACTTCTCCACTTTCTTTGCATCCTCCAACCTTGTAATGACTATTCAACAACTGCATTGATGATCACATGGCTGGCAAAACACCACAGGTTTTAAATTCTCTTTGCAGAAAGCTGTGTGTGTTGATTTTAGTTGCTGCTCATCTTCTTTTAACTCATGTTTTAAAATTGCGGGTACTGTTATCAAGGAAAATAAGAAATATCTGGGTCTTACTTGTGATGAGGGGCTAATGTGGCTGCCACACCATAAAGAACTGAAGATAAGATGTCTTGTGGCTTTGAATATACCTAAATGCTTTAGCTGTAGGTCTCGGGGAGCCAACACGTCACGTCTGTTCCAAATCTGTAAAGCTTTTGTGCAGCCCCAGCTCAAATATGGTGCCAAGTTTTTGGATCGGCAAGGCTTTTGTACCACAGTCCACCATGTAGCTATTAAGCTGTCAACAGGGGCTTATAACACAACTCCAGCTTCTAACTTTCATGCTATTGCTGGTCAGCCCCCACTGTCTATTTGACATCTTCTTCTCATGGTATGCCAAACGTACAGGGCTCTGTCCATTCCTAAATCACCAGCATCCACCTCTGTTGCACAGCTGCCTCTGGAACAGTTGTTCTGTAACCATCTACAGACAATGTGACAGTCTGGCATTCATGCGAAGGAGAGCTATAAGTGGAGGGTATTGAGGTCCAAAGATATGGTGGAGGAGGGGGTCCCTCTAGTTACAAAAGAGGCCCAAGGCAATGTTTAAATAGACTGCACATGGGAAGAATTCTACCCTCAGATTATAAGATTAAAATTAAAGGTAATTAAGTTTTAAGTAGACACCAGGATTTTATTTGTGCCTACATGGATGGATCTCAGCAGTGGGATTTTACTGGCTGCTCCATCATCTTCTCTAACATTGTTCTTGGGATAGGTGGCTCCCAGAGCAGTTTTCAGTTTATTATGCAGAATTGTTTGCTATCCTGAGGATACTGAAGCCAGAGTGTGGCTTCAGTTGCCAGAGACTGTGTGTGTGTGTGTGTGTGTGTGTGTGTGTGTGTGTGTGTGTGTGTGTGCGCATCATCTGTTTTTGACAATGGCATTGATTGTTTGATATCACTTGTAATGCATTAGGACAACAGAATGTGCAAGTAGTAGGTTGCACTACATAGTCGATTTTGAGAAAACCACTGGAGAAGTTTTATGGGTCAGTGACCAGTGTATTATAACTTTGAGCATGAGCTGGTGGCAGTCATTTGGGTAGCATTCAAGCTCTGCAATCGGTGGATCAAGTCCCACTCTCTCTCTCTCTCTCTCTCTCTCTCTCACTACCATATTATTTCATACATATTACATTTAGAAGGTAATATAATGAAAAGACATGCATATTTGCATGAACTTTCATTGAATTTCTAATTTTATTTGGCATGAACCATGGACCTTGCTGTTGGTGGGGAGGCTTGCACGCCTCAGCGATACAGATAGCCGTACTGTAGGTGCAACCACAATGCAGGGGTATCTGTTGAGAGGCCAGACAAACATGTGGTTCCTGAAAAGGGGCAGCAGCCTTTTCAGTAGTTGCAGGGGCAACAGTCTGGATGATTGACTGATCTGGCCTTGTAACACTAACCAAAACGGCCTAGCTGTGCTGGTACTGCGAATGGCTGAAAGCAAGGGGAAACTACAGCTATAATTTTTCCTGAGGGAATGTAGCTTTACTGTATGTTTAAATGATGATGGCATCCTCTTGGGTAAAATATTCCAGAGGTAAAATAGTCCCTCATTCAGATCTCCGGACGGGGACTACTCAGGAGGACATTGTTATCAGGAGAAACAAAACTAGTGTTCTACGGATCGGAGAGTGGAATGTCAGATCCCTTAATCGGGCAGGTAGGTTAGAAAATTTAAAAAGGGAAATGGATAGGTTAAAGTTAGATATATTGAGAATTGGTGAAGTTTGGTGGCAGGAGGAACAAGACTTCTGGTCAGGTGAATACAGGGTTACAAATACAAAATCAAATAGGGGTAATGGAGGAGTAGGTTTAATAATGAATAGGAAAATAGGAATGCGGGTAAGGTACTACAAACAGCATAGTGAATGCATTACTGTCGCCAAGATAGATATGAAGCCCATGCCTACCACAGCAGTACAAGTTTATATTTGACCTAGCTCCGCAGATGACGAAGAGATGGATGAAATGTATGATGAGATGAAAGAAATTATTCAGATAGTGAAGGGAAACGAAAATTTAATAGTCATGGGTGCCTGGAACTTTATAATAGGAAAAGGAAGAGAAGGAAATGTAGTACATGAATATGGAATTGGACTAAGGAATGAAAGAGGAAGCCACCTGGTAGAATTTTGCACAGAGCATAACTTAATCATAGCTAACACTTGGTTCAAGAATCATAAAAGAAGCTTGTATACATGAAAGATGCCTGGAGATACTAGAAGGTTTCAGTAGATTATATAATGGTAAGACAGAGATTCAGGAACCAGGTTTTAAATTTTAAGACATTTCCAGGGGCAGATGTGGACTCTGACCACAATCTATTGGTTATGAACTGTAGATTAAAACAGAAGAAACTGCAAAAAAAGGTGGGAATTTGAGGAAATGGGACCTGGATAAACTGAAAGAACCAGAGGTTGTAGAGAGTGTCAGGGAGTGCATTAGGGAATGATTGACAAGAATGGGGGAAAGAAATACAGTAGAAGAAGAATGGGTAGCTTTGAGAGATGAAATAGTGAAAGCAGCAAAGGGCCACGTACGTAAAAAGACGAGGGCCAATAGAAATTCTTGGGTAACAGAAGAGATATTGAATTTAGTTGATGAAAGGAGAAAATATAACAATGCAGTAAATGAAGCAGGCAAACAGGAATACAAACGTCTCAAAAATAAGATCGACAGGAAATGGAAAATTGCTAAGCAGGGATGGCTAGAGGACAAATGTAAGGATGTAGAGGCGCATATCACTAGGGGTAAGATAGATACTGCCTACAGGAAAATTAAAGAGACCTTTGGAGAAAAGAGAACCACTTGCATGAACATCAAGAGCTCAGATGGAAACCCAGTAAAAAGCAAAGAAGGGAAAGCAGAAAGGTGGAAGGAGTATGTAGAGAGTTAATACAAGGGCGATGTTCTTGAGGACAGTATTATAGAAATGGAAGAGAATGTAGATGAAGATGAAATGGGAGATATGATACTGCATGAAGAGTTTGACAGAACACTGAAAGACTTGAGTCAAAACAAGGCCCCGGGAGTAGACAACATTCCCTTAGAACTACTGACAGCCTTGGGAGAGCCAGGCCTAACAAAACTCTACCATCTAGTGAGCAAGATGTATGAGACAGGCGAAATTCCCTCAGACTTCAAGAAGAATATAATAATTCCAATCCCAAAAAAAAGCAGGTGTTGACAGATGTGAAAATTACTGTATTATCAGTTTAATAAGTTATGGCTGCAAAATACTAACACAAAATCTTTACAGACGAATGGAAAAACTGGTAGAAGCCAACCTCGGGGAAGATCAGTTTGGATTCCGTAGAAATATAGGAACACCTGAGGCAATACTGACCATACGACTTATTTTAGAAGCTACATTAAGGAAATCAAACCTACTTTTCTAGCACTTGTAGACTTAGAGAAAGCTTTTGACAATGTTGACTGGAATACTCTCTTTCAAATTCTGAAGGTGGCAGGGGTAAAATACAGGGAGCAAAAGGCTATTTACAATTTGTATAGAAACCAGATAGCAGTTATAAGAGTCGAGGGGTATGAAAGGGAAGCAGTGGTTGGGAAGGGAGTGAGACAGGGTTGCAGCCTCTCCCTGATGTTATTCAATCTGTATATTGAGCAAGCAGTGAAGGAAACAAAAGAAAAATTCGGAGTAGGTATTAAAATTCATGGAGAAGAAATAAAAACTTTGAGGTTCGCCGATGACATTGTAATTCTGTCAGAGACAGCAAAGGACTTGGAAGAACAGTTGAATGGAATGGACAGTGTCTTGAAAGGAGGATATAAGATGAACATCAACAAAAGCGAAACAAGGATAATGGAATGTAGTCTAATTAAGTTGGGTGATGCTGAGGGAATTAGATTAGGAAATGAGGCACTTAAAGCAGTAAAGGAGTTTTGCTATTTGGGGAGCAAAATAACTGATGATGGTCGAAGTACAGAGTATATAAAACGTAGACTGCCATTGGCAAGGAAATTGTCTCTGAAGAAGAGAAGTTTGTTAACATCGAGTATAGATTTAAGTGTCAGGAAGTTGTTTCTGAAAGTATTTGTATGGAGTGTAGCCATGTATGGAAGTGAAACGTGGACGATAAATAGTTTAGACAAGAAAGTATAGAAGCTTTCAAAATGTGGCGCTACAGAAGAATGCTAAAGATTATATGGGTAGATCAGATAAGTAATGAAGAGGATTGAATAGAACTGGGGAGAAGAGAAATATGTGGCACAACTTGACTAGAAGAAGTGATCGCTTGGTAGGGCATATTCTGAGGCATCAAGGGATCACCAATTTAGTATTGAAGGGCAGTGTGGAGGGTAAAAATTGTAGAGGGAGACCAAGAGATGAATACACTAAGATTCGGAAGGATGTAGGTTGCAGTAGGTACTGGGAGATGAAGAACCTTGCACAGGATAGAGTAGCATGGAGAGCTGCATCAAACAAGTCTCTGGACTGAAGACCACAACAACAACAACAACAACAACAACAATTGACAGTTTACTGATTTTTATTATTACATCAAGTATTAAGTGACTTTTATTTCTATAGCTTTTTCATATTTGATTCTCAACTAACAAGAAAGTAAAACTTCTTGGCAGATTAAAACTGTGTGCTGGACTAAGACTTGAACTCAGTAGTTCGAGTCTCACTCCCGCACACAGTTTTAATCTGCCAGGAGTTGCACATCAGCGCATACTGCACTTCAGAATGAAAATTTTTGGAAACAAGAATGTACTTATGAAGATGCTATTAAAATGCATTCAGTCATACATTGCCAATTTTCAGCACCAATATTTATGAAAAGGCTGCATTATGCAAAGTTTGCATCTAAATTATCAGAAGAAAGAGAAAACTTTCAAAATGTCAATGACCTTTGTTTTTCTTTAGAAAGGCAGAAAATTCTTTGTGCATGCAAGGAAATTGCATTGAAAAATTTCATCCTGCAACCTGTAATGTCAAAATCAGATCCAATGATTAATCTTCCATTACTGTCATATTCTGGTATATTGCAATGCATTGTATTGTTGAATAAAGGAATTTGGTACAGGGTGTCCTGAAAAGGACTCCCTGATTTCAAAATTAAATATCTCGAAAACAAAGATCGATAGAGGAATGCAGTAAACGGTATGTTTATTGTGAAAGCTGTAAGAAGTTTATACAGCAGTTTGAAATAATAGTTACAAAAGCTGCTAACAGATGGCGCTATAATCGCCATAGGTAATGCCTAGTATAAATAGTGATCCAAAGCCCAGAGCGATCAGTTCCACTATTGCAACGTGAAAGGAGGTTAGCGTACCGAAGGAAGAGATTAAAACCATGTACTCCATTGAACAACGTGTTTTTCTGGTGCTAGAGTACCACAGGTTAGAAGAGAGTCCTACGGCAACAAGGCGAAGTTTTCAAGTACGATTTAATGTTCCAAAAGGACCCGATGCAAAAAACATTCGTACGCTCTTCGCAAAATTTCAACGAACAGGCAGCGTAACTGATGATCTAGTAGGGCATGTTGGCCGCAAGCAAACCGCAGTTATGCCTGAAAATATCGCCACAGTTTCTGGAATTATTCAGCGAAATCCAATGTCATCCGTCCGTAGAATTGCATCTGAGACTGGTTTGAAGCGTTCCAGCACGCAGAAAATATTGAGAAAGAGCCTACACGTGTTTGCATTCCAAATTCAAACGCACCAGGCCATACCCGTACGAGCTGTGCAACAAAGATTTGCCTTTGCTAATCAGATGCTCACAATGATTGATAGTGAAGGATTTGATGTTGGCTGCATGTGATTTACAGATGAAGCACACTTCCACCTGAATGGATACGTGAATAAGCATAACTGGCGATTTTGGGGTTCCGAAAAGCCATATTGGTGTGAAGCGAAACCCCTGTATTCTCCTAAAGTTACTGTGTGGGATGCAGTATGCAGCAGAGGCATTATTGGTCCTTTTTTCATTCGAGAAACAGTCACTGGTGCACCTTACGGTGCAATTTTGGAACAATTTGTCACCACACAGCAAGCGTTAGAGGATCTACCAGGTACTGAATGGTTTATGCAAGATAGAGCCCGACCACATCGGACCGAACAAGTGTTTCGCTTTCTTGAGGAGGGAATCGAGTCATTGCTTTGGAATATCCCAAATTTACTGGTGCAGGCATGGATTGGCCTCCATATTCGCCGGATTTGACTTTTTTTTGGGGGGCGGGGGGGGGGGGGGGGGGCACAGTGAAAGACATGGTCTACCCGAAGCATCCTGCCACGCTGGAAGAGTTTGAATCGGCGATCTCTGTGGCATGTGAATCGATTTCGGGTGATACACTACAAAATGTGATGGCGAATTTCATTCTTCGTTTGTGCCACCTCTGTAGTGCCAATGGTGAACATTTTGAAAACATTGTGATGTGATTGTTTGCAAAGATTGTTTTCATACAATTATTTCACTTATGTACGCTGATATGAGCTGTACAGCGTACAGCGCCATCTGTTAGCAGCTTTTGTAACTATTATTTCAATCTGCTGAATAAACTTCTTACAGCTTTCACAATAAACATACCGTTTACTGCATTCCTCTATCGACCTTTGTTTTCGAGATATTTAATTTTGAAATCAGGGAGTCCTTTTCTGGACACCCTGTACCTTACCCAAGGGATTTTAGAAATCATGAGAAGCATACATTTTCAAGACAACTATGCATTCAGTCATTTGTTTGCTGATAATTATGAATATAATATTTTTTGAGGTAGTAAAAATTAGCAAACACACAAACGTCACAGTAATTGTTCATGCAAATACACATGTGTTTTCATCACAGTACCTTTCAAATGTAGTATGTATGACATAATATGCCTAGTGTTGAGGGCAAAAAAAGAAAAAAGAAAGAAAGAAAGATACTTGAGCGGAACTCGATCCAGTGATCCAATGATTACACAGCTTGAACACTAACCACATGACCAGCGGACCACACACAGCTTGCACTCATGGCTCAAAATACCAGTACATCACTGATGTGAAACATCTCTTGTCACTTTTATGAAATTGTGTAAGTACTATGACTTACTACTTGCACATTATGAGTCCTAACGGACTGCTGAAAGTGTACAAAGCTAAAAGTAAATCTGTGATCTGAACATCATGGTCTCCACCTGGAGACAATATCCTCACAGAATTACCCGATTTTTTTTTATATATAAAACCAAACCCACATATTCATTCACACTTCAAATTCCCTAGCTCACATAACTGTGCAGTTATGTAATTAGTTACAGTGTTCCTGACATAAATAGCTTCCAGGAATTAATAGTGTTTGGTTTATTTGCGGTTCAGTGAGTATAAATGAATGTAGCATTAACAGGAAAATTGCTTTTGGGTGTGGGGGCTGTAAAGGCATCTTTGCTAAGGACATTATGCAATGGTTACCAATTATACATAGCCATTGGGTCTTTATGAGCAGTTACATGTGAGTACAATGCCAATGCTTTGTAAAACTTTTACAGAAAGTGTATAACATTATGCCAGTTCATTACTTGTGTGCCCATTGCCCTAACGCAAATAGTTGCAAACTTTTCTATACAGGGATTCAAACTGGCATGTGCAAATCGGTGACAGGATGATAATATCATGGCGTGTCTAATGAGGAGTGGTTCCAACCAGAGCATGGAAGTTCACAGCCTGTCGCTAGAGGGCATGTGTGTATGTCATGCGACTATACAGAGCTAGCAGCAGCACACGTCAATTGTCCAGCACTGCCAGTCACATTGCAAACAGTGACATGGAGGCGTCAAAAGAGGGCAAAGAGGTGTTGTTCATTTTCTGACAGCGGAAGGAGTAGGAGGAATGGACATTCATCGATGAATATCACAAGTATACGGTGAACACTGCATGACCCTTGCAAGGGTCAAGGCGTGGCAAAAGCACTTCAGGGAAGGATGGGTGTCATTAGCCGATGATGCTGGATCTGGAGCACCACACTGCGTTACCGATGACATCGTCCAGCTGATGGATGCACTCATTACCCAGGACTGCCAAGTGACAGTGAAAGCCAAAGTCCCCTTAAAAAGGCTCTGAGGGGCAAACAATTCACCTTGGACGACGACGTCCAGCGGTACGTGCAGAACTGTTTAACATCGCAGTCCTGGGAATTTCATGAGACAGCCTTGTGTCACAATGGGACAAGTGTCTCAACAGCCAGGATCAATACTTCTAATATACAGGTACTGGTTTCCGTAATTATGCCTCTGGCTTGTTTTGTTTTGATCGTCCCTACCATAGTCGTGTCCTTCACGTATTTTTCTGGGCAGCTGGCAACCTAACTATTGGGATGTTATGTGGCAGATTTCGATCCTTAATGCCATCGGCAATACATGAGAATCTCAAATATTGGAGAAACTGAGGGCACTCACTTCACTGGTTCCAGCTTACATGTACTACTTAACCCTTAAAAACTGATACTTTCTTATGTTCTACTCAGCAGCAGATTGCTTCATGATTACATAACTACACTGATAACTGCCAGAGAATGACATTGTCTACATACCACATAGAGGACATGTTGAACAGCGGACAGACACAATTAGAAGTAGACTGTTAGATAGTTGGCAACTATGGAGTGATAATCTGAATTATATGCCGCAGTGTAGCAACAATCTCATATGCTTACTTTACAACACAGCAGCACACACCTATGCATACTGCAGATATAATGCCCTGTGCCCCACATTCTTCTGGTTGATATAATTATTCTTGGACTTAAACAATATTATGAGAAGGAAAGTTGCTACTCACCATATAGCAGAGATGTTCAGTCACACATAGGCACAACAAAAAGGTTCTCACAATTATAGCTTTTGGCCATTAAAGCCTTCATCAATAATAGACACACACATACACAAACATACACTCACGCAAACATAACTCACACACACGACCGCAGTCTCAGGCAACTGGTTTGACTGCATTAGCTAGTGGTTATTTATCATGTCAGCTGTCTAATAATTAAAGCTCCTCCAGCTTTGTTTACATGTGCATGTGCTTGAGTCATTGCTTTCACCTTGTCTACTGATATAGCTCACTGTTGTGATTAAACCACAGTGTGCATTGCAAGTTCTGCTCTGGTTTGCCGTTCTTCGCATCATTTAATATCCCTCTCAATCTCACTTACCTGCTACTTTATAAGTCAAAATACAACAAAAACTCTATTATTAAACATATTTCCTTGACGCTAGTATTTAAAGCAAAACAGAAATTAAACTACTATAAAGGACATTATGTACACTCATTTTCTCTCTCATCTGGAACAGCCATACTCCCAGACCTTGTGAGGAGGTGTCTGTGCACAGACAGAAGTCCTTCTCCATATCGGTGTGACTAGGCATATTTGTATTAACTAATGCCTCTTTTTTTCGTCCAAGGAATGGGATATGATGATACACAAAAAGTTTCATATGGGTAAACATCCATTTTGTACTAATAATCCTTGATAACTCTGGGTTTTTTTCCAAATACACGTATATACTTGAATAACAGATCTGTAAGTTCCTGTTGCTCCTTTTCATTTAAGGTGCTGCACTCACTCACCTTTTGATCTACCATTTCATAGTTTACATCTGATTCTGGCTCTTGTTCATTATAGTGAGTGTTTGCAAATAACACAGTAGGAAATACAAATTGAACTGTCACATCAGACTACTCCTTCTGCTTGACTTCCTTGTCTGACATTTTTATTAAATCGACAGAAAATACCTGTTCCTTTACACTGGAGGAGCATTTACCACTTCCTATGTGAATCTGCATCTTATACGTTCTAAATGTGTCTATCCCAATCAGACAATTCACTATTAATTTGTCAGTGATGAGAAAATTACACTTGACAGTTTAGTGTCCTATTTTAAATGGAATATGTGCTTGTAACTTCACTTATTTCGATTTGTTTCCAGTGGCTGTCTGTATTCTGCACTGGGAATGTGCAAATTTTATGTCTGTTCTTTAACTCTTGGAATAATTCAGCTGACATTAAGTTAGTCATTGCACATGTGTCAAGAACTAAGTGTACTCCCATGTCAAATATCATTGTCTTTATAACTGCCTGTACCTGCTCTTCATACAAGTTTTCTTGAACTTCCTCCTCATGTCCATATAAATAATCTTTCTTGTCACCTTTTTTGTCATATCTCACAGAACATGTGTTTATAAGTGTATTGCCCCCACTCTGTGCCTGGTCAGCAGTGTGTGGCTCACTGCGACCAGTTGGAGTTTTCCGCCAGTGCAATAGCATTGACCTCAGTGACTGGAGTAAATTCAATGAGCTGTACAGTGTGTGTTGTGTTTATGCCAATTCGTGTCACTGGCTGCGAACGTCTCAGCTTCGCGCAAATTCTTTTCATTAGTTGTGAAATTATAGTTCGCGCTACTATGTTTTCCAAGGTTGGCTGCAGCACAGCATCCGGCATTTGATTGTTGCTGACTGCTTGCCACCGCATCAGCTGGCTGTTATCACTCACAGGCGTCAGACAGCCTCATACTGGTGGACCATAGTTCGCTTGTCTGTTTGAGCTGTTCCCACTGTTCTGATAACCTCACTAAAATCTTTTTTTTTCCCATTTCCTTTACCATATCCATTCCCTTTTTATATGTACTGTGTCGGATATGGTTGCCATGCTTGTTGTGTAGTAACATTATTATTTACAGGCTGGTTTTCAAGGATGGGTTGAGGTATTTGTTTATCTGATGCTTTATGTTACCATGGTGTCTCTTCATAAATCAGGTTAATGGAAACTGGAAAAAAGTACTCAGTGTCATGTTCTGGTGTGGTTACTAATTTTTGCTTTCTGTGTGGCGGAAGTCAGCTCTTTAATATCTTCAATACATCCACCTGTGATACAGGATTAGTCCAATATCCGATCTTATTTAAACACTTCTCAAAATAACTCTACATCCTTCCATGCTTGCTATTAAATGGAGCCGGGTTAAAGGCTTCACGTCTCAATCTGTCTCGATTGGCTTCCCACCAGTACTTGTCTAAGAAAGTACGTTCAAATTGCTCGTAACTTTGACAATGTTCAGCCATTTCAGTGGCCCACAAAAGTACATCACCTTGGGTGTAACTGACAACAAATGTTATCTTTTGAGCCTCTGTCCAGTTACACAGAAATACATTGTGGAACACATTCACTTTCCATCTGTCGAATATGTGGGAAACTGCCTATGTCTAAGTAACCCTTCATCAGCGAAGATGTATGTTAAACATGTGGCATTATCAGACATTGGTGTGTTGCTACAAGTGTGCAGAGCACTGTGTGGCAATTGCTCATGTGTTGTAGGTACTGCTGTAGGTAAATTACGAATTCTACAATCTTCACTTGTGCCCACTATCGAGCATGTGACAAGATGTGGATAACTATTACACAGGTAACTGAATATTAGCAACCTGACCTACTTCATTTGATGGCCCAGTTTCCCTTTTCTTCATGGCCTCTTCTACCATGTCCACATATACTTTGCATTCAGATAATACCTTCTGCATTAATTTACTACATTGATCTAAGGTAACTGCTTCTGCTCTTTTGGTTATATCATCTAAACTTTTCCTTATCTGAGTTCTTTCTCTTTTGGCACATTCAGACTTTAATTCCAAGCTTTCTTCCCTTATGTTAGCTCCTCTACTGCCAATGGTAGACCTTCATAGTCCTTATGTAGCTTGTTGACCGCAGTGGTCATTTTCTTTACGGTATTACACATTTGGTTTCGATTTGCTCTTATACTTTCATTTGTGTCCGTGATTTTCTTTAATTCACTTGCTACGTGTTCTTGATTGTTACTAATTGAATCTATCTTTTTGTTCAAAACATCAATACTTTCTTTAACATCATAAATAACCTCTTGTTTTGATTGATTTTTCACTTGTTTTAAATTTTCAGATATCTCCATGTGTAGATTTTCCGTCAGATCATTGAATTTTTGTGCGACACTGTTTTGGAAATCTTCCAACACCTGTTTTTGTTCTGTTTTGAAGTCTGGAAAACCTTGTGACAAATCACTACATTTGGTGGTTAAGTTACTAAGCTGTTGTGTAAGTGTATCGAACTTTATGTTCATAGCTGTCAGTAATAGCTATAACAGCACAATGGTGGTACTATTATCATACTTTGCATGTTAATATTCGCATTACCAATAATCAGTGTCTGTCCTATGTTGTCAAAATACATTGCTGTTTCATGATCCTCTGTTTCGTTCAGCAGCAATGTATCGCTTCGGGAGATGTGTGAAGTAGTCTCATCAATAGTCATCATGGTACTGTCATAGTTTGTCTGTGTATCTCTGCTGTCATTTGTTACATTTTTGATACGTATCTCTAATTTTGCCAGCTTTCTGCTAGCCACATGTTTGACAGTTCATTTTCATTTAACCGCCATCTTGGCCGATTGCACATTCTGTATTATGATCAACAATGGGTAATTTTTGATCAGCCATTTTGATCATGCTATCAATTACCAAAAAATTACTAAAAATCAATAGAAAAAATTTTATGCCAATAAATCTTGCACCTGAAACCAGAAATTCCCTGTGAAATTGCATTTTGATAAATTCCTGTCTATTTGCCGAACAGTATTATGATGCTAATGATTGAAATTTTCCTAATAATTTACACTATACTGATGAATCAAAGTTTGGTATGATTTTTGAGTCCTTTCGATTAATAAATTTCCTACTAGGGAAACAGTGAGGAAAAAGAAAAGAAAGCAAGCTAAATACAACAACAGAGGTGCTACTGAGCATAATCATGCATGCTAGTGTGTAAATTTCCTACCTTCTCTGCATAGTCAAGCAGCCCACTTACATCTCCTGTTAATGGATAAATTGGTCCTTTTAATTCTCTGCTCTTTGTTTCCATATAAATGGCTTTTGTTGCATTTGTATCCATGCAAAAATAGAAAAAAAAATAGTTTTCTTTTACACAATAATGACAAAATTTTGTCGTATGTTTATTTAACATTTGCTAGTAAAAGTCTATTCATGTTTAGCTATGACATTGTCATGGAAAATTGGTCACCAATTGTGTTAAATCTGTTGGTTGATTTTGGAATAACCATGCTGGGAACCAGCCCAACAGCTAACACAAAGAGTATGAATCGGCATGAAATTTACGTAATGACAGATAATTACTACTTGCAGTACTGGAATTAAAGCATGAATTCTTGTTGTAGTTAAATTGGTGCCATGAACACTCTTCCTCGCAGTGTAAGAAAAATACAAGGCAATGTACCAATACTGAAGTCATACAAACCATATTTTGCAGCAAACTTGGTGATTAACGAAGTGTCAATTGTTCCATTGAAGTCACTGTTAAGTTATGCTGACATCATTAATTTACCTCTAATTTTCTGTGGTTGCCAATCATGCAGTCCATCCACTAAATCTTGATGATTAGCACATATATGTTTTTAGTTGTCTTGCAGGGTGGAAGAAATTACTGCCTCTTCTTACGATTGCTGGCAAAAGTCATGCTTGCAAACAAATATTGGCATAATAAATAAAAATATTCGTGCTTCTATGATAATACCTAATATATATTTTTTCTTGCATTTTTATCACACATTGCACTTACTACACACATTGTTAACACATGAATAAAAATTACACATCCTTTTTGTGTGAGATCTTAAACCTAAGTACTCTCAAGCAAAACTGAAACAAAAGTTGTTAAAAAATGGAATATTCCCCGAATACTGCTCTTTTGTTACAAAGATAATTTTAAAAGCATATCTTTGCCATCTTCTGTGCCAATGTACAAATTTGTTATTACTAATGAGGAA
Organism: Schistocerca americana; assembly: GCF_021461395.2. NCBI lineage: Eukaryota > Metazoa > Arthropoda > Insecta > Orthoptera > Acrididae > Schistocerca > Schistocerca americana. The sequence goes on along the minus strand of NC_060119.1, from coordinate 20,319,537 downwards.
AAGAAAACATTCATATAAGTTGTTTAGGTATTACACAATATCAAGCCGTACACCTAAACTCAAAGGAACTAATCTTCATATGAAGGGCTTATTTCAATAGTGGTACAAGTCCATTTTTGTTCATTTTGAGATACAGAGTCCTAAAGTTAAATGGGCATTGAAAAATCTGCAGTTGTGATACCAGAAATATTCAAGTATATGGCTTGGTGTTAGAGATGAACCTTTCTTTCTATTTGTTTGGATCATTAATTTCAGCAGCATTATAGGCATAAAAGAGGAGGTAATGGAGCTGTACCATTATTGAAATAAAATAAACTGAACATTGTACATAAACCTGTTAATTCTTTTATTGCAAATAATTTTTATCACAGTTTTAATGTACACCTTCTTATTAAATTCACATGTATAATTGAACTACATAGTCAGATATGTTTCATGTCAATTGGTTTCTGTAAAACTAAGGATTACATACTTTTTCTTCTTCTGCTTCTTCTTCTTCATGTTCCAGATCTCTGTCATCTGTTTGTAGAGGAAGGAAATAACTATTTGATAGCTGGAATATTAGGGAGCAAATCAAGCATATCCTGCTTTTTCTTTTTCAGCACTTTTCTCACGTGTGGGTAAAGTTGTGAAACTGCAGTAGTATCATATGTCTGTGGTCCTCCTCTACCACTTTTGGGAGGAAAGTTCAGGACATGGCAGCTAATGTATTCATTCAGTGTTTCCTTGCAGAGCATTTTGTATAGCTTCTGCCTCTCAAAATGCATCCATTTTATTTTCAGCCAATTACATTGAACATACTCCTCATTCTGCTTCCTTCTTACCACTGCATTTTGTAACTGTTTCAGTGCTAAAAATGCAGAATGCTTCATTTCTTTATTTTTTTTCTGCCAGTTTTCCTAATTGTTTCAAAAATATCATCTGGGGAAAACAGAAACTCTTTCTTATTTAATTGTTTTTCTATCTGGGCAAAATCTCTGTCATTTGGCAGGTATGAGTGACTTGAGAGCAGGAACTTTAAATCAATAATGTTGACATGAAATTGACGAGATTATGTCACTTTCCTTAATGTCAGGGCAATGTTTATGTTCCTGTTTTGCCCACAATATGTGTTATTGTATGCAACTACCTGCTTTTGAGAAGTGACACACTTTTCAATATGTTTCAATAAACAGGTACCAATTAACTGTGGAACCTTTGGTCCAGATGTTTCATCCCAAAAATACATATGGGTTTTGCCATCAGTTAAATTGTAGCACCCAAAATTACACACGTACATGTTTCTTGTATAGTACGATATCAATGTTGTCAGTTTAGGAAGTGCAAGTGGTTTTTGCAGGTCAAAGGTAAACACGAACATCTGGGAATCTGCCTCTTTACTGCATGCTGTGTCTGTAGCCATTGCTGTTCTTGCAGCTTCAGCTTCAGCCCTCTGGAGCTGAAGCTCCTTTTCAGTTTGAAGATTTTGTTTTTCTTCTGCATTGGTGGCAGCGTCCATTCTTGTCACAAAAAGAGCAAGTGTCTTTATGTGGAGGCTGAAATGACAGGTTGAAGTCTTCATTAAAGATTTTTCCATAGATGTGCTCCCCTACAATTTCTTTATTCTGAGATATGCATTCATCTTTGTACAGATTGTACATTGTGGCCACACAAAGTTCACCTTTTGTGGGGATTATCCTTCCTTGCATAATGGCTCTCAGAAACTGGAAAGCTTTTCATGTGTTCCTTTACATCATTGATCAGACCTTCTGGTGCAAAGAATTTGTTCTGATGTTTGCCCCTTCCATCAAGGTGAGGTGTACTTTCTTCCTTACTTTTTGTTAAAAGTATTCAAGAAAAACTTCTTGCATACCATTGCACAGTTTCTGTTCACATGTAATTGATATTCATAAATACAGCTTTTCTGAGAACCGGAGTCATCTCTTGGTCATCAGTGGTTAACTGAACGTTATGTGCATAAACCATTCAGATAACTATTTTGGCAAATAATATCACCCATAGCCCAGAAATTGTCAAATAACATCTTCCTCTCATCCTCTAAAATTTTATTCAAACATTTATGTGCACACCTGTAGTCCACATTGTGAAATGTTTTTGGAGGAATTATTTTACCAGTTGCTGTGACGTATAACTCCCCAGTGTTCCTTTTTTTTCTTTCAAATATGCTTTTCAGATGTGCTCGTTTTCCTTGCACCCTTCTTGCTTCAAGTACACTTCCTTTTTGTTCGCATATTTGTGGCTGCACCATTCGCACAGTAATTAGTGTCTCCTGTTTCATCATTTTTTGCACTTTCATTGGAAGTTTCATCGCCATCAGTACTGGTATCTAGATAGAGAGTAACACAAGTTATGATTTATACAGCACCAGATGATTGAAAACATACGTATATATGAAATACATTAAGATGGACACCCTCATTTTCCACTGTTATTGTCAACATAACCTTCATTCTCGCATATTCCTTGTATGGAACAAAATGTCTATAATGCTGAGAGAAAAGTAAGTAAACTCTTTTGAACTGCAATCGTTTGAAAATGTGGATCATCAGTTGTATCACAGTCACTTGATAATGCTCCTGAATCCATCATCTTCGCAAGAAATAGCAACACACTGCAATGCACAAAAGCACATGGGCTTGTACCACTACTGAAATAAATTCCTGCTTGCTTTCTCTAATGTGTCAGCATTGAGGTGCATTCTGTCGGCAGCATGACAAAGCTGGAGCTGTACCACTATGCAAATAAATTAAAAACAACTTGTGTGAGTACATGCTTGAGGAAAACTCCATTTTTTTGAAAAGTGGATTTGTACCACTAGTGAAATGAGCCCTTCATATAATGTTCCACGAACTGTCACAACATTTCTTAACCCACACACCTCCATACTTGCATGAATTTCTGTACTTAACAATTTCAGATGTGGCTAAATGTGCATTAGCATAACTACACCAGCACTGTACAATACATATCATTTCTCTCCCTAACCACTATACTTCATTTCATGAGAAACCCTTTGCTTTTGTTGATAAAGCATGTTCTGTGGTCATTCGTTATAGATGCTTTATAGGTGTGTGGAAAAGAAAAGAAAAATGTGTCTGTGAAAAATCTCTCCCATTGCAGTAAGCTTAAGATGGAAAACGAGTTATATTTGATTATAACATCTGCTGTGGAAGTGTTGTCACCGTGTATTTTTACATGTTCTTTTTATCCTCCACTATGTATCCTCATGCCTCCTATCCGTGTCAATAAAGAAACTTCCCTATCCTCAGCCAGAAATCACTTTCATGTGCTATTTCTTTGTTTGTAGCCTGTCTTACTGAATCCCCACACATGGTCTGACCATCACATTAACATTTCTGGCCACAATCCATCCTACCACAATGGCCTCTATCTGTTCAAGTTCTGTCTGCCTCACAAAGTTAGTCCTGCAAAACCAGTTAACGCTCTCAGGCCTCCAGCTGTGAAATTCTCTTGCTCTGCAATCCCAAATTCCTAAATTCGATATTCCGAATTGAAACCCTAGCACTCCAGCAACAAGAGCAGCTTGCAAAATACTGTCCAAGCTCTCTTCCCCCCCCCCCCCTCCCCCACATGGCTCACAGCTCTTCTGTGACTACATGCTTGACTACTATGGGGCCCCAGCCTTTGCAGCACAACTTCCATTACTGTGCTGTAAGCCTATACTTCAACTGTCTTTTTATCCCTCTGCTTTTCCATTGGACGGTCTTCCTGTAGCAGACACCACTTGGGCCTGATACATGACATATGACCCTTTCCACCTTTGCACCCTTCCTTTACAAAAAGGTAGTATGCCCAAAACCCAGCACAGTAGCCATACATCCCATTGTGGGGGAGGAGTGGGGAGGGGGTGGGTGTCATCAAGTACATGCATGGTGGTAGTTCCCTGACCATGAATGGATGACACTGTTGGTGCCTGAGTTGAAAACAGCCCATGTATGCCAAAGGTTATGCGTGCATCATGACTGGGGCAAGGTGACAGTCCATCATTGGACAAACTTTCTTTTTCCAAGGTCCATTTTCTCCCACACCTCAAATATAAATGGCACTCATTTCACCATCTCAGTCTAGTTTCTTGTCCACCGTCAGATGCATTGGAGACTGCCATATCATTTATTCTCATTTATATCAATCTTTCAACCTACACAACAAAAAATGTCATGAAATCAGTTTTCACAGCAGTGATCAGAAATACAGGATGTAGGTTTCTACATGTGATATTATTTAATTGAACTTGAAGTAGAATTTTTACAGGTTTCTGAGCATATATGTTATTTCAAGTAAAGGCTGTCCATGCTCTCTTCCCCCCCCCCTCCCCCACATGGCTCACAGCTCTTCTGTGACTACATGCTTGACTACCATGTATCATAAAATCAAAGCACATGCATTATATCCCAATCACTTCATGAATTCAAGTGTAAAAATCATTCATGTAGGTAGATAATAACCACTTTATATATAAATGAGGGGGGACCCAAAAATAACCGTAACTTCTTTCTAGAAAGCATATACTTTATTGTTTTCAAATACAACCTTAATCTCCTTCGAAGTACTCTCCATTAGCATTAATACACTTGTCCAACTGTTCATTCAAATGTTCAAAGCCTCTTTAAAATTCGCAGTCTTTGATACCTGCTAGCACTTTCATGACATTGCATTTTACGTCTTCCACATCTGCAAAACACTTCCCTCTCACGTCTTTTTTTCATCTTTGGGAATAGGAAGAAGTCTGAGTGTGCTAAATCCGGCAAATAGGGTGCGTGGGTCAAGGTAGTCGTCTTCGGTGAGGCCAAAAAACTGGCAAACGCTGAGAGCCGTGTGCACGGGAGCATTGTCGTGATGCAGGAACATCACGCCAGAATCCCACAAAGCCAGACGTTTTCACGACAAAATTCTGCAAAGCCATTTCATAAGCTCCAAATAGAATTGTTGGTTTACTGTCTGGTTTTCAGGGACAAATTCAGAGTGTACAATCTCTTTGATGTCAAAAAAACAGATCAACATTGTTTTCACATTCGATTTCACTTGTCGAGCTTTTTTTGGTCGAGATGAGCCACGTGACTTCCATTGTGATGACTGTTGTGTATTTTCTGGATCGTACCCATAGCACCATGACTCATCACCTGTAATGACTTTGTTGAAAAAATGTGCATCATCTTTGAACATGTCCTTCATTTTGAGACAGGCTTGAACGGCGATGATCCCTTTGATCTCCGGTAAGAAGCTTCAGCACTGATTTTGCTGCCACTCTTCACAGCCCCAAATCGACAGTCAAGATGCGCTGAATTGAGCTCCAGGACAACCCGGACAAGTTCTCAAGTTAGTCAATAGTCCTGCATCGATCTTCACTGGTGAGATCACGGATTTTGTCGATATTGTCTTTGCTTCGAGCAGTTGAAGGTCGACCGGAACGGGGCTAATCTTCAACCACCATTTCTCCCTTTTTAAACCGAGAAAACCATTCATACACTTGCATTTTACTAAGAGCACGGTCTTTGTAGGCTGTCTGAATCACCGCAACAGTTTCTGCTGTGTTCTTGACGAGCAAGAAACAAAACTTCACTGCCGCATGTTGTTCGTAATAACTAGCCATTTCCTCGTGTCACGTCTGCACTGTATGCACACTCAAAGAACTGCCAAAGAAACCACACTTCTCACTGTTGGGCGAGGCAGCATGGCTGTATGACTCAGCAGAGCTCCTACTACAACCCTCTGGCAGTGCAACCTGCAACTACAAGTACACGATGTGCAGCATTACGATTCCAGTTACTTTTGGGTCCCCCCTTGTACTCTGCAAATCACCATGAAGTGCAAGGCAGAGGGTACGTCCTATTGTACCTGTTATGAGGTTTTATTCCCGTTCCATTCACATATGGAGCATAGGTAGAATGACTGTTTGAATGCCTCTTTGTGTGCAGTAACTATTCTAATCTTATTCTCACAATCCCTATGCGAGCAATATTTAGGAGGTTTGGGTATATTCCTAGAGTCATCATTTATAGCTGGTTCTTGGAACTTTGTTAGTAGACTCTCTCAGGAGAGAGAGAGAGAGAGAGAGAGAGAGAGAGAGAGAGAGAGTGTGTGTGTGTGTGTGTGTGTGTGTGTGTGTGTGTGTTCGAGAGACTGCCAGTTCAGCTGATTAAAGTATATCTGTTACAGTCTCCCATAGATCAAACAAATCAGTGACCAATCATGCTGCCCGTCTCTGTATACGCTCAATATCCCCTGTTAGGCCTATATGGTACAGGTCCCTCACACACATGAGCATTATTCTAGAATAGGTCGTATGAGTGATTTGTAAGCAATGTCTTTGTAGACTAATTGTAAATTACCCAGTGTTCTACCAATAAATCGAAGTCTACCACCAGCTTTACCCATGACTGAACCATCATTCCATTGCATCAGAGTGTTACACTGTTAGCAGAGTAATTTACGGGCGGTTTCTGATTGGAACAATTAATTAATACATTAAGCAAGCTACATGAATTACGCACATAAAGCTCATTACATGGAATAAAATAAATCATAGCATCCATAGTTGCCCATAGCAACACTAAAGATATTCACACACCAAGGAGGCATAGATTCTAAAATTCCCCCACTAGAATTACACCTGCAAAAAAAGATACACACACACAACAAAAAACTACTTTCTCAGTCCAAAATCTTGCAGTACCAGATGATGGCGTGCCTTCATCAGAGATTTTGTCATCATATCTGCCAGCATTTTGTCTGAAGGTATGTGCTCCACAGTAATTTGTGCTGACTCTATTTTTCCCTTATGAAGTTGTGTCTTGAATCTTTATGTTTGGTTCGACTCTTATAGCCGCTAGTCTTAGACAGGTCACCTTGTTGTCATATAATAGTTTGACAGGGTCGTTTTTGGGGTCTGGTGATATTTCATTGTGTAGCCTTTGAAACCATAAAGCCTCCTGACATGCTGAGGCCAGAGCCATATATTCAGACTCATTTGTAGATAAGGTCACTGTTGGCCGTTTCTTACACGGCCGAGATATCACTGCTCCTTGAGATTTAAAGAGATATCCAGTTGTTGGCTTTTTGTCTTCAGAATCTCCAGCCAAATCTGCATCACAGTAACCTACAATGTGGCAGTCCTCTGATTAAGATAACAAAAGTTTCATATCCTTAGTACCTTTTAGATATCTGAAGATCTTTTGACTGCTTGCCACTGCGGTATGCCTGGATTAATACAAAAACGGCTAACAATTCCTATCAGAAAGGCTAGCTCTGGCCTTGTTCCTAATTAAAAATACATTAAACTATCTATTGCTTCAGTATCCTACCAAAATACACTCAACACCTTTTTTGTCCCATTTTTGACTATTGGCTCTTGGAATGTGAGCATATGCCTTACTTCCAAATATTCTAAGAAGCTTAAGATTCGGCTTTTTGTTTGTCCAAGTTTCTGCTGGGGTCTTGTTCTTTAGTGCATTAGTCAGGGACCTGTTAATTAAATAAACTGCAGTGGAGACTGCTTCTACCTAGAATTTATTTGGCAAATTTGTTCAAAGAGCATACATCTTGCTTTTTCTTCTATTGTTCGGTTGCTATGCTCAGCCATTCCATTTTGTTCTGGTGTAGTCTGATGTCGGATTCCTTCCTTTCTGAAAAATGTTATCAGATTATCATTCATATATTCTGTCCCATTATCAGTGCATAGAGTATTGATGCTTTTTCCAGTTTGCCTTTCTACTAGATTTTTGAAGTCTCTTATCAGTTGTGCTACTTGATTTTTATTTCTGAGGAAATATACAAATACTTTCCTGGAATAGTCATCAATTAGAGTAAGGAGGAAGTATTTGGCTCCTCACACAAACCTGAGTGAACTAGTTCAAGAATTTCTGCGGCTCTTGAGCTAGATCACGGAAAAAGAAGTCTTGTTGGTTTCTCTAAGCAAATTGCACAGGGAGTATTTATTGTTCCCTTATATGAAATTACACTATCCAGGTCATTAAAAAGTGCATCCATAGCTTCAGAATGCAGATGACCTAGTATTTTATGCCACAAGTCTGCACTATTTGCCTGCAATATGGATTTTGCTTCAAAATTTCGATCATATGGTTGGTCTAGTCGGTACATTCCGTTCGCTAATGATGCACTAGCAGCCATATTTTTGCATGCGTTGGTAAATACAACCTTGTTTGTCAAATAAAATTGAATGACCTTTTTCTACTATTTTACTAACAGACAGAAGATTTGAACTTAGCTGAGGCATATACAGAATATTCCCTACTTTGATTCTAGCTATGTGATATGTGGTTTATTCATCTCATTAAATACAATTTTCAAATCATTTGATTTGATGTACAGGAGACATGTCAAGGTTTACAAAAGACACTTTTTTCACTTTTTTAAGAGAAATGCAGAAGTTTACATTATATTTTACATTTCTAAGTTACAGCTACACATGTACATAAAATAATAAATGTAATACAATCCCTGTGTTCAGATTGTGAAGCTGTCCTCAATGAATTCATTGACAGAATAATAACACTTTTCCACCAGAAGAGTAAAGAGCAATCTTTTCAGTGAACCAATCTCCATTTTAAATATATTACTGCCTTTTATTTTATTGAAAATTTTAAACCCCATATACTCTGGCACTTGGGCATAAAGTTTTAAACGATGTGTTGGAAGTTTGAAGTTATCTCTGTGGTGAGTGCTGTAGTTGTGGTCAAAACGCAAAGTGTCTAGTGTATGTTGATTTCTATATAGGAACACCACCATCTCATATATGTAAAGTGAGGGGATAGATAGTATTTTTAAATTTTTTAATAGTGGTCAACAGGATTCCCATTTTTTTGCAACACACATGTTTCTAATTACTTTCTTTTGTAATACTAGGAGCCTAGTGACATTTGCTGAATTTCCCCAGAAGGATTATGCCATAACGAATAACTGACTCAAAGTAGCAGTGATATCTTTATGGTATCCAAGTTTGTGGCACCTGACAAAATACACATTGCAAATGCTAAGTTGTTCAGTTTATTTGCTAAGTAATCTATGTATACCTTCCAATTTAAATTTTTGTCAAGATTTAGGCCTAAGAACTTCACGTGGTTTGCTTCTCTGATATCCTGATCACTGCAAGTTATCTTTATTTCACTCCTTTCTACTGATTTAGCTTCAAATTGCATCATTTTGGTTTTAGTTACATTTAGTTTTAGTCCATGTTGATAGAACCAAGATTCAACGTTTTCTAAAGTATTTTTGGCTTTTTCTGGAATATTTTCAGATACCTCATTTTCAATTAGAACTGATGTATCATCAGCAAATAAGACTGAATGAACATCAATAGCTAGTGGTAGGTCATTTACGTAAAAAAGAAACAGATAGGGACCCAATATCGAACCTTGTGGGACTCCTTGGGGAACTGTTTCCCAGTCTGATGAATAATTGGTTCCATTTGAAGTTAAAATTACTCTTTGTTTCCTACCTGACAGGTAAGAGCTAAACCATTTTAAAGCAGTGTCTCTGATTCCATACATCTGTAATTTGTGGAGGAGTAATGCATGGTTCACTGAATCAAAAGCTTTCGTCAGATCACAGAATATACCTGTGACCTTTCTACCTTTATCTAACGTGGAGCATATTTTTTGGCTAAACTCATTTATAGCATTCACAGTGCTTTTACCCTGTTGGAATCCGAGCTGGTTTTTAAAAATTATGTCATTTACAGTAAGAAAGTTATTAATCTGTTTTGCTGCAATCTTTTCAAACACTTTAGAGAAGACCAGCAAGAGAGAGATAGGGCGGTAATTCCCCATATCTTCTGTCGATCCTACTTGAATAGAGGTTTGATCTCACCATATTTCAATACCTCTGGAAAGCATCCCTGTTCAAAAGATTGATTTATAATAGTTGACAGTGGTTGGGAAATAATATCGTGCACATACTTGATTACAGATGTTGGTATTTCATCCCACCCATGTGAGGTTTTGTTTTTTAGAGACAATATTTCCTTTTCCACATCCCTTCGGGTGATTTTTTCAAATTGTTTACAAGATGTGTTCTGGCTGTTTTACAAATTTGTGATGCCCTGATAGAATGTCATATCCACATCCGATCTTACTACATTTCGAAAGAATTCATTGAAACAACTTGAGATCTGAACAGGGTTGACTATAATTTCATTTTCATGTCTAATTTTCAAAATATCATGAATTTTTACTTTGGCTCCTAGTTCAGACTGAACAACTGACCACACTGCTTTTGTCTTATTTCTGTGTTCTCGTATGAATTTATTATTTGCCATTTTTTTTAGATGCCACTACAACTTTCCTATATACAGCTTTATACTGTTTGACATAAATAGCAAAATCTGGATTTCTGTTTGATTTTAACTCATTGTGGAGCTCTCTCTTTCTGGCACTAGAGATTTTTATCCCTGTTGTAATCCATTTGAGTTTACCATTAACTTTCTTTTGCTTATATTTACGAGGAAATGATTCATTAAATACCTCTAAGAAACAATTTAAGAATTTGTCATAGTTTATCAAGCTTGAACTATTGTAGTCTACAGGCCAGCTTATTATACTTAATTTACTGCGGAATAAATCCCTTTTACTTTTACTGAGATCCCTTTTTATACACTCTTCTGAGGCTTTAGGTTATTTGCTTTTGGGAGCTCAATAAACAGAGCTGAGTGATCTGAAATACCCAAGTCTAAGAAGTGTTTGTGCTTATTTCCACTGTCAAATTTGTAGTTAGTAATAATATCAATGCAGGTCACTGATCTGCTGTTTTCCCTAGTGCCTTCAGAAAAATTTAGCTTGAAACCAGATTTCTGAATTAAGTCACGAAATTTTGTGGAATCATTACTTTCAACTAAGACATTTAAGTTGAAGTCTGCTGCTATAACAACTTTTTTCTTACTTTCTTTCTGGAGTTTTTCCAGGAGGTATTCGAATTTGGCTAAAAACACTTTTGTTACCGCACATCCAGGATTACTGTAGATTGCTATAACCAGTGTATTCAGATCACTTAGTTCTACAGAGCAACTTTCAAACACGCTCTCTTCATTTAAATAATTAAAACTGTCTCTTACTGTATAACTTACGGAAGAATTGACAACAATGCAGGAGCCTCCATGAGATTTGCTCATTCTACAAAAGCTAGCAGCTACCTTAAAATTATTAACACTATTTAGTACTTTTATTCCATCTTCTGTTAACCAGTGTTCATTTAGGCAGATTATTTTAATATTTACGGATTCTGAAAGCAGAGTTTTTAGTTCGTCAATTTTTGAGAATTTATGATTTGGTAGTTCTGCCCCTAAGCCATTTATATTCCAGTGCATCAATAGATCATTTTTGCTTTTAGTTATTTCACGTGCATCCTTTGTTTGTTTGTTTGGTTGGTTGGTTGGTTGGTTTGGGGAAGGAGACCAGACAGCGTGGTCATCGGTCTCATCGGATTAGGGAAGGATTGGCAAGGAAGTCGGCCGTGCCCTTTCAGAGGAACCATCCCAGCATTTGCCTGGAGTGATTTAGGGAAATCACGGAAAACCTAAATCAGGATGGCCGGACGCAGGATTGAACCGTCGTCCTCCCGAATGCGAGTCCAGTGTCTAATCACTGCGCCACCCCGCTCGGTCCTTTGTTTGGTACCTAAACTTTTTTATTTTCGATTTGAATTTTTTTCTTTGTCACCCCTGTCACAACAAGCAAGTTTCCCTTGCTTCTTAGGACTTTACACACGTCTATGAACATTTTACTAAGGTTCACAGAGCCTAATCTATTCAAGTGCAGGCCGTCTTCTCCCAGATACTTGCAGTTTAAGAATTTGTTTGGGTCAATGAATACTGCACCGAGTCTGTTGCACTGTTCCCTAATGCTGGTATTTATCCTGTTGATGTATCACTTACCGATCTTCGATGAATAATTACACTAATTACCAGCCTGGATGTTGGGTATACAGTTTTCGCCGATCTATCAGATTCCGTGTGCCATTCACGATTTCTTCCTCACTGTCACTGTGGATGGAGTTTGTGCCCACGTGGATTAAGACACCTCTGTAATCGTCGGTACTTAAAGTTTTGTTACCAGTTTCACCAGTGTTTCTTTTCGTGGACAATACATTCTTAAAATGTTTGTTGAGTTGATGCGATCGAATTCCAGGTCGAACATCGACCTTGGAGTCCGGCACAATAACATTTTTTAATATAGAATCACCTATTAACAGAAAATCATTTTTGTCATCTTCTTTGTTCGTTGCACTTTTACGTTTGTCCTTCTTATTATAGGAAACTGTTTTCCATTTATACTTATCACTTGCTTCACTGACGGAGTTCTCTGTAGTCTGCCACTTTGTTCAGTAATGGGTTGATTTCTACACACGCAGGATTTTCTTTCAATAACCAGTTCAGAATTTTCTTGTTTCAGTGCTAAAATTTCTGCCTTCAGTGCTTCAATGTCACTTTGAAGCAATTTAATAATTTCTTCTTTTGAGTTCACGGTACTTACGAGTTCAGCCGTCTCAATACCCAAACAATGTGGACACGACCATGGAAACTCGTCTTTTATGAGTTTTAAATTCACTTTCTCACATTTTCCCAACATACGTTTTCTATATTCGTCCAAAGGTCACTTGCATTTGTAGGTCCACATGGCAATGACGTTGTTACCTCTGCCCACATATTCTCTATATGGTTGATGTTCGGTGATCGTGGAATAAACAGCAACAGCTTTATCCTCTCTTGCCCCTGAAACCAATCTCGCACTGTTCTGCTATGATGGATGGGGCTCTGCTCCTGTGAATAAACTGTTATCTCGTTCGTTCATATATTTATATTTAAATAACATATTAGTAATAAGCACATTGTATTATTATTTTCCACAGTGTTTAAGAATTCAGGCCCTGTCATAAATAAGTGATCTAGATTCAACCGTCCGATTAAGAATGTGGTTTACCCAGTCTATCAAATGATGAGAGTCGTATTTGTATATCCACATTAAGTCTGACTTGCTGAATCCGATTAGAACGATCTGGTATCGAAATGAAATTACAGAAATCGGATAATTTGTATGTCTATATTGCAACAATGCTGCGCACATAAATTCCTGTGATGGAGTAACAGGTAGCAACTGCCTAAGAAAAAGTAAGAAATATGTCTACTAGCAGCAATGTAACATAATTATAACCCATATTTATGTGATGGAAATAATGAATCGAACAATGCACATCTATTTCAGTGGTGGGAAGATGCACTAAATCGGATTTGCTGATGACATAATGATAATAATAATAATAACAATAATAATAATAATAATAATAATAATAAAAATCCCGTGGAGCCGATAGGGGAAACCCTCCCCCATATGGGTGGTACTGAGGAAATCAAATACTTGGGGTGAACCAAATACTAACACAATCCTGAACGGCTACTCAATCCGTTGAACTCAAAATCCAGACATGTCTGAGAGAAAACTACCGCTGCTCTGGTCACCGTCTGTTAGCTCAATGAGCTCGGCTGAAAATATTTGCTTCCAAAGGCTTCAACACCCTCTGGTCCTGTCCGGTCCTGGAATCACTCAGGCCAAAGCAATGAAACACAAGCAAACATGAACTGTGCAAGCAAAGTCAACTTTACCCCAGGTGGTACACAACCCGGCTGTCGACAGGCGGCAGTTGGAATTTCGGATTCTGGGGAGTCCAGGTTAGCACGGCAGAGAATATTGAAGATCTCCTGCAAATTTCCCTACAAGCAGAAAACATGCATTTGAAAACTACACGCCGCGCAGGATTAGCGAAGCGGTCTCAAGCGCTGCAGTCGTGGACTGTGCGGCTGGTTCGGGCGGAGGTTCGTGTCCTCCCTTGGGCATGGGTGTGTGTGTGTTTGTCCTTAGGATAATTTAGGTTAAGTAGTGTGTAAGCTTAGGGACTGATGACCTTAGCAGTCCCATAAGGTTTCACACACATAAGAACTTTTTTTTTATATATAATTAAACATCGATACATTGATCCAAGCATGAAAACTAAATAATCTCACAAAAGAAATAGACCAACAAAAAATTCTCAGCCTTGCTCTTCACGAACCATGACTAACTGACGGTGAAACCTTGCATTACGGAAACCATTGCATCTTCAAGAGCAAAATACAACAAAAGGTAGCGAAAAGCGTACCAATCTTTGGCATTGCTTTTCTCGAACACAGATCTATCATCAACTCTGTCAAAGAAATCACACCCATCAACAATCGACTTATGACTAGACTCATTCAGAGCCCCAGTAAAAAATATACACTCATCAATGCACATGCTCCCACCAACATCGAAAATAAGAAAAACACCAAAAATGTCGAAAAATTCTGGAACACAATCGAAAATACTATGAGCAAAATTCACCAAGACGACGTGAAAATACTAATGGGAGACTTCAACTCTTTATTTGGAACAGAGAAAACCTGTAGAAAAACCATAATGCCACTTTTGTTTTCCGCCGACATATTTTTTGTTGTTGTGAATACATAATTTTATCTATGAAATGCCACATTTTCATAATACTTGCGAATGAAATAGGAAATGAAGTAAATACAGATCTTTTCAAAGTCAAAAGTCGGTAATATCCTACTAATTCGTGTGAAAATAGGATCAATCGTGTTACAGACAGTTAATGCAGCGCTACAGTCTGGAACCGCGTGACCTCTATGATTGCAGGTTCGAATCCTGCCTCGGGTATGGATGTGTGTGATGTCTTTAGGTTGGTTAGGTTTAACTAGTTCTAAGTTCTAGGGGACTGATGACCTCAGAAGTTAAGTCCCATAGTGCTCAGAGCCCTTTGAACCATTTTTGGACTTAATACTTTATTAAGGTAGACTGCCGTCGTGATGTTTCTGTAGTAAGCTGAATTTAATTTGTATTAGTAAAGTGAATATTTTATTTGCATTTTCCATTAGTTTACTAAACGCAACAGTAATCATCAAAGAGAAATTAATCAGCAGCTCAATCTTCTTTCACGATATCTAAAACAATCTGACAATGCTACAGTTGTTTACAAATTCTACTCCCGTAGAAACCTACTTGTTTTAATGATATCATTAAACCATGGTAGTTTTAAGAGTATTTTCGTCTAGAAATGAATTGCCTTGACAGTTGATCGATTAAGAGTGGGAAAGGTAATATTTTACGAATAGATGGCGAGAGGGACAAGTGCTTTAGAGAGAACTTCCCTATCAATACAAGTGCCTGAGAGACGACTTTCCTATCAATCTTCTGGATAGTTTTGTTTCTCAAATCAACAGTGAGTTATCATGCAGTAGCACAGGTGGTGTAGTTTTGTTGCTCGACTTTCTTACACTGCAACCGAAAGGTGTCTCCGTTGTTGACAACAAATTCCAGCTGTGTTGCACACACCCCTTGGGGCAGAATTCGTAGCCCAAAACACACTTTTGGAGCTATCAGATGTAAAATATTATGTTCACACTACTCTTTGCGCTAGTCTACGTCTTTTGGTGGGGCTCAGCCTTTCATTTCTTCTTAGGAAGTAAACGATAAAGGCATCTTAACACGTCACCAGTAACAGTACTGCATAGGAATGCTCAATGAGCGACCTGATGACGTTCAATAATTTGTTGTTTAGAATTAGAGCATGCAGTACTCCTACACTAAACATCTGAACTTTGCCTGTTGAATGCAAATGTTGCATGATGAAAAAATGGTAATCTGTCACATATATCTGTAGTGGAGACTTCCTTAATGTGGAAAATCATTCATGCCAGAAGGATCTTTGTTGAAATGAGAAAATCTTTTTCTGGCATATTTTTCCCAAAAGCACTCGCTCCAAACACAGTTCAAATCTTTCTAGCTGCCTCCTCTACATTCACCCCTCTGTTATACCAAAGTAAATGTTGTGTTGCAGATGTTACACCTTTTTCCACTTGCGACTCAATTTTGCAATGCTTAACTGTAGTTCATGATTTTCAAGTATGCAAAATCCAATGCTTAACTGCAACATGATAACTAGAACTTCAAGTTCGAAAATGACATTGATACATACACTGACAGCGTGGAGCCGCCTTCACATGGGCGGCGCCGGATTTCAGGCGGCGGGTGGCGTCTGGCCGGTGGCCGGTAGCCGTTGCAGCGCGTGGAAACGCCCGAGCGTAAGCTGTTATGATCGCGACGCAGCCACGAGCTGTCCTGCGGAATTGTTTCTGGAATACTTGTTATTGCTGGTGGGTAGAATGTTAAGCGAATTGTCTTCGATGTTCAATCAGATTCATAACTTTAGACCGAAATGGGGGGGGGGGGGGGGGGGGGGGGAACTGTTGGACACGAACATGCAACTCGAAGCTCACTCCAGCCATATCATCTAAGATGTAGACAACACTTCCTCCTAACACTTCCGCGTCTTACACTGTTGCCAGATTGTGCAGATGGACGGACTTAGAGTTGTCAGGGGCGGTCAGTTTTATTGGCCACCTTAAGTGAACGACTCGGACTTAGTCTCTGTGGCGACCGGCCGGCGGTCAGTTTTTACGTCTAAGACTGTACCTATCAAGTGCAAAAGCATGTACAAAGGCTGTATTCATTAGAAACAAAGTTAGAAGTTTCGGATCACTATGAGAAATGTTAGCTTATTGTTGATATTCAGCATTCTGTGGAACTTAGTGAATCCACTGTGAGAAGCATTTGTGACAATGTGGAATCAATTTGAAAAACTGCTCATTGCTCAACCAACTTAAGTCTGACTGGAGTGGCCAAATCTCACTTGAATGTGATGGAAAGAATGGAAAAAATGCTAAGCCACTGGACTGAGCTCCACAACCAACCGCGTATACACTGAGTCGACAGAAGTCATTCAATATTTCCTAATATTGCGTGTCAGACCTATTTTTGCCCGGTGTACTGCTGCAATTCATTGTTGAACAGGCTCAATAAGTTGTTGGAAGCCATGCTGCCTCAGCCATCCATAACAGCAAAAGAGATGGCCATTACAGGATTTTACGCACGAACTGACCTATCAATTATATCCAATAAATGTCCAGTGGGATTAATGTTGGATGATCTGGGTGCCCAAATCATTTGCTAAAACTGCCCAGAATGAATCAATCGTGAGCAACTGTGGTCCAGTGACGCGGTACATTGTTGTCCGTAAAAATTCCATTTTGTTGTTTGGAAACATGTAGTCCACGAATGGCTGCAAATGACCTCCAAGCAGTTTAGCATAACTATTTCCAGTCAACAATTGGTTCAGTTGGACAGAGGACCCAGACCATCCATGTAAACACAGTGCACGTCATTATGGAGTCACCATCAGATTGCACAGTGCCACGTTGACAGTTTGTGTCCACTGCTTCGCAGGTTCTGCGCCACACTCGGGCCCTACCAACTGGAATTGGTATTCATCTGACCAGGCCGTGGCCTTCCAGTCATCCGGGGTCCAGCCGATACGGTCATGAGCCCAGGAGAGGCACTGCAGGCGATGTCATGCTGTTAGCAAAAGCACTCACATTTGTCATCTGCACTGTCCAAACAAATCCGTTCATCATATGTCCCACATTGATTTTTGTGGTTATTTCATGCAGAATTGCTTGTCTGTTTTGCAATGACAACACTACGCAAACACCGCTGCTCTAGGTTTTTAAGGGAAGGCCATTGGCCACTGCATTGCTTATTGTGGGAGATAATGCCTGAAATTTGGTTTTCTCACTTCACTCTCATCACTGTTGATCTCAGGACATACTGTTTCACACAAATCATCTGAGTACAAATGATAGCTCTGCCAATGTATTACCCTTTTATACTTTGTGTATGCGATACTACTGCCGTACGAATATGTGCATATCGCATCGAGCAAAAACAGAGAGCTTGTAAACAGATTTAATGAAAGAAGAGGTGATCCAACACTTTTCTCAATCAGCTCAGGATTGAAGCTTCTAGCATCATTTTGGTTTTCATGAAATTAAAGTGACACCCTTGACAAAATGTACTTTTTTTTTTTAAACAAATGCCTACCTGTATGTTAATTTCTACTGCAGAAGAAACAGAACCTGCATTTAATGCTGCCTAGGAGTGCACTCCCTTCTTTTCAGAGGAAAT
Organism: Schistocerca americana; assembly: GCF_021461395.2. Lineage (NCBI taxonomy): Eukaryota > Metazoa > Arthropoda > Insecta > Orthoptera > Acrididae > Schistocerca > Schistocerca americana. Next base: position 20,301,457 of record NC_060119.1, on the reverse strand, counting down.
GTTGCATGCAGTTTTATTCAAAATCATAGGGTCCTAAAGTATTGTGACAAGACAAGGCTGGCATTTTACTGGATATGGAATAATAATTTTAGTATATTATCGCGTATCAGAGTTAAAAATTTAAGTATATAAGTTTTGCATTAAAATGCATTTCAGAAAGATGATAATGATTATTTTGGATAAAAATACTAAAAAACTCTGTTACATTAAACTTAATACACGAGTAAATGAGAACCTAACCCCATAATTTACATATAAAATTACTCTCGGTTTACGTGAATCTGGTATGTATGGTGATTCTGTGAAACATAACTATCACGTATAACAAGATTTACCTGTCTCCTCTTGGTTACATTGTACATGGTACAGGTGGATAGAGCAAGTTCCCTGGCAGCACTCACTAGACAGTCATGTGATCAACATGACTTATTGCAGATAATTGTCTTACACTTACAATAAGGACGTTGTCAACTGCATAAAGAAGCTTCCACTTGAGGTGTCCTCATCCTAGATCATCCCCAATTGCAAGCAGTAGGCTTAAAGATCCCATGCTCCCTCCTGAGGTGATGATCAACTGCTTCAAACGTCCTCCTTTCAGGGCAGCATCAAACTATAAATTTCTCTTGATACAAACATTGACCGCCACAGTCATTAAAATCTGCTAGTCTGTACAGAAAATGGGCATCTGCCAATTCCACAGTTGAGTGCACTTCCTCTGCACTGTACTGGGAACCAAATCGATAGGGAACACTAAACATTTGATACTACATACTTGCACAGTCCATGATGAACACTACACAGTTGATGCTGTGTGCTTGATGCCAATGAAGTTAGTCACATGTCAGCATCACCTTTGTTCCATTGTAACAACAAACACTGGCAGTGAATCTAATAATTACAATTTTCCGTACATTCTAGGCAAACATAACCAAGAGGATATTTTGAACATATCACATAAGAAAACTTTTCATTTAATGCTGGTATATTTTATGTTTTTTTTTCCACGATTAATGTAATTACGAAGGGACAAACAAAATAAGCTCTAACATGGAATCAATGTCCATATAATACATTTTATTCCTCTATGCATGAGGTATGTTTGCTGAGAGCATGGCCTTGCCTTTCTGTTACAACCTGTATATCACAAGACCTTCTTGTGAGATACTTGTCAGGGATAGAAGAACCATGTGGCACAAATATCATTTCATTCTGGGAGTTCTGCTGTACAGTGGGAGGGGAGCTGTGTAGAGACACAAATAGTCAATCATTAAGACAAAACGTGTGGAATGTCTTTGCTTTGAGTGATATACTTACTTTGGAGTACCTTCCTTTTCCTGCCTTGTTTTTCTGTACTTACTTAATGTGTATGCTTTTAGTGTATTATATGAGTGTTATCAATAATATAATAAAGTGAAACTTCCCAGCAGATTAAAACTGTATGCCAGACCAAGACTCAAACTCAGGACCATATTGGCATGCACTGTGCTGCAGAGCAAAAAATTTGTTCTGATATAAATGAGGTGTTTTGTGTTAACCCAGTTCTTATTTAATTGTGGGTAATCTTTCTCACAAACTCATTTGTTTAGTGATCAGATATTTGTAGATATTTCATACTTGGAAGTTTGATTCTTTAATGAATTAAGTAAGAGTGATGGGGGGCTTACTGGTTAGTCAATAACAGAATAAGGTATTGGCACATGTTGTATCTAGCCACTCAGCTGTCAAAATACCACGATGGTACACATTCATTGCTGGCAGGTTGTTGTAACCCTAGGCCTCCTCTGCTGAAGCCAGGCACACATGACAATTCAAATTCTGGCCACATACACTGTGTGCTTATAAACTGTGGCAAATGTCAACAGTAACACATCACACTGTGTACATGCCCGACTCCAGACTCCAACAGGCACTACGAGAGGCACCTACTAAGCACCACGCACAACCAGCTGCGGCACTGCAAATGTGATGCTACATTTCATCTGCACACCCTGTGTCACATGACACTGCAGGGAATCCTCTCCACCAGATTACTTAAGATGCTACACAACAACTTGCCAACAGCAACCACACTCTGGGTGCAATGTCACCTGTCCCCTGCAACTTATCTGTCAGTAGTGTCTTCAGTATCACTCAAATCACTGACTGGATGTTGACCCCGTGTCACCCAGTACTCCAACATACCGACCAGCCTACACCCGTCCGAGCTGGATGCCAACTCTGATCCCAGCCAGACTGCAGTCTAGGACATCAACCGGATGCCAGCCTGACACCGATCTGGCACCGACCGAGCACTTCGAGTTGGACAGTTGTGAGAGAGTTTATCATCTACAGTGAAAGACGTTACGATTCTGCCGCAAATCGATACTATTTCCTGTTTCCCACCACTCTGTGAACTGTTCATTTTTGTGTTTACTAATAAAGTGTTTGTTTCATTGCAAGCTCTGGACCAACATTATTATGTGCTGTCTTTGTCACCTTGTAAGGACCAAGGTATAAGAAAATGTGAAAATGTTAATGAAAACTCAAAATGAAAATTGGATTTAAAAATCAATGAGTGATTGTTCATATGGAAGAAAACATAGTATGTGTGTATAAAAAAATATAATGCAGAATTCATTGATATGCACAGCATAAATGAAGAGTTTAAGTAATGACAACAATCTAGAATTGAAACGTAAGAACTGCAATGTGTAGCACTGACCTGACATTGACCAAGCACCGACCAGACACCAGCCGTGCACACCGAGCTGGATAACTGTGAGAGGTTTTATCTGCACTGAGAGATGTTATCATTCTGCCAGAAATGGATATTGTTTCCCATCAGAACTGTGAACTATTCATTTGCGTGTTTTCTAACAAAGCGTTTCTTTCATTGCACCCTGTGTGGACCAATGTAAGTACATGCTGTCCTTGCCACCCCGTAAAGATCGAGATGTAAGAATGGTGATGAGGATTATTCCTCCACATAGTGACTGCATCTCTCTGTCAGAAGTGTTGTTCCATCAGCTTTTTCAGTTACAGAGTCAGCAGTTTCACCATCTGACTCACTCTCTTGACTCAACAATGTTGGGTGACAATGTCTAGATTACAGACAGGACATCACAGCTTCTGCATCAGACATGGCACTTCCTGCATCCGAGCTCCTTCCACAGCGCTTCGACTGTCCCGGCACCTCCTCCTGCTCCGGCCTCCACACATCTGCCTCTACTTCTGCTTCCTCCGTAGTTTGACGCTCTTCCTTACTGCTTTGGGCCACCTCTTTCACATTTACACGCTTCCCGATGTTTCTCTCCTGTCTGCCTTTGGCTCCTCTGCCTCCGGCACCAGTATCTCCGGTGCTGTTTCTTCAGATTCTGAATACCTCACACACTCTACTGCATCCTCAGACTCACGATTCCCTCTCCTGCTATAATCAGGGTGTACACATGGACAAGAAAAAAAAAAAAAAGAAAAAAACGGATTTCCCGGTTAAAAACGCACTTCTTCCAAGATGAAAAATACACTTTTTTCCTGATAAGTGGCAGTACACTTTTCCTTGGAGTTATAAAAATATCAGTCCTTTGAATGGTAAAGGCTTTATACACCAACATGGAACTTCAGAGAATGAAAAACTCGGTAAAAAAATTTTTGGAAAAATCTGTGATGTGCAGCAACGTTTATGCTGCGCACTTTCATATTGCAATACGCTGCATATTTTTTTATTCATATTAAGAAAGTATAGATTCGAAGCAGCACGATAATTTTTGTAGCATTGAAATTAAGATCGAAATGCGCTTTAGTAAACCAGTCATAGCTCATGTCATGTGATCTCGCCAGCCAATGGCAGCAGATATTCAGAGTATGGGACACGTGACATAGTCAGCCAATAGCAACACCACTGTTAAGCAGTGTGAACATACAAACAGGAAAAGTTAAAATTTTAAATTTATGTACATAGTGTAGCTACAAGAAAAGTTAAGCTTTCACATATTATATTGCCCTTTTTTGCGTGTGTTACAAATCAGACAAATGTCTCGGTATACTTTTAAATAATGCCATTAATGTCTGGTCTTCTGGGCTTGAAATTCTTCTAAGTGGCTGGTCCTCAATGTGGTAAGTTTGCCGGCCGGAGTGGCCGTACGGTTCTAGGCCCTACAGTCTGGAGCTGAGCGACCGCTACGGTCGCAAGTTTGAATCCTACCTCGGGCATGGATGTGTGTGGTGTCGTTACGTTAGTTAGGTTTAATTAGTTCTAAGTTCTAGGCAACTGATGACCTCAACAGTTAAGTCACATAGTGCTCAGAGCCATTTTGTGGTAAATTTTAAATGAGAGTCAAATGCTCTGTGATTTAAGAAATTCATTGCACATTCGCACACATAACATAATTCATCTTGCATAAAAGGAAATTTACTTTTAAACTAATGCCTTTCAAAGCACCTTTCACAATATTTTCCCGTGATCTGTTAGAATTTGCTTTGTTTCAGCATTTGCCAGAGAGGGTCAGAAAACAGGTGTTAAAAACAAGTGTTACTCTGCGTGGGCAGCTTTTTCCCTGGTCCGACACCAACTTTCAGGAGGGGTTTTCTGTTTTCCTTCCATGTTTCATTGATGCACGTGTTTTCTCCTGTGCCTTCTTCATGGAGAGATTTTCCTCTTCCTTCAGAGATTTTTCTTTGCAGATTCCAATCTGTTTCTTTCTTTTGCATCACTGACAACACAGCCTCTGATGGCTTCCTGTCTCTGGCGCCTCACACCACAGATGTCTCTTCTACACCCTTTGTCTCCTTGTGTGCTCGTGCCCAGTCTTTCAGCACCTGAATCTCACCCACAGTCCAGGCTACTTGCTATGCTCTCCTGTGCATCTCCCTCTTCCCTCCAGCAATCTGCATCCGATGGCTTCAGCATCTCTTTATAAGAGGGGAAAGGGGATGTACCTTAAGGCTATTTGCCTGGCCAAATATCGCTATGGAATATCTGTCTCCAGTGGGTTACCATACCCATAGGTGTCCTCTATCAAAGCCTTACATGTGGGTAATTTCAATTCCCACAGTACACTCTCTGTGCTTACAAACTGTGGCTCCACATCAACAACATGCCGCTCTGTGTACACACCAGATGACAACAACAACACGTGTCTCTGTGTATATGCCATAAGAGACACCAGCAAACACGGAATTGCATTTTGTCTGCAAGCCATGTGACGTCTCTGCAGATCCTATTACATTCTGCCGTCAGCTACTGTCTGTGTTCAATGATTTCTAGCCCACTGAAGACACACAGCTTTATGTAGCTGTGTGAGCAGTAGCCTCTTGCAACACGACTGACTACAAATGTTCATTACATGCAGTTCCCACGTTATCTCGCTAAAGGGATGGGATGGACCTTCATTGAGGTGTCTGCAGTAATTCCTGTTGGGTCTGGAAGCAGTTTTGATTCACAGGCAGTGAAATGCATATCCAGCCCTCTCAGTCATGATCTTTTTATGCCACTGCTTGTAGACATGTTGAACAGTCCACTGTGGAACAACAAATCCAGCAGCTTCACATACCATATGGTCATGGACAAGACCAAACACAATTGCTCCTCTCTGCCACTATGTCATGTCCTTATATTTACCCATGTTTATGTATAATGTCCATTTGAAACATAAATGTCTCACTGGTTGCTGCTTCTGACAAGCACAACAAAAAGATTGTTACACATTGAGCTTTCAGCCTAAGCATTCTTCAGAAAGGAAAAGGTACACACACACAAACACACACACACACACACACACACACACACACACACACACACACACACACACACACACACACACACACACGCGCGCGCGCAAGCAAGCACACATCACACACACATGACCACTATTTCCGACCACTCTAGCCAGAATAAACCGTGTTTCATCGAGTTAAAGCAGCAATCCAGAGTGGGGTGGGGAAGGGGCAGGATAACTGGGAGAGTAGTCAGTGCTGCTCAGTGGAGCGAACAGGGACTAAGTGGCAGGATAAGGTTGCCATGTGCAGTGGTGGAGGGCTGTGGGATTTGGGGGGGGGAGTAGGCTGGTGACTGATTGGAAAAAAAGAGGAGTAGAGAAGGAGAGGAAGAAGAGACTGGTGGGTGTGTTCACAGAGTGGCGCCCAAACGAGACTGAGGGAATGTGTATTTGGAGATGGTTATGAGTCATGGCTGTCGCTGAAGTGTGCCCAGTAGGCTAGCCTTGCCCTGTGCCATCCTCGGCATGTAACAATATGTACTACTACTACTGGTAGAAACAGCAAAAGTGTATGAAATACCTGCTTGCAAATTTATGTACAGGTATATGGACTCGAGCGGGTACCCGGGGTCTAGGGGTAGCGCCTTTGATTCATAATCAAAACATCTTCGGTCCCGGGTTCGATCCCCGCCACTGCCTAAATTTTGATAAATAATCAGCATTGGCGGCCGAAGACTTCCGGCATAAGAAGTCTGCCTCTTTCTGCCAACGGCCTTGTCAAAGAGGGAGGAGGAGCGGATAGAGGTTCAGCGCACTCTCTTGTCCTAGGGGTGGGAAATTGTCCCTAAAGGCGGAAGGCTGAAGAATCAGCAATGATCAACGACATGAGGATGCAGAAGGCAATGGAAACCACTGCATTAAAGACACGTAACGTGTATCCACAGGACATGTGGCCTGTATTTGAAGAAGTGTCATGATGATCTCGCCATTGGCAAAAGATTCCGGAATAGTCCCCCATTCGGATCTCCGGGAGGGGACTGCCAAGGGGGAGGTTACCATGAGAAAAAGATTGAATAATCTACGAAAGGATAATGTTCTACGAGTCGGGGCGTGGAATCTCAGAAGCTTGAACGTGGTAGGGAAACTAGAAAATCTGAAAAGGGAAATGCAAAGGCTCAATCTAGATATAGTAGGGATCAGTGAAGTGAAGTGGAAGGAAGACAAGGATTTCTGGTCAGATGAGTATCAGGTAATATCAACAGCAGCAGAAAATGGTATAACAGGTGTAGGATTCGTTATGAATAGGAAGGTAGGGCAGAGGGTGTGTTACTGTGAACAGTTCAGTGACCGGGTTGTTCTAATCAGAATCGACAGCAGACCAACACCGACAACGATAGTTCAGGTATACATGCCGACGTCGCAAGCTAAGATGAACAGATAAAGAAAGTGTATGAGGATATTGAAAGGGTAATGCAGTATGTAAAGGGGGACCAAAATCTAATAGTCATGGGCGACTGGAGTGCAGTTGTAGGGGAAGGAGTAGAAGAAAAGGTTACAGGAGAATATGGGCTTGGGACAAGGAATGAAAGAGGAGAAAGACTAATCGAGTTCTGTGACAAGTTTCAGCTAGTAATAGCGAATACCCTGTTCAAGAATCACGAGAGGAGGAGGTATACTTGGAAAAGGCCGGAAGATACGGCAAGATTTCAATTAGATTACATCATGGTCAGACAGAGATTCCAAAATCAGATACTGGATTGTAAGGCGTACCCAGGAGCAGATATAGACTCAGATCACAATATGGTAGTGATGAAGAGTAAACTGAAGTTCAAGACATTAGTCAGGAAGAATCAATACGCAAAGAAGTACTAAGGAATGACGAGATACATTTGAAGTTCTCTAACGCTATAGATACAGCAATAAGAAATAGCGCAGTAGGCAGTACAGTTGAAGAGGAATGGACATCTCTAAAAAGGGCCATCACAGAAGTTGGGAAGGAAAACATAGGTACAAAGAAGGTAGCTGCGAAGCAACCACGGGTAACAGAAGAAATACTTCAGTTGATTGATGAAAGGAGGAAGTACAAACATGTTCTGGGAAAATCAGGAATACAGAAATACAAGTTGCTGAGGAATGAAATAAATAGGAAGTGCAGGGAAGCTAAGACGAAATGGCTGCAGGAAAAATGTGAAGACATCAAAAAAGATATGGTTGTCGGAAGGACAGACTCAGCATACAGGAAAGTCAAAACAACCTTTGGTGACATTAAAAGCAATGGTGGTAACATTAAGAGAGCAACGGGAATTCCACTGTTAAATGCAGAGGAGAGGGCAGATAGGTGGAAAGAATACACTGAAAGCCTCTATGAGGGTGAAGATTTGTCTGATGTGATAGAAGAAGAAACAGGAGTCGATTTAGAAGAGATAGGGGATCCAGTGTTAGAATCGGAATTTAAAAGAGCTTTGGAGGACTTACGGTCAAATAAGGCAGAAGGGATAGATAACACTCCATTAGAATTTCTAAAATCATTGGGGGAAGTGGCAACAAAACGACTATTCATGTTGGTGTTTAGAATATATGAGTCTGGCGATATACCATCTGAGTTTCGGAAAAGCATCATCCACACAATTCCGAAGACAGCAAGAGCTGACAAGTGCGAGAATTATCGCACAATCAGCTTAACAGCTCATGCATCAAAGCTGCTTACAAGAATAATATACAGAAGAATGGAAAAGAAAATTGAGAATGCGCTAGGTGACGATCAGTTTGGCTTTAGGAAAAGTAAAGGGATGAGAGAGGCAATTCTGACGTTACGGCTAATAATGGAAGCAAGGCTAAAGAAAAATCAAGACACTTTCATAGGATTTGTCAACCTGGAAAAAGTGTTCAACAATATAAAATGGTGCAAGCTGTTCAAGATTCTGAAAAAAGTAGGGGGAGATGGGTCATATACAATATGTACAACAACCAAGAGGGAATATTAAGAGTGGACGATCAAGAACAAAGTGCTCGTATTAAGAAGGGTGTAAGACAAGGCTGTAGCCTTTTGCCCCTACTCTTCAATCTGTACATCGAGGAAGCAATGATGGAAATAAAAGAAAGGTTCAGGAGTGGAATTAAAATACAAGGTGAAAGGATATCAATGATACGATTCGCTCATGACATTGCTATCCTGAGTGAAAGTGAAGAAGAATTAAATGATCTGCTGAACGGAATGAACAGTCTAATGAGTACACAGTATGGTTTGAGAGTAAATCGGAGAAAGATGAAGGTAATGAGAAGTAGTAGAAATGAGAACAGTGAGAAACTTAACATCAGGATTGATGGTCACGAAGTCAATGAAGTTAAGGAATTCTGCTACCTAGGCACTAAAATAACCAATGACGGACGGAGCAAGGAGGACATCAAAAGCAGACTCGCTATGGCAAAAAAGGCATTTCTGGCCAAGAGAAGTCTACTAATATCAAATACCGGCCTTAATTTGAGGAAGAAATTTCTGAGGATGTACATCTGGAGTACAGCATTGTACGGTAGTGAAACATGGACTGTGGGAAAACCGGAACAGAAGAGAATCGAAGCATTTGAGACGTGGTGCTATAGACGAATGTTGAAAATTAGGTGGACTGATAAGGTAAGGAATGAGGAGGTTCTACGCAGAATCAGAGAGGAAAGGAACATGTGGAAAACACTGATAAGGAGAAGGGAAGGATGATAGGACATCTGCTAAGACATGAGGGAATGGCTTCCATGGTACTAGAGGGAGCTGTAGAGGGCAAAAACTGTAGAGGAAGACAGAGATTGGAATACGTGAAGCAAATAATTGAGGACGTAGGTTGCAAGTGCTACTCTGAGATGAAGAGGTTAGCACAGGAAAGGAATTCGTGGCGGGCCGCATCAAACCAGTCAGTAGACTGATGAAAAAAAAAAAAGGACTCTTCACGAATATTGGCTGGCCTATTTAACCCTTCACACTCTGTAATGCAGGCACAATCATTTAAATTGCCACTTCCTGGGTAGTGGTACTGTTGGGGATTCTCAGCAGGCAGTCAACACGCTGTAGTGGAAATGTTGAGCATGGGAGGGGAAATGCCTTTCTAAACTGACACACACACACACACACACACACACACACACACACACACACCGAGAGAGAGAGAGAGAGAGAGAGAGAGAGAGAGAGAGAGAGAGAGAGAGAGAGAGAGAGAACTGTGTGAGTATCTTTGCGGATACAATGAGGCCACTGACTATCAATTAGGGTATACATTAAACCAAATATATTGTTACATAGAGGAGGAAGGTGTAAGTAGATGAATGACGAACACTAACTTCACTTAATGAAAGTTTATTCAGCACTTGCACATACAAGAGTCAACACGCTGTAGTGGAAATGTTGAGCATGGGAGGGGAAATGCCTTTCTAAACTGACACACACACACACACACACACACACACACACACACACACACCGAGAGAGAGAGAGAGAGAGAGAGAGAGAGAGAGAGAGAGAGAGAGAGAGAACTGTGTGAGTATCTTTGCGGATACAATGAGGCCACTGACTATCAATTAGGGTATACATTAAACCAAATATATTGTTACATAGAGGAGGAAGGTGTAAGTAGATGAATGACGAACACTAACTTCACTTAATGAAAGTTTATTCAGCACTTGCACATACAAGAGTGCGGAGCGAACTGCCTCTGGCCAGAACACATATGGTATATATATGGTGACAGAAAATTCCAGTACAAAGCTTCTTGCCACTTGTGGATACTTCTAGAATGTACTCAAACCAAATATAGAAATTAAAATTTTTCAGTCCAGCTGAGTTTCAAACTCACAACTATGAAACAATGTAGTGTCATAACAACTTGACTACAGTGACTGCACTACTCGGCTTCTTCTGCGACGTTGCTCCCTCCTTAAGAGAACAACGTCTCAGTGTTACATCCTCCTAGTGTGGGAACAAGTCACTGGTCCTGCATTCTCCGACTCCTGATGACTGTTGTTTGCCCTGGTGGTGATCTTCTTAGAACTTCCCTTGCCACTACATTCTTTGTTACCTTTGCGCTTGCTGCCTGTCGCTGGAGCTTCAAATTTACACTGGGTTGTTGCAGGATCCTTACAGGGCTTCATTCGAACGACATGGACGATATCTCTGATCTTTCATCGTATTGTGTCGGGGTTGAAATGTTCAACTTCATAAGTAACATCAGACAACTGTCTTACAACCTTATAAGGTCCAAAGTAGCGCCTAAGGAGCTTCTAAGAGAGGCCAACCTTCCAAACAGGAGAGAAAATCCAGACAAGGTCACCAGGCTGGTAGACAACAGGGTGTTGGCTTGCATCATACCTGTGGTGATCGTCTTCTTGAGCTTGTAGCATACGGAGTCGAGCTAACTGCCGAGCTTCCTCAGTTCTGGTTAACACCTGGCCGATGTAGGCGCCACCCACGTCATCAGGATGTAACGGAAACACAGTGTCCGTCGTTGTCATTGCCTCATGCCCATGCACCAGGAAAAATGGCGTAAATCCTGTGGTGTCTTGTTTGGCGGTGTTGTAGGCAAATTTCACGAAAGGAAGCACTTCATCTCAGTTGCTCTGCTCAACATTGACGAACATTGATAGCATGTTGGCCAAGGTCTTATTAAGGTGTTCAATAAGCCCATTAGTTTGCGGATGGTAGGCAGTCATCGTGTGATAAGTAATCTTGCAGTGACGGTTTATCTCTGTCACAAGATTCGATTGAAAAACTTTCCCTCGATCCGTAATTAACAACCTTGGGGCACTGTCTTGTACACTGAATTTGGCTACCTCAAATGCTTCAGCTGTTTTCATGGCCTTTGTAATGTCATAGCATGTTAGATAATCAATGCAAACAATAATCCATCTATTGCCACTAGCAGATGGAAATCGTCTGGTGAGGTCAATCCCAACATGTTGGAAAGGCGTTTCGGCTGGTGGAATTGGTATGAGTCGGCCAGGTGGTCTCTAAGGAACTGCCTTTCTCCTCTGGCACTCTCGACAGTGCGACACATAGTGACATACACTCCTAAATAAACTTGGCCAGAAAATATCTTGCAGATCCTATCGTATGTCTTAATAAATCCTAAATGTCCAGCCTCAGATGTTTCATGGAATTTCTGTAGAACATCTAAGAGCATGTGTTTAGGAATCACTGGTAACCACCTCTTTCCAAATGGATCAAAGTTTTTCTTGCAAAGTAATCCATTAACTGTCTTAAATTGTCCTTTTACATCCTCTGACAGATTTAAGGCAAGCATAATTTGAGATATCTTGGCGTCCTTCTTCTGCTCAGCTGAGAGATCCTGGAGTGCAGCGAGACAGTCACTATCTTCATCAAAGTCTTGCACAGGGTTTCTTGAGAGACAATCGGCATCTTGGTGTTTTCTTCCACTTTTGTACACTATGGTAATGTTATACTGTTGAAGACGTAGGGCCCAACTGATGAGTCGTCCTGTTAGATTCTTCAGACCTGTCAACCAACAAAGTGAATGATGGTCTGTAACAACTGTGAATGGCCTTCCATAGAGATATTGTCGAAATTTGCACATGGCCCAGATCACAGCAAGACATTCTCTTTCTGTAGTTGAGTAGCTTCTCTCAGCTTTTCTAAGTGTCCTAGAAGCATAGGCTATAACATTCTCTTTTCCATCCGAAATCTGCACCAGAACAGCACCGATCCATACCCACTGACATCTGTGTGTAGTTCTGTAGGTGCTCTCTCATCATACAGACCAAGTACAGGGTCAGTCATCAGAGCTTTTCGCAGCACATCGAAAGTTCAGCACCACCCCATGATAAAATGACGGTAATAAGAACACAATCCGAGGAAGCTTCACGTCTCTCTAATACTTTTAGGAATAGGAAATTCTGTTATAGCTCCACCTTTACTGGGTCTGGCCGCACACCTTCATTTGACACAAGGTGCCCAAGTATTTTGATTTCTTTTGCTCCAAAGAGACACTTTCTTGGATTAAGTTTCAGTCCGGCTTGTTAGAGACACTTAAGAAAGGCCCTCAGTCTTTTTGTGTGATCATCAAATGTCTCTGAGAACACTATAATGTCATCTAAATAACAAAGACACTTCGTCCACTTTAGGTGCCTTAGAAGATTATCCATCATTTGTTCAAAAGTTGCTGGTGCATTACACAAATCAAACAGCATTACCTTAAGCTCATACAGGCCAGTATCCCAAGTACATGTCCATGGTTGAGAAAAACTTAGCCCCCTTTAGACAATCTAGTGTATCGTCAATTTGTGGAAGAGGGTAAATGTCCTTTTTAATTATCTTATTAAGCTTCCTGTAATCAACACAAAAGCGCCAACTACCATCCTTCTTCCTGATGAGGACCACTGGTGACGACCATGGGCTCCGCGAAGGCTGAATGATGTCACTCTTCATCATTTTCTTTACCTCGTTGTGAAATATTCAACGTTCCGTTGCTGACGCACGGTATGCTCTCTGGCTTATTGGTTGATTGTCTCCAGTGCTAATCCGGTGCTTCACCATCAATTTGTCTAATTTGCTCTTCACCTGTGGGTTGAAGCATTCAGAGAACCTTTGATGAATGGCAAGTAGCTTCTTCTGTTGTTCCTTAGTGAGATCTGGTGATAGTCGAGCTTGAAGATCTTGTCTTGTAGTGGTAGCGCTAATTTTGCCCACAGACTCGGCATGGGAGGTTTCTATGATGCTCAGCTGTTCTGCAACTAATGGCTCAACATTTGCTGTGCATATGCATCTTCGAAGAATCTGCGGTTCTCGGCAACAGTTAACTGTCCATAGTTCACCAAATCCGTTCTTAAATGAGATGACAGAGGCTGGGATGACCAAGTTATTCTTCAGTGGTATGCTTCTCTTACATTCCACTACAAGACCCATGGGTTGATGCATGGCATGACACATCACAGCTATCTTTCTAGCACTGACTGCAGGAATGATCGCTTCATCCAGCACACATAGTCTCCACACACTCGGATGCGCATCTTCCTATCCACACTATCTCGTCTGGCGTAATCTTCGAGTGACCACACACTATAATTTCCTGAGAAGCTTTCAAAAAGTCCCATCCGAGAATGATGTCGTGATTACACTCTTGTAATACGATGAATTCTAAGGGCTGTGTATGGCCACTTATATCAACACGAATGGTACATCTTCCTGTAGGTTTTAAATGTTTCCCATTAGCCACCTTAAGCAGAGATGTTTTGCTGTCGACGAATACAGTTTTCTGCAACTGACGACATTACTTCTCCGAAATGTCTGAATATGATGCTACAGAGTCCACAAGAGCTTGGGCTGGTTGGCCATCCGTGAGGATATCGATGTAGTTTCCTATCATTTTTGTAGTGATCGATGGTGGATGATTTTTCTTTTCAGCGGCCCCACCTCCAAGAAAGGTAGCACTCTTTAGTTTTCAAGGTTGTGGCAGCTAGGTAATCAGCTGGAGCTTCTAAACGGCCATGGAGACCTTGATCGGCATCTTGGGGAGTGTCCTCTCCAGCTGCGATGGTGACCTATGTCATCCTCGACCCACATCTTCTTGTTCATCCTCGTCGTCTTCGAGTTGGCGTCGGCTAAGATCGGTCTGCTGTCTACTGGCATGGGTGTCATTAAATATCCGCTGCCTTTCTCAACAATAGTGCACCACATGTCCTGGTCATCCACAGTGGAAACATACTGGTTGGTTATCCTGGGTCCTCCAGACCGTCAGTCTTCTTTGTGCACAAACAGGTTCCTCATGCGGCATTGTAGGAACGTCACTGTTTTAAAGGGAAATGAAGGACGAGAGATTGGGTTCAATGTCTGTTCCACTTCCTCCCTTATGGCCTCTTGAAGCATCTTGGTTTTTTGCTCGCCGTGTAATCCAATTGCCTTCTGAACTTCCTCTCTCACTATCTGACAAAGAACACTTGTGAAATGAGTTTTTTCCTCCACCACAGACATCGATACGACGTTTGAAAGCCGATCAAACTTCTTGTGTGTAATTCTTTTTTGATGCATTGTCTTGATATACTGGCATCATTTTATAAAGTCGTCTACTGTCGAAACCTCCTTCAAGAGTAGGGCTTGATACATGTCCTCAGCAACACCTTTCATGTGATGTGCAACCTATCTTCCTCCTTCATTCTAGGATCCACTATTTTACACACCTCCAAGTCGTCTTGAATATAGGATGCTGTAGGTTCTCCTGGATGCTGTGCCCTGCACTTTACTTTACTTTATCCTCAGCCTTGCACTTCAGTCGTTGTGTGTCGCCAAAATACTTGCGCAGTTCCGCCTGGAATACTTCCCAGCTTGTGAACTTCTCCGCGTTGCTCTCATAACATTGCTTGGCAGTGCCTTCCAAGTAGAAAAACACGTTAGCCAAACACACGGTGTCATTCCATTTATTAAATTTTGCTATACGCTAATATACCTTCAGCTACTTGTTTGGATCTTGGACATTGTTACCAGAAAACCCGGAGGGATGTCTCATATGGTGGCACACAGTTGCTGCCATCGTAACGTCCTCTTCTTCTTCTGTCTTTGATAGATTGCTATCTGTTGAATATGGCTCGAACTTGGGTTTCTCACCACGTAAACAGTGGCTCTCTCGTGGCCTGATGGGAGCCACTGTGTCATCGATAATGTCCGCTATCACAAGTTCCAATACCCGCCACCTCTACCAGAATAATGTCATGTACAGGAAGGTGTAAGTAGATGAATGATGAACACTAACTTCACTTAACGAAGGTTTATTCAGCACTTGCACATACAAGAGCACGGAAGAACTGCCTCCGGCCAGAACACATAAGATATATATACAGCTACAGAACGTTCCAGTACAGTGCTTCTTGACATTTGTGGATACTTCTAGAACGTACTCAAATTGAATATAGAAATTAAAATTTTTCAGTCCAGGTGGGTTTCGAACTCATGACCATGCAACAAATCTAGTGTCATAACCACTAGACTACGGCAACTGCTCTACTCGGTTTCTTATGTGACAATATTTACATAAGTATTGTAATACAAAACTGTTCAGTCTGTGACAACATTTTCAGACTCTCTTCAGGGTGGACTGTTTCCATCATCATTTCACTTTAATTATTACAAATGAATCACTGTTATCATCAAAATCATTATCGTTCTCATTTTCACTTAGAGATTCCAACAAAAGCTCTCAGTCTGTTCCTTAGAAAGACCCATATGTGAAGAACTAGCCATTTCACACCTACTGACTTGAACATTATAATTACAACCTCTCTCTTAGGACAACTGCTGCAGCTTGACACTAATTTAGAGGGTGTGCAGAATAATGTGGCTCACAGATGTGCAGTTGGTAGGGCAAGCATGGAGAGAACGTTAGTGTTGGGGGTTGTCAGCAGGCAGTCAACACTCTGTAGTGGAAATGCCTTTCTAAACTCACTCTCTCTCTCTCTCTCTCTCTCTCTCTCTCTCTCGCACGCGCACGCGCACGCGCACGCGCACGCGCGCACGCGCACGCGCGCACGCGCACGCGCACACGCGCGCACGCGCACACGCGCGCACGCGCACACGCGCGCACGCGCACACGCGCACACGCGCGCACGCGCACACACACGCGCACGCGCACACACACGCGCACGCGCGCACACACGCGCACACGCGCACACACGCGCACACGCGCACACACCCCTATGCTGGTGACGATCCAAAAACAGCGGCATTTGTAACTTTCAGAGAAGTGTCATGGGTTGTGAATTTTGATTAAAACCTACATTTCATTTTCTGGAATTTAAAATTTGCTTGTTTTTGCCAAAACACAGTGGAGTTTACACAATGTCACCTCACTAACATGTTGTGCAGAGGCAGCTGTGAAAGAATTCTGAAACAGTGGTTTATCAAGTTTATTAAGTGAAGAACAGAACAAAGAATCTCAATAGGTTATGAAAAAGCACCTTCTAGGTACAAAAATAAAAGTGTAATGTCTTTACTCATGTTGTTCCAAAACCTACAGCATTTCTTCTTTCACCAATGATGGCCCTTAAAAATTACATTCTTTCATTAAAAAAATCTGTACTTAGTTTAATAGCACAATATATAATGAAGTTTATTATGAGAAGGAAAGTTGTTACTCGCCATATAGCAGAGATTCCCCCATCCAGTCAACACTCCCACCATGGACCGGTGCTGGTGCTCGCAGTGTGGTTTCAGTTGCCTGAGACTGCAGTCATGTGTGTGAGCTGCATATGTGAGTCTATTGTTGACAAATGCCATTGGCTGAAAGCTTTAAGAGTGAAAATATTTTTGTTGTGCCTATCTGTGACTCAGCATCTCTGCTATATGGTAACAACTTTCCTTCTCATAATACTGTTACATTCCATCATGGATTTTCCATTGTTTGATCTAATGAAGTTTCACATAAAAATATATGTTAAAATACTCTCCTCTTTGTGTGCTATCATTTACCAAAGTCTCATTTCAATACCTCATACCATTCATGAAATATAAGGAATGTTGTGGATATTTCATTTTGGTTTTATTGGTGGCGTTAGTGACCTCAAATGAGCGTGGTACATAAGTTGGATTTTCTTGATTTTCTTAACTGGTGACAGACAGAGACCTCCATTCAAGTATACAGAAAAATTCAATGTGCTAGCTAAATTCCATATGTAGCAGCGTAATATGTAATATGCACCAAATGCAAAATCATAGCAACCCTTATTTTTCACTGAAATTTTTTAAAAGTTCTGTGCTATGTCTTAATTGCAAATATCACAGTAACTATGATTATCAATAAAATGATTGGCACGTCATTGTGAAGCTGGTATATAAAGCTATAACTAATGCAAAAATAAAAGTTTGTTACCAATTATTTTCTGCAAAATTGTTTGAGGAAGATTGCACAGTGTATGCAACTCGATTCTGTTGTAGCAGTGTGCTGCACAGGCAAACATCAGCCTCACCTTCCGTACAAATGAATGAATTCCCCAAGTGCTTCATACAAAAACTGGTCACTGCGCTTTGACTACCGTATCCTGCACAGACTCTAACTCAGGTTTCCCTAGATGGCAATAGTATGCAGCATTGATACCTAGTAGTGTTAGATTTAAGAATGGAGCATGTGAGAGCTGCAAAAATCATTTCGAATGTGCTTGACATCAGACTGGAAAACAAAATCTGCAATTTAAAATTGAATATAAAGAGTCACAACTGCAATAAACTTTTTTTTTTTATATAAGATTACTGGTTTTGGTATGTTTGAGGCCATTTTCAGACCCATACTATGATGGTATATGGTGGCTGTGAACAGAGCAGGCAATCCTCTTCAAGCAGTTAGCATTCGTGGAGATGAAGCACCATCTGCCATCATGGTGTGGGTCTTAAACAGACTGAAACCAGTAACCTTATATATATAAAAAAATTTATTGGGGTTGTGACAGTTTATATTCAGTTTTAAATAACACATGTACCACTGTACTCCAGGAGACATGTTCTCAAAAATTAAAAATTTGCAGTGTTGAGTACCACTTGCTGTTGGATTGAAAAGGGCTAAATGAAATGCTCCAGTATGTAACTTAACCTTTCCACATTTTACAATCACATTCTATACATTTCAATTTACAGTATATCTGATAGACACGAATCAGTATGCTCGATAATCAAACTTTCTACTTCCACCACAATACACGCTCGACACAATGCTACTACTTGAAACATGTCTGACACAAGGGCAATCTTCTTTGTAGACTGATGTCACTTTCCCAGAATTCCAGCAATAAACTGAAGCCTAGCACCAGTTTTACCCAGAATCAGCTATGTGATTATTCCATTTCATTTTACTACTAGTGATACCACAGGTAATTTTATGAGTTGGCCAATTCAAAAAGTGACTCACTGATATTATACTCATAGAATCCTACATTCTTTAGTTTTGTGAAAAGCCAATTTTGCATTTCTGAACATTTAAAGTATGTTGCCAACCTTTGCATGACTTTGAAATTTTATCAAGATCTGACTAAACATTTATGCAGCTTCTTTCATAGATTACTTCATTATAGATAGCTGCAACATCTGCAAAAAGTCTGAGGTTACCATAATATTTTCCACAAGTTCATTTATATACAACATGAATGGCAAGGGTCCCAACACACTTCCCTAGGGCACACCTGAAGTTACTTCTACACCCAATAATGACTCTCCATCCAAAATAACATGCTGCATCCTCTCTACCAAAAAGTCCTCCATCAAGTTACAAGTTCCCCTTGATACCACACAATTGTACTTTTGACAATAAGTGTAGGTGTGGTGCCAAGTCAAATCCTTTTTGGAAATTAAGAAATATTGCATCTACCTGACTGCCTTGATCTGAAGCTTTTGGTATGTCATACAAGAAAAGTGAGAGTTGGGCTTCACATGATTTATGTGTTTGGAATCCATGCCCATTGGCATTGAGGAGGTCGCTCTGTTCAATATCTCTCATTATGTTTAAGATCAGAATGTGTTCTAAGACTCTACAACAAGACATTGGATAGTAGTTTTGTGGATTACTTCTACTACCTTGCTACCTGTGCTTTTTTACAAGAACTGGGCATGAATTTTTGTTCACTCAATCCATGAGAGATTATATTTAGAACAGGGGCTAACTCAGCCACAAAGTCAATATAGAATCACAGGGATTCCATTGGGCCCTGGAGGTTTGTTCAGTTTTAACGATTTCAGCAGTTTCTCAACACCACCAACATGAATACTTATTCACTCATATTTTCAGTGTTACAAGGACTAAATCGGGGCAATTCCCATTGCTTTACCTTTTAAAGGAACATTTGAAAGTGGAATTAAGCATTTCAGCTTTTGCTTGGCTACCCTCCATTTCAGTTCCTGTATCATTCTAGACATTAACTTTGGCATGACTGACAGTCATTACATATGACCAGAATTTCTTTGGGTTTTGTGAAATAACATCTGACAATATTCTGTTATGCTAGTCATTGAAGGCATCATGCAGTGATCTATTGACAGCCAAATGCATGTCATTAGCATATCTCTATCTGTAGCCCCACACTTTGTTTTACATGTGTTATGCAGTAACCTCTGTTTCTTTAGAAATTTCTGACTGTACTCTATGAACTGTTCTGCTGGGTACATATCTGTCCAGTGCATGATTACTATTCTTTTAAAATTAAACCAGAGTTCTTTCACATGCTCCTGCCCTTTGCTGAAAGTTTCAGCTTCCTCATTGAAGTATTACACTGCTGATTCTCTATGTAGTTTGCTGAACATATAATTCTATCTTTTTGCTTGTTTTAGTTGTCATTTATACTTTGGTTATCATTGTTGCCACAACCTCATTACGGTCAATGTGGACAGCCTCAAAGAGGTCAAATGCATTTCTTGCCATTAGATCTAGTATATTTCCGCCATGAGTGGGGTTCCTAACCAACTGTTCTAGTTTTCAGAGAAGGCATTTAGTAATATTTCACAGGATGTCTTATCATGTCTACTAGTAACAAAACTATAATTTTCCCAGTTGACAGTTGGATGATTAAAGTCTCCACCAGTGATTACAGTATGATTGAGGAACTGATGCACAAGTGAACGGAGGTTATCTTTGAAGTTTTCTCTAAAGTTTTTGGTTACATCAGGAGATGAAACTTGTGGGCGACAAAAGGATCCAATTATTTTGTGCCCACCCTTGATACTAGGTCTTGCCGAGTCAATCTCACATGCACCTTCAGTTTCTGTCTCAGTGAATTTCAGTTTATAGTCTACTGCACAAATACACTACCTCCATGTCCATCATTTTGATATCCATCATACTTTTGTTTTGATATATACTTAAATTTTCCCCAAAAATCACACTGTTATCAACTTTGGGTTTCAACCAGCTTTCTGCACCTTCTGTGCTTTTTGTGAGCACTTCAGACTCTGGCACTTTGTTGCAAATGCTTCGGCATTTTAGCATTAGGACTCGAATACTCTCACCTTCGGGTGGCATTTCTTTCAATCTTACACTGATACTTCTGGGTTTCCTACAGCCTAATCTAAAAAAAACCTTGTGTGTAGCCCACACACAGTAAGCTACCTGAGTAGCAGCCTCTGATTTGTAGTGCACATGTGACCCATTTAGGTGGATCACAGAGTTCTTGACCTTATGACACAAGTCCAGGAAGTCACAGTCTAGTTGTCAGAGAAACTTTGAGGTCTCTGGTTCAGTCCTTCCACTCAACTCTGAATCAAAGTGCCCTGGTCAGCTGTGGGGCAATGATGATGAGCTTTGTTAAAACTCCATGTGCAAGGCTGGTCTTCTCAACCTTCTCTACCAGTTGCTGGAATGACCTTTGGGTCCAGATGACAGGCATGATTTGTTCCAATGTGTGCCACAATCAGCAGTTGTTTGCACCTTCTTCCCTCAGTGGCTGCCAGAATAGCCTCTCCAACATGTCGAATGAGCGTCCCCACAGACATACTGAGTGCACTCGGTGTCCTTTCCTGTCTCTTGCTGCCATTTCCCTAAGGGGTACCATCATTTGCCATATGTTTGGACTGCTGACAATTAATAGATCCCTACCCTTTTGTGCTTGCTTCCTAAGATGACCTGAGGCCTTCGGGATGGAGAAGTCAGCTCACGGTGGATCACTCGTGTGATGCGGTGCACCTACACTACCGCACACTGTCTTGGCATTCAAACACAGTCAGCTTGCTGAACAGCATCCAGTCAACTCTGCACTGATAATCCATTATAGCTGCATTCTTCCAGGGAGAGCTCCATCCAGCAGGTGAATAAGGAGTGGGAAGTGGTCAGTGGGATGAAAGTTGGCAATGACTTCCTACCGAGCAGAGTCCACGAGGGATGGAGAGCAAAAAGAGAGGTTGATGGCAAAGAATGAGCCAGTAGCAGCATAGAAATGAGTGGGAATGCCTGTATTGAAGGTGCACAGCTAACGAGACATCACGAGGCTCTCCAAACCGTGACCCTGAGGGCAAGTAGAGGTTGAGCTCCACAGTACATGTAAGGCATTGAAGTCCTCCAGTAGCAGAAATGGTCAGAGTGTTGTATTATAAGATATGTTAAGAACCTCAGAGTCAGTTGCATCTTGTGGAGGTAGATATAGTTAGCAAACTGTGATCCTCTGACCCATACAAACTTCTGTTGTAATTGGTTGTAGGTCAGTAACGAAGGAGAGAGCAGATGAATGGTGTGTGTTATTGACAAACACAGCAACCCCTCCCTTGGCTCTTCCCCCAATCATGTTGTCCTTGCAATGAATGGATAGCCCCATAGTACAGGGGCATCAGATGATTTAAAATGCATTTCCTACAAACACAACCACATGGAGAATTTCTGTGTTGGAGTTGCAATTCCTCCTCATGTATCATGAACCCATTAATGTTCCACTGTAGTATGGGAGCCACTTATCAAGGGGGTTGCACTTTCACCCTGTCTTTCTGCGGGGAGTGGAACCTGTAGTGGACGGAGGCTCAGTTTTGGGGCAGATGAGTGTCCAACACCGACACCGAGGTCCGTCGGTGCTGAAGACGAATCTTGAGAGGTGTCAGAGCGAGCACTGCCAACATTTAGACTGCTTACTTCCTGACCCTGTCGGCAGCTGATTCTTTGCCTTTGATTTTAATTTTCTTGGCTGGGGAGGCTTTGGAGCTACAGCCACTGGCTAAACCTTTGGAATGTCAGTTACCACAGCCTCATCTGATGTTGGGCTTCAAAGCAAATTCAGTGGCGCAAGTGCATTGACCATTGCAGGCATTAGTGATGATACTTGCAGTCTCCTTCTGTGTAGCAACATCAGTGTTCTGAACTGGAGCAAAGGAGCTAGTGAATGTGGGGGATTGCATGGCCTTAAAGATTTTTTGGCTTCACCATACAGGATTTGTTACGTTGTTTTGATCGCCTAGATATTCCTTTTTCCAAGGAAGACATTGCACGCCATACTCCATATAGGGTGATTCCCACAACAATTGACACATTCAGAGGAGATGAACATTTGAATCCTTTATGGGTAGCCTTCCTACATTTACATCTAAGAGTGATGTACTCAAAGCTCTAGCATTTAAAACAGCGCATTGGGCTGGGGGACATAGGGCTGCATGTTTAAGCAAAAGAAACCTACCATGACCTGCTCTGGGAGTTTTCTACTATTAAAAATGAGGAAGAATGAGTCAGATGGCCTTCCACCCTTTTCAAGGTATTCTACACGTCTACACTACCTTCTTGGGCCTACTCAACTTTCAGGTTCTTTGTGATATCCAGCATATCACCTTTGCTGTAGTTCAACATGCTGTGGCACTCATTTTTGAATGATGTATTCCCCAAGGCTTTTGGCTTTCTGGAGGTTCATTGCTTGCTGGGAACTTGAGGTTTCAGCCAACAGTGTCCCATTGCTCAACCACTTAACAAATTTTAACGTTCATCCAATCCCTTCTAAATGCTATTGAATATGAAAAGTGAGACTTTTAAAAAGTTCCCCTCTGTAAATTGACATCCATGTTGCCTGACGTGATGTACTTTCCTAATAAAACTGGCTATAGTGATTTACCCCAGCTTGGCAGCAGATTCTGTACTATAAATAACATTTACCTATCACTATACTACTTAATGCTGTGCACACTTATCCTATCTAAATTTAATCTAGTAAATTTTGTGAGAAATAGAAAAAAAGAAAAAACCTAACTTGCTGCCTGTCAGTTTTATTATATAGCTGTCACTGATCTTCTGTTTCCAGCGTAATATTTACTTGATTACTTTGATATTTTTGAAAGGAAATTACTACTTATAGTGCTAACAAC
The DNA here is from genome assembly GCF_021461395.2 of Schistocerca americana. Classification (NCBI taxonomy): domain Eukaryota; kingdom Metazoa; phylum Arthropoda; class Insecta; order Orthoptera; family Acrididae; genus Schistocerca; species Schistocerca americana. The sequence goes on along the minus strand of NC_060119.1, from coordinate 20,277,976 downwards.
AGTGCTTATTTCCAATACAACCAGTACTCATCATGTACTCTTATAGTGCTCGCTGTAAGTCTTTCATTCCTCAGTGAAGCTCAGGGTTGTGTGGGCAGTAGTGTAGCTACCGGTACTGCCACTTGAGCTGGACCAGCCTTGGCAGAGAGACCTGATTCAGAACATCCCACGCCATACAGAAGGTGGGACTGAGCTGCCTAGGGAATTCAGCCTCTGACAGTCGGGTACAAGCATGGCGAACTCATCGTCCACAAGCTGGGGCCAGTTGACACCACCGGTGTTGTTCTATTTTAAGCTCTGAGCACAATACACTGACTACAGTTATGCTTGACAATGGAATGTTGTGTGTTTTGGAGGCTGGAGATCTCAGCTTATCTGCCTAGGTCACAATGAAGTTACCAATATCTATTTGTTTCTATTTGTTTTAACCTTAAACCTCAAGGTGTACTACATACTGGTATGGTGAATTGCTGTGGGAGAAAATGGACACTAGCAGACACTGTCTGGGATACCTGCCACACTTCATTTGTATGAGGACTGCTCTGGTAAGAGGGTCTGTGCCTGAGTTAATATTTATTTCTGTAGATGTTAATGGGGTTGCTATGGAGCTAAATCTAACAGAACTACTTCTAACTGGAAGAGTGTACCATCAGCCAGTACTTGCACATGACCAACAAACAGTATCAAAAAGATAAGAGGATACTAGTTGACCATAATAACTTCATAGTAATCAAGAGAGGACAGGAAACCTCTGATAAGCTTTTATACCCTCCAAGGTCTGGAGGGAACTTCTGGGTCCTTACTGAGTGCAAAAAGACTCTGAAATCTACTAAGCAGAGTAGAAGAGAAACAAATTTAAGATTACAGTTTATTCCTATTTTTAAAACTTCATAGTGATAAAAGTGAATATACACCAGAGCCAAAATACAGGAAAACTGCAACAAAGCCTACGATGATACATACTACAGAAATATAATACAAAATAACTATGAAATAATAGATTAAAATGATGAAGTACTGATTATTTGCTGCAGATGGGTGCTATATGAATGATCAGAGTTTTACTCAGGAAATAAATACATGGTAAACAGAAAAGACATAAAAATGAAGACTAGAAGAATGTAGTTCCAAAATAAGTGGAAGAAGTCACATACAAATGTAAAGAAATAAGGAAGTACTAAAAAGGTAAGAGAGATAAGGAGAATGAACAGAGCGTGATAAATAAATGATATAATGTGACAAACATAAATATAAATGCAGAATGTAATTAGGAAATGGGAATGAAAAAGCCTGTTTAAGAGAACTCATCAAAAAACGGATTAGCATAAATGATGACACAGGGAGATGATAAGTGATTAAACAGTACTTTATGAAAGGCAAAACGCCTCAGGAGACTAAAGAAAAGCTTGATAAACATTACAGTGACTCTGCACCTTCGATCAGAACAGTTTGTAAATGGTTTCAAAATTTTCGGAGTGGCCATATGGGCACAAATGATGATGAACTTTCTGGATGCCCTGTGGGGGTTGTAACTCCAGAAATCATTGATAAAATCCATGGTATGGCGATGGATAACAGAAGAGTTAAGGTGCATCAGAATGCTAGTGCTGTGGGCATCTTGAATGAATGGGTACATAATATTTTGCATTAACATTTGGACATGAGAAAGCTATCTGCAAGATGGGTTCCATGATTGCTCAGGCTTGACCAAAAACGGAATTGTGTGGAGTGTTGCAAGGATGGTTTGCAGCTGTTCAGGAAGAATCCACAGGACTTGAGGCATTGTTTCGTCACTGTGGATGAAGCATGGATACATTACTATACTCCTGAGACCAAAGAACAATCTAACCAATGGTTTACCAAGGGAGAATCTGCACCAAAAAAGGCTGGAAAGGTTATGGTGACTGACTTTTGGGATTCACAAGGGATAATCCTAATCGACTATCTAGAAAAGCGTGAAACTATTACAGGTGCATATTATTCATCATTATTGGACTGTTTGAAAACCAAGCTGCAAGAAAAACGCCAGCAATTGGACCGCAAAAAAGTCCTTTTCCATCACAACGATGCAGCAGTGCACACCTCCGCATTGTGGTCGCAAAATTAATGGAAACAGGATTCCAACTCATTTCACCTCCCCCCTATTCTCCAGACTTGGCTCCCTCGGACTACTATTTGTTCCCCAATTTGAAGAAATGGCTGGCGGGATGAAGATTTTATTCAAACAAGGAGGTGATTGCAGCAACTAATAGCTATTTTGCAGACTTGGACAATTCCTATTATTCGGAAGAGATCAACTAGTTAGAACGGTGTTGGACGAAGTGTATAAGTCTAAAAGGAGACTATGTTGAAAAATAAAAAAGGTTTACCCCAAACACGTAAGTAGTTTTTATTTTTGCATGGACTTTTCAAATGCCCCTCGTATGTTGCTAGTGGGGCTGATAGATGTGGTACTCACAGAATCACTCAGGCAGGCTTCTGAATGGTGAAACTCTATATAAGGGATCTGTTCAAAAAATTCTGGGACACCCATAATTTTGCGCCAGTGGTGTGTTTTATGTGAAACTCAAGAAAACTTGTACAGACACACACCAAATGATGCAGGAAGCCTACGGTGATGAGTGCTTTGGCTGTACTCAGTGTTACAAATAGTTCACACGGTTTAAAAATGGCCGAAGGGAAGTTAAAGTTGTCCTTTGTTCAGGACACAATTCGACAACTACTGATGAGGCTCGCGGCAAAAATGTCAATAAAATTGTGCATGCCAATCGAAGCCTGACTGTCTGAGAGACTGCAGAAGAATGTAAAATTTCAGTTGGATCATGTCATGAAATCCTGACACAGCTTCTTGGAATGAAAGGACAAGACATGGGTCTACAGTTATAAAATTGAGACAAAGGTTCCATCATGACAATGGGAGAGGAAAGATTCTCCGAGACAAAAAAAAAGCTAGTCAGGTTGCATAAAATGTCAAAGCCATACTAATGGTTTTCTTTGACTTTGAAGGATTAGTTCATCATGAATTCATGCCATAGGAACAAACTGTTAATATATGGTCTATTGGGATGTGTTGCAATGCATTCAAGAAAATGTGAGAAGGAAACGGCCTGACGTTAGACAATTTATGGCTCTTGCATCACAAAATGCACCCACACATTCATCTCTCTTGGTGCATCACTGTTGCACAGAAACTGAATCCACTCTGCTGCCTCATCCTCCATACTCTACAAAGCTGGTCTGTGCAGGCCTTTTTTATTTCCAAAGTTGAAAACCCCACTGAAAGGATGAAGTTTTGCAATGCTAAAGGAGACAAAAGAAAATTCGTAGACAGCACTTCACGCAATTCAGGCAGAAGTGTACCAAGACTGCTTTCAGAAGTGGAAACGGTGTTAAGAGAGGTGCATCAATTGTGGAGGAGGGTATTTCAGAGGAGACTATGTACAATAGGTAATAGGTAAGTGTAGAAAAATTTTGTGAACAAAGTTTCGGAATTTTCTGAACAGACCTCAATAAGAATGAGCATACAAGAAGTATATTACAAATGTTTGATCTAAGCCATGTGGAAAGGTTTTTAGGTAATTCTGATCTTATTTTAAGGCAAGTGTCATATTTTTAAAGTAGAAGCTAATCATCACTTCCCAGTACAGTATGATATCGCATAATTAGAGGAATACTTTTTATTATTTTTAAGCATTGTATTTCTCCTTGGGTCAAACCCATTATATTTGCTCATATGCTGCCAAACCATTAACAGTGCACGTGCTGACTTCCAAGTGTACTTTTTTCTTATTTATTTCCTTTCAATTAAGCTATTATTTGCGGCTCACTGCACACCTGCAACATATTGTTAACACTGTAGAAGTTAAATATGGTATATTATTCCTGGCTGTTCCCTGTGCCCGAATGTGGTAATAAATCTAAATTTAGATTGGCTCTCCTAACTTGCTAGCATGCTTGCAATACCCTATCCTTTTCGTGCATTTCCATTGTAATACAAGAATGTTAGAAATTTTCTGAAGTTTAAGGTTCAACTGTATTATTAAATTTGTTGTTTTATTATTCATATTATAGCTGTTTAGTTTTTGATAGCTGGTAAGTAGATGCCACTCAGTTGCTAATAAAATTCTCATCAATATTTGGGTGACTTATGAATATCTTTTACAGGAAGGTATTGGTGACACATTAGAAGAGCTATGGATATCATACAACTTCATAGAAAAGATTAAAAGTGTTTCCTTTTTCAAGAAGCTGCGAGTGCTGTATATGTCAAATAATGTCGTTAAAGACTGGAGTGAATTTAACAGACTACAGGAGATTCCACATTTGGAGGATCTACTATTTGTTGGTAAAGTACTATCAGAATGCAGACAGCATTTTTGAGTCTTTTTACATGTGGATGATTTAGCGTGCAAGTGTGTATATGTGGAGATTACAAGGAAACAGAACATGTGGATTGTACTTTCCTTAAGGAGACAAAATGTTAAAAACTGTCAACAGACAAACATAAAAGTACAAACGAGAAAGAGTGATAGCTGGGAGAGGAGTGGCAGGATTAATTTAGTTTCTTTCTTTGATAGTGCACAATGTGTTTTGAAGTCTTGTGAATTCATATTGAGGTGCTACTTGCACTCACGGTGACTCCTACATTGAATTTTGTCCATTTCTGTGCCTATTCCAAATATATTCTTAAATTACTACTTTTCAAAAATATTTAAATGGTTTCCAGAATGAGATTTTCACTTTGCAGCGGACTGTGCGCTGATATGAAACTTCCTGGCAGATTAAAACTGTGTGCCCGACCGAGACTCAAACTCAGGACCTTTGCCTTTCGCGGGCAAGTGCTCTACCGACTGAGCTACCCAAGCATGACTCACACCCCGTCCTCACAGCTTTACTTCTGCCAGTATCTCGTCTCCTACCTTCCAAACTTTACAGAAGCTCTCCTGCGAACCTTGCAGAACTAGCACTCCTGAAAGAAAGGATACTGTGGAGACATGGCTTAGCCACAGCATGGGGGTGGTTTCCAGAATGAGATTTTCACTCTGCAGTGGAGTGTGCGCTGATATGAAACTTTCATATTTAAATGGTATTTGAAGATATTTGAATGTACAGGGTGAAGTACACTTACTTTGTGGTAAGTGTACTTCACCCTGTACATTCACAGCTATATTCTTGTGCGTGTTTTCTCACACAACACTTAAAGAATCAAATATATATTATTTTTCAATTAAACAATAGAAAATCTGGGATGTAACAACAAAAATTTGGTAGGGCAGATTGCTACGCATCACACAGAGGAGGCACTGAATGGCTGACAGGCACACTGAAAAAATGCTGCCAGGTATTATTGTCTATCAGACTAGGTTCTTCGTGACATGTAGGTGAAACAAAACATGCACACCTTCACAAGTTCGTAACACACACACATAGGGCCCTTGAAAAAGTCATAATATTGCCAAAACATGAAATTATAGTTGCATCAGTATCCCCCTGAATCATGGAGATGACTGGATAAACTGATTCTCTTGCTACTCAAGCAAAAACATTAAAAAATCTTAATATTTCATTATATCAACAATCTCTTAACTTCTGTTGTGTAAATAGATAAATTCAAAAGGCAGGCAATATGCCCAGATGATATAATATGTAATATCCATCTAAATAAAACAGAATTTGACATGGTTAGACTATGTATGTATTTATGATCATGTGGGACAGTGGCTGAGATGCACTCATAACAGTACTGAACATAGAAGAATTATAATACTAATTAATAATTCAAAGCTAAACCTTTGACAAGTAAACTGAATTCAATAAAATGAAATAAAATAATAGATAGTGCAGATGCTAATGAATTGACCAATAAATTATTAGACCTGTTAAATGAAAATTTTGAAGCATGTAGTTCTTATGCTAGGGCAAAGCATACTAATGTGGACAAAAAAACGCATGTGAAAGTGAAAAAGGTTTACAGGTCTGGAATCAAGGCGGTAAAGTGCAAAGGAAATGATCCATGTATTCCCAGCTCAGAGGGTAAATACAAAGTTGCATGGGAAGTCATTAAAACAGGAATAGATAGTGATGTGCACCAGACACCAATTCCAACTAACACTCTATATGCAAATTTTGTGTAACCTCACTCAGATGACTATATTGTGAAGGATGTTAGTAAGACAGAGACACTAGTGCTAGAAATAACAGTAAACTGACAGACATCTTCCTACATCAGTCTTACTTGGACAGTAAAACACAGTTACAATAAATAATCAAAAGTTAGACTTTCTTCCAGATGTAAAGATTATAACTCTGTGATCTGTTCCTGCACCCTTCCTTTTCATTATTTATATACACAATTTACACAAGGTTGTGTGACATGATGCAATGCTATATAGAGATTATAACGGTACAGCCTCCCCAAGGACTCATATGAAATGTTTGATACCAGGTTTTTTTATATATATTCAGATAGTTATCAGACAATTCAGTGCTTCCTAAGGCCTTGTATGTGTGTCTATACATATATTATTCTGTCCTATTTAATAAAAAACTTGATATTCATTGTGAAGGCATGTAGAATGTTCTGGAAGGACGTGCTTTGTTGTAATTATCAGTGGATTGTTGTCATTTATAAAATTATGTACATATACTAAATTAAGTTGTGGCGCTCATGAAATCGACACCAACATCGATGCATCCATCTTCGAATTAAGCTAAGATTATCTTCGGTCTCTTCCACCATGTTCAGTTCTTTGTGAGCCTTGCTTGTGTAGAGTGGTGAATAAATGAACTACTGGCAGAAGAGGACGGGGCATGAGTCGTGCTTGGGTAGCTCAGATGGTAGAGCACTTGCCCACGAAAGGCAAAGGTCTTGAGTTCGAGTCTCAGTACGGCACACAGTTTTAATCTGCCAGGAAGTTTCATATCAGCGCACACTCCGCTGCAGAGTGAAAATCTCATTCTGGAAACATCCCCCAGGCTGTGGCTAAGCCATGTCTCCGCAGTATCCTTTCTTTCAGGAGTGCTAGTTCTGCAAGGTTTGCAGGAGAGCTTCTGTAAAGTTTGGAAGGTAGGAGGCGAGATACTAGCAGACGTAAAGCTGTGACGACAGGGTGAGAGTCGTGCTTGGGTAGCTCAGATGGTAGAGCACTTGCCCGCAAAAGGCAAAGGTCCCGAGCTTGAGTCTCGGTCCGGCACACAGTTTTAATCTGCCAGGAAGTTTTAAATGAACTACTGCTAAATGGGGGTTGTTTGGTGTAACCAACCCGAACTTCTCCCTCACTGGTGACCTCAAGTTGTAACGTCTTCTGCTTTCGTTGTTTTACTGTGTCCGTGACCTCCGTGTTGGTTATTTTCGCGTGTACTACATCAACACAGAATTCGAAAAATGACTTCAGCCCAGCGCCTAACGCCGGATCTTGTGTTCGACATGCATCGTGTTGCGGGCGATGTACACCCGCCAGGACTGCAACGCGATGCCTCTCCCTCGACGATTACACCGGTTTTGCTGGACGTTTTCAAGCCTGCTACAATTAGTGAGGTTTAGGAGTGTGCATGACGTCTTTGTTCCCACCACATGTGTCCTCTCTCATCGACAGTGCAGTTACCTCTTACGCATCTCCGTGCAGTGCGGGACTAATGTCAATTTCTGCAAATGCTTCGTTTGACAACCTACCACCACCAGGACAATGATTTGCCATGTCGCAATCACTGCAGTACCATGCGGATACTTGCCACGTGGCCGGAACTGCTTCGTTCACAGGTCAACCTCCTCAGCATCCGACCATGCCCGCGTCTGCCTCGGTTCAGCATCATCACATGCCTTCCTATTTCGATACCTCGGCCTGCAACAGGAACAATAACTTGTTGTCTGTGCCTGACCTCCACCTCCAACCCACTGCTATGCCTCAGCATTTTGTGCCACGACATTTACCTTATCCGCACACTGTTTTGAGTGGAGTGACTCTGAACAGTTAACATTGACACATTCCGTCCCACGTTTGACATCATTTCCCACACTGTGCTTCTGGACAGCCCGCCCCTCCGCAGCCTCCCTGCAACACAGGTGGCCCTGGCTCTGATAATACATCGAGCTTTCCGCAGACTAACACGCATTCTCAAACTTTGAACTTTTTCTCACCTAGTGCCCCCGCGCCGGCTCCAGTCGAGCTTCCACTACCATTCTCGGCACATCTAGGTGTCTCATCCGTGTCGGTCTTCTGCAATATGTCAATCAGAACACACCCACAACGTGTTGAGCTTCTGCAACCGCAATCGACACATTATGGTGTCTCATTTGCATCGGCCTTCCGCGTCACGATGGATCACACTCAACCATAGCGTGTCACCTTCACGCTGCCACCCGAACAGCCATCATTGCCACATCCTGCTGGAGGCGCACTCTCCTGGAATACTACAGCAACAATAGCTCGTTTCAGGCAGTGCCCCGACGAACTCAACTCAACCTGTTCTTCCGAACATTCTACAATGCTTACCAATGCTGCTGGCGTTTAATCCTGACAGAGCTACAATCTGGCTCAAAATTGCGGACGAAGTGTTCGACCATTACAAACTCAATGAGTCAACCAGATTTCTGTGCATCATCACCCACCTGCACGACCAGGAGGACTTGATTGCTGACCTGGTCGATGCCCTGGACTCATCTACCCGGTACACTCTAGCCAAAAAGACAGTTCTACGACACCTTGCGCGCTCAACTGAGGCAGTAATACGGCAAGTGCTCCATGTCATGCAACTAGGCAACGACAAACCTTCCCAGCTCTGGAGACGGCTATGTGCCCTGGTCAGCGCTGATCTACTCTCTGACGCAGCTCTCCTCGCCATCTGGTCAGATAAACTATCTCCTCACATCCCCTTTGCCCTGGCACAGAGGTCTCTTGTACCTGACAAGATACATGATGCATCACTGCTCTATTTCGCCAGCCACTGCCTACCTGACATGTCTCAGGTTCAGGCTCATCGTCTTGTGGCCGGGGCCGCACTGTCCCAACTGTTCCGCTCTCTCCGGGAAGCAGTAAACAAGCTACTGGGACATCACTGGCTCTGCCCTCGGTCACGCCCCTCCTGCAACCGGGCCTGCTGTGGGCACCAAACCTCGGCCACTGTCTCTGGCAATGAACGTTCCACAGGAAATTGCAACCGCACTACCTGTACTGTTACTTCCACACACGGTTTGGTGAGGCGGCATGGAACTGCAGGCCACCCTGCTACTTCCCAAATGCCAATCACAGGTAGGTCCGGGTGCTGCCTCCTGTGCACAACATGACAGGCACCCCGCAGTGCTCCATTCTGTCCGGGAACAACCGGATAAATGCGGACGACTTTACATTAAAGACATTTCGTTGGGGTACCTTTTCCTACTGGACAAAGGTGCCGATGTTTTGCTTATGCCTATGTCTTAGCGTCATCGAACATCTGCCCTCATCATACTTCACTGCAAGGAAAACTTTGAGCTCTCCCTCCGGTTCCACGAAACTCAGCCCCAGCTCTCCGATGCAGCAAAGGAATTACAGCACTACAGCAAGGACAAAACAAGGTCAGTAATTGTGCCGAATGTGCTTGCAGTCCCAGCAATCGAGCCTCCGTATGTTTACCTCCCGCTACCCCTCGCAACTGTGTTATCAAGACTGCCATAACATGTACAGACAGCTCCGCAGGGCCTCACCCTCCGAACACGGCATCGTTTGACACTCGGCCGGAAACAAGTGCGCATGCGCGATGAACGTCATGTGTTCCCGAACTGGTGGCTCATACCCTGCCCCTCGCAGACAGCACCTCAAACTGTGCAACTTCGGCTCCTGTGCACCGCTGTGTGACTGCCACTGACAACACAAACAGTGCACTCGCGCCAAGCGTTTCACCTGCGACCGCGCTGCCACAGGCTGTGCCCTTGGACAATGGACTCACTAATGGCTCACGAGCTCTACTGAGCTCACCCCACTGCTTCGGGCCAGCGGCCATCTTGTCGCGTTGACTCCTGGGACACACTGCTGCCTCAGCTCCCGTCGGATCAGACAAGTGGCTCCGAACACCACGACCATGCCTCGCCTGCCCCGCCCGCAACACATTGTAAACAAACTGCCTCCTGCACCGCCGGCAACATTTCCGTCATCACCAACGGCACGTCACAAGCTCCGCCTCATGCCAGGGCCCCCGATCTCCAGTAAACCAAGTCGACTTTGTCCCGAGCACCTCTCCGACCTTAAAAATCAGATTTCTGAACTACTAAGCTCCGGAGCCATTGAACACTCTGCCAGTAGCTGGTCTACGCCCATAAATATGACACCCAAGAAAGACGGGTCCTGCTGCAAGTGCGAAGACTACCGTCAACTAAATGCACGAACAATTATGGACACCTACCCCATACCCAACATTGCTGACTTTACCAGTTCCCTCGCAGGTGTGACCACGTTCTCTGTCATTGATTGCAAACGGGCCTACCACCAGATCCCCATGGCACCTGAAGACATCGAGAAGACGGCAATCACCACCCTAATCGGGTTATTTCAGTTTTGATTCATGCCCTCCGGTCTGAAAAACGCAACCCAGACCTGGGAACACTTCATCAACGAAGTGCTATTCGATCTAAAATTCTGCTTGGCATATCTTGATGATATCCTTGTGTTCAGCTCCTCCGTCGAGGACAACATTCGACATGTGCAAACTGTTTTGAATACTCATGTGGCAGCAGGCATCGAGACAACCAGGACAAATTACAGCTACATCAACCCACTGTCACTTTTCTTGGTTTTCAGGTCTCTGCCGACGGCATTTCACCACCCCCTGAGAAAGTACAAACAATACTAAATCTATCCAGACCTTCATCATTCAAAGAGCTCTGGCACTTTCTCGGGTCGGTTAATTATTATCGCCAACATCTACCTTGGGCTGCAGAGATTCAGGCTCCACTGACGGATGCCTTAGCAGGCACCAACACTTCTGGATCTTGGCCCGTTCCATGGACCGCTGCTATGACTGACTCTTTCACTGCCCTCAAAAACCTTCTTGCCGAGGACTGCACCATCGTGCATCCTCATCCCAATGCGCAGCTTTTCATCACCACAGATGCGAGCGATACTGCCATCGGCGCTGTCCTTAGGCAGACAATTGACGGCCACACTTCGCCTCTGCAATTCTTCTCGCACAAGCTCACCAATGCATAACGGAAATATTCCCCATTTGACAGGGAGTTGCTTGCGGTCTACGGAGCAATCAAGCATTTTAAGACTGATGTTGAGGGATGCCCTTTCTATGTTTTAACAGACCACAAACCCCTGGCTGCAGCTATTACAAACCCGCCAGCTGACCCGCCTCCTCGCCGATTCAGATACATGGACTTCATATCTCACCACCGATGTCGGACACATAAAGGATGCTGACAATACAGTTGCTCATTTCCTTTCATGAGTCAACTGCCATCTATTCGCTGTTAGACCTCTCTGCACTGCTTAACCTCCAACCCGCCGACGAGGAAACACAAAACCTGATTTCAGACTCTACCTCTTCACTACACTTCGTCCACACCACCTTCCCTGGCATTTCTGGTGAGATCTGGTGTGACACGACAGTACGGGCACGTTATGCCCCCTCATCCCAACCATGCTCCGTCGAGCTGTCTTCAACGCATTGCATAATTTAGCCCACCTTGGTGTTTGTGTGTCCACCCGCCTCATAGCAGAGCATTTTGTGTGGAGAAATGTCAACAAGGACTGCCAGCAATGGGCATGCTCCTGCGGCGCATGCCAATGCTGCAAAGTACACAAGCACACTTCACCCCCCCCCCCCCCCCCACCCAGCGCCTTTTCAATCGCTCCTGAGCGCTTCCAGCATATTCATATTGACATTGTTGGCCCTCTCCCCCCCCCCCTAATGGCTTTCGGTATGTTCTCTCGTCTATTGACCAAACAACTCGCTGGGTCGAGGCTGTCGCCCTCTGCAATATTATGGCAGAAACTGTTGCTCAAGCTTTCGTCAAGTCATGGGTATCATGTTTCCAAAGTCCAGCTATCATCATGACTGACCAGGGCAGACAATTTGAGTCGGCCCTGTTCAACCACATTTGTAACATTTGCGGCATATGGCGCATCCATACCACAGCATATCACCTGCAAAGTAACGGGCTAGTCGAGCGCTGGCACTGCACTTTCAAGTCAGCTCTTAGATTCCACGATTCTCTATGGATGGAGGCCCTCCCCCTTATGCTACTTGGCATTTGTGCGATCTATAAGGAAGACCTCAAAGGCACAATAGCCGAGTTCGTATATGGCCAGAACATTGTTCTCCCTGCTGACCTTTTGAGCCCTTCTCCTTCTCTCCCTCAGTCTGACTTACCTTCCTTCGTGGACCGCGTCAGACGCCACTTCATCAACCTCCATATCCCTCCGCCCGCCAGCCACTCCCGCCCTAAGGTGCACGTCCCGAAACCTCTGGACAATTGCGAGTACGTCGTGCTCTGAGATGACACTGTTTGTGCTCCCCTCCAACCTCCATATACCGGCCCGTACCGAGTTCTCTGGCGATCAGCCAACACCTATGACATCCAGATGAAAGATTCAGCTGTTACAGTCTCTCTCAACAGACTTATGCCTGCTCATGTCGAGCCTTCTGCTACCCCCCTTAAGGTCACGACCACGCCACTCACTGTTGTGGCTCACGACACTCCGACCACTCCCTCCACATCGGACTTACACACTCGGTCGAGTGACTTCCAGCTCCAGTCTTCGAGCTCTCCTCCAACCTCGCTCTCTACTCCGGTCTCACACACTCCATCGAGTGACCACATGCTCCCCATGTCGAGCTTACCTATTATCACGCCCTCACTGCCGGGCCCTTCGCTGGTTCCTTCGACCTCTCCACTTTCGCCTGCCTCGCTCTGGCGAGGTTTCTCATGCCCCCACATCTTGAACGTGCCCTTGCTCGAGGTGTTTGTGTCTGTGCCCCCAGACATCATCCATGACATCTCAATAATACTGCGCGATTATACACTGTTCCTCATGTGTTTCTCTTCATCCAGTGCTCATGACACAACCTCCGCCATTCCCTGCCACTTGGTGAAATGTGTTTCCCTCCCACCTGACGTCGACCTGGACATGCTTCGTGTATTCGCCATGCCCACCGGAGACATTGGAGCCGTCGCTCCGTTCCACCAGCAAACCACCAGCCTACCTGTCGCCGCACGACCAGCATGACGCCCGGCTCGTTTCAGTGACTTTCAGGTTCGGTGGCTGAACCTTCCTTCACGACATCTGCCCACACAGCTCCCCGACGCAACACTGTCAAGCTGACCGTGGTCCGGCTGCCGTGGCCCACTCCTGCCGACACCATAGTCACCCCCCCCCTCCCCCCTCACCGGCCTCTCAAGAGTTCTCCGTACTGTGGGGGAGGGGGTGGGGGGCTATGTGGCGCTGAACTTCTCCCTCAAAGTAACTAATCAAGAAATTGAAGTAATAAGTTCTTAGAAATAAATAACTAGAGACTGCAGAGATGTTAGCATGAAAAATCAATGCCTCTAATTAACAAAATGAAACTTAAGAACATTCAACGTGAATCATTACAAGATGACAACACTCATCATGTGAGGCATCAACCTTCCAATGTGCAATGCAACATGGTGGTAGTGATGGAAAAATGTATTTGAGACAAATGTACTGTAGAGAAATGACAGAAAAGCAGCTGAAGATGTTTTATTCAGTCTGAATGCTCCAAGTCATGATAATAAAGCAGTCAAAGTATTAGGATTTCACAGAGACTAAAAAGTCAGCTGTGATATAAAAACAGCGAAAATGTGTGGGTCACTAAAATGAGTCATCTAACTGTTGTGCAAGCTTAGGAGCATTGGCAGTAATGAACTTGTATTATGTGCATATTTTGCTTTCTTCCACTCCCAGCTGAGTTTTGGAATACTCCAGTGGGATAACTCTGTATGCTTAGAGTCCATCTCTAAGAATCATGAAGAGATTATTTCAAACAACTGGGCATAATGATAGTACATAGCTTGTGCATTTACAACTGCTTTTTATTTGTTTAAAAAAACCTACGTAAGTTTGATGCAAGTAGGGCAGTTTATGACCATGGCACAAGAAGTGGACATGCAATTAATGTGTCATATGCTAGGCTGGCATAGATCCATAGCAGCTAAAAATATCTTGGTCTTATCTACTTCAACAAATTAGCTGAAAATGCCTATAAAACACAGGTAAATAAATTTAAAACTAGTATTGTAAAATGGATGAAAAATAAAGGAGTTGCCCTTTTCAAGAGTTCCTCAAGTCTGTGGCAAATGACAGACATTTCTTATGAGAGTGAACAATAAATAAACAACAGACTTTATTTTACAACCATATATGTCACATCGTGTAGCTATGTTATTACTGTCTTGTACTTATTGTCATTTACCTGTTTATTAATTGCCTATGTCATTTGCCTAAGTGTAGTGCATTTATCTTTATACTTTTTTACATTTTTTTTCTTTTGGTGATTTTAATTGTACATGAAGATACATAAAGTATTTGTATTTATAACTTACAGAGGTAACAGACTTGGCTTTTTTTTAGTTGAATATGGTTTTCATCACCTTATCTTTGTCAGTAACTTTTGTATGTGCATATTGAACTTTTCTTCTTCAGGGAATCCACTGTACGATGCATTAGAAGAGGCTCAGTGGAGAGCTGAGGCAACACGAAGATTACCTAATCTTAAGAAGCTGGACGGGGAGCCCGTTATTAGGGTTGCTGGGGCTGCACCTGCAGCCGATGCATCAGCTGATTAGTGGAGGGAAACCCCTTGCACTGCAAAACCAAATAAAGCCTTTGCTCTATCAGTGGCAGTATTGTTGTTCTTCCAACAACGTCCACATGAAATATACCAGCCTCAAAACACAGGGTAGAATTTTGTTTTCAAGCTCTGCCATTAAAAGAAAACTAAATAATTAAGGAGTGAAAGGAATTGCACACACTTAAAAATACTTGTATTGAACAACAGCCCCATACAGTGGGATGTCTGGGAAAATATTCATAGGACAGACAAGCAGTAGTGATTTATGCAAAAAGCAATGTATTGGTTACTAAAATGAAAATTATAAAAATCTGTGTGCATCTAACTTTTGAAATGTCTTGTTAATGTGTCAGAAACTAATTCCAGATTGGACACTATAGCATCCTCTGGTAATTTTAATGTATTAGTTAAACAAGTTGATTTTGTCTTCTTCTACTTTCCATGAAAATATAGATATCCGATAGGAGCAGACAACTTTAAAACAGGCTTTGTAACTTCCCTCCTCTCGACCACTGTATTGAGCAAATTTAATTTGGCTCAACATACCATATTATCAGAAGAAAATTCAGTCAAGAAAATTGATAAACTGAGAGACTGAATAGCTGGCCAATATTTACCTTTGAGGTGAACACTGTGGTACTGTCAATAGACACATATGTAAAAGTAAAAGTGATTCATTTCCTAGTTTTTGAAACTAATAGTTTCTTCCTCAGGTATCAGAGATGGAGAAGTTAGGGAAGGACACAAAGGTGAGGAAGGCAACTCAGATCTGAGGTAAAGTGGGAGGGTGGGGGCACGGGACCATCTTACATGTACTGGCATTCTTTGCATATTACACGATATTTTGACAAAGTGGGAGCTACAGTAAAAGCATGCACAAATTCAAAATGAAATATTTATTTATATTGTTTTAGTTTTGTTTTGAGTTGTCCAGACAGATGATATTTTCTTCAAAGTGTGTTGCAAATCCAGATGTGTAACAAAGCTGTCTCTTCCTTAACAAGACACAGTCTCAATTACAGAAACAGTTTGTTAACATTTTCTGCCACACTAAAACAAAAGCTTGGTGATTGTAATTTCGAAAAATCTTGCCACAATGTAATATGCCTTTTTTAAAATCATTGCCGCCCCATTCATCAAATTATTGACACTCTTTTGGAAAGTAAATGAGCTGTCCTCCTTTCAACTTTTTTGATGTCCTCCATCAGTCCTATCTGGTATGGATCCCATACAATGCAGCTGTGCCCTAGAAGAAGACAGACAAGTGTAGTCTTTAGTAGATCTACAAATGAAATGCAGCCTTTGGTTTACCTTCCCCCAATATTTTCTGTGACAGTATCCAATTAACTTGTTTGTAATTATGGTATATCGTGCAAGTAAAACTTAAAGGAATATTTTAGTACTCATGTTGGGGATCTTGCAGTTTTATTGTCCAAAGACAATTGCCACATTTTGTACCATGCAGATACCTTATCAAAATCATTTTGTAGCTGATTTTCATTTCTCGAAGACAAAGGTGCCAAATGACAGCATCATCTGCAAACAATCTAAGAGAGCTTCTCCGACTGTTTTTAGATCCAGAAGATCCTGTAACATTTTGCTGTGAAACTCCTGATGTAACTTCAGTTTCATTAAATAACTTCCTGTCAGCTATCACAAACTGTGACAGTGAATCATGAATCTAGTCTCATACCATAGGGTAGTGCTACTTGCTCCAATTGTACTGCTTAAATATATTTTCTTTTCCATTCTACTCATTTATAATGCATATACCATGTGTTGGCTACATAAAATTGCCAAGTTTTTAGTCGTGCAGTAATTCACTATATTTTATTATTCGCAGTATAATTCAGAGTCTGCTGATGACAAAAGTATAAATGGTTCATGTGGAAGCTCTTTATTTAAAGATATGTTCATAATTTAGAATACCTGCAAACAGGGCACCTCGAAATTCAGCACTGATAATAAAAGTTTGTAGTAAGACAGACATACTTATTTCAGAGTCCTCATTCCCCTCTATGCTTGAATAATTTTACATTGTCTGAAAACTTATTATTTGAAAAGCTGTTTTGTATTCAAGACTTTCATGTTTTGGAATGTTCTAATCTTAAACTGTAGTTTCTCTCAAAATCTAGTGTTACAGTTTACAAGACCTGATTTTTAAGGTTTGAAAAATGTATACTTTACCAAAATAACATGTTAGTGTAATTTTCTAATTGAAATGATTAACAAACTGTGTAGAACTCCTTGGCAAACTTTGGGAATCCCCGTGCACATTCAAACTTCCCTCCAGTAACTTAGTACCACTTATTTTGCCACTTTCTAATTACACAGCTTTCAGTTAAATAAATTTACTTCACTGCCTGTTGTGTTGTGTAGAGGTATTTTTAATTTTTCTGTCTTTATCTAAAATTTAATAGTCTCACACTTTATCAGCCTGTCATTCCTGCAATACATGCATCTATACTGCTCTGCAAAACTTAAGGACAAGATAGACCAAGAAAGGTTTATTAAATATTAAGTAGAAACGAATAAAAGTGTGGAGCAGAGGTGTTCCAGTTGTGCATAGAAACCCAGACGTCACACAACACTATGTCAGCACGACTATAGTGTCAAATATTGTTGGCCCTGCATCACGAGGCAGTTTAAAGGAATCAGAAAAGACAGTGTCTGTTAATCAGCGAGCAGTTACAGTGCACTGTGGTGGTGCTCCTCATTGTAGCATGACCTGGAAACATTTTCACATGGGAAACTGGAAGGAGGATGAAGTGTGATCAGGACGGTCCAGCAGTTTGATGTTGCTCACAGCATTGTTTCACAGAGCATTCTGAACCACAAGCACTGCTGCCTGAAGGAGAGGGAATAGTCTACCACAGTCAACTACATCGGCAGATGACTGCTACACATTGCAACAGACAGAAGGGGCCCACGTTAGTTGACGAGCAAAGTTAGTTGACGAGCAAAATTGCGAGAACATTTAACAGAACCACAAGGCGTGCAATCTCGTGCTCCGCAGTGACACTGTAACTGCACGGGGGTGGTCTCTCTGCCTGAAGACTCGTATGCCGGGTTTCATTGACAGCAGAAGATCAGTAGCACAGTTTGTGACAGTGCCAAGGGCATAGGAGCACGACCAGTGAGAAGTCGGGTTGTGTGCTCTTCTCAGATGGGAGCAGATTCAGCCTAAATAGTGATTCTGGTCAGCCTAAATAGTGATTCTGGAGATCCCCTCATACAGCGAGAGGTGGTAACGCATAAAGCACACAGGATCACTGTCAAACGTGATCCTTTATGTGGCCCAGGTGTTATAGAGTGAGGTTGCATAATGTTGCACGGATGTTTACAAATATATAAACATTGTACACTCACCAGTCAACATAACACACATGTGTACACCTTCCCAAGTGCATTTTTTCTGATATGCATTTGGCCCTGACTTCATTTTTATGGATGACATTGTGTGACCACAAGGAAAAGCATAGTTTTAGGAGCTCTTGGAATGAGGGGATATTCTGGAATGGACTGACCTGCCTGCTGCCCTCACTGAAATCCCACTGAAAACATGTGGGATGCATTGGTGACATGTGGTGCAGCATGTCCACATGCATTAATGGCCATCCACCAGTTGTTAACTGTGCTGATGGGGGGATGGAATGTTCTACCCAAAGAACTCCTTAGCAGCCTTGCTGCCAGCATGGAAGCACATTGCAGGGCACGTGCTGCTGTCCATGGTGGTCATACGCCCTATTAAGAACCGTGCCCCTCCTTTGGTAATGTTCAGGGGGCCATTACACATCACACTGACTTCAGCATAATTATTCTCTGCCAATGCCTGAAACAGCAAATCTCTATGTCACAGTAGAATGTCTTCTCTATTACCTCTGTCACTGCTCCTGACTATGCAACAACGATTATGTAGTTATCATTGTTGGTGTGTGCTTTGTTTTTGTTGGAAGATGCACTCTACATGCAAGAACTATGTTAGTGGATGATTAGACCAGAATGGTGCAAGTCTGACATGACCGAAATGGGACAGGAATACACGTCTTGCCAATTTATGTTGGTATGTGCATGTTGCAGCATAGCTGAAGAAGTGGTTCATACCACTTTAACTTCAGTCTCAGATGATTGTGATATCGTGTGCATCATTAGTTTCAGAGGGAGCATTAGTGAACAATTGACAAGAACAGGGGAAAGGAATAGAGTAGAAGAAGAATGCGTAGCTTTGAGAGATGGAATAGTGAAGGCAGCGGAGGATCAAGTAGGTAAAAAGACAAGGATAACAGAATAGATATTGAATTTAATTGATGAAAGGAGAAAATATAAAAGTGCAATAAATGAAGCAGGTGAAAGGGAATACAACCGTCTAAAAAAGGAGATCGACAGGAAGGGCAAAAGGGCTAAGAAGGAATGGCTAGAGGGCAAATGTAAGGATGTGGAAGCATATATCACTAGAGGTAAGATAGATGCAGCCTACAGAAAAATTAAAGAGACCCTCAGAGAAAAGAGAACCACTTGTATAAATATCGAGATCTCAGTTGGAAAACCAATCCTAAGCAAAGAAGGGAAAGCAAAAGGTCGAAAGGAGTATATAGAGTGTTTATACAGAAGAAATGTACTTGAGGGCAACATTGTGGAACAGGAAGAAGTCACAGATGAAGATGAGATGGGAGATATGATACTGCATGAAGAATTTAACAGAGCACAGAAAGACTTAAGTTGAAATAAGACCCCAGGAGTAGACAACATTATGTTAAAAATACTTATAGCCTTTGGAGAGCCAGCCATTACGAAACTCTTCCATCTGGTAAGCAAGATGTATGAGACAGGCGAAATACCCTCAGACTTAATGCAGAATATAATAATCACAATTTAAAAGAAATCAGGTGCTGACAGGTTTGAAAATTACTGAACTATCAGTTTAATAAGTCACAGATGCAAAATACTAACACAAATTCTTTACAGAAGAATGGAGAAACTGATAGAAGCCGACCTCGGGGAGGATCTGTTTGGATTTCGGAGAAATGTAGGAACACGCGAGGCAATACTGACCCTACGACTTCTCATAGGAGATAGGATAAGGAAAGACAAACCTGCGTTTATAGCATTTTTATCTATATTGACTGGAATACTCTCTTTCACATTCTGAAGGCAACAGGGGTAAAATACAGGGAATTAAAGACTATTTGCAATTTGTTCAGAAACGAGATGGCAGTTACAGATTCGAGGGTCAGGAAAGGGAAACAGTGGTTGAAAAGGGAGTGAGACAGGATTGCAGCCTATCCCCAGTGTTATTCAAGCTATACATTGTGCAAGCAGTAAAGGAAACAAAAGAAAAATTTGGAGTAGGAATTAGATTTCAGGGAGAGGGAAATAAAAATTTTGAGGTTAGCTGATGACATTGTAATTCTGTCAGAGGCAGCAAAGAACTTGGAAGAGAAATTGAATGTAATGGACAGTGCCTTGAAGGAGGGTATAAGATGAACATCAACAAAAGCAAAACAAGGATAATGGAATGTAGTCTAATTGAAACAGGCGATACTGAGGGGATTAGAGTAGGAAAACAGACACTTTAAAGTAGTAGATGAGTTCTGTTATTTTGGGTGACAAAATAACTGATGATGGTCAAAGTAGAGAGGATATAAAAGGTAGATTGGCAATGGCAAGAAAAGCATTTCTGAAGAAGAGAAATTTGATAGCATCAAGTATAGAATTAAGTATCTGGAAGTCTTTTCTGAAAGTATTTGCATGGAGGGTAGCCATTATGGCTGTGAAACATGGACAATAAACAGTTTAGACAAAAAGAGAATAGAAGCTCTTGAAATGTGGTGCTACAGGAGAATACTGAAGATCAGATGGGTAGATCACATAACTAATGAGGAGGTACTGAATAGAGTTGGGGAGATGAGAAATTTGTAGCACAACCTGACTAAGAGAAGGGATCAGCTGGTAGGACACATTCTGAGGCATCAAGGAGATCACCAATTTAGTACTGGAGGGAACGTTGGGTGTAAAAATCATAGAGGGAGACGAAGAGATGAACACAGTAGGCGGATTCAGAGGGTTGCAGTAGTTACTCAGAGATGAACAGGCTTGCACATGATAGAGTAGCATGGAGAGCTGCATCAAACCAGTCTTCGGACTGAAGACCATGACCACAACAACAACAACAATAACAACAACAACAAAAGACTTATTGGAGAAGCCAATATAGAGGTGCCCTATTCATTCCAATGTCTTCCCCAGACTACTCATTGGGGCAACACTGTGAAACTCATTTCAACATGTTGAAACTTTTCTCAGTTTCAATACTAACCAGCACAATTTACCTCAGACTGAATTACTTAAAAAGAATGAAAATAGTCCCTACGGATGCATGGATGTTATGTTCAGATGCTATACTAAATATGTTTAGGTTCACAACACAGTACCAGAAACTACTTACAAGGTAGCAATAATAACTAATGAGTATATAAGTCTTCTAAGGAGAAGGGACAGTGATTCCTTGTTAGTCTAACTGGAGTCCAGCTACATACTCACTATACTTGCTTCATAATGCAAACTAAAGGGGGAATATTCATCAGTGTTTGATGAAAAATTTGCCTTCTGTCTGGCTAATTTGGATGAGATTAAAAGTACCCACCACCTTCTTCCCCCCCCCCCCCCCCTCAGCCAGCCTGCTTTTAGTATAATTGTAAATAGCATCGATCCATCTTCACCAGAAACACTTACGCATGTCTTGTATACTGTGGAGGTAGAGGTGGATCTGGTGATAGTCTTCAAAAACTGGTACTTTTGTTGTGTTTTATTCTAGCTTTTGCTCTTTGAGGGTTCATGCTGATGATACACATGAGATTCTTTGCAGTGTCACTCAACTGCAGATCAGGTTGTGTTGAACTGGTAGGACAAAAGAGATTGACCCGTCAGTGTCACTGTTAAAATGATACACCTTAGCTATGCAGGGTTCAGATGACCCTGCAGAGCATCTATATGGTGACCTAATGGGCACTGTTCTTTCAGGCAGGCTAGTCCATATTGGGATGTTTCACAAGAACAAATCATTGCCAGCCCCTCACAGGGCACTGCCTGCTAGAGTGCACGAGTCGAAGAAGTAGTCAGTGGCTGAGTACAAATACACAGCTGAGCTGAAGTGCAGCACTTGCTCTCCACCGACACTCCACAGTTCCTGTCCCCTTACCACTCAGTGCCCTGGTCGTCACTATTGATGCTACCTCCCTCGACACTAGCATCCCTAATGTCCAAGGCCTAATGCTGTCGAACACTACGTTTCCCGACGCCCGACAGATTCCAAACCTACGACCTCCTTCCTAGTCGGCATGACTGAATGTATCCTCACCCAAAATTACTTCTACTTTGAAGTTATTACCTACAAACAAATCCAGGGTACAGCTACGGGCACCCGCATGGTGCCATCCTACGCTAACCCAACTCGTGGGCCATCTAGAGGAATCCTTTCTAAGCATCCAGAATCCCGAGCCCCTTGCCTGCTCCAGATTCACTGACGACACCTTCGTGATCTGGATCGAGGGTGAGGACACCTTACCCACATTCCTCCAGAACTTCATCACCTTCTAGCTCATTTGCTTCACCTGGTCTTACTCGACCCGACAAGCCACATTCAAAAATGGCTCTGAGCACTATGCGACTTAACTTCTGAGGTCATCAGTCGCCTAGAACTTAGAACTAGTTAAACCTAACTAACCTAAGGACATCACGCACATCCATGCCCGAGGCAGGATTCGAACCTGCGACCGTAGCGGTCGCTCGGTTCCAGACTGTAGCGCCTAGAACCGCACGGCCACTCCGGCCGGCAAGCCACATTCCTCGATGTTGACCTCCACCTCAAAGATGGCTACATCAGTACCTCTGTCCGTATCAAACCTATTAACCATCAGCAATACCTCCACTTCAACAGATGTCACCCATTCCACGCTAAGAAGTCCCTTTGATACAGCCCAGCCACCAGCCACCCGTGGCTGTCACATCTGTAGTGATGAGCAGTCCCTCTCGAAATATACTGGGAGTCTCACTGAGGCCTTCGCAGTCTATAATTACCCTCCCAACCTTATACAAAAACTGATCTCCTGTGCCTTATCTTTCCAGTTACCCACCACCTTCCAAAGCACCACCTTCTGGCCACAGAGGAGCATTCCCCTCATGACTCAGGACTGGAGCAGCTGAATTACATTCTCAGTTGGGGGTTTCGATTAGCTCTCATCAAGCCCTGAAATGAGAAATGTCCTACTGCTAGACTTCTCATCTCTCCCGCAACGGTATTCTGCCACCCACCAAACCTACACAATATCCTTGTCCATCCCTACACGACTCCTGCTCCCAAACCTTTGCCTCATGGCTCATATCCCTGTAATAGACCTAGATGCAAGACCTGTGCCATACATCCTCCCATCACCACCTATTCCAGTCCAGTGACAAACATCACCTTTTCCATCCACGGGAGGGCAACCTGTGAAACCTGACATGTGATCTACATGTTCAGCTGCAACCATTGTGCTGCATTCTATGTCTGCACGACAACCAACAAGCTGTCTGTCCACACGAATGGCCACCGACAAACTGTCGCCCCCCTGTTGTTGAGCACGCCACTCAACATGATGTTCTTCATTTAAATCACTGTTCACAGTCTGTGCCGTATGGATCCTTTCCACTAATACCAGCTTCTCTGAATTTCTCAGGTGGGATATCTCCCTACAGTATATCCTCCATACCCATAACCCTCCTGGCCTCATCCTCCATCAGTCATTGTCTTTACTCATCTAGCCCCTTCCCTGTTCCCATTCCAGCACTACACAGCCCTCTATTCCACCAACACACCCAGTCTTTCTACTTCTCTCCTTTTCTACAACCTCCCCCCCCCCCCTTCCTCAGCCCTCCTCCTAACCTCCTGACTGCACATGGTTGCCTTACATCTCTTCACATTGTCCCCGCTGTCTCTGCTCACAGTCTGGCTTCAGCTGCCGGAGACTGCATTTGCGCGTGCGCGCTTGTGTGTGTGTGTGTGTGTGTGTGTGTGTGTGTGTGTGTGTGTTATTTGTGTATTGTGTATTTTTGATGAAGGTCTTGTTGGCCAAAAGTTCACTTTCTGACAGTCTTTCTATTGTGGCTATCTGCAACTCACCATCTCTGCTCTTTGATGAGTAGCAACTATCCTTAGTAAGAGTCTTCTATTTTCAAAAAGTTTCAGCAATTTGACAAATCTGTTCATGATCACCAGGATTCCCTTCCAGCAAGCCAGGTATCAACTTTGGGAATGATATGCCTCTATTGACTTGTTTACTGGTA
The DNA here is from genome assembly GCF_021461395.2 of Schistocerca americana. Taxonomy (NCBI): domain Eukaryota; kingdom Metazoa; phylum Arthropoda; class Insecta; order Orthoptera; family Acrididae; genus Schistocerca; species Schistocerca americana. The sequence goes on along the minus strand of NC_060119.1, from coordinate 20,253,865 downwards.
TACCTTTTCACTCCTGGTTTGACACTTCCCTCACTTGTTATGAAACTACCCAGATAACTGAAACTTTTTGACATTCAACCTTCTCTCCCTCCAGCATGATGTTATAAGGTGTGGGTATCCTACTCATTTACGTTGTCCCTGTCTTGCACTTACTCACAGTCAACTAGAATCCCTTAAATTTTTTATCACAGTAATCTAGTGTCATCTGAAACTTCATATTCATCTCTTCCCAAATGGCAAAAGCAAAAACATTGAGATCTTCATTTTCTCCTTCCTTATTATCTTTCATGATTGTGTCCTTAATTGTAATGAAGGATAAGGGGAAAAGTCAACTGCCTTGCTGAACACCTCTCTTTGTCTTAAACCATTCTGATCTCTCACTTCCTACTTGTCAACTGCTTTCACAACCTTCATACAGTGTCTGACTTTTAATTAATGAGTCTGCAACATTGTTTTCTCAAGCATTCCCATATTTAACCCCATGGTACACTGTCATGCCTTTCAAAATTCAGGAGTGCTACTGTCATGTCCTTTCCATTTTCTCCCCACTTGTTCTCCATCGACTGACAGAGGAAAATGAAGTCCATCATTCCTCTGTTACTTCTGAATCCATTGTATCATTCCTCAAGTTGATGTTCTGGGATTTTCGTCAGTCTCTTGTCTACAATATTTTCCATTATCTTAAGCCAAAGTAATAGCAACGTTCTTCCTCAGTAGATGTCGCACTCCCTTTACTTTCTTAAAAAATGGTATAATTCCCTTTTCAAATTATCCGGCACTTTCTTTCCACATCATCGCCAGCATCTGATGTAACCATTGTGTCACTATAATTCCTGCTACTGTAATTAGATCTGCTGTCAGCTTATCTACTACAACACCTTTCTACCTTTCATGTGCTTCAGAGCATATTCTATTTATCCCCAAGAAACTGGGGAAAAAAGCTTTGTATGACCTTAATTCTTGTATCAGTTGCTGCTTGGTTGCCTTCACAGAGTTAAGTCACACTCATACATATGAGCAATCAGAGTCTCTGTTATTGCATTGATCATGCATATCTATTATGAAGAACAAATAAAAATGGAATAGAAGAAGTTACTAATGGAAATTTAAAACCTGTGATGAGAAGTAATTTGTTGTGAGAGTGTTAATGCAAGATGCTCATCATGTTAAATCTTAGCCAGAACATACAGAAACTGAATCATTGAGTGAAGTTTAGAAAAAGGGAAGTGAACTCCCTTCGGGACCAATGATTTTTGGTGAAGTACCTTTGGGTGCTGAAGGCAATAGTAACATACACAATCAATTCTGAAAGGCTAATAATGCACTTCAAATGATCTAGAATTTTGAAAAGTGAAAAAGTACATGACTTTTGACACTGAAGTAATGTTAGCTCAGAGATATGAGTTACACAGTTGCACTCTTGTCTGATTAGTTGCACATGCTACTACAGCTGGTTGCCTTAGCAATGGATGACAGCAGCTGTATGATGCATTGAAAGACCGAACCGATCAACACATAGCACCAGAATTCCTAATATTGTTACTGATGAATTACATGGTCAGGCTGATTGATGCACACAGTGAAGAAATAGTATGCGCATGCACGAATTACAGGACCAGGCACACATGTAACGGAAATATTAGGTTGGTGTATAAGTCTCTTGTGCTTATAATTTGCATATTGGTGTTCCAGTTGCCATGGGTTTATTTATTGATTTTCATTGTTCATTTGTAGTTCACTGTTGCTATTTGAGTTTACCTATTGTTATATTGTCATAGCGCCAAGTGGAGAAGTCAGAACATTTCTAATATATTCTTCTGTTTGAGGGATGACAGCAGTAGAGGCAGCCAGAAACATTTTCACTGTGTATGGGGATAATGCTTTTGGACAGAGCATGGCAAGAAAATGGTTTTCTCATTTTAAGGAGGATTGTTTTGACATTAGTGACTCTCCATGTTCAGGAAGACCTTTGGAGCTTGATGAAGATTGTTTAAACACATTACTCCACAATTATCCACATCATTGTACCCCAGAAATGGCAGATGTGATGAACTGTGATCATTCCACCATTGTGTGACATCTGCATGCAATGCAGGAGGCTCAAAAATTGCATTTATGGGTACCACATGCTCTAAGACAAAAATCTGTGGGTGGCCATATGTGCATCTCTGCTTGCTCATCATCAATTGGCTTGTGAACAACATTGGCCATTCCTATCCTGTATCATTACTGGTGGTGAGAAATAATATTTTTATGCTAACAAAGGAAAATAAAAAAAAAATAAAAAATAAAAATAAAAAATAAAAAAAAAATAAAAAAAGTTGGCCCAAACAAAGTAGCAACTCCCCATACAACGACCTGTGTGGATCCGTACTTAATCACTACCTGGATCCGTACTTAATCACTACCTACACTTACTTCTCATTCCAGAACAAAATGTTTCTCCACAAGAAGATGGGGTAGCAATGGTTTATGCCTAGACGTACATTACTTGATACTTTTTTCAACACTTCTGAAGAAAAAATTTTTGAGCAAATCCACTCAAACAGCTGAAAAAAATCCTTTATTACTATACACATGCCGATGACATTTTACTCCTGTTTGATGGCACAATAGAAGAGAGTAATGTCATGCATTCACAAGTCAACAGTTTACATCAAAAAATTAATTTCCCTTTGGAAGGAGCACCAGTTTTTTGGATTTAAAAATTTCAAATGAGAAATCTGAACACAGAATCGATAATTTTTTGTAAACCAATGACAATAAATGTAATTATCTGCAACCAATCATGCCACCCAAGAGTACACTGCAGTGTAGCACCTTACATCATGCCTGCTAAGACTGGACATAACATTGGTGAACAACCATGCAGTATGAGTCACACGCAGGACAAGTGGCATCAGACGCCCAAGCGTATGCAGTTTCTATGCGATCCAGTAGAGGTCACTTGCTGACAGACACTGCTTGAGCTGCAGTCAGAATAGTGTAATTTTTATATGCAGTTCTGTTTGTTTAATTTTCTAATCATGTATTAATTACTATTATAAGTGTGCTTAGCTAAGAAAGTGAATGAAGGTGTGAATGTGAAATAATATTGGTCTCATGAGGAATGTTCAAGAATGATGTATGTATTATTCATTCATACTGTGGAATTTGTTATGAACTATTTCATCAGTTTATGATACTGGGGAAATGAGATTGATTTCAGCAAAGTAGTTTTGTGAAGAGGGAGTTATTTGTGGGTTTTCAAAATTTATTTATGTTAATTTACTGTTCTGATTCAGTGATAAAATTTGGTTCTGTGTATATGTATGGGATTGAGTGAGTTTGATGCTGCTTTCTGCCTGTCAAAAATTACTATTCAGGGATATTTTGGGAACTAGAAATTTCTTTTGTGTAGAGAGCTGAGTGGAGTCAGGGCTTGGATCTCATAATGATCAGACCTATTGATAGGTACTCTGTTGAAAATTATTAATATTGTTATACTTAGGTACCAAAATGTTTGAGAAGTGCCATAAAGTGTGGTAGGGAGTTCGTTTTAATGGATGATGTGAAATGCAGAACTTTTTGTGACATTTTAAATAACTAATTTCCACGTAGTGTGTTGCTTACTCGCGAACATGAACATTTTGTTACACGGGACTGATTAAAGTAACATTTGAGCAAACTGTCGTAAACTTTCTGTCAAGAATAACTAATAATTAGCATAAACTGGCTACAGTTGTGAATGATGTGTTCGTGTGGACTTTTCAGATTCTGTATTGCTTAGAGTAAGACTTGGTAGTAACTCGTATATGCAAGCTTACCGTAACAGAGTAAAATTTTATGCACATAAATACATTCATCTAACTATTATTTAACCCTCCACCAACAAAACAATTTTTAGTGTGACTTATGGTTACAAGGTGTACAGCTCTTTTTTCTATAGTTTTTTCTGGCTAGAACTGCATTCCAGTAATTTCAAGGAGGCATGCATGTGAGAAGAGATTCACCAGAAGGTGATTGCAACATTATTCACAGCAGAACCACACTGCACTGCCGCAAATGGTGCAGCAAGGCTTGAGATATATAAAAAGCTATAGAGAAGAGATTTTTGATCGACAAAAAAAGTGAAATTAAACAGTATCCAACAGTGATCAAAAGACAGGATTGAATAATTTGTGACAAAGTGGAAAAGGAGGATGCTGCAATAACTATAATCCTACAGTGGGAAGAAGAAGAAATACATCATAGATATGAGAGAAGAAGCAGCATGGAGTTAGCAAATGGAACGATAAGATGCAGTGGCAGCCACTGTCTCAACATCTGCACTGATGATGTTGGCAGTAGATGGGAGACCATGAAGTCGTATAGCTGGAAGTGGAGGACAGATGCAGTTTCAACATGCAGAGATTGTAGTTGACAAATAGAGATAAGTTAAGCTTAGTTCATCTGTTGTTTACTTGTATAAAAAGACTTTTTAAAATGGAAGGGAATGATAGTTCTATAGTTATGAAGGAATAGGATGTGATTCAGTCTGATGTAAGTGCCAGTCAGACAAGCACTACAGGGCAGAGAAATGTGGATGAACTAGAAATTAATGATATTTCAGTTCCTAATTTACACAGTTATCTACAATTGTGGGAGAGAAACAGGCACAAAATGTTTTAACAGATGTTAATTATGGGAGAGGGTGTCTCAGCACTTTTAATAATAAATTGGGTGGTTTTAGTGGTTCTGATTTATCTGACATGAGTCAGGGTGACGTAAATGAACAGGAGACAAGAGAGGCTGATGACAAACTTGATATGTTGCAATTAAAGCAAACTGAACAAGAAAATGTAAATGTGACATTAGCACCAATGAAGCAAATAAAAATGTAGATAGGAATCTTAAGCAAGGAATTAATGAAGTAAAACAACAGCAGTTGAGTAAATTTGAACAAAATTTGACTAAATTTTAACAACAGAACAATAAGTTTAATAGGTTGACCGGTTGGATAGTTTAAAAGGAGGGGGGGTCGGGGGGGGGGTTTGGGGGGGGGGGGGGGAAGGACCAAACTGCAAAGTCATCAGTCCCTTCTTCCCGGGAAATTAATTACACAAGGGAAAGAAGAAAGCAAAAAAGATGTATGGCACAATAACAGGAGAAAGGAAGAACCAGAAGAATGACAGTAGGACAGCAAACACTACAATGGGCAAAACGAGCCAAGAAAACCACAGAGAGACGTAATAAACAGAGAGAAGAGATTAAAAACAAGAAATCAGATTAACATGGCTGTCTGCCCATGAGAATAAAAAAGGAGAAGCCAGCCACTCTGCAACACATTAAAACCTCCACCCTAAAAGCCCTAGGGTGGAGGACACAGAGGGGCAAAGGACACATGCTAAAACTCAGATCATATGATAAAACCCACCCTCACAAATAAAACATAAAACTAAAGCTGCTGTTGAGGCACTGTCACCCAACACCAAAGGTAGGATGCTGGGAAAGTTAAAAGTCTACCGCAGAGTGGCTAAAAGTGAGCAGTCCAGCAAGAGGAGTATGGTACAGCTGTCATTTGGGAGCCACAGAAACACTGAGGTGGGTCACCGCAAAGGAGGAGGTCACCATGTGTGAGCCACGTATGGCCAATGTGGAATTGACAAAGTACAATTGATTCCCTGCGAGAAGTCTGCAGGGAAGACTTCCACACACATTCGCAGTCTCCTTCATGACATTAAATTTGTTGTGCAAATAAGTTTCAGAGATGCCCATTGCCAAAAGAGGTTTCCGTCTAGCCTGTTTGGCCAACCTGTCGGCAAGCTCATTGCCTGGGATTCCGACGTGTCCTGGGGTCCACACAAGGTGCTCCTGGTTGTACTCAGTCTTAACGACTGACGAGTCGGACGTCGAAGAATGGCCTAAATACTGTGAAAAGTGGGCGTGGTCCGGATTTCATGTGATAGCAGAGATAAACCTTGTCATAGATAAAATATTTTTTGTAACTCTTGATCATAGTACATCAAAAATAAAAACTTCTCATCGATTCTGTAGCGCCACAGTCCATATATCACTGAGTTCCATGGCTTCTTATTTTCTGTTAAAATTATCCCCATGTTTATATATTTCGATGGCTTTTACATAAGAATCAGTTTTGCCAATATGTGGTTGTAGACAAGTTGCCAGATATGTTACTGTTTGGTATGTTGGGGGAATTAATAGCACTGACAATAGGTCTCAGTGGAAGGTTAATCTTATGAAACTGTAGATAGGCCATAAAGTCTGGGACACATAGCTTCACTCTTCAACAAAACCTTCTTATCTTCCTTTTGAATTGAAGTATATGACTATCAGAGTATTTGTTTTCCTCAATATGCTAGCTTTTGGGTCTTTCTTAAGTTTATTATATTGTCCTGACATTAAAAGATCCAAAATCTTACTTCTATAATCCTCTTTATTCATAACAGTAGCATTGCCTTTGTCAGAAGGAAGGACCACTATCCCTTCGTCTGCATTTAAATCTCTTGAGAGCCCTTCCCTCACATTTTGTTAGGTTACTTTCCAAGGGTTGACTGTGGCACAAGACCCTGGTGGTTTCAATTCGAATTGCATTTGCAGTTTCTTTGGGGAGTGTTCATATCCCTGCTCCTACATTCGCAATTATCTCCTCACCTGGTACTTTCATAGGTGTAATAGCAAAGTTTCCTCCTTTTGCACGGACTGAAATTTCATCCTGAGACAATACTCTCCGTGATTTATTAACAACAGTATCTGACATGACAACGTTACTAGTACTTTGAACATTAGGTTGTAATTTATCGCACTTCTTCTTGTGCCTACTGGTAGTTACTTCCATTATAGATTCCATCGATCTAAATGTCAGGTAATCTATTTTATTCCACAGATCTACCGATACCTTGCTAGCAATGAGTAAATGTAGTTGCAGTAACTTACGGTCAACAGAATCCATCTCTTGTCTTCTAAAATGTATCCTTTCACAGAGTAACGATGCTTCTATATAATCATAAATCCATTGTACCCGGGCTGTATGAAACATTCTCTTCAGTTTCAAGAATTTCGGGATGGACGATGAGTCTCTGCAACAGATCAAAGGTTAAAGTACAAAGTAAACGTGCTTTCTTCTTACGTGAAACTTCCAGACATCTGACTGATTTTGAAACATTCTTCCCATAGAGTCGTCTAATCATACAATGAAGGGTTTCATGACCAGATGTTTCAGCTGCTGAGAATTCTTCTGGGTTGTATGGCCATGGTCCATTGAACTCTTCAATCCCTCACATTTCGTCCAAGGCTACATTGGACATCTTCGGAGGTGCTCCTTGTTGTGCTGAGTCTTACCAACTGATGAGTCAGACATCGAAGAGTGGCCTAAATACCGTGGAAAGTGGGGGTCATCAGGATTTCACGTGGTAGTGGAGATAAATCTTGTCAAAGACAAAAATTTTTTTTAGCTATCGATCACAGTATGTCAAAGATAAAAACTCTTCATCGATTCTGTAGCACCACAGTCCATATATCACGGAGTTTCATGGCTTCTTTTTCTGTTAAAATTATCCCCTTTTTTATTTATTCCAGTGGCTTCCCTATACACCCGTGGATAACACTGGGGAACAGCCATTTTGTTGTCCTAGATCTGTGACTTGTTCTTAACTAATTTTTGGTCTCTGAATTCAAAATTGTTAGCAGTTTTTCTCTATCACTTCAAGTTTTTAAACTACAGGATACTCTCTCTTTACCCTAAAAGTAATTAAAACTGGGCATACAAAGGAAAATAAAGTGGGTACTAACCAAATGTAGTAGAATATTAGAATATTTTATTCATTCAAAGGTTATTATTATAATTAAAGTTAAATTGTATTTATACAAATAACAAAAACAAAGATATTATGGTACAAATTTTTGCTTATAACTTTTCCTACAATGTTCCATCTGGGGACATTCTCACTTGATGCTCCAACAGTAGTCAGACATCTATCTTGATACCTTGTTTCCACGACCTTCAAATCTTGGTGGAATCACTCACCCTGTTCATCGCTAACAGCACCAAGATTTTCTGGAAAGTCAGCAAGATGGCTATGTAAGAAATGCAGTTTGATACTCAAGTTACAGCCAAGCTTTTTAAAAGCTCCGTAAGAGTTGCTGAAAAATTTCGATGTAATTCTGGGCCTGCACATTTCCTAGAAAGTCCTTGACAATACTTTTGAATGCCGACCAAGCATTCTTTTCAAGTTCAGTCATTTTTTCTATGAAACATTCATCTTTAATAAGTTGCTGAATCTATGGCCCATCAAAGACACCACCCTTCTTCTCCTCATATGACAAGCTAGGAAATGCCAAAATGATATACTTAAAACAGTCCCCTTCAGTTGACAGAGTTCTAACAAATTGCTTCATGAGACCTAGTTTTACATGCAAAGGCGGAAATATAATGTTTCTTCTGCCGACAAGTGGATGATTTACAATATTTGGATCACCAGGCTTCAGGTCAGATCTTGGTGGCCACTTCATGCTTCTCATGAGCTCTGCTGTCCCACATACACAGAAAACACGGATACATGGTATATCCGTGTTGCTGGCCAAGAAGGAAAGAAACCATTTTAAGGTCAACACAGATGATCCATTGGTGCAAGTTATACTGCAACATGTCAATGACCTTCTTTATGTCTTCGTATTTTTAATGCAAGAAAACTGAATGGCCTATTGGGACTGAACCATATAAATTTCCATTGTGGAGGAGAACACACTTCAAGCTACGTTTTGAGCTATCTATAAACAATTGCAATTCAGTTGCATTATAGTCTGAAATTTCCAATTCCTTCATTAAACCAGGTATGTTGTGGCAATACACAAATCCATCAGCACTCCGAAAGAACTGCAGAAATGCACTCTGTCTCGATTGGAAGTAGGTGATTTTAGCTCCTTTTTCTAACAAGTTTTTTTTGTACAGTCTTGATGCTAGAAGTTCTGATACTTTTTTGGATAGTCCCAAATCACGTACCAAGTCATTTAATGCATGCTGATTAAATCCTTTACGAACAGAATCATTGTCACCTTTAAAATCTTCATCGCTGCGGTCACTTCGATCTATGCCCAACGCATCTTCTTGTATTTCCAGAGAGGGTAATTCTTGAAACACTGGCACTGGAATTTCAGCTGAATGTGGCACAGGGCGTATAGCTGACTTTGAAGTAGGGTAATCTACACTCCTGGAAATGGAAAAAAGAACACATTGACACCGGTGTGTCAGACCCACCATACTTGCTCCGGACACTGCGAGAGGGCTGTACAAGCAATGATCACGCGCACGGCACAGCGGACACACCAGGAACCGCGGTGTTGGCCGTCGAATGGCGCTAGCTGCGCAGCATTTGTGCACCGCCGCCGTCAGTGTCAGCCAGTTTGCCGTGGCATACGGAGCTCCATCGCAGTCTTTAACACTGGTAGCATGCCGCGACAGCGTGGACGTGAACTGTATGTGCAGTTGACGGACTTTGAGCGAGGGCGTATAGTGGGCATGCGGGAGGCCGGGTGGACGTACCACCGAATTGCTCAACACGTGGGGCGTGAGGTCTCCACAGTACATCGATGTTGTCGCCAGTGGTCGGCGGAAGGTGCACGTGCCCGTCGACCTGGGACCGGACCGTAGTGACGCACGGATGCACGCCAAGACCGTAGGATCCTACGCAGTGCCGTAGGGGACCGCACCGCCACTTCCCAGCAAATTAGGGACACTGTTGCTCCTGGGGTATCGGCGAGGACCATTCGCAACCGTCTCCATGAAGCTGGGCTACGGTCCCGCACACCGTTAGGCCGTCTTCCGCTCACGCCCCAACATCGTGCAGCCCGCCTCCAGTGGTGTCGTGACAGGTGTGAATGGAGGGACGAATGGAGACGTGTCGTCTTCAGCGATGAGAGTCGCTTCTGCCTTGGTGCCAATGATGGTCGTATGCGTGTTTGGCGCCGTGCAGGTGAGCGCCACAATCAGGACTGCATACGACCGAGGCACACAGGGCCAACACCCGGCATCATGGTGTGGGGAGCGATCTCCTACACTGGCTGTACACCACTGGTGATCGTCGAGGGGACACTGAATAGTGCACAGTACATCCAAACCGTCATCGAACCCATCGTTCTACCATTCCTAGACCGGCAAGGGAACTTGCTGTTCCAACAGGACAATGCACGTCCGCATGTATCCCGTGCCACCCAACGTGCTCTAGAAGGTGTAAGTCAACTACCCTGGCCAGCAAGATCGCCGGATCTGTCCCCCATTGAGCATGTTTGGGACTGGATGATGCGTCGTCTCACGCGGTCTGCACGTCCAGCACGAACGCTGGTCCAACTGAGGCGCCAGGTGGAAATGGCATGGCAAGCCATTCCACAGGACTACATCCAGCATCTCTACGATCGTCTCCATGGGAGAATAGCAGCCTGCATTGCTGCGAAAGGTGGATATACACTGTACTAGTGCCGACATTGTGCATGCTCTGTTGCCTGTGTCTATGTGCCTGTGGTTCTGTCAGTGTGATCATGTGATGTATCTGACCCCAGGAATGTGTCAATAAAGTTTCCCCTTCCTGGGTCAATGAATTCACGGTGTTCTTATTTCAATTTCCAGGAGTGTATTTTATATCCTGACGTTTTTACTATACCGAAGTAACAATCACTGGACTGGTCTTTGGGTTCTCGCCAAATCATTGGTATACCAAACAGAAGTTTATTGCGTGTTCCTTTTGTCCACATTCTCAAATCCTCCACACACTGCTTGCAGACTTTGTGAGGAGCACATGATTTATCTTGGTCGCCAAGTTTTACTTTAAAATAAGCAAAATAGGCTTCCCTGACAAAATTACTGATGTTTGTCCATTGACTGGGAATGGTAAAACTGCCACATATATAACAAAATGAATCGGGGCTGTTTAAGCACTTACGACGCAAATTACCAGCAGCAGACATAAAGAAACTTTCTCGTTTGTATATAAATAAGAATTAAATACTGCTAATCTTATGTAAATACAAATTTTTGCACCATGCGTCGGAAACTGGCTTCACTATATCAAAGCGACAAGTACACCAGTTTACTATAGCGTATCATGCGTAACTGACCACATTAGTCTAAACAATATGAATTTAAGCCTGTCGCGTGGCATCACTATCCCCTCCATTCATCACTGGTTTAAGATTTGCCGACAGCGTGCAGCACTTCTCTCTGTAACAAACAAGTTACCTGTTAGAAGCGTAATCACATGCGCAACAACTGCAAAAACAAAACTTGGTGTGATAGGAAAAAACTTATTACGGTTTTGGAATCAGCATGTCCATTTACCTTTAAAACAGCCTAAGAATCGAGGTCAACAGACATTAAGTTACAAATTGTTCCCCAGTGTAATAGTTCGTCATAGTACATAAAACTTCAGTTTACGAAAATTTCACTATGTGATCACCTGATTGAAGAGCATGTTTCGCCACCGCTGATTTGTCTGTTTTTCCTAGTCGGCAAAGACTTATATTCCTTCAACCGTGTATTCACACTTCTCTTTGTAGTTCCAATGTTCAGTCCTACGAGTTCCAATTTTTACATGGAAAAATTCGAACTATTAGCTCTGGAAAAAGCGAGTAAGAAACCATGTCGATGGTATCGATACATGTCTACATCTACATCTACATCCATTCTCCGCAAGCCACCTGACGGTGTGTGGCGGAGGGTACCTTGAGTACCTCTATCGGTTCTCCCTTCTATTCCAGTCTCGTATTGTTCGTGGAAAGAAAGGTTGTCGGTATGCCTCTGTCTGGGCTCTAATCTCTCTGATTTTATCCTCATGGTCTCTTCGCGAGATATACGCAGGAGGGAGCAATATACTGCTTGACTCTTCGGTGAAGGTATGTTCTCGAAACTTTGACAAAAGCCCGTACCGAGCTACTGAGCGTCTCTCCTGCAGAGTCTTCCACTGGAGTTTATCTATCATCTCCGTAACGCTTTCGCGATTACTAAATGATCCTGTAACGAAGTGCGCTGCTCTCCGTTGGATCTTCTCTATATCTTCTATCAACCCTATCTGGTATGGATCCCACACTGCTGAGCAGTATTCAAGCAGTGGGCGAACAAGCGAACTGTAACCTACTTCCTTTGTTTTCGGATTGCATTTCCTTAGGATTCTTCCAATGAATCTCAGTCTGGCATCTGCTTTACCGACGATCAACATTATATGATCATTCCATTTTAAATCACTCCTAATGCATACTCCCAGATAATTTATGGTATTAACTGCTTCCAGTTGCTGACCTGCTATTTTGTAGCTAAATGATAAAGTATCTATCTTTCTGTGTATTCGCAGCACATTACACTTGTCTACATTGAGATTCAATTGCCATTCCCTGCACCATGCGTCAATTCGTTGCAGATCCTCCTGCATTTCAGTACAATTTTCCATTGTTACAACCTCTCAATACACCACAGCATCATCTGCAAAAAGCCTCAGTGAACTTCCGATGTCATCCACAAGGTCATTTATGTATATTGTGAATAGCAACGGTCCTATGACACTCCCCTGTGGCACACCTGAAATCACTCTTACTTCGGAAGACTTCTCTCCATTGAGAATGACATGCTGCGTCCTGTTATCTAGGAACTCCTCAATCCAATCACACAATTGGTCTGATAGTCCATATGCTCTTACTTTGTTCATTAAACGACTGTGGGGAACTGTATCGAACGCCTTGCGGAAGTCAAGAAACACGGCATCTACCTGTGAACCCGTGTCTATGGCCCTCTGAGTCTCGTGGACGAATAGCGCGAGCTGGGTTTCACATGACGTCTTTTTCGAAACCCATGCTGATTCCTACAGAGTAGATTTCTAGTCTCCAGAAAAGTCATTATACTTGAAACAATACATGGATGATACATTTGTTGTTTCGTCACATGGCACAAAAGCTTTGGAGGAATTCCTTTGTTATTTAAATAGTATAAATCAGAAGATCCAAGTTACCATGGAAATAGAGAAAGACAATGCGATATCCTTTTTGGATGTCTTCACCATGAGACAGACTGATGGGATGGCAGCTTGAAACAGAAAGTCATTTGGAAGGTTACTCATACCAACAGATACTTGCATAAGAATTCCCATCATCATCCACAACAGAAAAGAGATGTACTTAAAAGTCTAGTGGACAGAGCTATAAGGGTTTGTACACAGGAACACCTGGACGTCGAGTTAAAACATCTAAAGCAGGCTTTTGAGAAGAATGGGTACTCAAGTAAGGAAATAAATAGAATTTTGTGACCGAATAACAGGAGGCCTAAGGACAACAACAGGACACAGCAATGGAAGAACACCGTTTCTCTACCCTTCATCAAAAAAGTAACGGATCAGATCAGCAAGATTCTAAGGAAACATGAAGTTCGACCGATTTTCAGACCAACTAAGAAAACAGACCAAGCACTTCATTCCGTTAAGGATAAACATCCCCCTCTGTCTGCAAATGGTGTATATAAGATTCCGTGTACATGTGGCAAGGTCTACATTGGAACTACAAAGAGAAGTGTGAATACACGGTTGAAGGAACATAAGAGTCTTTGTCGTCTAGGGTAAACAGACAAATCAGCTGTGGCGGAACATGCCCTTCAATCAGATGATCACGTAGTGAAACTTTCAGAAACTGAAGTTATGTGTACTATGATGAACTATCATCCAGGGCTATATAGAGAAGCCATCGAAATATATAAACATGGGGATAATTTTAACAGAAAAGAAGAAGCCATGAAACTCAGTGATATATGGACTGTGGCGCTACAGAATCGATGAGAAGTTTTTATCTTTGATGCACTATGATCAATAGTTAAAAATTTTTTTTTATCTATGACAAGGTTTATCTCTCTCATGTGAAATCCAGACAGCGCCCACTTTCCATGGTATTTAGGCCACTCTTCGACGTCTGACTCATCAGTCGTAAGACTGAGCACAACCAGGAGCACCTCTAAAGATGTCCAACGTAGCCTTGGACAAAACGTCAGGGATTGAAGAGTTCCATGGACCACAGTCAAGAATTCTCAGCAGCTGAATGCTGTTCAATATAGCCTCCTCGGACATAGGTGAAGCCAACATTACCATCAGCCATCGAGCCATCAGTGTAAACAACTTCAGAGCCCTGGAATATGTCAAGAACCGAGAGAAAGTGATAGTGGAGAGCGGCAGGGTTAATGGAGTCCTTAAGGCCATGCAAAAGGTCCAGACAAAGCTTCAGCCAAGGTGTACACCATGGAGGTGTACGTGAATGGACCTCAAGTGGAGGTGGTAAAGGGAAGAACTCCAGTTGGGAGAGAAGGGATCACATGCAAACCGCAATCATGAGCCCTGACCTGGGCCTCCAATGTGGGTGTTCGTCAGGATAGAAGTCGGGAGAGGAGGGCGTTGTAAAATGAAAATTAATTGAGTGGAATGGACCCAGTTTATTCTTGTAATGATGGTACAGGTGCCTACGTAGGGCCGAGCAGCCCCAAGAGGGGTTGCCGTCTGCTCATCAGAGAGGCAGAGGCTAGAGGAGCGACTACTCGGGGCCGAGGTCAGAAGCCAAGAGAGCGCGGAGCTGTTTCCAAGCCACCCTCGCCGCTCCCGGCCGCGTCCCCACGTGATCACACGATTAGTCTCTGATTGGAGGATTGATTCCGCCAACGCGCCTTGCTAGTATCGTACCCCCGTCAGTGCAACCAACCCATGGGACTTGAGTCTGACCGAGGAGCACGTGGCAGGAATATGCCGACCGTGGTCTTCCGGCCAGCACCTTCCACCACAGTATGCCCAAGCCGGCTACGGCCGTACATTATGCATTGAAAATTTATTTAATAAAATTTTGTCGGCAATGATCCCTCTTGGGGGGTCTCCTCCCTGCACATCCTTTCCCCTTCCAAAGAAGGCTCTCTGGATGAAAATGAATGAGCTTATTCTAATTGATTATTCCATTTAAAAAAAATATATGATCATTATGAAGGGTCCCATAACATAGTGATATCAATATGTGCAAAAGTTACAAAGTGGCCTGAAGGGCCTGAAAGAAGACTCTTGAATAACAAACTTGTGAAGTTGGTGCGACAGCAGTGGGGCGGCGCCATGCTGTGAGTGTGTGTCGGTGGTATCAGTGGTGGTGGGTACCCAGGCGATGATGAGGGGCACCGGAGCACAGCACACTGAAACGCTCCACCCTCATGGGGGTGAGAGAATGCTCCCAGGCCTAACAGTCACAAGGGGGTTTTTCCCCGTAATATTACTTTGAGTTCTTAAATCTAGGATTACAATGGTAATTGCCCAAGTGGGTGAATGAGAACATTACAAAATGACAAAAGTTTAAAGAGAAAACAAAATGACTTACATGAGGGTTAAGACTCGACAGTTAAATTGTGAGTCCATAGACTTTACATAGAAATACAAATCCATTACAAAATTAGTTCATTGACCTGACACCTAGACTACAACTTAATTCTAAGGGGGGGGAGGGGGGGGGGGGTCATGCCTGATCGCATGCACCAAGGTTGGCAGATAGTTTCAGGTGTGATATTCACCTTCAGGTTGTGGGGGTGGTACTACTTCTCGGAAGGAAGTGAAACATTTGCAAAACCCTCTTTTACAGAGTATCCAGGATACTATAATCAGAATCATTACAATGATTATTACCGAACCAGTGCTGGGTAATACAACGGTGGTTAATCGCTTGGTTTGGTGCCAATCAGCAATATGTGAGGCCACTCGGTCAAGAGCAACTTGGTTGTGTTCCTGGGTAAGGAGATGATTGATTGATTAGAGTAGATCTGAATCATTGGTATTCGGTAAATTCTTTAGCTTCTCATGGTGATGGAGTTTAAAAGGGAGTTCAGGAAGGTATAAGGTAAATGTGGGAATGGTGACATGAAAGGTGGAGTGCAATTGAGCTGATATCCTCATAGAAGCAGCGTATACGTCACATCTTGAACTATTATACACTAGGCCACTATTATTCAGTGTTACCTGGTACGATTCAGTCTCTGACATTGAACGGTGGCACACCAGGGTGGCGGTGACAGTCTGTGGAACAGCGAACAGAAAACTGTTGCCAACAGGCTGAATTATTGGTTGACGAAGTGAGACTAGAACATGAGGACATGGAGGTGTAGTAGTTTCAGCTGAAAACAGTGACATCTCACACTCAGTAGTGTTAGTGTGTAAAATTAGCGTGGAGCATAAGTAATGTGTTGTGTGGAAGCAACTGGATAGTTCAGCGCGAGAGAGAGTGGCGTGAGTTTGTCGATCCCGACTAACTATTAAAAATTCTTGAGTCTGCCAAACAACATGGTGGTGAAGGGTAGCCCAAGAGACTGGAAAAGTGTATATTTGATAGCACTCGTATTCGCAATTTGCGCACGTGATTGGCAACCTCATTCGCATCCGAATACCGTCCAAATTACAGGTAAGTCGGACCTCCAACGCAGCTTAGTAAAAGGGGAGGTTTCTTTCAGCTTCCAATGTTGATAACAGTCGACTGCGAGAGAAAGTATTAGTGACCCTACAAGTAAAAATTTCCTGGCTTACTTGATGAGTAATTCAGAGATGACAGAGGGGGTACAACGTTGTAACAATAATTACGTGGCAAGTAGCGACGATGGACCAGTTGTCACGCTTGCTGCTGAAGAAGGCCACGAAGTAGAATCATGGCAGGCAACCAACAGTTTGGCAGCCGCGGGGGTAGCAAGGCGGCAAGACAATGGTGTAATTCAACACTGAGTATCCGCTGATCAATCACGCGTCAGCAAAAAGGACACTGAACGCAGAGGCAGTACTATGCAGCGCAGACTAAGCATAATTTGCTGGAAAAAATTTTCAACCTGCTATGGGACGAAGGCCAAGTGTCGTTAATTAATTTGAGATTTTGTACGAAAAAAGTTTGTTGTTGTTGTTGTTTTTTTTTTTATGAATAAAATGAGAAGGAATCCTGTGATCATGGTGCAAACCTGCACAGCCTAGGCACCTCCCACGCATTGGCCACTACGCAGGGGCACCCACCCCGCCAAGGCTCGACACGGCGAGACAGGTGAAGTACTTCATAAATTTCAGAAATAATATTGAGTGGTTTTTCAGCTGTAGAAAACCCGAATGAGGGTAGGACAACTCAAGTTAACTCAATAATCATAGGATCTTTACTTACAGAAGTGGTCAATAGAGAGATTAACTGTACTGAAGTCGGAAATGAATGTTAGCGAGAGCGAGTCTGTTGTTGCTCATGAATACAGAGGCTGGGCGTGAAGCAGTGGAGGCGGCGCAGCGCAGCTTTATCAGCGCTGAGCCGACAGAGTGCTGAGCTCAGATAACAGCGTCGGAGAGCGCTAGTGGCTCTGCGTCCGAGACTAAGACATTGTAAGTGCAACTTAAAAGTAACAGTTTATTGCAAAGCAATAATAAACAAATAGCTGATGTCACAAAGACGTTTGATTCCATTTTAACAGAACAACTTAAGTGTTCAATAGGTAAATTGATTACGTCGTTGATTAAAAGAAACTGCTACTGAACATAACATACATACGTACGTACTTCCCTTTCCCCTTCCGAAGAGCGGAGGGCATAAACGATAAAAGCCTTGTTCATGTACTTAGTATATGACAATAGAGGTCTGGCAACATCAACAAGTTACACCAAGGTAGTGTGGATATGAACAGTGTGAGTGTGTTGTTAGTTGTTATTGGGCGTATGAAATGTTGTGTAAATGTGTGACTAATGGTAGCTGATGGCGGATACGAATTGAAGGCCAATAGATGCTATCAGAGGTACTGCCAGTCCAGAAACAATGAAAGTTAAAAGGGAATACCGAATATGACACAAAAATAACCTATGACCATAAAGTGTACTAACATTAATCATAACTATAAATTGATAACCATAAAACATGACATTGAAGTAGTAATAATTGACAAGAAATAAAATAAAGGGAATATTTCCCGAATGTAAACTTCCGAATCGGATACAAAATCCATCAGGGGATGTTGTTTTTTAGTCGGTTGACAAAGTGCGTAAGGGACTACGTCAGTAAAATCCGAAAGTGTGTGTATATAACAACATTGTTCTTGAAAGTGCAGTTTGCACTGTCAGATGGTGAAAAGCAACTAATCCGTTCAGCAATGGAAAAGGCTGCCATCTGGGGAACGGTATCTGAATCTTTGGCAGAATCCGATGATTTTGCAATGGAATTGCCATCTAGAAGAAAGTGGCATTGTATAAAATGTAATAAAAGAGCATCTGGGGCTCAGTTCGTTTGTGGTTGAGTGCCAAAGGCGTAGTGTGAGTGCAAATTGTCTCACGGTAATTGACGTATGAATTGTTTTGTGGTCAACCGAGGAGCCTAGGATTCGGTGACGTGTAAGTACAAGTTCGCGGTGCGTATGAGCTACCTGCGAGTGACTCGACTAATAAGTTCAGCAGTGCATTAGTGCAATCTGCAGACTTGGATTGATGATTATATAATTTGCAGGGCAATGGAGCAACCTGCGGACAGTGCTAAGGCAACCTGTCTAATAATTGAGGGGTAGGCAGTGCATTGGAGCTATCTGCAATACCATGGTTCAGCGGGCCTAAGGGCGTTCGTCTGACTTAATAAGAATTAGTGTAGGCACATGGGCTTCCTGCGATTCATGTAATAAAAGTATCAGCGGCGTTATTAGCGACCTGCTGTACTAGGAAAATGTCGACTGTTCAAGCAATAAAATTAGCTCTGAAGCTAGAATAGCATACATGCATAAATAGCGTCACTTCTTGTGCGCGCAGTATATAACACTACATGAAATGAAAATCATGAACTATAAATCACTAGCACTAGCATAATGAAATAATTAAAAACAATGACATATATTGACAGGAAAATAAAAACACAATGATGTATAATAATAATGCTGTAAGTAGTCGGAACGCTCAACGTTAACATGTAATACTGACCATCTGGGGCTGGCTGCTAGGCTGCGTGTGTGTTAGTTTTAAAACTGACGATAACAAACTGAACTGAAAGGACAACTAGGCACAGTTCCCGTAGCACTTACATCACCGGCTAATCAGACGCAAAGTACGTATCTCACAATGGATCATCGGCCGATATTTTGGGGCAAGACTGCAACAAGGGAGAGCAATATCTCGGTGTAAATAGGTGGTAAGATTAAAAGACCGGTACTGTCGGAAGAGGGTACCTAACATGTTGTAGGGGCCTCCTCATCAACAGAAGAAGGAAAGCAGGATAGAACAATGACCACGGCGGTAGAGTAAAATAAATGGGGAGGGCAAAAATAACTGCGTAGCAACCAAGGAACAATTGCCCACCGATATACGGCAGCCCGGACGATTGGTCGTTTGTGCCTCGTCAGTAGCGTGCAAAATCCATGGCATTGCATTGGTTTGCCCATATCTGGCCTTGTCCAAGGCAGATAATGTTAAATGTCATGATAGTTCGATGTGTAAGAGGGTTAGGGCTGTAGTTTGTAGCTTATACAATGAATCAAAGCAGTAGTGAAACTTTACTTATAGGATTGGCAGACTAAGGTATGCAGAATAATGTAAATCGTTAGGAACTTTGTGTGATTTATCCAGCTAATGTGAAACAAAACGAGGAAAAGAATTTAAACAATGAATCACATCTACTTAATATTTATGTTAAGATTTATTGGGATGTTTGAATGAATTTTGTTTGCCGTGTCTTCCGGCTGCATGAAAGAAACCAGCTTGGAGCTGTTAGCAAGCGCGCAGCGCACGCGTAGGTGCGGAGTAGGCACCGGCACGTCAGCGGTTATGTGAGACGGCATGTAGCCGCGAGAGACCGGCCGCTACTGCAGCGACAAATATCACGCGCTTAGCGTGTACCAGAAATAACGATGAATTAGAAGTTGCTAATTATCTAGAATAAGAGTTTTTTAAAAAGGCTGTTAGTTATATAAAATGATGGTAAATACATTGTAGTCTGTCATACACGGAGGATAGGGCAGTAATTTGCGGTTTGTTTTTGTAACTACTCGGACGCACCGCATGTTGAGATGCTGGAGGCGGCAGCGCACGTGGTGATAAGATACGTCATCGTGCGGAGCGCTGTTACTGGCTGAGAAAAAATTATGGCCGCTGGCCAGTTCTTGGCGAGGAGAAGGGACAGCGCTGAAGAGAGGAGGGAAGGTGACAGCTGATGTGTTGCCCCGCCAACAGCTGGTCCCGTAAACAAAGCATACGAGGCGTATGCATTTCAAGTCCTGGCTTTATCTGTTCCGATTACTTACGATTAGCTGCAGCAAATACAGAACTACGACATATAGTACAATACACTAGACGTCAACGTAACAAGTATTAAGAAAAGCTCGGAGTAAAAATACTCCACATGTACTGGTTTGCCAAATAGATGGCAATAGAGGACATTGAAGAACATTATTCGGAGTTACCAGCCGCGGTTCTGCCAACACCAAGTGTAATGGTTGCATTTGAAGCAAGTCAGTTGCGTGGCGTCTAATGCGTGGCGTCTAATGCGTGGCATTGCTTGCAAAACATAAAACATAATCATACATATGAAAATGAGCAAAAATACATGACAGGACTGGAAATTGACAATTGAGAATGGCTGGGAACTCCGTGGTGGTCAGGCACATCTTGCTTCCAAGTCCCTGGAGAAAATGACTTAAACTAAGATGCAATAGAACATAACATAAAACTCTAATTAGGCGTGATTAATCACGCGACCTCAACCCATAAGGGTGTCGATTCCGCAAAGGGTATCTACAACCCTGTGGAGGCAATCTCCTCCGTTTTTTCTTTCGTCTTTGTTCCACTTGAGGTGGAGGTGACACAGGCAGATCGGGGGCTGCGACCTGTTGTGGTGACACAGCCCTACCGTGGTAAGGTTGCAGGTGGTCGAAGTGCACTATCACCGTACGATCGGTTAATTGCAGTTCTGCTTTGACTGGTGAGGTCAACCGTACAATCCGATACGGGCCTTCAAAGCGGGGAGAGAACATTTTAGTTCGTCCCTTTTTGATTGCCGGGTTTCGTAGTAACACTAAATCACCTGTTTGATAAGTCGGTAAAACAGCATTTTTTTTCTGCCTGTGCAACTGTTTATTAGTAGCTTTGATATTATTCCTCTTTACCTTATACCAGATCGCTTTTAGCCGGCGGGCTAAACCTTTTACTTCCTTTATTTCTACACCTTGAGGTAGTTTGTCTATTTCGAACGGCGAATTCATCGGCCGTCCAAACACAGCTTCGTAAGGGGTATACCCCGTGGATTCATGTATTCGGGTGTTGTATGCAGAAGAAATATACGGTAAATATCTGTCCCAATCGGTGTGCATTTTTTGCAACATAATAGGATAACATTTTACAAATTGTATGGTGTACACGTTCAACGCGACCGTTGGCTTTAGGATGGAAGGGAGGTGTACACCATTTTTTGATTCTTAGCAATTTACAAACTTGTACAAATAAAGCAGACATGAAATTGGTTCCTTGATTCATTAAAATGGCATCAGGACTTCCAAAAGGTAGTGTCACACGATTTACAAACTCTCTCGCCACAGTTTCAGCTGTCATGTTGGGGAGGGGAACCAAAATTAGATAACATGAAAAGTGATCAATAACAGACAAAATGTATTTGTTACCTTGTTGTGACTGTGGAAAAGGACCTTGGAAATCTAAAGCAAGAATTTCGAAGGGTGAAGATACCTGAGGAAGTGTTTGCAGCGGCACTCGCGGATGCCTATTTTGTGCTCGCTGTGCACACGGCAGGCAAGATCTTACATACCTGTCCACGTCACGTTGTCGGTATTACCACCAATAACGTGTCGCAATTCGAGCGTTCGTAGCGCGTTTTCCGCTGTGACACGCTTGGATTGTATCATGGCATTGCCGTATTATACGTTGCTGCAAGCATTCCGGTATTACCAAACGATTTCCATGGGGAGTTCTTCGATACAAAAGGTCGTCTATTACTTCAAATTCTGGCAAGGTGGCATATCTTTGACATTGAACATCCACCTGCTGTGATTCTTTTAACTCTTCAATTGATACCTCATCTGATTCAATGACATGCACTTTTCTACTTAACGCATCAGCATTTTGATGCAACCGACCAGGCTTGTGCCAAACTTCAAAATCATATTCTGACAGTTTCATGGCCCAGCGCATAAGTTTGCTGCTAGGGTCTTTAAGATGCAATAACCACTGCAGAGCAGAGTGATCGGTAAGAACTGTAAACTTGCGACCATAAAGGTAACATCTAAAATAATTAATTCCAAAAAGAAGGGCAAGCAATTCCTTTTCTGTAGTACTGTAATTAGTTTCTGCTTTATTCAGTTGACGAGAGGCATACCCAATGGGTTTTTCCTCACCATCTTGCACTTGGCTTAGGACACATCCTACAGCAAAATCAGATGCACCACAAGATAAAATAAAAGGTTTAGCGAAGTCTGGGTAAACAAGTAGAGGTGAACTAGTTAAAATAGTTTTCACTGTTTGAAAGGCGGTCGAATATTCATCCGTCCAAACAAAAGGAGTATCCTTTTTCAACAATTTAGTAAGTGGTTTGGTAATATTAGCATAATCGTTAACAAAACGGCGGTAATAATTTGCAAGGCCAAGGAAGGATTGTAATTCCTTTAAATTTGTTGGAATAGGAAAAGTGTCTACTGCTTCAGTTAATCGTGGATCTGGCTTGACTCCGCTGGAACTGATGACATGACCTAAATACTGCACTTGTGATTGAGCAAAAGAACATTTTTCTAATTTTAAGCTTAAATTAGCATTTTGCAAGCGCAACAGTACACTGCGTAGATGTTCAGCATGTTCAGCAATGGATTTTGAAAATATAATTATATCATCAAGATACACAATGCACATAGTAGGTTTCAACCCACGTAATAGCAGATCTGCAAATCGCTGAAAGGTTGCTGGCGCGTTGCAAAGCCTGAAAGGCATCCTTAAGAATTCATATAAGCTACCAGGAACTACAAAAGCTGTCTTAGCTCGATCTTGAGGAGCAATTGGAATTTGATGATACCCACTGCGCATGTCTAATGTTGTGAAGTACCGGCAATTGCCCAGACGATCGAGTGTTTTATTGATCCGGGGTAATGGATAATGATCTGGAGTAGTAACTTTGTTTACTGCTTGCATGTCTACACAGAGGCGATAGGACTTTTCTCCGTCTATAGATTTCTTTGAAACGACTACAATCAGGCTAGACCACGCACTAGAAGAGGGTTGTATTATTCCTGCTACTAGTTGCTGTTGTATAGTTTCCTCTACCACTGACTGAAGATGGTAGGGAATTCGGTACCCTTTTTGAGCTATTGGCCTAGCATTTACAGTTGGAATCTCATGTTGGATTAGATCTGTTGCTGGTAAATATTTCCTGTCTTCAAACAACCATGAATACTCATTCAATACTTCATTTATTAGCTTTTGTTCGTGCAATGGGAGGTGACTAAGCTTAGCTTTAAACTTATCTGTCAGCTGTGACGTGATTGTCAAAAGGTGTTAAGAGGTGGAAGCAGTCTTTTTCTTTTTCAGAGAAGGGGTTCTCATTGGCAGCTCATCTTCTGTGATAACCTGTATGCTGGCTAATACTGTAACACGTGGTATTAAAGCTTGCTTGTGACTAAAATTGTCTAAACACACGGGTACGCAATTTTCTTTCTGTACTTGCTGCGCTTTGCACAGGCTACGTTTTACGTGGACCTGCATGTGGTCAAGAGTTTCATTCTGGCAGAGTGGATCTACCAAGAAATGAGCCTCTTCGGATTCATGTATCCCGACAGGCACCCAAAGGATCTTTCCTGTGCCTTCTGCTACCTCCACGGGATTATCGGCTTTTAGCATCGTTACGGGAGACTCCGAAACTTGGGAAACGGATCCTTTTTTCCCAGCTCCGCTTGCCCGCAACGTGCAGTCACGTCCAAAACGGTGCACATTGTCGCCGAATTGGACGGTATTTAACCTATAGTCAATAACCCCCTGGAAATGACGCAGAAAGTCACTTCCCAGGATGATGTCGTAATCCGTGCGCCTGTACCGTACAACCTCCATCGTAAAAACATATTCTGTGGAGTCCAACATGAACTCAACGCAACAGCTGCCATCAGGTTTCACTATGCTGGGACCAATACCACTGATATGGTACCGCGGCGGTTGCAATGTTCTTTTATCCCTCTTCGATAAAAATGACAAGCTCATCTGTGCGCCAGTGTCAATTAGCACGCGTATTGGTTTGCGGCCTCTAACACCATCGACAACCACGCTTGCCACCTGCGTGATTCCCTTATCAACTAGGGGGGTCACTATTTTTAACAGAGGCCGGGAGGGGTGGCACTTCCTGCCCCGTGGTCGTTTCCCGAATTCTGTGGTTGGTTTGCATTTCACCTGGAATTTGCAGGCGGTTATGGCTTACTATTTGGACAATGCACGCTTTGGTGACCCATGTTCCTGCACTGATGACAATATGGCACGCGACATTGCTCTGCCACATGTCCTTGTCTATTACAGCGCCCACAATTAGTATCGTTCGAAAAGACACGTCGGGACTCGCTTTGCCGCGCGGAGACGGCCACAAATCGGCTCACCTCCTCTCTCAAGAGTGCTAATCGCACGGCTTCGTGTAAGGTGCGGGGGGAAGCTACCTTGATTTCGCCCCCTATTTGAGGGTTTATGCCACGAATAAACACGTCTCTCACACGACATTCTAATTCTTCCAACAGAACTTCGTTACAAGCAGAACTGGCACTTAGTGCGTACGTGTGGCATGCGACGCTTCTAATCCTGTCCGCGAATGCTTCTAAATCTTCACCCATTTTTTGCTTAAGGGTGGAAAGCAAGTCGCGATAGTAGCTAGTACCACCTTTGTCTGTATACCTTTCAATCAACCCTGTTGCAAGGACTGGAAGGTAGGGGCATTTTTCAAGCTCTCGACCGACTGCACGTAGTTCCGCACTTCGCCGGTGAGTTTCATTTTCATCACGTTTAAGAGAAATTCATCTGGCCAACCACAAAGCTTTCCGATGTCCTGGATATTCTGGACAAGCGTTTGAATATCCTTGTGCGGCTTTCCAGCGAACGCCGGAATAAACGCTACTGCTGGGAAGCTCTGCACCAAAGTAGAGGTGGCTACTGCCACAGGTGATTCTGCACTAGTGAGTGATGGAATCACCTGCTTCGGCTGTTCTTCCACTAGCACTGGCTTAGCAACATCAGATTGCGGAGAAGCCATTTTAAGATCATCTATCTGTTGCTTAAGCTCCGCGTTAGTTAGAATTAATTGATTTAACTGGGACTGCAGCGCCAAGAGGGGATCTTCATCCGCTCCGGCTGCTCCTGCCTCCGATTGCTGCCTGGTGATCGGCATGTTACAATAGTGTGGGCATCTACACCACCGTAGCGTCGCTAGCGACTTACATTATTTGGTGGCGTGCAGACGACGGACGGCGGCAGTGTAGACGAGCAGCGGCAGGCGCGTTGATGACGCGCGGGCGCAGCAGGCGGCGGGCGGCAGCACGGACAGCTGCGACGGCGGGGCGGCGCGAGGGCCGCACCCCGGACCCTGGCGCAGGCGGTGACCCGTGGCAGCTACGGACAGCGGCGGCGGCAGCGGCGGTGGGGGCGTCGGTGGCGGCGGGGGCGTCGGCGAGCGTGACTGCATCGCGGACCCTCCTCGGCTCGCATCCGGCGGCGAACTGCGTCACACTTGTGGCGCGCTAGTGCGCGGCCACGCACATTCTGCAACACAGGCGACCGGCTGGCATGCGCATGGCACGCTGCAGCCTCGCCACGTTCGGTCTAGTTTCCTTTACTTACTCAGCCTCGGCCCCTTCGTAGTACTCATACTCAACTGATGAGTTGATTTTACAACCGTAAGGTGGGTCGCATCCCACTCCTGACACCATTTGTTCGACAGGATAGAAGTCGGGAGCAGAGGGCATTGTAAAATGAAAATTAATTGAGTGGAATGGACCCAGTTTATTCTTGTAATGATGGTACAGTGGTGCCTACGTAGGGCCGAGCAGCCCCAAGAGGGATTGCCATCTGCTCATCAGAGAGGCAGAGGCTAGAGGAGCGACTACTCGGGGCCGAAGTCAGAAGCCAAGAGAGCGCGGAGCTGTTTCCGAGCCACCCTCGCCGCTCCCGGCCGCGTCCCCACGTGATCACACGATTAGTTTCTGATTGGAGGATTGATTCCGCCAACACGCCTTGCTAGTAGCGTACCCCCGTCAGCGCAACCAACCCGTGGGACTTGAGTCTGACCGAGGAGCACGTGGCAGGAATGTGCCGACCGTGGTCTTCCGGCCAGCACCTTCCACCACAGTATGCCCAAGCCGGCTACGGCCGAACATTATGCATTGAAAATTTATTTTATAAAGTTTTGTCGGCAATGATCCCTCTTGGGGGGTCTCCTCCCTGCACATGGGTGATGAACTGCTGTGGGTTGGAAAAGGAGACGGTAATTCGGATGGTCAGGAGAACAACATAACTGGTGAGCAGTTGTGCACATCAGGATCCGCAATGGAGGGAGTCTGGCCTCCACCAGGACATAGGTCACCGGACTCGTTCTAAAAGTTCCCATCACTAGGCGAACGCCACAGTGGTGCACAGGGTTGAGTAAACGCAACGCTGAGGGCACCGCCAAACTGTAAGCCAGATTCCCATAGTCAAGGTGGGATTGAAGAGGGCTCTGTAAATCTGCAGCAGCATAGAGTGATCTGCACCCCAGTTGGTGTTGCTCAGGCATTGAGGTGCTGCCAACACTCCCACTTACGCTGACGAAGGTGAGGTAGCCAAGTCAATCGGGCATTGAAAGCCGGTCCTAAGAATCAATGTGTCTCCACTACAGTGAGTGGGTCATATTTAAGATAAAGTTCCGGTTTCGGATGAACAGTACAATGCCGACAGAAGACACATGACTTCACAGCTGAAAACTGGAAACCGTGGGCTAGAGCCCATGACTGCGCATTATGAATGGCTTCCTGTAGGTGCTGCTCAGCAACACCAGTACTGGAGGAAGCAATATGAAATGCATAAGTCATCCGCATACAGAGAAGGGGAGACTCATGGTCCTACAGCTGCTGCTAGGCCATTATGGCCACTAAAAATAGAGATACACTCAATACGGAGCCCTGCGGAATGCCATTCTCCTGAATATGGGGGGAACTATGGAAGGCACCAACCTGGACTTGGGAAATATGGAGCAACAGGAAGTTTTAGATAAAAATCAGGAGTGGCCCCCAGGGACCCCACTCATACAATGTGGCAAGGATATGATGTCACCAGGTCATATTGTACGCTTTATGTAAGTCAAAAAAGACGACAACCAGGTGTTGGCATCTGGAAAAGGCTGTTAGTATGGCAGACTCGAGTGACAAGGTTGTCAGTGGTAGAGTGACCCTGACATGGAGCCAGTAGGCCACGAGACTCCAGGACCTGACCCAACCCAACCATTGACACACCATACGTTCCAGCACCTTACGAAGAATGTTGGTGAGGCTGATGGGCTGATAGCTATCCACATCAAATGAATTTTTACCAGGTTTTAGCACCAGAATGATGGTGTTCTCCCGCCATTGCGATAGAAAATGCCATCACACCAGATCCAGTTGAAGATGACAAGGAGATATCGCTTGTAGTCAGACGAGAGATGTTAAATCATCTGATTGTGGATCCGATTTGGCCCAGGAGCTATGTTGGGGCAATGTGCAAGGGCACTGAGGAGCTTCCACTCTGTAAATGGGGCATTATAGGGTTCACTGTGGCATGTATTGAATGAGAAGACTTTCCTTTCCACCTGCCACTTGAAGGTGTGAAAGGCCATGGGGTAATTCTCCAACACAGAGGGTAGAGTATAGTGCTCACCAAAGTGCTCGGAAATCACATTTGTGTCGGTAGAGAGTATAATATCGATGTTAATGCCAGGGAGATCTGCTGGGGTTTGGTACACAAACAGACGTCTGATCTTCATCCGCGTTGACATACGGCAACCCAGTTGTCGGCATGTACCTCTCCAAACACTCCTGTTTCTGTAGTTTTACAAACAGGTAAACAAAGGGCATAGAGCTGGTTAAAGGTTATTAAATCTTCGTTGACCCATTATGGACCATGGGACAATGGCTGGCATCTATTTCTTGATGCAATAACTTACCAACAGCCATATGTATTGTAGAAATTTATTTTATGAACTTCTTATGTGCTACCAGTTTCGGCATTACATTGATGCCATCTTCAGGCCCCACACGTCATAGTCGTAAAATTGCTATACACGGAAGGAGCCATATAACTGGATCTGTAAATCAAATCATTGGTCTGTGTCGCCTGGCCACCAAGAGCCGTTGCATAAGGATTTGATTCACAGATCCAGTTATATGGCTCCTTCCATGTATACCGATCTTACGACTATGATGCGTGGGGCCTGAAGATAGCACCAATCTAATGCCGAAACTGGGTAGCACGTAAGAAGTTCATAAAATAAATTTCTACGATACATACGGCTGTTGGTAAATTATTTCATCAAGAAACAAAGGCTATTAAGTGCTCTAGGGAAGGGTGCTGCTTATATCGCTGTAGAGATCGCCGATGCTCTTTAATTGCCTCAGCAACTTCCAGTGACCACCAAGGGACTGTCTTTCGCTCTTTCGCCAGAGGCACCATTGAGAACAAGGGATCGCATTCTCTGGCACAGAAATTATCGTTTCAGTGACCTGCTCAATCACAACATAAATGGTACCACGTGGGGGAGATTCAACAGTGACAACAGAGGTGAAGGCTACCCAGTCTGCCCCTTGTTTAAAGCCCATCTGGGCAGGCATCCGTGGGCATGACACCAGGGGAGTGACAGGAAGATGGGGAAGAGGTTACTACCACACAGGTTGTCATGTGCTCTCCAGTGGATACATGGGAGAAGTCCTGAGCTGCAAACTGATAGATCACTGGCCAAGTAACTACCATTAGCCACAGCATTTAAGAGGCAGAAGTCGAGTTCGGGTAGTAAATTTTCGCTATCTCTGCCACGGCCAGTAAGCGAGGGGTTATGGGCGTTAAAACCTCCCAAAAGTAGGAAAGGTTTAGGGAGTTGATCAATCAGTACAGCCAATACGTTCAGGAGTACCACACCAGCTGAAGGGAGATATACATTGCAGACAGTTATTACCTGTGTTGTCCATATCCTGACAGCCACAGCTTCAAGTGGGATTTGAAGGGGCACAGTTTCACTACAGACTGAGTTCAGGACATAAACAGAAACTCCACCTGACACTCAATTATAGTAGCTACGGTTCCTTTACTATCCCTTATAGCCACGGAGGGCAGGTGTCCGCATTGCCGGGAACCAGGTTTCCTGGAGGGTAATGCAGATAGCAGGTGTAAAGCTTAACAGTTTCCGTAGCTCAACCCGGTGGTGGAAAAAACTGCCGCAATTCCACTGGAGGATGACACGATCGTGAGACTGGGAAGGCACGAAACACTCAATGAGGAAGTCTACGCCTCAGTGTCACCTGCTCCCAGCGACTTATTTCCTGAAGAGGCTATATCCATTGTGTCTGAGGGTCTGGGGAGATCTAGGTCCTTCGGGGATGCCAGAATCTCCACCTCATCACCAGATGCAGAGCTTGTAGGCAGTGGTGCCACCGCAATTCCCATGGCCTCGGGGGCCTTCCTTCTGGATTTCCTGGGAAGGGAGTGACCCAAGAGACCCCTTCCTAGTGAGAGGAGCTAAAGAGGAGTTACGCTTCTCTGGCTGAGAAGTGGGACAGTGCTCCTGAGGTAGGCGATTCGGGAGCAACAGGGAGGGAATTACCCCCCACCATCAAGAGGGTAGGTGTACTCTTCTGGCTTGAGAGCCGACTGGAAGTCACAGAACTGATGGTATAGGAGGAGGTCATAACCGCAGAATGTAGACACTCAAATTTCCTCTTGGCTGCAGTGTAGGTCAGTCAGTCTTGTATTCCATGATTTTTCTTTTTTGCTGAAAAATCCTGCAGTCTGGTGGCAAGGGGAATGATGCTCTCTGCAGTTGACACAGATGGGAGGTGGGGCACATAGGGTATTGGGATGGGATGGACGTTCACAATCTTGACACGTGAAGCTGGAAGTACAGTGGGAAGACGTATTTCCAAACTTCCAGCAACTAAAGCACCACATTGTGGGAGGGATATACGGCTTGACATCACAGCGGTAGACCATCACCTTGACCTTCTGAGGTTATGTGTCACCCTCGAAGGCCGAGATGAAGACATCGGTGGCAACCTGATTACCCCTCGGACCCCAATCGACGCACCGGATGAAATGAACTCCTCGTCGCTCTAAGTTGGCACGCAGCTCGTCATTGGACTGTAAAAGAAAGTCCTTGTGGAATATAATACCCTGAACCATATTCAAGCTTTTATGAGGTGTGATGGTAACGGAAACATCCCCCAGCTTGTCCCAAGTGGGTAATGCCCATGACTGGGCAGAGGATGCTGTTTTTATGAAACTGACCCTGACCGCACTTTGGGCAAGCCCTCCACCTCCCCAAACTTATCCTCTAAATGCTCTCCAAAAAACTGAGACTTCATCGAGACAGAGGAGTCCCCATCAGCTCTCGTACATACAAGGTACAGGGGCGAATAAGGTGCACTGCCATCCTTAGCCTGGCATTCTTCCGATTTAGGATCATACTCCCTTGCATTGTACTGAGACTTGGAACGCGTAGAGACTGCTGGTGTTTGATCACAAGGAAGTGATGTTGTGGTATGCTTCATCGTGCTCATCTCCCCTGATGCCACCCGCTCAGACCAGGGGCCCTCCCCACAGGAGCCATTCAGCCGCAGCAAAGGCCACCTGACAGGATGGCCAGCGCCGGGAGTTCCAATGCCCCAGAGTGACGGGCATCTACACCTTGGCATACGTGGGGAGTTAACAGTGCAGGTGTCAACAGAGTGATCCCTTTGTAGTCAGGGGGCTACAACCAATAGGGTACACAGTGGCCCCACCACAATGGACTGGCTTCAGTGCTGGATATGAGATGCAAAGAATTCCACGGTCATCGTCGGCGCAGAAAACAACACTTTCATACTCGGTGGAGGAAACGGCACGCAGGAAAGTGTCCTTGCTCAAGAGATGGAGGATGAGCAGGACCAGAATGCCACGATGAGAAGGTGGGCTGAAGATCTCAATGCAAGACGGACACAAAGCACTATATAAGACATACGGCGCCCTTCCTCAATTGTCTCGCTCTTTGGGAAAATTTTGAAAAATGGAGGTCAAACCCTACAGGGGACCATCACATAAAGGCCGAAAGGTGAGAGACTCCTTTTAGTCGCCTCTTACGATGTGCAGGAATACCTCGGAGCTATTCTAACACCTGGACCTGTAGGGGGGAATTTTAATAGGAAAATGGATCAGCAGGCTGATACTGTTTAGCAAGATATTAATAGGAAAACTAATCAGCAGTCCAGTATTATAAATATTTTAACTGGTGAGCTTAATTAATAATGTAGTTGGTGAGCTTAAACAGTTAAAAGTTGAAATTGATATTAAGTTAATAAAATGGGAATCTGATGTAAAGGAAGTGTGGCAAAAAGAATTGAAGGCTTTTGATGAAAAGGTCAAAACTAAAGTTTCTCAAATTGAAGAAACTTGTAAGAAATCCTAAGTAGTGTAAGACAGGAATTAACAGGGACTATGCAAAGGGTAGCCAATGGAAGAAAGTGAAGAATGGATTAGAGTGACGATAATGACTAAAAAGTAGAGGATAAAATAGCTACAGTTCTAGGTGTATCTGAAAGTGAGCATATGATTTTGAATAATAAAATCAACGAGGAAAGTGAAAATTGTTTAAAAGCTGTAAAGGTTGTGTCTGTCCATGTGGAAGAAGTACAAACTAACATGAATCATTTGACTATACAGGTGCAGGTGGTGGCAAATGAATTGCATGATCATAACAACAGACTAATTAAAGCTGAACATAATTTACAAGTTGGTGCTAACAGTGTGGGTGACAGTCTGATAATAGTCAGTTGAAGGAGTTTACATTACTAACGGACAGTTCATACATTTTGATCCTGCTGGACATGAGCATCCAAAGGAATTCTGGAATGATTTTGAAAATGTATTGCCAAGATTGTGGACCAACAGGCAAAAGATCCGTTTTATTTCATCAAAATAACCATTACAATTCCACTGGAGGATTCTCAAGCTGGAGTCCAAATGTGAAGTGAACGGACCGGAGCTGGCCACACTGCCAAGTTACCATCCGTCACCGATAAGGATAGGGTAATGTCTATATAGGTGGCATCAGACTCTGCCGGCTCATTGGCCGGAGGAGGGGAAGGCAGCACATTAGGGGGTACTGGAGGGGCCTCGCCCTCGTTCTCGTGTTTCTGCCTCTTCTCTCATGAAAGAAGAGAAGGGCAGACTGCAGCGAGGTCGGGCACGGAATTACACCCGGCCGCAGATCGTGGATCGTGCGGCCGATGTGGAGGTACAGATGGCTTTTCAGGGAGTGCTGGGAAGAGGAGTCCCCGGAGGCTGGGAAGAGGAGGGGGTAGGAGGGGGAACGGACGTAACTGAAGCAAAAGTAGAAGTTATAGGCACAGGATGGAGTCGGTATACTTTCGACAAGCCTCGGTGTAGATAAGTCAATCTAAGGTCTCGTACTCTCGAATCCGTTGTTCTTTCACATACACCAGGCATGCTAGTGTGGAGGATGCTGCACATTACAATTTACGTAACCTGGCACTCCCCTCTCGGAGGGGGCACCCACAGTCACCGTGCATCGGGAAGACGTGTCCAAACCGTAAGCATTTAAATCATCTCATCGGTGGTGGAATGTAAGGTTTTACATCACACCGATACACCATCACCTTTACCTTCTCTGGGAGGGTATCCCCCTCAACGGCCAGATAAAGGTGCAATTGTTTTTAGGGCCTCGCTGCACACGGCAGATAAATCGGACTCCTCACCATTCGAGGTTTGCACGGAGCTCCTCGGCAGTTTGAGAAGAAGATCCTGGTGGAAAATAATGCCCTGTACCGAGTTCAAAGATTGGTGGGATGTGACAGAGATTGGGATGTCATCGAGATGGTCACAAGCATGCAGGGCTTCACATTGGGCAGCAGAAGAGCAAAGAACCAGACTGCATTTTACTCACGGATTCCACTTCACCGTACTCATCTTCGATCAAAACTTTTGCCGTCAGTCCCGGTACAAACCAGGTACCGAAGGAAAGGTTTCGACCCGAGCCGGTGAGCTTGACCCTCTTCCCAGGGGGCGGCCAGGGAGGGGAAGGCCGAAGGATCGGAAGGAGGAGTGTCACGTCTTCTACCACTCTTAGAGACGGCCTCAGAATGCTCAGAACGTTGAAGCTTTTGTCGCTTCGTGTGCAAAGCATCTGCCCTAGTACCACCCACTCCGACTGGGGGCTCGCCCCGTGGGCGGCATGCAGCCACAGCGAGGGCCGTCTGGCACGGCGGCTGTTGCCGGGAATTCTGATGCCCCAAAGTGATGAGCATTGACTCCTTGACATACGAGGAGATAACAGCTCAGGTACTAGCAGTGTGATCCCTGTGTTGTCAGGGGGCTCAGCCAAGTGGGTACTTAACAGCCCCACCACGCGGGCTGGTTACCGTGCCGATGACCTAGTATCAAGGGGGCAAGGGTGCAAGGGTGCAAGGGTGCAAGGGGAGAAGGGAAGGGAGGGAAGAGGAGCCTACACTGTGGAAACCAGGTTGGGATTTCATCCCCAAATGGCTCATACTGAACGGAAAACGTGGGAAATGGAGGTCAAATCCCAAGAAAAGGAGATGGAAACAGCAAAATAAACAATAGCACGCACCGAAACAAAGTCGGGAGGATAGCCAGGTCGATATAAAGAAGTCCACCGAGACGGAAAGGAGGGGGCAGGGAGAAAGGAGCAAAGACAGGAAAGGAGAGGCACAGGAACGGTAATGCAGTCTGGAAAAAGGAAGGAGACTGCAATAGCTCGGGGCCCTGTGCATACCACACATGTACCCATGCAGAAAAAGGGAATATATGGAAGGGTATAATGAAAATGGCACTGAGAATCGGGATTGATCCAGAAGAGTTGCAGGTTGTACAGGACAAGATAGAAGGGAAAGTAGAATAAGTACCTGAATTCTTAAGCATAAATATGTTCTCTCAGATCCCCCAGGATTAGTAAGGGACTCCTAATGTTATCTGACTGTGAAAGAAGGTGCACATTTTTCAAAAAATCTATACTAGTTGTGGAGAAGCATATTAATACAAAAAATGGCTATGTGCAAAATTATCGAAAAAGCTGTAAGTGTCTACAAGACTCCATTAATTGTGATTATTAAGTGAGATGGATCTGTGATATTTGTGCCAGACCCTAGGGCTTTGAATAAAACTGTTATACCAGAAGAACTGTTACAAAAATTTAAAGGGTCTAAATTCTTGACTTCAATGGACATGACATGTGGCTATTGGAATTTGCCATGAGCAAAATATTCCAGGAAGTATACAGCATTCTTATTTGATGGTAAGTATTATCAATATAAGGCTGTATCATTTGGACTAAATGTGTGGCATTGACATAAACATTGACCTGCAAACAAGGACTCTCTCTCCACTTGCGAGTTCATTGTACGGAAAGTTTGAGATTATTCAATCTGTTTATTTGACTTGTATATACAGGTGTAGATGTTTGTACTTGTACGTCTGTATCAAAATATAAAGTGTAAGTGTTTGATTTTAAGATAGTAACCCATCACATTCACACACTGATGACCCCATTACAAATTTCCAGTACATTCCGTGTCTCCTGCACCGATTCATTGTGCTACAAGTGATTGTTTGCAGCCATGACTTCTTCTCACAACACTTTACTCATGGACTTGGAAGCTCAAACCGACTCTCAGGACCAACTCTGCTGACTACAGTCCAAGTACTACACCCACAGCACATGAGATGCTCGTCTCACCACAATGGCTGTTTGCTGCACCTCTGGCCAGAACAGAGGACTCAGGATTTGTATTGCCAGATTTTGTTTGTCACCATGTACAGTTCAACTCAGGCAATATTCAGAATAGTGTTTCTTGCAGTCGTAAACCGAATGTACAGGATAGATTGCCTCCGCAGTTGAACATTCATTTACAGTGTGCTCCCGTGACCGTTACTGTGGTGCCGTGTGCAACGCCGCTATTCTTTAAACATGTAACATGTCTCAATCAGCTGTCTTCTGCACCTGTGAATACTAGCTAAGAACATATCATCACTAATAGTGCACCATGGCATTCCCCAGGACTTCTTCACAGGCAGTTGCCCATAATAGAGCGAGTTCAGTTTATGAGCCACCACCTGCTGCTAGTGTTGTGCAACCAAAGGGCACATAGCCCCACCCCCATCCAGTGACATACACCATTGCACAACAAAGTTTGCCGCCGCCATGTGTTGTGGGCTTTAATTCATGTCGCACACGTTCACAATTCGCCCCCCCCCCCCCCTCCTCCTCCCCTACATGATGTGTATTGATAAACAGTCCCTTGCTCCCGTGCACCAGCCACGTGACTCAGTTGATACCTCTGTTTCTCGTGCCCACCCAGCGCAGCTTGCATCCATGCCGGCTTCCGCACGTACAAGTTACTTTCACCACGTGTTCCTGCTCACCACTCGTTGTGCTCACTCTACTGGTCTCCCAGCATTCGCACACATCGTGCCCACAAGCCAAACATATCACTTTTGCACTGCCGTTCCCTACTTACTTCAGTGGTCATATTTCAACCCATGGGCGTATTCCCCACACGATGGACAATTTTGTTAATCAGGAACCCCCTCATGTGCAGCATTCAGTATTCTCTGTCACCGAAAGGATAGTGCATAAGATAGTTACTACTGATTGCCCTCCTATCTGCCATAAAGTCAGACATCTCAACCCTATTAAATTAAGTGCAGCATGACAGCAAATTAATGATCTGTTAGCTGCAGGTATACTACAGCCGTCGGACAGTAATTGGTCATCGCCTACTCACTTCGCTACCAAACACGGCGGGTCATTTCGCATGTGTGGGGACTACAGGCATTTAAACACGAGGACCATAATAGACATTTACCCAGTGCCGAACATCAATAACTTCATTCACGTTATCAGGCACTTCCGTCTTCATTGTAATTTACCGTTAATGTGCCTACCACTAGATACCCACGGCACCAGAGGATATACCAAAGACTGTAATTATCATGCCACTAGGTTTGTTCCAGTACCATTATATGTCATTCGGCATTAAAAATGCTGCACAGATGTGGCTACAATTTATTGACTCCATCCTATGAAAGTTCAAGTTTTGTTTCACATACCTGGATGACATACTCATTTTCAGTAAGACAGCCAAGGACCACGAGCGTCACTTATCCATAATACTGAAGACCTTAGAGTCGAACAGTGTAGAGGTCAACAAATATGTTACAATTACGGCATACGTCTGTAACCTTTCTCGGCTACACAGCATCTGTCAACAGTATACAACCTCCAAAAGCTCACATGCAGGCATCTCGTCTATGTTCCCCCCCTTCGACATACAAAGAACTGCACCGATTCCTAAGCCCCGTCAACTACTATTGCCATCACTTGCCCTCATTGGATGCAGGGATGCAGTACAAGCTCCTGAGCTCACGCTCGAAGCCTTCGAGGTGCTAAAGGTTTCCCTGGCCCGGGCTATGACAGTCGCCCACCTGGACCCCTCGGCTGAACTATTCATTAGCTCGGACGCTAGTGACACAGCAGTGGGAGCTACCCTTCAACAATGCTCTGGTGACAACACCTCAATCCTGCACTACTTCTCTAAAAAAACTGTCTGTCACATAGAAGAAATATTCTGCCTTTAACAGGGAGCTCCTGGACATCTACAGGGCTGTTAAATGTTTCCGCCCTGACATTGAATGACACATGCTCTATATCCTCATGGACCACAAACCACTCACAGATGCCTTCTGAAATCCTTGGGAGTAGTAGTTTCCACTCGGTATCTCAGTTTATGACAGTCGTCCGTTATATGAAGAGTGCAGATATTGCTATCAATTTTTTCTCGGGCGTCAATGCAGAGTTCAGCATCATTGATTTGTCTAATCTGGCTTCTATTCGGACAACAGATGAGGGCACCCAAACACTCCTTGCAGACCTAACCACCTCGCTTGTGTCCACCCTGGTGTCGCTGATGAGGTCTGGTGCGATTCTTCGTCTGGAGTCTTACTCCTGGTGTTGGTCAGTTGGTTTAAAAGAGGGGGAGGAGGAAGGGGCCAAACCGTGAGGTCATCGGTGCTTTGTTCCCGGTAAATTAATTACACAAGGGAAAGAAGAAAAGAAAGGAGACATACAGCACAATAACACGAGAAAGGAAGAACCGGAAGAAAGATGGAAGGACAGCCAACGGGGCCAACCTACTATGAACAAAACAGGAAAAGAAAACCATAGAGAGAAGCAAGAAACAGGTAGAAGGGGTAAAACAAGAGAGCAGATGACCGTCACTGGGTGACCACGAGAATAAAAGGGAAAATCTAGCCTCTCTGTGACACATTAAAACATCCACCCTACAAGCATTAGAGTGAAGAACACAAAGGGACAAAGGACATGCACTAAAACTTATATAGAAAGATAAAATGCACTGTCACATATAAAACGTAAACCTAAATTAGCCGATGAGGCATTGTCAGTTAAAATTAATGGCAACGAGTCCAGTAACTGAAGATTCCGTCGCAGGGGAGCCAAAGGACAACTCACTGAGATATGGGCTACTGTCAGCCAGACGCCACACCGACACTGAGGTGGGTCATCACAGCGCAGGAGGTAGCCGTGAGTCACCCAAGCGTGGCCAACGCAGAGCTGGCAGAGAACCACAGAGTCCCTATGAGAGGCCTGCATGGAGGACTGCCACACATTCATAGTCTCCTTAATGGTATGCAGTTTGTTGTGCGTGCTGAGGTTATGCCATGTTGTCTGCCAAAGCTGCAAAACCTTGTGGCATAGTACTGAACACAAGTCAGCTGCAGAGAAGCCAATCTCCATAAGCGGTTTCCCCATATCCTCTTTGGCCAGCCTGTTGGCAAGTTTGTTACCTGGGATTCTGCCATGACATGGGATCCAGACAAACACCACTGAATGACCAAGCCATTCCAGGGCATAGATGAACTCCTGGATGGTAACTACCAAAGAATGATGAGGGTAGCACTTGTCGATAGCTTGTAGGCTGCTCACGGAGTCAGTACACAGAAGAAACAGCTTCCCAGGGCATGAATGAATGTGCTCAAGGGCACAAGATATAGCCACAAGCTCGGCAGTGAAAACACAGCAACCATCGGGCTGTTCAATATGTCCTCCATGGACATACCCGAAGCTGATGTTACCATCAGCGGTCGAGCTGTCGGTGTAAACCACTTCATGGCCTCAGTACACGTAAAGAATCAAGAGAAAGTGGCAGCGGAGAACTGCGGGGTTAAATGAGTCCTTAGGGCCATGTGAAAGTTCCAGGCAAAGCCACGGCCTAGGTGTACACCATGGAGGTGTACGTCAAGTATAGGTGGTAAAGGCAAGGACTCCAGTTCGGAAAGAAGGGATCAGGTGACACAAATTGCAATTAGAAGCCCTGACCTGGGCCGGCGACCCGGGAGATGAACCACCGTGGGTGGGGCAAAGGAGACGGCAATTCGGATGCACAGGAGAACTATGAACGTGAGCAACGTAACTGGCCAGCAGTTGTGCATGCCTGACCTGCAATGGAGGGACGCCAGTCTTTGCCAGGACGCTGGTCACTGGACAAGACCTAAAAGCTGCTGTCAATAGGCAAACAACACAGTGATGCCCCGGGTTGAGTAAACGCAACACTAAGGGCAACGCCAAACCGTAGACCAGTCTCCCATAGTCATGGCGGGATTGAACAGGGGCTCTGTAGGGCCACAGCAGCATAGAGTGATCTGCACCCCAGTTGGTGTTGCTCAGGCAGCGGAGGGCATTGAGGTGCTGCCAGCACTTCCGCTTAAGCTGACGAAGGTGAGGTAGCCAAGTCTATCGGGCATTGAAAGCTGGTCCTAAGAATCAATACGTCTCCACGACAGTGAGTGGATCATCATTAAGGTAAAGTTCTGATTGTGGATGAACAGTACAATGCCAACAGAAGTGCATAACACACAACTTTGCAGCCAAAACCAGGAAACTGTGGGCTAGAGCCCATAACTGCACCTTGTTGATGGCTCCCTGTAGGTGCTGCTCAGCAACAGCAGCACTGGTGGAGCAGTACAAATTGCAGAGGTCATCTGCATACAGAGAAGGTGAGACAGACGGCCCTACAGCTGCTGCTAGACCATTAATGGCCACTAAAAATAGATACACACACAATACATAGCCCTGCAAGACCCTATTCTCTTTGATATGGGGGGGAACTATGAGAGGCATCAACTTGGACATGGAAAGTACGAAGCAACAGGAAATTTTGGGTAAAAACCGGGAGCGGGCCTCGGAGTCCCCACTCGTATAATGTGGCAAGGATACGATGTCGCCATGTGGTGTCATAACGCTTTTTGCAAATCAGAAGAGATGGCAACAAGGTGTTGGTGTCTGGAAAAGGCTATTCGGATGGCAGACTCGAGGGACACAAGATTATCAGAGGTAGAGCAACCTGGCAGAAACTGCCCTGACATGGAACAAGTAGGCCATGTGACTGCAGGACCCAACCCAACTGCTGACACATCATACATTCCAGCAGCTTACAAAGAACTTTGGTGAGGCTGATGGGCCAATAGCTGTCCACATCAAGTGGGGTTGTACCGAATTTGAGCACCGGAATGATGGTGCTCTCCCATCCCTACGATAAAAAGAAGCCATCACACCAGATCCAGCTCGAAATGATGAGGAGATGTAGCTTGTAGTCAGACGAGAGATGTTTAATCATCTGACTGTGGATCCAATCTGGCCCATGAGCTGTGTCAGGGGAATGTGCAAGGGCAC
Source organism: Schistocerca americana (assembly GCF_021461395.2). Lineage (NCBI taxonomy): Eukaryota > Metazoa > Arthropoda > Insecta > Orthoptera > Acrididae > Schistocerca > Schistocerca americana. Next base: position 20,213,923 of record NC_060119.1, on the reverse strand, counting down.
TGAGGAGCTCCCACTCTGTAAATGGGGCGTTATAGGATTCACTGTGGCATGTAGTGAATAAGAGGACTTTCCCTTCCAGCCACCATTTGAGAGTGCAAAAGGCTGGAGGGGAATTCTCTGACATAGAGGCTCGAGCGTAGTGCCCAGCAAAGGGCTCAGCAATTGCATTTGTGTCGGTAGATAACACTCCATTTATGTTAACACCGTGAACACCTGTTGTGGTCTGGTGCCCGAAAACACGTTTGATCTTTGTCCAGACTTGTGAAGGTACCCAATGGTCGAGACATATCTCTCCCAACACTCCCGCATCTGTTTTTGATAAGTTGGTGAACGCGGGCACGGAGCCGTTTAAAGGCAATGAGGTGCTCCAGGGAAGGGTGCTGCTTATGCCACTGTAGAGCTCACTGACACTCCTTAATTGCTTCAGCAACTTCGAGCAACCACCAAGGGAATGTCTTTTGCCAGGGCCACCCTAAAGAGAGAGGGATCCTGTTTTCTGCCACAGAAACGGTTGTTCTAGTCACCTGCTCAACTATCACATCGATGTTCCCTGTGTGGGGGAGATTCGACAGTGGGGGGAGATTCAACAGTGACAGCAGAGTTGAAAGTTTCCCAGCCCACCTTGTTTAAAGCCCATGTGGGCAGGCGTCCGTGGGCCTAACGCCGGGGCAGTGACAGGAAGATGGGGAAGTGGTCACTACCACTATTAATATATTCAGGGGTACTGCACCATCTGGAGGAAAATATACATTGCAGACAGTTATCTCCTACATCGTTCTTATTCTGACAGCCACAGCTTCAAGTGGGGTTTGAAGGGGCACAGTTTCACTACAGACTGAGTTCAGGACATAAACAGAAACTCCACCTGACACTCGATCATAGTAGCTATGGTTCCTTTACTAGACCCTTATAGCCACGGAGGGCAGGTGTCCGCATTGCCGGGAACCAGGTTTCTTGGAGGGCAATGCAGATAGCAGATGTAACGCTTAACACATATAGCAGGTGTAACAGTTGCCGTAGATCAGCCGGGCGGTGGAAAAAACTGCTGCAGTTCCACTGGAGGATGATGTCATCGTGAGACTGGGAAGGCATGGAACATTCAATGAGGCAGTTTATGCCCCAGAGTCACCTGCTGCCATCGACTTATAGCCTGAGCAATCTATATCCATTGTGTGTGAGGGTCTGGTGAGATCTAGGTCCTCAGCAGATGCCAGAATCTCCACCCCGTCTTCAGAGCTTGTAGGTAGTGGTGGTGTGGGTGCCACCACAATTTCCTTTGGTCTTGGGGACCTTTGGGTTTCCCTGGCTGGGAGGACTTCACTGATTCAGTCTCTGGGACTGAGGATAAGTGTGAACCTCTACGACCAGCTGCTTTTGTGCTCTTCAGCCACTAGCAGAAACCTGGGAAGGGAGTGACCCAAGGGACCCCTGCAGAGTGAGAGGAGCCGAAGAAGACTCACACTTTTCCGGCTCAGAAGAGGGGACTGATATCCCCGATGGTTGGGTGGTGGGGAGGTGGGGGGGGGGGGGGGGGGGGGAGTGTTGCTCCCGAGATAGGTGGTACATATGACGTCTCCTGGCAAGACATTTTTAAATCACTGTAAAATATGTGGAAAAAAAAAACATTTATCTCTGTTATTATATTTCATTTCTGTATGAACAGTTATCGATTATGTGGATTATGTAAAAAAAGGAAATAATTATTTTTAATTTTTACATTTGTGTAATATTATGTATAACCTTTTTGCAAATAACATCTGTGGTGAGCGAAGGTGGAAACCGAAGCACACAATGATAATTAAAAATATAATAAATATATATTTAGCATATTAAATTGCTTATAAATAGTGGAATAGTGGAGCTTTAGACATTACTCTGTCTGTCTTCTTGTAGCCGTGAATGTTGTAAGAGCCTGTGCCACTCTTGCGAATGCTTAGTTAGCTTCTTTTTTTTTCCTTTTTCTTTTTTTTAAATCAAGATAGACGCCATTGGATACTGATGTGTGAAAAAAGGTGTTTACTTTGAATTTCATGTTGATTTTGAATATATAAATTGCTAAAAATGCTTGTAAAAATTTGTAGCTAGCTTGCCCAGTATTTCATTCCACATTTTTAGCCATTTTCAGCAAATTTAGAATTTTCCGAGATGCAGTGCTGTGCCACGATCACAGGAGCCAATGCCGCGGCAAATTCAAACTATAATTGAATGAAATCAGTTTTCCCGCAACTAAGCAGATAGGTAATGGTACATTAAAATTATTTCTTCCAGCTTCCCAGAGACCCCCGAGGAGAATAGTAGATTTTATTGCGTTATTTTCAGATGGACATGGGTAACTGCTAGTACAAATCAATGATGTAAATATTTTATGTAAATCAGAGTGTTAAAACTTTACTTGTGTGATGTCAGAGACTGCTGTGTTGAAATATGATCTGTCTAGTAATATTAAAATCAGTTAGCCATGGCAATCAATAGTGTTCAAATATTAAAAAATCCACTGCAGATTTTATGTTTGACAAACACCACATACTGTAACTTCTGTGGGTATAATAAGAGTAATTTTCAGTGCATTTCAAAGATGAAAGTAGAGAAAGACGTTTAATTTCGTAATCAGTTACAGTAATGATAAAGTGTTCCATTTCTAACAAGCCAGATCAGGATTATGAGAACATAGTCATGCAAATTAAAGATCAAACATTCACAGTAGGAAATATTTTAGTGTTGTGCATATCCCCACATTATAGATCAGAGGGCACAAAGTTAAAATTTCCAACTACAGAAACCAGTAGCGAGAACTGCATTTTATCTTCAGTGTTTGCAACAATAATCAACATATAGTTTACTTAAAGTGCTATGCAACATAAACTGTATATAAAATCAAAGTGCATGGGGAGACGCAATGTACGGAGCAACAGGGAGGGAAGTGCCCCCCACCCTCATGGGAGTAGGTGTAGTTTTCTAATTCTGAGAGGTGACAGTAATGCGAGGAGCTGATGGGGCAACAACTGTTCTCGTATCAGCGGCATAAGAAGTGGTCATAGTGACAGGATGTAGGTGCTCAAATTTCTTCTTAGCTTCACTGTAGGTCAGTTGGTCCAGGGTCTTATATTCCATGATTTTCCTCTCTTTCTGTTAAACCCTACAGCCTGGCAAGCAAACTCTCTGCAGCTAACACAGATGGGAGGCGGGGCACACGGAGTATTGGGATGTGATGGATGTCCACAATCTTGGCATGTGATGCTGGAAGTACAGTGGGAAGACATATGGCTGAACTTCCAGCACTTAAAGCACCGCATCAGGGGAGGGATATACAGCTTGACATCCCAGCGGTAGACCGTCACCTTGACCTTCTCGGGCAATGTGTCACCCTCTTAGGCCAAGATGGACGTACCAGTGGCAACCTGATTATCCCTCACACGCTGATGGACGCGCTGGACGAAATGAACATCTCGCCGCTCTAAATTGGTGCACAGCTCATCATCAGACTGCAAAAGAAGTTCCCTGTGGAATGTAATACCCTGGACCATATTTAAGCTCTTATGGGGCGTGATGGTAACAGAGACATCCCCCAACTTGTCACAAGCGTGTAATGCCTGTGACTGGGCAGAGGATGCTGTTTTTAACAAGACTGACCCAGAGCACATTTTGGACAAGCCCTCCACCTCCCCAAACTTGTTCTCCAAATGCTCCACAAAAAACTGAGGCTTCATCGTCATGAAGTATTCCCCGTCAACTCTCGTATATACGAGGTACCGGGGCAAATAAGCTTCACTGCCATCCTTAGCCTGGCATTCCTCCCATGGTGTGGCCAGGGAGGGGAACGATTTAGGATCATACTTCCTTGCATTGTACTGAGGCTCGGAACACTTAGAGACTGCTGGCGTTCGATCACCAGCGAGTGATGACGTGGTACGCGTCATCTGCCTGATGCCACCCACTCCGACCAGGGGCCCTCCCCACAGGCACCACCCAGCCTCAGCAAGGGCCACATGGCAGGATGGCAATTGCCGGGAGTCCAGATGCCCCACAAAGGCAGGCATCTACTGCATGGTAAATGTGGGGAGTTAATGGCGCAGGCATCAGCAGAGTGATCCCTATGTTGTGAGGGGGCTACAGCCAACAGGGTACACGGCAGCCCCACCCCAACGGACTGGCTACCATGCTGGATATGAGATGCTAAGAAGTCCACGGTCATCGTCAGTGCAGAAAGTGACACTGCATAGTGCACGGTGGAAAACGCACCCAGGAAGGTGTCCTCACTCAAGAGGTGGAGAATGGGTGGTACTGCAATGCAACGACAAGAAAGTGGGCTAAAGATCTCAATGCACGATGGACACGATGCACCATGTAAGGCACCCTTCCCTAATTGGCTCACTCTTTGGAAAAATACAGAAAGATGGAGGTCAAACCTAATGGGGGAATATCACACAAAGGCTGAAACGTGTGAGACTCCTTTTAGTCGCCTCCTACAACAGGCAGGAGTACCTCGGGCCTATTCTAACCCCTGGACCTGGAGGGGGAGTTACACCTGGTATTACCAGGTCCCTTACACCCTCAAGTTTTTGATGCCTTACACAACCTTGCACACGCAGGTATCCGTGCATCTACCCAACTCACTACCAAGTGCTTTATCTGGAAAGATATCAAGAGAGACTGCCAGACATGGGCTTGCAACTGTATCTCTTGACAGCACAACAAAGTCAGTCACCATACGGTCCCCGCCACGGGGTAAATTTTGCATTCCTCTAGGACGTGTCAGGCATGTCCATATCGATCTCATTGGTCCGTTTCCACCATCAGAAGGTTTTCGATACATCGTGTCTTCTATTGATCGCTCGTCCCGATGGGTGTAAGCCATACCTTTGCCAAACATCATGGCCGAGATGGTTGCCAAAAGTATCATCTCCTCTTGGATCACCCGGTTTGGCTGCCCAGCCCCAATCACAACCAACAAAGGCTGGCTATTCGAGTCGTACCCTCTCACTTTGCTGTGTCGCATGTGCAGTATCCACAAAATCCACACCACATTGTACCACACTCAGAGGAATGGTTTGGTGGAACGGTCGCACCGCACTTTAAAGACTGCCCTCAGATGTCAAAACTGTCTTTGGTCGGAAGTTCTACCTCGGGCTCCTTTCGGGCTTGGATCATTCCACTAATCAAACCAGACATCCAGGGCATCATTTCAAAGGTGGTTTATGGGGAGAACCCCATCCTGCCAGGTGACCTAGTCTAGCCCACAGCTCAGGAGGATTTCCTCTCTCCCAGGCTTCATTAGTCACTTGCTACACGCATATCAAGCACATATGCCTCTATCCACCAGTTAGCCATACCCTGCCAGTTCTCTATGTGCCCGCTTCTCTTCGAGACTGTTCCCACATCATGTTATGGGACAACACTGTATGCCAAACTTTACAGCGTCCATACCAGGGCCCCTTCAAGGTTCTGCAATGTGGGGATTCAACATGCGACATTCTCGTCAAGGAACCCCACAGACAGTTTCACTGATCGGGTCAAACCCGCATTTGTGTATCCGATTCTCTGACATCAGGCTCTCCCGACATGGGTGACAGCTTAGGCCCCCACCAGGTTTTGGTCTCCTCGAATGGTACTACACAAATCACTCAGGCCCGTGGTCCTCACCAGTGTCCAGCCCTAGTGGTTCTCCTTTTGCTGGTTTCCAGACAGTTCTAGTGACTCTCCCTTTGTGGGTTTGCCAACCCACGCCACCCACATTGAGGTCGAGCCTCCTACAATCGTGTTTCACGCCTCAGTTGCGCCACACTGTGTGGAATATGTCTTGCTAGTAGTAGATAACAGCCACAGCCTTGTCCTTCTGATTGACTCAAACCTTCTGTTATCAGATGAGAGCCTGGAATTCGAGATACTACAGTGTTCCGCCCTCCCTCAACACTGTGACCCCGCCTTCACAGGTGCCTTTATCTCTCCACTCGGTGAGATTCAAATCGTCTCTCCGCACTTCGGTTCTTCTCCACACTTCAGCCCACCAGCTTTCTCTTGAGCCTGCCATTTCCATCACATTTCCCATTTCCACATAAGTATTTGTGCTTTTGTGAGAGATACAAAAAAGTTTTAGATGACAAACTACTGAGAAAAATAACTGTTTATGTTGCCCATGTTTTGATTTCAACAGTAAGTTGGGAGACATATTGTAATTATACAAGGTATTGGGTACAATTGAAGAGGGGGAATGAAATTACAGTTGGATATGACAGAATTTGTAAAAAGGGAATTTAAATTTTTGGGGCGTATCAATAGTGGGGAAGGAATTGTTCCGGGTCCAGAGAAAATTGAGACTATAAGGGAATTTAAAGTGTCCAACAGTACAAATGAATTTGAGGATATGTATGACCTATTCAGATTTTAGCGTCGCTTTGTACCAGAACAGTTGCTCCTTGTTTGAAAAATCTGTTACAGAAAGATGTGTCAAACAGCATTCGAGGAACTGAGAAAAGCTTTATGTAACAGTGAAATACTTCACCATCCAGACATCACTAAGCCTTTTTGTTTAATGATGGACATATGTGAGTATGGAATTGCTGTAGAATTGTTTCAAGTGGATAAAGGAGGAGAGGAAGAGGTTCACAAAAGAATAGCTTTTGCTAATAGATCTTTACAGCAATCAGAAAGAAATTGTTGTATTTCAGAACAGTAGGCGTTGGCTGTTATATTTGGCTTGCAAAATCTTCATCAGTTATTTGCTGGAGCACAGAGAGATTTGTATATAGTGATCATAGGGCATTGATGCTTTTACAAACTTGCAAAGTTAAACGTCCATGGTTAACTAGGTGAGCTTTTTATATTCAGCAGTATGACATTGAAATTGAGTACATTAAAGGATCTGAAAATGTTGTGCTGATACATTATCTAGAAGCGTAGAAGAAGGGCGTGAGAATGATAACCCATTGTTGTATACAGAGGGTGTGCATATTGTTGCTACAGTGATCAGAGTAGATGAGTGAGGTCAACTGAAGAGGCTTTGCAAAGAACTAAGGCAAGAACATAATATGGATAATACCTGACATTAGTTAAAAGTTATTTGCAAAATACAGATTATCTCAAGGCAGCAGAATATCACAAACTGCTGAAAGGCACCTTGTTTAGGAGGAGAAAATGGAAACCAATGGAAAACTTGTTTTCATGAGTAACATGTGGATTTGTTAATTGACTATGTACATAAAAAGTTTGGTCACAATGGGGCAACAAAATGAATTGCCAACTTAGTGAGACTGTAATCTTTAACAACATGTGGTGGAAGGTACAGAAAAGAGTAAAGATACATGACAGACGTCAGAAAGTTAGGGCAACTAATAGGATAACACAATGTCAAATGTGTAGTGTGGACTGATCTAGTAGCTACTGACTTGTTTGAGCCTATGCCTGCTTCAAGAGGGGGAAGATGAGTACGTTTTTGTTCTAGTTGATGGGTTTAGCAAATTTGTAAAATTATACCCTATTAGGAAAGCAAATACAAAAGGATTAGTAAATAAACTGCGAAAGAGCTACTTCATTACAGTGCAAGTACCATTATCAGATAATGGCCCACAGTTTATTTCAAAAAGATTCAAGGAGTGCTTAGAAAGTAAAAATATTGAACAAATTAAAATTTCAGCATATTGTTCTTAGGTAATATGTGTGAGTGTATTATGAAAGAGCTTAACAGGTTATGTACAACATAATGCTATAGTAAGCTTATTGTATGGGCACAATATTTAGAGTATTTTGAGGAGGTAATCGATCACTTGAAACTCACCTCATGTGAGTTGATGTGTGGAATAAAACCCAAACATTTATTGTTTGAATTGGTGGACTTTCGGGAGATTGCCAATGTGGCATTGAGGAGGAATGGAAAAATGGCTAGAGAAAATATTATGTAAAAGACACTTTAGAGAAAGAAGCAACAGGATGCTAGAACTCCTTCCACTAATTTTCACAGAGGTGATTTAGTTTTCATTAAAACTAGGGAAAAGTTGAAGAAGATCATGTCAGACAAAGAAGTTTACCGATGAGTACATGATTCCTTTTAGGTTAGCAGAAAAGCCACATCCAAATGCTTACAGATTGGAGAACTGGAAGACTGGGAAGGCTTTGTGATTGTGAAAAATTGTTGACCTGAAGAGATATTTACAGTAACAGCACGAGTAAAATTAGGTAGGGTGTCAGCTGACTTTGGTAGACTACCATTTGGTGGGTAGTGCCGTCCCTAGCTTCGTGTGTCCATTCCTATCCTGACTGTTTCGTATCCATGTTCTATTTCCACTGTGCTCTTCAATTTTTGGGGTCTGCTCTGTCTGATGTGACCACAACTTTTGTGGATTAGGTGATTTTAAAAGGAATCTTTGGTACAATTATACACCTGTAACACCTGCCACCTCTCACATAAAATTCTTGCAAAGCAGGGCAAGAAATAATTTTAGTTGTAGCATAAGTTTATATGCTGAGGGTTCAGTGTTCTGTACGGAAGTTAAATTTGGAAGTAATAAGGTTCTGATATCCAATCTGGATGATAAACTTAGTGTTAACTGTGGTGTTTGGCAAAATGAATGTGTGGTGTGGTGATAGGATGTTAATGATGGGTAAAAGTAACGATATTGAAGGAAGTAAAATGGAATCTGCTTCAGTGAAAGTAAGTGGTTATTGACTACAGGCAGTAGGGCCTGAAGCTGGTGTTTTTTTTAGATAGTAATTCAAAAAAGGGATGCTTACTCCACTGAAGAGGTCGAAGTTTAGAATGAACACGCAGTGGTTCCTGTGTCATATGTTGTGGCTGAAATGGCAATTCACAGAAGGCTACTTACTTTAAGGAACCAAGAGAGATTTATACAGAGAAAAATGGTGGTGGTGTTAGTGTGATAGCTGAAGCTGTAAGTGATGAAATGTAGCTTAATGAGGCAAGTTCTGTTGCATGTGGTGTGAATATAAGTGTAGAGCAGGCACCTTTATTTTGTTAAACCATGTGAAAGAAAGATGGAGAGAGAATTGGATTCCAGTAATTGGATAGCCAGGGAAATATATATTCAGAAATGGGCCGTTGAAAGTTGTGAGTTTGGTAATGCTGAAGGTACCAGGCAAAAGATAAGTAAATAACATAAATAAAATGAAAAAGGGGTTGGGGTAATGTAATGCTAGGTAATTGATGATTACCATGCACTCAAGTTATTGACAATATTACTTCAGTTCCTTTTCATGTTGTCAGTCTTCCTCTTCTGTCATTCTGAACTTTGAGCTATCAACTTTAACTTCTTTCACTTCTAGTGAAGCAGAAGCAGTAGGGGTTATTGACATGTTGAAAGTTATAACAGAGAGGAATGTTCAGTTGTGGGAGGAAGGGTTACTGTAATTTGAAGTGATTACAGGATGTAGTTCTGAAAATGAAGTGATTAATGATGATTTGAGGTAACTTGGGGTAGTGAGAAGTGTTGTGCTAATGAAAAATCAGTTGTGAATTTTGAATTGATTACTCAAAATGTAAACGTTACTACAGAGTCGAAACAAGGCCCCGGGAGTAGACAACATTCCATTAGAACTACTGACAGCCTTGGGAGAGCCAGTCCTGACAAAACTCTACCATCTGGTGAGCAAGATGTATGAGACAGGCGAAATTCCCTCAGACTTCAAGAAGAATATAGTAATTCCAATCCCAAAGAAAGCAGGTGTTGACAGATGTGAAAATTACCGAACTATCAGTTTAATAAGTCACAGCTGCAAAATACTAACATGAATTCTTTACAGACGAATGGAAAAACTGGTAGAAGCTGACATCAGGGAAGATCAGTTTGGATTCTGTAGAAATGTTGGAACACATGAGGCAATACTGACCCTATGACTTATCTTAGAAGAAAAATTAAGGAAAGGCAAACCTACGTTTTTAGCATTTGTAGACTTAGAGAAAGCGTTTGACAATGTTGACTGGAATACTCTCTTTCAAATTCTGAAGGTGGCAGGGGTAAAACACAGGGAGCGAAAGGCTATTTACAATTTCAAAAATGGCTCTGAGCACTATGGGACTCAACTGCTGTGGTTATCAGTCCCCTAGAACTTAGAACTACTTAAACCTAACTAACCTAAGGACATCACACACATCCATGCCCGAGGCAGGATTCGAACCTGCGACCGTAGCAGTCGCACGGTTCCGGACTGCGCGCCTAGAACCGCGAGACCACCGCAGCCGGCTATTTACAATTTGTACCGAAACCAGATGGCAGTTATAAGAGTTGGGGGACATGAAAGGGAAGCAGTGGTTGGGAAGGGAGTGAGACATGGTGTAGCCTCTCCCTGATGCTATTCAATCTGTATATTGAGCAAGCAGTAAAGGAAACAAAAGAAAAGTTCGGAGTAGGTATTAAAATCCATGGAGAAGAAATAAAAACTTTGAGGTTTGGCGATGACATTGTAATTCTGTCAGAGACAGCAAAGGACTTGGAAGAGCAGTTGAATGTAATGGACAGCGTCTTGAAAGGAGGGTATAAGATGAACATCAACAAAAAGTTGCAAGATGGCGGCGCTTGTAGACGTACTAATAAACCGATCCGCGGAAAATTACGAGTTTTTAAATCCTGTGTGTGTAAAATGCAGTAAGAAGGTGAAATATGGTGTTAAATTATGTTCGTGGTCACAGAAATGGATCCATCGTCAATGTTTAAATGTCTTAGAGGAAAAAAACATGACCTGTGACTGTGGAAATGTGCACTGTAACTATCGTCATATCGTGTGTTTACAAACGGAATGCGAAGAAGAATGCACGACTTCTTCATTAAAATATGATCTTATGTTAGCTAAACTATAAGTAGAGAAGCTTGAATCAGTGATAGATAGTGTACAGAAGCTGGAAGAAGTGATAGACCATTCAAAGGGTAGTGAAACGGTTGTAAACGAACAAAACGGTAACTTTATTAGGCCTAAAAAGTTTTGTCGTGTTAATCGTAACGAAAACAACTTTCGTCTCCCACAAGCAAATAAGTTTGAATTTTTAACGTGTGATGAATATGAAATATGTGAAAAGAGCCAAAGAAAGGAAGTATTTTCATCAAATGCAGCGACCACAAATCACTTCAGTAGGCCTACGAAGTCCTGTAATAACAAGAAAGGAAATACCAGAAAATACATGGAACATACTTATTGTGCAAACAAGATATCTACCAATACAGGTAAGAAGAAAAAAGAAGATATTTTCATACTTTCAGACAGTCATGGAAAGGGCTTAGCCGACATTTTGTGTAACATGCAAACTATATTCACGGTTAGTGGAATAACGAAACCGGGTGCCCCTTTGCGCGAAGTTTTAAAAGACTGTGAACATTCTTTGAAGCTGGGAAGCAACCGTCTAATAATAGGAGGTGCTAATGATGTTTATAGGAATGAGGGCAAATTCGCCACAAGAGCTCTAAGAAGTACATTACAGAAAATTACAGATGTTAACTTCTTCATTGCCAGTATCCCACAAAGACATGATCTTATAGAAGAATCCTGTGTCAACAAAGAAATCACAGTTACTAATAGGAAATTCGAGAAAATCTGCCAAAGCCTCCCAAATGCCACATATGTGGACGTACCATCTGCAGAGAGAAGTCATTTTACAAGGCATGGGCTTCACAGAAATAAACTCGGAAAATCATTCATTAGTTGAGAAATCCTTAATGCAGTGAAGGCAGTTAAGGACAAGAATAGCACGACCATACCACTTCCACCACCAAACACAGCAACTGAAAATTTCCAACAAGAAAATGAAACTGAATCACTGGCAACAGGTCCAGCACTAGAATCTCCACTTTCTTCAAAAACAGCTGAGATAAATGATTCAACTAGGACAGAAGTTTCCAAAGCAGCTTCAGCAGAAGCAGCTACATACTACGCAACTGCATCATTAACAAGAAAAAAATACCTGATGTGCCAACAGCCAATGACCTTTCATCAGTATTGGCCGCTCCTCAGTCTTCAACAGTGAAAGACTTTTCACCAGCTTCACCATCATCAGCAGAAACAGAAGCAAACAGAAGAAGCACAAGAACCAGGAAACTTACAACTCTGCAGGATTTTTGGTACCCGGCCTCAGTTACAAGACTAACATAAGGCAGATACCTTCAGATACACCAACTTCCAAGTCAAACTGGCAACAGACTCACCTCCACTGTCATCAACAGAAGAATAAACATGCCACCAGCTCATCTGAAGGATTTTTTAGCATCAGGTCTAAAGGGAAAGGCGCCACCAAGATAAGTGAAAACAAATGCCTAACAGTGTTTCACCAAAACATTCAAGCCATAAAGAACAAAGCACAACAGCTAGAAGTAGAATTGGAAAAATTTGATAGCCAAATTTTGTGTATCACTGAACACTGGTGCAAAGGGAAGCAAATTGAACACATTGCATTTGCCTCATTTGACCTTGCATGTTACTATAGCAGAATCTCAATGAATGGTGGAGGTTCATGTATCTATGTAAAAAAAGGTATGTCATTTAAAGTAAGATATGATCTTTTAGATCTAGGTGAGGACAAACATTTCGAACTTTCCGCTGTTGAAATAATAGGACCTGGCATAGCAAAAAAATAAGTCATATTTTGTGTGTACTGCTCTTCCAGTGGAGACATTGCTATATTCTTCTCAAAACTGAATCAAAGCTTAGACAAGGTTTCTGGACCAAAAGCAAATGTAATTATCTGTGGTGACTTAAGCATTAATATGATGAAGCCTGATAAGGCTAGCAACATATATGTGAATATTCTAAGCTGTTATGGAATATCCTCCCTTGTTAATTGTCCAACTAGAATAACGAAAGAATCCTCCTCATCTATAGATCATGTAGCTACAGATATTGATAGTAAAAAATGTCATATTGTTGTCCAAAACCTGGGCCTAGCAGACCACCTCTGCCAGATCTTAAAAACTAACATTCATGTAGAAACTCCTCCTAAACTTTGTACATACAAAAGAATGTTTTCCAAATCAGCCCTGCATCAGTTTAAATCCCAGCTAGAATATGAAGATTGGAGGGAAGTCTATGCAGAAACCAACGCAAATCAGAAATTTATCAAGTTCATGTCAATTTTTAAACTCAGATTTGATGAGATGTTTCCCAAAACTCTTTATCAAATTAAAACTACAAAGAGAAATCAGTGGGTGACTACAGGTATCAAAAAATCCTCAGAAACTCTTAGATATCTCAACTCCATAAAAAATAATCAATCTAACCCAGACGTTCTGCAATCCTACAAAAAGTACAGGAAAATTTACAGAAAGGTGTTGCTAGCCGCAAAAAAAGTTTTCAAACAACAAAATATTACTTGAAGCTGAAAACAAGAGCAAAGCAGCCTGGAACATCGTCAAACAGGAAACATCTAACTCTGCTAAAAAGGACCTCAATTCACATATTAAAAACAAAGATGTACCAGTAGGTAACCCTAAAAAATTAGCTGATTTTGTAAACTCATATTTCAGCAGTATTGCAAAAAAATTACAGCAGAAATTTCCAGATATGTATGATTTACCTACTCAGAACCAGCCAACAAACTCAATGGTGCTCTTGCCAACTACAGAAAGGGAAGTGGCACTAGTAGTACACTAACTAAAAAATAAAACTTCAGTAGGACTTGATGAAATCCCAGTCTGCGTAATTAAAGATTGTATAGACTCTATAAAGGGCCCATTAACAGACATAATTACTGAATCTTTCAAATCTGGATACTTTCCGGAGTACCTAAAACAAGCAAAAGTTATACCTATCCTTAAAAACGGAGATGTGGAAAATGTAGAGAACTACAGACCGATCTCTATACTGTCTATCATTTCTAAAATAATAGAAATACTAGTCAAAAAGAGACTGCTAAATTACCTGAATAAATATAATCTTCTTTCCAATGACCAATTTGGTTTTAGGCCCGGAAAAGGCACACAATATGCTATAGCACAGTTCACTAAAGTAATTTTAGAAGCACTGGACAAAGGTGAAAATGTAAGTGGTATCTTTTTAGACTTGTCCAAGGCCTTTGATACAGTTGACCACAAAATCTTACTTCATAAATTAGGGCAAATAGGAATAAGAGGTGTGACAAAGAAGTGGTTCAAATCATACTTGGAAAACAAAGTTCAACGAGTTGAGATATCACAAGTTTCAAACAATTCCCTTATAAAATACCTGTCTGACCCAGAAAATGTGAATATAGGCGTCCCACAGGGAAGTGTATTAGGCCCAATATTGTTTCTTATATACATTAACGACTTCCCACAAAGTATCAGACATGGCGAAAAAATACTTTTTGCTGATGACAGCAACATAGTAATAACAGGTGAAAATCCAACACAACTGTCAGAAAGAGCAAACGAGGCTCTCAATGATGTCCACAACTGGTCATTAAAAAATAAAGTAACCCTAAATGTAAAGAAAACTAACTATGTTAACTTCCAATTGAACAAAAAACACAATGCCACTAGAATAAAAGTTAATAATAATGAATTAGAATGTGCAACAAGTACCAAATTCTTAGGGTTGAATGTAGACAGCCAACTGAAATGGACAAACCATGTCAACATTTTGGCAAAGAAATTATCCACAGCATGCTATGCTCTTAGAATCCTTGCACCGGTATGCAATAATACCTGTCTTAAAATAACATATTACGGATATCTACACTCAGTCCTCAGCTATGGGATCATGTTTTGGGGAACAAGTGCCAGTAACATACAAACTGTGTTCAAAGTACAAAAAAGAGCCATAAGGATAGTAACAAATAGCAACAACAGGGCCCACTGTCTAGAATTATTTAGAAAGCTAGGAATTCTAACTGTTTCTTGTGAGTATATTTTTCAGAACATAATGTTCATTACGAAAAATCTCAACATGTACAACACAAACAGCCTAATACATGACCATGAAACAAGAGCTTGTCACCACCTCCATCTAGATAGAAAGAACAAGGCAAAGACGCAAAAAAGTATATTTTACAATGGGATAAAACTGTATAACAAATTACCACAAGAAATTAAAGAAATAAATGAGCCCCTCACTTTCAGACAAAAGCTTAAAACCTTTTTAGTAAGTAAAAGTTGTTATACTGTAAAAGAATATTTAACATAGATGTAGATTATTAGCAACATATGACATTATCACCAAAATATTATGTAATTATAAATATGTGTATGACTAGTTATAAAAACTACACAAAATATGAGAAACCTGTTTAATTGTAAATGTAGATGTGTGCTCATGTGTTGTAATCTGACGACATCCATACAATATTTATTGTTCCACGGATGAATAAATAAATAAATAAAAGCAAAACGAGGATAATGGAATGTAGTTGAATTAAATTGGGTGATGCTGAGGGAATTAGAATAGGAAATGAGACACTTAAAGTAGTAAAGGAGTTTTGCTATTTGGGGAGCAAAATAACTGATGACGGTCGAAGTAGAGAGGATATAAAATGTAGACTGGCAATGGCAAGGAAAGCATTTCTGAAGAAGAGAAATTTGTTAACATCGAGTATTGATTTAAGTGCCAGGAAGTCGTTTCTGAAAGTATTTGTATGGAGTGTAGCCATGTACGGAAGTGAAATATGGATGATAAATAGTTTAGAAAAGAAGAGAATAGAAGCTTTCGAAATGTGGTGCTACAGAAGACTGCTGAAGATTAGATGGGTAGATCACATAACTGATGAGGAGGTATTGAATAGAATTGGGGAGAAGAGGAGTTTGTGGCACAACTTGACTAGAAGAAGGGATCGGTTGGTAGGACATGTTCTGAGGCATCAAGGGATCACCAGTTTAGTCTTGGAGGGAAAATGAAGAGTAAAAATCGTAGAGGGAGACCAAGAGATGAATTCAGAAGGATGTAGGCTGCAGTAGGTACTGGGAGATGAAGAAGCTTGCATAGGATAGAGTAGCATGGAGAGCTGCATCAAACCAGTCTCAGGACTGAAGACCACAACAACAACAACAACAACTACTACTACTACAACTACAGATATTTGGATTTATGTTATGATGCATTTGATACGCCTGCCATCATTGGCAGTGATGTGGCACAGATGAATAGCAAAATTCTGCACAACCTGCTGAAGTGTCAAAATCTCCTGAATGGCTGGCTTCAGCTCAGCAATGGTTTTTGGAGTTTTGCCTTACATGTTGTCTTTAATATAGTCCCACAAAAAGGAGCTACATGTGTTCAGATCCGAAAAATATGGTGGCCAATCAAGGCACATGTCAGTGGCCTCTGGGTACCCCAGAGCCAGAATGCGGTCCCCAAAGTGCTACTCCAGGACACTAGACTCTCTCCTGCTTCAATGGGGTTGAGCTCCGTCTTGCATGAACCACATCTTGTCAAAATCAGGGTCACTTTGGATAAAGGGGATGAAATCATCTTCCAAAACCTCCATGTACCATTCGGTAGTCACCGTGCTATCAAGGAATATCACAGCACTTATTATGTGACTGGACATTGCACACCATGCAGTCACCAACTGAGGTTGAGAGACTTCCTGATTGTGAAATGTGGCTTCTCAGTCACCCAGATATGCCAATTTTGCTTAGGTGACAAACCCATCCAAATGAAAGTGGCCTTCATTGCTAAACCAAGCCATATTCACATCAAAGTCCTGTTTGTCAATTCTGTGAACAATAGTGTTGGCAAAACACAAACGCTGTTCCGTGGGCATTGGGCTTTGTGACTGATGG
Organism: Schistocerca americana; assembly: GCF_021461395.2. Classification (NCBI taxonomy): domain Eukaryota; kingdom Metazoa; phylum Arthropoda; class Insecta; order Orthoptera; family Acrididae; genus Schistocerca; species Schistocerca americana. Next base: position 20,197,238 of record NC_060119.1, on the reverse strand, counting down.
ATTTGAATTTTGAAAGGGAAGAGATGTGGGTCTTCAACAACAATTTATCACAGTGTCTTCCAGTTGATTCCCACCTGTTGTGCAGCTGATGTGTTTGGTTTCCTGGGACTGGTTTGAAATGAAGCACAAGTTGTCCTGATGTTTGCAGGCACATTCACCCTCGTTGTATGACCGACATTGCCAACACGAACACTACATATTCTCTCAAACTTGCCAATCAAATTCTTGATTGATAGCACACTTGAACCAGTTGTCTTCAGCATGAACTCAGTCACAAACTTCCTTTGAGCCATAGTTGGGCTGTTACTGCTCACGTAGTATGCCTTCACAAGCACTATATGCTCAGGCACACTGTACCGTGGGATTCTCACGTGCAAATGGCCAACAACAAGGTGCGTGCACATGCGCATACTAATTCCCGTAATTCCCTGTGGCCAACCGTGCAGTTTGAATGTCCTAACACAAACCGTTCAGAAGCTATGAAGATTTCATACAGTTCAATAATTGTCACTCTGTTTTAGTAAAGGGAGACTAATGACGAATAAGTTGTTTTGTTGCAACCAGAGGTGTATTGTCATGGAGAAAAACAGATAATAATGGAGTAAGATGACTCATTTCAAGGAGACAGGATGTTGTTCTGATGGAAAATGATCAACAGATTTTTGTAATACGGAAAAATAGCAGATGTGACTGTTGACATTAAGTGATTAGAATGGTGATATAAAGAATCTAATGAAGTTTGGAAAGCTGACTACTAATATTGGCATTAGCTAAAGTAATATGTCAGTGTTATGGTGTATTGATAATTTTTACTTTATGGTCCGTCTGACTACAACTGAATGAAACACAATTTTCGTGCCATACGTGTTTCGCCTTTATTCTCTACACAGCATCTTCAGTGGCAGGTTGCGTGGATGATTTTCTACACATTACACAACAAAACATTGCATCAAAACAAGTGTTCAGTTCGTAGTGCTGTGTAATGTGAAAAAACCGCAAGTGGCATTTATAAGAAGAGAAACAACACAAAAAATTGAACAGGAGTGTAATATGTAGAAAATCGTCCATGCAACATGCCACTGAAGATGCGTTGCAGAGAATAAAAGCAAAACATGTATGGCACAAAAATTGTGTTTCGTTCATTTGTAGTCGGATGGTCCATAAAGTAAAAATTATCAATATACTATAATATTACATGCAACTGAAGAAGACAGGACTACAAAAGTTAAAGATGTTCACATGTCAGAGAGTTAAAAAGAAAGAAGGTGAAATGAAAAAGTTGTACGCAAGTTTTTTTTTTTTTTTTAATTTAAATATAATGTATGTCTATATTACCGTAAGTGAAAATATTATGGTGACAACAGTGAGAGGAACTATGGCTTCACTATAGTGTTTATATCAGATGAGTGACTGTACATGAGTTGCAAAGGAGTTGGTTTAAGCAGTGGTAACTAGGTTATGTTGTAAATATTGCCATAGAATGATTTGTACTAGATGTAAGTCAATTTTGAAAGAATTTCAATCAATTTAATATCAATATTTCAGTTAGCTAAATAAACAAACAAAGTGCCTGGATTAATTTTCTCAAGTTTTGAAATTATTTCAATTTAATTACTTATGATTTCAAGTAAATGTAATTGGATGCCACTTTAAACCACTAGTTAGAGTAGAGTCTCTGTTACTTTAGTTAACTGGGCAATGAAATTTAAGAAACATAAGTAATAATGATTCCTTTCAGGAAGATGTAACAGTTATTTGTAGGCTTAGGCAAAAAAACGTTTTCAGGAATTGTGGACTTCCAACTGAAGCTTGGACTGTAGTTGAATGTCAAAAGTTTTGGTCACCACATACTTGGGTACAAATATCAAACAATCAAAATCCAGGATGGAATGTAACAGAATTATGAAAAGGAAAGTTGCTACTCACGATGGAGCGGAGATACTGAGTCGCAGATAGACACAACAAAAAGACTGTAACAAATAAACTTTCAACCAATGAGGCTTTTGTTGAAATTAGACAAAACACACACAAAGGCACAGGCACATGCGCACATGCATGCAAACACAACTCGTTCACACATGACTGCAGTTCTGTAGGCTCAAGCCACACTGAGAGCATCAGCAGAAGCAGCAGTGTGTGATGGGAGTGGTAACTGGGTTGGGGGTGAGGAGGAGGCTGGAGTGGGGATGGGCAGGTCGGGGGGGGGGGGGGGGGGCATAATACAGTACGGATGGGGGGCAATGAAGTGCTGCTGGGGAGTGCACAGGGATGAGGTGGAGAGAGGGTACAGCAACTAGAACTAGGTGCAGTCAGGAGGTTAGACAGTGGGCAGGGGAGAGGTGGGGGTGCTTGGGTGGAATGAGGGCTGTTTAGTGCTGGAACGGGAACAGGGAAGGGGCTGGATAGGTGAGGATAATGACTAATGAAGTTTGAGGCCAGGAGTGTTATGGGAACATAGGATATATTGCAGGGAGAGTTCCCACCTAAGCAATTCAGAAAAGCTGGTGTTGATGGGAAGGATCCATGAGGTGCAGGTTGTGAAGCGGCCATTTAAATGAAGGATGTTACGTTGGGCAGTGTGTCCAGCAACAGGGTGATCCACTTGTTTCTTGACCACAGTTGTCAGTGGCCATCCATGCCGACAGACAGCTTATTGGTTGTCATACTGAGATAGAATGCAGCACAGTGGCTGCAGCTTAGCTTGTAGATCATAGGATTGGTTTTTCAAGTAGCCCTGGCTTTGACAGGATACGTGATGTTTGTATCTGGACTGGGGCAGGCGGTGGTGGGAGGATGTAGGAGACAGGTCTCGCATCTAGGTCTATTACAGGGATATGAGCCATGAGGAAAGGGGTTGGGAGCATAGTTTGTGTAGTGATGGTCGAGTACATTGTGTAGCTTTAGTGGATGGCAGAATACCATTGTGGGAGGGGTGGGAAGGATAGTGGACAGGACATTTCTCATTTCAGGACACAACGTGAGGTAGTCAAAATCCTAGCGGAGAATGTAATTTGGTTGTTCCAGTCCTAGGTGGTACTGAGTCACGAGAGGATTGGTCCTCTGTGGCTGGGTGGTGAGACTTTGGGAGGTGGTGGGAGACTGGAAAGATAAGGCACAGAATATTTATGTTTGTACAAGGCTGGGAGGACAATTTCGGCTTGTGAAGGCTTCAGTTAGCACCTGCAACTTATCTTATGTTCCAGTAACCCTCCTGGCCTCAACATTCGTTAGTCGCCAAGCTCATATGTCCAGCCCCTTCCCAGATACCATTCTCTCCACTACACAGCCCTCATTCCACCAATGCACCCTGTCTTCCTCCTCCTCTCCTTTTCTGCTGCCCCCCCCCTCCTGCCCCCATTCCCACTGTACACCCCCCCCCCCTGCACTATGTCTAACCTCCCGACTGCACCTAGCTGTCCTACCCTCTCTCCACGTCATCCCCCATCCCTACCCTGCTATCCCTTCCCCTTCCCGCCCCAGCCTCCTCCTTACCTCCGCCCAGTTGCTATTCTCATCATGCACTGCTGCTGCTGCCTACAGTGTGGCTTGAGCTACCAGAGACTGCAGTCGCGTGTGTGTGTGTGTGTGTGTGTGTGTGTGTGTGTGTGTGTGTGTGTGTGTGTGTGTCATCTATTTTTGACAAAGGCCTCATTGGCTGAAAGCTTATTTGTGACAGTCTTTTTGTTGTGCCTACCTGCAACTCAGCATCTCCGTTGTATGGTGAGTAGCAACTTTCCTTTTCATAATATTGTTACATACTTGGGTGCTCTACGTATGTGAGAAATGAGTAAAAAAAACTGCGACACTAATGAGGTGCCACTATTAAGGCAGGACAGAATTTAATCGGTGTAAATTAAATACGAGCCATCTGGAACAAAAAAGGATCATTTTACAAATATTGTAAAATGCATAGGGAATATAAGTATTTGTAAGCCATATAATTTTGCCATATCATAGGCTGGGTTACTTATATAACTACCAAGTCTGAAGTAAGGTAAATGCAATTCACTATATTCTGAATTGACCCAATGTTGGAGTTAAATTATTCAAAATTTTTATCTGGAAGAGAAACTTCTTAATAATTAAAGGGAGTGTGAGGCATAGCATCTTACATCATGCCTACTGAGATCAGATGTAACAGTGGTGAGCTGGCGTGCAGTATGAGTCACGCACGGTGCAGGTTGCATCAGATGGCGGCATGTATGTAGCTTCTATGCAATCTGGTAGAGGTCACTAGCAGCCAGACACTGTTTGAGCTGCAGTCAGAACACTGTCATTTTTACATGCAGTTCTGTTTGTTAAATTTTCTGATTGTTTATTAATTACTATCATAAGTGTGCTTAGTTAAGAAAGTGAATGAAGGTGTGAATGTGAAACAAAGTTTTGTGTAATGTTTTTGTACTATACATTGAATTAACTGGTCTCATGAGGAACATTGGAGAATGATGTGTGGGTTAGTCATTCGTGCCGGGGAATTTGTTATAAACTATTTTGTCAGTTTATGGTACTGGGGAAATGAGATTACGATTTCGGTAAAGTAGTTTTGTTAAGGGGGAGTCGATTTTATATTTGTGAGTTTTCAAAATTTATTTATAGTACTTTACTGTTCTGCTTCAGTGATAAAATTTGATTGGTTCTGTGTATGTGTGTGGGACTGGGCAGGTTTGATGCTGCTTTCTGATTCACATGATGTTTCTCAGCCAGTCAGAAATTAGCATATTCAGAGGAGTGGAGTTGGGGCTTGGATCTCATAGTGATCAGACTTATTGATAGGTGCTCCAATGAAAATTATTACTATTATTGACATTTTGGAAGCAAAATGTTTGAGAAGGTCCATAAAGTATGGAGGAGAGTTCGATTTAATGGACATTGTGAAATGCAGAACTTTTGGTGACAGAACTTTTGGTGACATTTTAAATAACTAAATTCCACATGGTGTGTCGCTTACTCGCAAATGTGAGCATTTTGTTATGTGGGACTGATTATAGTAACATTTGAGCAAGATATCCTAATAGAAACAATCTGTTTGTAAACTTTCAGTCAAGGATAACTTATAAGTACCATAAACTGGCTATGGTTACAAATGATGTGTGCATGTAGACTTTTCAGACTTTGTATAGCTTAGAGTAAGGCTTGGTAGGAAGTGATGTATGCGAGCTTACCATTCTAGAGTGAAATTTTATGCACATGAATACTTTCATTTAACTATTATTAACATTCCTAAGACAAAACAATTTTTAGTGTGATCTGTGGTTTTGTGGTGAACAGACATTTTCTCCATAGCTTTTTTCCAGCAGAGAACTGCATTTCAGTAATTTGAATGAGTTGTGCATGTGAGAAGATATTCACCACAAGGTGAGAGGAACATCATTCATAGCAGAACCACACTGCATCACTGCAATAAAAGCTTGTATATTTGCATTCTGTGATCAACTTACCGCTGAAAGAAAAAAATTGGAAGAGAACTAGATGTTCCTGAAATGTCACTATAAATTAAGATTACCCTAAAGTCTTTGTGAACACATTATTGAAAAATAAAACCTATCAAATACACACCAATCTCATATATGAAATAACTTTGACCAGACACACAAACAAATAATAGAAAAACACAAGTTTTTATATGGCCATATCTACTTATTGTTTCCGACAAAATTACTCCAAGTTTCAATAATACAAAATTATACACTAGCTACAGGAGCACTAACAATCTGCTATGTATATTGAGACAAATACCTTAAAAAAAAAAACAGGAAGGAAAGTTAGTTCAAGGTTTAAAGGATGTTTGACAATAAGTGACAATACCCCATCCAACTTTGCTGCATACTTAAAAGACACCAAACCAAAAACATCTAACATATATGAATCATACAAATGTTATGTAAGTTAGAGAGAGATAAAAGCATGGATGTGATGGAAGAAATAGAAATTTACATCCATCTAAAAGACTAGTGTGACAGAGTTTTAAATGAACAAAAAGACCTGCAAAATGGAAAATTCCTGGATAACTTTTTACCAGTTTTTACAAGGAAGCCTCATAGAACCATAGAGTGTATAATTATCACTACAGTAATTAATTTAGAAAAAAAGTAAGATGGCCAACAGTGCAGTGCATTGTATTGAGAACGCTCTTGTGATGATCGGAAAAGTGGCAGAAGGAGGAGGGTATATGAAGAAGGAAATGAAGAACGACTTACTAGAGGTGGTGAATGAAATAAGAAAATGCTTAGAAGCTTTGAAAAAAGAAACAACATTAAAGAAAGAGGAGAATAGGAATCCTACGAGAGAGGTTAGGAACATACGACAAGAGGAGATGAGCAAGGGAGAAGACAGCTGCACTGCTGGACAACTAGCAACGTCTATCGGAGAAACGCAGGGAACAGCACATAGCGGACAGTGGCCTGCTGGGCACCTAGCAGCATCTATTGACAAAACGCAGGAAACAGCACATAGCGGACAGAGACAGACGGAAGAGACACCTACAGGATCTGAGAAGAACTTCAACGGAGACATCGGTGTGGGTAGCTTTCTGGAAAAAGCAAAAAAAAAGACAGAAATGGAAGAACTGAGGCATAAAGTTGAGGAGATAACTGATTTCCTAAAAAAACCAACTAGGGATATTAGTACAGGAGCAAATAAAGAAAACTTTAGAAAAGGAAAGTCACCTAGACCCAGAGAAAACCAAAACTGATGGAAGCAACATACAAACTAAATACAACAACAAAGTTAAACCAGGGGGAACAACAATATACAGAAATCCTCTGCTCCAGAAACAAATTCAGCTACAAGTCCAAATCAATGCACGTGAGCAACATAATAAAACCCAAAATCAGATTAATGAACTAGAGGAACCAACTTGGAGTACTGTGGTAGGAAGGAGCTGGTACAGAAGAAACCAGAGTAATAATAAAACCATAATGGGTACAAAAAAAGACGAAGAAATGCAAGCAGCAGAAACAACAGCGTGGCTATATATCGGTAACTTAAAGAGAACCACCACAACTGCTAAGTAGTGACATACCTTAACAAGAACGGAATACTGGGACAACTAGAACGTGAAGAACTGTGCACACTGGGCAACAAAAAAGCTTTCAAAGTAGGCATTCTGTTTGAAAAGCTACAAATCACACAGGAACCAAAATTCTGGCCAGAAAACATAAAAGTACGTCAATTTCGTTTCGCAAGACGATCAATGGAAGAGGGAGCAGAACTCAACTAAACTAAGAAGAAAACCAGAATAGCAAGAAATAAAAGCAGTCTTGTGGAATACATAGGGAGTAAAAAGTGCTCTTAACCTAACACCAACAGACATTCTGCAAAACTCGGATCTTGCTGTTCCAACAGAAAACTTTCTGATAGACAGCTGGCAACATAAAGATTTCTACAATTATCACCTAATGGCAAAGAAGGGAGAAAGAGGATGACCCATGGGAGGAATATTTAGCCTACTGAAACCCTGGATGACGTCCACCAAAAAAATCATAAAACGAGAAAATAGTATGCTAGTAGAAGCAGCAAACATAAATATAATTGCAGCCTATTTTAAACTGCACACAAATGCTGTAGAATAATTGACGAAATAGTCACACTCATCAAACAATGCGACAGCAAACCCACCATTGTTGCAGGCGATCTCAGCAGCAGAATAGACACAGAAAACTATAAAACAAAACTAGTCATCGAAACCCTAGAAGAAGATGGTTTCACCCTACTTACTGATAGACAGATACCTACATACATATGCCACAATAGGAAAAGAACCATTGATATCGCATTAACAAGAGGAGAAATAGAAGGAAGTATTCAACCAATACTCCTACACAAAAGCACATTCCAATGAAGATAAAAAATAAATATCGTTACGTCACCGCCAGCAAGAAAGACCCACCAAATCACACAAAGAAAAAGTGACATAGAAAAATTAACAAACCAGCAAGAATAATTAACACAAATAGAAACTTTAATAGAGGAAGGAGACCTTGAAAAAGCAACAGACCAAACAGAAGACCTCCTAAAAAATTCAGTGATACAAACAAACCCAAAAACAAGGACGGCAAAAAGATGGTTCAATGCTGAATGCTACAGCAAAAGGAACACTAGATTAAGAAACCAGCACAAAGAGGAAACATACTAACTGTACGCAGAAGAGAGGAGAATCTACAAAAAACTAATAGAAGAGGAAAAAAAAGAATACATAGAAAGAGAGGCAAAAAGAGAAGTAGATGAAGCAGAGAAAGACCCATACATAGCAGCAAGACCAAGAAAAATGGCTCATACACCAAATATAGACATGAAGGAATGGGAAGACCACTTCAGTAAGATACTGAACAAACGAGGAATCAAAACACCCCCAAAGAAAGAGAAACATCATCAAACTAAGGAAAAAGACAATATATGGGAACCTCTAAATGAAGAAGATGTGAAAGAAGTAATAAAAGCACTGAAGAACAAGAAAGCAGCGGGACCCAATAATATATATAATGAACATATAAAAGATGCAAAAGAGGCCCTCCAACACGTATGGACCAAACTATTTAACAAATGCCTGGAACTTGGAAGAATTCCGACACAATAGAGACACTCGACGATAAAAGTTCTCTACAGAGGTAGAGGAGACCCAATGGACCCAAACAAGTACAGAGACATAGCCCTGGAAAATACTCACTTCAAGATGTTTTCAAAGATAATTACACAAAAAATCCAAGCCTCTGTGGACAGTCATCTCCCAGAATGACAAATGGGCTTCAGATCTGGAAGATCAACACTTACGGCAGTCAGGCTTCTTCTTCTAAACAACATCGACGAAGCACTATAAAAGAAACAAATGTTCTACACAGTGTTCATAGACTTTACCAAAGCCTTTGACCTACTGGAAAGAGATCTCATAGTCCGAAAACTGGAAAACACAATGGGAGAAGATAGTGTATGGGCAAGAATAATCAAGTCAATCCTCGAATACAACTTAATCATAATATCAGACAACCTCTCTTTTTCGAACCCCATTCTGCAATCGAACAGAGTCTTACAGGGTGACCCAATGAGCCCTTTGCTGTACATTCTTGCCACTGAAGAAGTACTCCAAACTGGAGAAAATGAAGATGATGTATGTGTATATGCTCTCTATAAAACAACCATCATTCCTTTCTGGATAAAAATGCCTCAAAACAATGTCATTTCTACATTCCCAGGAATGAAAAATTACCGCAGCATTAGCAGACTGTTATAAATAGTGAAGGAAAATATATTATTGATGACTAAAGTCTCTGTTATGTGTATCTGCTGTGTATACTAAACTTACAGAAAAATGCTACAAACTTGTGCACCAACCCAATACAATTTTACTCTACAAATTAACGTCAATACCCAGGGAAAGCAGGAATAAAGACAATGGAGAAGAAGCAAGAGCCAACAAAGAAGACAAAAACGCAAGACAAAGAGCAAGAAAAAAGACAAAGAGGTCCTCGCGGTACAAGAAAAGAAAAGGGGGGGGGGGGGGGGAAGGGAGTTTAATGGAACAATGTAACAGTAACTGTTTGTGATGCCGAGTTCAAGGAGCAATGAAAGGATAATCCAAAGGGCATTAGTGAACTTAGAAGTGGATGCTATAAAATTGCGTTGCAATGAATTTAGTGTCAGGAAAGAATTTTGTAAAAGATTAAAGTATTAGCCAGCAGCTGAGCATCACAAACTGTTGCTAGAACTTATTACACCCAGTATTTACAAGAGTTGATGGGGTAATTTCGAGCAATATTTTGAGTGGCATTTAGACAAAGCATAACAGTTAGATGAGCGCTTAAAGAAAATACAATTAATGAAAGTATTAATTAGTTAACTACCCACATATGCAAGGGAGAAAGTGATAGGCAAATACTGTGCTAGAACAGATGAGAATTTACAATAACTGCGTGAGCTCTATATTCTGAGCAAAGAGAAAGAAGACGAATGGGCTCGATATAATAGGAGTGGTTTTGCTAACCAAGATTGTGACAACAACGGTAAAAGAAATAGCAGCAGAAAACACAATCTGCATTGTGTGATTAAGCAAATGATATATACCACTGGGGAAATAAGTGAACAAATAACTAATTATCAAAGAGGTACAGAAAGTCTTGCCTGAAAATTATGAATTATTTAGGAATAAAGAAGATGACTCAATGAAAGGCAGGAGTGTTGTGTTGTTGATATGCACCTGTGCACATGTGCATGTGCGCACAAACACACACACACACACACACACACACACACACACACACACAAGTGGGCGCAGTTGTGATAGAGCAATTGGGGAACAAAGAAAGTCATTCGATAAGGGACATGCCTTCAGATCTGCATATAGAAATAGGGGGCCCAGATTGTTTGGTGTACAAACTGTGCACCAACAAAGATTATTAAGAGAAGAGCTGTTACAAGATAGAGCCTTTACTTGATAGGAGAAAGTGGTAAAACCAGCCCTATTAGTAAAAGCTGGATCGCTACCAGTTCAAATCATTCTAGACTCTCTATGTGATATTAGTATCAAATATTATCACCAGCAGAAACATACACCCTACCTAATTCTGTAGAAAAAATTCAAGTGAGAGGCCAATGTGCAAACTGTGGGAAACCAGTGCCGGAAGAAAGTGTTCATTACAGTTTCCTTGGGGAAAGTGATGTTCACTCATAATTTTTAATAATACCAAACTTAAATGTTTACATGTTGTTACGGGTCGACTGGATAGGCAGGAACCAAGTTATAACTTATTTCGAGCATACAAAGATAAAATTTCTTAGGATAAAGTCAGTACAAGAAATTAATTTTGTCCAGTCTGGGAGTGTGGAAAGGGGAAATGAGTAACTCAGTTGAAGTTTGGGCAAATTCTAATGTTTGTGAGGAATCACATAATGAGGAGCATGACAGTGACATAGAAATAAACCAGGATGAAGTTACCCTTTGTACTGACAGTAAAATAAATGTTAGTGAGGTACTTAATCAACAAGAGGAGGATCCACAGACTGTGTTGGAGAAGTATTTTCTGAAAAACATAGAGTAATAAAAGGAAATGAGTGTAAATCAAAAATTAAAAATTAAAAGCTTACAACCATTCTAAGAAACTGTGCACAACCCCTCCAGCTTTTAAAGAAACCACTACCCATGGAAATAGTAAGATGATTGTTGAAACTGCACTAAATGAGCTACCGCATCTAAGCATAGGTTTAGTGCCTTATGAAATAGAGGGACAGAAGGTTATAGGAGAACTGTTATTCGCAAAGTTATCATGGCCCCCAGGTCATCAAACTCAAGAGCAGATAAAGAAAAGAATGAGACAAAACCCAGTTTCAAGTGAAAAAAAAAATCATTCCAAGAAACATAACACAAACGCTAGAATACCCATGTGCCAAGCTCGTTAATTACTACCCGTTAAGATTCTACATCTACATATATACTCTGCTAGCCACCAAGTGGTGTGTGGCGGAGGGCACAATTCACACCAAAGACATATTTCCCCTCCTCTGTTCCACTCACATATCGTGCTAGGGAAAAATGACTGTCTGAATGTCTCAGTACGAGCTCATGGGTGTAGTTCAAAGCTTAGGAAGAAAATTGGCAAACTGTGCCCAAGACATGAGGGTTCATGGGAAGTGATTCATAAACCACACCCAAAAGTACTAACCCTTAAAGATCCAAAAATGAGAAAAATCAAAGATCTAATAACACTGAACACATTACAATTGGTTGTCAATGCAGGAAGACATTAACAACTTCCAAGGTCTCTCACGTAAGAAGCGAGGCAGGCTGTAGGATGGAGTATAAAGTATTTCACATTCAGAAGAAAAAGAATACAAGTTCATCAAAAGATAAGTCATAAGGGAATATGCCACTGCTTGGAAAGATTGCCTACCAGGAATGACTAAAAATAAGAACTAGTTTAACCTAGATCTAAATAAATATAGTAAATAACTAATGTACATGCTTTATTCAAGTACTGCAAATTTGTTGCTTAACGAAATACAAACAGAAATTCTGGTACTAATTAAGCAGTTGTTTACAGACTACGAGGTACTGATGATAATCTGTAATAAATGCTGAAGGCACACGGTAACTATAAATCACCCCATGGTAATGAGGGAGATCATATAAAGCACAGTGTATCCTAAGGAGAATTAGTTTTGAAGGGTAAGGCCGGTATTACACTATCATATTTCTTTGTCAAAGTTGATATCTCAGATATTTTTGTCAAAGAAATTTGATTGTGTAATGGGAACTTTGTCAAGTCTCGCTTGTCAAATAAATATGATCAAATCTAGATCCTCGCAGTAGATTTGATCATAAAAGTCGCTTGTATTCTGTTCACTGCAATGTGAAATGTTACCACTTGGAGGCTAGCATTGCTGCAGCATTCTATCACCACTAGAGTGTACGTATACGTGGCTGCAAAGTTTATTATGTGTGTGCCGTTAACTACAAAATTAATGGAAATATATGAAGCTAATGAGGTGCTTTACAATGCGCCCTGAGAACAAAAAGAGATTAACAAGACTGGAGAGAGACAAAAAAATTGCAATGGTCTCTGCTGAAGCTACTCTCATGAGAAAGCAAAAGTACATGTCAACACACTTATTTCATTTCAATATAATGGAAGGAAACATTCCACGTGGGAAAAATTATATATAAAAACAAAGATGAGGTGACTTACCGAACAAAAGCGCTGGCAGGTCGATAGACACACAAACAAACACAAACACACACACAAAATTCAAGCTTTCGCAACAAACTGTTGCCTCATCAGGAAAGAGGGAAGGAGAGGGGAAGATGAAAGGAAGTGGGTTTTAAGGGAGAGGGTAAGGAGTCATTCCAATCCCGGGAGCGGAAAGACTTACCTTAGGGGGAAAAAAGGACAGGTATACACTCGCACACACGCACATATCCATCCACACATACAGACACAAGCAGACATATTTAAAGACAAAGAGTTTGGGCAGAGATGTCAGTCGAGGCAGAAGTGTAGAGGCAAAGAAGTTGTTGAAAGACAGGTGAGGTATGAGTGGCGGCAACTTGAAATTAGCGGAGATTGAGGCCTGGCGGATGACGAGAAGAGAGGATATACTGAAGGGCAAGTTCCCATCTCCGGAGTTCGGATAGGTTGGTGTTGGTGGGAAGTATCCAGATAACCCGGACGGTGTAACACTGTGCCAAGATGTGCTGGCTGTGCACCAAGGCATGTTTAGCCACAGGGTGATCCTCATTACCAACAAACACTGTCTGCCTGTGTCCATTCATGCGAATGGACAGTTTGTTGCTGGTCATTCCCACATAGAATGCATCACAGTGTAGGCAGGTCAGTTGGTAAATCACGTGGGTGCTTTCACACGTGGCTCTGCCTGTGATCGTGTACACCTTCCGGGTTACAGGACTGGAGTAGGTGGTGGTAGGAGGGTGCATGGGACAGGTTTTGCATCGGGGGCGGTTACAAGGATAGGAGCCGGAGGGTAGGGAAGGTGGTTTGGGGATTTCATAGGGATGAACTAACAGGTTACGAAGGTTAGGTGGACGGCGGAAAGACACTCTTGGCGGAGTGGGGAGGATTTCATGAAGGATGGATCTCATTTCAGGGCAGGATTTGAGGAAGTCGTATCCCTGCTGGAGAGCCACATTCAGAGTCTGGTCCAGTCCCGGAAAGTATCCTGTCACAAGTGGGGCACTTTTGTGGTTCTTCTGTGGGGGATTCTGGGTTGGAGGGGACGAGGAAGTGGCTCTGGTTATTTGCTTCTGTACCAGGTCGGGAGGGTAGTTGCGGGATGCGAAAGCTGTTTTCAGGTTGTTGGTGTAATGATTCAGGGATTCCGGACTGGAGCAGATTCGTTTGCCACGAAGACCTAGGCTGTAGGGAAGGGACCGTTTGATGTGGAATGGGTGGCAGCTGTCATAATGGAGGTACTGTTGCTTGTTGGTGGGTTTGATGTGGACGGACGTGTGAAGTTGGCCATTGGACAGGTGGAGGTCAACGTCAAGGAAAGTGGCATGGGATTTGGAGTAGGACCAGGTGAAACTGATGGAACCAAAGGAGTTGAGGTTGGAGAGGAAGTTCTGGAGTTGTTCTTCACTGTGAGTCCAGATCATGAAGATGTCATCAATAAATCTGTACCAAACTTTGGGTTGGCAGACTTGGGTAACCAAGAAGGCTTCCTCTAGGCGACCCATGAATAGGTTGGCGTACGAGGGGGCCATCCTGGTGCCCATGGCTGTTCCCTTTAATTGTTGGTATGTCTGGCCCTCAAAAGTGAAGAAGTTGTGGGTCAGGATGAAGCTGGCTAAGGTGATGAGGAAAGAGGTTTTAGGTAGGGTGGCAGGTGATCGGCGTGAAAGGAAATGCTCCATCGCAGCGAGGCCCTGGACGTGCGGAATATTTGTGTATAAGGACGTGGCATCAATGGTTACAAGGATGGTTTCCGGGGGTAACAGATTGGGTAAGGATTCCAGGCGTTCAAGGAAGTGGTTGGTGTCCTTGATGAAGGATGGGAGACTGCATGTAATGGGTTGAAGGTGTTGATCTACGTAGGCAGAGATGCGTTCTGTGGGGGCTTGGTAACCAGCTACAATGCGGCAGCCGGGATGATTGGGTTTGTGGATTTTAGGAAGAAGGTAGAAGGTAGGGGTGCGGGGTGTCGGTGGGGTCAGGAGGTTGATGGAGTCAGGTGAAAGGTTTTGCAGGGGGCCTAAGGTTCTGAGGATTCCTTGAAGCTCCGCCTGGACATCGGGAATGGGGTTACCTTGGCAAACTTTGTATGTGGTGTTGTCTGAAAGCTGACGCAGTCCCTCAGCCACATACTCCCGACGATCAAGTACCACGGTCGTGGAACCCTTGTCCGCCGGAAGAATGACGATGGATCGGTCAGCCTTCAGATCACGGATAGCCTGGGCTTCAGCAGTGGTGATGTTGGGTGTAGGATTAAGGTTTTTTAAGAAGGATTGAGATGCAAGGCTGGAAGTCAGAAATTCCTGGAAGGTTTGGAGAGGGTGATTTTGAGGAAGAGGAGGTGGGTCCCGCTGTGACGGAGGACGGAACTGTTCCAGGCAGGGTTCAATTTGGATGGTGTCTTGAGGAGTCGGATCATTGGAGTAGGATTAGGATCATTTTTCTTCGTGGCAAAGTGATACTTCCAGCAGAGAGTACGGGTGTAGGACAGTAAATCTTTGACGAGGGCTGTTTGGTTGAATCTGGGAGTGGGGCTGAAGGTGAGGCCTTTGGATAGGACAGAGGTTTCGGATTGGGAGAGAGGTTTGGAGGAAAGGTTAACTACTGAATTAGGGTGTTGTGGTTCCAGATTGTGTTGATCGGAATTTTGAGGTTTTGGAGGGAGTGGAGCTGGAAGTGGGAGATTGAGTAGATGGGAGAGACTGGGTTTGTGTGCAATGAGAGGAGGTTGAGGTTTGCTGGAAAGGTTGTGAAGGGTGAGTGAGTTGCCTTTCCGGAGGTGGGAAACCAGGAGATTGGATAGTTTTTTGAGGTGGAGGGTGGCATGCTGTTCTAATTTACGGTTGGCCTGTAGGAGGATGCTCTGAACAGCCGGTGTGGATGTGGGGGAGGAAAGATTAAGGACTTTTATTAAGGATAGGAGTTGACGGGTGTGTTCATTGGCTGAGTTGATGTGTAGGTAAAGGATTAGGTGGGTGAGGGCAATGGATTGTTCAGTTTGGAACTGGTATAGGGACTGATGGAAGGAAGGGTTGCAGCCAGAGATGGGAACTTTGAGTGTGAGGCCTTTGGGGGTAATGCCAAATGTCAGACAAGCCTGAGAAAATAAAATATGCGAGCGTTCCCTCCGCAAACATGCCTTCGCCCTAGCCAGATTACGCTCGCATATTTTATTTTCTCAGGCTTGTCTGACATTTGGCATTACCCCCAAAGGCCTCACACTCAAAGTTCCCATCTCTGGCTGCAACCCTTCCTTCCATCAGTCCCTATACCAGTTCCAAACTGAACAATCCATTGCCCTCACCCACCTAATCCTTTACCTACACATCAACTCAGCCAATGAACACACCCGTCAACTCCTATCCTTAATAAAAGTCCTTAATCTTTCCTCCCCCACATCCACACCGGCTGTTCAGAGCATCCTCCTACAGGCCAACCGTAAATTAGAACAGCATGCCACCCTCCACCTCAAAAAACTATCCAATCTCCTGGTTTCCCACCTCCGGAAAGGCAACTCACTCACCCTTCACAACCTTTCCAGCAAACCTCAACCTCCTCTCATTGCACACAAACCCAGTCTCTCCCATCTACTCAATCTCCCACTTCCAGCTCCACTCCCTCCAAAACCTCAAAATTCCGATCAACACAATCTGGAACCACAACACCCTAATTCAGTAGTTAACCTTTCCTCCAAACCTCTCTCCCAATCCGAAACCTCTGTCCTATCCAAAGGCCTCACCTTCAGCCCCACTCCCAGATTCAACCAAACAGCCCTCGTCAAAGATTTACTGTCCTACACCCGTACTCTCTGCTGGAAGTATCACTTTGCCACGAAGAAAAATGATCCTAATCCTACTCCAATGATCCGACTCCTCAAGACACCATCCAAATTGAACCCTGCCTGGAACAGTTCCGTCCTCCGTCACAGCGGGACCCACCTCCTCTTCCTCAAAATCACCCTCTCCAAACCTTCCAGGAATTTCTGACTTCCAGCCTTGCATCTCAATCCTTCTTAAAAAACCTTAATCCTACACCCAACATCACCACTGCTGAAGCCCAGGCTATCCGTGATCTGAAGGCTGACCGATCCATCGTCATTCTTCCGGCGGACAAGGGTTCCACGACCGTGGTACTTGATCGTCGGGAGTATGTGGCTGAGGGACTGCGTCAGCTTTCAGACAACACCACATACAAAGTTTGCCAAGGTAACCCCATTCCCGATGTCCAGGCGGAGCTTCAAGGAATCCTCAGAACCTTAGGCCCCCTGCAAAACCTTTCACCTGACTCCATCAACCTCCTGACCCCACCGACACCCCGCACCCCTACCTTCTACCTTCTTCCTAAAATCCACAAACCCAATCATCCCGGCCGCCCCATTGTAGCTGGTTACCAAGCCCCCACAGAACGCATCTCTGCCTACGTAGATCAACACCTTCAACCCATTACATGCAGTCTCCCATCCTTCATCAAGGACACCAACCACTTCCTTGAACGCCTGGAATCCTTACCCAATCTGTTACCCCCGGAAACCATCCTTGTAACCATTGATGCCACGTCCTTATACACAAATATTCCGCACGTCCAGGGCCTCGCTGCAATGGAGCATTTCCTTGCACGCCGATCACCTGCCACCCTACCTAAAACCTCTTTCCTCATCACCTTAGCCAGCTTCATCCTGACCCACAACTTCTTCACTTTTGAGGGCCAGACATACCAACAATTAAAGGGAACAGCCATGGGCACCAGGATGGCCCCCTCGTACGCCAACCTATTCATGGGTCGCCTAGAGGAAGCCTTCTTGGTTACCCAAGTCTGCCAACCCAAAGTTTGGTACAGATTTATTGATGACATCTTCATGATCTGGACTCACAGTGAAGAACAACTCCAGAACTTCCTCTCCAACCTCAACTCCTTTGGTTCCATCAGTTTCACCTGGTCCTACTCCAAATCCCATGCCACTTTCCTTGACGTTGACCTCCACCTGTCCAATGGCCAACTTCACACGTCCGTCCACATCAAACCCACCAACAAGCAACAGTACCTCCATTATGACAGCTGCCACCCATTCCACATCAAACGGTCCCTTCCCTACAGCCTAGGTCTTCGTGGCAAACGAATCTGCTCCAGTCCGGAATCCCTGAATCATTACACCAACAACCTGAAAACAGCTTTCGCATCCCGCAACTACCCTCCCGACCTGGTACAGAAGCAAATAACCAGAGCCACTTCCTCGTCCCCTCCAACCCAGAATCCCCCACAGAAGAACCACAAAAGTGCCCCACTTGTGACAGGATACTTTCCGGGACTGGACCAGACTCTGAATGTGGCTCTCCAGCAGGGATACGACTTCCTCAAATCCTGCCCTGAAATGAGATCCATCCTTCATGAAATCCTCCCCACTCCGCCAAGAGTGTCTTTCCGCCGTCCACCTAACCTTCGTAACCTGTTAGTTCATCCCTATGAAATCCCCAAACCACCTTCCCTACCCTCCGGCTCCTATCCTTGTAACCGCCCCCGATGCAAAACCTGTCCCATGCACCCTCCTACCACCACCTACTCCAGTCCTGTAACCCGGAAGGTGTACACGATCACAGGCAGAGCCACGTGTGAAAGCACCCACGTGATTTACCAACTGACCTGCCTACACTGTGATGCATTCTATGTGGGAATGACCAGCAACAAACTGTCCATTCGCATGAATGGACACAGGCAGACAGTGTTTGTTGGTAATGAGGATCACCCTGTGGCTAAACATGCCTTGGTGCACAGCCAGCACATCTTGGCACAGTGTTACACCGTCCGGGTTATCTGGATACTTCCCACCAACACCAACCTATCCGAACTCCGGAGATGGGAACTTGCCCTTCAGTATATCCTCTCTTCTCGTCATCCGCCAGGCCTCAATCTCCGCTAATTTCAAGTTGCCGCCACTCATACCTCACCTGTCTTTCAACAACTTCTTTGCCTCTACACTTCTGCCTCGACTGACATCTCTGCCCAAACTCTTTGTCTTTAAATATGTCTGCTTGTGTCTGTATGTGTGGATGGATATGTGCGTGTGTGCGAGTGTATACCTGTCCTTTTTTCCCCCTAAGGTAAGTCTTTCCGCTCCCGGGATTGGAATGACTCCTTACCCTCTCCCTTAAAACCCACTTCCTTTCATCTTCCCCTCTCCTTCCCTCTTTCCTGATGAGGCAACAGTTTGTTGCGAAAGCTTGAATTTTGTGTGTGTGTTTGTGTTTGTTTGTGTGTCTATCGACCTGCCAGCGCTTTTGTTCGGTAAGTCACCTCATCTTTGTTTTTATATATACTTATTTCATTTTATATATATACTGAGCTCTCCAGTCTTCTCACTCTATTTCTGTACTCAGGATGCGTCACATTATAAAGCACCTCATCAGCTTCATAGATTTCTATTATTTTTGTAGTTGTGGGACATAAAATGTAATTATTACTTTGATCTACAATAAAAATTGTTCTTAATGCACATAAAGCGTACTAAACATTTATTTACTTTCAGATATTGGTTCTTTAGTGCTTTATAATTTGCTTCACAAGTTTCAGGTATTATTTTAGTTAATGTGCACTGTGGTGTTTGAGTGCTGTACTGTAAGCTAGAGTAACTCTCTCCTGTAGCAAGAAATCAGAGTGTTAATGTGAGCCTGTCTCCTGCAGATATAGCAGTTCTTAAGTGAGTATTGTGCCTTGTGATATGACAAGACACTTCAATGAGCAAATAGTGAAATGTAAGCTCATTTATTCTTATGTAATTTATGTACGACTTGACGTCCTCCACTAAAAGCTCATGTAACAATTTCTTTTTTAATGATTTTTTCATCTCGTCGTAAAAACCACGGCTTCACCCAGATAGGTTTCTGTTTTTCCCACACTACTCTTCCAAATGCGCACACAGTGCAATTGTGGTACATGCAACTGCTGCGCATAATAACAAGTTGTTGTTGTCAGCCATCTTGAACTTTGATGAAAAATATGATGACAGTGTAATACCCCTTCCTAGTGCCATGTCAAATATCTTTGTCAAACAAATTTGACGAATATATGATCACATCTTTGATCAAATCTTTGTCAAAGAAATATGACAGCGTAATATCAGCCTAAGTAGCAAACTCTATATAAAAGACAGTTATGGAATTCAGTGGAAGTAATGGTGATATTATTATTATTATTATTATTATTATTATTATTATTATTATTAACTATGTTATGAAAAGGATAATTGTTACTATACTAACCATATAGTGGAGACACTAATTCATGGATAGGCACAACAATATGACTGCCACAAAATAAGCTTTCAGCCAACAAGGTCTTTGTCAAAAATGAACGACAGACACCCCTCCCACACACACACGCACACACATATGACCAAAGTCTCTGGCAGCTGAAGCCACGTTACAAGCAGTAGTAGCAATGTATGATGGGAGAGGCAACTGAGTGCGTGTAAAGAGGAGGCTGGGGCAGGGAGGGGGAGGGAAAATAGGTTAGGGGTGGGGGATGGTGAAGTGCTGCTGCTCTGCAGAGCATGCAGGTATGGGTGGAGAGAGGGTAGGGAAGGGCAGCTAGGTACAGATCGGAGGCTAGATGGGAAAGGGAGGGGGGGGGGGGGGGGCGGGGGGGAGGAGAACCAGGTGAAGCGAATGGGGTAGAAGGTGTTGATATTCTGGAGGCATTTGAATAGGGTGTCCTCACCCCTGATCCAGATCACAAAAATGTCATCAATGAATCTGAACCAGGATTCCGGATTTTTAGGAAGGATTCTTCTAGACAGTTCATGAATAACTTGGCACAGGCTGGCACCATGCAGGTGCTCATGGCCATACCCCAGATTTGTTTGTAGGTAATGCCTTCAAAGGAGAAGTAAGTGTGGGTGAGGATGGTGACTAGGAAGGAGATGGTTGGTTTGGAATCCACTGGGCATTGGGAAAAAAATGTTCAATAGCAATAAGGCCATGGGCATTAGGGACATTAGTGTAAAGGGAGGTCATCAGCACCCATACAAATTCTCAACCTTTGCTCAGTCCAATCTCACCACTTACATGAATGATGATGAAATTATGATGACAACACAAACACCCAGTCATCTCGACGCAGGTGAAAATCCCTGACCCTGCTGAGAATCGAACCTGGGACCCCATGCTCGGGAGGCGAGAATGCAACCACAAGACCACGAGCTGCGGACTGTAAAGGGAGGTGGCATGGGCAGGGCACTATTTGGTAAAGGAACACGAACGGTGGGGGAGATGGCTGGTATCTTTTATATAGGATGGTAGGTTCGAGGAAATAGGCTGAAGGTGTGGGTCTACGAGAGCAGAGATTCTCTCACTAGCGGACACAGTAACTGGCCACAATGGGACAACCTGAGCGGTTGGGTTTAAGGACTTTAGGAAGTGGGGTAGGAGTGCAGGGAGTGATAGAGGTGAGGAGAGAGATGGACTATGGGGAGATATTCTTGGATGTCTCAAGGATTTGAGGAGAGACTGGAGATCCTGCTGGATTTCTGTAACAGGGTCACTGTGGCAGGGTTTGTAGCTGGACAATTCTAACAGCTGGTGGAGTCCTCCTGCCAGGTAATCCTTGCGGTTCAAAACAACAGCTGTGGAGCCTTTGTTGACATGTAGGATTATAAGGTTGGGATCAGTTTTTAAATGGTGGGCTGCAGTTCTTTCTGCAACTGTAAAATTAGTTTGCATGTTGAGGGATTTGGATAATGATGATGAGGCTTGAGGTTAAGAAATTCTGAAAAGTTAAGAGGGGGGTTTGGGGGTAGTGGGGGTGGATCACAGTTGGATGGAGGAATGTACTGAGTCAGGCAGGGTTCAGCATTGGTCTTTGATGAGTCTGACTGGCAGTGTTGGTGGTGAAAAAGTATTTCCACTGTAGGGACCGAGAGAAGGTCTTTAACAAGTCCTTTGGCCTTTGGAAAGGACTGATATTTCTCCGGTGCAAAGACTTCTGGAGGAAAGGTTCATGACTGACTGTGTTTCGGGTCTGTTTATGTTCTGGATTCTGTGTTGTTGTGGGAGGAAGTTTAGGAGGGTGGGGCAAATGTAGGTCTGCAAGACAGGCTTTGCCAGCTATAAGAGGACATGGGACAGGTTTGTAGATTGTTGTAGAGGCAACGGACAGTGGTACTCCGAGGCGGGAGTAGGAAGTGAGCACAGTGAAGAGTTTTTTGAGGTGGCACTGTGAATGTTGCTCTAGTTTCTGGACAGCAGGAGTTTCAGGGTTTGCTATGGGTTCCAGGATTGTGGGGTTGCTTAGCAGAAGAATTTTACAGATGGAGAGAAGGTATTTCAAGGAGGTTTGGGCTTGATTGATGTGGGTTTTCAGGTCTATGTTGGTGGGGGCTAAGGTTTGGCGGAATCTGAACAGATGGAGGTCATTGTGGAAAAAAAGGTGGCAGCTGCAGATCTGTAAGGCCATTCGTGGGGATTCCATAACTCAAGCAACAATGCAAGGAAGCCCTCCATCTAAGCTCCTGGCTGCACGTAGTTGCCCTACCCCCTCTCCATATGCTCCCTGCACACTCCCCAGCAGCACTCGCCATCCCCCACTCCTACCCTGCTATCCCTTCCCCTCCCTGTCCCAGCCACTTCTTCAACCCCACCCAGTTGCCTCTCCCATCATGCACTTCTGCTGCTGCTGCTGCTGCTGCTGCTGCTGTTCATAGTCTGGCTTCTGCTGCCAGAGACAGCAGTCATGTATATGTGAGTTTTGCGAGTTGTGTGTGTGTGTGTGTGTGTGTGTGTGTGTGTGTGTGTGTGTGTGTGTGTGTGTGTGCGTGTGTGCGTGTGTGCGTGTGTGTGTGTGTGTGTGTGTGTGTGTGTGTGTGTGTGTGTGTGATCTATTTTTGACAAGGGCCTTGTTGGCTGAAAGTTTATTTTCTGACTGTCATTTTGTGTGCCTATCTGTGACTCAGCATCTTCGCTATATGGTGAGTAGAAACTATCCTTTTCATAATATTGTTACATTCCATCCTGGATTTTCCATTCCTTATAATTATAATTATTTAAAAACAAAGATGATGTGACTTACCAAACGAAAGCGCTGGCAGGTTGATAGACACACAAACTAACACAAACATACACACAAAATTCAAGTTTTCGCAACCAATGGTTGCTTCATCAGGAAAGAGGGAAGGAGAGGGAAAGACGAAAGGATGTGGGTTTTAAGGGAGAGGGTAAGGAGTCATTCCAATCCCGGGAGCAGAAAGACTTACCTTGGGGGGAAAAAAGGACAGGTATACACTAGCACACACACACATATCCATCCACACATACACAGACACAAGCAGACATTTTTCCCCCCAAGGTAAGTCTTCCCGCTCCTGGGATTGGAATGAGACATTTTTTCCCCCCAAGGTAAGTCTTTCAGCTCCCGGGATTGGAATGACTCCTTACCCTCTCCCTTAAAACCCATATCCTTTCGTCTTTCCCTCTCCTTCCCTCTTTCCTGATGAAGCAACCATTGGTTGCAAAAGCTTGAATTTTGTGCGTATGTTTGTGTTTGTTTGCGTGTCTATCAACCTGCCATCACTTTCGTTTGGTAAGTCACATCATCTTTGTTTTTATATATATTTTTCCCACGTGGAATGTTTTCCTCTATTACATTCATATAATTATAATTATTATTATATATGCTGAAGGATTATTTAAGATGAGATGATTCATGGTCATAAATGGCCTGAGTTAGGAAAAGTGTTGCCACAGATAAAGTTACTGTCCTCTCAATTGACATGTATGCATGGATGACTACTATTGATTGACCAACTTCAATTAACAAAACTTGTTAAAAGTGATACAGCAACATCATCATAATGTAAAAGGCATAAGAATGCAATGCATAAGAATAAAGAAATATCGCAACTTTAAGTGAACCTAATGCTCACATATAGCAGGCACAAATAAAAGTCACAGCCCATGAAAACAACACAGCTACATGATTGAAATGCAAAGTAAAAGCAGACGGTCTCGAAACTTACTTAATTCAAATTAGGTTTTTTCCTGAATTAGTGGAACCTATTTTGGTGCCTACTTACAGTTACGTACTACTGGAGAACAGGGTTTTCTTTATTGACATATATATTTTTGGTAGTATCATAATGTATGTATGTAAGAAACCAAGGGTATGATCTAAATGTTCTGGCGGTTGAGTGCACTGGTGCTATTCCTATGTACAAATCAGTAAAGAAATTATGGAAGAAAAATACAGTAGAATGTGACCCTGGTTTGACTCCTCATTTAGTCTGACCAACCAATTCCTGGTGTTTGTTAGGACTTGTCAATAACTCATCATCCGTGATATTGGTTAGTAGGCAGTTTACCATTGATAGGTGCATCAGTTAGACTAGTTTTAGTATGAAATAACTTGTTTCTAACTCAGTCAATAAGTTTAATGTGCATAATGATTTTTAAATTAATAACAGTGTTCTTCTCACATATTAAGGGTGAAAAAACTAAATTATGGCATCAACTAAACATAAAGGAACCAAAATTGCTTCAGAGGTTAAGTAACGTGAGACTCTTCAAAACATTGCAAGTTAGATAGGGATCAGCATACCAACTGTTAAAGACTGGAGAAAAACTATGAAAACTCTTGAAAGTCATACAATTCCTATCATTGATGTGAAAGGATTGAAAATATGCAAGACTTTAAAGAAGCCTAAAAGTAAAATTCTAGGCAATGCTTTGTGGATACCATTTCAGCAGAAGAGTAAAAATTACATTAAAATAAGAAGTTTACAGCAAGCGAAGACTGGTTACATTGGCGGAAAAAATGATATGGCTTTCGAAATGTAATTATTTTGAGTGAGAAGTAGTCTGCTGATGAAATAGCTGCTAATGAATTTGCTCCAAAATTTAAAAAATTTGTTAAAGAGCTTAACCTGACCCCTGATCCAGTGTATAACATTGATGAGTCTAACTTGAACTACAAAACGCTCCCTACAAGAATTCTTGCTACACAAAACCAGTCTGTAACAGTTACAAACCTTGTCCATGATATAATTACTATTGTTCTCTGTAGTACCACTAATGGCAGTCACAAGATGCCATTGTTGTGATCGGAAAGATAAACAAGCCTAGGGCTTTGAAAACATTAACATCACATCACAACATGTATATTATCGTAACCAAAAGTCAACATAGATTGAATCGAGCCTCTATAAAGAATGGTTTTATAACCAGTTAGTCCCTGCTGTAACAAAATACCTAAAAGGGAAAAAAAACCTCCTTAAACATGCCATACTCACTCTTGACAATGCGACACCTCATCCATCTGAGGATGAACTTTAAAAGGCGAAATAAAAGCTGTATCTCTTCCTACAATGTAACATGTGTAATCCAACCCATGGACCAAGGGATCAGTGAGTAGCTGAAGAGGCAATATTATCAAAAATACATTTGATCACTTTCAAGGTGGACACAAGAAGGCAGTAACTTGTGTCAAATGGTGAAATCAATAAATACAAAAGATTCAACCGACACAGTTGGCAAAGTATAAAAATTTTTTAGTGTGTTGGTGTTTTCTTTACGTTTTGTTACTGTTTCAAGATGGAGCAGTATTTAAAATTGAAGTTTTGCTGTGCTGTACTAGACAAATATGTGGAAGCAGTGGAATACACAAGTGATAGGGTGATGAGGATTCGGCTGAGAACAAGGAATGTAGTGAAGGAGTTACTTAAGCATAAAATCCCTAACACCAAGTATGAAAATGTGGAAGAGGAATGGAGTAAGTTCAAAGAAGCGTTTGTAAGCTCTGCTGAGAAGACCTGTGGCAGAGTGTCCGGAAGGGTAAAGGAAAAGGAGACACCATAGTGGAATGAGAAGGTGAAGGAGGCAGTAAAAGAAAAGAAGAAAGGCTGGAATTAATGGAACAGAGACTGAACAGTTGAAAGTAAAAGGAAATACCAGGATAGTAAAAATAAGTGTACAAAAATGGTAGCAGAAGAAAAGAAGAAAAGCTGGGAGAAATTCACCCGAGACTTGGAAAAAGATATTATTAGTGGTAAGAGGATGATATATGGAATTACAAAGAGTATGAGAAAGGAAAAAACATACACAAAGCTAGTGAAAGGGGAAAGTGGAGAGCTATTAATGTAGCCAGAGGAGATAAGGAAAATATGGAAAGAGTACTTTGATAAATTACTAAATGTGAAGAATGGAAATGGAAAGGGAATAGAAGTACGGCAGGGGGGCGGGGGTCTAAAAGAAGAGGATGATATAACAATGTTAGAAGTAGAACTAGCTCTGAGAAAAATGAAGACAGGAAAGGCACCTGGGATAGATGAAAAGAAGGGTGACAGGCAAGTATCAAGGGACCACACTCATATCCCAAGCAGCAAAAATAATGGAAACGATACTGGAAAGAAGAGTGAGAGAAAAAGTCGAAGGGCAGTTAGAAGAGGAGCAGTATGGATTTCATCATGGTAGATCAACAGTGGACCCAATCTTTTGTATGAGACAGTTGATGGAAAGATATAGGGAGTATGGGTAAGACCTGGTGATGACATTTCTCGACCTAGTGAAGGGATATGGCAGCGTTCCCAGGGAAAAGATATGGGCAACCTTGAATGGAAAAGGAGCTGGAAAGCAAACACTTGAAGTCATCCAGACAATGTATGAAAACAGCTCTAGGTGTGTGCAGACACCAGTTGGAAGAACTGAATGGCTTAAGAATGTTACAGGACTAAGACAAGTTGAAGTGTACAATACTGAGTATTCAAATTAATGATATGAATATAATAGAGGGAAACATTCCACGTGGGAAAAATATATCTAAAAAGAAAGATGATGTGACTTACCAAACGAAAGTGCTGGCAGGTCGATAGACACACAAACAAACAAACAAACATACACACAAAATTCAAGCTTTTGCAACAAACGGTTGCTTCATCAGGAAAGAAGGAAGGAGAGGGAAAGACAAAAGGATGTGGGTTTTAAGGGAGAGGGTAAGGAGTCATTCCAATCCCGGGAGCGCCCACATCCTTTCGTCTTTCCCCCTCCTTCCCTCTTTCCTGATGAAGCAACCGTTTGTTGCAAAAGCTTGAATTTTGTGTGTATGTTTGTGTTTGTTTGTGTGTCTATCGGCCTGCCAGCACTTTCGTTTGGTAAGTCACATCATCTTTGTTTTTAGATATATACTGAGTATTCACATTTATTAGTGTCATTTAGACTCGATGCATTGAAGGTAGCATTTCTTATAAGTTTTATTAGGAAAAGTGATACTGACAGTGAATTCTAACCTCACTTGACTAGCACAACCTGCGACCATTAACATTTAAACAAATGTAAAATACGTGGTAAATTAGTGTTACACTACAATATATGAGTAATTCAGTGTTACAATACAACTTCTGAGCCCTTCTTACATGTGGTTTAGTTAGCAGAAAGCTAAAACTCACCTCGCCGTTTGTTTAAATTCCTTAGCTTGTTGTGGGCTTTAGTGATCATGTACTGCACACCTATCGGTTCCTATAAAGTAGAGTTCGTATTTGTGCTTTACATTCTGAACTCTTATTGTTTGCATCTGCATCTGTCAGTGTACAATACTCAGTATTTACGTTTATTAGTATCATTTAGACTCTGTACATGTAAGGTAGTTTTATTAGATCACTTTCACATGTACGTAAATGCTTGTTTACATTATATATACGAGGAGTAATCAGTAGGTGTAGCTTACCATACGTTACTGTTTAAATCGTTAATAATATTCACTAGATGGCCCCCAGCAGTTTACTGAAAGTCACTGTCTTATTCTTTATTATTTACTAGAAAGCCACTAGCAGGAAAATAAGCACCAGATCTAGCTTCTACCATATTGTTTTTCATTTTTGAGTGTCCTTTCTGCCAACTAGAGTGTAGCTGTTAACCTTGTGTGACAGTAGTTTTCCTTAAGTTTCTTATAGTAAATCAGTTACTAGTTAGATATATAGAAACTGTGTCTGTTGTGTGTGGATGCAGGAGGAGTTGGCCACAGTCCAAACGCAGCTGGAAGCTTTGTTGCCCACAGTCAACAAGCTCCAGAGTGCCACCTTGAGGTGCAGTGGGGATGGGGTGCCTGGGGCAGCCTATGCTGTAGTAGATGTGCAGGAAGTGGGGGAGGTGGGGGGGGGGGGGGGGGATGTCACAGCTCTCTGTCACTGAGCCGACCTCAGATGCAACTAAGTCGGCCGGCCCACTCTCACCTCAGTGCAGGTGGTGGACTGTGTCGAGGTCTCGAGCCTCAAGGCAAAGGCTGCATGGGGGACGCAGGCTCCTGCCAAATTCCATGTACTTTGGTAATAGATTCAGTGTCCTAACTGATGTTGGAGGGGGGGGGGGGGGGGGCAGGAGAGGGGGGGAGGCTGAGCCAGATCGGACTGCACCTTCTGCCAGGATAGTGGCCGATCCTTTAGCAAGGTCTGGATAGGCACGCGGGGGTAGGGGTTTGTTAGTTATTGGAAGCTCCAATGTTAGGCGGTTCATGGAGCCCCTCAGGAACATGGCGACTAGGGCAGGGAAGAAGTCCAATGTTCACTCAAAGAGCTTGTTGGGGGGCCTTGTCCGGGATGTGGAAGAGGCTGTTCCGGCGGCTATTGAGTGTGCGGGGTGCAGCCAGCTGCAGATTGATGCACATGTCAGCGTCAACGATGCCTGTCGTCGGGGTTATGAGGAAATCCTTGGGTCCTTTCGCTGGCTGGCTAAATTGGCGAAGGCAGTCTCCATCTCTCGAGCAGTGGAAACCAAGCTGACAATCTGGAGCATCATACCCAGTGTGGTCCGGGGTCCTCTGGTTTGAAGTTGAGTGGAGAATCTAAACCATAGGCTACGTCAACTCTGTGACGAAAATGGTCGTAGATTCCTCGACCTACGCTATGGGGTGGAAGGTTGTAGGACACCCCTCAATAGATCAGGGATGCACTACACACAGGAAGCAGTTTGTTTCCCCCATGGGAAACAAACTGTTGGCCTGAAAAATTACCGGTTCATGACGTTGATGTGGGTGCGCCAACTGTAAAAATTGTTAGTTCACCTAAACAGATCATTCCAAAGGATTTAAATATGCTAAATCTCATGTTAGTAAATTGTTGAAGTGTCTGTAGCAAGATCCCAGAGTTGCTCTCCGAAATAAACAGTTGCAATGCCAATGTTGTATTAGGTACCAAAAGCTGGTTGAAACCAGACATAAATAACAGTGAAATTTTGAACTCTGACTGTACGATGTACAGGAAGGATAGGACTGATGCTATGGGAAGTGGTGTGTTCATTGCAGTTAAAAGCTGTTTAAATGCAGTGGAGATCGACACTGGGTCAGACTGTGAAATAGTCTGGATAAAGTTGTCAATCAATGATTGACCATTGTATTAGGATGTTTTTATAGATCACCATCATCCACAACAAACATCACAGAAAGTTTCAGGGAAAGTCTTGAGTACATAGGAATTAAATATCCAAATTATCCATTAGTTATAGGTGGAGACTTTAATCTGGCATCCATTGACTGGTAAAATTACGTGTTTATCACAGGGGACAGAAGCAAAAACTCGTGTGAAGTTACTCTAGGAGCACTCTCAACAGACAACCATGAGCAATTGGTTAGAAAACCAACTCAAGATGGGAACATATTAGATATCTTGGCGACAAACAGACTTGATCTTTTTGAGGAAGTTAATCGATATCTTCGTAGTCAGCTCCAAGCATTCACCACAGGTCACAAAGATATTGAGCATCTTTGGTTGGAATTTAAAGGTATTGTCCATCACATGCTAGAGAAGTATGTGCCTAGAAAAAATATAGGGGAAGGAAAGGATCCACCTTGGTACAAAAACATATTATGAAGTTGCTGAGAAAGCAGAGAATTTTGCATAGTCGTTTCAAACGTAGTCACTACCCTGCTCACAAACAGAAATTATGCGAAATGAAAACAACTGTC
This sequence comes from Schistocerca americana, assembly GCF_021461395.2. Classification (NCBI taxonomy): domain Eukaryota; kingdom Metazoa; phylum Arthropoda; class Insecta; order Orthoptera; family Acrididae; genus Schistocerca; species Schistocerca americana. Next base: position 20,167,632 of record NC_060119.1, on the reverse strand, counting down.
AGAAGGTGAATGAGAGATTCTTTTAATGAATTTGAAAGCAATATTTTATCTGCAGATTCTAAAAATAACCCCAAAAATTCTTGGTTGTGTGCAAAATCTATGAACACTACAAAAAATTCAGTACCTTCTCTTGCTGACAGTACGGGTAATGTAACAGATGATGATAAACAGAAGGCCAAAATTCTAAACCTAGCTTTCAAAAACTTGTTCATGGTGGAGGACTTGAGCACCATTCCCCCTTTCAATTATCGAACAAATGCAAGGATGGCTGACATAGTGTTTAGTGTATCTGGGATTGTAAAGCAGTTAAGATCCTTAGATACCAGGAAGGCATCTGGCCCAGATAGTATCCCCGTAAGATTATATGTTGACTATGCTACAAATATAGCACCATTCTTATCCATCATCTATCAGAGATCATTGAAACTGCGGAAAGTTCTACAGGTCTGGAAGAAGGCTCAGGTCATAGCAATCTATAAAAAAGGTAGAAAATCGGATGCACATAATTACTGGCCAATTTCACTGACATTGATTTGTTGTAGAATCATGGAACATATTTTGTGTTCAGACATAATGACCTTTCTAGACTCTGAGAAGCTCATCTGCAGAAACCAGCACAGTTTTAGGAAATGACGGTCATGCAAGACACAGCTGGCCCTTTATGTGCATGATATACAACAGGCTCTAGATACTGGCTCCTAGATCTATGCCATATTTCTTGACTTTCAAAAGGTGTTCAACACAGTTCCTTACTGTTGCTTGCTCCAAAAAGTGCACACTTATGGTCTATCCAATGACATATGCGGTTGGATAGAAAGTTTTCTAATAGACAAAGAGCAGTATGTTGTCCTGGATGGGGTGGCTTCAACAGAAACAAGCATAACTTCAGGAAAGCGTCAGGGTAGCATAATAGGTCCGCTGTTTTTTACGATTTACGTAAACAATCTGGTTGATGGTACTGACAGCGGCATTAGACTGTTTGCTGATGAAGGTGTAGTCTACAGGAAAGTAGTATGACACGAAAGTTGTGAACAAATCTACATCTACATCCATCTACATCCATACTCCGCAAGCCACCTGACAGTGTGTGGCGGAGGGTACCTTGAGTACCTCTATTGGTTCTCCGTTCTATTCCAGTCTCCAAATCAATGAGGATTTGCAGAAAATAAATGTGTGGTGTAATGACTGGCAGTTATCTGTCAATATTAGTAAGTGTAACCTACTGTGTTTAACAAGGTGAAAGTCCCCATTAATGTATGAGTACAAAATAAATGCCCAGTCTTTGGAAGTGGTAACTTCCTTCAAGTATCAGGGTGTGACTATTCGAAATGATCTCAAATGAAATGATCAGATTACACAAGTAATGGGCAAGGCGAACTCTAGATTGCAGTTTATTGCTAGAATCCTGAAGTGATGCAGTCCTTCAACAAAGGAAATTGCTTACAATATGTTAGTTCATCCAGTTTTAGAGTATTGTTCATCTGTATGGGACCCTTACCAGTTGGGTCTCATTCAAGAGATTGAAAAGGTCCAAAGAAGGGCGGCAAGATTCGTGACTGGTACATTTAGCCATCACAAGAGCATTACAAATCTCACAGAAAGTTTGAAGTGGGATACAGTTGCACATAGACGACAGGCTAAATGGAAGGGGCTGCTCACTAAATTCTGAAATCCGATCTTCGCCGAGGATGTAGAGCATATATTACTACCACCAAGTTTCAAATCGCGCAATGATCACCATTCAAAGATAAGGGAAATTAGAGCTCGTTCTGAGGCATTCAGACAGCCGTTTTTCCCTCGTGTGATCCACAAGAGTAACAGAGGGAGGGAGGGGGGGCGTTGGTGGTGTAGGGGGGGGGGGGGGGGGGGGGAATATGACATTGGCACGAATTGTGCCCTCCGCCACACACTGCTTGGTGGCTAGTGGAGTATATATGTAATATGTGTAGGTGTAAACAAGGAAGTGTGATATCACCACTAATATTTACAATGGTGATGGATGAAATAGTCAAAGAGACAAAAGAAGACCATGGAGGAAGGGGGATGAAGTTGTTGCTATTTGCTGATGATATTGTGGTGTGAGGGAACAAGCAGTAAGGAGGTACAAGAACAATAGTAAGGCTGTGAGGATGGGGCGTGAGTCGTGCTTGGGTAGCTCAGTGGTAGAGCACTTGCCCGCGAAAGGCAAAGGTCCGGAGTTCAAGTCTTGGTCAAGCACACAGTTTTAATCTGCCACGAAACTTTCATAACAGCGCACACTCCGCTGCAGAGTGAAAATTTCATTCTGGAAACATCCCCTAGGCTGTGGCTAAGCCATGTCTCCGCAATATTCTTTCTTCCAGGAGTGCTAGTTCTGCAAGGTTAGCAGAAGAGCTTTTGTAAAGTTTGGAAAGTAGGAGACGAAGGTATTGGCGGAAGTAAGGCCGTGAGGATGGGGCGTGAGTCGTGCTTGGGTAGCTCAGTGGCAGAGCACTTGCTGGTGCTATGTAACACTTACTTCACACCCATACTAATTTACGGCTCAGAGACTTGGGACTATGAGTAGAAGAGAGGAGAGTAGGATACAATCCAGTGAAATGAAGTTTCTGAGAAGTATGCTATAATACATGAGGAGAGACAGAGTGAAAAATGAAGATGTTAGGAAGGAAACTGGAGTGGATAAGTTGACTGAGAAAATTGATAAGAGCAGATTTGAATGTTTTGGGCATGTGAAAAGGTTGGGAGGGGGAAGAATACCAAGAAGAATGATGGAATTCAAGATTGAGGGCAAGAGGCCAAGAGGAAGACCGGGAACAAGATGGACTGATACAATAAAGATGAGTTTAAGGAGGAGAAATCTGCTATGGAACCAAATTGTGGAAGAAGAATGGTGGAAAGACCGAGTAAAGTGGCGTAGTACCATTGATACCCAACCCGCCCAGACGTCTGATAGAGGGGAAACAAAGATGATGATGTACTGTATTGTGCATGCTGGCATCAACAACGGAAAAATCTTGGCATGAACCAAGCAAATGAAATGAAAGATGTAAAAGTCAAAAGAAACGCGTGAAAAGAATCAAAATGGAACAGACCATGCAACAAGCAATGGATCAAAATATTGACACTTCAGCTTCCTTGAAACATTTGCAAACTTTACAACTGGATGTTGAGCGCAGTGACATAAGTGTGTGGATCAGTACAGCTGATGTTGACTGCACAGTCTAAGATGAATTAACTGACAATCAAACTGTTGACAGCGTAGGTCGAAGAACAAATGAGAATGAGAAAGAAGATAATGGCAATGAAGACTATGAACCTATGGCTTGAGTGTCACATACGGATGGTAAAAATGTGTTTGATATAGGCTTTCAATACATTGAACAAAGCTCTATGTCTACCTTCGTAGACATTTTGTCGATCGATAATGGCAGGACATCACAGCAAAATTTAGATTGTTAGTTGCTGAGCAAAAGCTCATTACAGATTTTTTTTCATCCTGCTTAAGAACAGAACAACTTTTGCCATGTGATTCCTCATGTTTTAAACAGTAAATTACAAATCAGTTGTGTGTCACTGCAGTATCGTAATAAGGTATGTACAGCTGTTAAACTTTCACTATTAGTAGCAATATCTTACCGTACTATACAGACAGATTTTACAGTACATTTATTACTTTACTTTACTTTACTTTACTTTACTTTACTTTACTTTACTTTACAGCTTCTTATAAAAAAATTTTAGTGTGTTGATGTTTTGTTTTCATTTTGTTATTGTTTCAAAATGGAACAATATTTCAGACGCTATTTCCAGTTGAAAATTAAAGTTTTACTGGATTGTATTGTGATGTTACAGGTCAGTAAAAGTGTTCCTCTGACAATCTGATCTTTTTTGCGTTCTGGCCTCGCTCTCTGTCCTGTACGGGATGGATAAGCGAGGTCCTGCTGTAATGACATGAAAGCACTATTGCCTGAGAACAGTGTTACTGTTCCTCTCTACACACAAATATAGGGAAACTAATGCAAGATTATGGACTTGTGTCTAACAATGGTACCAATAAACCAAACACATAGTTGAATAAAGTTTTTTTCTACTAATTAATGGATAACCCAAAAACAATCAAGTGACATATCAGCTCAATGAGTGATTATTGCAACAAGAAATGGTAATGACTGTAAAATTAATGTGAGCCAGTACGGTGGATTTCAGTTAAGTTGTAACATAAAATGTCTCAGGTTGCCATACCTAGCAGTTAAGTTCACAGACATCATTTCATGTGGGAAGATGTCACTGATACCCACTGGGAAGATATACAATGATGACTGACTTAGAGTATAGTAAATTGTTAGTAGTAAGTGTAAAGCTGTGTCAGAGCCATGTATCGAGCTGCTGGAGGGGATGCACGTGTTGACACGCCCGAGAGAATGTAGCACATTCTCAGCCAGCACGACGTTCCTTTAGTGAACAAGTTCAATGCTGATCTGTGGTAAGAGCTCTGGATATACAAAGTGTGTAACATTCATATCAAAGACAACACAGTTAAGCTGTATCAGGTCATAATATCAAAAATAATTATACCTGTGACATGTATAGTTTTATGTTAGAAATAATGTGTACTGCGTGTTATTCCTTCCTTCTGTTACATGGAGTCAAGGACACTGTAGCACAGGTGGCGGACGTGCTGCAATGAGGTATGGCTATGCCAAGCTGAAAGACATTGTCATTTGAACAGTGACCTACGAATGTTGTTAAAAGAGGTATTGTATTGTACTGAACCATGGAGCTTGCCGTTGGTGGGGAGGCTTGCGTGCCTCAACAATACAGATAGCCGTATCGTAGGTGCAACCACAACAGAGGGGTATCTGTTGAGAGGCCAGACAAACGTGTGGTTCCTGAAGAGGGGCAGCAGCCATTTCAGTAGTTGCAGGGGCAACAGTCTGGAAGATTGACTGATTTGGCCTTGTAACAATAACCAAAACGGCCTTGCCGTTGTGGTATTGTGAACGGCTGAAAGCAAGGGGAAACTACAGCCGTAATTTCTCCCGAGGGCATGCAGCTTTACCGTATGATTAAATGATGATGGCGTCCTCTTGGGTAAAGTATTCTGTAGGTAAAATAATCCCCCTTTCGGATCTCCAGGCGGGGACTACTCAAGAGGACATTGTTATCAGGAGAAAGAAAACTGGCGTTCTACGGACTGGACCATGGAATGTCAGCTCCCTTAATCGGGCAGGTAGGTCAGAAAATTTAAAAAGGGAAATGGATAGGTTAAAGTTAGATATAGTGGAAATTAGTGAAGTTTGGTGGCAGGAGGAACAAGACTTTTGGTCAGGTGAATACAGGGTTATTAATACAAAATCAAATAGGGGTGATGCAGGAGTAGGTTTTATAATGAATAAAAAAATAGGGGTGCGGGTAAGTTACTACAAACAGTATAGTGAACGCATTATTGCAGCAAAGATAGATACGGACTGCACGCCTACTACAGTAGTGCAAGTTTATATGCCAACTAGCTCTGCAGATGACGAAGAAATTGAAAAAATGTATGATGAGATAAAAGAAATTATTCTGGTAGTGAAGGGAGATGAAAATTTAATATAGTCATGGGTGACTGGAATTCGAGAGTAGGAAAAGGGAGAGAAGGAAACACAGTAGGTGAATATGGATTAGGGGTACGAAATGAAATTTTGCACAGAGCATAAATTAATCATAGCTAACACTTGGTTCAAGAATCATGAAAGAAGATTGTATACATGGAAGAATCCTGGAGACACTAGAAGGTGTCAGATAGATTATATAATGGTAAGACAGAGATTTAGGAACCAGGTTTTAAATCGTAAGACATTTCCAGGGGCAGACGTGGACTCTGACCACAATCTATTGGTTATTAACTGTAGATTAAAACTGAAGAAACTGCAAAAAGGTGGGAATTTAAGGAGATGGTACCTGGATAAACTGACTAAACCAGAGGTTGTACAGAGTTTCAATGAGAGCATAAGGGAACAATTGACAGGAATGGGGGAAAGAAATACAGTAGAAGAAGAATGGGTAGCTTTGAGGGATGAAATAGTGAAGGCAGCAGAGGATCAAGTGCGTAAAAAGACGAGAGCTAATAGAAATCATTGAGTAACAGAAGAGATATTGAATTTAATTGATGAAACGAGAAAATATCAAAATGCAGTAAATGAAGCAGGCAAAAAGGAATACAAACGTCTCAAAAATGAGATCGACTGGAAGTGCAAAATGGCTAAGCAGGGATGTCTAGAAGACAAATATAAGTATGTAGAGGTGCATGTCACTAGGGGTAAGATAGATATTGCCTACAGAAAAATTAAAGAGACCTTTGGAGAAAAGAGAACCACTTGCATGAATATCAAGAGCTCAGATGGAAACCCAGTTCTAAGCAAAGAAGGGAAAGCAGAAAGGTGGAAGGAGTATATAGAGGGTCTATACAAGGGTGAAGTACTTGAGGGCAATATTATGGAAATGAAAGAGGATGCAGATGAAGATGAAATGGGAGGTACAATACTGCATGAAGAGTTTGACAGAGCACTGAAAGACCTAAGGCAAAACAAGGCCCCAGGAGTAGACAATATTCCATTAGAACTACTGACAGCCTTGGGAGAGCCAGTCCTGACAAAACTCTACCATCTGGTGAGCTAGATGTATGAGACAGGTGAAATTCCCTCAGACTTCAAGAAGAATATAATAATTCCAATCCCAAAGAAAGCAGGTGTTGACAGATGTGAAAATTACTGAACTATCAGTTTAATAAGTCACAGCTGCAAAATACTAACGCAAATTCTTTACAGACAAAAGGAAAAACTGGTAGAAGCTGACCTTGGGGAAGATCAGTTTGGATCCCATAGAAATGTTGGAACACGTGAGGCAACACCTGGCCCTATGTCTTATCTTAGAAGAAAGATTAAGGAAAGGCAAACCTACATTCCTAGCACTTGTAGACTTAGAGAAAGCTTTAGACAATGTTGACTGGAATATTCTCTTTCAAATTCTGAAGGTGGCAGGGGTAAAATACAGGGAGCAAAAGGCTAGTTACAATTTGTACAGAAAGCAGATGGCAGTTATAAGACTCGAGGGACATGAAAGGGAAGCAGTGGTTGGGAAAGGAGTGAGACAGGGTTGTAGCCTGTTCCCAATGTTATTCAATCTTTATATTGAGCAATCAGTAAAGGAAACAAAAGAAAAGTTCGAAGTAGGTATTAAAATCCATGGAGAAGAAATAAAAACTTTGAGGTTTGCCGATGACATTGTAATTCTGTCAGAGACAGCAAAGGACTTGGAAGTGCAGTTGAACAGAATGGACAGTGTCTTGAAAGGAGGGTATAAGATGAACATCAACAAAAGCAAAATGAGGATAATGGAATGTAGTCGAATTAAGTCGGGCGATGCTGAGGTAATTAGATTAGGAAATGAGACACTTAAAGTAGTGAAGAAGTTTTGCTATTTGGGGAGCAAAATAACTGATGATGGTCAAAGTAGAGAGGATATAAAACGTAGACTGGCAATGGCAAGGAAAGTGTTTCTGAAGAGGAGAAATTTGTTAACATCGAGTATTGATTTAAGTGTCAGGAAGTCATTTCTGAAGGTATTTGTATGGAGTGTAGCCTTGTATGGAAGTGAAATATGGACAATAAATAGTTTAGACAAGAAGAGAATAGAGGCTTTCGAAATGTGGTGCTACAGAAGAATGCTGAAGATTAGATGGGTAGATCACGTAACTAATGAGGGGGTATTGAATAGAATTGGGGAGAAGAGGAGTTTGTGGCACAACTTGACTAGAAGAAGGGACCAGTTGGTAGGACATATTCTGAGGCATCAAGGGATCACCAATTTAGTACTGGAGGGCAGCGTGGAGGGGTAAAAATCATAGATGGAGACCAAGAGATGAATACACTAAGCAGATTCAGAAGGATGTAGGCTGCAGTAGGTACTGGGAGATGAAGAAGCTTGCACAGGATAGAGTAGCATGGAGAGCTGCATCAACCAGTCTCAGGACTGAAGACCACAACAACAACAACACTGTAGAAAGAAAAAAAAGATGAAAAGCTTTGTATCACTTGATCTTAATTCATGTATCACTTGTTGCCTGGTTGTCTATGCATCAATAAGTTGCACTTATGTGTGTGAGTAACCAGAGTTTCTGTTATTATTTTGATGATACATATGTATTACGCAGAATGAACAAAACTGAACAGAAGTTATTAATGGAAATTTAAATCTTGGTTTGAGAAGTTATATGTTGCAAGAGTGTTTCACCATGTTACATCTTATCCAGAACATGATATTGAACAGAAACCGAATCATTAACTGAGTGAAGTTGTGAAAAAGAGAAGTGGACTATCTTCAAGATTGATGATTTTCAGTGAAGTGGCTTTTGGTGTCTCTGTGTTGGAGGCAATGGTAACACCCATGATCAATTTCGAAGGGCAATTACAGGCTCTTTAATTGACATAAGGTTTTCAAAAGTGAAAAGGTGACATAATTTTTGACACTGACATAACATTAATTCAGTTGCACTCATGACATGCATGTGCTAGTGCAGCTGGTTGTCTTAGCAATGGACAACACCAGCTATATGATGAGCAGTGAAAAATACATTACTGCTTGAGATTATGAGAAGATTTATTTATGATAGTTCTGCAGTTAAGGCCTACTAGTCCTGTTAAACAAGAACCTGCTAGCATAAACTGTTTCTTCAGAAGAGGCAATAGTGAGATTGACTCAATCAGCATTGGTGGAACAGTTTGCAACATTCTTGTTGTGAAGGTTCTTTAAACAGCCTACACATATAAATAAATATTTGCGCCATCCCTGTGTGGCAAAGATGTTGTAGGGAGGTATGATTATCCGAGTAAGATAACTGAAGGTAAAACTATCATTTTTCTTATGTACTTCATTTGTCTTTCTTCAGCAATCTCAGTGTCTGCTGGTCTTCTGAGCTGGTGAAAGAAAGACGTATGTAACTGAGTTGTCTCAGTATTGTAAGTAAAAGTTCTAATATGCTGACATCTCAAGTTTTCATTCTACTACTGGCCTATGTACTCATTTCCTATTCTCAATGTGATGAGGACTTGCAATTTAAAATTCACTTTTTCGGAGAGAAAGTCAATGCGGAGAGAGAATAGCCACAGCAGCCATGTTCATTGTACATTGTTGGGGAGGAAAGGTAAATACTAAGCTGCATACAAAAAGTTAAGGAATTAATATTTAAGAAATGTTTCATAATTGCTACAACATTCTTAACACACATACATCTATAACTGCATGCATTTCTGGGCATACAATTCCTGGTGTGGATATACCTGCATTAGCATAGTTACTGCACCTCTGGACAATCCAAATTCTCTCTCTCCACAACCAGTACATCTGGAGACTGTGACAGGACGTCGCTATTGGGAGAGAGTTTGCATGTTTGCAATAATTTAAAATAATTACATAATTTTGTAAATGTTCTATTATATTAATTGTTGTCTTTTTCTGATTTATAAATGGGATATTTAAAGGCACATTGCCAGGGGGACATTGAGATATTGAAAACACATAGATAAAAGTTGAGAAGATAAATAAAGAAATATTTAAGATATTAATTAGTATAAGCAGTTGTATCAATTGTGGCATGCAGCCACTGAAACATTAGAATAATTACACAATTCAGTTGTCTTGCTGAGAAGACAGCACCTTTTATATTCTTGTAACAGTAGAGATCGGACGCATACCTGCCATCTGTGCAGATAATTATTTGGCTCACCGCCATTATGCTATCTTATTGAGACACAATCTCACTAGGCGTACTCACAGTTACACACAGCATCAGATTTAATGAAGTGTCTATGTAATTTAATTTAGTGTAATATTTTGTGACTACAGTAATATTATTTAACCTTATGATTCATATATGTTGCAAGCTATTGTTCCAACTAAATGGCGTCTTGGCATGGCTAAAGGTCCCATGTTACAAATCTGTGAATGGTCCAGCACAAACCAACCCTTTGGAATTATTCAATCTACAAAGTCTGATAAAGAAATATTTTCAGAAGAGTCATTCACGGTCAAACTTAAATGAATGAACCTTATGCAAAAAGCCATTGTCAAGTGGCCAAAGTTTGTATTAAACACCATTAGAAATTTATACTCTGGTCAAATACTATTATCATTATCTATTATTATTTGTCTGTTGTCTGATATACTCAAACCAGACCAGAAAAGCCGATAAATCAAACTGGCAACTTTGTGTCTGGACCTTTTATTGTATTTGCTACACTGTTTTTCTTTGTTACATGGATAATGGGATTATATCTGATGAGCCATTGCCATTGAATATTTATAAAGACCAAACAAAAAGATGAACCATTGGAATTGTTGATGAAACCTGGAATCTACACTGCATACTTGGATCCAAGGTAACATATCGCATTTTTACATTAGCACACTAGTCCAAGTGCTTTCAGTAATTGTAGCTTGCTTCCTAGCTTTGCCAAAATTTTCCATAACTGTAGCAGTCATTTTTGCACAAGATTGCGAATTCCAAATTATTTTTATCATACATTGTATTACAATACAGCCATACCATTCCACAAAATGGCCGAATTGGGTCATGTGCAATGAAAAATGGCAAGCAGCCATTAATGTTAATTATTTCACCATTAATTACACCAACACTGTTGCCATACAAAATTAATTTCATTAATTCATTCAGAATCAGAATCAGAATTTTATTGTCTCATAACGTACAAGTTAAATCACTGATTTTACGTACAGGAGACTCGTCACCTTATAACTATGATAAATTATACATGGAATACAATATTTTTATATAATTACAATAAAATCTGAATATTATTTATATTGTTGTTTTTATCCTGCTCAGATGGCCAGATCATTAAAAAATTCATCAACAGAGTAATAACATTTCTGCACCAGGGTGCTATACAATTCTCTTTTTACTGCCTCAGTTTTTGGCCTTTCTAAAATTTGTGTCTTTCAGTTTATTGTATACTTTCATTCCCATATATTGTGGGGTCTGTGCAAAAAGATCAAGCCTATGTGTGGGCAGCATCAAGCTTTCTTTGTTTCTACTTTCGTAATGATGCTGGAAATTATTTGACAAAAATAGTTTACGGTTATTACTTGTGAAAAGAATTATTTAATACAGATACAATGAGGGAATGCTTAGTACCTTAAGATCTCTTAATAATGGCCGACAAGATTTGGTATTGCACTGCATATGTTTCTGATAATTTTTTTCTGCAAAGTTAATGTTTTTGTCATGATGCTAGTATTCCCCCAGAAGACAATATCGTATCTCACTACTGACTCAAAGTAACTATGGTATACTACTTTTTTTGTGTCTATACTAGTGACATTGGCTAAGATTGTCATAGCAAACACCAGGCGTTTAGTTTATTTTTTAGATAATCTATGTGTGAGGACCATGATAGGTGTCTGTCCAACTGCATTCCTAAGAATTTAACATGCTCCGCTTCATTTAGCTCCTGGCTTCTGTGCATAATGTGAATATCATTTATTCGAGACTGTTATGTCTTAAAATGCATCAGCTGTGTTTTTGAAATATTTAGCTTTAGGCCATTTAGTTGGAACCAACCATCTAGGTTTTCTAGAGTTTCTATGACGTTTTCAGGAATTCCTTCTGTGTTTTTCTACCAGTACTGATGTGTCATAAGCAAATAAAACTGAATGATAATTTATATTTATGGGTAAGCCATTTACATAAAAGAGAAAGAGGATTGTGCCCAGAATTGAGCCTTGTGGTACTCCCTGTGAGATGGTTCTCCACTTGAGGAGTATTCCCTTTGCTTGATGTTATGACAACACTTTGCTTTCTCACTGTTAGATATGACTTACACCACTGTAAGGCACCCCATAATTCCATATTTTTTTCATTTTATATAATAGTAAGGAGTGATTCACGCAAGTCGAATGGTTTCGATAAGTCACAGAAGATTTCTGCAGCTTTGTGCGACTTGTCCAAAGGGGAACTAACTTTAGTCACAAATTCATTGATCGCAAGAATTGTACCTTCGCCTTTCTGGAATCCAAATTCATTTTTTGAGATTACATTGTATTTGTAGTAGAAATTTTCAATTTGAATTGCAACAATCATTTCAAATATCTCAGAAAGCACACGAAGAAGGGAAGTTGGATGGTAATTTCCCATATCATCTTTGGAGCCTTTCTTAAATACTGGTTTGACTTCTCCATATTTTAGAAATTCTGGAAAGTACCCTCCTTCAAGTGACTAATTATTTTGTGTATTGGGTGTGCTATTATATTTGTAGCTGCTTTGATGACTTTCGCAAGTGTTTCATCCCATCTCACATAAATTTTATTTTTTAGGTTTAGTATAGTTTTTTCTACATCTTTTACGGTTACTTTGTTAAATTTAATTAGGCTCTCTTTCTTGCTCTGACTTGAGCCAAACAAATGTGCCTTATCTTGATAAGAGTCTACATCAACATCAGATTTTGCTACATTTATGAAGAATTTATTAAAATTTTCTGATATCTGAGCAGGATGTACAATTATCTTGTTTTGAACCTCTATTTTAGAGAGTTCCTGGTTGTTAGGTTTTATTCCAAGTTCAGATTTTACTACTGTCCATACTGCCTAGGATTTATTTGTGTGTTTTTTATTGAATTTAGTGTTTGCCATTTCCTTTGCTGCTTTTGCCACCTTTTAAATAGTTTTTTATACACTTTAACATAGTTTATGAACTCAGGACTCTTATTTCATTTCACCTCAGCATGCAGCTCTCTCTTTCTATTGCTAGATATTTTTATGCCAGTGGTAATCCACTTTAGTTTATTTGTTGCTCTTCTTAGGCAAGCTATGGGTGGAAATGTTTCATTGAAGACATGTAAAAAGCTGTTTAAAAAGTGATCAAAATTTTCTGAACATGAGTTTTCTTGTTGTAATGACCAGTCTACCTCATTTAATCTATAACAGAACAAGTGTATGTTTTCTTCACTGAACTGTCTTTTCACGAAGCATGTCCTCCTTTTTTTCTTTTTTTTTTTTTTTTTTTTTAATTCTACAAGCTGAGCAGAGTGATCTGAGATACCTAGGTTTAAAAAGAATTTTGCAGTGTTCTCAAATGTATAATTTGTTAAAATATTGTCCATGCATGTTGCTGTTTGTTCATTCTCAAATGTTTTTAAAGATTTTTCTAGCAATGTACATTACATGTAGCATGGTGGTAACACGTAAACAATTAGGAAAAATGGAATGCAGACACAAACTGAATCCAACTTGGACGTTGAACAAAACATTGACAATGACTCCAGACTGGACTCCAATAGTAACAAAAATCAGCAGTTAACATGCTTAGTGATTGAAATTTCATAAATAGGCCACTCACTAGTCCATGAGAACTAGAGCCCATTCTTGTCCATGAGGTCATGTCAAACGACAAGAGTCCTACAAGAAAGATAGGTCACAACATGTATGTCACAGAGGTAGGCCAGCGCTTGCTCGCTCGCTGGCTCAACTTAGCACACAAACTACAAGTTTCTACACCTATTAACTCATAACTAGGTGTGCACGTACAAACAAGAACTGCATCTTCTACTGGAATCTGCTATTATGCAGTCTTACTGTAATTAGTCCTGGAAACATGCGAGCGCTAAGGTCGCAGGTTCGAATCCTGCCTCGGGCATGGATGTGTGTGATGCCCTTAGGTTAGTTAGGTTTAATTAGTTCTAAGTTCTAGGGGACTGATGGTCTCAGAAGTTAAGTCCCATAGTGCTCAGAGCCATCTGAACCATTTGTTATTAGTCCTACAATGATCGGAAGTCCATAGGCCTACTTATAATTTGTTACGGCTGTACTGGGGTACAATAAAATTAAAATCACACCAAAATGACTATCAGTTGCATAAATCACCACTTCTTGTACAAAATGTGGACTGTTAAACAGAAGAGACTAAATGCTATAAATAAGCCATTATACTATTTAAATTGAGTATTATTCTGAAATTAAATTTTGCTGTAGTATTGTTAATCAGTAAGACTTCACACTGGCAGATTCCACTGGACGATGCAGTTCTTGAGTACGCATATGCCCAAGCGAGAGTTAAGAGGTTCATGACAGTTGGAATTGATGGGCTGTAGTATGTTGGGGTATGATCTAGCAACTCATTATTCCAGAACAAATAAAGAGGAAGGGAGTGCTGTAATTCATATAGACAGTAAAATCATTTATAAACCTTTGGATTTAAGTAAGTACTGTGTATGTATGTCAACATTTTGAAGTTTGTGGGACTGAAATTACTGCAGAGGACATTTTACTTACTGTGCTTGCAATTTACAGAGCTCCAGCAAGTAAGTTTTGCATCTTTATTCATAAGTTAGAATCTCTTTTGGCCAAACTGTTCTCCAAAACCAGAAACTTAATAGTTGCAGATGACTTTTACGTCAACTTCCTAACTGATAACCACCTTACGATTGAGCTGGATCATTTAATGAATTCTTACAACTTGGCTGCTGTGGTTAACTGGCTCACTAGTGTTACACAAAACTGCAACAGTCTTTTAGATAATATTTTCATTGACAAGAGTAGAGTCAACAGTGCTAGTGTAATCAAAGTAATTTATGGCTTGTCTGACCATGATGGACAACTTCTTAAAGTAAATACCATTAGACTGTACAACAAAGTCTCCCACACCTATAGGCCCTATAGAGTTATAAACACTGAAACTATGTCTGCCTTTAATTACCATTTGGTGCAGATAGATTGTAGATTGGGGTCCAATGTATAGTACATCAGATGTTAATGTTAAATTTAACCTTTTTTTTAAAAAAAATGAATTTACTTCTATATTTGAAATGGCCTTCTCAAAAAAACCTGTCAGAAAGAACAATGAGATTTCTTCCAGTAAACCTTGGATTACTGAAGGTATTAAATTTCTTTTAGGGCTAAGACAGAGCTACATGCCTCACTAAGAGTAGCAAATGGTCTCCTTGAAAGGTCTCATTATAAACTATATTGCAATAATTTTAAAAAACGTGATAAGCAAATCCAGGAGCTTGTCCAGGAGCTTGTATATTAAGTCTGAAATTGATAAATACTAGAACAAAATAAAAACAGTTTGGAATGTTATAAAGAGGGAGTGTGGCAAGAGTAACAAGAATGTTAATACCACATAGAGAGAAGCTGTAATGATGAGGTTATTCATAATCCTGTAACAGTATCCAACATATTCAACAATCAATTCTTAACTGCAGCAGAACATGTAGGTTGTAGCGGTTCCTTAAATGCTGCTATGCGTTCATTACAAAGAGCTAATCCCAACACACATGACCCAATTTGTATTGCCCCTGTCACTATTACTGAAGTTAAAAATACCGTCAAAGCCTTAAAAAATAAAAATTCAACAGGTTGTGATAACATTTCACTTACAATTCTAAAGCATTGTAGTGACTACATGTCATGTCCTATTGTCACATTTTTAATGAGTCTATGCAGCAAGGTGCTGTCCCAGAGAGATTAAAGATTGCCATTGTGAAACCACATTTCAAGATGGGTGAAAACACCACTTTATCTAACTACTGTCCAATATCACTACTAAGTAGTTTCTCAAAAGTATTGGAGAAACTAATGTAGGAAAGGATTGTAGAACATCTTAACAACCACAAAATACTCAACTGAAACCAGTTTGATTTCAAAAAGGTAGATCAACTAAGCACACTATTTTTTCTTCTCACAAATGAAATTTTTGAGTCGATAAATAATAAAATGTTGTGTACTGCAATCTTCTGTGACTTGTCAAAGGTTATGCAGACCACGACGTTCTCTTACAGAAGGTTTATTCTTATGGCTTGAGAGGTAGCACTGGTAGGTGGGCTGAATCATATCTACAAAACAGAAAAATGAAGGTGATAATTAATGGTGCCCATGATAGTCCCATCTCATCTGATTGGGGCACATTACAGTGTAGAGTGCCTCAAGGGTCTAGTTTGGGACCTTTGCTTTCTCTTATCTTCATCATTGATATTCCACTTTGTACAGGCACCAGTTATTCTTTTTGCTGATGATACCACTATTCAGCTTGAAAGTCCAACTAACAACGACCCAGAAAATAAATATAATGCTGTACTTGTTGACATTGTACACTGGTTTAAGTGCAATGGAATAAATCTAAATACTGAAAAAAACTCAGTTTAAGCAATTTCATACATCTCAGCAAGAAAATGAAGTATGCCACTTAAACTGTGGTAAACTAAATATACTACGCTGTGAATCATTTAAGTTCTTACTCATTCTAATTTATGGCAATTTGAACTGGTCTGTGGATATCCTAGACCTACATAGAAGGCTCAGTGTGACAACTTATGCTCTGTGTGTACTCACCCCCATTGGTGATGTGGACACTATCAAAGCTGCCTACTTTTGTTATTTTCATTCTGTCATGTCATACGGCATAATTTTTGGGGTAACCAGCCTTTAGCCAAAAAACTATTTACTACATAGAAAAGAGCTGTGTGCATAATCCGTATCACTTCAGGCATGGGGGTCACCTTCACAGTCCCAGATGTTATTGAATTCAGCATATGTTAAAATTCAGGAGTAAGCAACAAACATTTTCTCAAAAAAAAAAAAAAAAAATTCCCGCCCCAAGATACAGGCCTCCAAAGATGACACTGTGAACACCATTTTGAAGATGCAAATGTTGGAAAAATTTTTTAAATGCTGTATCTCTGTAACAGTTCTAGATATTTTGTTAGAGTTTTTTTTTATTTGGAAAATAATTGCTTTATGATTACAATGGTGTCCTCCATTTTGACATATCTTTGAAAGTTCTTTTACTGTCACCTTTTGAATTTTTTTTGTAATTTACAGATTTTTTTTTCAAACCTGCCAATCCAGAAAAGTTAAATTTTTTTTCTGTTGATTAGTAGGCTACCATGTAAAGGAGAGCTTCCACTTTTAAGTTGGACAGGTGTTATTGTCAAAAAAAAAAAAATTTTTTTAACTTTCAAGGCTAATCTGTGTGTTCACTGAAGTTGTTTCTTGCTAACTTCTTTGTTACAATGTTTATTTCTACTGTCTTTGTTGCACTTATTTCTTATCACTTTCATAGTTGCAGGTATTTCTTACACTGTGTTGTTGTTTCTTGTCAATTTCTTAGTCATGGTTGTTCACTACAGGTTTCTGTATTGTAGTTGCTCAGTGCTAATTTGTATACTGAAGAGGCTTCTATGAAATCTGAGATCATCCAGTGAGTTCTGTGTTTTCATGAGGAATTTGCCAGTGCAGTGTGTTTTGTAAAAAGGACTGTTTGAAATGTCTCCTGACTGTAGCCACAGGAGAGTGAAGTGTGCATATCCATATAAGAGTGATACATAAGACCAACAAAAAACCAGACTTCGTTCAGGTTGGAAATAAGTGTTCTCATTTGGAGACTCTGTTTCAAAGCGAAGATGTTTCCAGTCACGACTTTGTGTGTTCTAAATGTTTTGACAGAATAACAACGATGATAGTATCTGGACAAGGTGAAGCCCCCATGGTGCACGTGATGCAGATTTTGCATCAGTAGAGGAAGAATTAAATTCCCTGAATCAGTCAGCTACAGAGGTAGGTGTTAGTCCTGTTAAGAAACCGTGGTCAGTGAAGTTGAGTCATAAGCTCTATGCACCAAGAAAGCACAGAGAAATTACTAAAGCTATGGACGAATACACTACAGCAAAACTGACCACACTCTCCAAAGTAGAAATTCCATCTTCAGAAGAAAATGAACAAAAGCACTCTTCCACCTCTTGCCAGGAATTTTTCACAAATATCAGTTCGGCTGTTGAATATTGTGCATCCTAGAGTGAAAAGGTGCATGTTCTAACTATTATCCCAGATACATTTTCAAAGAAAACAATTCTGAACCACATTCCATCAGTATCAAAGTACATGGTAGACAAATCAAGAAATGTGAGGTATGTAAAAGGAGTCTTTGGAATACCAGATCGTTATTATCGTCATCCTCTTAAAGCAGCTCAAGTTCAAATACTGCAGTTATTTTATCTGGGAGATAAATGGGACTGTTCTCACCAGAGTGCCAACAAAAAAGACACAATAACTGTAACAGTTGAACATCAAAAAGTTGTCAAAGTGAAGAAGTACATGACTCGCAGTATTAAAGAAACTTTTGCAATTTATAAGAGCAACTACACAACTTCACATATTGGAAGATCAAAATTTTATGCACTATGACCTAAGTGGGTAGTTTCACTCCTACTCAGAGATGTCTATTTATGTGTGTACTGTGACAATTTTGAACTCTGTGTGGTAACTTTGAAGAACTTACTGGAGCACGTGACATACGACACCTCGGTTGGGCGTGTGTAATCATTAGTAGTCTGTAACGTAAAGTGAGAGACTTGTTTGTTTCAAGAATGTGGTGACTGCCCTGGAAAGGGAGGACTGTCTTTACAGACATTTGGCCTGGAAGACGTAGCAGATAACTCTGCAGGAATTACGTATGCAACATGGGAGGAAAATAAACTAATTATGAAAACTGTTGCCTTTGACAGTTTCAATGATGAACTTGGTAAATGGTCAGTTAAAGCAGTAACACCAGCAAAAGTAAAAGGGTGTGTACATGCTGAAGAACTACGTTTAGTACTTCCCTGTGATTTTGCTGAGAAGGTCTTTAATTCTCCCACAAGAAGTACAAGGGTATCATTGGAGTATTGAACAGGTTTCAATCTTTACAGGAGTGACATAGTTTCAAAACAAGACCACAAGTGTTGCAGTTACAAGTGATGACACAGGACATGACTTAGAACAGCTTAGCTTTCAAAATTCTTCAACTGCAAACAGGGGCAGACAAGATCATCATTATTTCTGATGGTGCTCCTAGTCATTTTAAAAATCATTACCAGCTGTTTGAATCGAGTAAGTCACTTGTGCCAACTGACCGCGAACACAGAGCTACTGGTCACGGAAAGGGGCCTTGTGATGGTGTAGGAACCCTGATGAAGCACGATGCTACAAAATATAATCTTTCCAGACCAAATACAGCTGCAATGCAGAAAGCTGAGGATTTTACGAGAGTCGTGAAATCTTACACATTCACAGCCCTCATTCTTCTGTCCAAAGAGGAAATCAAAGAATTCCGTGAGCATAAAAAAAAAGAAGAATGGTCTAAACAAACAACTCCTGTGAAAGGAATTCAGAAGACACATTTTTGGACTCAAAGTGATGGGCGAACACATATTGCACACACTTTAAAGCGCAAGAATAAGAAATTTCGTTTGTTCGGGCAACACCTCAGAAACAGCAGGACAATATTCAGATTCACAACCTGAGAAGGGGGATGTTTGTGGCATGTGTGTGTGACTGTGACTGATGGATTGCATAGATTATTGACATCAGTTATTAGTTAAACAAAATTGTTGTGAACTTTATGCTACCACATGGACTAGTTGCTGGGTATAGGTTTCCAGCTGAAGAACAGCAACCATGTCATCAGTGCTCACTTCTTGTTCACAACATATTGAAGACTGTAAGTGTCTCAGTTACTATTGGTTCAACAGGAAGCCATCATTCTATATCAAAGGAAGATAGAAAGAATCAGTCGAACACATTTTTAGTTCACTGACTAGCTAACGATGGTACACAACAGAGTGCACAGAAGGTGTATAAATTGAAACCTTCAAGTCTTTGAACCTTTCACATACATTTTGGAACCATTTAAAATGCTTGAAAACTGAGTCTCTAACTCATCCTTCAAAACTAAAATTATGTTAAATAAGGCTAGGTTTTGATTTTTATGAGCCAGTTATGTGATAATGTGGTAATAAAACAGATTTTATGTATGGCAAAAATTGTTTATAAAACCTGTTCAACCTAAAAGTGGAAGCTCTCCTTTTTAGAGAATATAGAACTATGAGGGTAATCCCAAAAGTAAGGTCTCCTATTTTTTATAAGTAAATAGACCTGTTTATTTCTACAATGGTTTACATCAGTTTACAGCTCGCACATTTAGCTATTTTTCGACACAATCACCATTTCTGTCGATGCATTTTTTTTAGACACTGTAGCAGTTTTTGTATGCCCGTGTCATACCAGCTCGCCACCATGCTGTTCAGAAAGTTACGAACCTCTTCTTTCACCTCGTCGTCGGAGCTCGACCGCTGGGACCACAATTAACACTGACAGATACTGTGAGACTCTGAAAAACCTCAAACGAGAAATTCAGAACTGGAGAAGAGGAATGTTGAGCAACAGCATACACATTCTCTATGACAACACTTGCCCACACATCACTCGTCAATCCGTTGCTCTCCTGTAACAGTTTCAGTGGAACATAATCACCCACCCACCCTATAGTCCTGACTTGACGCCCAGTGACTATCACCTGCTCCCTAGGTTAAAAGGACACTTGGCCGGAAAGCGATCAGCTCTGACGACGAGGGGAAAGAAGAGGTTCATAACTTTCTGAACAGCATGGCGGCGAGCTGGTATGACACAGGCATACAAAAACTGCCACAGCGTCTACAAAAATGCACTGACAGAAATGGTGATTATGTCGAAAAATAGCTAAATGTGCAAGCTGTAAACTGATGTAAACCATTGTAGAAATAAACAGGTCTATGTACTTATAAAAAAATAAGAGACCTTACTTTCGGGATTACCCTCGTATATGGTATTAATCAACACAAAAAAATCAAAATTTTATGAATTGGCATTTTTGAAATTTTTTCCATAAATTATAAAAAAGTTCAGAACACTATAGTAAACGAACTTTGACAGATAAGTCCAAATGGAAGATTTCTTTCATAATCAAAGCAATTATCTTTCAAATATTAAAAAAAATATCTAGAACTGTTCCAGAGATACAGCATTTTAAAATTTTTTCCAAAATTCGCATCTTCAAAATGGTATGTGCAATGCCATCTTTGGAGGACTGTATCTCAGAGCAGAAATTTGTTTGGAGAAAACAAAAAAATACATTTTCCTTTGTTAGTCCTTCATTTTAACGTATGCTAAATTCAATAACTTATGAGACTATGAAGGTAAGATTTTTTCTTAGCCTGCCTGAATTGATATGGACTATGCCTGTGAGAATGATGAGCAGTGTTCGTCCAAGATACTCTTGCAGAAATCTGTTCCATAAGTTACAAATATTAACAGCCACCTCTCAATACATATTTTCTTTGATGATTTTTGTCTCTAATAATCAGTCTCTCTTTAACCCTGCGGCAGGTGCGCCTAAGATTGTTGCGTCAGCGTGCGCGTGCGGCACTCAGTGCCGCCTACGTTTAAATACATAAAAAAGCAGTTTTTTTAATTTTTTGGTGGAATGAACTGTTTATTGTTTATAACATCATTCTTAACAACAACTTTTAATATGATCTGTATACATATATCCAAGGTGCATGGGAAAATTAAAATTGTTACAGAATATCTAACATACGTTTCCGGATATTTCCTAAGCGCTACTTTAATAACAAATTCTAAATAAATTATAACCACAGATATGATTCGATTGTTTACCATTGTTTAAGCAAGTTTTACAAAAACATGTAATATGTATAAAAACTTTGGAGTAATAATAAAGAATAAGGCAGCCAGTAAATACATATCAAGAATCACACACTTTCTTCCTATGGAGAAGCTCTGCAATCATTACATGTGACAACATTGTGGCAATGTTGCTTGCAAAAGAATCTTTTGCAGCTATTGCAAGTGACAGTAGTTTCATTACTTTGTACCTCCACAAAGATGTCACCTCCCACACCTTCTTACAGTCTCATCGCGATTGGCGGCAATTGATTGATGAGGTGACAGAAATCCTTGAATATCTCGTGATAGAGCAGAGAGCTGAGCCCTTCCTTTCAAATGGCAGTCCATCAGAGCCAGATTTGTTAGGTAGGTTCTTCTTCTGAATCTTTTCTCTGGATTGTTTGCAAAAAACAAGAACTGGGAATTTATCCCAGCAATATCCAGATAACGGAAAAACAATGCTAAGGGCTATCTTCTTGTGGTCCTTTGTGTAGAGTAGGATGTACACATATAATCCACAGTATTGACTCCACCTTTTGTTGCATTGTAGTCCAAATTTACAACAGACTTGCCTGTAGCGGTGTCGCTTTCAGCAGTTTCATGCATTGACGGCAGGAAAAGCACAGCCTTGTTCGTTTTGTGTAGCACGAAACAAGACAGAAGTCCTCTTGAAATCCGAGAAGACAATTTCAAATTTCTCGTGATCCTTTGGTCAAAAATTCCGGAGGAATTTCCTTCTTGTTCTTTTTCAATCTTCCAATGAACTTTAGCCCATTTTCTAAAAGATGCTGGGCTACAGGGTAACTACTGTAGTAGTTGTCCATAGTTACATTTCTGTGAGTTCCCTTGATGGCTCAACCATCTCTTCACAATATCCATTAGCTGGTTAGATGCAACAAACATATGGTCCAGGGTCCTGTCTGTCGCAGTATACTTCAAAATTAAAAGTATAAAATGTCTTGCTATCGCACAATGCATACAATTTCAATCTGTTCTTAGCGGGCTTATTGGGCGTGTACTGAACAAAACCACAACGTCCGCGAAATGGGACAAGCATTTCGCCTATGGTTGTGTACTCCCCTGGACTGTAGTTATTTCTGCAGTTGTTCAGAAATGCTGAGTGGAGATTGCGGATGGCAGCAAATTTATCAGTTGCTAGTCGTTCTTTTCTTGTAGAAGTATCGTCAAACCTCAGTGACAGGAGCAAGAACAGAAAGCGCTTGTAGCTAAATGCTGTCTTAGAATAATCATTCCTGTTCCATTAGATGTCCACAGTTCTAATACATTTGTGCGTGCAGCAATGAGAAACAGTGCTCCTAAAACAGCCGTTATTTCAGAAGCAGTAGTAGTTTAGCAATCTCTAGCCCTTGAGTAAGTCACAGATGATCTCTTGTTATTTATGTACTTGTTTGTGTTTCCAACGACATAATCAATTATCTCAGGATCAAATAATTTGAGAAAACTTTCAATTTCAGTTTTAGCTTCACTGCCATTGCGTTTCGGGCCAGGTAGGACTTTGATTATATCCTTGTGTTTTGGTTTCCCTGGTAGTGCTAACGGATTATTTTTCCACAAAGTTTCTTGGTCCTTACCAATATAAAAATGGCAGTCATAATGTGGCATTCATTTCACTTCATTCCCGTCAACGCACGACTGCTCAGATTCGCTGGAATGATCTGCAGTTTCAATTATTTCTGCCTCCTCATCGCTGTCAGAGAAATCTGCGTATTCTTCCTCGTCAGATGATTGCAGAAGCAGACGCTCAATTTGTTCTGGTGTTAGCCCTTTCCCTTGTGCGGACCTGGGAGACAATAAAATAATTCTAATACCAAAGCAATGTTAGTAACTAAATCGTCATTCACCCACAGAGTTGTAAAACAAAGCTTCTAATCATCAAAACATTTGACAGTGGTACGGCTACTTACATTGCCGTCTCGGTGCAGTCGTCCACTTCACAGGAGAGTCACAGGTGTTATGGTGGGTTTAATGACGGCGCAGTAATGCAGTCTGGCGCGTGACTAAACAATCGAAGCATATGTAGGACCACTCTTGTGCGCTAGGCGCGCTGACGTAATTATTGAACGAAAACAAAATTGGCGGCACTGTATGCCGCCACGCGCCCGCCGCAGGGTCCAAACTAACGCTGAATATCATGATCATGATACTAGGTCAAAAAAGGGGATCTGCAACATTAAGTCTTGTGCAAAAAGGTGTTCATCATTCGGCCACAAAAATTTTCGACTTTCTTACTCCAGATGTTACAGTTCGCGTTAATGTCTTACCAAATTAAGAGAATACCTAATGGCAAATTCCTTCTACGCTCTTGATGAGTACTTGCAGATAAAGAAATGACTGTTTTTTTTTTGTATTGCCATTGGTATTCATATTCTTAAAACTTTGTTTTAACGTGTTTTGCTATAACTCATCTTAACTGTTTAAGTTGGACTATGTACTATATTTTCTTTCTCAGTAATTGTTTTATGTTACTTGAGCTATACCTTTGACCTGATTTTAATCGTCAAGCTTACTCATCATATTATGCTGCATTTTTGTCATTTTATATACATGTATTATATCTGTATTATGTAATAATGACTCGTTCCACGCCCTTGTGATTTATCACAATACGGATTAATGGAATATGTAATTAAAAAATAAAATAGAAACGCATTTTGTCTGCTGAGCTGAGCGAGCGAGTTCAGACCTACCTTCGTGAAGTACGCGCCGCGGTCTACCTTTCTCTTTTCAGTTGACAAATATTGCCAGTATGTTTGACGCTATTATCAAGCAAATGAGTGAAAATAAAAATCACACGACATCAATACATACTCAGTTGACTGTAAACAAAAAAGACACTGACGAACACATGGCAGTTTTAAAAACGCGACGTGAGATTGAGGCTGAAAACAATAGCACTTAAAAACTTTCAATTAACGCGAGACTGAACGGCCATGTGTCCGCAATTGACTCAAAATTTTCCGATTTGGAGTTACAGCAGAAAAAGAAACACAAAAGACGTAAAAGATATTCAAACTGAAGTCAAACATTTAAAGGCTAAATGCGAACCTGTGGCCACTCAGTTAAATCTTATCCGTCAATTCATGACTTAATAAAAACAAGCATTACTGTAATTGAAGCCAAAGTTAACACTATGAATAAACAACTTACAGACAAACAGCAGTTACAAACTGACAACCATTTTTCCAACATAAATAAAAAATTTCCTGACTGGGTTGATAAGAAAAATAAACATTTTGACCAATCTATAGAGGAAAAATTATCGACGCTTGTGCACGACACCGTAAACGAATTTGTCAAAAACAACGAACACTTCATATCTGAGGCAGCTCAATCCAACGCAGCACAAAGAAACAACTAAACGATGACGTACGTCCGGAATGTAGTAATGCTAATAATCAAAATGCTCGCTTTGGTAATGAAAACAGATACATATATGACACAACACATACCTCACAACAACAGTACACACCCGCACACATGACACCTAATTACAATATTTATGGGCAGTACATACCTTTCCATTTACCAGCCGATCACTAGAACGATTATAGTGAAAGCAACCGACATTACAGTGCCAAAGAAGATGAAAGTCTAATTGAACATCGGCAATGTCAAACTTTCAGCCCAGAAAAACCTACTATACATCCCGTAATTTTTCTGAAAGCATTTAGAAATGCGTTCCCAAGAGCACGGAGTGGCCGAAAGAGAATTTCTTACGTTGTATGTTACATCCAGGGTGATGCAGCTGTCTGGGCATATAATGAAGCTGACAGATGCGAGACATATGATCAATTTGAAAGAGCTTTATCGGCCAAATTTCGGTCGCAACCGGTACAAGAGCGTCTCAGGAAACAGATTGTGCAACCACAGCCTTTCAATGTTAAACATGGCAATTTGCGACGATATTCTGAGAAATATTTGAATATGGGACACTTTCTTGATGAACCTATAACTGTGCGCGATATACTCCGCGCACTAAAAGCCAGACCACTCTTTATCATTAAAGACAGGTTACTGCACATTCCAGACAATGATGCAGAATATTTTCCGACTGTGCTTGATTCTGTTGATATGTTATATGACTGAGGATCAATGTTCCTCACGGCAAAACAAGCTGCAACAATGTGTAAGTCAGTGGTATGCATAACGCGCAGGCTCGCCAACTTAATCCTGGCGCGGGGGCCGCTGTCAGTTACGTACCGCAGCAGAATCAACAGCTTCCTTCCGCAAAACAATACACGTACCAAAATCAGCAGACACTACCCCTTAACGAACAGTAACGATAACTTATCATACACAACAAGCAGCAACCAACACAAGAGGCACCGCAACAACAATAACGGAAATAACAGAAACGGAAACAACAAGAACCGGAACAAAAACAAAAATCAGCCTATACAACACCAACTGCAAAACTGGAACAATAACTGTGGAAATCAGTACCACAATACTGGTCCTCCACCTCGGTACAACATCAACACGTGTCCGTGGCAAATGCCGCCACAGCCTGTTCGAAATCAAAATTGGACTTTACCCACCAATCAGCAGGTAAGTCAAGGTGCTCAACCACAAAAGCCACAGCAGATCGGTGAGTGGAACACACAATACCCTGATAGAAAGGTAATGGAAGTGTCAACTGAAACTCCGCCGCCGCCTGTATCAACACCTGCACCAATTACGACGTCAGACTAAAGACCGTTACTACTGTGCCCCAGGACGTGGCTGAAGAAGATTTGGGGGCCAACTTCAATATCAAATGACTGTTTTATACACCGACTGATGAACAAAAAATGGTTCAAATGGCTCTGAGCACTATGGGACTTAACTGCTGTGGTCATCAGTCCCCTAGAACTTGGAACTACTTAAACCTAACTAACCTAAGGACATCACACACATCCATGCCCGAGGCAGGATTCGAACCTGCGACCGTAGCGGTAACGCGGCTTTAGACTGTAGCGCCTAGAACCGCACGGCCAATCCGGCCGGCACACTGATGAACAACACAATGGTTATGTAGCAAGTGGTTTAAGCAGCAACCAGTGTAATTTATATGCTACAGTCATGACGAGAGCTTATCTTGTGAACTATTGCAGTAAAATACACGATGTCGTCCACCTAGCAAAGAAATAGTGTTAGCTATAACTTACTGGTATAGCTGGAGGTATTCCAACCAGTATTGTCTTGGAAGCATGAGCGGCTGTGAGTGAGTGTTTTTTCGTACAATTTCTATAAGAAAACGGCAGAATTTGAACGTTTACCAGAGACTGTTGTTCAAAAGTGTAAGATTTTTACTGTCTTAGGTAGTAAGTCTAGTAGAGTTACGAAACAGGTTTTGCGCCCATTAAGATAGGTAATGGAACAGTACAATGGCCATTCCTCGTGGTCCAGAACCTAGTTACTAACTGAATTACAGATTTAGATATTTGAGAAGGACAGTGTTATTGACTTCTTGAAACGTAAATCTTTCCTTAGACGTATGAGCAGTGAAATCACGATTGACTTGGATACTAGGACTCTCAAACATAACAAGTATTGTACTGGGTACAAAATTTAATTTTTGCAAGAGAGCGAGATAAAAAGCCTCAGAGACTCGCACCTGAAGCACAGTATGGTGTTTTAAAAACACTGATCAGCCATAAGTCAAGTAAAACCACTGCTATTACTGGTGATGAACGCAACGAGTTTTATCTAGTACAATGTAGATACATACCGGTACAGGTCTTTACCAATCGACCCGGTGTTATTAAGACATATGTTTACAAACTGAAGTCAAGCCTCACCCAATTTTCTATCACTCCTTGTAACATAAACAATCAGAAAATACACTCGACATTAATCAGCTCAGTAGAAGATTTAACTAAAGCAGTACATCATCTGATAAAACACAGTACGAAAATCAGAATGCAACTCGATACAGTGACGATCACAAATCCTAGGTTAGAAAACCTAGCGTCACGCCTGGTAAAATCATCTGAAAAAAAGTAGAATAGTGCAGAAAAACATTGTCTTTACTGCTAAAAATGCTCGCACTAAATGCTTTAATGCAAATCGAGAACCGATTATTGAGTTTGTAACACACAGCTCTGATTCAAATATTCAAAAATCGAGTAAGAGTACAAAATAACCTAGCACATGTATCAAAAACAGAGGATGGACAAGTAAACAAACTGCTTATCGAGAATTATATTCAGCACGGATCATTTTACAGTGATGTTGGCTTCGTCATACAGGATGTACTAGTACAGTACATACAGAACAGTAAAATAAACAAGTGTCGCCACTTTCGTATCCCGCCCGGAAGGCGGTGCGCGGGTAGGAGCAGGAAAAGGTAGAACACGTCGGTACTGCAAATACAGTTAACGCACCTTTACTAGTGTACAAACATATGCAAACATATTACTTAACTTTCCAATGAGGTGCAAAGTGTCCCGGCCATCCCCTCTAGATCCAACGGGCAGCACCAGAAGCGGAGCTCGTAGATCTGTCCCACTGCGGCTAGAGTGCTCTGTCGTCGGTATCTGTCGTAGTGCCAACTTTAGAACTTGTATTTACGCCTTTGCATCGTAGCTATCGATACCACAGCCCTCCCCCCTGAAACGACGCACTGTCGTCGAGTACGGTCTCCGACGGCGGGTGGAGGGAGCCAGGGGCGGACAGCGCAACTGCCGGGGCGCGGCCTCCACCCGCGACCTCGAATTGCTCGCGAGGGGGCGAGGAAAACGCCCCGTGGAAAACCTGCCCAGGCCGCGCACCGCCACAGGGTAAGCTCGGATGAAGAGGCGGAGAAGCAACCTCCGTGGGCGACAGCGGCGTGACGGCAGCCTCAGCGTCTGTCGGTTGCGGCGGCGAGAGGCGGCCGTCCGGTGCAGGAGGCCGGACCGGCAGCTGAGGCGGCGGAAGCCGCAAAGCCTACAGTTCTGCCGGAAAACAACCGGCGGTAGAAAACCGAGGACGGCACAAACGGATCAGGTTCCGGTGTCGCTTGACAGTGCCAGAGGGACCAGAAATGAGAAATAAGGCGCGGCCGAGCCGGCGAAGAATGCGCCCCTGCTCCTAGCGCTGCCTGCCAGAGGAAACGCGATAGAACACCAAATCGTGCGGCGCCGAGCCAGAACGATGCGAAGCAGCGGGAGCGAGCGGCGGCGGGTGCAATAGACCAACGACGCGGCCATGTAGCGATTCCGCCGGGGAACGGGTGCCGCGCGCCTCAGAGCGATGGGAAGCGAGGAAAGCCCAGAGCGCGCGCTCGCGAGACTGCGTGGCGCGCAACTCGCTCGCCTGCGACGTAAATGTACGCACAGAGCGTTCAGCCTCGCCGTTCGACTGGGGGTGGAACGGGGCGGAGGTCAGATGGCGAATGCCACTAGCAGCACAGAATGCTTCAAACTTTGAGGACACGAATTGCGGGTCATTGTCGGAGACAATAACTTCAGGAAGGCCCTCAATGCCAAAAATAGACGTCAAAGCCCGTATAGTACTGGCAGCTGCAGTAGAAGACATAGGCACAACAAAAGGAAAGTTGCTGTACGCATCAATAACTATCAACCAGTGGGTGTCCCAGAAAGGACCCGCAAAATCAATATGAATGCGCTGCCAAGGTGCAGTAGGAGTCGGCCACGCAAAGAATTGCTGGCGGGGAGCAGACTGATGCTCCGTGCAAGAGCGACAGTTAGCAAGCAAATTCTCAATTTGTTCATCAGTGCCGACCCAAGTGCAGTGCCGACGCGCTAATTGCTTCATCCACACTATACCCCAATGGCCAGCGTGCAGCAATCTGAGGATTTCCGACTGCAACGAACGAGGTACAACCACACGAGACTGATCAGTCAGTTTGTAACAAGATAACACTGCGGTGTACAGACAAGTTGTGACGTTGTGCAAAGTAACGTCGTACAAGTGGATCACGAATCTGAACAGCAGATGGAGGCCATTGAGTACGAATATACTGCAAAAGAATCTGCAAAGAAGCATCGCCGGCTGTCGCGGAAGAAATGCGACGAAAATCCATCGGAAAACCATCAGCTAAATCCTTATCTTGCGAATCAATAAACATGCAGGACAGTTCGGAAGAACCAAACACTTCGTCAGGACCGATAGGCAGACGAGACAAAGCATCAGCATTGCCATGCTGGGCCGTAGGCCGAAACAAGATTTCGTAATTGTAGTCAGACAAAAACAAAGACCAGCGTTGCAACTTTTGTGCCACACAGGCCGGAACTGGCTTTGACGTGTAGAACAACGACGTCAAAGGCATATGGTCAGTGTCCAAATAGAACTTGCAACCGTACAAAAAAACATGAAACTTAGTTACTCCATAGACAATAGCTAAAGCTTCTTTCTCGATTTGAGAATAGTTTTGCTGGGCAGAATTCAGCAACTTAGACGCAAAAGCGATCGGGCGATCCACAGCATTAATGCGGTGTGAGAGAACCGCTCCGTTGCCGTGAGAAGATGCATCCACAGCCAAAACAACTGGTTTCGAGGGATCGAAAGGAAGCAAATAGCGATCACTCAACAAAGCAGATTTGAGCTTGTGGAAAGCAGCATCACATTCCGAAGACCAAACAACAGGAATGTTCTTACGGCGGAGGCGATGCAAACGCGCTGAAATCTGCGCTGCATTTGGTATAAACTGAATATAATATGAAACTTTGCCCAACACAGACTGAAGTTCTTTCAAGTTCCTGGGTGCTGGCAAGTCTCTAATCGCACTGAGATGTGACGGCGAGGGGTGGATACCCTGTCCGTTAATCATATGTCCTAAATACGTAATCTCATTTTGAAAATAATTGCACTTGTCTCTGTTACACTTTAGTCCTGCCTGCAGAAGTACAGTAAATAAGGCATGCAAATTCGTCAGGGGTGCGACCTAATACAACTATATCGTCCAGATAATTTGAGCAACCAGGGACAGTGGCACACATCTGCTCCAAGTAAGACTGAAAAATAGCAGGAGCCGAAGCACAACCGAACGGAAGGCAGTGAAACTTGAACAAGCCAAGGTGGGTGTTGATCACAAAATAGCGCTGCAACTGTTCATCGAGCGGAATTTGAAAGTATGTGTCCCGCAAGTTAATTGTGGAAAAGAACTTTCCCGCACCAAGCTTATTAAAAATGTCTTCAGGACGCGGTAAGGGAAATGTAGCTACCGCTGTCTGGGGATTTACTGTAGACTTAAAGCCAGCACAAATACGGAGATGACCGTTTGGTTTCTTCACACACACACTAGAGGTGAAGCACATGGCGAAGCAGAAACAGGTTCAATGACACCACTGTCTTGCAAATGCTTAAGCTGAGCAGCTACGGCATCGCGCAGAGCGAGCGGTACCAGGTGTGTTCGCCGGAAAATAGGTATGACATTGTCTTTAACTACAACATGCGGTGCAAAGTCTGTGGCACAACCGAGGCCATCTGAAAAGAGTTCAGCAAAATCATCGCATAGTGCGCAACACTGTCTGCATGGTCACTAGCGTTGATGCAAAGTACATTGTCCTGAATTGGGAGGCCAAAAAGTTCAAATGTGTCCATGCCAAAAATGTTGGTAGCATCACTAGAGCGGAGCACATGGAATGACACTGTACACGTCGTTGCACCATACGTGGCTTGCAAACTACATACGCCGAGCACTGAGATTTCTTGTGCAGTTGGTTGGTTGGTTTAAAGATTAAAGGGGCCAAACTGCAAAGATCATCGGTCCCTTGTTTTATAAACACACAGAGCATATTGAAACCATCCACCAGTCAGGCTGAGCACTAAAAAAATACCGGGGGAAGAAAAACCCCAAGGTCAACGGTAAGGCAACATGGAAAATGGAGCACAGCGCCATAAACAACATACAGAAGAAAGGCAGAGAACCGTGGCTGGTTGATCACGAAAATAAAAGGATGAGCCAGCCACTCTGCAACACGTTAACACCTCCAGCCTAAAAGATTGGGGTGGAGTCGAATTACAACACAGAACTAAGTGGAATATACAGCACAAAAGAAGGCGACGCAATAAAATTAAATGGATCTATAAAAGCCGCTTGCGTGAATAAAACTTAAAACCCGATCTGCCATAGAGACATTGTTACCTAAAAGAGATGATAAATCACCTAGGAGATTAAAAGTTCGCATGAGGGCGTTTAAAGAAGGACATTCCAACAACATATGGGCCACCGTCACGTTTGCACCACAGCGACAATTAGGGGGGTTCTCTCGATGCAGCAGATTACCGTGCGTCAGCCAATAGTGACCACTGCGGAGCCCACAGAGAACAACAGAATCCCTGTGAGAGGCCCGCATGGAGGACCCCCACACAATCGTGGTCTCCTTTACTCGCCGCAGCTTGTTGGGTGCAGACAGAGTGCGCCATTCGTCTCCCCACATACCAAAGACCCGATAGCGCAACACCGAACGGAGATCAGTTGCCGGTAGGCCGATCTCCAGCGACAGTTTGCGGGTAGCCTCTTTGGCTAACTTGTCGGCGAGTCTGTTTCCCGCTATCCCAACGTGTCCTGGGGTCTATATGAACACCACCGAACGTCCACGCTGTTCAAGAGCGTGAACGGAGTCCTGGATGGCAACAACAATGAGATGGCGTGTTTAGCGCTGGTCAAGAGCCTGCAGACTACTGAGAGAGTCACTCAAAATGACGAAGGACTCTCCCGTGCTGGTACAAATATGCTCAAGGGCATGAAAAATGGCTGTTAGCTCTGCAGTGTAAACACTGCAGCCTTCCAGCAAGGAGTGCTGGTCTACATAGTTCGCATGAGCATAAGCGTACCCCACACAGCCATCAACCATCGAGCCATCGGTATAGATAATCTCCGAGTCACGGGATGCGTCTAGGAGAGCAAGAGATAGGCGGCACAAGACTGCGGGAGGAACTGAATCTTTTTGCCATCGTGAGAGGTCCAGCCGAAGCTGCGGCCGAAAAAACACACCGAGGTGGTTTTTGTGGGTGGACTTGGAAAGCAGATGGAAGAGGCAAAGACTCGAGTTCACTAAAGAGTGACCAAACACGGATCCCAATTGTATGTCCTGATCGCAGCCCCCAGTGTGGAATATGGACTGCCGCATTAGCGAAAAGGAGTCGGTAGTTAGGGTGACGGGGCGAACAACTGATG
This sequence comes from Schistocerca americana, assembly GCF_021461395.2. Lineage (NCBI taxonomy): Eukaryota > Metazoa > Arthropoda > Insecta > Orthoptera > Acrididae > Schistocerca > Schistocerca americana. The sequence goes on along the minus strand of NC_060119.1, from coordinate 20,134,994 downwards.
TGTGCATCATAGTTAGCCAAGAGTTGTTGACGCCGGATGCGAAGTGGAGGAACCCCAGCCTCAGCAAGGAGGCTATTAACAGGGCTGGTGCGGAATGCTCCTGTCGCCAGTGGTGAACGGGGTCCAGCAGTTGCAACGCTGATGGCGACGCTGAGCCATACGCCACACTCCCATAATCGAGTCGGGACAGCATGAGGGCTCTGTAGAGCCACAGCAGCATATTACGATCTGCACCCTCAGTTGTGTTGCTGAGGCAGCGGAGGGCATTCCAATGCTGCCAGCACTAACGCTTGAGCAGACGAATATGAGGAAGCCAAGTAAGCCGGGCATCGAACAGCAATCCCAGAAAACGGTAAGTGTCAACAACCCTGAGCATGGCATCCTGAAGATAGAGCTCAGGGTGGGGATGGACAGTTCGACGCTGACAAAAGTGCTTAACACAAGTCTTCGCAGGAGAAAAGTGAAACCCATGGGCGAGGGCTCCCTGCAACATACGTTCTGCAACACCAAAGGTGGAGGAGCTGAAAAAGATGCAGAAATCGTCGGCATATAACGTGGGTGAGACAAACGACCCTACTGCTGCTGCAAGGCCATTAATGGCCACAAGGAAAAGTGGCACGCTCAATACAGATCCTTGTGGAACGCCGTTTTCCTGGACATGAAGGGAACTATGGGATGTGACAAGTAAAACGCGGAATGTCCGAACACATAAAAAATTCTGAATAAAAATGGGAGAGAGCCCCGGAGACCCCACCCGTGCAACGTGGTGAGAATATGGTGCTGCCACGTCATGTCATATGCTCTGGAGAGGTCGAAAAAGATGGAGACGAGGTGTTGGTGCCTGTAGAAAGCAGTGCGGATTGCAGAGTGAAGGAAGACCAAAGTATCAGTGGTGCAACAGCCTTAACGGAAGCCGCTCTGGCACGGAGCCAGGAGACCCCGAGACTCGAGCAGCAGCAGAGCCATCAACTCACCATACGTTCCAGTAGCTTGCACAGAGCGTTTGTTAAGCTGATGGGCCGATAGGTTCTCCACATTAAGCGGGTCCTGACCAGGCTTCAGCACCAGAACGATGCTACTCTCTCGCCACTGCGATGGAAAGACACCATCGCCCCATATGTGGTTGAAGATGGCAAGAACACATCGCTAACAGTCTGGGGACAGATGTTTGAGCATCTGATTGTAGATGCCATCTGGCCCAGAGGCTGTATCGGGGCACCGTGCCAGGGCGCTTTGGAGTTCCCACAAACTAAACGGGGCGTTAAACGCCTCAGGGTGGCGAGAAGGAAAAGAAAGTAGTTTGCCTTTCTCCCGGAGTTGTAGCGCACGAAACATGGGTGGGTAATTCCCCGACGCAGAGGCCCGAACGTAGTGCTGAGCGAAATGCTCGGCAATCGCATCAGCATCGGTGGATACTGCCCCGTTGATGGTAAGCCCTGGGACACCTGTAGAGTGCTGGAATCCGAAGATACGCCGAATCTTCATCCACACCTGGGAGGGTGAAGTACGGGAACCAATGGTGGAAACGTACCTCGCCCAACACTCCTGTTTCCTCCTTTTGATGAGCCTCCGGACCTGAACAAGGATACGTTTGAATAAAATGAGGTTCTCCAAAGACGTGTGCCGCTTATGTCACTGAAGAGCCCGACGACGCTCTTTAATGCCTTCAGCGACCTCTGGCGACCACCAAGGCACTGACTTCGCTGGGGGCACCCTAACGAATGAGGAATGGTATGTTCCGCAGCAATACAATCGCTGTAGTCAGTGTCTTAACTGCCACATCGATGTTACCATGGGGGAGAGATTCAACAGTGGCAGCTGAGGAGAACACTTCCCAATTTGCCTTGCTAAACGCCCATCTGGGCAAGTGTTCAGGGGAGCGACGCTGGGGTAGTGAAAGGAAGATGGGCAAATGGTCACTACCACACAAGTCGTCGTGAACTCTCCAGTGGACTGATGGTACAAGCCCTGGGCTCCACAATGACAGATCCATGGCCGAGAACGTGCCATGCGGCACACTGAAATGTGTGGCGGCGCCAGTGTTTAAGAGGCAGAGGTCGAGTTGCGAGATGAGATTCTCGACATCTCTGCCTCGGCCAGTAATCATCATTCCACCCCACAGGGGATTGTGGGCGTTAAAATCCCCCAGAAGAAGAAAAGGCGTGGGGAGTTGGGGGACAAGTGCAGCCAATTCGGTCAGGGGGACTGTACCACCTGGAGGGAGATAGACACTGCAGATGGTTATGTCCTGGGTAGTCCTTTCTCTGACACCCACAGCTTCCATGCAGGCTCTACCTGACACACTATTGTAAGCGCTACGGTTACAGTAATAGCCCCTGTATCCACGAAGGACAGGGGTCCGTACTTCTGGGAACCAGGTTTCCCGGAGGGCAATGCAGAAAACAGGTGTCATGCTTAGAAGCTGACGTAGCTCAGGAAGATGGCTAAAATAATTGCTGCAATTCCACTGGAGGATTGTACAAAGCGTGTCCTGTAGGGGCACGAAGGCACTGAAAAGGCAAATTACTTCACAGGCTCACATGCTGCCACTGACTGAGTGACTGATGTCTCAACAGCCATCGTTTCTGAGGAGATGGCGAGATCCAGATCATCAGGGGACGCAAAGAGCTCGACCTCATCCTCAGAGGCTGAGCTGACAGGAAGCGGTGGTGTGAGAACCACTGGGTCCCTTATTCATCTTAGAGAGCTTCCTCTTCTCTTTCTTGTCTTTAGGAGGAGGGTACACAAGCTGGGAGGGCTTTCCTGATGCATTGTCAGGAACAGAAGAAGAGCGTGAAGCCCTTCGACCAGCAGCTGGTGGCTTCTTTAGCCACTGGCTAGTGTCTTGGGAGACACTGGTAAAGTCCTTGGAAGGGACTCCCCCAAGGGACCCCTTCTGAACGAGTGAAGCTGGAGGAGGCTGTTGCTTCTCTGGCTGAGTAGCCAGAGAAGGCTGTCGCTTCTCCAGCTGAGTAGCCGGAGAAGGCTGTCGCTTCTCCGGCTGAGAGCTGGGGACTGACGTCCCCGGTTGTTTGGGGCGTTCTGCTCCCAAACTGGGTGTTTCAGGAGTAGTGGAAGATGGAGTAGCCCCTACCAGTGGTGGGTCAGGCGTAACTTGGCTGCTCTGTGGGCCAACTGAGAGAGGATTCTTTGCAGGAACTTGTGGTGGCAGTGTTACAGCAGCATACTCCTCAACATAGGTGTGGGGTTGAATCATTCTAGCTTCTTCTTTGCCTCTTGGTAAGTTAAACGGTCCAGGGTCTTAATTTCTTGTATCATCCGCTCTCATTGGTAGACTGCACAGTCTGGCGAGCAGGGAGAATGATGCTCTCCACAGTTAATGCAGGTGGGAGGCGGAGCACACGGAGCACTGGGATTTGAAGGTCGTCCACAATCTCGCCACGTGGGGCTGGCAGTGCATCTGGAGGACATGCACCCGAACTTCCAGCACTGGAAGCATCGCATAGGGGATGGGACATAGGGCTTGACATCGCACCGGTAGATCATGACCTTGACCTTCTCGGGCAAGCAGTCGCCCTCAAAGGCCAGGATGAAAGCACTGGTAGCGATCCTATTATCCTTGGGCCCCCTAAAGACACGACGGACAAAGTGTACACCTCGTCGTGCCAGGTTCTACCATAGCTCGTCATCAGACTGTAGCAGAAGATCTTTACGAAAGATAATCCCCTGGACCAAATTTAAGGACTTATGGGGAGTGACGTTAACGGGTATGTCACCAAGTTTTTCACGGGTGAGTAATGCCCGTGACTGTGCAGACGAAGCTGCTTGTATCAGCTCCTCATTTTGGAAAGAGACGCCACTTCCCCAAACTTATCTTCAAGATTGTTCACAAAGAAGAGAGGCTTAGTCCCCAAAAACGAATCCCCATCGGTTCTGCTGCACACAAGGTATCGCAGTGAATACGGCTCCTGTTTCTCTGTAGCCCTACGTCCCTCCCATGGCTTGGCTAGGGAAGGGAACAATTTGGGGTTATAGGTCACAGCGTTAAATTCTACCTTACCATGCTTGTAGACGTTGGCAGTCGTACAACCACCGGATTGAGACTTCATCCACTTCATTGTGGGTCATCTGCCCCAATGCCACCCACTCCGACCAGGGGCTCTCCCCACAGGCGCCACCCAGCCGCAGAAAAGGCCACCTGGCAGGATGGTCGCTGCCGGGAGTCCCGATGCCCCAGAGAGACGGGCAGCTACTCCTTGGCTTACGTAGGGAGGTGTCAGCTCAGGCTTCGGCAGTACGATCCTGTGTTGTCAGGGGGCTACAACCTAGGGGGTACACGACGACCCCACCACAACAGGCTGGCTACTGTGCTGGATTTTGGGTGCCACGGGATGTCCACAGTTATCGTGGGTGCAGATGGTGACGCACTAAGGGTGTAACTTACACAACCCATCAGGCATGTATGCCCGAAATGATGGGTGCAGTTATGACGCCAAGACGATGAAGAGTGCCAAGGTCTTAGGGCAGAGGACTGATGGTGCACCACGTACAATGTCCTTCCCCAAAAGGCTCGTACTTCTGTTGAATTTGGAAGGATGGAGGTCAAACCCTAATGGAGACCATCACATTAAAGGCCGAAACAGTTGAGATTCCTTTTAGTCGCCTCTTACGACAGGCAGGAGTACCGCGGGCCTATTCTTACCCCCGAACCCGCAGGGGAGTCTTGTCCAGTAAATGTAGTCAGCATGGAATGCGAACAGCGAAGCGGGGGCGAACTGAGCAAGTCATAAGTTGATTTGTTCAGTAAGGAAACTTACGCACCAGTGTCCAGCTGCATGCGAACAGAACATTCACAAATGAGCAAAGTCACAAAAAGTTTCCTCGCATCGCGCTGAATTCGAGAGAAGTGCCAGGCAAAACTTGATTCACACGACGAGCTGTAGAAGCACGTGAAGCAGAAGGCTTCGAATAAATGGCATTAACGTCCACAGGCTGATGTGAATCGTGATCATTGCAGTTTCCGTTGCGGTGACGACCACACGAGTCACGCGAACGGGAGACAGGTTGTGACTCAGAATTTCCTTACTGCACACGGCTTGTACATGTCCCTTCTTATTACAAAAATAGCACTGTGCTTGACGGGACGGGCAACTGTCCCGTGGGTGGGCGCGAAAGCGGTTCGGACATGATTTCAGTTTCTTAGTGGGGGCCTGTTTTGAAACGTGTTTACGTGCGCGCAAGTGAGGTGGTGCGGCTGGCTGGGCTGGGGGGCACGTGTTGTGCTGCGCTAACAGCACACACACCCGGGGGTCACGTCGAGCGTAGGAGTAGCCATGTCTAATGTATCGTGTCTGTCTAACAGGTCCACTACTTCCTGCAAAGACGGGTTTTTAAATCTGAGGATTTGCTCGTGGATGTGGTGATCCGCCACATTCTGCGCAATACCGTCTCTAATCATTATCTCCGCATATGAGCGTCCACACGAGCAATTAAAGTCATAATCAGAAGTTAGTCCCTGAAGTGAAGGCAGCAGAGGATCAAGTAGGTAAAAAGACGAGGGCTAGTAGAAATCCTTGGGTAACAGAAGAGATACAGAAATTAATTCATGAAAGGAGAAAATATAAAAATGCGGTAAGTGAAGCAGGCAAAAAGGAATACAAACGTCTCAAAAATGAGATCGACAGGCAGTACAAAACGGCTAAGCAGGGATGGCAAGAGGACAAATGTAAGAATGTAGAGGCTTATCTCACTAGGGGTAAGATACATACTGCCTACAGGAAAATTAAAGAGACCTTTGGAGAAAAGAGAACCACTTGCATGAATATCAAGAGCTCAGATGGAAACCCAGTTCTAAGCAAAGAAAGGAAAGCAGAAAGGTGGAAGGAGTATATAGAGGGTCTATACAGGGGCGATGTTCTTGAACACGATATTATGGAAATGGAAGAAGATGTAGATGAAGATGAAATGGGAGATACGATTCTGCGTAAAGAGTTTGCCAGAGCACTGAAAGACCTAAGTCGAAACAAGGCCCCGGGAGTAGACAACATTCCATTAGAACTACTGACAGCCTTGGGAGATCAAGTCCTGACAAAACTCTACCATCTGGTGAGCAAAATGTATGAGACAGGCGAAATACCCTCAGACTTCAAGAAGAATATAATAATTCCAATCCCAAAGAAAGCAGGTGTTGACAGATGTGGAAATTACCGAACTATCAGTTTAATAAATCACGGCTGCAAAATACTAACGCGAATTCTTTACAGACGAATGGAAAAACTGGTAGAAGCCGACCTCGGGGAAGATCAGTTTGGATTCCGTAGAAATATGGGAACACGTGAGGCAATACTGACCCTACGACTTATTTTAGAAGCTAGATTAAGAAAAGGCAAACCTATGTTTCTAGCATTTGTAGACTTAGAGAAAGCTTTTGACAATGTTGGCTGGAATACTCTCTTTCAAATTCTGCAGGTGGCAGATGTAAAATACAGGGAGCGAAAGGCTATTTACAATTTGTACAGAAACCAGATGGCAGTTATAAGAGTCGAGGGGTATGAAAGGGAAGCAGTAGTTGGGAAGGGAGTGAGACAGGGTTGTAGCCTATCCCCAATGTTATTCAATCCGTATATTGAGCAAGCAGTAAAGGAAACAAGAAAAATTCGGACTAGGTATTAAAATCCATAGAGAAGAATTAAAAACTTTGAGGTTCGCCGATGACATTGTAATTCTGTCAGAGACAGCAAAGGACTTGGAAGAACAGTTGAATGGAATGGACAGTGTCTTGAAAGGAGGATATAAGATGAACATCAACAAAAGCAAAACGAGGGTAATGAAATGTAGTCAAATTAAATTGGGTGATGCTGAGGGACTTAGATTAGGAAATGAGACACTTAAAGTAGTAAAGGAGTTTTGCTATTTGGGGAGCAAAATAACTGATGATGGTGGAAGTAGAGAGGATATAAAATGTAGACTGGCAATGGCAAGGAAAGCGTTTCTGAAGAAGAGAAAATTGTTAACATCGAGTATAGATTTAAGTGTCAGGAAGTCGTTTCTGAAAGTATTTGTATGGAGTGTAGCCATGTACAGAAGTGAAACATGGACTATAAATAGTTTAGACAAGAAGAGAATAGAAGCTTTCGAAATGTGGTGCTACAGAAGAATGCTGAAGATTAAATGGGTAGATCACATAACTAATGAGGAGGCATTGTATAGAATTGGGGAGAAGAGGAGCTTGTGGCACAACTTGACTAGAAGAAGGGATCGGTTGGTAGGACATGTTCTGAGGCATCAAGGGATCACCAATTTAGTGCTGGAGGGCAGCGTGGAGGGTAAAAATCGTAGAGGGAGACCAAGAGATGAATAGACTAAGCGGATTCAGAAGGATGTAGGTTGCAGTAGGTACTGGGAGAAGAAGAAGCTTGCACAGGATAGAGTAGCATGGAGAGCTGCATCAAACCAGTCTCAGGAGTGAAGACCGCAACAACAACATGTCCGCTAACCAAGCTTTATTGGAGTGAGTAGGGCGTCGCCGGAGGCGAAAGAATTTGTAGCGTGCAGCTACCACATTTACACTGTCACGGAAGTGGGAGTTCAAAGCATCAATCACTTCATCGTAAGGTTTAGTTTCTGGGCAGGTGGTGGGAAAGGTGGTGCGAAGGAGCAGGAAAAAGTAAAACACGTCGGTACTGCAAATACAGTTAAAGCACGTACACTAGTGTTAAACATATTACATAACTTTGCAATGAGGTGCGAAGTGTCCTCTAGATCCAGTGGGCATAATCAGGAACGGAGCTCGTAGATCCCTCCTGCTCTGGCTAGTGTGTGCTGTCTTTGGTGTCTGTCGTAGTGCCAACTTTAGAGCTTGTACCTACGCCTTGGCATCCTAGCTATTGGTACCGCAAGTACATAATAGAATACATTTCAAGCATGGCAGTGTAACAAATTACACAAGGATGGCTTCCAAAAGTCAATGCAATAAGCTATACTATAATCTAATCTAATATACTATTGTATTGTTTATTGTATACACTATGTAATTACACACGATTAATCACAGCACATAATACTGTTTAACTACAGACAAGTTTTAAATGCTAATATCCTCCTCAGTCATCTCAAAGAATTCTTTAATGTCATAGAATGGATGATCTGACAGGCAGCTGTACCACTTAACTTTTAAAAAATTTATATCCATAGAATGAACATGAATTGGCAGTTTATTGAACAATCTGAGTGGGTTTACTTTGCGGGAATTTCCTGTTCTTGCTGATCTGTGGCGCTGTATGTCTAAATTACCTTCAGCTCTGGTGTTGTGTTCATCTGTTTCCCCTCTGGCAATAAATTCTGAAATATTTTTAATATAGAGTACAGACACATAGATGTATAAATTTATAATTGTGAGTATTCTGAGTCTGTATAAAAGAGGACGACAGTGCTCCCTATGGCCTCTTTTATATATTATGCATAAGAATTAGTTTTTGTAATTTCAAGATGTTCTTGATGTGAGGGGAGTGCCCCCATATAATCAGACAATATGAAATATGTAACTGGAATAGCCCAAAGTATGTCACCCTAAGGTACTCCAAGTAGTTTCAAGATAAGGTATGACACCCAATATATTTTTTCACATATGTGATTGACATGTCCCTCCAATATTGTTTAGTCAATGTCAATACCTAAGAGTTTTACCAACTTATTGCCTACTTCATTTGATGTTCCCATAAAAAGGTGTTGGGTTTTATCAAGATTGCACAGGAGCTTATTGGCTGCAAACCAGTCCAGGGCCTTATCAAGTGGTGTTCTTTTTTTATTTTATTCAGATTTGAAATGTTCTGATGTGTGGTAAGTAGTGTTGTATCGTCAGCATAACAGTCAACAGGGTGGGCTATGATTTTAGGTAAATTGTTAATAGCTACAATGAAGAAGAAGGGTCCAAGGATAGACCCTTGTAGTACACTTGTGCTGATTTCCATTATGCAAGAATTTACATTTCTGGCTGAAACGAATTGTTTTTGGTTACTTAAATAAGAATTTATCACAGCTTAAGTGCTCCCTCTCACCCCATAAAACTCTAGTTTCCCCAGTAGTACGTCAACAGGAATGCAATCGAAAGCTTTGCTTAGGTTACATAATGCCAGTGCTACCATGTTATTGTTTTCAAAAGCTGTTAAGGTTTGGTCAATGATTTAGAAGATGGCCCCTGTTGTGTTTTTCCCTTTGTGAAAACCAAACTGATTGCTACATATGATATTGTGTTTTTCAAAGAAGCTGCTTATTTGTGTGTGTATGAGTGCCTCAAATATCTTTAAGAATATTGGAACAATGGAGACTGGTCTATAGCTTTGGGGAAGATTTTTGTCCCCTTTTTTAAAAACTGAGACAATTTTTGATACCTGAAGTGCATCTGGAAAAATTCCACATTCTACACATTTATTAAAAATAAAAGCTAGTGGTTTGGCGATTGAGTGTATTGTCTTTTAATTATGTTATTTGATAACCAATAACAGTCCATACTTCTAGAACCTGAAAATTTGGATACAGCTTTTATAACATCAGCAGGTTAACAGGTAGTGGTGTTCCAGCAAGGTCCATTGCAGATGAATTTGTTGCTTTAATACTGTTACTTATTTCTTTAACTGAGTTTTAAAAGTATTGATTTAATTCCTCAGGTTAAAGCAGAGCTGTTTCTGTGCATTTTTGTGTATTCTCTTGTTTTATTATTTGCCATGCTGCCTTGCATTTATTGGGAGCCCTTTCTATATACACTCCTGGAAATTGAAATAAGAACACCGTGAATTCATTGTCCCAGGAAGGGGAAACTTTATTGACACATTCCTGGGGTCAGATACATCACATGATCACACTGACAGAACCACAGGCACATAGACACAGGCAACAGAGCATGCACAATGTCGGCACTAGTACAGCGTATATCCACCTTTCGCAGCAATGCAGGCTGCTATTCTCCCATAGAGACGATCGTAGAGATGCTGGATGTAGTCCTGTGGAACGGCTTGCCATGCCATTTCCACCTGGCGCCTCAGTTGGACCAGCGTTCGTGCTGGACGTGCAGACCGCGTGAGACGACGCTTCATCCAGTCCCAAACATGCTCAATGGGGGACAGATCCGGAGATCTTGCTGGCCAGGGTAGTTGACTTACACCTTCTAGAGCACGTTGGGTGGCACGGGATACATGCGGACGTGCATTGTCCTGTTGGAACAGCAAGTTCCCTTGCCGGTCTAGGAATGGTAGAACGATGGGTTCGATGACGGTTTGGATGTACCGTGCACTATTCAGTGTCCCCTCGACGATCACCAGTGGTGTACGGCCAGTGTAGGAGATCGCTCCCCACACCATGATGCCGGGTGTTGGCCCTGTGTGCCTCGGTCGTATGCAGTCCTGATTGTGGCGCTCACCTGCACGGCGCCAAACACGCATACGACCATCATTGGCACCAAGGCAGAAGCAACTCTCATCGCTGAAGACGACACGTCTCCATTCGTCCCTCCATTCACGCCTGTCGCGACACCACTGGAGGCGGGCTGCACGATGTTGGGGCGTGAGCGGAAGACGGCCTAACGGTGTGCGGGACCGTAGCCCAGCTTCATGGAGACGGTTGCGAATGGTCCTCGCCGATACCCCAGGAGCAACAGTGTCCCTAATTTGCTGGGACGTGGCGGTGCGGTCCCCTACGGCACTGCGTAGGATCCTACGGTCTTGGCGTGCATCCGTGCGTCGCTGCGGTCCGGTCCCAGGTCGACGGGCACGTGCACCTTCCGCCGACCACTGGCGACAACATCGATGTACTGTGGAGACCTCACGCCCCACGTGTTGAGCAATTCGGCGGTACGTCCACCCGGCCTCCCGCATGCCCACTATACGCCCTCGCTCAAAGTCCGTCAACTGCAAATACGGTTCACGTCCACGCTGTCGCGGCATGCTACCAGTGTTAAAGACTGCGATGGAGCTCCGTATGCCACGGCAAACTGGCTGACACTGACGGCGGCGGTGCACAAATGCTGCGCAGCTAGCGCCATTCGACGGCCAACACCGCGGTTCCTGGTGTGTCCGCTGTGCCGTGCGTGTGATCATTGCTTGTACAGCACTCTCGCAGTGTCCGGAGCAAGTATGGTGGGTCTGACACACCGGTGTCAATGTGTTCTTTTTTCCATTTCCAGGAGTGTAGTTTTTCCACTGCTTGCTTTTTTGCCAGAAGAAGTTTAGCTTTGCAGTATATTTTACATTTCAGATATGACCTACAAATGTTCATACTCTGTTCTGCTCCTTGGTTAGTAGCTTGCTTGTGCATCTGGTACAGCATATGCATGTTTCCTCTAATTTCTGCAAACCAAATCAGACTTTTCTTTTTCATTTCACTTGGATATCTATTTTTTTTTTTTTTTTTTTTTTTTACTGGTGAGCAAGAGGACTATAAATCTGTGTACTTTTTAAGAAGTTATTAAAGGTAACTTCAGCTTCCCTTTTTCCAGACTGACAATTCTATATGAAGTCCCAATCTGCACTTCCTAATCTATCAGCAAACATACGTATGTATTCTTCCTTTTGTCCTCATACCACCACTACTTTAGGTTCTTCAGTTTAACTGGCTGCCTCCTATAGAGTGTAAGGAGTAGTGACTCATGATCTGCAAGTCCACTCCTGCAAGTCTGACTGTAAAGTCTTCCCTATGGAAATTCAAAACAATATTGTCTATGCAGGCATTCTTACATGTGGCATGGTTATTTGTACAATAGAGGTCTAATGATCTTAGTATATTCAAAATGTCTTAGCAACTGGCCTATGTGTGTTTACCATTTCTACGCTGAAATCACCACATACAGCAATTCTTGTTTTACTCTTCAATATCTTTTTAACTATTAATTCACATTTTTCAATAAACAAATTTACATCACCATCTGGTGACCTATATAGACTAACTACCACTATATTTTCATTCATTAGTTTTACACAACTAAACTCCCCACCTAGTTCTAAGGAGTACATGGATACATCAATTCTGGAAAACTTTATTCCATCTTTGACAAAAATTCCAGCACCACCATTCTTTCTCTGTTTTCTACGTATCATGTTTCCCACAACATACCCTTGGGGAACAAACATATTTACTTGTTCTTGGGTTAACTAGTGCTCATATACACATATAACATCTACATGCTCAGTGTTATATAAACGTTTTAATTCTAAAATCTTATTTCTAATACAACATATGTTAACTGATAGAAAAGTAAGTAGTTTGTCTCTGTGTTCCTCTGAGACCAATTTGACTCTATATTTGAAGTTGTAGGTACAGTTAATGTCTTTAATCATGATGCACTGTGATCATCTGTGTTATGATAGTCACATACCTTTTCATCCACTTGATGACTCACTTTGTTAACTGCGTTCTTCTGTGAAACCACCGCTGACCCCACCAAAAATCCTGGTCGCTTGGTTGTGGTTTCTTTCTTCAGGTTGACTGCTGTGTTCCACCTGTTGGTATTCTCATTCCTTGAGCTTCAGTTGCTATTCTTCTTTTTGCAAGTAGTTCTCTCTTTTTATATGGTGTCTTCTTTCCTGCTACATCATTTTCTGCTTCTTCTAAGTTTTGCACTGATCACTTTTGTATATTTATTTCTTGAGTAATTGTCCTCTCCACACACACGTAATTCTCTTTTAAGGATTCTACTGTTATTTGTACTGGAGTTGTGTCAGCAACAATTCTCACTGATTCTTGATCTGAGACTGCAGTATCCTTCCATTTAAGTTCTATTGCTATTTTGTACACTTCCCTGTTTGTTTCCACTGATTCATAAATCCTTGTGGCAATTAGTTCTTTACCAGTTGCATTTAGGTGCTGTCCATGTGCTGTATATAGCTCCTCGTTACCAAGAGTATTAACAAAACAAGTGTTATGGAAGCCTTTCACTGTTTTTTTTTTTTTTCAGTTTTCTGTTTGCGGATTGAATTTCTTGGTTTACACAAGGCCATTCAGGCAGGTCATGCCCGTGTGGCACACCAGCTACAATCACATTTGTATTTTGTAATGCTGACAAGGCTTTATGTAGTGAACTAATTGCCAAGTTGGCTTCATTTTTTGCTGCATCATTAGCCACTGCCCAAATAACTGCAAAATCTTCATTTGTCAGCTTATGCAGGTCACTGCATTTTGTTTTAATTACACCAGTGGGGGCACCTGGTATTACCTTCCCTTCAACATTGAATTTATTTGAAGCTGAGTTTAAAATATTTCTTGCACAGTCTCTGCCATGACTATCAGAGGCAACGAATATTTTGGGTCCCCTACTCACTAACTCACTCTCAGGAGCAAAGGTTTGCATTTTGATTGTTGCACCCTTAGACTGCTTTCCTTTTTGAACTGCGTTCTGTGATTTGGCATGCACACTGTGCTGTGAATCGTGTTTTATGTTGGATGCCTCAAATCTGTAGTTTTTACACATTTCTTTCTTGGCTGATTCTCGATTGTGTAGCTCGTTTGTTAGTACACGTATAACTGTTTAAGAATATTTAAGTTCCTTTCTTACTATTCTGAATTCATTCATGAACTTTTCACACACACACACACACACCCGTTTTTAACAGGTCTGTTTTGATTTCGTCCATATCGTCACATTCAGTTCGAAAACAATCACTACATCTCCAGCTTTTCACTCCATTCGTTCATTTACACACGAGTAAAGGAATTTCCTCTTGCACTTTGCACAACTCATGCCTTTTCTTCTTGTTTTGTTACAGGAACACGGTTTTAACATTACAGGTCGCGATTGATCTATGAGGTCTTTAATATCTTATTGGTATTTGCCAGCTGGTATGAAGAAATTGAGATTTCGGGCATTTCTTTATATAGTTTTACGTGATTAAGTCCCGACGCTATGCAAAGCTGTCATTTAGTTACGTGCGATCTGTCATGTTTTATTCTCCGATAATAAATCATATTTCTCTGATTACCGTTAAAATATAATGACGATAAATGTTTTAGGTAATTTGGAATAATATTTTAATAACTATGTAGATAACGTGACGTCATTCTTTTACTCTTAGAAGAAGAGAGTGTTAATTGTGCGTTTATGAACGGTCAGTGTCGGGGTCAGTGATTACGATTCGAGAAATAACTGATTTGACGAAGTTCAATTGCACACAATGGCGTGGGGTGAATTATGACCTTGGAATTGATTGTAGATGTATGCAGGTCAATTTCGTGACAGGCTAGTAAGCGTCGCGAATGTCGCCTTATCAATATTACTTTCGCGCCGCCGATGGTTTGCTTTAAATTCGCGAAAATACAATTCACGCGAATTCTTAATTGATGGTTACCCCATTGTTGATGGGCCATTGTGGAGGACGTAAGTTTGGATAGAAAAATTATTTTCAAAATTCAATATAAATCCTGTTGATCGGAGTAGCCTAGCAACACAAAAGCTCATACATGGTTATCAGCAGAAGCAGTGTACTAAGAAAAGGAAAGATATAAAAAAGTTTATCCGTATATTTTGTTATTTCGTGAACAGTGATATTTTCTTATAGTGGTGTAGAGCCTTACGTATTCTTAATATTGTGACAGACTGATCGTAAGTGCTCTCGTTACAAGTCGAGTTTTGGGCCTGATTAAGAGTAGCGGCTTCTTAAAGTCTCAAAGGTTAAGTGAAGAATAGTATCACACTTAAATAACGCAGCATCGAAACCCACTATCTTTATACTATATTAAGCTATTCCGGGATCAGGTGATACCGTAGCCGTGTAGTTTTGTGTTGTCGACAACAAATAGGTAAACACTAAGATAGACATTTCCCATGCTCTGTTATCGACGAGGGAAAGGAGCGACAACGGCGAAATACACGTATACATATACAAACGGTATAAATGGCGCCTTACAATACAATAACAACGGACGTCACGGTATGAGTGGCGCCTCAACGAGCGGCTTCATCACGGAGGATTTGCTGCATCGAGTCGAGTGCCATCCAGATTCACGAACCATGGAGTTGAAGAACACTGTAGCAGACAGCGAATCAGCCCAAGGAAGGAGGTACACTTAAATAATCGCTTAAAGTAAGCGATACCACCAGGTTTGAGTAAAATAACATTATAATTGAAAAAGGAATTTTGATAAGTGATTTTGGTATATATTGGAAAGTGTATAATTTAGTACTGAATGATCATGTCGAAACGAACCAAAAGAGAACGTGATAATGTGTAGTCGAGTATGGAAACGATTAGAGAGAGGGAGGAAAGTGACGATGATGCGGGCCTAGTACGGAACAGGAGACATGTACAGATGATCATGATGTTATTGATTGAGAGCTATCAGTAGAAACAGATACAATGGCAAGTACGATAAGCAATGTGAAGAAACAAAGATATCGAGGTTTCGGAAGTAGATCAGCCAGCTGATCCAAAAATTGGAAATATTAATACAAAAATGTTCGATATGTTAATATCAATAAATACTCAAATGGGTTTGATGAGTGGAAGACTTAGTTCGCTAGAAGAGGATAATAAGCCATTAAAGGAGGGCATAAGTCCACTAAAAAAAGAAATAAAAAATTAAAGGAGGACAATAAAAAGTTAAACGAAAAATTTGAGGCCAAGTTTTGTTCGTTTGATGGTAAAATGGATTCGTTGGAAGCTAAACTTAATACCTTTGATCAGAAATTGGAAAATACTAGGAAAGAATTAAAGGCCCAGTTAATCCAAATTTAGAGAACTGGACTTAAGTTTTCTGACACCTTATAAAACCAACAGACTAAATTAATGAAAAAAATCACTGCTGTAGAAAACAAATATGAAGCAGTTTCCAAGAGTTGTGATAATCTGTTCAATAGGATGGTAAAGTGTGAAAGTAGTTGTTTCAATGGTAACACACAAATAGAAGACCTTTCGAAACAAATAGCAGAGTTTGAGTCGGATGCTGTAAGAGGATCGACAAATATTTAGTAGATCAAACTAAAACGCTCGAGGAAGATCTATCTGAATGGACTGAAGTAAAGAAAAGCGAAATTGCAGATAAGGTCAAGACTGCTATTGAACCCCATCAAAATGAAGCTACCAATGAACACCAAAGTAGTAATGATGAATTAGTTAAGCTATTCACTAGCGAAATTCAGCTAATTAAAGACAAAATACTTGATGAGTTCCCTAAATGGTAAAAGGAAACCAATAATGATTTGTTAACTGAGGACGAATGTTCAGAGACTAGTTTGAAAAACAAACGAGTTTGTGGTGATCCGAAATGCAAATAGCCTATTATGAAAATCTGC
Organism: Schistocerca americana; assembly: GCF_021461395.2. NCBI lineage: Eukaryota > Metazoa > Arthropoda > Insecta > Orthoptera > Acrididae > Schistocerca > Schistocerca americana. Next base: position 20,118,760 of record NC_060119.1, on the reverse strand, counting down.
AGTGGGATGTTGATAATTCTTCTGGGAAAGAATACGATTGTTTTGTTCAGGGAGGATATATGTCTTCCTTAAAGGTGGAGGAGGAGGAGGAGATTAGTGTTTAACGTCCCGTCGACAACGAGGTCATTAGAGACGGAGCGCAAGCTCGGGTGAGGGAAGGATGGGGAAAGAAATCGGCCGTGCCTTTTCAAAGGAACCATCCCGGCATTTGACTGAAGCGATTTAGGGAAATCACGGAAAACCTAAATGAGGATGGCCGGAGACGGGACTGAACCGTCGTCCTCCCGAATGCGAGTCCAGTGTGCTAACCACTGCGCCACCTCGCTCGGTTTTTAAAGGTGGAGAATAGTATTTTCAAAAGTAGGCAATTTCCAACATTTTCCACTGAAAAGAACAATCCCCACCCGAAAATTTTTATCAATAATTTCAAATGAATATTTCCACGCAGTTGGTCGGAATACAACAGACTTCAATTTATAGTATCCAAAAAAATGTGTGAAATGTTATGGGACTTAACTGCTACGGTCATCAGTCCCTAAGCTTACACACTACTTAACCTAAATTATCCTATGGACAAACACACACACCCATGCTCGACGGAGGACTCGAACCTCCGCCGAGACCAGCCGCACAGTCCATGACTGCAGCGCCCTAGACTGCTCGGCTAATCCCGCGCGGCTGTAGTACCCAAAATAACAGGAGAAGCAGCATTGTGGGCTGCAGAAGCAAGTGAAAGTTGCAAGACTTATGCTGAGTTTGAACAACTTTTCTTAGTCAAACACTGGCCACTAAGTAAACAGGAGAAATTACAATAAGAGTATTTTAACAACAAAATAAGTACTTTAAGGCAATACTTAGAAAAGTACCTAAATAAGACGAGATACTGGAGTGATCTGATGTCTCACAAATAAGTGAACAGAATTTTGAAGGGAAGGTTGCCCATTCATATACGGGAAAAATTAATAAATGTTCCTGACTCTGACGTGGAGCAATTCTTATCGGTAGTTGACTCTATAGATATGATTATGGAAGATGCGAGACAGACGAGTAGTAGCCAAATGTCTACTCACCCTCGTAGCAACTTGCTTAACAATCATAATAATAATTTGACATGTGATAATAAAAATACGGAAAAGAATGTCAAACACATGTCACAAGATAGAGAAGAACATCAGTCCTACGGTTACAATAAGAATAATAATCGTAATCAATATAAAAGAGATACTTACTGTGCTAAAAGTAGCTATGGAGGTAAAGTTAACTAAGTAAATCAGATTAGTGCAATAAAGCCGAATCATAAACGTCTATATGGATACGTGAACGGGCATAGTGGTACTACCAATAAGCGTAACATGTATCCGGAGGATGATCCTAATTGTATTCGACCACTGGAAGATAATCCGAAGCATAATGTTCGTTGAGATGATGGGAAAAGAGTCCTTATCAAACACAGGGAGTCTTACCAATGGGCGATGGAGTATCAAATATGTGACACGATAGGCATCATAGCTCTGACCATACTGCACGGATCGTGGAAGTACCTGAACCACCACCAATGACACAGCAGGAGAGATTAAACTAGAACCGGTCATCGAATGCCTTCCTAGGATCACTGGAGGGCAGGCATCATTACGAGTTAAATGTACTAATAATGATACGGATATAAGGGATGAATTAATTGAAGAAAAACCTAATGTTTCTAACAAGTGCGGACAGATTTTACAGGCAATAATTCCAGCACGCATAAATAATGTTACTGTTGAAGCGTTGGTTGATACTGGAGCGACCATTAGCGTCATGACGCGGGACAGTTTAAAACAGATAAGCCGAGGGGGAAAAGTGCTGTAAAGGATGAGCCAGACAGAAGAGGATTTTACTGTATTATATGAGCTTTCAAACGGTAACTTCGTTTTTCCATTACGGCCAAGCCACGGCCGGCAGTTTTAGGTGCCTGTAAATTCTTTCGTCCCACAGTTTAGTAACAGGAAGTCAGCGCCGAGGAAGGGGACCTCGATCACACGCCTCTCTCACGTGCTGACGAGGTAACGCCGCCCCAGGCGTCGCTTAGCAGGCAACGCTCTGGAAAGTTCCATTGCCGCCCCTGCGGGTTTCTCGATCCCGACCAATCAGGGTGGAGGAATCCGTGTGGTGCGTCGAATATACCCGGCAGCCCATCGCCAGACCTGCTCACTTGTATTCTCGTCTTCCTGCTCTCTCGGACGCGCACCCTGTAGCAGTGAACATCTCCCGCTTCTCCCTGTGCTGCGCCTCCAGGGACTCAGTTTTTCGCAGCCGGCATGCCGCTCGGACTGGAGCGATTGGCCGACGCCAATTTTCGTTAGCTTCGTGAACTACGTTTCGCCAAACTCTACGCTCTGGCTCACCCTCGCCTCCCTAGGCCTGACTATATGACCCCTTTTTAACACACTTTCGCCAATAAATGGTATTTGTCTCAATTTTATCCCGCTCATTGCGTAACGCCCACCGCCGTCACAAACGCCCACCCCGTACAACTGGTGTCAGAAGTATGGATCCGTTCCCGTAGCGACTTTGTCGCTACATTACATTCTTTCCGGTAAACACTCCAGTAAACACTCAAAGCGTGAGCGAGGCAGCCCACGCCAGCCGCCGCGCCGCCCACAGTCGCCCACCGCTGTCGGCGACGCTCCGGGGGCCTGCCGCCATCGCGAACCGGCCGAGCCGGCGTCGTCCGCCACCGACACATTTGCCGCCACTCCGTGACGCCGTCGCCGCTACCTGTACGTCGCGCCAACTCCACTACTGTGTAAGTCGCCGCGATGCTTCCGACATTAACATAGTCGATCGTCCGCTGCTGGATTAGGAAACTTTGTGGCCGTCCTTTTTTGTTACAATTATTATTTTTTGGTCACTAGCGTTCCTTAAATTTGTAAACGTGCCGACGGGATACTCCTGCAGAGGCACCTGCCTCGCAAGACCCGCTCGAGGCCGTAAATGCACAAATCGCTAATTGTTCACACAAAATCTGGAGCTACTCGAACAAAACCGCGTCTCGAAACAGACGCTGGAAGCTAGTGTGCGAACTTCCGTACCTGTGGCTAGCTTCACCACTGTAACGAATGCTCAAATAGTGGCAACTAACTCTAATCCTGTCTCTAATGCAAATGCCGTAATTGCTGCTAACGTGGCGACGGTAAGCAATTTTCCTGCAGCCGATTTCATTCCCACCTTCCCTGGGAAGACCCGTGAAAATGCGGCTTTGTTCTTACATAACATTCGCGACGTGGGTCGCACGTGTGCCTGGCCGGATGATCTATTGGTCAATGCTGCCAGACTCTAGGCCATACCAATAATGTTTGCCTCACAAAGTCACTATTTTCTCACCAAACGCGCGGCCACTGCCGCTAGATCCAGCATGACATGCAATCAGCTGGAAAAGTCTCGAGGAAAGTAAGGAAATTAATTGAAAGAAACTACCGTCGTTACTATACATTCATTTAAGTTGTGCATGTTACTTATAAGTAACTTCGCCAAATGTACATAAACAATATCAGCCGAAATTTTAACGCAAATGCTATGATGACATTTACGCAATTGTGTCGAACATATTTTTGAGGCAACATAATTGACTAACTGTAGCGTCGGTGAAACACTATTCGTGACTGATTGATGTGTTCATAAGACCACGCGACAACCAAACAGTATCACCTAGCAAGGGATTAGATGCACTTCATACTGCATAACGCATGTTTATGTGAAGCGAAGGCCATACACACACTCCTAACGCGAGTATTGTGTAAGTTTGATATTAGTGTGTTGCTTTAGGCGTTTGTCCATTATAGTATATGTGTGCTTGGGCTTGTCTGCTGATGTATCCATACGTTATGTCTAATCTTTCCAGTTTCAAACATTACATCTGTAACCAGAATGAGATTTTCACTCTGCAGCGGAGTGTGTGCTGATATGAAACTTCCTGGCAGATTAAAACTGTGTGCCCGACCGAGACTCGAACTCGGGACCTTTGCTTTTCGCGGGCAAGCGCTCTACCATCTGAGCTACCGAAGCACGACTCACGCCCGGTACGCACAGCTTTACTTCTGCCAGTATCTCGTCTCCTACCTTCCAGACTTTACAGAAGCTCTCCTGCGAACCTAGCAGAACTAGCACTCCTGAAAGAAAGGATACTGCGGAGACATGGCTTAGCCACAGGCTGGTATGTGTCATCGCTTTAGAATGTAAATAAACAATATTCTTGAAAGTTAAATAATATATAAACTTAGTGATAGAAGTGAAGGTCCTCTGACTGTGTTTGTTTCACAACTAGCAAGACTCTACACTGACACTGTCAAGGGTTGGCTTATTGTTTCCCACACTCACGAATGTACTCGTTGTAAATATCCCGCATCGTCACGATTTACCGAGGTGGTCGTGTGTAAACAGTGAAATTCGTGCCGCAAACAAGAGTTTCAGTGAAATATGTACTCACTTCGTAAATGCAGACGTTGTTGACATAAACAGTTTGGAGCGAAGGCTCCATACAGTTCACGGTCTTCATTTGAATGCATTAGGAAAGGAGGTACTTACGGAAAAATTTTTTACTCGTATTTCGCGGTGCAATGAAGTACCCAGGACAAGTGGAAATCGATCGCAAGTAACAAAGGGTTCTTTTCATGCAGCGAACAATATAGCCATCAATCAGTGTCAAATCATGAAATGGTTTAAAACCATTAGGCGAGAAAGTAACATTCAAACTGGGAAAAAACTCAAATTACGAAATGGTTCAAGCCAAAAAGAATGAAGCACAAATTTTGCAAGCTCCAAAAATACTGGAAGACAAACAACCTGCTGTACGTGTGTCTTCCAGAACAAGGAAAGCTCCAGAGAGGAACAGTGATTTTTTATGGCTGGCACCAGGGAAATCACTTCAGCACTGTCCAGATCCAGTGCCATCAAGAATGTAACTACGGATGTAAGTACACAATATCAAAGTGACAAAGAAATGTACAAGCCATGTAAGCAAGCTGATGGGCTGCTACAGAAGAATCCAGACCTACCTTTTGTGAGGATGGCTCATTATTAAATATTAGGTGTTTAAAAAATAAAATTGATGATCTTAGTAGTAACTATATAATGCACTGTAATATAAATGGTTTAAGTGCTGAATACTCATGTGACAGAAGCTCTAAGTTAGATGAGCTACAAGTTTTTTATCTGAATTCCTAAATATTAAAGTAATTTGTTTAAATGTACACCGCCTTAGTAGTGATTCCATAAAAATCTTGAATAAAATTGAAAACTACAAGGTAGCTACCAGCTCTTGTAGGATAAACAAGTCACAAGGAGGTTCATGCATACTCATTCATTCTGATTTAGATTACCATGTAAGTTGTGACTTCAACTGTTTAAATTAAGAGTGTATTTTTGAGGGTTGCTGTGTTGAGTTAAAGGACTTAAATGTTGTTATAATATCACAATTTATAGAATCCCAGGGAAGGTGACAACTGAGCATTTCCTACGTAAATTTCAGAGTTTGTTAGAATACCTCAGTAAAGAAAAGAGGAAAAAAAATTGTAGTTGCTGCTGATTTCAACATCAATGTGTTGAATGAAACATGTGAGGTATCAAAATTTACAGACTTAATAAAAAATGTGGCTTCAAATTAAAACTTTCTGAATCTACAAGAAAAAATGCTCAGTTAGCTACATGCATTGACAACATTTTAACGAATTTCGTATTTGAAGATGGATATAAATTTTGTCTAGATCTAGGAATTTCTGATCATTCAGCATTATTCATTGAGCAACCCAGAGCAGGTAGAGAAGTCCCATGTGAAAAAGCTTATGTAAAAAGGATCTTCAACCAAGAAACTTTGACTCTATTCCATGATAAGCTGAAGGAGACAGAATGGCACTTTGATAAAAATATTTCATGGACAGCAAATTTTGAAGCATTTCTAAGGAATTTTCTAAGTGTTTTCAATGAAATGTTTCAACAAAAAACTTATTTTAATAAAATGACAAAATTAAAATGGATCACTAAATATATAAAAATCTCCAATGCTAAGAAAAGGCAGCTACATACGGAACTAAGACATATTAAAAAAATTGAATTTATTGCGTACGTTAAACGATACAAAAGCACATGTAAGAAAGTTGTCAAAGCAGCAAAGCAAATGACAAATAATAAATTAATCTTAAAACATGAGAATAAATCAAAGGTAGTGTGGCCAGTTGTAAAATACGAATTAAGTATCAAAGCCTCTAGACATGGAATTAGTACAATTAAGCTTGAAGATGAGATCATTGTAAATCCAGCTCAAATTACAGAACGCTTCAATGAGTTCTTCATTAATGTAGTGAAACCAGAGGTTAATGTTGCAGATTATGAGAACAATGTATGTCCCTTTGGACTAAATCAGGATTATGAATGCCTCACAAAATTCAAAACAATTTCAACAATAGATGTAGAAAAAATTAAATTTAAAACTAAAAAACAAAAATTCTGCAGGTTGGGATGGAATACCAGCAAAAGTCCTTAAATTTGTGTGTAAAATAATAGGATACACGCTATCTAAAATAATAAATCAATCCTTTGAACAAGGAACCTTCCCAGAGGCGCTGAAGTATGCAGAAGTAAAACAGTTTCTCAAAAAGGGGTCAAGAGAGGATATGGGGAATTATCGTCCCATCTCCCTCCTTCCAGTCCTATCAAAAATCTTTGAAAATGCTGCTGCTATGCAGATTCGAAATTTTATGGAGAAAGATGATATTATTACGGAAAACCAATTTGGTTTCCAGCGTGGCAAAAGTACTATTGATGCAATTGACAAGTTTATCGACAAGATCAGCACATCATTAGACAACCATCATAAAGTTGCAGGAACCTTTTGTGATCTCACAAAAGCCTTTGACTCTGTAAATCATGCACTGCTCATCTATAAGCTTGACAAGTATGGGATCAAGGGTAATGTTCTAAATTGGCTTACTTCATACTTATCAAATAGGAAACAAAGAGTGATTATCTCATCAAACGCAGCAAATTACTATTCAAAATGGAAAACAGTAGCCCAAGGTGTCCCTCAAGGGTCGATTCTGGGACCTACTTTGTTTTTTTCCTGTTAATGATTTATCGAACAATATAAATGCTCCATTGATTTTATTTCCAGATGACACATCTGTATTAATTGAAAACCAGGAGTCAGAAAACATCCCTCTCTACATAACAAACACAATGAACAAACTAGAAACGTGGTTCCAACTGAATGGGTTAAGATTGAACGTCTCCAAAGCCCACATGGTCCAATTCAGAACAAAACAGTCAAAGCCCCAAGAAATTAAAATAACTCATAAAAATCAGGGTACAGAAGAAGTGGATTCTGTGAAGTTTTTAGGGTTAAACCTAGAAAAAAATTTAAATTAGAATAAACATGTTGACTACCTGTTAAACAAATTATGTAGCTTTGCATTTGCTATGCAAATATTAGCTGGTGCAACAGACATGAATACCAGGAAAATTGCATACCACAGCTACTTTCAATCAGTTGTAAGGTATGGTATTATTTTTTGGGGAAATTCAAGCAATATGTTGCGCATACTAAAGTTACAGAAAAGAATAATAAGGAACATGTGTACTGCCCATCCAAGGACATCATGTCGCCCACTATTTGAAAAACAACAGTTATTAACAGTTCCCTCCTTATACATCTATGATATTATCATCTTTCTACACAGCAATTTAGAGTTATTCAAGAAAAACTGTTTCAATCATACGTATAGCACAAGAAACAAAGACAATTTTATGCTACCCACTCATCGCTTAAACCTATATACGCAGTCTCCTCAGTATATGGCAACGAAAATACATAACAAGCTAAAAGGAAAGAATGTTCAGAGTATGAGCCTAGAGACACTGAAAACACAGTTATATGATATACTTGTCAAACGCTGCTGCTACACTGTTGAAGAGTTCATGAAGGATGAACTGAACATTTGAGCAGAATAAATTTACATATAGTCTTGTGTGTAAATGCAGCTGTCCTTCACAAAAGGGAGGAAAGAAAAATAAAAGTTTATATTAATGTTAAAATTCTTTGTACCAATTAGGTATCCCTTTTCTTGATGTGTCTTCTGTACACTAATCATATGATGAGAAATTGTATGTTATGAGAAGAGTAAAACACTATTCACTACATACCAACTTTGCTGAATGGCAGACTCGGTAAGTAAATTTACCACTATTTCCTGTAAATTGTATTTTGCAGCACTTTTTTTAATTAAATGCCCTTTTATATAAATGAATTTTAACAACTAGGGCCAACATAATACAGCCACCTTGATAAAAAAAAATAAGCCAAAGGTTTGACGTGTGAGAAAACTGAGAGAGAGTGTGTGTGTGTGTGTGTGTGTGTGTGTGTGTGTGTGTGTGTGTGTGTGTGGTGTGCACGCGCGCACGTGTGCGCGCGGTTGTAAATAGAATATAAATAAGCGTTACATAGAGCTTGTATACTAGTTAAATCTTTTCCCAGAGCCAAAGTTAGAAAATTGAATGCTCATTTCGAACATTTACTTTGTAGAAAACTGCAAAACAGACTGTACTTTGGACTTATTTTTTTATATTTTGATTTTATTTAAGTCAGCACTCAGCAGTGTCTGTTTAAAAGCTGGACAATATACAGAATATAGCAGTAACTTTCTAGAAATAGCAGAATAACAATTTACATTTTACTATTTCTGTAGAAACTGAAACATTCCAGAAATACATCACTTAAATGCGTGGGCTGCGTCTTGTAGCGCTGTTCTCGAGGCAGCGGCGGTTCCTTTGTGATGTCACAGCCTTAGCCAATGGCAGGATAGAACGCTTACTGCTCAACCTTATTTTTTTTTACAGACCTTGGCTTTAAAGACATTCCACATACATCGAAATACCTGTACCCAGCCACTGACCTTCTCGTGCGATCGCACACGCTATGTCCCAACTCGTAAGGGACTGGGTAGATTAATCTGCCATGAGTAATAAGTGTGGTGGGCGAACATCTATTAGGCGCACTACGAATGTAATGGTGTCGACGTGTTGGGAATGTGGGTCTCACGGGGTGCGTGCAAGGGATAAGTCCCTGCAGTCGCGCTATTCATCTGTGACCTCGGTGGCTCAGATGGATAGGGCGTCTGCCATGTACGCAGGAGATCCCGGGTTCGAGTTCCGGTCGGGGCACACATTTTCAACTGTCCACATCGAGGTATATCAACAACACCTGTCGGCAGCTTAGGGTTTAAGTTAGTCATCATTTTAATTATCATTTCACTTTTTTCTTGCTCTTGTAACAGTCCAGATCAGACACATATCTCCCATCACTGCAGATAATTATTTATTACCTCACCATTATTCTACATACATAAAAAAAGTTTTGCATCACCTCAGTTCTGGAACCTGAACTGAAAAATCGAATAGAGATCAACATAAACCCCATTTCCGCCCTTTTTATTGCTCATGAAAACCACACATTGCATGTTCAGCCACCATTCAGCAAGACCTTCAGAGGTGGCGGTCCAGATTGCTGTACACATTGGTACCTCTAATACCCAGTAGCATGTCCTCTTGCATTGATGCATGCCTGCACTCGTCATGGCATACTATCCACAAGTTCATCAAGGCACTGTTGGTCCAGATTATCCCACTCTGCAATGGCGATTCGGCGTAGATCCCTCAGAATGGTCGGTGGGTCACGTCGTCCATAAACAACCCTTCTCAATCTATCCCAGGCAACTTCGATAGGATTCATGTCTGGAGAACATGCTGGCCACTCTAGTCGAGTGATCAGAATGAGATTTTCACTCTGCAGCGGAGTGTGCGCTTTGCCTTTCGCGGGAAAGTGCTCTACCATCTGAGCTACCGAAGCACGACTCACGCCCGGTACTCACAGCTTTACTTCTGCCAGTATCTCGTCTCCTACCTTCCAAACTTTACAGAAGCTCTCCTGCGAAGGGGAAGTGTCATTTTGTGGTGAACGACCAACAATATTCAGTAGACCTAGTCAATTCAAATGCCAGAAAAAGCAAACCTAAACACATTTCTGACACTTGAATTCAATTCTTCTGTCCTACTGTCATATTTGTAAACACACAGGGAACTGAGCAATCACAGGAAGAGGAAATAGGCCCTGAAATCATGCACGCCATGCTGAGTGAATCAGCATGTCTTACAGCAGAACAAAAGGAAGAACTGTAGGAGCTTTTAATACATTATGTTCATGTTTCTGAATAATGCCCTTACATAATCAAACAATAGAAATACAAAATGAAGGTGTACCCGCCTGAAACCTTCTGCTTTTCACCTTACCCCATTCCATGGGCCAAGAAGGAGAGAGATCAATGGAATGCTAAAATGGGAAATAAAACAGCCATCCGTACCTCCATACTTTAGCCCAGTTTGATGGTTAGCAAATCGAATGGTAGTGCACACCTCATGCTCGACACATGAGGAATGAATAAAATTATTGTGCCTGTCAGCCTGGAAATCCAGAAGAACAACTTCTAAAATTCCATAACATTAAGTACCTCACCATAATAGATCTCCGAGCCATGTACTGGCAAATCGTACTACATGAAGATAGCATTAAGTACACTGCTTTTATATGCGGGGGCAGAAACTGTGAGTTATGTGTTCTCCCTCTTGTTTTAAATATCAGTGCAGGTGTATTTATTTCTGCTTTAGATTGAGTCTTACAACCTGAATTCTGAAGTAGAGTCACTGTGTATGTTGTTGATTTACTGGATTGCTACACCCGCATTGTCAGAACACTTCAGCTCTTGGCTAAAGCCTTCTATATCTTTTTCAAATATGGATTCACAGCCAACCTAAAGAAGTCGCATTTTGGTAAGGAAAGATTTAAATTCCTCAGACACAGAATATCATCTCAAGGCATACTTCCAGAACAGAAGAAGCTCGATGCTATCAGACACTGCCCTGTACCTCAAAATAAGAAACAGTTGAAGGTTTATCTTGGTTTAGTATCTTCCTTCAGAAAATTTACACCACAGCAGCTTTTAAATAGTGATGCTCTACTGAATCTTCTATGGAAGAACCACCATTGGTTATGGACCAAGCAATGCCAAACTGATTTTAACAACATTAAAGAAGCTCTTTTGAATGCTGATATCTCACATCATTCTGACATGACCCAGGATTTTTGTCTGTGTACAGATGTGTCCCCTCAAGGACTGAGCACTTGATTATTCCAAATCATTGATACAAATGGGACATTACCTCCTAAATAATTAGTGTTGCTAGTAGAACTCTATCTGAAGCTGAACCATCATATTCCGTGAGCAAATTGGAAGCTTTTGCGGTAATATGGACTTTCAAAAAGTTCAAATATTACCTGTGGGGAAAACATACCAAGATGTATTGTGACCATCAGTCTTTGTCCTTCCTTCTCACATGTAAAATCTTAAACAGGAGTGCTTGGTCCTGTTTGTATTTAAGGTCATTTGATTTTGAAATTGTGTACATCAGAGGTAATCAAAATGTAATTAGTGATTCCGTATCACGGCTACAGGGTCTAGATGAATTCTTGAAATTTGTGGAGAACAATTCAGAAAGATAAAACACAACAAACATACTATGTTAGGATGTGTAAAAACATGGAGCAACTACAACAGAAGGGCCCCAGACATCAAAAGGAGAGGCTAAAATTGCTGCAGAACAATGACGACAGGTTGGAAATTTTTTTTTTATGATTTACCATGGTGTATTGTTTCACCGACACCACCCAGAGCTGATCCAGTGGAGTGTTTGTTTACCAAAGGATCATATTAACGGCTTTACATTACACACTCACAATGTTTGGGGACACTATGGCATCTCCATATGCCTTTGTAAGATAAGCACTTGTGTTACTATCCAAATTTAAGACAAAAAGTTCTGCAGATAACACAGAAATGTGTTGTGTGCCAGAAGGCTAAGCTTACAAATAAGTCAAAATGAATGCAACTACACCCAATATTGCCTAAAAGACCCTTTCAAGTAGCTTCCTTGGATAAGGCTGGACCGTATCCTCAAGGGAAAAGAGGTGTAAGATATGTTGTTGCTCTATATGACATTTTCTTCAAATTGTACACCATGCAGTCAGTGACTGCACACTCCATCACCAGAAAAATTACAACGGATTATGTACCCAGTAGGCAAGCCGTAGCAAATACTGTTGATGGACAACGCGTCGTACTTTACAGGCAACTGCTGGATATAGTTCATGAATACTCACAACATTAAACATACACTTGTATCCCGGTTTCACCCTGAACCAAGTCCCGTAGTGAAGATATTTAAGGAATTTAACAGATTTATCCGGATATACACCCCTCACAAACACACAAGGTGAATCAAATATGTTACTCCCATCCAGCAAGTTGTTAACAATGTCCCACATAACTCATCCCGCTTTACACCTACAGATTTGCTGTTTGGCATAAGAAAAGTATAGATGTATTGGTAAAAACCACTACCCAAGGTTCCTGGGAAGAGTACACTGCGTGAGGAGAAAAATATGTCAGGCACCGGTTAGCATTAAAGAAAAGGCAGAATGCAGAAAACAACTGTGTGATAACAAATTAGGATGCACTGTAGAGTACCATGAAGGACAGCAAGTACTCCTCAGGATCCATCAAAAATAGACAAAGTACTGTTAAGTTGAATCACAAGAGCCAACTTTTGTACACAGGGCCATTTGTTATATCAAAACTCCCTCACCCAAGAGCCTATAAGTTATTATACTTAAACAGTGGTAAGGAAAAAGAGCTCTACCCACACAAATATTTATGTGAATTTGTACAATGAACACAATTTGACACTGATAAATCACAGTTTGCAGGAATGTATATAAGTGTATATGAGAGATGACCTACTATCCACTTCAGTATACTTATTATGATTGAGGTTTAGTAGTAAGGAAACATTTCATTTCTGCCTGTTTCATGTGTGTTGCCTTATTAGGATGCAAGTTTTAGTTATGCAAGATTTTTAGTGTATGTTTATGGGCCAGAGAAGCTCAGAAAACATTATCTTGGCCCAGTGCAAGAAATTCTTTAATTTGACACTGTGCTGTTTTAACATGCAGTACATGCGCAATCGATACCTACACTTATCGACAAAAGTACAATCACATGGCCTGTCAAGTGAAATTTGTGACTGGGTTGAGGACTTTTTGGCAGGGTGGACACAGCATGTTATATTGATGAAGAGTCATTATCAGATGTAGAAATAACTCCGTGTGAGCCCCCGGAAAATGTGTTGGGATCCTTGCTGTTCATGTTCTATATTAATGACCTTGCAAACAATATTAATAGAAAAATCAGGCTTTTTTTGCAGATGATGCAGTTATCTATAATGAAGCACTACCTGAGAGAGTCTGCATAAATGTTCAGTCAGACCTTGATCAGATTTCAACATGGTGCAGAGATTGGCAACTTGCTCTAAATGTTCAGAAATGCACAATTGTGCTCTTCACAAAATGTAAAAAAGTAGTATCTCATGACTATAATATCAATGAGTCACTGTCGGAATCAGTCAACTCGTGGTGTAACACTTCGTAGGGACATGAAATGGAAAGATCACATAGGTTCAGTTGTGGGTAAATCAGGTGGTAAATTTTGGTTTATCGGTAGAATACTAGGGAAGTGCAATCAGCCTAGTAAAGACATTGCTTACAAATCACTCGTGTGACCCATCCTAGAATATTGGTCAAGTGTTTGGGACTAACAGGGGGTATTGAACGTATACAGAGAAGGGCAGCATGAATGGTCACAGGTTTGTTTAATCCATGGGAGGGTCTCAGAGATACTTAAGGAACTGAAATGGCAGACTCTTGAGGACAGACATAAAGTATACCGAGAAAGTCTATTAACACAGTTTCACGAACCAGCTTTAAATGATCAGTCTATACTACAGTCCCCTATGTATCGCTTACACAAGGGTCGTCAGGATAAGACTAGAATCATTACTGCACACACACAGGCTTTCAGTCAGTCATTCTTCCTATGCGCCATATACAAATGGAACAGGAAGAAACCCTAATAACTGGTAAAATGGGACGTACTCCCTGCCATGCACCACATGCCGGTTTGCAGAATACAGATGTACACTGAAGTGCCAAAGATACTGGTACACCTGCATAATATTGGTGTAGAGCCCCCATGAGCACGCAGAAGTCCCGCAGCACGATGTGGCATGGACTCGACTAATGTCTGGAGTAGTTAAAAAATGGTTCAAATGGCTCTGAGCACTATGTGACTTAACTTCTTAGGTCATCAGTCCCCTAGAACTTAGAACTAATTAAACCTAACTAACCTAAGGACATCACACACATCCATGCCCGAGGCAGGATTCGAACCTGCGACCGTAGCGGTCGCACGGTCCCACACTGTAGCGCCTAGTACCGCTACGCCACCCCGGCCGGCTCTGAAGTAGTGCTCAACAGAACTGATACCATGAATCCTGTAGGGCTGTCCATAAATCAGTAAGGGAATGAGGGGCGGGGGATATCTCTTCTGAACAGCACATTGCAAGGCATCCCAGATATGCTTGGCAGTGATCATGTCTGGAGGGTTTGGTGGACATGTGGGGCATCACATTCTCCTGCTGGAATTCCTCAAGTCTGTCAGAATGTACATGGACATGAATAGATGCAGGTGATCCGACAGGATGCTTATGTACATGTCACAGCCACATATACATGTATCAGGGGTCCCATATCACTCCAACAGCACATGCCCCACACCATTACAGAGCCTCCACCAGATTGAATAGTCCCCTGCTGACATGCAGGGTCCATGGATTCATGAGGGTTGTCTCCAAACCCATACACGTCCATCCGCTTGATACAATTTGAAACGAGACTTGTCCAACCAGGCAACATATTTCCAGACATGAACAGTCCAATATGTCAGTGTTGACAGGCCCAGGTGAGGGTAAAGCTTTGAGTCATGCAGTCATCAAGTGTACACAAGTGAGTCTTCAGTTCCGAAAGCCCATATCAATGATGTTTCAGTGAACGGTTTGCACACTGACAGTTGTTGATGGCCCAGCATTGAAATCTGCAACAATTTGCAGAAGTGTACACGGTACACTCGTGAAATGCTTGTACAGGAAAATCCCCTCTTCATCGCTACCTCAGAGATGCTGTGTCCCATCACTCTAACACCACATTCAAACTCACTCACATCTTGATAACCTGCCGTTGTAGCAGCAGAAACTGATCTAACAACTACGGCAGACACTTGCTGTTGCCGACCACAGCACCGTACTCTGTCTGTTTAAATATATCTGTATTTAAATACGTATGCCTATACGAGTTTCTTTGGAGCTTCAGTGTAGATATGCAGTGCATATAAGCAGCAAAGCGGAGTGAGGACAGAACTGCACACACACAGTAGCTAGCTTTAAGGCTGACAACCACCACACATGCGCACAGCAAAGTGTAAGCCAACGGATCGCTGCGAGACAGTGATCACGGCTTGGCAAACAAGCGCCAAGCAATCTACATTTAGAGAAAACTTTATAATAGGAGTAAGGAAATAAAACCGCTACACTACAGAACTAAAGTAAGATTAAGGAAGAACTAAGCTAAGGAATACACATTTACAGAAAATTAGCTGCAGTCTATGACAATTACTACTTTTATACAAGTGACTATTTACACACTACATGAAAGGGGATATCTACATGATTAATTAAGCAATATAAACTAACTATTGAGTGTACTATGGAAGATAGGATTGTGCCTCACTTACGACAACACTTTTCTTTCCAGGTGCAAAAAGGTAAGTCAAAACGACAACTGCAGTATGAGCATGTGCACTCCTACAATTCATAAAAAAAAGAAAACCTGATAAGAATAAACTGCATACTGATAGAAATTTAAAATATGAATATTGGAAGCGAGATGCATTAGCAGCCAGTTAGCAACTATACATTTAGTTTCAAGTTAATGTTTAAGTGTCCTTCCAGTGAATGATGCAGTTACGTCCTGGATACAATAGGTAACACAATAGTTTACTGTTTGGTACCAAAGTATAAAGCCCACACCGAAAATAAGTACGTATAAAAAATGTGTGAGTATGGTGGTGTGAATGCATGTATGAAAAAGCTACAGTATGCCAGAGGTATAAAAGGGTTGAACTTAGATCCTGTGCTACCAAACAAAAAGGGGTCAGACCACACATTACAAGTCCACGTGACAGAGAAGAAAGCAAGCAAAAAGTATTACAGTATATCTGCACGTGAACACAACTTGTCTCAACATTGTTTTACACTTGTTCATTCACACAATTCTCGTAAAGACATATTCATGCGCAAATGAATACAGAATAGTGATATCATATAGCAGAGGGAAGTATAAGTCACTGACACTGAGTGCACTGTTTACTGTTGATGATGACACTTGTATAACACAATATTCTGCTGTCAAAATGAATCAGTAAATAGTAAACACAACCTAAGTGGATTAACACAAGTGACGAAATGATGCTGTCAATAGTTCTCTTGTGACGCAGTAGTAGAATAAAAACTGAATGCTTTCTCCTGTCCATAGTTCATTTCCTGTAGACCAGAGGTCACATCTTAATAAACTTGTTAGAGGAGTAATTAAGTGTAGTTATGTAGGCTTTTCATGATTTCATGTTATAAAGCTTTCCTTCCTCTGCATCTGTAATGATGGATACTCACATCAAGTGCAGTGTATCAAAAAAAACTTACATACATTGTGATAATGCTGTATTCAAATATTTTGTCAAAACTGGAAAATGAGATTGAAAAATGTGTAATGTCAAAGTAAGAAGAGAATATGAATACAGATTGCTCACAAATGAATATTCCATAGGGTAATACCCAACAGCAAAATGTGATAAAGATAATGTAAAAACAAAATATGTTGTTGTTGTGGTCTTCAGTCCTGAGACTGGTCTGATGCGGCTCTCCATGCTACTCTATCCTGTGCAAGCTTCTTCATCTCCCAGTACCTACTGCAGCTTACATCCTTCTGAATCTGCTTAGTGTATTCATCTCTTGGTCTCCCTATACGATTTTTACCCTCCACTCTGCCCTCCAATACTAAATTCGTGATCCCTTGATGCCTCAGAACATGTCCTACCAACTAATCCCTTCTTCTAGTCAAGTTTGCCACAAACTCCTCTTCTCCCCAATTCTATTCAGTACCTCCTCATTAGTTATGTGATCTACCCATCTAATATTCAGCATTCTTCTGTAGCACCACATTTTTAAAACTTCTATTCTCTTCTTGTCCAAACAATTTATCGTCCATGTTTCACTTCCATACATGGCCACACTCCATACAAACACTTTCAGAAACGACTTCCTGACACTTAAATCTATACTCGATGTTAACAAATTTCTCTTCTTCAGAAACGCTTTCCTTGCCATTGCCAGTCTACATTTTATATCCTCTCTACTTCGACCATCATCAGTTATTTTGCTCCCCAAATAGCATTTCCCAATCTAATTCCCTCAGCATCACACGACTTAATTCGACTACATTCCATTATCCTTGTTTTGCTTTTGCTGATGTTCATCTTATATTCTACTTTCAAGACACTGTCCATTCCGTTCAACTGCTCTTCCAAGTCCTTTCCTGTCTCTGACAGAATTACAATGTCATCGGCGAACCTCAAAGTTTTTAATTCTTCTCTATGGATTTTAATACCTAGTCCGAATTTTTCTTGTTTTCTTTACTGCTTGCTCAATATACGGATTGAATAACATCGGGGATAGGCTACAACCCTGTCTCACTCCCTTCCCAACTACTGCTTCCCT
The DNA here is from genome assembly GCF_021461395.2 of Schistocerca americana. Taxonomy (NCBI): domain Eukaryota; kingdom Metazoa; phylum Arthropoda; class Insecta; order Orthoptera; family Acrididae; genus Schistocerca; species Schistocerca americana. The sequence continues at coordinate 20,100,961 of NC_060119.1, read as the reverse complement.
TTCATACCCCTCGACTCTTATAACTGCCATCTGGTTTCTGTACAAATTGTAAATAGCCTTTCGCTCCCTGTATTTTACATCTGCCACCTGCAGAATTTGAAAGAGAGTATTCCAGCCAACATTGTCAAAAGCTTTCTCTAAGTCTACAAATGCTAGAAACATAGGTTTGCCATTTCTTAATCTAGCTTCTAAAATAAGTCGTAGAGTCAGTATTGCCTCACGTGTTCCCATATTTCTACGGAATCCAAACTGATCTTTCCCGAGGTCAGCTTCTACCAGTTTTTCCATTCGTCTGTAAAGAATTTGCATTAGTATTTTGCAGCTGTGACTTATTAAACTGATAGTTCGGTAATTTTCACATCTGTCAACACCTGCTTTCTTTGGGACTGGAATTATTATATTCTTCTCGAAGTCTGAGGGTATTTCGCCTGTCTCATACATTTTGCTCACCAGATGGTAGAGTTTTGTCAGGACTGATTCTCCTAAGGCTGTCAGTAGTTCTAATGGAATGTTGTCTACTCCCGGGGCCTTGTTTCGACTTAGGTCTTTCAGTGCTCTATCAAACTCTTCACGCAGTATCATATCTCCCATTTCATCTTCACCTACATCCTCTTCCACTTCTATAACATTGCCCTCAAGAACATCGCCCTTGTTTAGGCCCTCTATACACTCCTTCCACCTTTCTGCTTTCCCTTCTTTGCTTAGAACTGGGTTTCCATCTGAGCTCTTGATATTCATGCAAGTGGTTCTCTTTTCTCCAAAGGTCTCTTTAATTTTTCTGTAGGCAATATCTATCTTACCCCTAGTGACATGCACCTCTACATACTTACATTTGTCTTCTAGACATCCCTGCATAGCCATTTTGCACTTCCTGTCGATCTCACTTTTGAGACGTTTGTATTCCTTTTTGCCTGCTTCATTTACTGCATTTTTATATTTTCTCCTTTCATCAATTAAATTCAATATTTCTTCTGTTGCCCAAGGATTTCTACTAGCCTTCATCTTTATACCTACTTGATCCTCTGTTGCCTTCACTACTTCATCCCTCAGAGCTACCCATTCTTCTTCTACTGTATTTCTTTCCCCCATTCCTGTCAATTGTTCCCTTATGCTCTCACTGAAACTCTGTACAACCTCTGGTTCTTTCAGTTTATCCAGGTCCCATCTCCTTAAATTCCCACCTTTTTGCAGTTTCTTCAGTTTTAATCTGCAGTTCATAACCAATAGCATCTCCAGGCTTCTTCGAGGTATACAGCCTTCTTTTATGATTCTTGAACCACGTGTTAGCTATGATTAAGTTGTGCTCTGTGCAAAATTCCACCAGGCGGCTTCCTCTTTCATTTCTGAACCCCAATCCATATTCACCTACTATGTTTCCTTCTCTTCCTTTTCCTACTATCGAATTCCAGTCACCCAAGACTATTAAATTTTCATCTCCCTTCACTATCTGAATAATTTCTTTTATCTCATCATACATTTCTTCAATTTCTTCGTCATCTGCAGAGCTAGTAGGCATATAGACTTTTACAACTGTCGTAGGCATGGGCTTCGTGTCTATCTTGGCCACAATAATGCGTTCACTATGCTGTTTGTAGTAGCTTACCCGCATTCCTATTGCTTTATTCATTATTAAACCTACTCCTGCATTACCCCCATTTGATTTTGTATTTATAACCCTGTATTCATCTGACCAGAAGTCTTGTTCCTCCTGCCACTGAACTTCACTAATTCCCACTATATCTAACTTTAACCTATCCATTTCCCTTTTTAAATTTTCTAACCTACCTGCCCGATTAAGGGATCTGACATTCCACGCCAGTTTTCTTTCTCCTGATAACGATGTCCTCCTGAGTAGTCCCCGCCCGGAGATCCAAATGGGGGACTATTTTACCTCCGGAATATTTTACCCAAGAGGACGCCATCATCATTTATCCATACAGTAAAGCTGCATGCCTTCGGGAAAAAATTACGGCCGTAGTTTCCCCTTGCTTTCAGCCATTCACAGTACCAGCACAGCAAGGCCGCTTTGGTTAGTGTTACAAGGCCAGATCAGGCAATCATCCAGACTGTTGCCCCTGCAACTACTGAAAAGGCTGCTCACACCTCTTCAGCAACCATACGTTTGTCTGGCCTCTCAACAGATACCCCTCCGTTGTGGTTGCACCTACGGTACAGCTATCTGTATCGCTGAGGCACGCAAGCCTCCCCACCAACGGCAAGGTCTATGGTTCATGGGGGGAGGGGGGGGACGAAAACGCGAAAATGAAAGATGTTATGCGACATAAAATCACAACAGAGGTTCATAATATTAACTGTCTTGTATGCATGACTTCTGTGCAGTGTTTATGTGAATTTGTGTACAGCATTCATGTAAAGAAATGTAAATGACATGTAAAAATGTAATGCCATGTAAAAATGTATCTGTATGGAGTAAGAAATATTCAAGCCAGGTTTGTCAATATATTTTACCATGTAAATACTTAGGTTATCATAACAATGATGAAATGTAAAAATTGTGTATGTTATCCAGTACTCCGTATGAGAACTAAAACTGTAAATTTGCTATGAACATCTTGGGGAGGTTTGAAATCCATAATTCTGTATGTTTCTGTAAAAAACATGTACCAGTGCTGGGTAGGAACAAATATTTATATCCTTACTGGATTTGGCTTCCGACAAGACATTCTACCACAGAGAGGGTGTATGTTAATGAATAAAGGCACTGGAGATTTACCTTGAACCCACTCAAGTGTCTTCAGGTTGCTGATAGTGTAAGCCTGGTTCAACCACTGAGACGTGTGGGTTCTTACTGGACCAAATACCCGGGTCGCAAATGATTAACCTCCTCACCTTCCACTATGCACAAGCCTCAGCACACAACGTTGCAGCAATGGGATGAATACTTTTATTGACTATGGGTAAACAAGCAAAACTGCAGCGCACTCATGGACACCTTAGCTTAACTGTAGCAATAACAAACAAACACTAGTCCGTGCACAGCATGTGTCACGTGAGTTGCATGCACTGGACAATGCCGTAATAGCGGCGGTTGGATCCCAACCATCAAATTAAAGACTATGAATTTGAATGTGCCTGTTGACACAACCTTTAAGAAAAAAAAAATGTAAATAGTAGTAGAAATAGTCTGTAAAGTGTACAGGAAATAAAATTACATACATATATTATGTAATGACATGTTCAGGGAGTAAATGACAAACTTGGTCCTGAATAAAGGCCTCAGTAGCATGACTGGCCAAAAATGTAAAGTACAAAAAAGGAGCAAATAGCATATACTGACGTCCAGTGACCTGGATCCCGCGAGTATACGGCGACTGAGGGGTACAACTGTATAAGCTCTTTAAATGACCTACACATATAAATAAACATTCGTGCCAGCCCCATTCAGCAAAGATGTGTACGGAGGTACAATTATCTGAGTAAGATAGTTGAAGGGAAAACCATAATTTTTCTTATGTACCTTATTTGTCTTTTTTCACCATTCTCAGTGTCTGTTGGTCTTCTGAGCTGGTGCGAGAAAGGTGTTCGCGACTTCTTGTCTCAGTATTGGGTTAAGTAAAAGTCTCAAGTTTTCATTCTACTACTGAGTTATGTCCTAATTTCCTTCTCCCAAAGCAACTAGGACTTGCGTTTTAAAATTCAGTTCTTCGAAGAGGAAGTCAACATGAAAAGAGAGGTAAATACCAAGCCGCACACTAAAAATTAAGTAATGTTTCAGAATTTCCACAACATTCTTAACATGCACGCATGTATACCCGTGTGCGTTTCTGTATATACAATTCCTGGTGTGACTATATGTGCATTAGCTTAATTATTGCATATCTGGACATTCCAAATTACATGTCTCCCCAAACAATATACAGTAAAGTTAAGGTCTTAGCAGATTAAACTTATTAGATGGTATGAAGACTAGTAACTCACTAAGAGCATTGAAGCCCACCCGGTTGGCCGTGGGGTCTAACACATGGCTTTCCGGGCGGGAAGGAGTGCCGGTCCCCCGCACAAATCCGCCGAGTAGATTTGTGTCCAGGTCTGGTGAACCGGCCAGTCTGTCGATGGTTTTTAGGTGGTTTTCCATCTGCCTCAGCGAATGGAGGCTGGTTCCTCTTATTCCGCCTCAGCTACACTATGTTGGTGTTTGCTGCACGAACAAGTTCTCCACGTACGCGTACCCCACCATTATTCTACCACACAAACATAGGGGCTACACTCGTCTGGTGTGAGACGTTCCCTGGGAGGGGGGGGGGGGGGGGGAGGGGGGGGGGTGTCCACTGCGGGCCGAACCACACAATAACCCTGGGTTCGGTGTGGGGCGGCAGAGGGGTGAAGTGGACTGTGATAGTCATCATGGGGTTGCGGACCACTGCGGCTGCGGCCGGGATGGAGCCTCTGCACTCTGCATCGTTTCTAGATCGCTGGTTAACATAACGTAACATGAGCATTGAAAGACTGAACCGCCTTATCATCCCCATTTCATTTCCATACAAGGTTACACTCCAAACAATTATCTTCAGAAAGACTTTATAACACTTAAATCTGTATTCTGTCTTAACAAATTCTCTTCCACAGAAAAATGTTTCTTGCCATTGCCAGTCTACAGTTTATATCCTCTCTACTTCAGCCATCATCAGCTATGCTGTGGCCCAAATAGCAAAACTCATCTACTATTTTAAGTGCCTTGTTTCTTAATCTAATTCCCTCAGAATCACCAGATTTAAACTGTAGATGTTCGTCCTAAATTATTCTATCTCGACACTGTCTATTCCACTGAATTGCTCTTCTAAGTCCTTTGCTGTATGTGACAGAATTACAATGTCAATGGCATACCACAAAGTTTTTATTTCTTTCCCTGAACTTTAATTCCTATTCCAAATTTTTCTATGGTTTCATAGTCTGTGCACAGACTGAATAATATCAGGGATAGGTTACAAACCTGTCTCACTCATTTCTCAACTACTGCTTCCTCTTCATGCCACTCGACACTAATAACTGCTGTGTGATCTTTGGAGAATGGTAAATAGTCTTCCACTCCCTGTATGTCACCCCTACCACCTTCAGAATTTTGAAAGAGAATATTCCACTTAAAATAGTCAAAAGCTTTCTCCAAGCTATAAACATAAGATTGCCTTTCCTTAGCTATCTTCTATAATAAATCATTATTGCCTCATGAGTTCCAATCTGATATTCCCTGAGGTCAGCTTCTAGTAGTTTTTCCACTGAGGTCGGTTACACCAAACAACACTCCCATTTTGCAGTAGTTCATTTATTCACCTAAACACATCAAAGGCTCACAAAGAACTGACATGGTGGAACTGCTCAAAGATAATCTTAGGCTAATTCAAAGACGATACTCAGATCGATGCTGGTGTTGACCTCATCGGCACCACATAGCTACCCCCCGCAGTATGGAGTACTCTTGAGAAGCCAGGGGAATGGGGGGGGGGTGGAGGGGGCGGGTTGTGGGGGGGGGGGGGGGTGACTATGGCGTCGGCAGGGGTGGTCTGCGGGAGCCAGACCACGGTCAGCTCGACAGCATCGCCGGGGAACTGTGTATGTAGATGTCGTGAAGGAAGGGTCGGCTACCGAACCTGGAAGTCGTTGAAGTGAGCCGGGCGTCATATTGGGCATGCTGGTCGTGCGGCAACAGGTAGGCCGGCGGTTTGCAGGTGGAACGGAGCAACGACAACGATGTCTCCAGCGGGCGTGGCGAACACACAAAGCATGTCCAGGTTGACGTCAGGCAAGAGGGGAACACATTTCACCAGGTGGCAGGGAATGGTGGAGGTTGTGTCATGAGCACTGGATGAAGGGAAACACACGACAAACAGTGTATAATCGCATAGTATTATTTAGATGTCGTGGATTATGTCCGGGGGGACAGGCACGAACACCTCGAGCGAGGGCACGTGCAAGATTGGGGGGGGGGGGGGGGGGTGAGAAACCTCGACAGGGCGAGGCAGGGGACGAGTGAGAGGTCGAAGGGACCGGCGGCGAGGGCTTGATCATAGGTAAGCTCGACATGGGGAGCAAGTGGTCACTCAATGGAGTGCGTGAGACCGGGGTAGGGGCGAGGTCGGAGGAGAGCTCGACGATTGGAGCTGAGCTGGAAGTGAGTGGCATGGTCGTGGCCTGAAGGGCGGTAGAAGAAGGCTCGACATGAGCAGGCTTAAGTCTGTTGAGAAAGACTGTAACAGCTGAATCTTTCATCTGGATGTCATAGGTGTTGGCTGAGCGCCAGAGAACTCGGTATGGCCCGGTATATGAAGGTTGGAGGGGAGCATGGACAGTGTCATCTCGGAGCATGATGTACTCGCAATTGTCCTGAAATTTCATGACGTGAACCATAGGGCGGGAATGGCTCACAGGCGGAGGGATGTGGAGGTTGATGAAGTGGCGTCCGACGCAGTCCACGAAGGAAGGTAAGTCAGACTGAGGGAGAGAAGCTGAAGGGCTCATGAGTTTGCCAGGGAGAACAATGTTCTGGCCGTATACGAACTCAGCTATTGTGTCTTTGAGTTCTTCCTTATAGATCGCACAAATGCCGAGTAGCACAATGGGAAGGGCCTCCGTCCATAGAGAGTCGTGGCATCAGAGAGCTGCCTTAAAAGTGCGGTGCCAGCGTTTGACTAGCCCGTTACTTTGCGGGTGATATACTGTGGTAAAGATGCGCCGGATGCCACAAATGTGGCAATGTTGAACAGGGCTGACTCAAATTGTCTGCCCTGCTCAGTTGTGATGGTAGCTGGACATCCGAAATGCGATAACCATGACTCGACGAAAGCTCGAGCAACAGTTTCTGCCGTAATAATGGGGAGGGGGGACAGCCTCGACCCAGCGAGTTGTTTGGTCGATACACGAGAGAACATAACGAAAGCTGTTACGGGAGGGGGGGCTGCCAATGTCAATATGAATATGCTGGAAATGCCCAGGAGGAATCAAAAAGGCGCCAAAGGGGGGTGAAGTGTGATGTGTACTTTGCAGCTTTGGCATGCAACGCAGGAGTGTGCCCATTGCTGGCAGTCCTTGTTGACATTTCTCCACACAAAGCTCTCTGCTACGAGGCGGGTGGACGCACGAACACCGAGGTGGGCTAAATTAAGCAATGCGTTGAAGACAGCTCGACGGAGCGTGGTTGGGGTGAGGGGGCGTAAGGTGCCCGTACTGTCGTCGCACCAGATCTCATAAGAAATGCCAGGGAAGGTGGTGCGGACGAAGTGTAGTGAAGAGGTAGAGTCTGAAATTAGGTTTAGTGTCTCCTCATCGGTGGGTTGGAGGTTAGGCAGTTCAGATAGGTCTAATAGTGAATGGTTGGCGTCGACTCGTGAAAGGAATCAGCAACTATATTGTCAGCACCCTTTATGTGTCTGACATCGGTGGTGAACTGAATGATATATGAAGTCCATGTATCTGAAGCGGCGAGGAGGCGTGTCGGCTGGCGGGTTTGTAATGGCCGCAGCCAGGGGTTTGTGGTCCGTTAAAACATAGAAAGGGTGTCCCTCAATGTCAGTCTTAAAATGCTTGATTGCTTCGTAGACTGTGAGCAACTCCCTGTCAAACGCGGAATATTTCTGTTGTGCATTGGTGAGCTTGTGCAAGAAGAACTGCAGAAGCGAAGTGCGGGCGTCGATTGTCTGGCTAAGGACAGTGGTGATGGCAGTATCGCTCGTGTCTGTGGTGATGAAAAGCTGTGAATTGGGATGAGGATGCACGACGGTGCAGGCCTTGGCAAGAAGATTTTTGAGGGCAGTGAAAGAGTCAGTCATAGCAGGGGTCCATGGAACGGGCCGAGATCCAGAAGTTTTGGTGCCTGCCAAGGCGTCCGTCAGTAGGGCCCGAATCACCGCAGCCCGAGGTAGATGTCGGCAATAATAATTAACCGTGCCCAGAAAGCGCCGGAGCTCTTTGAATGACAAAGGTCTGGGTAGGTTTAGTATTGTTTGTACTTTCTCAGGGGGCAGTGAAATGCCGTCGGCAGAGACCCGAAAACCAAGGAAAGTGACAGCAGGTTGATGTAGCTGCAATTTGTCTCGGTTGGTCTCGATGCCTGCTGCCTCGAAAGTGTTCATAACAGTTTCCACATGACGAATGTTGTCCTCGACGGAGGAGCTGAACACAAGGATGTCATCAAGATATGCCATGCAGAATTTTAGTTCGAATAGCACTTCGCTGATGAAGCGTTGCCAGGTCCGGGTTGCGTTTTTCAGACTGTAGGGCATGAATCAAAACTGAAATAACCCAACTGGGGTGGTGATTGCCGTCTTCTCGATGTCTTCAGATGCCATGGGGATCTGGTGGTAGGCCCGTTTGCAATCAATGACAGAGAACGTGGTCGCACCTGCAAGGGAACTCATAAAGTCGGCAGTTTTGGGAATGAGGTATGTGTCCATAATTGTTCATGCGTTTAGACGATGGTAGTCTCCGCATATGCACAGGGAGCCATCTTTCTTGGGTGTCATATGTATGGGCATGGATCATCTACTGGCAGAGGGTTCAATGACTCCGGAGCTTAGTAGTTCAGAAATCTGAAATTTAAGGTCGGAGAGGCGCTCAGGACATAATCGACGTGGTTTACTGGAGATCGAAGGACCTGGCGTGAAGCGAAGCTTGTGAACCGTGCCGTTAGTGACAATGGAAATGTTGGCGACGGTGTGGGAGGCGGTTTGTTTACAATGTGTGGCAAGTGTGGCAGTCGAGGCACGGTCGTGGTGTTCAGAGCCACTCGGCGGATCCGACAGGAGCCGAGGCGGCAAAGTGTCTCAGTAGTCAACGCGACAAGATGCCTGCTGACCCGAAGCAGTGGCACCGTGGCCGGGTGACCTCAGTAGAGCTTGGGAGCCGTTAGTGAGTCCACTATCCGAGGGCGCGGCCTGTGGCAGCACGGTCGCGGGTGAAACACTTGGCGCGAGTGCACTGTTTGTGTTGTCAGTGGCGGTGCGCAGGAGCCGAAGTTGCATAGTTTGTGGTGCTGTCCGCGAGGGGTGGGATAGGAGCCGTCAGTTCGGGAACACGTGACGCTCGTCGCGCATGTGCACTTATGTCTGGCCAAGTGTCAAACGCTGCCATGTTAGGAGGCTGTGGCCCTGCGGAGCTGTCAAGTACATGTTACAGCAGTGTTGATAGCACAGTTGCAAGGGGTAGCGGGAGGTAAACACACAGAGGCTCGATTGCTGGGACTGCAAGCAGATTTGGCGCACTTACTGTCCTTGCTGTAGTGTCTGCAATTCCTTTGCTGCATTGGAGAGTTGGAGCTGAGTTTTGTGGAGCCGGAGGGAGAGCTCGAAGTTTTCCTTGCATAGGTGAGCAATGTTTTCAAGCTCGACAAGCCACTTGTGCGTTGTTTCTTGTAACGTTGTCGACAGAGACGAGCATGTACGGATGAGATGAGCCCGGACCGATGCGTCGCAGGGAGGTTTGCTCGACAGAGCACAGGGGTAGTGAGTCTTGGACAGGTGATGAAACACGGTGTTTCGCACTAGGTCCAGTGGAAGTTTGTGGTGTCGCAAGAAGTCAATGCCTAGTATAGGTTCGTCAACTTCGCACACTAAAAGAGTCCACTCGAGTTTGCAGTTTGCGGAGAGTGAGACAACGTGGGAAGTTGAACCCAAGCATTGTAGTTTAGTTGAATTCACGGCCTGCAGTGAAGTATGATGAAGGCAGATGTTCGACAACGCTAAGGATGTAGGCAGCAGCGATACATCGGCACCTGTGTCCACTAGGAAAAGGCATCCCGACAAAATGTCTTTAATGTAAAGTTGTCTGCAATTATCCAGTTGTTCCCGGACAGAATGGAAAACTGGGGGGTGCCTGTCATGTTGTGCGCAGGAGGTGTTTGGGAAGTAGCAGTGTGGTCTGCAATTCTGTACTGCCTCGCCAAACCATGTGTGAAAGTAACAGTACGGGTAGTGCGGTTGCATTACCTGCGGAAAGTTCGTTGCCAGTGGCGGTGGCCGAGTTTCGGTGGCTGCAGCAGGTTCTGTTGCAGGAGGGGGCGTGACTGTGGGCGGAGCCAGTGACGTCCAAGTTGCTTGTTTACTGCTTCCCGAAGAGAGCGGAACGGTCAGCACAGCACGGCCCCGGCCGCGTCCGGCTGCAGTGTGATGAGCCTGAACCCTGAGACTTGTCAGGTAGGCAGTGGCTGGCGACATAGAGCAGTAATGCATCGTGTAGCTTGTCAGCAATTGTCATTCTTTGCTCGACAGGTTCAGGAGACCTTTGAGCTAGAGCAAAGCAGATGTGAGGGGAGAGTTTAGCTGGGCACGTAGCTGTCTCCAAAGCTGGGAAGGTTTGTTGTTGCCTAGTTGCTCAACATGGAGCACTTGCCATATTGCTGCCTCAGTTGAGCCTGCAAGCTGACATAGAACTGTCTTTTTTGCTAGAGTGTACCAATAGCTGAGTCAGGGCGTCGACCAGGTCAGCAATCAAGTCCTCCTGGTCATGCAGGTGGGTGATGAGGTACAGAAACCTGGTTGACTCGTCGAGTTTGTAATGGTCGAACACTTCGTCCACAATTTTGAACCAGGTTGTTGCTCTCTAGGGATTAAACGGCGGCAGTGTCGGTAAGTGTTGTAGAATGTTCGGAAGAACAGGTTATTTGAATTCGTCGGGGCACTGCCTGAAACGAGCTGTTGTTGCTGTAGTATTCCAGGAGAGTGTGCCTCCGGGGGATGTGGCGACGATGGCTGGTCGCGTGGCAGCGTGAAGGTGGCGAGTTGTGGTTGAGTGCGATCCGTCGCACGCGGAAGGCCGACGCAGGTGAGACACCGTAATGTGTCGATTGCGGTTGCGGAAGCTCAACACGTTGCGGGTGTGTTCAGATTGACCCGTCGCAGAAGACCAACCCAGATGAGGCACTGAGATGTGCCGAGAACGGTAGCGGAAGCTTGACTGGAGCCGACGTGGGGGAGACAGGTGAGAAAAAGTTCAAAGTTTGAGAATGCTTGTTAGTCCGCGGGAAGCTCGACATATGATCAGAGCTGGGGCCACCTGTGTTGCAGGGAGGCTGCGGAGGTGCGGGCTGTCCAGAACCACAGCGTGGGAAATGGTGTCGAACGTGGGACGGAATGTGTGAATGTTCAGTGGCACAAAACGCTGAGGCGTAGCAGTGGGACGGAGATGGAGGTCAGGCACAGATAACAAGTAATTGTTCCTGTTGCAGGCCGAGGTATCGAAATAGGAAGGCATGTGATGATGCTGAACCGAGGCAGGCACGGGCGTGGTCGGATGATGAGAACGAAGAAGTTCCGGCCACGTGGCAGGAATCCGCGTGGTACTGTATGGATTGCAGCATGGCAAATCATTATCCTGGCAGTAGAAGGTTGTCCAGCGAAGCATTTGCAGAAATTGGGATTGGTCCCGCACTGCACGGAGATGCGTAAGAGGTAACTGCACCGTCGATGAGAGAGGGCACATGTGGTGGGAACAAAGACGTCATGCACACTCCTAAACCTCACTAATTGTAGCAGGCTCGAAAACGTCCAGCAAAACCTGTGTAATCGTCTAGGGAGAGGCATCGTGTTGCAGTCCTGGCGGGTGTACATCGCCCGCAACACGATGCATGTTGAACACAAAATCCGGCGTTAGGCGCTGGGCCGAAGTCATTTTTCGAATTCTGTGTTGATGTAGTACACGCGAAAATAAACGACGTGGAGGTGGCGGACACAGTAAAACGGCGAAAACGGAAGACTTTACAACTCGGGGTCACCAGTGAGGCAGACGTTCGGGTCGGGTACACCAAACAACACTCCCATTTTGCAGTAGTTCATTTATTCATCTAAACACATCAAAGGCTCACAAAGAACTGACATGGTGGAACTGCTCAAAGATAATCTTAGCTTAGTTCAAAGACGATACTCAGATCGATGCTGGTGTCGACCTCATCGGCGCTACACCACTATTCTATAAAGAATTTGTGTTAGTATTTTGTAACCATGTATTATTAAACTGATAGTATGGTAATACACCTGTCAGCACCTGCTTTCTTTGGATAATTGGAATTATCATATTCTTCTTAAAGTCTGAGGCCCATATATCTTACACGTGAGATGCACGCATTTTGTCATAGCTTGCAAATCAAAATACAAGACACATGCCACACAGTACATTATCAGGTCTAAAACAAGAACAAAACATGTGGCCCAAAACTGGAAAATGGAAAAGTATCAGATACAACCTCAGTAGCTGATATTTTTAATGAGTACTTTAGAAAAATAGGAAACAGTCTTGCCCAAAACAACTTTCGAACTCCCAATATTCACCACACTGAAAACTACAAATCCGCAGAGGTTCTGTGTGTGGTTTTGATGATAGTCCAAGCTGTATTATAAACCAAACAAACAGGACACTATATTGTAGAATCTATGGAGTTTATTATTAATCATTTCTTTTCCACACATACATTTCCAAGCTTCTAAAGCTTGTGAAGGTCACCAAAAGGGAATCACAGACAGTGTTTACAATTGCAAGCCTGTAGCACAGCTTAACGGGCTCTCAAAAATCTTTGAAAAGTCCTTTTATAATAGGCTGCTAGAATTTATGAACAAAAATTCATTGCTGTCAAATCACCAGCATAGCTTCAGGCAATCTAAATTCATAGCTATCTTAAAAGCTATAGATGAAATGGGAGAATGTGCTGAAGTATTTCTGGTCCTGTCCAAAGAGGTTGATGTTATAAATTGTGCTACTCTACTACAAGTTGGAAAGAAAGGAAATTAGAGGTATACCAAATGAATGTCTTAAGCAAAGCATAAACACTGGAAATATTAAAGAAAAAAAAGAAAAACAGCAACATACTCATCAGAAGAAACTGTAATCAAATATGGTGTGCCACAAGGATAAACATTAGATCAAAAATCCCGTTTTTCTTGTATAAAGGGTGTTTTACAATTTCCATCACAGGTTTCTAGGGGTTGCAGAGGAGACTTCGTACCTACAGTTTTTATTGATGAATCATCTGAATGTAAAATAAGTTCGAAGACTGGACCACTTTTGAATCTCTCGCTTCACAGCACACACACACAGCAGAGACAATGAGCTCTGAACTGTGTGGGCTACAGGAGCCCATGGCACAGGCAGTGTCTGGAGTACTCATCACTGAAATCTCTTCTGCATGCCAATGGACATCCTCTTGAAAGTTGAGAGTGTGGCTTGCTCATGGAACACCACAGCCAATCTTCCTAGTTGTGAACATGTAAGTTTTTTGCAGTTGTTGTTGTAGTTTGACAAAATGGTAGGTGATGTCATAATTACTACAGGGACTGATGGTGGAACCCTCTTCTCAGTTTGTGTGCATATAATAAAGTGGAGTATTTGAAAGCGATCCGATCTTCAAACTTATTTTATATCTAAATGGCACATTTCCAGGCAAGAGTCTATTATCTGTTCAGGCCAAACAGAAAATTTGAGAGCTTCAAATATCAGCAGACACACCATCGATGGGACTAACACACTGGTATGGAGAACATAAAAAAAAAAAAATAAAAAAAAAATAAAAAAAATAAAAAAAATAAAAAAAAATAAAAAAATAAAAAACTTTCGTATATCCTACCGGAAGAAACAAAATGACCACACATTGAACATAAATAACAAAAGTTGAATCTGGGTTTGATGTAAAATTCCTAGGATTACTAGGAATATATCTGCAGAGCAATCAAGATCTAAGATGGAACACACATATTCAAGTTCTTACGGCTAAACTATCATCAATCTTTCATATGCTACAGATTCTGGACACAAGCTGTAACAGAGCGACAGTAGTACAGGCACATGTTTCCAGTCCACAATCAGATACGGGATAATATTCAGAGGGAATTCATCCCATAGCTGAACTGTATTCAAAGCTCAAAAAAAGTAAACAGACCCATATGCATCGCGGTGTAGCTTGCTCGCCAGGTTTCGAGAGGGTGCGTTTCTGGATGAGGTATCGAATATATTGCTTCCCCCTACTTATACTTCCCGAGGAGATCACGAATGTAAAATTAGAGAGATTAGAGCGCGCACGGAGGCTTTCAGACAATCGTTCTTCCCGCGAACCATACGCGACTGGAACAGGAAAGGGAGGTAATGACAGTGGCACGTAAAGTGCCCTCCGCCACACACCGTTGGGTGGCTTGCGGAGTATCAATGTAGATGTAGATGTAGATGTAAAGAGTCAAGATTCACATCATTCTCTCTGCCCTACACCAAACATACTGAATGCTGCACACCCGTATATACACAAAAAAAGAATATTCTTTCTCTAAGAATACTTAGGAATCTCCAAAACATATCAGCAAAACAGCTTTGTGCTGAATAACAGAACAGGAAGCTGTATTAACATTCATTTCTCCTAGGCCAGAACATCTGCCTATCCGAAAAGTAACTCTCACAGTGGAAAACAACTACACATCACCTTGTGAACAACATCAAGTTGGTAAAGAAAGCGAGGCTGTTTAAAAAAAAGCTGAAGTTATTTCCGAATGACTGAATGAAGGGGCGTTTTATAATATAAATTTACCAGTCATGTTATAGCAATTACGTGTGTGATAAATCGCAAAACAATAATTTGTATTTAAGATTAAATTCGTCGATAGCTTGTAGTAAATTTTATAAAATAAAAACCAAGCTAAAACAACAAATAAACTAGTATTGGTGCGTCCTATCATGAAATCTTGAAGTCTGCTGATTACTCTTCTCATGGTACTGCCTACAAGGAGACACATCCCCTTTCCTTCCCCCCCCCCCCCCCACCCACCTCCTCCTCTTCTTCTTCTTCTTCTTCTTCACACACACACACACACACACACACACACACACACACACACACACAAACGCGTGCGCGCTGAAAGATAGGGGGCTGGGAGGGAAAGGCAAACAGAGGGACGGGGGGAGAGAGAGAAAACTACTGCAGTTTTCATATTAAACATTTTAGCTGATTGCTGGATCATCACTAAAGTGTTCACATCACTTGTAATGCACAAAAAAACATCTTGAAAAGGAAGAAAATATAAAATTTTGATGCAAAGTTCTCAAATGTTCATAAATGAACTGGAAGGGCGGGTTTCAACATGCGACCATGTGAGAGGAAAAAACAGAAATGGTCTGAACGGGGGCGGGGAATAATTTTTCATTAAAAAGCAACAAACTTTTAAAAATTAGCAGTGCTAAGTGCTTGCTATCTCCTGCTCGAATTTTCAGGTTTTCCTCCATGAATTCTTCTACTGAACAGTAACATTTCTGTTCTAGTTTCTCATACAAAACTTTTTCAGTGTTTCTAAATGTATACTGAGTAGCTCTCTTCCTTTCACTTTCTTATAAACTTTCATACCCATATACTGTGGAGTCTGAGCATAAAATTTTAAATGGTGGGTGTGCAGCATAAAATTATTTTGATTCCTGCTTGAAAATGATTTTCTACAAATAAATTAAGGTTACTGTGTATAAAGATAATCAGCTCACAGATGTACAGTGAGGAAACACTTAATATACTTAGATTTTTTAGAAGGGGATGCCATGATTTTCTTTGTTCTGCATTGTGCGTAATTCTAATGATGGTTTTCTGAAGTTTTAATATTCAGCACATTTCGTTGGAGCTGCTCCAAAATACAATTCTGTACCTTATTACTGATTCAAAGTAATTTTTCTTATGCCCATGCTGATAACATTGTACAATATCCTCATTGCAAATGCTAGGCTATTTAATTTGTTTGTGAGGTACTATAAGTGAGAGGCCCATGACAGATTTTTATTTAGTTGCATTCCCAGGAATTTCACACAGCAAATCCCAGTTTTTGTGATCGATCTGAATATCATGTAGTTTTGCTTATTTTGTTTTAAACTACATTAACTGAGTCTTTCCCAAGTTTAATTTTCAGCCATTTAAATCAAACAAGCTACCTAATTTTTCTAAAGTATTTAACACAGTAGGAATTTGGTCAATACTATTACTTTCAATGATTACATATATGTCATCTGCAAATGAAACTGAGTGACACTCAGTATTAAGTGGTACATCATTTATGTAAAACAGAAACAAACTGGGACCTAAGACAGAACCTTGGTGTACTCCTTGTTAAATGGTTTTCCATTTTGAAGTACAAGTTCCTCTTTCTGATAATATTATCACTGTCTTTGATTGGTTAGGTAGGACTTAAACCATTCTAATACAGTGCCCCTAATTCCATGCTTTTCCAGCAGTTTACAGAGTAGCAAGGAGTGGTTCACACAATCAAAGGCCTTTGATAAGTCACAAAAAATTCCTGTGGTATGCACTGAGTTGTCTAGAGAGGAGCTAATTTTATCTACAAAATGGTTTATAGTAGATCTGTGGTTTTGCCTGTTTGAAATTCATACTGATTTTTGGAGATCAATTTAAATTTTTCTATGAAATTTGGAACTTGTATTGTGACTACCTTTTCAAATATGTTTGTTGGTGCCTTTTTTAAATAGAGGCTTAAGTACTCTGTGCATAAGTCTACATCTATATCTACGCTCTGCAAACCACTGTGAGGTGCATGGCAGAGGATACAACCCACTGTACCAGTTATTGGGGTTCCTTCCTGTTCCATTCACATATGGAGCGCAGGAAGAATGATTATTTGAATGCCTCTGTGTGCAATAATTATTCTACTCTTATTCTCATGGTCCCTGTGTGAGCGATCCATAGGGAGTTGTTGTATATCCCTAGAGAAGTCATTTAAAGCTAGTTCTTGAAATTTTGTTAATAGACTTTCTCAGGACAGTTCACGTCTGTCTTCAAGAGTCTGCCATTTCAGTTTCTTCAGTATTTCTGAGACAAACCCACAGATTAACCAAACCTGTGACAAATTGTGCTGTCCTTCTCTGTATATATTCAATATCCCCCATTAATCCTATCTGGTATGGGTCCCACACACTTGACCAATATTCTAGGATGGGTCACGAGTGATTCGTAAGCAACTGCTTTAGTAGACTGATTGTACTTCCCCACTATTCTACCAATAAACTGAAGTCTACCACCTGTTTTACCCACCGCTGAACTTATGTGATCATTTCATATCCTTACGAAGTGTTACATCCAGGTACTTGTATGAGTTGGCCAATTCCAGCACTGACTCATTCATATTATAGTCATAGGATACATTTTTTTTTTTTTAAATTTATTTTGTGAAGTGCAAAATTTTACATTTCTGAATATTTAGAGCAAGTGGTTGATTTTTGCACCACTTTGAAATCTTATCAAGATATGACTGAATATTTTTTTATCTAGTTTACTGAACATATATATCTTTCTGCTTGCTATAGTTTTCCTTTGAACTTTGGTAATCATCATTGCCACGTGGTCACAGATACCAGTTTTGATGTTGATGTCCTCAAAGGATCAGGTCATTTGTTGCCATTAGATCCACTATATTTCCATCATGAGTTTTGTTCCTAACTATCTGTTCTAAGTAGTTTTCAGAGAAAGCATTTAGTAAGGTTTCATAGGATGTCTTACCACACCCACCACTAAAAAATTGTAATTTTCCCAATTAATTGTTGGATGATTAAAGTCTCCACTGATGGTTACAGCATGCTTGGAGAACTTACATACAAGTGCACTGAGATTTTCCGTGAAGTTTTCTTTTACAGGAGGTGAAGAGTCTGGTGGGTGATAGAAGGATCAAGTTATCATTTTCTGCCCCCCTCGATACTGAGTCTTGAACAAAAAATCACATATGCAGCTTCAATTTCTATCTACGTGAATATGAGTTTTTTGTCCACTGCAACAAATACACCACTTCCATTTCCCATTTGCCTATCCTTTCAATATACACTTAAATTTTCACAGGAATCTCACTGCTATCAATTTCAAGTTTCAACCTGCTTTATGTGCCTAGTATTACTTGAGATTCACTGCTTTTCAGGAGTACTTCAAACTCTTGCACATTTGTTTCAAATGCTTCGGCAGTTTATCTCCTGTGGGAGGCATGTCTTCTGATCTTGCACTGTTATTTCTGGGTTTCCTGCAGCCATTGTTATCTAGATTGGATGTAGAGTTGCCTAACCTAAGAAACCTTTAGTGGATCACACACACAGTCAACTACCTGAGTAGCTGCCTCTGAAGTGTAGTGCACACCTCACCTATTTAGGGGGACCCTACAGTTCTCAACCCTATAGTGGACATCCAGGAAGTCACAGCCTAGATTGTGAAGTCGCAGCCTAGATTGTCACAGAACTTTCGAAGTCTCTGGTTCAATCCTTTCACTCAACTCAGAATGAAAGGGCCACAAACAGTTCTGGAGACTATGCTGAAAATTCTGAGCTTTGTTGAAACTCCACATGCACGCATAGTCTTCTCAGCCTTCTCTGCCAGTCTCTGAAATGACCCAAGAATGACTTTGAAGCCCAGACAACAGGTATCATTTGTTCCAACATGCGCCACAATCTGCAGTTGGTTGTAACCTGTTCCATCAATGCCCACTGAAATAGCCTCTTCAATACGTTGATTGAGATCCCTACACATACACACTGAGTACACTTTGTGTTCTTTCCTGTCCCTTGTTGCCATTTCTCTCAGAGGTACCATCATTTGCAGAACATACGGATTGCCGACGATTAAGATTAATACACCACCACCCTTTTGCACTTGCCTCATCTTGACACACACACACACACACACACACACACACACACACACACACACACACACACACAAAAAAAAAGTTTCCCCAAAACAGGTGAAGTGAGTCCCACTGGCTCAGTTTCAGTGAAAGACAGCATCTCAAACTTGTTGGTTAAAGGGATCGGTACAACACCCTGAGTCCTGCCTGGCACCGTCCACTCTCTACATGATGCCTGGATCTACCATTGACATGCCTTGTGGATGGCTCCCTGTAGGCGAAGCTCATCATCACCAGTACTGGAGCAGCAGTACAAAATGCGGAAGTCGTCTGCATACAGAGGAGGTGAGACGGAAGGCCCGACAGCTGCTGCTAGACTGTTAATGGCCACAAAAAATAGAGAGACACTCAATACAGAGCCCTGCGGGACTCCATTTTCCTGGATATGGATGGAACTATGGGAGGCACCAACTTGGACCTGGAAAGTACAGAGCAACAGGAAGTTTTAGATAAAAATTTGGAGTGGGGCCTGGAGACCTCACTCATAAAATGTGGCAAGGATATGATGTCACCAGGTTGCGTTGTATGCTTTACGTAAGTCAAAAAAGACGGCAGCCAGGTGTTGGTGTCTGGAAAATGCTGTTTGGATGGCAGACTCGAGGGACACAAGATTATCAGTTGTAGAGCGACCCTGGCGGAAGCTGCACTGACATGGAGCCAGTAGGCCACGTGACTCGAGGACCCAACCCAACCACCGACACACCATGTGTTCCAGCAGCTTACAAAGAAAGTTGGTGAGGCTGATGGGCCGATAGGTATCCACATGAAGTGGGTTTTTACCGGGTTTGAGCACCGGAATGATGGCGCTCTCCCGCACCAGATCCGGTTGAAGATGACAAGGATACGTCGCTTGTAGTCAGATGAGAGATGTTTGATCATCTGGCTGTGGATCCGATCAGGCCCAGAGTTAGTTTTTTCTTCTAACTCGCTGCGAAAGAGACAACTACTGCTGTCCCTTGTTTGTGTACCTAACGCTCGTTACAGTCACAGCCATGTTAATTGCAGTGTGTTACAAGAGGAAAAAAAAATTTATGAACAAATTTATTCAGTAACTAATACATAAAAAACAATTATTACATAAAATGTAAAGTTTTGACTCTTCAATCTTGTTCATAGTTCTCTGTTTTCATATCATTCAGTCCCAGTTCTTCATTCTGCTCAAATGATCTTTCGTAGTAAGTTATTTTAAGCCCGTGGTCTTCGCCACAATCATCTGTTAGGTTCTGAAACATCAGTGATTGTCAAATTAGTTTTCATTTTTCTGCCACATATCAGTAAGCACTAAGACAAAATAATGTTATGTATGGTATATTTTACTTGTTTAATAACATTTCTTATGGAAATGTGATTGAAGCAGAACCGGCACATACAAAAATTTAGAAATAGCCAAATCTTGAACTTTGAGACCTTTCAAAAATTCATCATTAGAGTAAAGGACGAAGAAAACTCACTCCAAGCATTGAATAAGGAGAAAAAAGGGATGCAGAGAATCTAAAGAAAGGAAAAGTAAACTAATCTGTTCAAATTCGCTCACAATGTCTATGACTGATATGATTATTCCTATTATCTGGTTAGTTTTACTTTTTTATGTTTATCTATTTATAATTTAGTGTTACTTTTATCATAGTTACTTCTTTGTCAGCGTTCTGACATGATCTCCATTTCATAATTGTACTGGTAATTTTTTCCATGACTTCATTCTCTTTTTTATCTGAATCTTTGCTAATATCTCACATTTCTACCTTTTTGTCTGCCATGTCCCTAACTATTGGCCACTTCCAGCACTTATCAAACATTACATTCTCATTCTGAACCGCATTCCACAGTACATTTGTTCCAGTCTTAAGCATTTGAACACCACTGCTAATTTGCATTTTTATATTGTATTTCTCCAGTCACTCCTTTTCTTTGGCATTATCTCCTGAATGTGCAAACTTTCAAAACACAATTCTTCAAAAAAATGGTTCAAACGGTTCTGAGCACTATGGGACTTAACATCTGAGGTCATCAGTTCCCCAGAACGTAGAACTACTTAAACCTAACTAACCTAAGAAAATCACACACATCCATGCCTGAGGCAGGATTTAAACTTGCGACCGGAGTGGTCGCTCGGTTCCAGACTGAAGCGCCTAGAACTGCTCGGCCACACCAGCCGGCAAAGTACCATTCTTCACCCTCCGCAAAACTCATTTCCAATTCCAAATCACAGTAACAAATTCTCACCCTGTACTGTGGGTTCTTTATCAGCACTTATCATCCAGTTTCCATACCAATCACATTTCGCCCCTCAAACATCTCCCACTTTCCCCACTGCCTGTAACTACCAAACTAAACTACATTAAACTGAAATTCAATAGCAGACAGGCAAAAAAATAGCAACAAGAAAATTCAATTTCTCACACTAGTGTCCTAATAGTAAAGGTTTCTACACTTTTGAAGGAAGTTCCTCTCCAGGTTTACAATGTTCTAAAGTAAAAGTGCTTTAATATTTTAAATCAACTGTAATAAACCTTTTTATGTGATCCACTAATAACTGAAAGGTTCTGATTCAATACAGCACTGAAATCTTCTTAAGAGACATTCTAACTACAAGTTAAATATATAAGCTAACTGGGTGCAAAAGCAAATTTAATGTAAAGCTTCTCTTGGGTTTTGGAGCTTTTAGATACTGAAATTTCAAGTACGCTAAAATAGTTTAATATTTCAATTTTTGCTCCACAAATATGCAGAAATGGTAGCTCACTCTATGTAACTAGTAATGAAATGACCATGGTAAACCATGCCCATTTGGTAATATTCCAAGACTTTAGTATACATAACCTCCATCCTCCACAAAGTATTGCCAACTCCCAGAATACCTGTCAGTCAAGATACTGCACCACATCTGTCCACATCTTCACAGTCTCCTATCATGAATCTCTTTTCTATTATAACATGGGAACAACAGAACTTTGGAAACTGACATTGTTATCGTAGTGCATGAGCTTCATACCTGAATATAACTGTTTCCAGCAGGATCGTCTAGAACCAAAGTAGCAGATTCTTTGCAGTTTAGCACACAGTCGAGTCGGGCAAGAAAAGCAGAGAGCTTCTCTGAGGTTTCAGGAGTCACACTGTCGCCGAACATTGCTCCGCGTTCAGCCAGCTGCTCCTTCATTGCGACAAGTATCCCTTCCACAGTCGTGAAGCGACCTCCCAATGCCGCCGGGCCCACATCAACGTCAAGCTCTGGCAAGATTAAAGAACACGTTTCTGACTGTGGAACAAAAAAAGAAATTATCGGATAAATACAAAAACGCCATTATGACATTTTGTATGCTAGGGTGGTAGGATGCTGCTAAACTATTTCATTTCTTACAGTCAGTGCACATAACGTCTAATAATTGGGAGCTCCACAGTTCCATAGTACTGTACCAATAAAAACAGAAGAGCTGCCCTTGCTGTGATCATTTTCATGACATGCCCGTGATGTTATCTATATAGCCAAAGTAAATCGGGGAAGATCAGTTTGGATTCCGCAGAAATGTTGGAACATGTGAGGCAATACTGAACCTACGACTTATCTTATAAAATAGATTAAGGAAAGGCAAACCTAGAGCGAAAGGCTATTTACAATTTGTACAGAAACCAGATGGCAGTTATAAGTGTCGAGGGACATGAAAGGGAAGCAGTGGTTGGGAAGGGAGTGAGACAGGGTTGTAGCCTCTCCCCGAACGTTATTCGATCTGTATATTGAGCAAGCAGTAAAGAAAACAAAAGAAAAGTTCGGAGTACGTATCGAAATCCATGGAGAAGAAATAAAAACGTTGAGGTTCGCCGATGACATTGTAATTCTGTCAGAGACAGCAAAGGACTTGGAAGAGCAGTTGAACGGAATGGACAGTGTCTTGAAAGGAGGGTGTAAGATGAACATTAACAAAAGCAAAACAAGGATAATGGAATGTAGTTGAATTAAGTCGGGTGATGCTGAGGGAATTAGATTAGGAAATGAGACGCTTAAAGTAGTAAATGAGTATTGCTATTTGGGGAGCAAAATAACTGATGATGGTCGAAATAGAGAGGATATAAAATGTGGACTGGCAATGGCAAGGAAAGCGTTTCTGAAGAAGAGAAATTTGTTAACATCGAGTATAGATTTAAGTGTCAGGAAGTCGTTTCTGAAAGTATTTGTATGGAGTGTAGCCATGTATGGAAGTGGAAAATGGACGATAAATAGTTTGGACAAGAGGAGAATAGAAGCTTTTGAAATGTGGTGCTACAGAAGAATGCTGAAGATTAGATGGGTAGATCACATAACTAATGAGGAGGTTTTGTATAGAATTGGGGAGAAGAGGAGTTTGTGGCAGAACTTGACAAGAAGAAGGGACCGGTTGGTAGGACATGTTCTGAGGCATCAAGGGATCACAAATTTAGCATTGGAGGGCAGCGTGGAGGGTAAAAATTGTAGAGGGAGACCAAGAGATGAATACACTAAGCAGATTCAGAAGGATGTAGGTTGCAGTAAGTACTGGGAGATGAAGAAGCTTGCACAGGATAGAGTAGCATGAGAAGCTGCATCAAACCAGTCTAAGGACTGAAGACGACGACAACAAATAAAATAAATCATTTTATTAAGACAGAATTACTGACGGCACACATTAGAGACTGTGCAAGGCACAGAACAACCACAGAATGGCAGCAACTGGATAGAGATTGTAGAAGGGTGATGGACCACGGATGATCAGTATTTGTTTTCAGTTTCAAAATGGAAACTGGTACGGCATCACGAGGTCTGGCTCTTCGGTGAGGAAAATAAGGTGCAGCTGAAGTGTGGCAATTCACAGAAGGTTATCGAGTCTGTTCAGGTAGGAGTTAGTGGATTATCACAACTCAAAAGTGATACAATAAGTGAGATATCAGTTTAGACTTATGGTATTCAGCAACAAGTTGTCATATAAACTTGAGGCACACCATCATGACAGACTGTCAAGCACATTATGCGTAACTTTGTGGGTGACTTATGATCATTGCAGCATATGACAGATAAAGATGTCAATGCTGGGAATGACGACAAAATTTGGCACAGAAACAGCTAAGTAAAAAAGCTGTGCTATTTATGCATTTATTTATATACAAACGAAAACTTCGGAATTTCCTTTAAGAGAAACAATGTTTGAACAATTTGTGCGACAATTTGGTTTTCTACATACACATACTTCACTTATTTGTGTGCCAATTTGGTATTCTGCAGTCACATTCTGTTTGCAGTGTTCATGCAAAATCTTTTCGACTGTTATTAAATGTTTGTACAGTGATATATTGCGAAATTTCGAACATTAGTGAGTGCCACAATAAACACCACCTGTTATCGACAATTGTAGACCTAAATTTATTTGTGATCTTTCTTTCAGAAGAGAAGGCCTATACTTGTTCAGACAGTAGTTCTCTAATTTAATTGTATAAGTACATGAGAAATAAGTCATTTTTGAGACTTTTCGGACACTTACGAAAACATATTTTTGTTTAAAAAACTAAATTTTTGAAAGTTACCAGTACAAGAGTTTTTGAATAACTATTTCACAGCAAATCAACATTTGTGACTCACAGTTGCTTCCAAAGAATGGATCACACTCAAATTCATTACATATCAACTCAAACAAACATGCATTTTTGAGAATTTTTGGACATCATCATTGTCCTGTGCATAATCTAATTTCTAGTAAATCAGCATTTGTGATTTACTTACTGTAGCAGACATTCTAATTAAAATATGGTGTTACATATAGTTTTCCCTTAAAAAAGGAGTACATATTTTCTACATTTAACTGTAAATTAACTGCATTTTCTTGTTAGCTAATAACTATAACCAACCTCAAAAAGTTTTAGGAACTTAGTAATTTTTAGCACAGGTTTTTCTGTTGCCTTATCAGAAATCTTGTTTTGTGTATTTGTTACAATTCTGATAGGGAATTAGTAATTTTTTCGGCTTGACAAATGTAAAAAATAATCAGCAGGTTTAAAGTTACGTGTTCACTGTCCTGCACCAGCCAAAATGCAGCCCCACTGTGAATGCTGTTCTCTAACACGGGATGAGTTGACTGAAGTTTGAAAGCAGTTGGAAATTGCCTCGGCTACTGTCAAATGATTGGCACCTGCTGGCAAATCAGTGTGTCGGAAGAGCTCCCAAGAGTCGTGTACCAGTGGTACCAGTACCGAAGGTATCTAAAGTAATATCCTCTCCTGTGGAACCCATCTCCTCCGCAGGAAGTACAGGACCTGTCTTTACTCATCGACTTGACTGTGAGTGGCGTGTCAATGGTAGATCTAGGAGTACTGTACAGGGTGGGTGGGGATCAGGGATGATGCAGGGTGTTGTACTGATCCCCCAAACCGACAAGGTCTGTCACTGAAACTGAAACTGAGCCAGTGGGACTCACTTCACTTGTTTTGGGAAACATGTTTTCTCTGGTGTCAGGAGGCCAACGCAAAAGGATATAGGTCTATTAATTCTCAGCAGTTCAAATGCACAGTGAATGATGGTACCCATTAGGGAACCGAAGACGACTATCCGCCTTCCCCACAACTGCCATTACATGCTTGTCCCACTTCATATCGCTCTGCAGTGTTACGCCCAAATATTTAATCGACGTGACTGTGTCAAGCGCTACACTACTAATGGAGTATTCAAACATTACACAATTCTTTTTCCTATTCATCTGCATTAATTTACATTTATCTAAATTTAGAGCTAGCTGCCATTCTTTACTAAAGTACAAATTTTGAAAAAAGAATAAATAAGTTAACCAAACCCAAAAGTGGGGACTTCACTTTAATTTGCCAAAAGTGTGTGAGAAGAAAGGAAAGTAAGAAATCTGATTCAGAAGCTAAGAAATAGTCATGTCAACATAAAGCCTTCACATTGGGATCAATGGAGTCTCGAGATGAGATAGTCAGAGGAGTAGGAGTAGGAGTAGTAGTAGTAGTAGTAGTAGTAGTAGTCTGGGAGGAAAAAAGAGAAAAATTCTACAACAACTCAGAGCACACAAATCCGCAAAATAGTCATGGCTCCTCTGGCAGTTCAGTGTATGCTGTAACCTTCACTACAAAGACATTTCATTGATTGTAACTACAAAGAATAATGTGCAGTATGTCAAGCCAAAATGAACATTATCTTAATATAATGAATAAACATTATGCAAGACAATTACCTTTAGCAAATCTCTAGTGAGGTCTTTGGGTGAAGAAATAGTTACTTCTATACGAACACCTTTTGGTTCAATAGCACTTCCTGATTTCACTTCGTTGGTGCGATGCCCACAGCTTTCACAATTTGTGGCCATTATGATGACCTCCTTAAAATGAGGAATTTATGATTTTTGTTAAGGAGATATCAAAGCCTTTTAGCCAAAAGTATACCTGTGAAATTCAAAACTCTCTTCAAATTTCTCACCTATTGAAACCATGGTTCCACAATATAAGATAGAGCACATTCTGTGGCACCTTGAGCACTTAATATATGTTTACCAAAGGCAATTAACATACTGATGTTTCAGGACAATGTTAATAATGAGCTTACGTGAGTCCCACCAGCAAAATAAATTATTGTTGTTGTTGATGTTGTTGTTGTCTTCACTCCAGAGACTGGTTTGATGCAGCTCTCCATGCTACTCTATCCTGTGCAAGCCTCTTCATCTCCCAGTACCTACTGCAACCTACATCCTTCTGAATCTGTATAGTGTATTCATCTCTTGGTCTCCCTCTACGATTTTTACCCTCCACACTGCCCTCCAATGCTAAATTTGTGATCCCTTGATGCCTCAGAACATGTCCTACCAACCGGTCCCTTCTTCTTGTCAAGTATCTGAAGATCTGATTGACTGAATATCTGAAGTCATGTTAGCAAGTGATTTGATTGGTGATACCAATGAACAACATGGTACAGTAATGGACTACTTCTACTGCTGTGACACACTGCTGCAATGATTCTTGTTCTTAGCCTAAATCTTGGTAGAGGCTATACATTTAACTTTTAAAGATCCTGCACAGAATACCAGAAGGTTTTTGAATGAACATTCTTGAAGAATTAGAAACTATATGTATACGAGAAAATATCCACAATAAATATTAAACAAACACACAAAATGCAAACACAAGTACTATCTCAAAAATTTCATTGAACTTTTAGAAAATGAAAATGGATAAATTGGAAGTAACATAAGCAACAAATAAAGACAATCATAAAAAATTCCAGTTAATAAAATAATATCGCTGTTCATTTGCACAATCTTTGTAAATATATAGCGTTGTAAGAGTGGAACTATCAAACTGCTGTCATGTGGTAATTAACATTTTATTTTCAACATTGTTACATCATTTACCATCTTATTAAAGCAGTAACAAAGCAGTAACAATTATAAAAGAGTCCACATAATGTGGACATCACATCAATCTAGATCTGAGTATAATACAGGTGTTTTAATATAAATGACATTGGTATGCAGACCTGTTCTCACCAAAATTGTAATTGCAGGTACTTGAAAACAGCGATAAAGCCGAAACAGTCTGTCATAAATAAAGATTACTTATTATAAGCAGCTATTTGGTGAATCTACTCTAATAATCGTGTCATTAACAGAAATATATTATGCTGCTGGCCCTAAAGACGAAAAATTGTTGACAATATCAACTAGAAAGAGAGAGATAATTACTGAAGAAAATGGCAGGCCCTAAAAGAGATGGTCAGAGATGGCTATGAAGACCTAGGGTTGGTTCAAACGGCTCTGAGCACTATGGGACTCAACATCTGAGGTCATCAGTCCCCTAGAACTTAGAACTACTTAAACCTAACTAACATAAGGACATCACACACATCCATGCCCGAGGCAGGATTCGAACGCGCGACCGCTACGGTAGCGCCTAGAACCGCTCGGCCACACCGGCCGGCGAAGATCTAGGGAATAACTGTACTGGAACATGACATCAGGAGCAATCGGACTGGAAAGGACAAGGTTTGCATGACATGTAATACAGACAGAATGGTGAAAAGAGTATGGGAAGCAACAGCAAGCACAGGAAACAATTTGGTTGCTTTGGTAAGTACTGGAGATCAAGGTGATAGAAAAGTACACACCAACCAATAAGCTGGTGACTGACAACAGGGAAGGATACAGGAAAGGTATAGTGTGTCGCCAGTGGAACAGACACAATAAGCGGAAACTAAAGATGTCAGAATACTGGTGAAAGAGCAGTAGAGAAAAGATGAACATGCTCTGAGAAAATGTAATCTGTGGTGTCACCGCCAGACACCACACTTGCTAGGTGGTAGCATTTAAATCGGCGGCGGCCCGTTAGTATATGTCGGGCCCGCGTGTCGCCACTATCAGTGATTGAGACCGAGCGCCACCACACGGCAGGTCTAGAGACACTTCCTAGCACTCGCCCCAGTTGTACAGCCGACTTTGCTAGCGATGGTTCACTGTCTACATACGCTCTCATTTGCCGAGACGACAGTTTAGCATAGCCTTCAACTACGTCATTTGCTACGACCTAGCAAGGCGCCATATTCAGTTACTATGAATGTATTCTGAACAGATAATATTGTGAATCATGTACCATCAAGAGCGACGTTCATCATTAATGGATTAAAGTTAAGTATCAAACTAAGCACGCCCACCTTCTGAATGCTAATTCCTTGTCATGTTCCAGACCTCACGTCAGTATAGTCCCTCCCTCCTCACACCAGCCTGCGTGAGCTAAAACACGTGCATTTCGGCCTCCTCTAGTAACACTGTGTTGACTCTTCAGCCAACACAACATAATCCATGAGAGCTGACCTGTAGTTCCACAGAGGGCGTAATGCAAGAGGCAGAAGAAGAAGAAGAAGAAGAAGAAGTGTTTTCCCAGCAATGTTTGGTTTTTCTGTTCGATTAATTAACTAATCTGACTGTAAATGGTTACATATTCTCTCTAACAGTGCAACATAACAGAAGTTGGATGAAATTTTGTGTATATATTTGGTTTCGCAGCTCTATGTAAAGGTTTTTAACTACCGCTACCAGTCACAAACTTTGTTAACTAATGTATTATTTATTTATTGTGCGGCATGTTTCGAGGGTATAGCTCATCATCAGGCTATATGGCAATACAAAAACAATTTCACAATAGGATCATGCAGATGTTAAACAGTCTTTTCATAAATGCTGTGGCTATCCTGTGGCAGAAGAATAAACCTAGTAAGAGGTGAGGTGATGTCACTTTGTAGGCTGGACTGATGTTCGCATGGAAATCTTTTGTAACAGTCGCTCACTTTGTTCTAATGGCGTGGCAGTCTCGTTGTGACGAGATGGAGTGTTTCCACTTCTGTGGTTCTCTTGGCTTTCTTAATCACTGTTCACAAATTTTCAAAAATGTACCAGTAACTTGGAAATACAATCACAAAAACAAATCTGTAGTGCACTGGGCAAGATAGCTGGTTTCGATTTGACGATCGATCTGTCAATCTATGTCATGTCGGATGTTTACAATGTCTTCTGCACGTCTCGTTATCATACCACAGATGTAGGTTGGCAAAATACATTACAAATTGAGCACGTGTTACAATATTATTGTACAAATGATCATATAAGAACAATTTATTTTAAACATTTCTAAGCTATTGCTAAGCTAAGCTATTGTCAAATGAATGTGATGTTATGTATCTTTTATTCTAAGAGTACTTTAGTTACATTGGAAAAGAAATGTGGATTTTTGAAGTCTGTCATTTCATTCAGCATCTCGTTATTCCCCATGTAGCCATGGATTAATATTTCCATTTCTTCCAATATGCCTATTTTCCAGCTCTTTTCTAAATTATTATGTTGTTGTTGTTGTTGTGGTCTTCAGTCCTGAGACTGGTTTGATGCAGCTCTCCATGCTACTCTATCCAGTGCAAGCTGCTTCTGATCCCTTGATGCCTCAGAACTTGTCCTACCAATCGATCCCTTCTTCTAGTCAAGTTGTATCACAAACTCCTCCCCAATTCTATTCAATACCTCCTCATTGGTTATGTGATCTACCCGCCTAATCTTCAGCATTCTTCTGTAGCACCACATTTCAAAAGCTTCTATTCTCTTCTTGTCCCGACTATTTATCGTCCATGTTTCACTTCCATACATTGCTACACTCCATACAAATACTTTCAGAAAAGACTTCCTGACACTTAAATCTATACTCGATGTTAACAAATTTTTCTTCTTCAGAAACGCTTTCCTTGCCATTGCCAGTCTACATTTTATATCCTCTCTACTTCGACCATCATCAGTTATTTAGCTCCCCGAATAGCAATACTCATTTACTACTTTAAGCGTCTCATTTCCTAATCTAATTCCCTCAGCATCACCCGACTTAATTCAACTACATTCCATTATCCTTGTTTTGCTTTTGTTGATGTTCATCTTACACCCTCCTTTCAAGACACTGTCCATTCCGTTCAACTGCTCTTCCAAGTCCTTTGCTGTTTCTGACAGAATTACAATGTCATCGGCGAACCTCAACGTTTTTATTTCTTCTCCATGGATTTTAATACCTACTCCGAACTTTTCTTTTGTTTCCTTTACTGCTTGCTCAATATACAGACTGAATAGCATCGGGGAGAGGCTACAACCCAGTCTCACTCCCTTCCCAACCACTGCTTCCCTTTCATGTCCCTCGATTCTTATAACTGCCATCTGGTTTCTGTACAAATTGTAAACAGCCTTTCGCTCCCTGTATTTTACCCCTGCCACCTTCAGAATTTGAAAGAGAGTATTCCAGTCAACATTGTCAAAAGCTTTCTCTAAGTCTACAAATGCTAGAAATGTACGTTTGCCTTTCCTTAATCTTTCTTCTAAGATAAGTCGTAGGGTCAGTATTGCCTCACGTGTTCCAACATTTCTACGGAATCCAAACTGATCGTCCCCGAGGTCGGCTTCTACCAGTTTTTCCATTCCTCTGTAAAGAATTCACTTTAGTATTTTGCAGCTGTGACTTATTGAACTGATAGTTCAGTAATTTTCACGTCTGTCAACACCTGCTTTCTCTGGGATTGGAATTATTATATTCTTCTGAAGTCTGAGGGAATTTTGCCTGTCTCATACATCTTGCTCACCAGATGGTAGAGTTTTGTCAGGACTGGAGCTCCGAAGGCTGTCAGTAGTTCTAATGGAATGTTGTCTACTCCTGGGGCCTTGTTCCGACTTAGGTCTTTCAGTGCTTTGTCAAACTCTTCACGCAGTATCATATCTCCCATTACATCTACATCCTCTTCCATTTCCATAATATTGTCCTCAAGAACATCGCCCCTGTATAGACCCTCTATATACTCCTTCCACCTTTATGCTTTCCCTTCTTTGCTTAGAACTGGGTTTCCATCTGAGCTCTTGA
Organism: Schistocerca americana; assembly: GCF_021461395.2. Classification (NCBI taxonomy): domain Eukaryota; kingdom Metazoa; phylum Arthropoda; class Insecta; order Orthoptera; family Acrididae; genus Schistocerca; species Schistocerca americana. The sequence continues at coordinate 20,069,951 of NC_060119.1, read as the reverse complement.
TATTCATACAAGTGGTTCTCTTTTCTCCAAAGGTCTCTCTAATTTTCCTGTAGGCAGTATCTATCTTACCCCTCGTGAAATAAACCTTTCCCCCATTCCTGTCAATTGTTCCCTTATGCTCTCCCTGAAACCTTGTACAACCTCTGGTTCTTTCAGTTTATCCAGGTCCTATCTCCTTAAATTCCCACCTTTTTGCAGTTTCTTCAGTTTTAATCTACAGTTCATAACTAATAGATTGTGGTCAGAGTCCATATCTGCCCCTGGAAATGTCTTACAATTTAGAACCTGGTTCCTAAATCTCTGTCTTACCATTATATAATCTATCTGAAACCTTTTAGTATCTACAGGGTTCTTCCATGTATACAACCTTATTTAATGATTCTTGAATCAAGTGATAGCTATGACTAAGTTATGCTCTGTGCAAAATTCTACCAGGTGGCATCCTCTTTCATTTCTTAGCCCCAATCCATATTCACCTACTATGTTTCCTTCTCTTCCTTTTCCTACTCTCGAATTCCAGTCACCCGTGACTATTAAATTTTCCTCTCTCTTCACTACCTGAATACTTTCTTTTCTCTCATCATACATTTCATCAATTTCTTCATCACCTGCAGAGCTAGTTGGCATATAGTCTTGTACTACTGTAGTAGGCGTTGGCTTCGTGTCTATCTTGGCCACAATAATGCGTTCACTATGCTGTTTGTAGTAGCTTACCCGCACTCCTATTTTTTATTCATTATTAGACCTACTCCTGCATTACCCCTATTTGATTTTGTATTTATAACCCTGTATTCACCTGACCAAAAGTCTTGTTCCTCCTCCATCGAACTTCACTAATTCCCAATGTATCTAACTTTAACCTATCCATTTCCCTTTTTAAATTTTCTAACCTACCTGCTCGATTAAGGGATATGACATTTCACGCTGCGATGTAGTATGTTGAGATCGTGGTCTATTGCAACAATGTGTACTGTTTCATTTATATGTTTTGCCCTAGCTGATTTATTTAGTTAGCCAAGTCTGAAACACTCGATGTGTTCTTTAAAGCGGGTTTTAAAATTTCTTCCTGTTTGGCAAATATAATATTTGTTGCAATGACTGCATGTAATTTTATAAATTCCTGCTCTGTTAAGTTTCTCTGTAGGATGTGAGATGTCATGTATCAGTTTCTTTTTTAAGTAATTGTTGGTAGCAAAGGTGATTCAGATGTCTGGTTTTTTTAAACAGTTTGGATATTTTGCCTGATACGACACCTAAATATGGTAACATTATATACTTGTTTTTTTGGATGTTGTGTAAGGAAGCTGTGACACATTATTTGTTGTCATTTTTGGTTGTTCGTTGTGAAAGTGTGTCTTTTTCATGTCTGTGATAGCCGTTATTATGTGCAATGTATTTGATAGTGTCTTGTAGTCGGCAGCTGTGTTTAAAAAGGATCTGAATGCAGCTTGTTTATGTGAGTTGGGATGTGTGGAAGATTTATTAATAACTCTGTCTTTGTATGTTGTTTTTTTTTCTGTACACATTGATATTTAGGGTTTGGTCTGTGTTAGTTATTGTCATGTCTAGAAAACTAATTTTGTTATCTTTCTCACGCTGTTTGGAGAACTGGATGTTATTGTGTAAATTATTAAACTTGTTTAATAGAGTTTCTATTTCATCAGTTCCACTGTATACAATGAATGTGTCTTCAACATATCTGCAGAGTGTACAATTTTCTGGGTTATTATGTCTTTGTTACTGAGAAGTTTATTTTCAAGGTGGTAAATGAAAATTTCTGCAATGATTCCACTTGGAACACTTCCCATTGCTAGGCCTATACCTCGTTTGTACAATAATATTGTAACTGGTGCTCAAATTTTAATGTATTTTGCCAACCTACATCTGTAATATTGTAACAAGACGTACAGAAGACATTGTAAACATCTGACACCACAAAGATCGACAGATCGATCGTCAAATCGAAACCACCTGTATTTTGACTGCCATCTTGCCCAGTGAACTTCATATTTGTTTTTGTGATTGTATTTCCAAGTTACTGGTACGTTTTTGAAAATTTGTGAACAGTGATCAAAAAAGCCAAGAGAGCCACAGAAATGGAAATACCCCAGCTTATCACAACGAGACTGCCACACCATAAGAACAAAGTGAGTAACTGTTACAAAGCATTTTCACGCAAACATCAGCCGCAAACATCAGCCGCAAACATCAGCCGCAAACATCAGCCGCAAACATCAGCCGCAAACATCAGCCGCAAACATCAGCCGCAAACATCAGCCGCAAACATCAGCCGCAAACATCAGCCGCAAACATCAGCCGCAAACATCAGCCGCAAACATCAGCCGCAAACATCAGCCGCAAACATCAGCCGCAAACATCAGCCGCAAACATCAGCCGCAAACATCAGCCGCAAACATCAGCCGCAAACATCAGCCGCAAACATCAGCCGCAAACATCAGCCGCAAACATCAGTCCAGCTTACGAAGTAACATTGTCTCTTACTAGGTTTCATCTTCTTCCACTGGATAACCTCAGCATTTATGAAAAGTCTGTTTAACATCTGCATGATCCTATTCTGAAATTGTTTTTGTAATGCCATATAGCCTGATGATGAGGTATACCCTCAAAACATATTGCACAATAATTAAATAATACATTAGTTAACAAAGTTTGTGACTGGTAGTGGTATTTAAAAACCTTTACATGTATTTTGAGACAGTCACAGTAGAAAAATAGTCAAAATGGCTTCAAATTCTCAGCTCTAGCTGGTCATCAAGATGTAGTCAGGTTCCAACACAATCAATAGCCCTTCATGTTATCCCAAGCAACACACAATAGAACATTATATGACAATTTTCAATAGATTGGAAATAATTCCCCTGCATGCTGAATAAGAAACTACAAGAACCAAACACAATTAAACTAATAACTCATAACAATGAGTATAGATTTGCCATCATCAATAAGCTTCACAGCAACAATAAAAACAAATACAGTAACCAAAATAGCTCTACATTTACAACAAACACCACTTTAGATCAGTTACATCACCCACCCCTTTCTGTGAAATATGTTTGCGTGTCATTCAATGGTAAGATGTCATACAAAACTGAAACTTGGCTACACTAAAATATGCAGATTAGTTTCTCCACAAATAACACAATGAAAGATAAACCAACTTGTAGCTTAAGTTAAAAAAATAAGTACACAACAAATCTGGTATTTATTAACTGAACTGTTCTGTGTGCACTAATTTTTATATTGACTAAACTGGTAAGAGTATCAATGTAATGTCAAGAGGATACATGCATGTACTCAGGATAAGCAACTTAAACTAATCAACTTTTCCTGATCACACAGTCCAACACACAGAATAGCATTAAAGGAAAACTTAGAAATACTACATTTTGCTTAGAAATCGGTATAGAGGAATTTGTTGGAAGAAATAGAAATTAAAAGCCACATTCAAAATAGAAAAAACTATGCAAACACTGCTGCTCTCAGTCGTTAAGGTGGAGACTGTCGGCCACTACTTTGTCAGTCGTAAGAAGTAATGCCTGAAATTTAGTACTCTCGGCACTGTGGATCGAGCAATATTGAATTCCCTAAGGGTTTCTGAAATGGAATGCTCCGTGCACTTAGCTCGAACTACCATTCCACATTCAAAGTCTGTTAATTCTCATCATTGGAAGCCTTTTCACACGAATCAACTGAATGCAAACGACAGCTCTTCCAATGCACTCCCCTTTTGTACCTCGTGTGTGTGATACTACCACCGTCTATATACAGGGTGATACACGAAGGCGTGCAAATATTTGAATGTGTTATTCTACAATGGAAAAAAAAGAAAGAAAGAAAGGGTCATATAATCTTAGGTCTGCAAATGTTTAGTTACAGAGTTGGCACTAATAAAAGATTCTGCCTGAAATTTAGCGACTTCGTTGATATGAAGCCCTCGTAAAACTGTATGACGTTAAAGTAAAGCACAATTTCCATTTATTTTGTTGTTATTGATCTGATGAATGTAATATAACATGTCCCAGGCATGTATCTGCAGTAGTTTTCCAGAACATCCAGCAAAATTTTTAATTTATTAACTACTTTGCCCAATTTTTTTTTTTTTTTAATTCCAGACAATTGCACAAAGTTTTCAACAGAAGTTGTAGAGAATTTAATTTTGGAAAAATGATGGTAATAACGAATACCATAGTACACGTGAATTCATGTTAAACTGGAGAAAACAAAGTTCAGTGTTAAGGAAGATGTACAGTGTACATACAATTTCACAATACATTCACAATAAATGTTCATATTAGCAAAGTTACTTAATTTTAGACAAAATCTTTTATTAGCTGTAACTCCGTAACTAAGCATTAGGGGACCTATATTTATGTGAAACTTTTTCTTTAGATTTACTTGTAGAATAACGTATTAAAATATTTGTATATCGTCGGGAATCACAATGCGTGTGCATATCGCTATCCCACAACTTTTGTCACATCAGTGAATATCAGTATCATTAATTCCCCCTCGCCCAAGTTTAAACTGTTCAACTATTCTTGGTTTCATAACTATGGATAGTGAAAATCTTACAACTGATATTTTCCTCTTCTAGCATATACAGTAGAAACTACCAGTCATGATCATTGTGTGATGAATACCTGAAAAAAAAACCTCATTTTCAAAGCAGCGGCATTAGCTTCAGCCACTATAGAATGCAAAGAAATAACTAAAACATCCGTTCCTGTGGTCAGTGTGAGGATGACCATACTTTCCTTACAAACTCACAGATTTCTGTGACAGTTTGGTATCCTACATACACATACTTTACTGTTTCTTGTGTTTCTGCAAAATCTTTTCGGTTGTTTAATAAATGTTTGTACAGTGATATAATGAGAAATTTGAACATTAGTGAGTGCCACAATAAATTACACCTGTTATCAACAATTGTAGAAGGAAATTTATTTGTTCTCTTTTTTTAAAAAGAGAGAGAGAGAGAGAGAGAGAGAGAGAGAGAGAGAGAGAGAGAGAGAGAGAGAGAGAGAAGTCCTATCGTTGTTCAAACATTAGTTCTCTAGAATGAGATTTTTCACTCTGCAGCGGAGTGTGCGCTGATATGAAACTTCTTGGCAGATTAAAACTGTGTGCCCGACCGAGACTCGAACTCGGGACCTTTGCCTTTCGCGGGCAAGTGCTCTATCAACAGAAAGCCAAAGGTCCCGAGTTCGAGTCTCGGTCTGGCACACAGTTTTAATCTGCCAGGAAGTTTCATATCAGCGCACACTCCACTGCAGAGTGAAAATCTCATTCTGGAAACATCCTCCAGGCTGTGGCTAAGCCATGTCTCCGCTATATCCTTTCTTTCAAGAGTGCTAGTTCTGCAAGGTTCGCAGGAGAGCTTCTGTAAAGTTTGGAAGGTAGGAGATGAGATACTGGCAGAAGTAAAGCTGTGAGTACCGGGCGTGAGTCGTGCTTCGGTAGCTCAGATGGTAGAGCACTTGCCCGCGAAAGGCAAAGGTCCCGAGTTCGAGTCTCGGTCGGACACACAGTTTTAATCTGACAGGAAGTTTCATTAGTTCTCTAATTTAATTGTATAAGTAAATGATAAATAAGTCATTTTTTAGACTTTTCGGGCACTTATGAAACCATATTTTTGTTTACAAAACAATATTTTTGTAAGTTACCAGTACAAGAGTTTTTGGATGACTTTATGTCTCAGCAAAACAACAGTTGTGACTGACAGTTGCTTCCAAAGAATAGATCACAATTTCATTACATATCAACACTAACAAACATGCATTTTTGAGAATTTTTGGACATTATCATTGTCCAGTGCATAATCTAATTTCTAGTAAATCAGAGTTTGTGATTTAGTTACTGTAGCAGACATTCTAATTAAAATATTGTATTACATAGTTTTCCTTTAAAAAAGGAGTACATATTATCTACATTTAATTGTAAATAAACTGCATTTTCTGGTTTCGTAATAACTATAACCAACCTCAAAAAGTTTTAGGAACTAAGTAATTTATACCACAGGTTTTTCTGTTGCATTATCAGAATTCTTATTTTGTGTATTTGTTACAATTCTTATAGTAAATTAGTAATTTTTTCAGCTTGACAAATGCAAAAAAAATAAAAAAATCAGCAGTAGTCCAATGCAAAAGGAAACGGGTCTATTAATTGTCAGCAGTTCAAATGTACACTGAATGATGGTACCCATTAGGGAAACGGTAGCAAGGGACAAGAAAGGACACTAGGTGCACTCAGGTGTATGCCTGGAGGCCTCACTCAACATCTTAAAGCGGCTATTCCGGCAGCCACTGATGGATCTGGGTGCAACCAACTGCAGATTGTGGCACATGCTGGAACAAATGATGCCCGCCATCTGGGCTCTGAGATCATTACTGGGTCATTCTTGTGAAGTTAAGAAGCTCACAATTTGCAGCATTGCCCCACAGCTGATTGTGGCCCTTTGGTTCAGAGTCAAATGGATAGATGGCACCACAGACTTTGAAAGTTCTATGACAAGCTAGGCTGTGACTTTCTGGACGTGCACCATAGGGTTGAGAACTATCAGGTGTGCGCTACGTATCAAAGCCTCTGCTCCCCACATAGCTGATTGTGTGTCGGGTGCACACAAGTGGTTTTTAGATAAGCAAACTCTCCGTACAATCCAGATAATGACAGCTGTAGGAAATCCACAAGTACAAGTGTAAGATCGAAAGACGTACCTCCCAAAGGTAAGAGTATTAAAATCCTAGTGGCGAACTGTTGAAGCGTTCACAACGAAGTGCCAGAGCTAAGTGTGCTCCTTAAAAGCAGTGAAGTTCGCGTAATACTAGGCACAAAAAGTGGGCTAAAACCTGAAATTGATAGCAGTGAGATTTTTGGGGAAAATGTAAGTGTATATCAAAAGAATAGGCTTATGTGAAATGGTCGTGGTAGGTTTGTCGCAGTAGACAAGAAACTCAAATAAACCGAGATACAAAATTGTTTACCCATTATCTACCAAACTGTGGTTGGTTTCACAACCATGGATAGTGAAAATCTTACAACTGATATTTTTCTCTTCTAGCATACACAGTAGAAACTGTCAGTCATGATCATTGTGTGATAAATACCTGAAAAAACTCATTTTCAAATCAGTGGCATTAGCTTCAGTCACTATAGAATGCAAAGAAATAACTAAAAAATTCATTCCTGTGGTCAATGTGAGGATGACAGTACTTTCCTTACAAAGACACAGTTTTCTTGAAGGAAGTAAGCCCCTGCATTCCAAACACTTGTAAAGCAGCTCATTCACATATTTGTAGTGAACTGTGGTTATGCATCAAACCTGCAAGTTTTCACATAAAACACTCACTTTTGTGGAACACTCCAGACAGCGGATTCATAATTCGAGGCCGTAAGGCTGGAAATGATGCTCCAGTTATGCAAACAAGCCCCCAGCTTTCAAGCCCTTTGACTACTCTGCTCGTTACCTTTTTCTTGAGAAGGGTTCTCTGTTATTTCTCTTGCATATATTTAGGTGAAGACTCAATATTCAAAATATTTTAAGTTTATATTTCAGTTTTAGCACTTGGTGGCTGGGCTTTGTCCTTCTGTAAAATATGCACTGAGTTGTTAGTCACCAGTACAAAAGAAAGTGCACAAATAATGGATGTTGAAACAAGTTTGTTTGTTGGCCATCATCAACAGCAAGCACAGATATGTTATTTTGTTTTGAAAATAAAACTGTCTTTTCTTGCAGCACTATAATTTATTTCTCCCCGACAGGTTTCACTTTTTTTCACTCTAAGGCATCTTCAGTGGGGTCTAGACCAATACAGTTTCATTTTGATATGGGTTATTTTTAGATTAACTAACAGTTCACATCATTTTTTTATATGCAAATAAGTAATTACTTATATCTAAAAACAAAGATGATGTGACTTACCAAACGAAAGCGCTGGCACGTCGATAGACACACAAACAAACACAAATATACACACAAAATTCTAGCTTTCGCAACCAACGGTTGCTTCGTCAGGAAAGAGGGAATGAGAGGGAAAGACGAAAGGATGTGGGTTTTAAAGGAGAGGGTAAGGAGTCATTCCAATCCTGGGAGCGGAAAGCCTTACCTTAGGGGGAAAAAAGGACGGGTATACACTCGCGCGCGCACACACACACACACACACACACACACACACACACACACACACACACACACACACACACATATCCATCCACACATCTACAGACACAAGCAGACATATTAAAAGGCAAAGAGTTTGGGCAGAGATGTCAGTCGAGGCGGAAGTGCAGAGGCAAAGATGTTGTTGCATGACAGGTGAGGTATGAGTGGCGGCAACTTGAAATTAGCGGAGATTGAGGCCTGGTGAAAAACGGGAAGAGAGGATATATTGAAGAGCAAGTTCCCATCTCCGGAGTTCAGAAGGGTTGGTGTTAGTGGGAAGTATCCAGATAATCCGGACGGTGTAACACTGTGCCAAGATGTGCTGGCCGTGCACCAAGGCATGTTTAGCCACAGGGTGATCCTCATTACCAACAAACACTGTCTGCCTGTGTCCATTCATGCGAATGGACAGTTTGTTGCTGGTCATTCCCACATAGAATGCGTCACAGTGTAGGCAGGTCAGTTGGTAAATCACGTGGGTGCTTTCACACGTGGCTCTGCCTTTGATCGTGTACACCTTCTGGGTTACAGGACTGGAGTAGGTGGTGGTGGGAGGGTGCATGGGACAGGTTTTACACTGGGGGTGGTTACTAGGGTAGGAGCCAGAGGGTAGGGAAGAAGGTTTGGGGATTTCATAGGGATGAACTAAGAGGTTACGAAGGTTAGGTGGACGGCGGAAAGACACTCTTGGTGGAGTGGGGAGGATTTCATGAAGGATGGATCTCATTTCAGGGCAGGATTTGAGGAAATCGTATCCCTGCTGGAGAGCCACATTCAGAGTCTGATCCAGTCCCGGAAAGTATCCTGTCACAAGTGGGGCACTTTTGTGGTTGTTCTGTGGGAGTTTCTGGGTTTGAGAGGATGAGGAAGTGGCTCTGGTTATTTGCTTCTGTACCAGGTCAGGAGGATAGTTGCAGGATGCAAAAGCTGTTGTCAGGTTGTTGGTGTAATGGTTCAGGGATTCCGGACTGGAGCAGATTCGTTTGCCACGAAGACCTAGGCTGTACGGAAGGGACCGTTTGATGTGGAATGGGTGGCAGCTGTCATAATGGAGGTACTGTTGCTTGTTGGTGGGTTTGATGTGGACGGACGTGTGAAGCTGGCCATCGGACAGGTGGAGGTCAACGTCAAGGAAACTGGCATGGGATTTGGAGTAGGACCAGGTGAATCTGATGGAACCAAAGGAGCTGAGGTTGGAGAGGAAATTCTGGAGTTCTTCTTCACTGTGAGTCCAGATCATGAAGATGTCATCAATAAATCTATACCAAACTTTGGGTTGGCAGGCAAACTTACAGTTTGTTGGCACCTGAATTTCCTCTCACCTGGTCTGGAGGTCGCACTACTACTTTATCTACAAAACATAAGAACATTTTTATATTCTGAACTTTTCTTCACACTGTTCATCACGTTTACTTTTATTTTCATAGTGCACAATCACTATTTTGGACTTAATAATATTGTGAGTTCATTATGTGTTTCTACTGTGTTGTTTATTTACTCACAAGTTGCTAACCTAACAAAGTATATGTTGAAAACTAATGTCTATTCATGATGTGTGTGTGTGTGTGTGTGTGTGTGTGTGTGTGTGTGTGTGCAACGTGGCATGGGGAGTGTTGAGAGGGGGGAGGTGTGTTTGTGATTTGAGCTGTAGAGTTAATAATATCACCCAACACCTTTTCACTCACTTGACCGTGGACCCCTCCACATAACATTTAAATCAAAACTCAAACCAGATGATCACCAAAGCTTTCAATCACTCTCTAACAGCTATTACATTCATATTCAACACTCGACAACTCAAACCACCAACAACACTCCCCCCTCCCTCCCCCCCCCCTCCCCCCACCCCCGCCCTGCACCCATACAACCAAGCGCGTGCACGCTCACTCTCACACACACACACACACACACACACACACACACACACACACACACACACACACACACACACACACACAGATATAAACCTCATGAATAGACGTAAGTTTTCAACATGTACTTTGTTAGCTTGGCAATTTGTGGGTAAACAAACCACACAGGAGGAAGCACATAATGAACTCACAATATTTACATCTTTAAATACATAGTTTTGGAACAAATATTTACAACTAGTGGCAAAAGACTAATAGTGCACCACAAAAATTAAGGTAAACATACTGAAAAGTGTGAAGACAAAGTTTGGAATATATAAATGAGCTTATGTTTCAGAAATGTTACCTCCAGACCAGATGAGAGGTAACGCAGATGCCAACAAACTGTAAGTAATTACTTATTTACATAAAAATGCAATGTGAATTGTTTGATAATCTAAAAATAACACATATAAAAAACTACACTGTTCTAGACCTCACTGAAGATGCCTTACAGTGAAAAAAGACGAAATGCATCTGGGAGAAATAAATTACAGTGCAGACAGCGGTTTTACTTAAAATACATATAAAGATATCGCATTAATCACATCTCGATTTCTATGTAATGTCACAATTCCGTATCAAGCAGATTCTATAAAGGATACTAGTCAACTTCATATTTGTCTGGCAAGGACAGTTACAATCGGGACAGTTTGTTGGAAACTGTAGAACTTCTCCTTGCAGATCCTCCAAAGTGTGTTCTCCTTCTCTTAGAGGTTTCAAAATTCCTGGTTCATCACCACCACTCTCTTCGATCTCAGTATGCTCATAGATGCCCAAGGAATGGTCTTGTTCTTTTGTTCGATTGAAATATGTAACGGTAACACCAGTATCCCTGTGTGGTGCATTAGGATTTTCTATGAACATATTCCCACTTACGTCAACAAAAATCTGAAATGCAAGAATTCAAATCTTGACTATCAAAGGGTTTTATTTATTTATTTTAAGTGACATCAAATTAAGCCTTGTCAAACATTTCACTTTTATTGGTTAAATATAGTAGTAAAGTTCTGGTAGAATTTAAATACTTTAGAAGTAAAGGTGACTGCTCATCGAATAACAAAAGCATTGAGTCTTCAAGAAACACATGTAAAAGAGAAAGAAAACTTGCTAGCTTTCAGAATAAATAAAATAAAGCATTTAGTTTTCAAGAGAGCAATGTGTGATGACTATAATGACTACCACAGCAGAATACAGTCGAGCGATCTTTCACAGAACCCAAAGAAATTCTGGTCATATGTAAAAGCTGTTAGTGGCACCAAAGTTGGTATCCAGTCCCTAGCAAATGAGACAGGAACTGAAATTGAGCGTAGCAAAGCAAAAGCTTAAATGCATAACTCCATTTTCAAATGTTCCTTTACAAAAGGAAACTCAGAAGAATTGGCCCAGTTCAATCCTTGTACCACTGAAAAGATGAATGACATAAGCATTAGTGTCAGTGGTGTTGACAAACAGCAGAAATCATTAAAACTGAACAAAGCTCCATGCCCCAAAGGGATTCCTGTCATATTCTGTACTGAATTTGCAGCTGAGAGGCCCCTCCCCTCTTCTAACTATAATCTATTGTAAATCCCTCAAAGAAAAAATGGTGCCCTGTTCTCTAATACCATTGACATCAATGTGTTGTACAATCTTAGAACATATTCTGAGCTCAACCATAATGAGGTATCTTGAACAGAATGACCTCCTAAATGCCAACCAGAACGGATTTCGAAAACATCGATCATGTGAAACAACCTAATTCATTTTTCTCACACAACATACTGAAAGCTTTGGATCAAGGCAATCAGGTAGATGCAGTATTTCTTGATTTCCAAAAAGCATTTGACTCAGTACCACACCTATGCTTTTGTCAAAAATACAATCATGTGGGGGTATCACATGAAATTTGTTACTGGACTGAGGACTTTTGGTAGGGAGGACAAAGCATGTTATCTTGGTCAGACGTAGAAGTGACTTCAGGTGAACACCAGGGAAGTACGTTGGGACCCTTGCTGTTCATGTTGTATGTTAATGACCTTGCAGGCAATATTAATAGTAACCTCAGACTTTTTCAGATGATGCAGTTATCTATAATGAAGTACTATCTGAAAGGAGAACCATAAATATTCAGTCAGATCTTGATAAGATTTCAAAATGGTGCAAAAATTTGCAACTTGCTCTAAATGTTCAGAAATGTAAAATTATGCACTTCACAAAACAAAAAAGATTGTAACCTACATCTATAATATCGATGAGCCAGTGTTGGAATTGGCCTACTCATACAAGAACCTGCGTGTAACACTTTGCAGGGATATGAAATAATCAGGTTCAGTCGCGGGTAAAGCAGGTGGTAGAATTCAGTTTATTGGTAGAATACTGGGGAAGTACAGACAGTCTACTAAAGAGATTGCTTACAAATCACTCTTGAGACCCATCCTAGAATATTGTTCAAGTGTGTGGGACCTATACCAGATACGCCTAATGGGGGAATACTGAACATACACAGAGAATTGCAGCATGAATGGTCACAGGTTTGTTTAATCCATGGCAGAGTGCCACAGAGATATTTAAGGAACTGAAACGGCAGACTCCTGAAGATGGACGTAAACTATCCCGAGAAAATATTAACAAAGTTTCAAGAACTGGCTTCAAATGATTGCTCTAGGTATGTACTACAACTGTCTATGTATCACACACACAGGGATCGTGAAGATAAGATTAGAATAACTACTACTACTACTACACACACACACACACACACACACACACACACACACACACACACACACACACACACACAGAGGCATTCAAACAATCATTCTTCCCGCAGTCCATATGTGAATGGAACAGGAAAAAATCCTAATAACTGGTACAATGGGACGTACTCTCTGCCGTGCACCTCACAGTGGTTTACAGAGTACAGATGTACATTCAGATGTAGAAATAAATCCTACCCCTAACCCCCCCCCCCCCCCCCCCCATCCCCCCACCACCACCACCACCACCACCACCACCACCACCACAGGCACACGCGCCACGCTCTCACACACACACACACACACACACACACACACACACACACATTGTGTGTGTCTGTCGACGACTTGACACTTCTGTTATTCGGTGAGTGGTCTCCTTTACTCTTAAATAATATACATTTTTATTGGTGATTAGCTTTTCTAAATTTTTCTTCATCTTTAGAAAAGCATGTCACATTACACATCAAAACAACTAATTTATAGTGACATGGCTAAAGTTTTGAATTCTGTTCAAATAATGACAAGTCACTAAAGCATAAAAATTTTATAGTAATCAATAACGATTATGTGAGAACTACAAAAACATACCAACCATAGAAAAAGGCATTTTCATCTCCTTTAAATCTTTCAACTTTGATATGAACTGCTCTATTTTTTCTGCAGCTTCTGGATTTTCTTCACGCCTCTGTGGTTGATCTTGTTTTAACCCATTTATACTTCTGTCAATTATACCTTCGACAGTTGTTATTTCTGAAATTTGTACATATCAATATTAGTCAGAGCCATTTAAAGACTTTAACAATAATAAAGTGTGTCCCAAATGCAAGGATTCATTTTCATGAAGTTATTTGTATAATCGATTCTTCTTTCACAGGTCTTTAACAGTCTCTCCATAGAAGAAAGGATAGCCATTGTTTCCTGGAAACTTGGTGGCAAAACATTTGATGTCAGCTTTCTTGTCAATGAATTCTGATAAAAAGGAGGTGTGCTTCATGAGGAATGTCCTGGACAACCATCAACACATAAAAATGTAGTCTGGAGCACTGACAAGGCCACTGAGAAGAGCCCACACACTTCCGTTCATTGGCTGGGGAGCGAGCTGGTCATTCTACAAGCCACTGTCTGGTGTACTCTTTCTTTTTTTGCTACAGGAGACAGCGTGTCACATCTAGCTAATGTGTCACCCAGAGGAGGAGATTATTCCACTCGTATGGAAATGTATGCTGACCTTTTGGAGGATGTGGAAAATGAAAACCTGTTAAATAAGCTCCTCTGCTCAGACGAGCCATATTCACATACATGGTTTTGTCAACCAACACAACTGCCAGATGTAGGCTGACAACAATCTTCATGAGGTGCAAGAAAGAGAGGGAAACACCTCAAAACTGAAAGTATGGCTAGGGATGAGTAAGGCTAAGATTTATGGTCTATTCTATCTATGCTGAGCAAATGATAAGAGGAACCAGGTAGCTCGACATGCTTGAACTTTTCCTGGAACCACAATTTAAGACTGATGGAATTCTAAATTTTGTTGTGTACCTGCAAGCCAAGTCTCCTCCCATTTTTTCTCATTGTTTGATGTTACCTTGCCCATATGATCGTTGGATGCTGGATCACTAGAGTTTCACTGTAAAAGTGGGCTCCAAAGTCACCTTACCTTACCCACTTATAAGACTTCTTCATCTGGGTTACACAGAGTTCAACATGTGCACAGTTAGAATCAGTATCCTCCATCAGTCGTGTGACTGGATTGTGGAAGCAGTTAACAGCATCACACGTGATCAATTACAGAATGTGTTTGGGCTGCGACAGAAAGACAGTCACTCTGTATTGACATGTCGGCTGGCCACATTGAACTTAAATTATTTCTTATACCTCATAAGTGTCCTTGCTGTATAGATCTATGTTTTTATATTAATCACGTTTCATGAAAATTAATCGTTACTTCAGTTACCCTGTATATGCGCCATGTTTAGATATGGCTAGAATCTAGGGAAATGAAGCACAGAGGCCACCACACACCTCAAGATCATGGCATGACAAGTGAGAATGAATTGTAAAACTATCACATACTGATATTTGTTGCTGAAGTATACATTTCTTTATTCATTGTTTAGTCTGGCAAATGTTTATACAAAGCTAAGGCAAGTACATATGATATAAAATTAGATATTAGTGGGAAAGAGAAGTTCACCAGCATTTATATGGTGTTTGCAGAGATAGTTAACAAGTAAATCTCTCTCTCTCTCTCTCTCTCTCTCTCTCTCTCTCTCTCTCTCTCTCTCTCAAATGTCAAAAAATCCAAATTATTGAAAATTAGTAACTTAAATAAATAAAATTAGTTTGTCTACACATGGAGACTTCACTTGCTTATTACATACTGTTGTCAGTTTTACCTGTATCTAAAAACAAAGATGATGTAACTTACCAAACAAAAGCACTGGCATGTTGATAGACGCACAAACACAAACATACACACAAAATTCAAGCTTTCGCAACCAACGGTTGCTTCATCAGGAAAGAGGGAAGGAGAGGGAAAGACGAAAGGATGTGGGTTTTAAGGAAGAGGATAAGGAGTCATTCCAATCCCGGGAGCCGAAAGACTTACCTTAGGGGGAAAAAAGGATAGGTATACACTCGCGCACACACACAGAATTATCCATCTGCACATACACAAACATAGACACAAGCAGACATTTGTAAAGGCAGACATTTGTAAAAGCTTGAATTTTGTGTGCGTGTTTGTGTTTGTTTGTGTGTCTATCAACATGCCAGCACTTTCGTTTGGTAAGTTACATCATCTATATATTATAAAACATTATAAAACATACTTGTGTCCATTACTCAGTATTAAGATATATCATTCAGTTAACACCTGAAAGAATCATCATGTAGTACTACTTTGTCACATTCTGTTCACATCTCATTTGTTATCATAGTTTAAGACTTTATGGGTTTATTAATTTTTTTTCAAACATGTTTGTAATTACCCATCTCTGTTCATCTCTAATTTTCACAGTAATTAGCCAACAGAGTGGGTACTTCTTTTCATCACGTTGTTTCTCTCTTTGTTTTGGAGTTCCTGATGTCTTCTTAACTTTATCCATCCAGATATTATCTGCACGACAGCTGTAAAGTACTTTAAGACTCAGCCAGTTCCGCAACATTTTTGAGCACGCTAAGTGTTGCCATCGAAATTTTAACCCTCCTATAAAAATCCCTTTGACAACCTTCTGTCCTACCAGCTACCTCGTCGGGTCACCCCTTCTCCCACCAATTCACCTCACATGTCGCCTGCTGTGATCGACAAACACAACTGGTGATCTCCTCGGACACTAAGCTCGCCCATTTGGAGACGTCACACAGTCTGCCAGAACTGCACCAATATTTGTGCTCGCAATGTCACAGTGCATATAGCTGAAGATGATAATGCTTAGAAAAGTCTAGAGCAGGGCTGATGATGCTTTCTGAGTCTAAGCATCAATACATTATAATTTGCATGTATAAATTAAAGTTCACTATATAAATTGCAAGTATTTTACATCATGAATTTTCACTTCATTTTAAAATGACCTTTTTAAAGGAAAATTTAGATGAGGAAACTGACAAACTAAGAGACAGGATACCTGCCCAATTAATGAAACGTGTAGTAATGGTGACACGCTACCCAGCCTTCGAAGGGGAGGAGAGACGAATAGGTTGGAAAAGGTTAAAAAGTAGAACAGACCATTTAGACAGCAAGGTGAGAGGGACCCAGCTGTCGGGAGATGAGGGCAATCAATGGTGAGAGGGGAGGTGTCGAAGAAAGCACGCCAGAGCTTCAGTCCAGTGATAGTAAGGACAGAGTGACAAGTAAAGAAAGGTTTGGGGCAACGGAGACAAAGAGCGCAATTACGAATTAGCATAGAAAGAAGAGTCACAATCAATGAAATAGTGGCCACCCACGGTTGCCACAGTGACAAATACTGTCTAAAAGGTATGTCTGTTAAGTATCCCACAGAGATCACTACAAAACCGTGCACTGCAAATGGGGAAGGTAGCATTGACCCACACAGTATGAAACTGTCTCCACACAGTGAATTTGGCCTCAGAGCACCTGTTACGAATGATGGCACAAAAGCTCCCTTCCTCCCCGCTGGCACTGCAGTGTGCCGCTTGGGTCATCGGCAAATAAAATTTTATGTTTCGCACAGCCATTGTCACAAATACTATCTATAGATCAAAGGCACTGTATAGACCAAACTTTCGTCTAGTTTAGAGTGCCAACTTCATTTGAAAAGTATTGCATATACCCGTTACGTTCAATTATTTGCTCTATATATTCTCATCCCCCATGCCCACAAGCAAAGGCAAAGAAACTTAACACAATGCGTGCCTGAACAATACAGATAGCTGCTTTGTAGGTACAGCTACAACAGAGGGGTTGTAGCAACCTTTTCAGCAGTTGCAGGCATAACAGTCTAGACGATGGACCAAATCTGGCTTCATAACTTTATCCACATTACTTTTCCCATGGACAAACAGCTCAACTGTACAGCTCAATGAGCAAGGCATGCTCTAGGGTAAAAAAATTCCAGGGTAAAACAGTTCACTATTCAAATCTCTGGCGAGGAACTACACAGAAGGATGTATTCATCATAAAAAAAAGTTAGAGTGTGGAATATTAGGTCCCTTAATCAAGTAGGCAGGGTGGAGAAATTTAAAAAGTGAAATAGATAGAGGATTAGCGAATTGAAGAGGCAGGAAGAAAAGGGCTTCCCCTCTCAAACTCTCTTGGAAAAGCTTTCTCTGTCCCCCTGTCCCCATACTCCTATTCTGAGGTGAGGAGGGAGAACATATGGGAGAGGGTGAGGAATGGAGAGGGGGGGAGGGGGGGTACATGTTCAACTTCCTTTTTGTAACCTATCCACTGCAAAACACTTCCATAACAGGTTGAAATTTTAATCCGAGAGCTATATGTCAATAGCTAGCAATAAACCACTGCATTGTCAACACACAGTGGAAAAAAAGGAATGCTCGACAAGTAACATGGCTAGGTACAAGTAAAAACCAAGCTAAAATCAAGGTAGAAAAATGCAGCAATAATAGTGCCACTAGGAGACAATGAAATATAATTATGAAAAAAAACCATATTTTCTATTTTACAAGTAACTGGATAGATAAAAAAAATCTACTCACCAAGTGGTGGCAGGAGAACACACAAATAAAAGGTATTACAGGTTGCTAGCTCTTGGAGCCAGTGGCTCCTTCTTCTGGCACAAGGGGTGAATGGAAAGCAAGACGGTTGAAAGAAAAGGACCAGTGAGGTTTAGGAAAAGGTGTGGAGGTCAGACAGTAAGTCTCCTCGGACTTGGGGTTCTGGGCGACTTTTCCAATCTCTACCCCTTTTTCTAAACCTCACCAGCCCTTTTCCTTCAATGCTCTTCCTTCTCCTAAAACCATTCTGCCAGAGGAAGGAGCCACTGGCTCCAGAAGCTAGCAAACTGTTATACATTTTATTGGTATGTTCTCTTGCCACTGCTCGGTGAGCAGATTTTTTATCTATCCAATTACTAATATCTTCAAAAATTGATTATTTTTATTGTTATTTTATATTTTATGTATGAAAAGGGAACAATACACGTAAAACAGAAAAAAGTCAAGAGAAATCTACAGGTTATCAAGTGGTAGTCAAAACTGGGTGAAACATTTATTTATTTAAACTCCTATGCATATTTTTATGAGTATTGAGATATGTAAACAAATTTATTAGCAGTAATGAAAACAATGACTTCAAATAGAGCTTAATACACAATAGCCAACAACTTTAGATGTAGACAAATGAGAAAAAAATAATACTAACCTCCTTTCTGTGACTGAGCTGGAATTTCAAATTCGACTTCCGGAATTTCTACCGAAGTATAATCCGACTTCACAACTTGCCGATTTAAATCTCTCTGAGTACTGATTTTCAACACAATTTTTACACCAGTTTCTGCAACTTTACCACCCGACTGAATTTCATTGTTCTGGAATCCACACTTTTCACAATCAAAGGACATTAACACGACATCCTTATAAAATGGAATTTTTGTAAGCAATAACCTTGTAATGCCCTGAAAAATTAAAAGAAAAATGTTTCAAATATTAATGGGAAAGATGCTTCTGCGGCAATGCTCAAACAAAAACCTCCAACTCTTAGCAATACGTCACACACGGAATCCATGTGATCTCATATTGCCTCAGCTTTAACTTCTTCTGGACCCACAAAAATCTCACACGCTGTTATACACAATCCAGATCACTCTGGCACATTGCTATCATTAACACGTACATCCGACACCTACAGTAAACAATATATGGTCGACGAATCTATGTGCCGTGTTACCCTGTTTCTCACTTTATTTTTGTCCTTTGATAAATGCTGTGCAATGAATAGGATTATAGATTATGTTCAGTAGGTAACGTCATGTAGAGCACTGTAATATTTTGTGTCTGCTACTTTTTTAGACTTGGTGGAACAAGCTCAATTTCTTCCAACAAAGTGTGTAGCCTTAGTGTGATCTGTTTATATCCCCTTCAATTGCCCACGTAGCTAGTAGCACACCCAGCATTTAGTTGTTTTTATTTGGGAGTATATGATTCAATGGAAAATACAGTTAGCATCATTTACAGTCTCAGCAAAGCTGTCAAGTTGTTGGCACGAGGAACTGTGGCCCAGTGATTGAAATCCAGAAACGAATGGAATGTCCCACAATGTAGGGGGGGGCGGGGGCGGGGGGGGGCAAACAGTCTCCACAGATGTATCAAGTGTATTCTGCAAACTTGTTTGGTAGAATAAACAGAGATTTTTAGATCAAACAAAAACATATGATTACAGGTAGTCGATCAGAACAAAACTGGAACCTACAAGTAAGACATGCTCAAATGTCAACATTGGCAGCAGAGTGCCTGTGTAAGGCAGTCACCCATCTGCATGTATCATATAAAAGAGTGAAGTACTACCGCAAAACACTTTATTAACCATCTGTCGGGCGCAGTGTTTTTCACAACGAGATGGGGCACGGTGTATCAAATTGATCGTATTGCTTATTCATGTAAGTATTTATTAAATTTCATTAACAAAACACACAGTAAATTAAAAATATCTTTAAAGAAAGACAAAGAAAACATAAGAGCACAACAGGAATAGAAATGTTATTCATTCAGATTTCTTTTCGTCAGTGTTGGATTGTGGTATAACAAATGATAACATTGCCTTTTTTTCACTTACTTCTTTATTACATTTCACTAATTAAACTTAGTATAAATATCAAATATCTTTACAGAACGGCAAAGATGGCATTATAGCACAACAACAATGGTAACATTACTTATTCAGTTGTATCATCATCACTTTTCGACTGTGGACTATGAAGAATTTTACCAGTCAAACAAAAAGGTTCAATGTCCATCAAGCAGATTGGCTTTTGGCACGTTTTGCAACAAATTTTCTCAATCTTTTCTTTACTGTTCAGGAATTACACCTTTTCCTCTTGCTTGCACTTGTTTTTTCTTGTTTTTCTACTTTCGTCTTCTGGTTCATCTTCACACGTTGGCCTAAAATGTTATAGCCTCAGTTAAAGATCCCTGTGAACTCCTGTGTCATCCAAACTTCTTCTAAGTGAGGTAGAACTAATGGACGAGTTGTTTCAGGAATCGTTTTCTTCTGACAATTCTCATTGATACCACAATAGATTACTTGTGATTGATTCCACTCATATTGATCACTGAAAAAAATATAACCACGGGCCAACGGCACACGTTTCTTGCAACACTGTACAAAGAGGTCAACTTATCCGTAGTGTGAACTCCACCTTTGGTGCTATTATAAGATGCTACAATTGACGGCTTTAGTTGATCTCCAGTGTCAGCATCTACTGAATTATCGTCACACGAACTTGATGCTAGGATCACACACTTCCCCTTTCTAGGAACATAGGAAATGAGCCAAAGTGAACTGTTGCACCCCTTCCTTTACTGGTAGCAAACTCCGGAGGATTCTCGCACTGCTTTTTCTTCATAGTTACAACAAAAGAAAGATTTTTCCTTCGTGACTCTTCTACCAAGCCAATACTAGTACACCAGTTGTCTGCAGTCACATTTCGACCTGACTGATAAATAGGTTCACACAGTCACAGAACAACATCGGAAGATTTACTGCTTAAGTGATATAATCCTTCTGGTTGCAACCCAGCATATATTTCCAAATTATACAGGTAAAATACTTGGGAATCCACAAGAGCATATATCTTAATCCCATATTTGTTTGGTTTGCTAGGTATATGTGGGTGAAAACTGCACCTTCCACAGAATCCTTCCAGTTTCTCATTTACTGTAACATTTTCTCTGAGGGTATAGGATTTTTGGCAGTTCTGCACAAATATAGAAAATGTTTCCCGAATCGCTGTTATCTTGTCTAATCGTCTCCTTTCATCGCGAGTTGCACAATTGTCAAATGTAAGACACCGCATAGTGAATTTGAAACGTTTTATGTTCATTACGAAGCAAAATTTCTCATTGCCACCGCCATCGGTTCCCCACAGCTCCTCTAAGCTTTGTCTCTCACTTTTGTTTACTCCAGCTGAAAATAAGAGACGGATGAAGGCTTTCAATTCAATAATGTCTATTTGTTTTACGTCTCTCTCATGCTGCAATGAAGCTTTGACACTCTCAGTATACTGATTTGTACACAAAACTATGTGCCGCACCTATAGGTCCAGGTAACTTCCGAATAATATTGAGAGCCCTGAATCGTACTCTCTGTGATGGTGGAACTTTAATCCATTTTTTCTCTTTGTGCCTTCGAAAATACTAATGGCCGTTTTCCTCAAGTACTTCCTCATCATCTTCACTGTCGTCTTCCTCTGTTTCTGTTTCTTCAGGTCGGACTTCAACTGTCTTCAACATCTGTGTCCACTTCGTCTTCAAAATTCTCTCGAAATTCATTATTATACTCTTCGAATAGCATCTTTTGGATTTCTGCAACATGATTTGGGTCAAGAAGGTTATATGTCTTGCTGTAGCCTGCCATCATGAAGTATATCCCACCTAAAGTCATAAAATTCCTATAAAAAACGCAATCAGGCGCAGTGTATCTATTTGATACTTGACATTCAGACGACTGTAAAAGACAACTAAATGCTCCAAAAAGAATTTAAGTGCATTTTACATTCTAAATTAGCTTTCCACTACTTACTAAGTTATGTCGATAATCAAAGAAATTACCTGTTGAAATGTAACGGGAAAGGGTGCGGTGCATCAAACTGAGCAATCGGCAAATACCTCGACAACACAGCAGTTGCTTTGATACTGAAGCATACGACAATGGAAAGTGTTCAGAGAAGGGAAGCTAGTAGTGAAAAGGCACCAGTGCTGCCAATTGCCGACAAATAATTTACAGCAAATATCGATATGTATCAATTTGAACAGCTGCGCCTGACAGAAGGTTAAAATAACTTTATAAATCTCGTGAAATTTTTGAGAACCTCACAACATAATCATCATAGTGTCTAAGACAGTAAGAAAGTAAAGAGGTCATAAACCCAAAGAACAGTTTGAAAATCACATTTCTTTGCTAGGCACTGTCCAACTGGATGTGGTCCACCGTGGCCTTACTCTGATGTTAAACACGACTTACCCAGCCAGGTACAGGGAGACCTACAACTTAATGTGGTATCTGAAGTACGACACAGCTCAGCTCTTTTCGCATTAACATTGCCACAGGTGAAAAAATTACAAAGTGATGAATAAAAATCCTAGAAAGAAAGAGATGGAGCTTGAGGCCTCTCAATCTGTAACCTGGCACTCTACCACTGAACCACAACATACAGTTATTTACGAACAGTACTTTCAAAATAGATAATAATATTTTAGTTAAAACAGAGCTAATCAATTTTTCTTACATTAAATACATTGTTTATTAAATGATTTTCATTCCATCTTGCATAATCCGTGTTCATCACCACGTTAGCTTCACCGTCTCCTCCTCATAGGGAGAGGTGTGCCATATATTGGGCCAAGGCCGACAACACGTGCTGCCAGCATGTCATCTTAATACTGCAGGTTTGCCTACCCTCAGCACACAGGCATCTCACAATCCTGTGTATAAACACTCTGTTAATACTCCACTTGTAACACGCACCACCAGGGGACATCAGCCACACTTCTGAGCAGCACGTGCATCATCAGAAAACTGGCAGTGTTGCTACTGAAGGCACAAGTGCTATCCACATGACATGAGGTCGTGTACGTAATTCTGCCTGCTGGATACTTAAGGCAAAGTGCGTTCACCAGCAGGAGGGTGAGGGTGGAGCATTTAACTACTGATGCAGTTCCAGGCCAGGTGACAGCTACACCTCATAGCCCATCAATCAGAACCCACCCACACCAACCATGATGTCCTGCCCTACACTGCAGCATCTCCACACTCCTTCAAGTTATTCCACACACGGATGGTGCTCTACAAGGCACTCTGCTTCCCTCAAAATTGGTACCAGGTTAGTCAACTTTGTTTCTATTATTCTCACGAGATCACAAATGATCTTTCACGTGTTATTAGAACCAACTTATTTGTAAACTTGTGCCGTGAATAAAGTGCTCTTTACTTCAACCTAGGAATCATCATTTACTACCGCATGTATTACCAAGAAAAGAACATAACACATCAAGGAACATGTCACTACACAACCAGAACTGTTTTAAATAAATTAAATCTGTATCTATGAAAAGAGATTACCAATTGCACAAAAGGATGAACGACATTTTACTACAAGGACATGCTGAAAAGTAATGCCCCCAAATTTTTTATTCTGTTTCCAATACTGATTGAGGTGTTACATGTCATGCATATCACTCAGTTGACTTTCCTGCTTAGCTAAGCAATCTGCAATCCTCTGCACTCACAGGGCTCCAAATTGTAGCGTGCAACATAACTATGTCAGTGCATTAGAAACTGAAACCACAAATTAGAAGAGTTTGTTCACGCACAGAGAATCCTCTCCTTCAACACGACGATGCCGGACCGCACATCATAGCTGTGACATCTGCAACGATCTGACATCTCAGGTTCACTGTCATCAATCGCGCTCTGTAGAGTCCGAACTTGACTCCATTAGATTTTCATCTGTTTCTAAAACTTAAAAAACACCTTCAAGGGCTTCACTTTCATAATGATGAAGCAGGGTGAGCAGAGATGAGTTTGTGACTCTGTCAACAAATTCAAACATTCTACAGTAATGGTGTCCCATTGAGAGAAATGCATTTGTCGCCAGGATGACTATGTTGAGAAATAAAGATGTGGACATTAAGAATAAAGGTGTAGGATGTTAATGCAGTTTGTTTTATTTAAAAAACTTCGAGAATCTTCACATAAAAAAAGCAGAGGCATTACTTTTCAGCACACCCTTGAATAAGAGGCCCACAATTACTGTCTGGTTTTCACAGATGAAGACTCCCATATGAAAACCGCCAGAACCTCAACACCAACACGTGTTCCCCCCATTTGCCTCACCTAGTCCTCCTCCTCCTCCTCCTCCTCCTCCTCAGCTCAACAAGCCACCTTCCTCACCCTCAGTTCGGTTCATGAAAATATCACGAATGGGAGACGGGTTTGGGATTCTTGGTGGCTAGGAAGGATACTGCTAGATGGCTCACAAGTAATTTGCCAGATGACAGTCAAGCGAGTGCTCTTGGCTGTACAAAGGACTTGTTGGTAAGTGACGACTGCAATAAAGACGTAATTATGGGTGAGGTTACGTTGAAAGAAATTTCGAGTCTGCAACTAGTCGTCATTTAATAGAGT
Organism: Schistocerca americana; assembly: GCF_021461395.2. Taxonomy (NCBI): domain Eukaryota; kingdom Metazoa; phylum Arthropoda; class Insecta; order Orthoptera; family Acrididae; genus Schistocerca; species Schistocerca americana. The sequence goes on along the minus strand of NC_060119.1, from coordinate 20,045,300 downwards.
CCACGAGAGTTTGACTGGACACCTTACAGTCACCTTCGGGTAAGCCCTCAACGGCTACAGAATTCGCTGTCCTACGATTTATTAGTGAGGTTGGTTGGTTGGTTTGGGAGATTAAAGGGACCAGACAGCTACAGTCATCAGTCCCTTGTTCCAAAAAAACTAAAACCACCCAAAGAGAATAAAAAACAAACAACAGGAAACACGGCAGACGACACAGGACAAGAAAGACTCAGACAGATCAGACGAAGCAAATTAAAATCACACAGAGTGTAGAGGTGGTTGGTCGACCATAGAGATAAAAAAGGAAAAGCCAACCACCGAGAACACATTAAAAACTCAGTTTAAAATCGGAGGCCAAAAGCCAGAATCAACACTAAAAAACAGAAACACTCAGATTAAATGATAAAAACCCCCTGCCCGAATAAAACGCAAAACTAAGCCAGCCATAACAGGGTCATCAGTTAAAAGGGCAGGGAGTGTATCAGGCAGCGCTAACGTCTGCCTGAGCACAGCTAAAAGGCGACACTCCAACAAAATGTGGACCACAGATAAAACGGAGCCGCATCGACATAGAGGTGGGTCCTCACGGTGCAATAAGTGGCCGGGAGTCAGCCGAGTGTGCCCAATGCGCAGCCAACAGAGGACAACAGACTCCTGGCGGGAGACCCGAAGGGACGACCGCCACACAGTCGTCGTCACCTTGATAGGGCAAAGTTTGTTTGGCATGGGCAGGCTGCGCCATTCAGTGTCCCATAGGTTGAAAATTTTGCGGCATAAGAGTGCCCGCAAATCAGTCACCGGGAGGCCAATCTCCAGAGATGTTGCACTGGTGGCCTCTTTTGCTTGGCGTTCAACATTTTCATTGCCGAGTATCCCAACATGGCTTGGGGTCCACACAAAGACCACAGAGGAGCCGCAACGGGCAAGAGTATGCAGGGACTCCTGGATAGCCATCACCAGACGAGAACGAGGGAAACACTGGTCGAGAGCTCGTAAACCGCTCAGGGAATCGCTACAGACCACGAAGGACTCACCTGAGCAGGAGCGGATATACTCTAGGGTACGAAAGATGGCGACCAGCTCAGCAGTGTAAACTGCGGCAGCCAGCCAGCAATGAACATTGTTCGGAATGGTCCCCTAGAATTAGCGCATAACCGACACGACCAGCAACCATCGAGCCGTCAGTGTAAACACTGCCAGAGCCCTGATACGTTGCGAGGATGGAAAGAAAGCGGCGGTGGAAGGCCTCCGGAGGGACTGAGTCCTTCGGGCGCTGTGCCAATTCCAGCTGAAGGCGAGGGCAAGGCACACACTACGGGGGTGTACGCTGACGTGCCCGGAAAGGAGGCGGAAGAGGTAAAGCCCCAAGCCCGGAGAGAAGCTCTCGGACGCGGACCGCGATCGTACATCCAGCCCTGGGCCGACGTTCTGGAAGATGGACGATGCGACTGTGGGAATAGTAGACGATAGTTAGGATGCCCGAGCAAGCTGAAAACATGGGCAGCATAAGCGGCCAGCAAACGTTGGCACTGTAACCACAGTGGAGGGACACCCGCCTCCACAAGTATCCTGTCCACCAGTTGCAAGGCGTATCCCGCTGTGGAGGATTGGGTCCAGCACCCGCAACGCAGATGGGGATGCTGAGCCATAAGCCAGGCTCCCATAATCCAGACGCGACTGGATAACGCCTGGTAGAGCCGTAACAGGGTAGATCGGTCGGCGCCCCAGTGGGCGTGGCTCAAGCATCGCAGAGCATTTAGATGCCGCCAACACATCTGTTTAAGCTGCCGAATATGAGGCAGCCAAGTCAACCTAGCATCAAAAACCACCCCCAAAAACCGATGTGACTCCACCACTGCAAGGAGTTCACCGTCAAGATAAAGCCACGGCTCCGGGTGTACAGTGCGTCGCCGGCAGAAATGCAGAACGCAGGTCTTGGCTGCCGAAAACTGGAACCCATGAGCTACAGCCCAAGACTACGCCTTACAGATAGTGCCCTGTAGCTGACGTTCAGCAGCTGCAATGCCAATAGAGCTGTAGTAAAGGCAGAAGTCGTCAGCATACAAGGACGCTGAGACAGACGTTCCCACTGCCGCAGCAGCCTGTTAATGGCTATTAAAAACAGGCAGACACTTAAAACAGATCCCTGTGGCACACCGTTCTCCAGAACTCTGGAGGAACTATGGGAGGTTGCGACTTGCATGCGGAAGGTACGATACAACAGAAAATTTCGAATAAAGATTAGCAGAGGGCCCCGATGACCCCATCCATGAAGCGTAGAAAGGATACGATGACGCCATGTCGTATCGTACGCCTTCCGCATGTCGAAAAAGACAGCGACCAGGTGCTGACGGCGGGCAAAGGCAGTACGGATGGCCGACTCCAGGCTCACCAGATTGTCGGCGGAGGAGCGGCCTTTACGGAACCCACCCTGAGACGGAGCCAGAAGGCCCCGAGACTCCAGTACCCAATTCAAGCGCCAGCTCACCATCCGTTCAAACAACTTGCAAAGAACGTTGGTGAGGCTAACGGGACGGTAGCTGTCCACCTCCAAAGGGTTCTTGCCAGGTTTCAGAATGGGGATAACAATACTTTCCCGCTATCGCGACGGAAACTCACCCTCGACCCATAGACGGTTGTAAAGGTCGAGGAGCCATCGCTGGCAGTCCAGTGGAAGGCATTTCAGCATCTGACAGTGGATGCGATCGGGCCCAGGAGCGGTATAAGGGCAAGTGTCTAGGGTACTGCGAAATTCCCATTCACTGAATGGAACATTATACGATTCTGGATGGTGGGTGCGAAACGATAGGCTCCGACGTTCCATCCGCTCTTTAATGGAGCGGAAGGCCTGGGGGTAATTCGTCAAAGTGGAACTAAGAGCAAAATGCTCTGCCAAGCGGTTTGCAATGACGTCGGAGTCTGGACAAACTGCTCCATTCAGTGAGAGCGCTGGGACGCTGACAGGAGTTCGATAGCAATAGAGGCGTCGAATCTTGGCCCAGATGGAGAGACATGGATGCCAATGGTGGAAACATACCGCTCCCAGCACTCCTGCTTGCGTTGGCGGGTAAGGCAGCGGGCCTGCGCACGCAGCCGTTTGAAGGCGATGAGGTGTTCTATGGAGGGATGTCGCTTGTGACGCTGGAGTGCCCGCCAGCGATCTTTAATCGCTTCAGCGATCTCAGGCGACTACCAAGGCACAGTCCTCCGCCAAGGGGACCCAGAAGAATGGGGAATAGCAGATTCTGTGGCAGTAACGATGCTGATGGTGACTGAGTGAACCATCGCATCAATGTCGTCATTAAAGAGAGGCTCAATAGCGGCAATGGAGGAGAACAAGTCCCAGTCAGCCTTATTCATAGCCCATCTGCAGGGGCGCCCAGAAGAGTGACGCCGTGGCAGTGACAGAAACATCGGAAAGTGATCACTACCACACAGGTCGTCATGCACACTCCATCAGACAGAAGGTAAGAGGCTAGGGCTGCAGATCGAAAGGTCAATGGCGGAGTATGTGCCATGTGCCACACTGAAGTGTGTGAAGGCACCATCATTTAAAAGCGAAAGATCAAGTTGCGCCAATAAATGCTCAACGGTGGCGCCTCGACCTGTTGCCACTGACCCACCCCACAGAGGGTTATGGGCGTTGAAGTCACCCAGTAACAAGAAAGGAGGCGGCAATTGGGCTATCAGCACAGCCAGGACATGCTGCGAGACATCACCATCCGGTGGAAGGTAAAGACTGCAGACTGTAACAGCCTGTGGCATCCACACCCGAACAGCGGCAGCCTCTAAAGGGGTCTGTAGAGGGACAGACTCGCTGCGAAGAGAGTTAAGGACATAGACACAGACGCCACCAGACACCCTTTCATAAGCAGCCCGGTTTTTATAACAACCCCGATAGCCATGGAGGGCGGGGGTTTGCATCGCTGGAAACCAAGTTTCCTTAAGAGCAATGCAGAAGAAAGGGGGAAGGCTAATAAGTTGTCGGAGCACAGCTAGATGGTGGAAGAAACTGCTGCAGTTCCACTGGAGGATGATATTGTCCATGGCTGAGAAAGGCGTGCCGGGACTGGGAAGCCAGATTACACCACAGAGTCACCTGCTGCCTCTGATTGAGCAACTGTGCTAGTGCTATCCACGGTGTCTGAGGGACCGGCGAGATCGAGGTCCCCAGCAGACGCCAGAATCTCCACCTCGTCCTCAGACGCAGAGCTGGAAGGTTGCGGTGGGGTGGTTCCCACCGCGAGTTCCTTGGGCTTAGAGCTCTTCTTCTTGGGTTTCTCACGCTGCTCCTTGGATTTCACTGGCTGGGAAGGCTTCACCAATGCAGTCTCTGGGACGGAGGAGGATTGCGAAGCCCTACGACCAGCTGATTGTGGGCACTTACGCCACTGTCGGTCGTCAGCCTTCCCGCTGGTGGAAACCTGGGAAGCGAGGGACCCAAGGGACCCTTTGCGAGCGTGAGAAGCCGAAGAAGTTGTACTACTCATCGATCCGGCCAGAATTCGAGAAACTGATGGGGCTAGCACAGGTGTTGTAGCAGTGGCATAGGAAGATGTCATTCTCACAGGATGGAGTAGGTCGTATTTCCTTTTGGCCTCAGTATAGGTCAGTCGGTCCAGGGTCTTATATTCGATGATTTTGCGTTCTTTCTGGTAGATTCTGCAGTCTGGCGAGCAAAGTGAATGGTGCTCCCCGCAGTTGACACAGATGGGAGGCGGGGCACATGGAGTATTGGGATGTGATGGTCGTCTGCAGTCTCGGCATGTGGCACTGGAAGTGCAGCGGGAAGACATATGGCCGAACTTCCAGCACTTAAAGCACCGCATTGGGGGAGGGATATAGGGCTTTACATCACATCGGTAGACCATCACCTTGACCTTTTCCGGTAATGTATCACCCTCGAAGGCCAATATGAAGGCACCGGTAGCAATCTGAATTTCCTTCGGACCCCGATGAACGCACCAGACGAAATGTACACCTCGGCGCTCTAAATTGGCGCGCAGCTCGTCACCAGACTGCAAAAGAAGGTCCTTATGGTAAATAACTCCCTGGGCCATATTTTAACTCTTATGGGGTGTGATGGTAACGGCAACATCCCCCAACTTGTCACAAGCAAGTAACCGTCGTGACTGGGCAGAGGATGCCGTTTGTATCAGGACTGACCCAGAGCGCATTTCGGACAAGCCCTCCACCTCCCCAACTTGTCCTCTCAATGCTCGACGAAGAACTGAGGCTTTGTGGAGAGAAAAGACTCCCCATCAGCTCTCGTACAAACTAAGAATCGGGGCGAATAACTGCTACTGCCATCCTGAGACTTAGGTTCCTCCTACAGTGTGGCCAGGGAGGGGAATGTTTTCGGATCGTACTTCTGAGCGTTAAATTGAGCCCGAGAACGCTTAGAGACTGCTGGCGGCTGGCCACCAGCGAGAGATGATGTACCACGCTTCATTGCGGGTCATCCACCAAGATGCCACCTACTCCGACCAAGGGCCCTACCCACGGGCGCCACCCAGCCACAGCAAGAGCCACCTGGCAGGATGGCCATTGCCGGGAGTCCCGATACCCCAGGAGGATAGGCATCTACTCCTTGGCATACGTGGGGAGTTAACGGCGCAGGCATCAGTAGAGCGATCCCTATGTTGTCAGGGGGCTACAACCAACAGGGTACATGGCGGCCCCACCACAACGGACTGGCTACCGTGCTGGATGTTAGGTAACATGTGGTCCACGGTCGCTGTCAGTGCAGAAAGAGGCACCGCACAGTGCAAGGTGTAATCCGCACGCAGGACCATAGTCATGCCCAAGAGATGGAGAGTGGGCAGGACTGCAATTCAGCGACGAATAAGCTGGCGAAAGGTCTGATCGCAAGATCGACACAATGCACCAAGTAAGGCGCCTTCCCCAATCGGCTCGCTCTTCGGAAAAATTTTGAGAGATGGAGGTCAAACCCAACAGGGGACCATCACATAAGGCCGAAAGTTTTGAGACTCCTTTTAGTCGCCTCTTACGACAGGCAGGAATACCGCGGGCCTATTCTTACCCCCGAACCTGCAGGAGGGGGGGGGGGGGGGGGGGGGGGGGGGGGGGGGGGTATTAGTGAGCTGTGTGTATTTTGCACAAGGGGTAAAATCTTAGTGACAGAGGCCTGCCCTCGCTCGTGGAATTAAGGAACTCAGCTGCATCAGGGTAGTCACTCACCGTGGTCATTGGAATACTCTGTCATCCTCATTTGGAACAAATTGTGGAAACAATAGTGTTCCACTCATTATCCATCTGGTACCCACTATCACAATTAGTCAGATTTGCTACCGTGCAAATTTCCGTGCATTCATTAGTACAGGGCTATTACCAATGATTGAAGCGATTTCACAGCTCTACAGTAACTTTATTATTTGAGATTTTCACAATGCTTTGCACACACATACAAAAACTCAAAACGTTTTTTTAGGCATTCACAAAGGTTCGATATGTGCCCCTTTAGTGATTCGGCAGACATCAAGCCGATAATCAAGTTCCTCCCACACTGGGCGCAGCATGTCCCCATCAATGAGTTCGAAAGCATCGTTGATGCGAGCTCGCAGTTCTGGCACGATTCTTGGTAGAGGATGTTTAAACACTGAATCTTTCACATAACCCCACAGAAAGAAATCGCATGGGGTTAAGTCGGGAGAGCGTGGAGGCCATGACATGAATTGCTGATCATGATCTGCACCACGACCGATCCATCGGTTTTCCAATCTCCTGTTTAAGAAAAGCCATGATGGAATTGCGGTGGAGAACCATCCTGTTGAAAGATGAAGTCGGCGCTGTCGGTCTCCAGTTGTGGCATGACCCAATTTTCCAGCATGTCCAGATACACGTGTCCTGTAACGTTTTTTTCGCAGAAGAAAAAGGGGCCGTAAAATTTAAACCGTGAGATTGCACAAAACACGTTAACTTCTGGTGAATTGCGAATTTGCTGCACGAATGCGTGAGGATTCTCTACCGCCCAGATTCGCACATTGTGTCTGTTCACTTCACCATTAAGAAAAAATGTTGCTTCATCACTGAAAGCAAGTTTCGTACTGAACGCATCCTCTTCCATGAGCTGTTGCAACCGCGCCGAAAATTCAAAGCGTTTGACTTTGTCATCGGGTGTCAGGGCTTGTAGCAATTGTAAACGGTAAGGCTTCTGCTTTAGCCTTTTCTGTAAGATTTTCCAAACCATCGGCTGTGGTTCGTTTAGCTCCCTGCTTGCTTTATTCGTCGACTTCCGCGGGCTACGCGTGAAACTTGCCCGCACGCGTTCAACCGTTTCTTCGCTCACTGCAGGCCGACCTGTTGATTTCCCCTTACAGAGGCATCCAGAAGCTTTAAACTGCGCATACCATCGCCGAATGGAGTTAGCAGTTGGTGGATCTTTGTTGAACTTTGTCCTGAAGTGTCGTTGAACTGTTATGACTGACTGGTGTGAGTCCAATTCAAGCACGACATACGCTTTCTCGGCTCCTGTCGCCATATTGTCTCACTGCGCTCTCGAGCGCTCTGGCGGCAGAAACCTGAAGTGCGGCTTCAGCCGAACAAAACTTTATGAGTTTTTCTATGTATCTGTAGTGTGTCGTAACAATATGTCAATGAACGGAGCTACAGTGAATTTATGAAATCGCTTCAATCATTTGTAATAGCCCTGTAATGGAGTTCTACAAAGATGTTGCTTTGGTCAAAATGATTATTTTGTCATGCTCCATTGAATTCCCATTGGAGATAAAATGTTTAGCAATAGCAGAATAAGTTCATTGCAAAACTAAAGTACCTTGTCAGTGTTCAGTGCAATGTACTTACACAATGTGGATTGTCCGGCCTACGTAAGCCCATCACATTTGCGAGGTATTTTGTAAATTCCAAGTTTCTGCAATAACAAATCGTCCTTCACTGGTCCTGGGCAGTCAGCAAACTTAGCTCCACATCTGCATCCACACGATCACTCTGCAATCCACAATAAGGCGTCAAGCAAAGGATTCGACAGACCACCATAGAGCTATTTCTCTACTGTTCCATTCTCGAATAGAACTTGAAAAAACAAACACTTAAATTTTTACACGCAAGCTCTGATTTCTCTTATTTTATTATTTTGATCCACGGGTAGATATTTGCGACGGATCGAGCCCTCGCCCTCAGAAAAGTCGATCAACATGGTCTTAATATTAGATTTTGTCAGCTGGCTGTTTTTCGGAGGCAGGCAAAATGCCGAACTCACTGGTAGCACCAGGTCTCGTATCCTGGTGCTTCAAGCAATTCCACAAGTAGTGTCTGCTCACAGTTTCCAACAGCTTTACAACCTATGCCAGTAGTGTGTTGTAGCTAATGGAGATTACTTTGTACGTTATGTTTCCTTTATTTTTCAAAACCATTAACCGAATTTTTCAGATGCATCTTCCACTCACAAACACACATGAATTTATTTCAGAGGGGATCTATGACAATCTGCCTCTTACAGTATCGATGTTCATCACTCTTGTCATTTGTGTTATTGTCTTCATTTCAAAGACTGGCATAATCCGTATCACTTCAGGCAGGGGGTTACTTTCATGGTCTGGAATGTTATTGAATTTAGCATACGATAAAATTCAGGAGAAAGTTGTAACTGTGGCGAGGTACAGAAAATGGACCATCTTCTGGTTTGTAACATTCATGGTTTCAGAGACGGCTCTCTGAAATGCCAGGAAATGGCTCCATGATCTTAATGTTACTATGTAATTAATTGTCTTCAATTATGTGATTTTTGGTTGGTTGGTTGGTTTGGGGAAGGAGACCAGACAGCGAGGTCATCGGTCTCATCGGATTAGGGAAGGACGGGGATGGAAGTAGGCCGTGCCCTTTGAAAGGAACCATCCCGGCATTTGCCTGGAGCGATTTAGGGAAATCACGGAAAACCTAAATCGGAATGGCCGGACGCGGGATTGAACCGTCGTCCTCCCGAATGCGAGTCCAGTGTCTAACCACTGCGCCACCTCGCTCGGTCTATGTGATTTTTGTTCCACTTAATGTAATAATGTAGTTTCCCTGACATAATTGTAATGTAATAACTGATACAATTTGTTTCCACATTGTAAGTTCCAAATGTTTATTGTGATTTATATTAATCTTATCTGTTCTTTATAAAATGTATCTGGCAGATCGAACGAGAAATAATAGGAGAAAGTAAGAAACATGTATGTTTTATTTTCTCCAAAAAAATTCCTGCCCGAGATACAGGCCTAAAACGATGGCGCAGAGAGCACTATTTTGAAGGTGAGAATTTTGGAAAAAATTTTAAAATGCTGTATCTCTGTACCAGTTCTAGATATTCTGTTAGGGTTTTTTTTACTTGAAAGATAATTCCTTCATTATTACAATGGTACTCTCTGTTTGGACATATCTGCTGAAGTTCTTTTACTGTTGCCTTCTGAATTTTGTTCAATAATTTACAGGAAAAAAATTTTTCCAAAAATGCCACTCCAGAAAAGTTAGATTTTTTTCCCGGTGATTTGTACAATGTAGTACTATATTCTCTGTAAAGGAGAGCTTCCACTTTTAAGTTGGACAGGTTTTATTTTAAAAAAAATTTTTTTTTACTTTCAAGGGTAATGTATGTCTTCACTGAAGTTGTTTCTTACTAATTTATGTGTTACAATGTTTATTTCTATTGTCTTTGTTGCAGTTATTTCTTATCACTTTCTTTGTTGCATGTATTTCTACTCTCTTTCATTGTTGCAGATATTTCTTACACTTTGTTGTAGTTTCTTGTCACTTTCTTTGTTGTGGTTGTTCATTGAAGGTTGCTGTATTGTAGTTGTTCAGTGCTAATTTGTTTACTGAAGAGGCTTCTAAGAAATCTGAGACCATCCAGTGAGTTCTATGTTTTCGTGAGGAATTTGCCAGTTGACACAGTTGCAGTGTGTTTAGTGAAAGGACTGTTTGAAATGTATTCTGACTGGGACCACAGAAGGGTGAAGTCTGCTGACTATTTAGAGATACATAACAGAGTGATGTATATGAAAAGAATGGGGGGGGGGGGGGGGGGAGGGGGAAGGACTTTCTTCATGTTGGGAATAAGTGTTCTCATTTTAAGGCCCTGTTTCAAAGTGAAGATATTTCCAGCGACGACTTTGTGTGTTCTAAATGTATGGCACAATAACAACGATGATAGTATCTGAACAAGGTGCAGCCTCCCATGGTGCAGATGATGCAGATTTTGCATAAACAGAGGAAGAATTTAAATATCCTCAATCAGTCAACTACAGAGATAGGTGTTAATCCTGTTAAGAAACCATGGTCAGTGAAGTCGATCAATAAGCTCTATGCATCAAGAAAGTGCAGAGAAATTACTAAACCTACGGATGAATACACTACAGCAAAACTAACCACACATTTCAAAGTAGAAATTCCATTTTCCGAAGAAAATGAAGCAAAGCACTCTTGAACCTCTTCCCAGGAATTTTTCACAAATCTCAATTCAGCTGTTGATTACTGTGCATCCCACAGTGAAAAGGTACAAGTTTTAACTATTATTCCAGAGGCATTTTCAAAGAAAACAATTTTGAACCACTTTCCATCAGTATCAAAGTACGTGGTAGACAAATCAAGAAATGTGAGGCCTGCAAAAAGGAGTCTTTGGAAGGCCACATCACTATTATGGTCATCCTGTAGAAGCAGCTCAAGTTCAAATAGCGCAGTCATTTTATCTGGAAGATAAATGGGACTGTTCTCACCAGAGCTCCAACAAAAAAGACACTATTACTGTAACAGCTGAAGGTCAAAAAGTTGTGAAAGTGACTCGCAGTATTAAAGAAACTTTTGCAATTTATAAGAGCAACTATACAACTTCACGTATTGGAAGATCAAAATTTTATGCACTACGACCTAAGTGAGTAATTCCGCACCCACCTACAGATGTCTGGTTGTGCATGAACTGTGACAATTTTGAACTTTGTGTCGTAACTTTGAAGAACTTACTGGAGCGTGTGGCATACGACCCTTGTTTGGGCGTGTGATGTCATTAGTAGTCTGTGACATAAAGCGAGAGACTTGTCTGTTTCAAGAATGTGGTGACTGCCCTGGAAAGGGAGGACTGTCTTTACAGACACTTGGCCTGGAAGATGTAGCAAATAGCTCTGCAGAAATTACACATGCGACATGGGACGAAAATAAACTAATAAGAAAACTGTTGCCTTTGACAGTTTCCTTGATGTACTTGGTAAATGGTTAGTGAAAGCAGTGACACACCAGCATTTCAAGAAATTGCAATAACAACAACACATTGCAGATGTGATAGGGTGTGTACAGGGTGAAGGACTATGTTTAATGCTTTGCTGTGATTTTGCTGAGAACAGGTCTGTAACTCTCTCACAAGAAATACAAGGGTATCATTGGAGTAATGACTAGGTTTAAATTTTTACAAGAGTGATATATTTTGAAAACAACATCACAAGTGTTCAGTTGTAAGTGATGACACATGACATGACTCAGCACAAGCTTTGCTAACAATGTGCAAAATTCTTCAACTGCAAACAGGGGCAGAAAAGATCATCATTATTTCTGATGGTTGCCCTATTCATTTTAAAAATTGTTACCAGCTGTTTGAATTGAGTAAGTCGTTTGTGCCAACTGACCGCGTATACAGAGCTACTGGTCACGGGAAGGGGCCTTTTCTGACCAAATACAACTGCAATGCAAAATGCTGAGGATTTTATGAGAGTCGTGAAATATTACACATTATTTTGTCCAACGAGGAAATCGAAGAATTCCGTGAGCAGAAAAAAGAAGAATGGTGCAAACAAACAACTCCTGTGAAAGGAATTTAGAAGACATATTTTTGGACTCAAAGTGATGGGAAAACTCATATTGCACGCACTTTAAAGAGCAAGAAAGAAGAAATTTCGTTCATTCAGCCTACACCTCAGGAACAGCAGGATAACATTCAGAGTCACAACCTGAGAAGGGGGATGTTTATGCATGTATGTATAACTGTGATTGGTGGATTGCAGAGATTATAGGCACCAATTATGAGTTAAACGAAATTGTAGTGAACCTCATGATACCACATGGGCCAGCTGCTGGATATAGGTTTCCAGCTGAAGGACAGAAACAACGCCATCAGTGCTCACTTCCTGTCCACAATGTTTTGAAAATTGCAAGTAGTCCAGTTCATATTGGCTCAACAGGAAGGCATCACACTATATCAAAGGAAGATACTGAAGCAGTGGAACAAATTTTTAGTTCATTGACTGGCTAATTTCAGTACAAAACAGAGTGCAAAGAAGTTGTATAAATTGAAACCTTTAAGTCTTTCGGCCTTTCACATATATTTTGGAACCATTTAAAATGGTTGAAAAATCAGTCTATTACTCATCTTTCAAATCCAAAATTATATTAAATAAGGCTAGGTTTTGATTTTTGTAAGCCTATAACGTGATAATGTAGCAACAAAACAGTTTTTATGTGTGGCAAAAATCTCATTTGTCTATAAAACCTGTTCAACCTAAAAGTGTAAGCTTTTCTTTTCAGAAAATGTAGAACTATAAGGTACTAATCAACAGAAAAAAAAATCTTAATTTTATGGATTGGCATTTTCGAGAAAAAAAAATCCATAAATTATTTTTAAAAAGTTCAGAACGCTACAGTAAAACAACTTTGACAGATAAGTCCAAATGGAGGATTTCTTTGTAATCATAAAGCAGTTACCTTTCAAATAAAAAAAAAAGAAAACATCTAGAACTGTTCCAGAGATACACCATTTTAAAATTTTTTTCCAGAATTCACATCTTCAAAACGGTATACACAGTGTCATCTTTGGAGGGCAGTATCTCGGAGCTGAAATTTTCTTGGAGAAACCAAAAAAATGTGTGTTCCTTACTTAGTCCTTCATTTTAACATGTGCTAAATTTAATAACATATGAGACTACGAAGGTAAGACTTTTTCCTAGCCTGCCTGAGTCGATACGGACTATGTCGACGAATTCTTTAAGCCCTCGACACTAGTCTATATTTTGCAAGTCTCTTCATCCCTGCATAGTTCCTGCCACCTACAGGCTGCTGCGCTAGTGTCAGTGCTAATCAAGGGAAAGGGAAATCTTATCAAACTTCAATAAAGGCACTTTTGGGTGATGAAATCTGGGGCCGCTGGCAGAGTGTGGTAACAGTCGACAGCCAGTAGGCCATGCAAGATAAACATGGCACTAGCGGGCGCGGAGCTGCGATGGCGGTATTGCACGCACGATTTGTTTTGAGTGGAGCACCAACGAGGCAGGAAACTTTAGCGTCGATTTAAGTTCTTGCGATGTATGAGGCGGGGCACTAGGCCAGAGCCAAGAGTGGCGATTTGTAAGTGGCTTACGTATGGGAATTTATCCCTGCCACAGTTTCTGTCTCTTTCTGACACTACGTCAGAAGCGAGGGAGAAACCAACATAAATAGAGAGGCAATTTTAGCTTGGGACAGAGTGTGCTAGGTCAGTCGAGTGTCGGAACAGGCCTGTGCTGGTCTATGCTTATAGGGGCAAGTCTGGCAGCACTGTTACAAGTATTCCGCATAAACTTGTTTTTGTTTCTATGTACTTGTTTGGGCTATATTCCGCCTCTGGGGACACAACACCGGAGCAGGATGGACCGGCAGCCTGGAACTAGGAGATAGCTCAGTCTGCCTGAAGGTGGGCAGTGACAGCGGTCTGCAGCGGGTCCACTCGAGTCAACGGGCCACATTCGCTTTCCACCTGGCGTACTGGGCTCTGGGAGAGGCGAACGTTGCAGGACGCACAGCAGCGCTACGACAGTGCCAGAGATGGCAGCGGGTGTTGCCATCTGGCAAGCACCACTAGTGGCAAGTTGCGGTACAGCATCCAGGAGGGCGCGGGTTCGAGTCTGGTCCCGTCCTGAGAACAGCGGTGGCCCTCGAGCCACAGGTGACCAGTACACCCACCTTCGCCCCACTGTCGGACAGAGCGAGCCAAATGGGGTGGAGGGCGGCGAGGTCCAGGGACTGTAGCAGTCTCCGGAATCGTGGGCAATGGAGCAGCGCAAGTCGCAAAGCATCAGCGGGCGGCGACTAGGAGAGCAGGGCCGACTTCCAGGAGGGCGGCCTCAGTGACAGCAGCAGCGGGTCGGCATATTAGGTGTCTGCTGAGCCGGCTAGACTCGCGATACAGCGCACGGACAGCACGCCGACACTACGCTTCACCCACTGGGTACTGTAAATTATCGGAATAAAAAAATGTTACCGAATACCACTGTATCACTCTGCACTGCCCCTTGACGCTCTTGAACTTGCTCGGCCTCCTGACAAAATACAGCGCAGTAGGTCCCAGCTTCAGCTCTGTCATCTGAAGTCTCGGGTTCGATCTCCCGACCCCACAATAGTGATGTCAGAAGTGGTGCCGGTTACAACACTGGTACCAGATTCCCACTCCCACATCTTATGTCCAGCAAGTACCGCTGAGGTGTGCCTGTGTAGAGGGGTAGCTGAGGTGTCTGGTTGCGTTTGTGAAGCGTGGTCACGAATATCTTGTTACGTCCTGTCATTCGGCAGATGTTCATCCACACCAGTATAGGGAGGAAAGCGGCACTGTTCACCTGGACACGAGCACGATGTGGATGGGTGAGTGATGTTTCACTTATGGTTTGTGTGTCACTCTTTTGTTAATTAGGATAGACTTTTTACAGGTGTCTTTTGTAAGGGGCCTGTAGATTTATCTGGATTCAGGGGAAATATGGGACATGATAACACAGCGCCTAAGCAATGTAAGTTTTGTAATCTGTCAGGCCACGGATTACCATGTACAAAGTGGGTGCCAAAGAATTGTTTTATTTGTAACAGATTTGGTCATTTGGTACGCAATTGGTCAGAATGTAGATGGGCGATGATTCGCCACGAGAACTAAGTTTAAGGAGTAGCAGAGTGAAATTAATGGCAACTGTGGAGCTATAAGCAAGAATGGTGGAAACACGGTCAGTGACTACAGCGGAAGCTGTAGGCACTCTAACAGGGCAAATTGGGGTATTGTCAGAGGCGAGGATAAGTGACAAACAAAAATATAAAGAATTAGCATAGAGATTTGAAGCATTGCGAGTAGGGGAAGGGACGTCGGGTGAAAGTAAATTACAGGTTGTGGAGTGTCACAGACTGTTTGCCCCGGTAGTCGGCAGCATTGATTAACCCCTTTTCGGGTAAAGCAATGAAGGATGTGTCAGTATTCCTTAATGACGTTATCACAATGGTTGAGGCCAATGGGTGGTGAGATGTTGCAATGTTGAGGGTGGCGAAGTTACGCTTGATAGGGGCTGCCAAGTTGCACATATTGTACGATGAAACATTGAACAAGGTGGGGACGTTTTCAGAGCTTGAGGTACCAAAAACAGAATAGTACCAGGTTTTTTCAGGAAAAATTAAGTGCATTAGTTATGAGGAGAAATGAGACTGTGGAGGTTTTCTCAGACAGGATTCGAAAACTGAATGTACAAATGTTCGAACTGTCACAGAATGGGGAAACTAATAAAGTGCTGTTACAAGAGGCCAGGACCAGGGTGTTAGATATGTTTTTGCGGGGAGTACCACCGGAGATGTCACATCGGGTGAAATTGGAGAATACCAGTGATCTTGCAGTTGCTTTAAGGATTGCCACATACTTAGAGGAGGTAGATTATGCGACGAAGCAAAGGGTGGAGCATAAAGTCCTGGCAGCGGAAATTAAGTGTTTTGGTTGTGGCCAGGTAGGGTGCATTAGGAGGCAATGTCAGCGGCAGTTGTGTTATTACTCATGTGGAAAAATGGGTCACAGGGCAGTGAACTGCAGGAGCAAAAGTAGGGGGGAACCTCGACAGCAGCAGCCATTAAACAAGAACGGGATTGCTTCAACCGTCAGAGAGTAGTCAGAGTGAAATTAGGTAATACACTTGCAGGTGTACAGATGGAATGCTGCTTATTAGGCTTGGTGAACGGAAGGGAACAAAGGTTTCTGGTTGACACAGGGGTACACGTGTCTGTTATTAGTCTAGACCTGGTTAGCAGGAGAAGGCTTGAGCCACCACGTTATAGGCTATGTGGGGTGGGAGATAATAAAGTGGAGTCATTGGATACGATGGTACTTCAATTCATGATCGCAGGAACTAAATTTAGTGAGCAGGTAGAGGTGTTGCCACATGTAGGTGAGGGATATTCGGTGATTCTCGGACTGGACTTCCTCGACAAACATTGTGGGAAGACAAATCTTTGGCAACAAACAGTGGAACTTGGAGGAACAATGTTTCGCATAGGGGAAATGGTTGCAAATGGACAAACGTCGCAAGGCACACTTCACATGAAGGAGACACCAGCTAAACTGTGAATGGATTCATAAAAGGTCAATCAGCAGGATAACATACCGGCAGGTAAAGGGAAGGTAGTTTGGGTTTCGATAAATACAGACTTACCAAAGGAGACGCTGTATATGGTGGAGCCACTCTCAAGTAATGAGGAGTTTAGCTCACGCAAGTTATGTGGAAGGAGATTATAGAGTTCCTGTAAGTCGAAAGGGTTGTTATTGGCCATGGTGGGGGTTTTTGATGATAACCTCGATAGGGAGGATTTAGAGACAAGCCATAAGCAATTAAGGGGAAAATTACAGCATTTGCAATGAGACAAGAGAGTCGTGTTGGAGGAATTATTATTGACATTTAGCGATTTATTCAGAACGGAGGGTAGGTTACCAGCAACACCGATTACAAAGCATTACATATCAACGGAAGATAATACACCCGTGTTTAGGAAACCATATAGGATAGAACGTCATGTGCAACCGCTTCTAGAGGAGTTTATAGAATTACAACTACGGAATGGAATCATAGAGCATAGCGCTATTCCATATTCAAGCAATGTAGTTCTCGTACCTAAGAAGTCAGTGGATGGTACAAGGAAATATAGGTTTTGTTGTGATTATAGGTTTCTGAATGCGAAAACCATTTCGGACGCATACCCAATTCCGAACATCACAGACACATTGGACAATCTGGGCCAATGTAAGTATTTTACGACGATGGATTTACGGAGTGGATACCATCAGTTGGAAGTAGTGCCAGAGGATAGGGCAAAGACAGCTTTTACTGTTCCTGGGGGACACTATCAGTATACACGTATGCCGTTCCGGTTGAAGAACGCACCGGCAACTTCTCAGCGATTATTAGATGGGAGTTTAAGCAGATTGAAACAAAAGACATGTATGGTTTACCTAGATGACATTATAGCATTTTCGAAGGATACACCAGAACATGTATCGCGTTTTAGAGAAGTCTTTAGAAGATTGAGGTCGGCACAGTTACTATTAAGTTTAGAAAAATGTAATTATGTGCAGACACAGGTCAAATATTTAGGTCATGTAATTAGTGAACAAGGGGTTCAAAGCGATCCTCGGTTAACAGAGATGGTTCAAAAATTTTGCAACACCACATACAATGAAGCAGTTACAATCGTATATTGGGTTATGTTCATATTATCGTAAATTTGTAAAAGATTCTGTTAAATTAGCTGAGCCATTAACAACAAAGCTTTTAAAGAAAGGGGTTAAATTTCAGTGGACGGAGGAATGTTGGGAAGCTTTCAATGAATTAAAGATGAGATTAGTTTCTGGTGCGGTGTTGGTGTTTCTGAATTTTGAAGAAGACTTCATCTTATCATGTGACGCTTCAAATGGCACAGTAGGATGTGTTTTGGGGCAAATGGTGAACGGACAGGAGCATCCGGTGGCATATGCTTTTAAGACAGTTAAATAGAGCAGAGCGGAATTATTCCACTACGAAAAAGGAGATGTTGGCTGTAATATATAGAGTAATGTATTTTCGTTGTTACCTTTATGCTAGGAAGTTTAAGGTCATGACAGATCATGCAGCGTTGAGATGGTTACTGGGACTCAAGGATCCCTCTAGTCGATTAACACGGTGGGCTCTAAAATTAAGTGAATTTTACTTTTAAGTAATTCATAAGCCAGGGAAGAAACACGGGAATGCAGATGCATTAAGTCGCAAATTAGATGCATTAGAAGTAATGGGTAAGAGCGTTGCGGAATGGCAAACAGCACAAGCAGAGGATGAGGAGTGCCAGGGTTTTAGAACTCAACCACATTTCATTGTGGAGGAAAATTTGTTGTGTAGAGTTACCAGGCATGGACCACGGGCAGTGGTACCAAAGAGTTTGAGAAAGGAAGTCTTAAAGCAGGCCCATCATCATGTGCTTTCAGGGCATGGTGGTCATCGAGCAACAGGAAGACGAGTAGCAGAACAATTTTGGTGGCGCACTAGAAAAAGGGATGTGGAACAATACACAGCAAATTGTGTGCCGTGTGCACAGCGAGGAGATGTGACGCGCAAAAGAATTCCATTGCAATGGTTACCAGAGGCTTCGAAACCATTTGAGATTATCAGGCTAGATATTCGCGGGTCATACAACAAAACACCAGCAGGAAATCATTATGTTTTAACTATAATTGATCACTTTTCGTGGTTTCTAGCCATGGTCGCAATACCAGACCAACAGGCAAGTACGGTAGCACAAGCTTTAGTCAATAACTGGTTATTGAAATTTGGTGTGCCTGATACCATAATTACGGATCACGGAACGAACTTCATGTCCGAATTAATGTCACAATGGTGTCGTTTATTGAGAATTTAAAAATTACTGACCAGTCCATTTCATCCACAGGTGAGAACGGGGCGAGTACATAGGACAATTTCGAAAATGCTAAGTTGTTATGTGAATGGAAACCACGATAACTGGGACATTTTTCTTCCAAACGTGGTATCGAGTTATAACACTAAAATAATACATTAGGGGGTCTGAATGTCACCATTCAAGGTGGTCTATGGAAGAAAGATACCATCGCCATTTGATGTTCTATGCCCGGAATCAGGAGCTAAAGGGGACGCAGTAAGGGAATTTGCACGAACAATACAGGAAGTCTGGAAGAGGGTACAGAAGGCCAATATGAAAGCGTTAGAGAGGCAGGAAGAACCGAATAAGGGGTTGGGACCTTTACCACAGTACAGGGTAGGTCAATGGATATTAATCATGAATCCACATACACCTAAGGGAAAGACGAAAAAATTCTTGATGTACTCTGGACCATACCAGCTCACGGAGATGACTTCGCAGCTGCCAACAAAAACATCCATTATCCACGTGAGTAGAGTAAAGCCTTTTAAAGGAATGGTGGACAGATTACCTCAATTACAAGGAAGTGACCCGATTGCAGAGGCTGGGCAAAGCAAGCAGGAGGTGGTCTCGGGAGAAGGACAACAGCGGATGCATAACGTTCCGTATGCGTTACGGTTACAGAGGGAGTAAATTATTTTAAGTGTAATATTGTATGGCATGTTTACATTTTGTGTATCAAGGGATAATTTGCGTTTTGTTTTTTCTGGTCTCCCCCCCCCCCCCTCTCACGTTTTGGTGGGTCCAAAAATAGTTGCGTTCCCCCCCCCCCCCCCCCCCTCCAGATAATTCGATAGGGACAGAATGAACTACTCAGAATTTTTGAGGATGTCGTACGATGTAATAACTTGTAGTGGAAAACGGGTGGTACAGGCATGTTTTGTTCCTTTTCTTCGCAGGGTCAGAACATATGTGGACGTGCTGGATGATAGCCATGGGGAAAGCCTGGAAACGAGGGCCTTGAATAACACCAAGCTCGTTCGAACCTTAGCAGAGGAGTAGACTCAATACGCGGGAGAGACATGGGAAATTATAAATAGCAATTTAGAGATGCTGCAGAAACGATTAAACGTATTGGATGGTAACTTAGCTATTGCCAGGTTGCTAAGGGCATTAGCAAATTAAGTGACACATGTACAGAAGTAACGATGTTACACGAAGCAGTATATCATGCAGTAAATGGGCATCTTAGTCCAGTGTTAATCTCGTCAGACGATCTTTTTAGAGGATTACAATTAGCAAAGAGGCAATTTCCACCAGATATAGAACATGTAGTGGAGGTAACTCGGGCCACTATAGCAATATTCTTCCATGTGTCGTTGGTGCAGGTGAGAACGAATGGGGCGCGAGTTTACACTGATGTCAGTTTTTCAGTAGTCAGAGTTGTTATCGACACATTCCCATTCATTCATACCCAGTGAAATGGAAGGAGATTGGAAAATGGGTGCAGATTAGGATGGGAAACATACTTTTTATTTCGGCGAACAAAGAAGCTCACAGAGTACTATCACTGTCAGATGTGGAGCATTGTACACACGGACGAGTGATGACTTGCCACAATCGACCAGTTTTTTCAGATAGTAGTACATGCGAAGTTGGATTGTTCCTGGGGATTACAAATGGCTCAGATTGTGAGAAAGAGGTGTTATCGACACATTCCTACTTCCAGAAGGTAGGGAGGCATTGGTTATACTCAGTAATTACACCAATATGGGTGATGGCCACTTATTATACCAATCAGAGAGCGGATAAAATAAGGAGGTTGCAACTGCAGGAGAGTGCAATAATTATAAATGGTGCTGTTTGTGAGATTGTGGGGAAGGATTTCCGTCTTCCAGCATCACATACGGGTGAAACAGCTTTAACTTTGTCACAGGAAACATTGTTTTATCCGGAAGCGGTTCTGGAGATATTACCAGTGCAGAATGTGACACATTTGAACTCTACGTTAAACCCAGAGTTTTTGGAGACGTTGCATTCCTTTATTAATGCACAGGAAGGATTTATCATGGTTAATAAAGTATTGGAACACGTTCGAACAGCATCAGAGCAACAGGATAATGACAGTGAGCATTTCAGCCACAGAGTGTGTCGTTTTTCTATTTTTCTTGAGTATAGCTTTGTGGGGAATGTGGAAACGTATACCAGTGAAGGAGGTGCCAACACATCAGTTGCCTATGGCATGGGTAACCAGTGTATAGGTGTAGAGTTAATGTTTTGATGATCTCGTTAGTTTTAGTCTGTAAAATGTAAGTTTTGTGAACAAGGTATGTTTACGCAGCCACAGGCCACGTTTGTTTTATCTCGAATCGGGACGAACCCTTTTTTTTTTTTTAGGGGCGGAAAACTTCTATGGTCATTAGCGCCCAGCCCGTGACGTACGAAACAGGAAAAAAACAAAATTTAAAACCAGCAGCAATGGGAACAAAGTCATAAAATTTGAGAAACTAAAGGCAGAAGCAATGCTTAAAAATCCACTATAGAAAGGGGTTGGTTGTCCCCAAAAAAAAAAACTTCAAATGACTGACGTCATTTCACTGTCACTAATAAACTGGAGAACGCGGTCAGCTGAGCGCGTGTCATCTGCTAAAATCGACGATAGATCAGGCGATAGCTGTAGACGGGAGCGTAACGGATTAAAATAGGGGCATTCAATTAAAAGGTGTCTGACTGTCCACAGCTGAGAGCAGTGGGGACAGAGTGGGGGAGGATCACCGCTTAAAAGATGTCGATGGCTAAAAAGACAGCGCCCTATCCGGAGTCTAGCTAAAATTACCTCCTCCCGACGACGCGTTCGGGAGGAAGAGGTCCAAGCGCAAGGAAGGGCTTTCACTTCCCGCAATTTATTATGGGGAAGTGTTGATCAATGCGCATGCCATAAATGAGCAACTTGGCGACATAAACCGCTCCGTAGATCGGTAATGGGAAGCGACTGAATAGCTGGCCGAGGAAGAGAGACTGCAGCCTTGGCCGCTATATCGGCCGCCTCATTCCCACAGATACCAGCGTGTCCCGGGAGCCAGAGGAACGCCACCGAGACGCTCCCCAGGTGGAGCAAGCGCAGACAGTCCTGAATCCGGTGGACCAGAGGGTGCACAGGGTAAAGAGCTTGGAGACTTAGGAGAGAGCTGAGAGAATCTGAGCAGATTACGTACTGTATCTGCTGATGGCGGCGGATGTAGTGGACAGCCTGGAGAACAGCGTAAAGCTCCGCAGTATAAACCGAACACTGGTCGGGAAGCCGAAAGTGATTTGGGGTGTCGCCAACAATATAGGCACTCCCTACACCTAACGATGTTTTCGAGCCGTCGGTGTAAATAAATGTGGCGTCCGTCATTTGTGCACATAGAGCAGCAAATGCCCGACGGTAAACAAGTGTAGGGGAACCATCCTTGGGAAATCGACATAGGTCTCGGAGCAAGTCGATCCGGGGACGGAGCCAAGGCGGTGCTGTACCCCAAGTTGTCAAGAAGGTTTTAGGAAAGCGGAAGGAAAGAGAATGGAGCAGTTGAGGGAAGCGGACTCCCGGGGGTAGTAGGGAGGAGGAGCGGCCTGCATACCCTACATCAAAGGAGGCGTCGAAAAAAAGGTCATGGGCTGGATTAGCAGGCATGGAAGACAGATGGCTAGCATAACGACTCAGAAGGATTGCCCGCCGATTGGACAGCGGAGGTTCAGCAGTCTCAGCATAAAGGCTTTCCACAGGGCTGGTGTAAAAAGCTCCAGACACTAAACGTAATCCATGGTGGTGGATAGAGTCGAGACGCCGAAGAATAGACGGCCGAGCAGAGGAGTAGACTATGCTTCCATAATCCAATTTCGAGCGCACTAAGGCGCGATAGAGGCGGAGAAGGACCACTCGGTCCGCTCCCCAGGAGGTACCATTCAGGACACGGAGGGTGTTAAGGGAACGCAGACAGCGAGCCGAAAGATAGGAAACGTGGGAGGACCAGCACAGTTTTCTGTCAAACATAAGACCCAAGAATTTAGCGACGTCGGAAAACGGAAGGTTGACAGGACCTAGATGTAAGGAGGGCGGAAGAAACTCCTCAAGTCGCCAAAAATTAACACAAACGGTCTTACTGGGTGAGAAACGGAAGCCGGTTTCGATGCTCCACGAGTGGAGGCGATCGAGACATCCTAGAAGACATCTTTCAAGAAGGCTGGTCCGTTGAGAGCTGTAGTAGATCGCAAAATCGTCCACAAAGAGGGAGCCCGAGACATCAGGAAGGAGACAATCCATAATTGGATTAATGCCGATGGCAAACAGTACAA
The DNA here is from genome assembly GCF_021461395.2 of Schistocerca americana. Classification (NCBI taxonomy): domain Eukaryota; kingdom Metazoa; phylum Arthropoda; class Insecta; order Orthoptera; family Acrididae; genus Schistocerca; species Schistocerca americana. The sequence continues at coordinate 20,022,332 of NC_060119.1, read as the reverse complement.
CACTCAGCACGGAGCCCTGGGGTACCCCGTTTTCTTGGGAGAAAGTACGGGAGAGAGTAGTGTTCACCCGTACCCTAAATGTGCGCTCTGCCATAAGTTCGCGAAGAAAAAGGGGCAGCCGGCCCCGAAAGCCCCAAGAGAACAGTGTGCGGAGGATGCCTGTCCTCCAACAGGTATCGTATGCTCTCTCCAGATCAAAAAATATTGCTACCGTTTGGCGTTTCCGGAGAAAATTGTTCATGATATAAGTGGAGAGAGCAACAAGATGGTCAACTGCAGAACGATGCTTTTGGAATCCGCATTGGGCTGGTGTTAAAAAACTGCGGGATTCCAGCCACCAAGCTAAACGGTAATTCACCATATGCTCCAAAACCTTACAGACACTACTCGTGAGAGAAATGGGGCGATAACTAGAGGGGAGATGTTTGTCCTTTCCAGGTTTCGGAACGGGAACAACAATAGCTTCCCGCCATCGCCTGGGAAAGGTACTGTCGGTCCAAATTCGATTATAAAGGCGAAGGAGGTAACGCAGACTATGGGTTGATAAATGCAGCAACATTTGGACATGGATACCATCCGGTCCTGGGGCGGAGGAGCGAGAAGAAGAGAGGGCATGTTGGAGTTCCCGCATGGAGAAAACAGTATTGTAGCTTTCGTGATTTTGAGAGGTGAAAGAAAGATGTCGCACTTCCGCTGCACGTTTCTTCGGGAGAAACGCTGGCAGGTAATTTGAAGAACTCGAAATCTCAGCAAAGTGCTGACCCAATGAGTTAGAAATTGCGACGGGGTCCACTAAGGTATCATGCGCGACAGTGAGCCCAGAGACCGGGGAGAAACTAGGCGCGCCTGAGAACCGTCGAAGCCGACTCCAAGCTTCCGACGAGGGAGTGAAGGTGTTAAATGAGCTAATAAAGAATTTCCAGCTTGCCTTCTTGCTATCGCGGATGACGCGACGGCATCGCACACGGAGCTGCTTATATCGGATACAGTTGGCCAAAGTTGGATGGTGACGGAAAATGCGAAGAGCACGTCGCCGCTCACGTATTGCGTCACGGCATGCCTCGTTCCACCAAGGAACTGGGGGGCGCCGGGGCAATTCGGAGGTGCGTGGTATTGAACGTTCCGCAGCTGTGAGAATAATGTCGGTAACATGTGTGACCTCATCGTCGACGCTGGGAAAGCGACGGTCATCGAATGTCGCTAGAGACGAAAAAAGTGTCCAATCGGCTTGGGCAAATTTCCAGCGTCGCGAGCGCATATATGGCAGTTGAGGCTGCAGTCTAAGAACACATGGAAAGTGGTCACTCGAGTGTGTATCATCAAGGGCGAACCATTCGAAGCGCCAAGCTAGCGGAACAGTACCGACCGCAAGGTCCAAATGAGATAAATTTGTCGTGGAGGCAGACAAAAATGTGGGGACCCCAGTGTTGAGGCAGACTAGATCCGTTTGGTGGAAGACGTCTAGCAATAGTGAGCCACATGGACAAGGATGCGGAGATCCCCAAAGCGGGTGGTGGGCATTGAAGTCCCCAACCAGCAAATAGGGGGGTGGAATCTGATCAAGAAGATGAAGGAGATCAGCTCGTGCCATTGGTGTTGACGATGGAATGTATACCGTACAAAGAGAGAATGTGTATCCAGAAAGGGAAAGACGGACGGCGACAGCTTGGAAGGAACTGTTTAAGGGGAGTGGGTGATAATGGAGAGTATCATGGAGCAGAATCATGAGTCCTCCATGGGCTGGAGTGCCTTCAACAGAGGGGAGGTCATATCGGACGGACTGAAAATGAGGGAGAACAAAGCGGTCATGGGGACGCAGCTTTGTTTCCTGAAGACAGAAGATGACCGGCGAGTAGGATCGTAAGAGGATCGACAATTCATCCCGATTGGTTCGAATGCCGCGGATATTCCAGTGGATAATGGACATAGGGTGAACAGGAAATGGAGGAATGTGACCAAGGGTGCTGTCAACTCAACGACTGCTCAGGAACTCATTAAACGAATTTCCCAAGAAGAGGTTAGTGTCGTGTACACAGAACCAAGCAATCAATGTAGGCCATTAGATCACCTACAAAGACAATGGCAGGCTGTTCCTGTCACAAAACGCGGTAGAGTCTGTGTAAACTTTCCACCCTTGGAAAACAGATTTAGTGTTCTTGATACAGAAAAAAACATTAAAGTAGACTCACAAGTCAATGTGCTTAACACAAGTAAGGTTAATGAAAGTGAAGAGAGTAATAGGTGTGGCAACAATATTACATCAATAGAAGTGAAGTGAATAATGGGTGCAGTAAAAATATTACGTCAACTGTCAGTAGAAGTAATGAAACTGAAAACCACAAGAAAGCAAGCCGCAATTGCAGACCTAGGCCTGTGAAAATACATTTATATGCAGACAGTCAAGGAAGGAAATTAAGGGATATAGTTGAGAACAATTCAAGCCACCATATCTCAACCACAATAAAACCTAGTGCAAAATGTAGCAGGTTCTTCACCAGCAGAAGCCATGGAACTGGCAGTTTTTCTGGCTGGATCAAATGACGTAGCGAGAAATGAAGGAAAAGACTTCTTGTTCTCATTAAAGAAGAAACTGCAGGAACTACAAAATACAAAAATCCTCATCTTTTCAATACCATTTCGGCATGATCTTCCATCCTGGTCGTGTGTGAATGTTGAAGTGACAAGAGTAAATGAAGAAACTTTGTAAATACTTTAAAAATGTCTGTTTTGTAAACATAACTAACTTAGGTACAAGATTTCACACTGTTCATGGTCTCCATCTGAATCAACTCGGAAAGAAGTATGTGAGTAATGAAATCACAAAACTAGCCAATGAGTTAGGCATAACAAAAATCGAGAGCTCTAAGTCAATACCACTTAGATTTAAGGAAAACTCTTTTTTAGATGTAGCAAAGAAGGGCTGAGATTAACAGCTTTGCCCAGATTCACACTGGATGACCAGATTAAAGATAAGAATAATATAATAAATGTCAGTAACACTAGAGAGAAATATAGCAGTAATGATGAATGCCCCATTAACAAAAACCACTCACCAACTTTTTGTCTTTCAAGATAGGTTATCTCAATATTGAAAGTATAAGTGGAAAACACATCATTTTAAACGAATTTGCAAATGAGAACTTATTTGATGCATTATGCTTAAGTGAGCACTGGTGTAAAGGAAATGAAATATCTTTTCATGTACTAGATGATTTCCACTTAGCAAACAGTTTTAGCAGAGAGCAACATATTCATGGTGGTGTATCAATTTACATTAAGAAGGGATTAATAAATTGTAGTAATGAACTAGATCTAGGATTTTTGTGCAGTGAGATACACTTTGAAGCCACAGGCGTATATCTGGAACATTTAAAAATTGCTATTGTATCTCTTTATAGATCACCAGATGGAAGTCCATTAATATTTTTAGAAAAACTTGAGACTTTACTAAATTTCTTTCTTAGTCCTCAGTGGAAGAAATTTAGTATTGTGATTGGTGGTGACATCAATGCCGCATTTGATGTAAACAAAATGTGCATACTGTAAATGAATTTAAAAACCTGTTACGACAATTCAACTTCATTTTTACGAACTGCAAACCCACAAGACAGTCCGCTTGTCTCGACAACATACTTACAAATGTCAATAGAGAGTTACTGTCTTCAGATGTAGCTGTCTTCGATTTCTCGGACCATGACTCAGTTTGGGTAAAAATAGGTACAGATAGGCTTAACATGGAGTATAAGGAGTTTAAAGAGCCTAAAATAGTCATCACAAGACCAATAACGCAAGAAAAATTGTCTAATTTCATGGTCTCACTCAGTAATTATGGCTGGTCACATCTGTTTAACAATAATGCTCAGGGCTCTGCCAATACATTGTTTGATAGATTTTTTCATTATTTCTTAAATATATTTGAAACCAACTGCCCTCAATACAAATGTAAAGTTAACCCTAAAAGTAACAGTAATAGACATAGGGATAAGAATCCATGGTATACCGCTCAACTAGCCAATATGAAAAGAAGGTGGTGGTTGTATAGAGATTCTTACAGACTTCAGAAAACTGATATGGCTAAACAAAGGTACTCAAGAGCACAAAAGGAATATAAGTATGCTTTAAATGAGGCCAAAAAACAACATAACCTAGTCAGCATTGAGTCATCAAAAAATAAATGCAGAAAAGCATGGACTATAATAAATTCAGTGGCGAAAAGCAAGCAGGAAGTTGAGGAAGTAATTTCAGCAAATGAATTTAATAACTACTGTATAAAATCTGTTAACCAAATTAGGGAAAGCATTGTGAGGCCACAAGAGACTGTTGCTGATCTCATTAAATACCATAATGTAGACTATACACCCTGAACGATAAATTCCTTTTAACAGAGGTCACACCAGATGTTGTTTCAACTCTTGTAAATAACTTTAGACCCTCTGATAGTGAAGATATATATGGTATTTCTCGTAATATGTTAAAAAGATAACTGGCTACATAGTATATCCTCTTACTAAATGTATAAATAGATGTCTAATTGAAGGAGTATTCCCAGAAGTATTAAAATTATCTAGGGTAGTGCCCATTTACAAGAAAGGAGACAAAAATTGCCCATCTAGCTATCGCCCAATATCCCTGACACCTATTTTATCTAAAGTTTTGGAATCCATCATCAACTCCCAGTTCTGTGATTATCTGACATGTAATAACATTATCACTGCGGTACAATTTGGCTTTAGGGAGGGCAAATCCACAGTCCATGCCACTGACTCCCTGATTAAAAAAGTGCTTCATGCTTATGAAGGAAAAAAATTTGGAAATACGGAAGCGTCCGATCCCACCCGTCGGCTTTGACCCATGACGTCACAAATATGGCGGAAACGACCATAAACGTCAATTCCAATATGGCGGATATAAAATCGTTGCATACGTATCATAAAGACGAAAATACATAGAAAAACAACACACACACACACAGGTTTCACAAAAAGCCTAATGACTCTAACGGGACAAGCGTGGGAAATTGGGGGTTTTTTGGGTGGGGAGAAACTAAATATAAACAAACTTAGCCACCCACCGCCATACAAAACCACGCAAGATGACGAAAAAAAATCGACATCACAAAACTTACCAAATACCACAAAACACATTATCTGGAATCGGACACTTCCCTTGACCTATATAGATCTACAGTAGCTCCCGATCCCATAAATTGGGATCGAACACTTCCCTTAACCTATATAGCTCAACAGCAGCTCCCGATCCCATCTCCCAACACAAAAATCAAAATACACCGCAAAACATTACGAACAAACACTTCCCTTGACCTACATATATCTACAGCAGCTCCCGATCCCATAAATTGGGATTGAACACTTCCCTTGACCTATATAGTTCAACAGCAGCTCCCGATCCCATCTCCCATTACAAAAATCAACATACTCCACCAAACATTGAGATTGAACACTTCCCTCCAACTATAGAGCTCAACAGCAGCTCCCAATCCCATAACTTAGGATCGACCACTACCCTTGACCTATGTAACTGAAAAACATCTCCCAATACGAATACCAATACCAACCTTCACAGCCACAAATTTCAATGAAACACTTCCCTATACCCCAATACACAACACATACGCCAAAAACAAAAAAATGAGAACTTACCACAAGAAAGTTCCAGCCCCACAAACTAGATTGGCCACCACAATCACACACACACACACACACACACACACACACACACACACACACACACACACACACACAAACCAACGAAAAAATACTGTACCAAAAGAAAAACCCAACCCACCCACACCTCAACCCCCGCCCCCTCAACCCCAAAATAAAAAACCCACAAAAAACAAATGCAACATAAAAAACATCTCAATCACACACTACAACTCAACAAAAACTTCAACAAAATAGATCCTCCACAACTAAAACAAAAAACAAACACACTCCCCCTCCCCTCCCCCCCCCCCCCACCTTAAACACTATACAACAAAATAAGCCACCCACCCACCTACCCAGCCCACCCTAACTAACCACTTTCGGCCTATACATTTTACCCACAGCCCTTAAGAAAACCCGAACAATACAATAGCCCTCTGGGACACTCTTCCGCCAACAGTACTCATCTAAATGAGACTGAAGGTTGGAAGAGCGCCTCTTCCCCCTCCCAAGAACTGACTTAACTGCCCCCCACATCCCCTCTATTGTATTAGTACAAGCCCCTGTCTCATAATTCTTAAACTCTAAACTATGGTTCACTACTAAATGATTAAATCCCCTCTCACCCAACCCCCTATAAGAAGAAAAAGCATCAGAAACTATTGTGGACCCCGGCTCTATATATTTCTCAATTAAACCCACTAATTCAGCTTTCGACTTCTCTTCCACAACCCTAAAAACACATTCGGAACCCCCACCCCCCGGAACAACAGCCCCCCACACCCAAAGACCAGCCACAGCCTTCCCCCTCCCATACTTTCTTTTCCCAAACTGTGACTCGTCCACCTCCACAACCACCCCATGCCCCCCCAAGTTACCCCTGTACTTAATAAATTCCTAACACACTTCACGACAAAAGGAATACCAATCTAAAACAGTCCTCTCATTCACACCAGTCTCATGCGCGCAAAAACTCTGTAGGGATCTATAACAAAAATAATATGTAACAAGCACAATCTCACGCATGCCCAATCTAGACTTCTCGAACCAGGTACCGCGCCGTATGGAACGCCATATGTCATCTTTGCGCCAGCGCCACATGTAACCGTCCCTGGTCCGAGAGGCCGGAACTTTAACCAATGTCATTGGTTCACGGCACACACCGCACTTCACGACCTCGGCAATTAAGCCAAATAGCTGAAGGAATTTAATCAGCTCTAAAGCTGTGTCCCCCATCATAGCCCTCAACCGAGAACTATTAATCTGGTCTTTCATATCCATTCCTGAACAAAAAACCACAACCGAATACACTTAATAACAAACCCACCCGACGTACAGCAATCATCATTACATTAAACATCACACAAAACCGTTAGCTCACTGATACAAATTCCCGCTTCAAAAAGACGCACGCAGCACTCACCACTGAGCAACAGCAAACTGAGCCCAACACACCAAACTAACGAAAGCCATGAACATACCACCAGAGGGCACAACAAACAACAACACGACATCTAAAAACACGCCACACTCACAAACCAAACTCCGCGCCGTAATGACGTCACACACCACAACACCCTTACGTCACGGGTCAAAGCCGACGCGTGAGATCGGATGTTTCTGTTGACCCTGACAAACGATCTACCATCCTACATAAATACTCACTCCATTCTCTATGCAGATGATACCACTTTTTTCAATATCAGCTCAGACATTGATATGCTCCAAACTGTGGCAAACGACACAATACCACAGGCATCAGTCTGGTTCCGAGCTAATGGGTTCCTGCTTAATGAGAGTAAAACTCAAAAGATTGTATTTAGTTTGAGAGATTCGCCAGTAGAAGACTTCAAGAATAGTGTTAAGTTCTTAGGTATTGTTATAGATAGTAAATTGACTTGGGAGCCACATATTAAATACATTAGTGCAAGGCTGTCTAGAGTGGTGTATTTGTTAAAGAATTTAATAAACCATGTACCTGCGGCCTATGTAAGGTCAGCCTACTTTTTTTTTTTCAACGTATTATATCCTATGGGCTTTTAATATGGGGCAATAGCTCACACCTTCAGGACATTTTGGTACTTCAGAAGAAAGTAATTCGAATTATCACAAACAGTGATAAACTGGCCCACTGCAAACCACTGTTTATCAACTTAAAAATATTAACTGTTATAAACATGTATATTTACACTGCCCTACTGCATAAAAAGAGCAACTTATCAGAACACCAGCGTAGAAGAGATGTACACTCTCATGGAATCAGAAATAGTAGCAATCTTGACATACCTTACTACAGATTATCCAAGTCATTGAACAGCTGCGAAGTAGTGGGTACGAAGATGTTTAATAATTTGCCACTAGAATGGGTAGAAGCTCCATTTGATTTATTTAAAGGCAAATTGTTCAGTTGGTTAGCTGCAAATCCATACCACTCACTTCAGGAATTTTACGACTGTAAAATATCATAGTGGTACCGATTTGGAGAGTGCAGCATAATTTCTTTAACTGAATCAGTTATGATGCAATGTTTTCATATTATTTCATTTTAAATATTGTATTTTATGTAAAACCTATGTCACATATTGATCTTTAACCCGTGTATATATGCTGTATAACTTGTATATATGTAACTTGACTTTGTCAATTGCTGTAATAGCTAAACAACAATAAAGTTTCATTCATTCATTCATTGCAGGAAGCTGCCAGTGTAAAATTTTTGAGAGTTATGTCAGACAATAAGCTCCAATGGAGAAAACACTGAGGCTAAGTCTGCTATAAATGAAGTACTGTACTATTTAGTGCGAAACAGTTTGCACATAAGCTAATAAGCAACTTCTGTGCCCAGTGTAAACGGTCTTTTTGAATCATACTTACACTGTGGAATTATAGTATAAGAAAACTCCAGTTTCAATAATATAAATGGGAGGAAGAAAAGAGGTGTCGACTCTCTAATGCCCCAACCTTGAAAAAATAACACAAGAATGGTACAAACGGTTCAAATGGCTCTGATACTATGGGACTTAATATCTGAGGTCATCAGTCCCCCAGAACTTAGAACTACTTAAGCCGAACTAACCTAAGGGCATCACACACATCCATGCCCGAGGCAGGATTCGAGCCTGCGACTGTAGCGGTCGCGCGGTTCTAGACTGAAGCGCCTAGAACCGCACGGCCACAACAGCCGGCGGTGCAAACAGAAATCAATTACAGCACTACACTATGTCAGGTACAAAATAAACCGTTACGTAGGACGTGGATAATATATTGTTAAATAATATTAAGGAAAATGTTCGACTTGCTGCTTCCTCAATATTATTTCTGCTTTCCAACAAAAGCATGTATGCAATGTTACTTTCGTCAACAAAAGTAAGTTGGAATGTCTGTGAAATCAAGCGCTTTATATTTCTAACAGGTTGACAAGTTTCTCAAAACCGCCCATTTGAACTATTAGAATTAAATAACAGTTGTGAATTTTATGCTACAGAACTTCTAATGCCATTTTGTGCTGACTTCACCGACTACTAAAAAATGTAAACCGAAAACAAAGGCGTCCATACAGTCTCAACAGAGTTGAAAACACCGATGGACTCAGACACATTTCAAATTAAAATTATCTGCAACTCCTTTCACATGAACGGCCTGTTAACTGCAAAACTAAAACTTACATTTTCGCCACAATTCATACAAAGGCTTTCAATTTCTGTTGTTTCGGGATCTGGGTCATCTGCAGCTAGATCTCTAAATATCGGCTTTTTATCTATGTCCCTCGACATACTCAGCTTACAAACGTTAACCAAATTACACGCGTAAACAACACGCAAGTATTACATACAAAACACATCAAAGAGTCAACTTATCATGGCATAAAGATATCTCACTCATCTATCGATGGCGACTTGCCAAACCACTAAAACGAGATAAGTTGAACGTGTCTACACAGAAAAAAAGGACAGAAAAAGGCTGAAAGAAAATAAAAAAATATTATTATATCAATTTAGTACTGTAAAAAAAATTATACTTTGGAATAGGGCAACATTAACTTATATTTATTTTCTTAACTTTGAGTGTGCTGGAGATAACAGTTATACAAGCAATTAACTGTGATTGAGTAACATTATTCGAATTTCATGTGCTTGACAGTACGAAAGCAGACATCCTGCATTTTTTAAAGATCCAGACTGTGTGCACCACTGTACATGTTAATTTAAACATTAATTTGTATCCATGTAACCTACCGGTACCAAATCATGTGTGCACTGCAGCGAAGTTGGTTCACACAACAGAAGATACCATATTTCCAGTTTTGTTTGCAGTGGAAGGTGCATCAAAGCCATGCCCGTTAAGAATAGCATACGGCATCTCAGTTTATTTTGAACTTGCGTTTTAGTTACATCCATTTGACTAAATACTCTAACTACCCGGTTAGCCCTTGTAAAAACGATCGGAGATACTGAGAAAAAAAGCCAATGCGTTAAACGAATCTCCTCCAGTTGCACCTCCGTACTTCCAAACTTCATCCCAAAATGCAATAATGTTGGACGTATTGTTCCATGTAATGAGAGATAATTTATCCCATTGTTGTTGAATGGGTTTTGTGTTAGTTTGGGGGCCACCCCCGTACATTCCTACAATATTATCAAAGGCTCTTTCACTCTGCTTCAGCAGTGTGCTGCAGACATCATGTAAACCATTCTCAACGGTTCTGTATCCTCCGGTAACCCTGCTGCAAACACTTTATTAATCCTGTTACGTAGTTAACACAGTGCTTGCCGACATTTCCTCATTTTCTTGGTAGCGTTACGATCTGGACGTAGTGGTTCAATAATTTTTACAAAGCTGTAGTCTACATATGGCTTTGGATCTAAATAACCCATCACGTTATCTTTAAAGCAATGAATCTTCGTAGGAGGAACTACAACTTAACACAATAATCTATGGTTATCCATTGAGAGTTAATCATTTATTGCCATGAATAAGTTATGTTCTCTAATACATGGAGCATAGAATGCTAAAACTAAATCAATAGTCACAGAATAACACGTAGACTCATGAATACACATGGGATCATGAGTATCACGGAATATTTATGTACACTGCCACTGTTTTTGTGGCACGGTGTGATACCTGAGATACCCACCCCCACCTTCCCCACAGTGCCAACGATATCTGAGGTTGAATCAGACATGTCCTGCACTCTTTGTCACTGTTTTTTTGCTTAACGTGGTAGTACCAGTGAGTTGTGGGGAAACTTTCTTGATGACAGTAACTGTAGGTTGTCGTATCTTGTTGGCATAATGTTGAACATGTGTATCTTCATGTACTGCATCTTTATCTTTGATGGTCATATGGCTGGCCGTCTTCGTTGAATCTTGTGTATTGTAGAAGCCACGTTTGGGTCTGTCAATGGATACAATGCTTGGTGCACCCCTAATGTCTATTTTAAAAGTGTTGTTGCTTCTACCAAGTACTGTAGATGACCCTTAGTATGGTGGCTGCAGTGGTTTGTGCACTGTACCATTCCATATGAATGTATAATAGCAGCTAGAGAGGTCCTCGAATATGAATGGGCATTGTCCATTTTGTCCTGTAGATGTCACTGGCCAGTGTCGTCAGATGTGCGATCGTAATTTGCTGACAAACTATGAGGCATCGACTGTATCGTATGCCACATTATGCACGAACTCCCATTGTTCTGTGCACTATTTCTCCATGCACTAATTTAGCTACTGCAGCCTTCATGTTGCTCTGGAATGACGTACATAGACAACAGACACAATGGGTAACGTCTCTATCCAGCGTGACACTGAAGGGCTGCCTGGAGTTGGTGATGTAGCCATTTTACTATTGGCAAAAGTTTCTTTAATACTGCAAGTCACTTTCACAACTTTTTGACCTTCAGCTGTTACAGTAATAGTGTCTTTTTTGTTGGAACTCTGGTGAGAACAGTCCCATTCATCTTCCAGATAAAATGACTGCACTATTTGAACTTGAGCTGCTTCTACAGGATGACCATAATAGTGATGTGGCCTTCCAAAGACTCCTTTTACAGGCCTCACATTTCTTGATTTGTCTACCATGTACTTTGATACTGTAGCGGCACCACCGTTTAGGATAGGGGAAGTTAGTTTTGTGTGATATTTGGAGCACGAGTTACAGCCAGGTGTGGGTCGGATTGCAGTTGTTGTTGTTGTGGTCTTCAGTCCTGAGACTGGTTTGATGCAGCTCTCCATGCTACTCTATCCTGTGCAAGCCTCTTCATCTCCCAGTACCTACTGCAGCCTACATCCTTCTGAATCTGCTTAGTGTATTCATCTCTTGGTCTCCCTCTACGATTTTTACCCTCCACGCTGCCCTCCAGTACTAAATTGGTGATCCCTTGATGCATCAGAAAATGTCCTACCAACTGATCCCTTCTTCTAGTCAAGTTGTGCCACAAACTCTTCTTCTCCCCGATTCTATTCAATACCTCCTCATCAGTTATGTGATCTACCCATCTAATCTTCAGTATTCTTCTGTAGCACCACATTTCAAAAGCTTCTATTCTCTTCTTATCTAAACTATTTATTGTCCATGTTTCACTTCCATACATGGCTACACTCCATACAAATGCATTCAGAAATGACTTCCTGACACTTAAATCAATACTCGATGCTAACAAATTTCCCTTCTTCAGAAACGCTTTCCTTGCCATTGCCAGTCTATGTTTTATATCCTCTCTACTTCGACCATCATCAGTTATTTTGCTCCCCAAATAGCAAAACTCCTTCACTACTTTAAGTGTCTCATTTCCTAATCTAATTCCCTCAGCATCACCCGACTTAATTCGACTACATTCCATTATCCTCGTTTTGCTTTTGTTGATGTTCATCTTATATCCTTCTTTCAAGACACTGTCCATTCCGTTCAACCTGCTCTTCCGAGTCCTTTGCTGTCTCTGACAGAATTACAATGTCATCAGCGAACCTCAAAGTTTTTATTTCTTCTCCATGGATTTTAATACCTACTCCGAACTTTGCTTTTGTTTCCTTTACTGCTTGCTCAATATACAGATTGAATAGCATCGGGGAGAGGCTACAACCCTGTCTCACTCCCTTCCCAACCACTGCTTCCCTTTCATGTCCCTCGACTCTTATAACTGCCGTCTGCTTTCTGTACAGATTGTAAATAGTCTTTCGCTCCCTGTATTTTACCCCTGCCACCTTCAGAATTTGAAAGAGAGTGTTCCAGTCAACATTGTTAAAAGCTTTCTCTAAGTCTACAAATGCTAGAAACGTAGGTTTGCCTTTCCTTAATCTTTCTTCTAAGATAAGTCGTAGGGTCAGTATTGCCTCACGTGTTCCAACATTTCTACAGAATCCAAACTGATCTTCTCTGAGGTCGGCTTCTACCAGATTTTCCATTCGTCTGTAAAGAATTCGCGTTAGTATTTTGCAGCTGTGACTTATTAAACTGATAGTTTGGTAATTTTCACATCTGTCAACACCTGCTGTCTTTGGGATTGGAATTATTATATTCTTCCTGAAGTCTGAGGGTATTTCGCCTGTCTCATACATCTTGCTCACCAGATGGTAGAGTTTTGTCATGACTGGCTCTCTCAAGACCGTCAGTAGTTCTATGGAATGTTGTCTACTCCTGGGGCCTGTTTCAACTCGGGTCTTTCAGCGCTTTGTCAATCTCTTCACGCAGTATCGTATCTCCCATTTCATCTTCATCTACCTCCACTTCCATTTCCATAATATTGTCCTCAAGAACATCGCCCCTGTATAGACCCTCTATATAATCCTTCCACCTTTCTGCTTTCCCTTCTTTGCTTAGAACTGGGTTTCCATCTGAGCTCTTGATAAGTCATGCAAGTGGTTCTCTTTTCTCCAAACGTCTCTTTAATTTTCCTGTAGGCAGTATCTATCTTACCCCTAGTGATATGCGCCTCAACATCCTTATATTTGTCCTCTAGCCATGCCTGCTTACCTATTTTGCACTTCCTGTTGGTCTCATTTTTGAGACGTTTGTATTCCTTTCTGCCTGCTTTATTTACTGCATTTTTGTATTTTCTCCTTTCATCAATTAAATTAAGTATCTCTTCTGTTACCCAAGGATTTCTACTAGCCCCCGTCTTTTTACCTACTTAATCCTCTGCTGCCTTCACTACTTCATTCTTCAAAGCTACCCATTCTTCTCCTACTGTATTTCTTTCCCCCATTCCTGTCAATTGTTCCCTTATGCTCTCTCTGAAGCTCTGTACAACCTCTGGTTCTTTCAGTTTATCCAGGTCCCATCTCCTCAAATTCCCACCATTTTGCAATATCTTCAGTTTTAGTCTACAGTTCATAACCAATAGATTGTGGTCAGAGTCCACATCTGCCCCTGGAAATGTCTTACAATTTAAAAACTGGTTCCTAAATCTCTGTCTTACCATTATATAATCTATCTGATATCTTTTAGTATCTCCAGGATTCTTCCATGTATACAACCTTCTTTCATGATTCTTGAACCAAGTGTTAGCTATGATTAAGTTATGCTCTGTGGAAAATTCTACCAGGCGACCTCCTCTTTCATTTCTTAACCCCAATCCATATTCACCTACTACGTTTCCTTCTCTTCCTTTTCCTACTGTCGAATTCCAGTCACCCATGACTATTAAATTTTCATCTCCCTTCACTACCTGAATAATTTTTTTTATCTCATCATGCATTTCATCAATTTCTTCATCACCTGCAGAGCTAGTTGGCATATAATCTTGTACTACTGTAGTAGGCATGGGCTTTGTGTCTATCTTGGCCACAATAATGCATTCACTATGCTGTTTGTAGTAGCTCACCCGCACTTCTATTTTTTTATTCATTATTAAACCTATTCCTGCAATACCCCTATTTGATTTTGTATTTATAACCCTGTATTCATCTGACCAAAAGTCTTGTTCCTCCTATCACCGAACTTCACTAATTTGCACTATATCTAACTTTAAACTATCCATTTCCCTTTTTAAATTTTCTAACCTACCTGTCCGTTTAAGGGACCTGACATTCCACACTCCGATTCGTAGAACGTCAGCTTTCTTTCTCCTGAGTAGTCCCCGCCCGGAGATCCGAATGGGGGACCATTTTACATCCGGAATATTTTACCCAAGAGGACGCCATCATCATTTAATCATACAGTAAAGCTGCATGCCCTTGGGAAAAATTATGGCTGTTCGCAGTACCAAAACAGGAAGGCCGTTTTGGTTAGTGTTACAGGGCCAGATCAATCAATCATCCAGACTGTTGCCCTTGCAACTACTGAAAAGGCTGCTGCCCCTCTTCAGGAACCACACATTTGTCTTCCCTCTCAACAGATACCCCTCCGTTTTGGTTGCACCTACGGTACAGCTATCTGTATCGTTGAGGCATGCAAGCCTCCCCACCAACGGCAAGGTCCATGGTTCATGGGGGGGGCGATTGCAGTAAGTTATGCATGCCAGCAGTTGCAAAGGCAAATAGAGGCCACAAGGGTGTAGAACAGCTGGAGAGGGTGCACACAGCAGTTTCCATGGTGCAAGTCACAGGCAGAAGACAGCCACTGGCCAACCAAAGTGTTATGCATACGGGATGTGAAGTGACGCGCTTGGCAAAACAGAGGCGCACAGCCGAGTATAAATAGGTGTTGTTTTCTAACGAGAGTCGTTCAAGTGTGGCAGCTCTCCTGGATGGCGAGGTATATCACACTGCCGGGCTAATGGCAGCAACAGATGGGGTGCCAGCGTTCCAGTTGACGGTGGGTCATTGGTTTGACCCTCTGAGGCCGACGCGGGGTCCACAGCCAGCTAGCGGCGGGACACTCTTCGGCTCACTACCGTGGGCAGTCGTCTCGGCTCCCGACACACACCGGAGACTTCTAAGGTGAGGGTTGCAGATTCAGATGGGGATCATGAGCGGTTGTTGCCGTCGCATTCTCAGCTACGCCAGAGAGGAAGAAGCAGCAGCGGGGCTGGCCTACGGCTCCCAGCAGAGCAGCGCGGAGTCTACGAGGATGGTGGCCACTGAGTCGGCTGCTGCCGCAGCCAGCCTGACATCATCAGAACTCAGCGGGCTGGCCGAGGCCGGCACGACACAGCATTGCATTGCACAGGCCACTGGGGTGCTTCATCGGCATTGCGGGGCCCTGCGACACAGATCGAGGTGAACGGAGCACTGTAGTGGCAACAAATAAATCGTTTGGAACGTTCTCACTGAGTTGAAATACGGCACCTCCTGGCACGTATCTACTACATTTGGTGTCTTCCTGCTACATTTGGTCATCCTGATACATTCGGTGGCGGACATATCCACAACAGTACTGATGGAATGTGGTTCAAAATTGTTTTCTCTCAAAATGTCTCTGGAATAATAGTTAAAACTAGTACCTTTTCACTGTAGGATGCACAATATTCAACATCTGAATTGATATTTGTGAAAAATTCCTTGCAAGAGGTGCAAGAGTGCTTTGGTTCATTTTCTTCTGAAGATGGAATTTCTACTTTGAAGAGTGTGGTTAGTTTTTCTGTAGTCTATTCATCCATAGCTTTAGTAATTTCTCTGCACTTTTGTGATGTATAGAGCCTATGAATCGGCTTCACTGACCATGGTTTCTTAACAGGACTAACACCTACCTCTGTAGTTGACTGATTCAGGGTATTTAATTCTTTCTCTATTTATGCAAAATCTACATCATCTGCACCATGGGAGGCTGCACCTTGTTCAGATACTGTCATCATTGTTATTGTGCCATACATTTAGAACACACAAAGTCATCACTGGAAATATCTTCACTTTGAAACAGGGTCTTAAAATGAGATCACTTATCCCCAACCTGAACAAAGTCTGTTCATCACTCTTTTATGGATATGTAAATAGTCAGCAGACATCACTTTCCTGTGTTCCCAGTCAGAATACATTTCAGACAGTCCTTCTCGCAAAACACACTGCAACTGTGTCAACTGGCCAATTTCTCTTGAAAACACGGAGCTCACTGGATGGTCTCAGATTTTTTAGAAGCCTCTTCAGTAAACAAATTAGCACTGAACAACAAAGAATCTGACAAGAAACTACAACAAAGTGTAAGAAGTATCTGCAACAATGAAAGTGAATAGAAATACATGCAACTAAGAAAGTGATAAGAAATAACTGCAAGAAAGACAATAGAAATATTCATTGTAACAAAGAAATTAGTAAGAAACAACTTAAGTGAAGACATACATTACCCTTGAAAGTTGAAAAAAAATGATTTTTTAAAAAATAAAACGTGTCCAACTTAAAAGTGGAAGCTCTCCTTTACAGAGAATATGGTACTACATGGTACTAATCAACAGAAAAAAATCTAACTTCTCTGGATTGGCTTTTAAAAAAAAATCTGTAAATAGTAAAAAAATTCAAAAGGCATTAGTAACAAACTTTGGCAGTATGTCCAACTGGAGGATACCATTGTAATCATAAAGCAATTATCTTTCAAATAAAAAACTCTAACAAAATATCTAGAACTGTTACAGAGATACAGCATTTTAAAATTATTTCTGAAATTCGCATCTTCAAAATCGTATTCCCAGTGTCATCTTTGGAGGCCTGTATCTTGTGGCAGCTATTTTTTTGGAGAAAACAAAATATATATATATATATATATGTTTCTTACTTACTGGTGAATTTTAACATATGCTAAATTCAATAACGTCTGAGACTATGAAGGTAACCCCCTGCCTGAAGGGATACAGATTATGCGTGTTCCATTCACTGCCAGATGATAAGCAGTAGTGCAAATGCACTTACTGCTCAACGAGCTGGCCAATGCTTTGAAAAGGTATGCCTCGAACTGGCGTTCTTGATGTGTTGTAATGAGTGTCGGTACAGCTAACTGAGAGAACAAATATGGAAAAACACTTGTGCCACCATCTTGGCTCTAATGTCTTTCATAGGGAAATCTACAGATTCAGCAAGTACTGTTAGATCTGACAACAGGGGACTGACATTATTAGATTGAAATGCTCTCATTAAATACTGTAGTTCCTTTAAAAGAGGATATGCAGAGGTTAGAAATGCACGATTCCCCTCATTGGTATATAGGTCATACAATACCGATACTTCTGCTGTGTAATTTTTTTTTTTTTTCCTTTCACTACCAAAATGAGTTTGCAGTTCCTGTCATTGATCTAGAATTCTGCTAACTGCAGATTCAGTTGATAGCCACCTTGTTGTACATGTTCTTATGAACCTCAGCGAGCTATTGCCTTCTATAATTAAGTCATACATCTGTCTATAAGCTTGTTGCCTAATAGATGAATTGAAAAACTAAATATAAGTTTCATGGACAATGAATTCAAGGTGGCATGGAAGTGCAATTTCAGATGTGTTATCTACACTAAATGCTTGTATGTTAGACAGTTTAAGACTGTATTTATTTAGTGTGCACTTCATGTAAAATACAATAGAATCTGCATTGCCTTTTTGAAGATCAGAAAGTTCCAGAGACGTTCACTTTAGTTTGAAGTAACTGTTGTGAAATATTTGGCTACAGTAACATCTGCTGACTTGTCAGTAATTAAATGGGAAGGCCTATCACCTACACCTTTGCAGAGATCAGCATTGAAGTGACTTGCTGTGGCATTCTTGATAATAGCAGTTCATTTAGTATGGTGCTCATGAATATATTAGGCTGTGTTACTATCAGGCAATACTGAATGAAAAATTTTACCAAGTGGAAGTATGTGAAGTAATTAAATCAGTAGCAAGATTTCAAATCAGAAGATATTTATAGCCTCTCAGATTTTGTGATTAAAAATATTGTGGACTTAATATCATTCCCTCTGTGCACAATTATAAACTGTATGTGTGCCAGTGGTATTTTTCCACAAGTCATTACATTACACAAAAAGTGTGATACAGTCCTGCACCAACAATTGTCATCCTATTTCTCTGGTACCTATTTTCTAAAAAATTATTGAATATTGTATACAAAACCAAACTTGTATGCATTTATTGAAATACATACTAACTAAGACTCAATATGGTTTAGTTATCAACAGCTGAAGCTGTTGAATATGCTGTTTTTGTCAGGGAATCCTCTTTCGAATCCAAATTATCTGCTGAACCCACACTGGTGGACTTGAACAAAGCATTTGATTCTGCAAGCCACAGAATATTACTGGAGAAACTATGATGTTACAGCATTAGGGACCAGGAACTCTCCCTCATCATACCTTATTTCAGTACCAGGAAACTAATTGTACACAATTTCTGAATGTTACAAGAGGTGTTGCACAAGGATCAGCCTTGGGACCATTACTGTTTATTATATTTACGAATGAAACTCCACCATAGCTGGTTCCAAGCACAGTTGAGAAAGGAAGAGGGGTAGGAGCAACTTCTCATTAAATGAACCCCGGTTCACTTGGCCCGGGTAACAGTAACTTGTATTCATCTCTTGTCAGTGTATGAAGAAGACTTCAATGGTAGCAACAGCAGAAGAGATGGACTCTGGTTTGGTGAAGCTGGCAGAAGAGGCAACCTTACCCAGTCTGAGAAGGAAGGTAAATCCAGAAGCATCTGTTTTGTTTTGAGCGGCTCCATGGTGGCACCTATTCACTGTGTGAGGTGCCGGAAACCCATTGCGTAGACAATGAACCTCTTGAATCAAATGGATACAGAATCTATAATAGTGAGTCCAGCAACAAGATACTGAAAGGTGCACCCGTTTTTGGCAGTGGTTTCATTACCTCTAATAAAATAATTGATTCAATAGTAAGTTTTGACTCACTTGATGAAAGAACATCCTCTCTAACATTTCATTTAAATCCATGAATATGTATAAAGTTCTAAATGTCCATACCCCAATAAATGATAAAAACCAGAAGAAAACTAGACATAATGTAATGTAATATTGGAAGAAAATTGATAACTACATGACTAAAATACAATTGAAACACGCTCTTATTCTACTGGGTGACTTCAAAGCACAAACTGGAAAAGAGAAAAAATATAGGAAAACTGTTGGTAAACATTCTGCTCACAAGAATACCAACAGAAACAGGAAAAGACTGATAGAGCTATGTGATAACCACAACACATTCATTAAGTCCAGTCCTTTGAGAGAAGACCTAAGAAGCTAACGACATGGGTCTCACAAAACCCACTATATGGAGAAAAACAGCTTGACCATATAGGAATAAGCAGAAAGTTATCTAAGGAAATAATATGTCAGTCTCATAAAATTAGCAAATATTGAATCAAATCACTAAATATCAGTAGCTAAGTTTAGGATTAATCCTGAAGAATGCAGGAAACACATGAGAGAAACAAAGATCCCAAAACACGACCCCAATAAACTGCAGCTAGAAAAATAAAAGGCAGCACTTCAAATTCATGACTTTCAAGCATGGGATGATTTTAGAAATGTCATCATAGAAGCAGCAATCAGAATGGCACCACCTACTAAACATAAAGAAACAGACATGATGGAATGATCAATGTGGTAAGGTTCTACAAGAAAGGCAGAAACCACGGGAAAAGTGAAACGCAAACAGAAGCCAGGAAAACAGAGAAAACCTCGTATGAAAGGGAAGGGAAACCAATAGAATGTTTAAGAGAGAGAGGAAGGTGTTCATCATGAATGAGCTACGTCAAATCAATGAAGATTTCGAAAGACACAACATGAGAAATTATTTCCAAATTTATACTGCCAATGTTACAACTAGTGAGCCCAAAAACTGACTAAATGGCCATTCTAAGTAGGATAACTGTGACATAATGACAAAATACCTTGAAGATTTGCACAGTGGTCATAAACTTGAAACCAAAAACACTTTTACTGAAACTTATATACAAAATAACAATTCGATGGCCATAGATTTAAAAGAACTTAAAGAAATCATATGCACCTTAAAAAACAATAAGGCAGCTGGTGAAGAAGGAATTAAAGTGGAGATATGACAGCTAGCTAGTACATCATTCTTAAACTTTTAAATATAATAGACAAAATCTGGGAAAAAGAAAAAATTCTGGAAGGCTGGAAAACTGCCATCCTGCACCCTCTGCACAAGAAAGGCCCTAAAACATATTGCAATAATTATAGTGGAATCTCACTTCTGCCAGTATCATATAAAATCCTGTCTAAAGCACTACTCAACCAGGTAGAACAATCAGTTAGACCCATAAATAGGGGAATACCAAGGTGGATTTCGGAAAAATAAATCATACATTGAACAGGTCTGAAATATTCTTAAAATGAGGAAACTGAGAAATAAAGAACAACTGTTACATTTGTAGATTTCATGAAAGCATATGATTCCATTGACAGAGAATCCCTAATCAGCATTATAAAAGAATTCACCTTAGATTCAGAAACTGCAAACATTATCAAAAGCTCGTTGACAAACACCTCATCTGAAGTGGGGTTCTGTGGAGAAGTCTCCAAAAGTTTTAACATAAAAACAGGAGTCAGGCAAAGAGACGGATTGTCACTTATACTTTTTAACTGGCTATGGAAAAAGTGATCAGAGAGTGGCAAAAATCATATACGAAAGTTATCAGATTAGGAAACCGAAAGAATAACATCTATGTAGATTGCTTGGCATTCATTGATGACACTGCCCTGGTCACAGACACACCAGAGAATCCAAAAATCCAAGTAGAAAACGTAACTTAGCATGCAAGAAAAGTCGGTTTACAAATTTCTTTCACAAAGACAGAGTTTATAACAAAGTCAAAAAGTTGACCCAATAAACTACCCATAAATCAAAGCAGAACCAAGAAAGTCAATTCATTCAAATATTTAGATGAGTGACTAACCATAAACAATAATGAGAAAGAAAGTCTAGAGCAAAAAAGATTAACATCACATTCCAGACCACCAGAAACATATACAAGAAGAAGGCATTATCATGGAACACTAATTAAACACTACAATACAGTGGTGAGAACAAAAGCTCTGTATTGTTCCAGAACACTAAACCTAGTACGAAAAGGTGGGATAAATAAAATAATAAAAATAGGAAAGAGACTGGTCAGAAGCTTACTTGGCCCAAGGGCAACAGGAACAGAATACAACAGACTACAACCCAACCAAGAAATTGACAAACATGTAGAGAACATAATACATAAAGAAGAACGTCAGTCTTTGGACATTTGGCGAAAATGGAAAACAACAGGTTCACAAAACAAATCTTTAATAAAATAGTTAAGCTCAAAGGACAACCAGCATGGTTTTCACAGACTTTAAATGACCTCAAAGAAGCAAACATTGAGATAATGAATGCACACAACAGAAACTTCTACAGAAAGAAAATTCAGAATGTGATCTTCAGGGAAGAACAAGATATAATAAGAAAGCAGCCTCAATAACATTTAGGGGTTCCAAAGACAGATATCAAAACACGTGAAATTAATATGGACAAATAGGAAATATAGGTAAAAAAGCAAGAATTGATATAGTGATTTAACGGGCTCTGTAAAAGTGGTGCACATGTGTGCTTTATGCAGATGATACAGCTTTTATCAGTTCTGGGAAGGACATAAATAATCTGAAGAAAAAAAGCAAAAGGATTTCTTAGATTATCCAATATATGGTTTGAAACCAATGAGTTAACAATAAAACTACAACTATTTACTGTATTATGAGATGCTGAGTCCCAGGTAGGCACAACACAAAGACTCTCACAATTAAAGGTTTTAGCTGTTGGCCTTCGTTGACAATAGACACACACACACACACAAAGATATGCATCTCACACTCAGGACGTGGCATATTGCATGTCACTATCTTAAGAAATCATAAAACGCTTTAAATGTAGATCTGATTTACTAAATAAGTCATAATACTGTTTGTTTGTAACTTCTTTCTATGGTTTTTTTGTCACCTCTGGTACCTTGTCATATGTATGTAATTAATATGCAAGTAAACAAATAATGTCCAGCTCATATTTTACTACTAACCCATCTGAAAATTTTTGTGTGTGGCTCTTATTCTTTTCAAACAATGGAAAACTTCAGTTGGAATAGCAACAATGCAGGAAAAGATAGATCCCTGCGTACCATGAAAGTGGCGCATTAATTTGCAGACAGGCTCAAGTAAACGACACTTACACATAAGATTTAGCCATAGCCTTCCTCTGAAAAAGAAAGAGAAACACACACTACCCAATAACAAAAGCAAGCACACCTCATGTGCACATAACTGACCAGACTGCAGCTATTGTGGCATCTGTAGTTCGTATCGACCACAAAACTTAATATCTGTGAACTCTAAATGCTCTGTCGAGCCTCCCACTTAACTTTACTTTAGTCAGTTCTTTGTTATACTTCATTCTGTACAGACGCAGTGTCAAGTGTAAATATATGCGAGCTATGACATATACGGGAATTAAGTTTTCTATATCCCGATTACCGATTGCGTTCCAATAGTGGTGACCCCGCAGTTCGTTCGTGTTTTGCATCTTCCACGCCGGTGTTTATGCAACAGGTTATACACACTACACAATGACCACGCCAAACAATGTCTTGTTCGAAAATGTGGAAGCACAACTCCGCTCACCGAGTTTCACCATTTCTTCGCCAGCAGCGTATTCATCATTTACACACAGTGATTTGCGTTCTACCAACACCGTGTGCTAACCTCATTAGTTTTCAACAGTCGACAACTGTGCCGTTAGAGCGAACAATGGACTTGGGGTATGCGTGACTGGATTATGCCCATCCGACAGTGAAATGTGAACTGAACAATATTTCGAATTGTGTCTATTCAAATCGAGTGTTTCAAGAACAAAGTTATCTCCATTTGAAAATGTGTTAGGCACCCACCGGCACGCTACATCAGTTACTTTCAGGCAGTGTGCAACGCCATTACTACAAACCGTGCCGGATCGGTTCCGGTTGTGTCCAATTTACATGCACAATTCAGTGTTTCGAGTAACATGGACCCCTTGCCTCACCTCAGTGGCCCACCACATGCACTACAGGCATGTTATGCATCAGATAGTTCCCCACCCCCCCCTTGCACGGGGATCCCCGTTTCCGGTCGCTGAACTGCCTGCCGCTCCAACAGCATCGCCTGTGTCTGCCGCACTGGTCTCTCGCCCTGTTCCGAAAACAGGTAGTTTCCGTCCAGCACTCGTCACTCACGGTCCAGTTTCTGCACCCCCCCCCCCCCATGTGCCTTCCATCCACCCATTTCCACAGTACCATCTGTGTCTGCTGCGCCAAGTTTTCGTGACACACAGTCAACTACACCAGCTGCCGCTACTACGGATTCGCTCACCTGGTTTAAATCTGGGCCTACTCTGCCAGCCCCTGACTTAACCTCAGTTCAGCTGCTACCCCACAAGTCACCGAAACCGCTGTTGTCACCCCCTCCTGGCCGCCTGCTGAAGCTACTGCCCTTATACGAGAACAATCTGGCATCGTGCTTTGCAGTCGTCAAGCATCTGTACGAGTTTACGCCGTGTGTCTGATGACAACTCAAAGTTTCTCTGCCTCATCACACATCTCCACGACCACTCGGATTTGATTTGTGACCTGCTCCTTTCGCCGCCTCCACCAAAATACGAGTTTGCAAAGAAGACTATAATGGAACGACTTGCCTGCTCACCACAAGAGTTAATAATCAAGATTCTCTACTAGGAGCACCTGGGGGAGCGCACCCTCTCACAACTCTGCCGCTGCCTTCGATTGCTCTTGAACGAGCATACTGTGCCTGACGCCACGCTATGGGCTGTGTGGTCTGCCAAACTACCTACCAATCTACAGATCCATCTGTTACCACACTCGTTCGAGTCCACTGTCTCCCACCTAAGCATCGCTGACCAGTTGTATTCGCTGCTGCGGCAACGTCAGCCAGTTCATTCCACACCGTTTGTCGGCACAGCCACCCCCGCATACCGACCTTCGGCCAGCAGAGGCAGGGCCCACTCTGCCGTCACTTCGTCTGCTTTTCCTGGCAGGGTCGGCTCACTCTCTCCGCTGTCCGAGCACTCCAGGATCGCCCGTGCACCTTACGTACCGGTCTGTTTACCGGAACAAATCGACAAGGACAAGCCGCCCCTGCTGCTGCAGCCTCCACCACCTCCTCACCCTGCTCACCCTACCTGCTGGTCCCACAGAGTGTTCGGCGACAACAGCAAGAAGTGCAGGTTGCCATGGCAACACCCAAACGCCCAACGTAGGAGCTAAGAGATGTCGAGTCCTGCAGGGAACCTAAGAGCACTCTGTTCACTCGTCTGCCCGGCCGAGTGGTCGTCTCTATGTGGCTGACACTGCGTCAGGTCCAGCTTTTCTGGTTGACACTGGTGCTTGACCACATCTCCTTCTCTACGTTTTCCACGGACATTCTACATTGCCGATATCGATGAACTGATCCTCGGTATGGATTTTTTGTCTCATTACAAACTATCTCCGAATGTCGTAGAGGGCTCAGTGTTCCACCATCCTACGGACACTCACATACCGTGCACCAGCACCTGTGTCCAAAGCTCTGTTTCCACGACAACATACGATATCGTATGTGAGTGCTCGACCCTCACAGACAACATTCTGACCTTGCGTTACCGACCTACTGTCAGAATATGACTTAGCGACGCAGCTCCACCAGGACAACGAGAAGCTGAAACAACGCATCGTATCTACTTACAGTGAGCTCATTGCGGTTCGTACCTCGCTTCGGCAACTGCAGTCCACGGCGCCGCCACCTAAACAAGATTGCTCACCCGAGCCTAGCTTAAACTCTCACCAGGTTAGTCCACAAACTTAACTTGCGTGTGACGTTCCAACCCCCCCCCCCCCCCTCCCCCCATCGCACTCACTTCATCCAGTGCCGTGTGTTTCAAACAGTGCTGCTAATGACAGTTACCTGCACATTGCGACCGTGCCCACCTCTCAGACAGCTACCTTGCATGTTGATAAACACTCCCCTCTCTCTCTCACTGGCCACGTGACCCAGTGGCCATTGTGGCCCCAAGTGCGACGCCAGCGCCGCTCTCGCCCACGTCGGTTGTCCAGTGCAAGGTTAACAGCGGACAGTCGCCGCCCGTTCCCCTTCGCTCGGCACTGTGTGAGCACCCACCCCCTCCACACAAGCGCATGCCGCGCTCCCGTAAGAGACACGTGACTTTTGTGCTACCTTTCCCCACTCACGCTAATGGCTATTCCTCGTCACGCCCTACTCGTCCGAAGACTCGGCGCCAGGACGTTAACCAATCTCATGTGCAGTTCTCAGTTCCTTCCATCACTGATGGAACGACACACAAGATAGTTACCACTGCCCGCCCTTCTATTAGGCATAAGGTCCGACACCTCAACCCTATCAAGTTCCGCGCGGCCCGGCAGCAGATTAATGAACTTTTGGCGGCAGGTGTTCCGCAATCTTCAGACAGCAACTGGTCTTCACCAATCCACCTCGTCCCCAAACACGACGGATCTTCTCGAATGTGCAGCGATTACAGACACTTAAACGCTAGTACCATCACGGACAATTACCCAGTGCCGAGCATCAATGACTTCAGTCATATGTTAGCGGGCTCCACAATTTTCAGTGTTATTGACTGTAACGCGCTACCATCAGATTCGCGTGGCGCCGGAAGACATTCTTAAGACGGCTATTATCACACTGCTCAGTTTATTCCAATACCACTTCATGCCTTTCGGCCTAAAAAACGCTGCACAAACGTAGGAATGTTTCATTGACTCTATCTTGTGACAGTTGGAGTTTTGCTTAGCTTATCTGGACGACAGTCTCGTTTTCAGCAGCTCAGCGGAGGAACATGAAAATCATCTGTCTACGGTCCTCCAGACCTTGAACTCCAATCATGTCGAGGTCAACAAAGACAAGTTTCTGTTGCGCCAGGCGTCAGTCTCCTTTCTAGGTTACACTGTCTCTGCTGACGAAATACAGCCTCCCAAATCTTGTGTGCGGGCTATCACGTCTCTGCTGCCCCCAGTTACTTACAAAGAGCTACGCCGTTTTCCAGCACCATCAGTTATTATCGTCGCCATCTGCCTTCGCCTGCTGCTGTTCAGGCATCCCTGATGGATGCGCTATCAGGAAAACAAACTTCCGGTATCAAACCCGTCTCTTCGACTGCTCCGATGCTAGAGGCCTTCAAGGCTCTGAAGAATTCCTTAGCTCACGCTGTGACACTCGCCCGCCCCGACCCCTCGGCCAAGTTATTCGTCACTACGGACGCCAGCGACATCGCGGTGGTGGGAGTGATGCAACAGCGCAAGGGTGATACAGTTTCTCCCCTTATCTTCTCTCTGAGAAACTATCTACGGCTCAGAGAAAATATTCTGCATTCGATAGAGAGCTCCTTGCTGTTTACGAGGCAATCAAACATTTCAGCCCCGATATTGAGGGACGTTCGTTTCTCGTCCTCACCGATCACAAACCACTGGCAGAAGTGTTCTGCAACCCACCTGAGGACCCACCCCCTCGACTTTACCGCCACTTTAACCTGGTTTCTCAATTCACAACAGACGTCTGTTACATCAAGGGTGCAGATAATGTAGCTGCGGATTTCTTCTCGCGGATCAGTGCTGTTTCCCGCATCGTTGATCTTTCCGATCTGGCCTCCCTCCGAGCCTCCTACGAGACCCACAAACATCACTCGTTTTCACAAAGGCTAAATTTCCTGGCGTTTCCAACAAGGTGTGGTGCTCCCACTCGGGCTGCGCCGACAGGTTTTCGACGCCCTGCATAACCTAGCCCACCCGGACGTTCGAGCCACCACACATCTCGTGTCAGAATGTTTTGTTTGGAAGAATATCAAACGGGACTGACAAACATGGGCACGCAGCTGCGTCAGTTGCCAGCGCAACAAGATCAGCCGCCCCACCTTCACACCTCTGGGCAAGTTCGACATTCCCGCAGGACGATTCCGTCACATACACATTGATCTGATTGGACCTCTTCCTCCTTCGGAGGGCCATAAATATATCTTATCAACAATCGACCATCTGTCTCGCTGGGTTGAGGCTGTCCCTCCCTCTGACATTACTGCCGAGACGGTAGCCAATGCTTTCATTGATTTGTGGATTGCTCATTTCGGGTGCCCAACCACTATTACCACCGATCAGGGTCGACAGTTTGAATCCTCCCTTTTCGCCATCCTCTGCAATATCTGCGGTATTAAAAAAATACACACTACCGCCTATCACCCACAAAGCAATGGGTTGGTGGAGAGATGGCACCGCACCCTCAAGACGGCCCTTCGATGCCGAGATTGTCTCTGGTCAGAAGCTCTCCCGTGGGTTCTACTAGGTCTACGCTCCACCTATAAACCTGACCTACAGGGGACTATATCCGAATTTGTTGTCAGCGAGAATCCGGTCCTACCGGGGGAACTTATTCTTCCCCATGTTAGCGAGGATCTTCCCCCCTCACCAGATTTCATTAGCCGGATGCGCACACATTTTCAACAAACGCATTTGCACCCGCCCATCAGTCACTCACTGCCCGAGACTTATGTTCCCACTCCCACGTCATGCTGCGTGATGATGCAGTTAGGCAGCCTCTTCAACCTCCTCATCTTGGCCCCTACAATGTCCTGCAGTGGGGGACGCGACTTTGATATCGTGATTACAGACTGCACACAGACAGTTGCTCTGCATCACTTTAAACCAGCTTTTGTTGACCTTGCTGGTCTCACACCACCGCAGTCGGACTCTGCAGACAATCCATCCTCGATTGAGAGTGAAGACGTGCTCACATCAACCTCACCGCACACCTCTTCTGTCGAAGACTGTTTGCCAACATTTGCTGGTTTCCCGACCTGGCCCCTTGTTTCACCCTGCGCAGGTTTTGCGCCCTCAGCTCCAATGTCGGAGACACACACGCCCACTATCAGTTTGTCCTGCAGTATGCCGCCGCACTGAGTGAACGACGTTTCTATAGTGACATTCGACGACCGAGTGCTCATTCTTTTGACAGATTCCGAGGTCCCGCCATCAGACGGTCCCTTACACGTCAACATTTCACACAACCTCACTCTCCTGCGTGAGTGTGACCGAGCATCTCTACATGCTTTCATTTCTACGAGTGGCTCGATCCACTTAAGGGCCACACACGCCTCCACCACACCATCGACCGCCCCGCCCGCTTACTCCCGGGCTGGCCGCCATCTCATCTGGTCACGGTGGTTGTCTGACTACAAAGTGGTCCTGCCTCTCGCCACTCTGCCTGCACAGAAATGGCTCTGAGCACTATGGGACTTAACATCTGGGGTCATCAGTCCCCTAGAACTTAGAAATGCTTAAACCTAACTAACCTAAGGACATCACACACATCCATGTCCGAGGCAGGATTCGAACCTGCGACCGTAGCGGTCGAGCAGTTCCAGACTGAAGCGCCTAGAACCACTCGGCCACCAGCGGCCGGCCAGCCCACCTCATCAGAGATGGAAGTACCAGTGGTGTGCCTGCCTACGCACGTTTTCCCCCGACGTCGACACCAGCACGCCCTCACCCTTGGACATCTGTAGTACTCCCACTGCAGGGGGGGGGGGGGGGGGGGGGAGGGGGCGGCTGTGTGGCATCGATAGTTTGTATCTACCACAAAACTTAATATCTGTGACCTCTAATTGCTCTGTCGAGCCTCCCACTTAACTCTACTTTAGTCAGTTCTTTGTTATACTTCATTCTCTACGGACGCAGTGTCAAGTGTAAATATATACGCGCTGTGATGTATATGGGAATTAAGTTTTCTATATTCCGATTACCGATTGCATTCCGATACTATCATATGGAATGGAAACAGCAATGTGGGAGGGGATGGGGAAGAGGAAGGGATAGCAGCGTTCCAGTGGGGAGAGAAAGACGTGCTGTCTCACGGAGTGTACACGGACTAGAATGCTAACAGGTACAGCGTCAGGAGGTTGTTAGGCATGTAAGTGGAGAAAACAAAGCAAATAATGAGGGGAGCGGGTGAAGATGGGCAGATGCATTGGCAAAGGGCTGCAGACAAAGAGAGCGGGAGATGAGAATGGAGAGGAGGTGATAGGATAGATGGAGTGGAAACTAGGGAGGAGGGCGTGAGGACAGGTTACTATAGGCTGAGACCAGGATAATTTTGGGAGCAGAGAATGTGTTGTAAGTGTAACCACCCTCTACACAGTTACAAAAAGCTGGTGGTGGAGGGGAAGATCCTGATGGCTCAGGTAGTGAAGCAGCTATTGAAATCAAGCATGTTATGTTCAGCTGCATGTTATGCCAGAGGGTGGTCTACTTTGCTCTTGACCACAGTGTTGTGGTGGCCATTCATTCTGATGGACACTGGCTGGTAGTCACACCAACATAAAAAGCTGTGCAATGACTGCAGTAGAGCTGGTAAATGAGATCTGTTTGCAGACTAGGT
Organism: Schistocerca americana; assembly: GCF_021461395.2. Taxonomy (NCBI): domain Eukaryota; kingdom Metazoa; phylum Arthropoda; class Insecta; order Orthoptera; family Acrididae; genus Schistocerca; species Schistocerca americana. Next base: position 19,992,330 of record NC_060119.1, on the reverse strand, counting down.
CTGGGGGATAGTGCCTGTCAGTGAAGACCTTGGTGAGACCCTCAGTTCCTATCACTGAAGATATTGCACATACGCCATCCTCATGAGCCCAGGGTGAATGGGAGGGAATTTTTTTGGCATGAAATGGAGTACAGCTAATACAGGTACTGTTTGTGATTGGTGTATTTAATGTGGATGAAGATGCAGATGCAGCCATTCGGGAGGAAGAGGTCAGCATCTAGGAAGGTGGCACACTGGCTTCAGGAAGACCAAATGAAGAGGATGGGAGAGAAGGTGTTGAGGATGTGAAGGAATGAAGATAGGGAGTCTTTGCCCTGAGTACAGTGGATGAAGATATCATCAATGTACCTGAACCAGACTAGGCTTTAGCGTTTAGGAAGTCTGGGAAGGTCTCCTCTAGAGGGACCATAAACAAGTTGGTACAGGATGGTGCATGCTGGTGGCCACGACTGTGCCACGGGTTCCCTACAACGAGGAAGTAGTTGTCGGTTAGGATACAGTTACTAAGGTTTATGAGGAATGATGTAGTGGGTTAAGAGTCTAAAGGACAACGGAAAGGTAGTGTTCGATAGCATACTGTGGGCACGAGAGATGTCAGTGTATAGCGAAGTGACATCAGCTGTGATGAGTAGGAATCCAGGAGGTAGAGGGGTAGGATCGTTGAGAGTCAGTGAAGGAAGTGTTTGGTATCTTTCACATGGGAGGCTTGATTCTGAGCAATTTGTTGGAGGTGTTGGTCAATGAGGGCTGAAATTTTTTCAGTGGAGCCACAATGGGCCACAATGTTAGTTAGCCACAATGGGGTGTTCAGGATTATTGGGTTTGTGGATTTTTGGGGAGCATGTATAAGGTGGGTGTGCGGGGTATCACAGGGGTGAAGAGGAAAATGGATTCATGGGAGAGGTTGTGGGAAGTCCCTTAGGCTTTGAGCAAGAACCGTGTTGCTGTATTGGACTTCTAGGATAGGATTGCTCTGGCAGAGATTATAGATGGAGGAGTCAGATCTCTGTCTGCAGGTAGGATGATTAGTTCTGGATGTGTCTATGGTTATTCATTCTTCTGCTGAAAGGTTGATGTTCTGAGGAAGGGACCTGGGGAAAGATGGTGAAGCTAAGTTGGACGTAAGGAATTCCTGGAAGATGACCAGATGGTGGTTATGTGAGGGGGGGGGGAGGATCCTGTTGGATGGTTGTATGAACTAGAAGAGGCATGATTCAATGTTGCAATCAGAGTGGTTTTGGTTGGAGGGATTGGCAGCAAAGAAGTTTTTCCACTGCAAGGATCAGGGGAAAGAGAGTAGGTCTTTGACAAGTGCAGCATGGTTAAATATGGGTATAGGGCTAAAGGCGAGGCCTTCGGATAGGACTGAAACTTCTGTGAAGCAGAGGGTTTTCATGGAAAGATTAACACAGTGTTACAGCAATGTTTTGGCTCTGGATTTAGATTTGGTGGAGGGTTGGTAGGGAGTTTGGGAGGAGGGGGGGTGGCAAGTTGGAAAGGTCAGCTAGGCAGGGTTTAGCTGCTATGAGGGGTGGACAAGGAGGAGTACTGTGGGTACGACAGGGTTGCACAGTGGTGCCCCGAGCCAGCAGTAGGAAGTCAGCAGGTTGGACAACTTATAGAGCTGCTTCTGGAATGTGCTTCCAGGTGCTGGAGAAAAGATTCAGTTTCAGAGATGTGATGTATGAAGAAGGAATTGCACAATTGATGTGCAATGCATAATTGCCCAAGAATGTGTAGAATGAGAGAAGTATTTAAACTGAAAAATCAAAAAAAAGAGCAAAATTGTATAAATGATGACAGGAAGGTTCTAAAAAAAAAAAATTACACGAGTGAGTACTATGGGAGTGAAGTAGTGTGGAATTTGGAGGCCGAAATGTTCTTGGAAACGCAACAACAACCCACCTCACAAGTACAGCATCCAAAACAGAAATTCTATCAGTCTTCTGCATGGCTGTGCAAAGAACGAGTGTGTTATGGCACTTCTTCCTAAATGGATCGCCACCATGAAGGATATGATTGTGTGCATGTGTCACTAAAAAAAAGAACATCGTAAAAAAAAAACATTGTATGTAAAGCAAGGAATGGACATGGATTATGAGAAAAGACTATCTTAACAATGACGTAATAAACAGTTAATTTCAGAAACACTAACTTTAGAATGATTTTAAATTTGTCTGGGCACTTAGCAAACATTGCTTATGAGTGACAATCTGCAAAGACATTAAAGATCATTAAATTGATGACATCAGTATATACATATTGTAAATATAAGCAAGATTTATTTTGTGTGTAAAAAACAAATTGTATTTATTCTACTATCTGTTATACGTTTACCTTTTTAGTTCTATGTTAAAATGTATTATATCCTCTTCTATTGATGATCTTGATGTAACAAACCAAATATTTAGCCACATGTGCCAAATTATTTAACTGTTGCACTCTGTACTGTGGTAGGACTGGCATACAGTAAGCTACTGTGCATATCAGCGACTGTTGAAATATGAACATTGTGTGACGTCAGCTGTGATGTATTGTGCTCGCACTGAGATAGAATAATGCACCAAGAAGCATGGCATGATAATTTTAATTTGATTATTGTATATACATGTAAAGGAGAATTGGTATATGCATGTTTTTGAAGGATATTGTAAACAAACCTTAGAAGTAGATAGTTTGACTGTATTTTGACACTTAGCCACACTATTTAGGGGGCAGTGTAATAGATATTTGAAGGGAAAAGAAAAATTCTGTACGTAACAAATTTGCCGAGTAGTGGCAAAGAATTAATTTATATACATGTAATAGACATGAGAGATAATATCTCAGGTAATTTTTATTTCTAAAACAAAAGACAAAAGGTTTCAACTATTATTCTTTTGTTTTGTCTGTTAAGAGTTTTGAGAGGAATGTGCAAGTGTACTCTACTAGACACTGTACAGTTATTTAGTTGATAAAGTAATTCATCAAAAGTATTGGTGTTGTTATTTGAAATGGCAATATACAGAACCTAATTGCTTCTGTCATAAACAATTTTTATTTATGTAGTAATAATTCGCAGCAGTCAGCGTGAAGATAACTTATGAAGGACAATGGATGTTAAGTAACATTTTATTAGTGGTCTCGTATTATAATGTGTGTTCTTTCATACATGCAACCCAACCTATATCTTTCAAATATCGAAGTCTGATGTTTCCTGGTCCAGAGACCGTAAAGCACAAAATAACATTTTAATTGTTTTTATTTTAAGAGCCATTATTTCTTCGAGACTTTACAAAAAGCAGATAAAAGAAAGTCAGCATAAAATTCCAGCAAAGTTACATTAATATGGAAACTGTAATTCTGTTTGAGAGACTGTAACTCAAACCTGTATGCAAATATTTATCTCTTTTATGGCTGCCCGGATGTGGCAACCATAATTTGGATATGGAGTAGGACGTGACCAGGTTGTGACTAAAATCTGGTGTCAGGAAAACGATTAGTGACAAATAAGCGCCAGCTAGTATAAAACAGTTACTTAGCTTTATTGACAGCAAAGAGTGTACTGTAGACACAGTTCCAATTAGTGTCCAAAGGATATTCCTGATTCGTGGGCTAAGTCGTTATACAATACTGAATCACACAGCGAGCTAGCTAACCAGACAACGAATGACGGCACTGACGACTGCAACGAGCTGTCTGCCAGACTCCCTCACTCGGGGCCAGCGCTCCTGTTATATCGTGTAGCCAGGGTCGCTGTAGGCCCCAGCTCAGCGATGGCGCGACGTCTTCGGTCGGTGGCAACGCCGTGCGCCGCCGGCGGTCACGACGGGAAACTGTGGCAAGCGATGCGACGGCAGAGCGCGCGCGCTATTCGGTTGGGTCCGCGGGTACAACAATCTCATTTCAGGAATAAGCCAACCTTTATGTTGTACTTCTGGGATGGTATCACTCTGGCAAAAATGATTGGTGGAGGAGTAAGAAAACTGGCAGAGACCTTCCACCAGTTAGTCACTGCATTTCATAAGAATAGTGGCTGAACCCACGTCTGGAGGTAGACAGATGAGGTCTGGATTTGTTTTGAGGTTGTTTGGAGCTGAGAGCTTGGGTGGAAAGGTTAACAACAGTACTAAAAGAAAGAGATTCAGTCTCTGAAAGAAGTAAATGCAAAGCTAAAAAGCGAATCGGCAAGCTGCGTATGTGGAAACCCATTACAGAACAAAACAAACAAATGTGAGGACTCCTGTGTGCAAACCCCGTTACCGAGCAAAAAACAAAACTGTGAAAACTTACGTGCGCATATTCCGGCAAAAACAGTGGCAGGAAGCGTAACATGTGGTAATTCCGTAAACTCCCGCGTGCAAACTCCGTTACTGAGAAGTAAACAAACCTGTGTAAACTCACATGTGCAAATCCCAGTGAAACCAGCGGCGGTAGATCTATAAGCAAATATAACTGGAAAACTGTGACGTATAAGAAAAAAGATAAATGTGAACACAATCCAAAAAAACAGATCGACAAAAGTGATTTCTTTGTTTTTGGCGAATCCATGTTAAAAAATGTAATGGTTCCGAACTGTAAAGTCGATGGTCCTCCTGGAATCCGACGACAGCAGATTGTGAAACATTTCAACAACATTAGGAACACGGAAAAATCCAACCAAAACAACAATGATTCCAACACAAATTTTAAAGGCGTGATAATTCACGTAGGGACCAACTCTATTAGAAGCAGCAGACAAGAAGAAATCATAAATGACACTCGTAATGCAATTCGGTCAGCCAAAGGTTTGTTTACAGACTCCAGGATTGTTATCAACGGATTTCTTCATGAAGATAGGTGAGTAACGCATATACAAACAAAATAAACACTGGCATCAGGGAACAGTGCGACAAACTTGGTGTTGTATTTGTTGACCCAAATAAATTTTTCGACGACAAATGTCTTGGTAGGGATGGCCTGCACCTAAACAGACTAGGTGCAATGACTTTCAGCAAAATGCTCCTGGACTTATGTAAAATTATAAAAAATAAGGGAAACTAATACAGTCTGCAGGTGTTAACTATCCAAGAATGCAGGGGGTGACTATCCAGGAATACCATATGCAAACAAAAAACGCAAGTGTAATCGTAATAAGGAAGCAGTTGAACCAACACACAACGTCATTAAAACGAAAAAAAGTGGGAATGAAAATAGTGTTGGCAAAATTACTTAACAGTTGTTCACCAAAATATGTGTTCCCTAGCAAACAGGACCCAACAGCTGGAAGTGGAGCTGGAGTGCTCAGTTGTTTGTCTCACTGAGCATTGGTGCAATGAGGCTGCAATCAGTCTTGCAGTCTTATAATTTAGCGTGTGCATACTGTAGGACTTCTATGAAGTGTGGAGGGTGCTGTATTTATGTAAAACAAAACTATCAGTATAAGACCAGAAGTGATTTAGGTGTAATCAGTGAAGAGCAACATTTTCAACTGGCAGCAGTTGAAATCAGGGACCAATACAGGTGTAGGAATTTGATCATCTTATGTATATACAGACCTTCTAGTGAAGACTTCAACATCTTTTTCTCCAAACTTCATCATGTTCTTGACAAGATATCAACTCTAAAGAACCACATTCTCATATGTGGAGACCTAAATGTAGATAAACTGAATCCTGATGCTACATGGGACTCATTACTAAGTCTTGCTCAAAGTTTCAATCTAGTTCCAATGGTTAACAGTGCAACAAGAATTACAAAATACTCAAAGACAGCTGTTGATCAGGTATTAACAGACTTAGGCAAAGAAAACTGTGAGGTGGTGGTAGCAGAGCTAGGATTATCTGATCACTCAGGTCAAATCATTAATATAAAAGTGGCTCCAGAAGAAACAAAGAAAATGAATATTTACAGACGAATTGTTTCTAAACAAAATAGATATGAGTTTGCCAAACAGATAGCAGGACAAACATGGGACTCAGTATACTCAGAGATGGATGCAAATGAAAAATTCAAAAATTTCGTGACACTGTTTAAATTAAATTTTGAGAAACATTTCCTAAAGTGTCATGTCCATTATCAACAGCAGGAAAAAACAAATGGGTCACAAAAGGCATCAAAAAATCTTCTGAAACACTAAAGTACCTGAGCTCCATTAAACACAGCCAAACTAGTCCTGCTTTCTCATTAGGAAAATATTTCTTGCGGCAAAGAGAGCTCAAAACTCCAAACTGGTGCTCTCTGCTGAAAACAAAAATAGGACAATATGGAAGACTGTAAAGCAGGAAACTGGTAGGCCTACCCGGAAAATGAATCTGTCAACTTGAAAATCAAAGAGGAAGGGACTATAATAAAAGACCCAATATATTTGGCAAACTATATAAATGATTATTTTAGTAGCATAGGAATAAAATTACAGGAAAATATTCTAACAGCCCCTCAGGTCAAAAAGCCAAATAATGGTGTATCACAGTCAATGGTGTTATTCCCTACAACACACCACATATTGTGAATATCCTACTCATAAAGATTTGGTAAAAGTTTTGTAGAGGAATCCCCTTTCCTTTTTGTCCTTTGTTGTATGATAAACATGCACAATACACATTAAAATACTTGGTGGATCCTTGCCCTTTACGAATATACGTTTCCTGAATATACTTTATAGTTTCAATTTCTATGATGAAAAGTGCATTAAGTGTCAATGAATATGACACAAACATAAACAATGGCCCCATGCTATATGTTCCCACAGCCTTTGTTTGGCATTTACATTCGTTGGCTTCACCAAATCTCAACCAAATTATCACTTTTCAATTAAACAATGGAAAATCCATGATGGAATGTAACAATATTATGAGAGGGAAAGTTGTCACTCGCCATATAGTGGAGATGCTGAGTCACAGATTGTTTTCTTTTGGTGTTCAACCTGATGTCGGATTGCAGCAGAGCGCCATTCCTCTCTTCTGTCTGCCTTCCTCTTCATTTCCATGTAGGCCTATGTATTACATCCAACGCCATTCATGATCTGTTGCATGTATGATATCCTTGGTCGCCCCCTTCAATTCCTTCCCTCAATAGCTCCTTTTGCTATTGTTCCAATGATGTTGTGTCATATGATGTGCCCTACAAGTTTGTTTCTTCTTGTTTGGATGTACCTCCACAGAGATCTGGTTTCCTGTACTCTTCTAAGCACCTCTTCACTTTTTACTTTGTCTCTCCAGCTGATCTTCATCATCCTTCTATAACACCACATCTCCAGGGCCGCAGGTTCGAATTCTGCCTCGGGCACGGATGTGTGTGATGTCCTTAGGTTAGTTAGATTTAAGTAGTTCTACGTTCTAGTGGACTGATGACCTCAGACGTTAAGTCCCATAGTGCTCATAGCCATTTGAACCGAGTGCTCAGAGCCATTTGAACCATTTGACTTGGTTTCACCTACACCTGTTACACGCGACCAGATAACTTCACTATCACACTCAACTTGGATCTCAGTAGAGACAGTCAACTGCAATGAAAACTCACCCACATATGGCCTCTAATCTGTCTTTCCGGTACACATTCCACGACTCGCTAAATATCTCAGAGCTTTCAGCCAGGTCTCGGCCCCACGAATAATTTGAGTCTGAGAACTTTCCTGGGGGGCAGTAAATTCAGGAACTTTATTAGGAATACTTTGATAGTTTACTGAAAAATTGTGACAGTCGAGGTGTCTTCATTGTGAACGTCGTTTGACTTCCCTTGCTGCTTATCGACTGGTGAGTGCTCTCATCAGAGCAGCTCAAGCTACTGCCTAGCCTAAAAAACCCGACGTGCACTTCACAAGTACTCTGCTACCCGAGTAGCTGCTTCCTTTGCGTAGTGCGCCCATGACCTAGTAAGCAGAGTTCTATAAATCACGACACGACAACGCAGGTTTAGAAATACGCAGTCAGGACCGTGACAAAGTCGGCGAAGCCTTCGGTTGAGACCCTCCACAGCTCGAAACAAAAGGACCGCAGTGGACTCTGGGAACGACGCTAGAAATTGCGAGCTCTGCTTGCACCCCACGCGCGAGTCTGGCAGTCTTCGCCAGCCCCCCCCCCCCCGCCCGCCAGCTCCCTGTACGAGTTGAGGATGGCCCCAGAACCCACGCGACAGTCGTCGTCGGTGCCGATGTGAGCCACGACCTGCAGACGCCTGCAGCCAGCACGCTCGGAGGCCACGGGCGAGGCCGCCCCCACATCTCGTATGAGGCCTCCCAGCAGACTTACCGAGTGCACGTCGGCTTTCTTTCCGTCCGTGAACGCTATCCGCCTAAGGGGCCGCGTAACATTGGAGCTCCCAATAACTAGTGAACCCCTCCCCTCGCGTGCCTGCTGAAGGAGCGGCCACCTGTCCACACTCACAGGGTGGATGGGCGAGGCCACGCGGCCAGCCCCAACATTGGCCCTCCGCCTCGAGCGTTACCACCCGCCACCCACCCTGCTGTGAGGGCGGATCCACTGCGTCGTGTGCACGGAAGCAGAGCCCGTGGGTAAAACGAGCGACGCCTGAGGTGTCTCCGACACCGCTACGGCCCTAGGCAGCAGCCTCGAGGTGACTGACCGCAGCTAAAAGCACATTCAGCTGCTCACCAACCGCTGCCCGCTACTCCTACATCAGTACACATCCTAGCCATCCTAGCAGCACCAACTGAAGAAGTGATCCACAAAAGCAGTCCCAGATATGCAACTTGCTACCCTCATGTGCCACAACCGGATGCTGATGCGTTAATGATCTACGTAACTGGCTGTTCAGTGAGCAACTATTGTGCTACAGACCGAATGAATTTACACTTACAAAAACGCGAGATTAAACCTCTTAAACAGGGAAATACGCACAAAATTTAATAAATGTACTTCGTAAATCCGACACCTAGAGACTACAAGCCGTACAGTGGACTGCGCACTCGCCGATTCAAAAACTTGGGTAGAATGGTTCGTGCTTACGTTGTGCAAGAGGAAGGGCATCGTCAGATGCATCAGGTCCTGCCTGCCGTTCGTTTGAGTCACTCGAGTCGGCAGTATCCACTCAGACAAAATCGTCGTTAAACTTCCTGGCAGATTGAAAGTGTGTGTCGGACCGACACTCGAACTCGCGAAAGGCAAAGGTCCCGAGTTCGAGTCTCGGTCCGACACACAGTTTTAATCTGCCAGGAACTTTCATATCAGTGCAAACTCCGCTGCAGAGTGAAATTTTCATTCTGAAAATCGTCGTCCTTCTCTGCTTTCGCCTCACTACCGGATTCATCATTCGCTCGCATCGGTGAAACGTTCTTCAGATAGCAGAAAATCCCCGCCTCGACAAGGCCACGTCGTCGTGGCGTCGTAGCTTCAATGACGCGAACTCGCGAAATTAAAGCGCAGGCTGACGTCGCTGGCGCGGCCCGCTCGGCTAGACCACAGGGAAAGGGACACTGACAGGAAACGTCTGCTTGAGGCCGGCGCGCGCCTCCCTGCCGCCGAGTAGTAGCAGAACTGAGAGACGGGGCGGCGGCTGCTTCCCAACTGTACTGCGGTACGTTACTCTGCGGCTTCCCACTGCCTCTCCGTACGTCTGCATGTCGCCAGTCTGTAGAAAACGGAAAGCCGCGCTGATATAAAGAACCGATGGCCTCCGGAGTCTTCGTATTTCACGTTCTGTTTGGCCCATAGTGTCGTAATATACTCCAACATCTCGTGAATAGCGTCGAGGCATGTCCGGCAACTATTTAGTGTCTGAAAACTGGTGTTACAGATATCAAAATGAGTTAAAATGTGCATGGGTCAAAATTGACCCCCATGGTGCTACTGATACAACAGGAAATTTTTCATACTTCTAGGTATGCTAGGGGGATGAAATTTTGGCGAGCTGTGCAACCCCATAAGTGACGAAAAGTCATAGGAGCATTTGATCCTGCAACGATCGGGGGGGGGGGGGGGGGAGGGGGGGGGTACGACCCTTGGAAAATTATCGTGGGTCAAAAGTGACCCACATGGAACTTCCAGTGTTAAAAAAAAACAGCAGAGACCTGTATTTCTTTTGCTTTAGAGTGACTAACTAATGGCAGACTATTTACTCCTTTTTTCATAGAATTATTTGTACCAACTGAAGACATAGGCAAATTACTGTTTTTTCGTGAGATATGAATCGTTTTAGAGCAACGGACCACTTATTAAACCCGTACTTATCGAATGCATTATAGGAATCCTTGTTCACGCCAAGTCTTTGGAGGCACTCTGTTGCTTTCACGCATAGACCTATGCAAAAAATGATAAACTCTGTCATCTTTTTCGTCATACTGCATCCCATTGTGTGTTTTTACCCAAAGTTTTTGATAAGTCCTGCCCCTGCGGCTGCCACTTCCAGTCCCGGTACCAGAAACAGTAACAGCGATTTCATTTTCAAAAGCTCCCAAAGATGGATCACTAATACTGCTACACGCTGTCAGTTCCATATCGCCATCACAGTCACCATTACCAGTTGGGTTGGGTTGTTTGGCGGAGGAGACCAGACAGCAAGGTCATCGGTCTCATCGGATTAGGGAAGGAGGAAGGAAGTCGGCTGTGCCCTTTCAAAGGAACCATCCCGGCATTTGCTTGGAGCGATTTAGGGAAATCACGGAAAACCTGCAAGGTGTATAACTTTGCTTCCGCCGTTTGCCAATAGGTGGCGACAACGGTAAGTAGCGGTCGAAATAAACAGATCGCAGACGTCAGGCAGTTACCTTGGACCTCGGTCAACATAACCTCATTCGAACATTAGTCGATTTGTGTCTCCATCATGAAGTTGTTCTTGATTGAAAATGTCAGTTTACGAGCCTAATTCTCGTCATTTGTTGGAGGTGTTACTGTTTTGTTTCAATATGAAGAAAACAGCGGCTGAGGCTCATCGAATGCTGTCAAGTGCGTATGGTAAGGACGCTATTAGTGAAAGAAAGTGTCGTGAGTGGTTTCAACGCTTCAAGAACGGTGACTTTAACGTCGTAGACCGGCGTAGTGGCGGAAGAGAGAACGTTTTCGAAGATGCAGAATTGGAGACATTGCTGAGTGAAGACTCGCGTCAAACTCAAGAAGAATTGGCACGATTAATGGGAGTGACACAGAAAGCCATTTCGTAACGCCTCAAGACTATGGGCACGATTCAGAAAGAAGGACCTCGGGTCCCGTGTGAGCTGAAACCGAGAGACGTTGAACGGCGTTTGTGTGTTTGTGAACAGTTCCTTCAGAGGCAAAAACGGAAGGGATTTCTGCATCGCATTGTGACTGGGGACGAAAAATTGGTTCATTACGATAACCCTAAACACAAAAAATCCCGGCCATGCTTCCACGTCGACGGCCAATCCGAATATTCACGGCTCCAAGATCATGCTCTGCATTAGGTGGGACCAGTTCTGCGTCGTGTTCTATGAGGTATTAAAACCAAGTTAAACAATCACAGGTGCTTGTTATCGAACGCAATTAATGCGTTTGAGCAGAGCATTAAAAGACAAACGCCCGCAATAGAGCGAGAGGCAGGATAAAGGGATTTTATAGCACGACAACGCTCGACCCCCCCATTGCAAAAGAGGTAAAAACGTACTTGGAAACGTTAAGATGGGAAGTCCTACCCGACGCGCCGTATTCTCCAGACATTGCTCCCTCTGACAATCACCTGTTTAGATCAATGGCGTATGGTCTGGCTGACCAACACTTCCGATTTCATGAAGAAGTCACAAATTTGGATCGATTCGTGGATCGCTTCAAAAGATGAATAATTTTTTCGACGCGGCATTCGTACACTGCCCGAAAGGTGGGAGCCAGTGATGGAAAATACCATGAATGATACACGTGTAGCCAATTTGTTTCATTAAAGCCTCAAATGTTGGGGAAAAACGGCGGAAGGAAAGTTGTGCACCTCGTAAATGAGGATGGCGGGACGTCCTCCCGAATGCGAGTCCAGGGTGCTAGACTGGCCACTGCGCCGCCTCGCTCGACCCCAGTATAAGTCCAAGTCCTTTTGTATTTCACTATATACTTACCCATTTTAACGATTTTGACACGCAAGACATGAAGACATAATTCTAAGCACAGGTCTGCCGTTCCGACTTCTGATCTCTTCGTTGTTCGTTCAGTTGTCGAAGGTAGAAATTCAAATTCAGAGTAGGTTACATTACATCCGACATGATGTCACGAGCAAGAATCTCTTTCTGGCTGCTGCACTTCGTGTTTGTTGCAGAGCTGCCAATTAAAGTGTAAAGAACTTGGTCAAGTTGTTATAAGTACTGTCCATTTCCTAAACGTTTTAGCTAGGAGGGGTGGGACAATCTTCGCAGCAAGTACGTCGCTGGTAACGTATGTGGTTGTGCCAGAAGGTTATGTGAGAAGATACCCCGCCATCGTATCGTACCCAACCGACTTCATTTCAAGTTATTTAATACAATAATAATAATTAAAGATTTACATTATTGACTTAACAAAGGGAATTCCCTTAATGTTCCGACTGTTTAGAAAACAGTAATTACACTCATACGACAACGTGGATTTTAATTCCTACGAATTCACTTAGCCGTTTGTTTTATAAAAGCCGGCCGCGCATCAATGCCACGAGTGAGTCGATTTTAATTAGGGTCAAGAAGCAAACGTTCATATTGCTGGTTGGATACGATGAAAACATTTATACACGATATTAATCCGAAGAAAAAAGAACACTACAGTTTTCAATGGGGGTTTGCTTGAGTGACCGAGTACACCTGTAGTCGGCGCCTTCTGTGTAAATTTATTGCATACTTCTAATGAACAAATGAGAGTCACGATTCCCACATCACTATAGCGACATATTTTGAAACAATTAGGTAGAGTACAATGGAGAATCACTGGACCGACGCCGCTATGGTGCGAACATTGCGGGTACGACAAGCAGACATAACATGCGACTGCCCACTGTCACACATGTGCAGATAACAAGGCACTGCGCCGGGAATTTTTAGCTGGCCTCGAGCTGTCATTTTGGTAGCACGATAAAAGCACTCTCTTGTGTCTGTTGCTCAGAGGGTTAGCCACAAACTCCACACTTTCCTTCATTGGAATGTCAACACTTGTGCCAGCAGAATACGATTCATCATATCCAGACGGCTGTGTTCTCTCCTCAGTCAAACCACGAAGCCGGACGTTTCGTTCGCACTTTCGAGGCTCAGCTATCCGAAATTTGCGTTTCGAACTCGAGCGAAAATACTCGGTCGCCTCTCAGCAATTGTCGCACTCTTCTTGCCACTGTGCTTCGTCGGCAGACATATCACACGGTCGTCGTACGGCGTTCTGCTGTATCTGTTTCTCTCTCGACGGCCAATTTCAGACATGAGCTTCACAACAAAGTCCCGTACCGACGACAAACTTTTCCAGCGCGTGTGTGAGGAGCCTCGCCGCCGGGAAGCTGGCAGCGCCACCCACACGACCAGCCCAACTCGTTACACCGTTCGCAGCAGATCGGCCACCCACCGGCGGCGCCATTTCCACGACTACTGAGATCCCGCTGTACCCCAGACTGACTGCCACCGCCATCGACCCTGCCCGCCCCGGCAGCAGCCGCGTGTCACTTTTGCCGCAGCCACAGCTCAGTCTGCGTTCACAGTGACGTCACGGCCTGCATCGACCTCACAGCCTCCGGGGCCAGTGCTGGCCGCTGCCCCTAGTCCTTTGCCAGATGTTCCTCCCGGCTGCCACTCGCGGCCACCGCAGCGTCGCCCGCCCCCGCACCGCGCCACGAGGAGTTCTGAACGGCCAGACGCAGTGTCGACAGTGTCTTGTCAATCGCACTCAGTGCATCGCGTGCACTCTCATCTTCACAGAAGAAACGTTTAAATCGAACGCCAAAAGCTGTTACTCGAGCCAGTATGCACGGAAAAATATTTACCGCATAGGTACCCAACTTACAGAAATGATTTTCACACTGTGTGCTGCAGGACTGCACTGTCAGTTGTGTTAGCGCCACGAGCTGCCTTCGACACAGGTCCCGGTGTGGCGACGTAGGGCTGAAACGCGACCTCCAGTGTCAGTTGGATGACAGTTGCGGTGCAGCCTCAGATGACGATTTAATTCACGACCCGAGCCTCGACCCCTGGTAAGAAGTAGCTACGACGCCTGTCCCTGTCCAGGACCCCTCCCGGCCGCCTCGTCCAGTGTTTCGGGGTGGGGATCCGACAGCTGCCTAACGTCCGATGGGACCTCGAATTAGACATCACCCTTTGTTACGGAAGTGTTTCTACCGCGGTTCCTATTGCGAAAGAGCACTGTGTTTTTCAAGTACTTGGGGTATCGGATGAAATCCGTGTGAGATGCTCACACAACTGTGCCATAAATTACGTTCGAAGTATGTAATAATTGACACCATTTAGACACTGGCGTCTTTCTGTAAGTTTTTCATATACGTCAGTAAACATCTTACACACTTTTTTCCATTTTAACTAAAGGTTTATATAAAGCACGTCGAGGCAGTCCTCCTGAGCAGTAAGTCCGTGGTCTTCGAGTCGAATTAGCTTGTACCATTTCAAAGTTAACACGTCAGTGACAAGACGATTCCACGAGTGTAACAGGGTCCCGAATTCACCCTCCGGCGACAGCAACGAAAGCCGCGGTTTCGGCCCACTGGGAGACACGTCCGCGCTTACGACGCCAACAATACGTTCGCAGTCTTCACACGAGTTAGAGAACGCCCCGGTCTCGGCGCCGAGAAGCACGACGACGTTACTCTTTGCGACTGTGAGGTTAAACTGAGTACTGTGCTCACTGCGCACTTCCGTTTGTGTGCTTCAAATGTTGCAACATCTACATTAGCAGCTACCACGAGTTCGATTGCTCAGTCAGTATTGGGACTAGGGCGGTACGAGCATACTCTGCATTGTTTGCAGATGTATCCGAGATGGCGGCGATGACGTCATTCGAGATGGCGTCGTGTAGACTAGGCAACAGCACGTGACATCATCAAAGCTGGCAGCGATGACGTCATTCAAGATGGCGGATTTTGGTGGGAAGTTTAAATTTTGGCAGGAAAGTGCCACACCCCCACACCCCCCCCAATAAAAATGGAGAGAAGTTCAAATTCCAACAGGATAATGCACCACACCACGGTTATCTCTACTAAGCAAAGTAAATCGAGGGAAGATATGCCACTTACGCTACCTCAGTCACCCGACCGCCACTTCCTCCTATGAACTGGCGCCAAGTTTGAATTTTGGCGGTAAACAAAGGTCACTTGGGGTTTCGCTGCTAATCTAAGAAAATGACGTGAAAGAAAGGACACTTGTAGTAACCTCAGTCGCCCGACCGCCACCTCCTCCTAAGTATTTGTGGGAAAAGGAGATAAGTCTTTATTATTTAACCAATTTCAAGCAGTATGACCATCCAGTGTGTTCAACACGAGGTCCAGAGCCCAACTGACTTAGTACACATCGACACTACCAGAGGGCGGTCTCATCTGTGACGTAATCCAAGATGGTGGCACCCAGTGTGTTCAATACGAGGTCTAGTACATATTGCCAGCACCAGAGGGCGCTACTGTGACGTCAGCTGATGACGCAAGTACCGATATTCAAGATGACTGCACACATTTTCTTCGCCATGTGTTGTAGGACACAGCCACTCACTGCACGATCCCATTACGAAATCCAGGTTCGTCGCTCGCAGTACGTCAAACACTGAGAGAGCTGAGAGAGATACTGTAATGCTTTCTCTCTCATGCGCCTATAACGGGATATGCGGCGCGTGTATAGCCCGCGAGTGTGCGAATGCTGACATCGTAGCCTCTAGCTCGCACGTTCGTACTGGTGCCACACATAGTCTTCTGGAAATATCCTAACCAATGTAACTGAACACATGTGGCACCCACATCGCACATCTAACGTATGAATTACCTAAGTACTTAATACCAATTCAATTTTAATGATATTCAATAACTGAATGTACCATTTGAATATTCAATGATCAAATTACAAGTTCCACATTTTCCCACTAGGAGCACAGTGGTCATTCATTCGTGACGTAGCACCCCCCCACCCAGCGCACCGCTAGAACGCTGCAGTCCTACTGGCTGCTGCATTAGTCACGTGATTCGACGTCATAGAACCTATATAAACCAAACCACAACCCAGCTCGCCCACACTCTGCTTCTGTACTTGCTTCAGTGCGTTCAACCTTATGATACTTTCTGTTTCACCATAAAGCGATCAGGCTCTACCAGCGGCAGCAGCAGCAAGCGCTGCCGAGTAGATGAAGATCAGTTACCTGGTAAGTACAATTTCAGTGTTCAAATATCTGTTCTAGCCACAGTCCACTGACTCCTGTGTCCTTCAACTGATTGTATGCGTCTTATATCTGTTTTGGGCCGCACTCTATACAGAAATCTGCGTCCTTTAACGGATTTTGTGTCTGTGTTGTGCGTTATATCTGTTTTTGGACTACACTCTATACACAATTCTGCGCCCTTTAAAGTTTTTTGTGCGTGTTATATCTGTTTTGGACCGCATTGAATACTCTGTATAGAGTGCTGCGTCCTTTAACAGAATGTTATATCTCTTTTTGGACTGCATTCTACCCAGATTGCCGCACCCTTTAACGAATTCTATGTCTGTGTGTGTGTTCTATGTCTCTATGTTATATCTGTTTTTGGACCACACTCTACACAGAAAACTGCATCCGTTAACGGATTTTATGTCTGTGTTATGTATGTCTTTTGGACCGCAGACTGCTGCACCCTTTAAGTGATTGCGTGCGCGCGCGCGCGCCTGTGTGTGTGTGTGTGTGTGTGTGTGTGTGTGTGTGTGTGCGCGCTACAGAGATTTTTTTCCATACTTAATGCTAGCCGTGTTAGACCAACAGCAAGAGATCGAGAGGGCTCAACCACTGTGCGAATGTAAGTACATTTGTAAAAAAACATAGTTCTTAGATGAAATACTTTCCTGTAATATATATAGTGGTTTTCCAAGTGTCTATTTTGAGCTTTCTCGGACATATTCTTTTCTTTTCTTTGCAGATGAATCCACACATAGGTAGGGGCGCGCCAAGGATGGCGTGCAAGGTGGCGGTGAAATCCTTGACTGGGTCCATGAGATGGCGGCCGCTGCAGAACAACAACAAGAATCCGAAAGGCGCAATATTATGGCCCTTTTAGAAGGGGAGGTGAATATTCCCGCGTGGGTGGGAGACCTCAGTGAATGTGCCGATGAGTTGCTCAAGCCGTGGAGCCAGAACTTTATCTCATTACAGTAAATAATTACAATTATTTAATATTATTATTTAGTGCTCTTTTAAATCTAGATCATTAACCTTATTTTTTTCTTATTTTGTTACAAGTACATCATACGGAGGTGGCAATTGGGAGCACAAATCCACAGAGGCACACTGCACACTGCCGCAGCTTTCCCCTTGTGCCACCGCCCTCTGGCAGCCGTGGGAAACGCAACTGGCGGAAGAAGAACAACAACAGGTGCATCGGTCCCCCACCCCACCAGTCATCACACCCCGGGGGCCGTCGCCGCAGCCCGGTTATTCCAGCCTCCACTGCCTCATCAGACAGCTCACCCCCGCCACCAACGAAAGGTGCGTGCACCTGTCGATGTACCCCTCCCTACAGATGACGCACCATCACCAGCCCCGTATTCGAATGGTTGTAGTAGTAATAGCAATAGTGATTATCCTGTGGCTAGTGGTAGTGTTCTCCCCTGTGCTATTTATAGTGAAGTGCATCAGAATAATGGCAAAATGACCCCCTAGAATACCCAGCAGTTGCTAGGGCTTTTGAGGGGCACATCTCTTTCACGAGGATTGAGAATCCTAGAGGGAGGTACCGCGACCCTGTCGGGTGTTTAGAGGCGTGCCTCCCTGTCTTCGACACCGAGCTCCTCAAAGTCGTAGATGATCCAAGATTTAACGCCATTAAGTGCAGTGCAGTACTATGCTGCGAGTTGAATCACCCCCGCTAAATATCCAGGTGATGCAGAGACTACCACTCTGCACTACATATGGAGTGATAATGGCGTTATTTCTCAGAGCACATCCATTGCTGAGTGGTATCACGAATCCGCCTTGAGCGCTGTTATGGCCCGAGTTTCCGAGATGGAAGTACATGGGTCCGCTAAAGCGCTCGCTGTATACCACACCTCGACATCCATATACATGTCTATGATCCAATAAATGGAGGGTCCAGTTATATTAAACTCCCTATAGATATAGCTTACAAGCAGGCATGCATTAATATCCAAAATACAAACGATCAAACTTGTTTTGCGTGGTCAGTCCTGGCTTGTGAAAGAATTACAAGACAAATCCACAGCGTCTGAGCACTAACTAAGTCAGTGATATTAAGACATATTATAGCTTTGATAGTTTGGAGTTCCTCAAAATGATCCAGCACATACCTAAGTTTGAGGCGCAGAATACCGGAATATCGGTTCACGTTTATGGCCTGGAGAAGAAGAATAATGACAAGTGAGATAAGCAAGACAAGCACACCACAGTCGGCCCCCCCCCCATTTCCCAAATTTGCAGGTGAGCGAGAGCTGCATGTAAACACGCTCCTCTCCTCTGAAGGTGATAATTATCACTACCTCTGGATCAAAGATACAAATGGTTCAAATGGCTCTGAGCACTATGGGACTTAACATCTATGGTCATCAGTCCCCTAGAAATTAGAACTACTTAAACCTAACTAACCTAAGGACATCACACAACACCCAGTCATCACGAGGCAGAGAAAATCCCTGACCCCGCCGGGAATCGAACCCGGGAACCCGGTGCGGGAAGCGAGAACGCTACCGCACGACCACGAGCAGCGAACAGTGGATCAAAGACATGTCCCGCCTGGGGTTAAGTAACAAGCAGTATAAAAAGCATATTTGTTTAAGGTGTCTGAATTATTTTTCATCTGAAGAGTTATTAGTGATACATCTATTAGATGGTGCTTCCAAGGACCCAGTGGGTGTCATTATGCCCACAGAGGAAAATAACTTCATTACATTTCAACATGCTCACCACCATCAGTTGTGTCCTTTTGTAGTGTATGCCGACATTGAATGCCTGCTGGCTCCTATCACTCGTTGTGAAGGGAACCTTAGCCTCACATACAAACTTCACACAAAAACACGTACCTTATGCGGCAGCGTTCCAAGTTGTATGTGTATATGATTCTAAACTTAACCGCTACCAGTCTTATGTAGGGAATGATCCCGCAGTTTGCTTCCTCACTGAGCTTGAAAAACTTTCACGGGAAGTTGATAAGCTCTACAGCACCAACATTCCCATGACCAAATCAAAAGAAGATGATGAATTGTATGAAAAGGCGGTTAATTGTCATATTTGTGTAGCCTTAGGTAGAAAAGCGGAAACTCCTCGTAGGGACCACTGTCATCTTACGGGTAAGTTCCGCGGTGCAGCACACAACGCATGCAATTTGAAGTATAAGTTACGACGACACATACCCTCTTTTTTCATAATCTGAGTGGGTATGACGATCATTTTCTCGTTGACCACTTGCCTAATTTGGGTATGAAGAAAGATCAGGTTAGTGTCCTCTCTGAAAGTGTTGAGAAGTACAGTTCTTTCTCAAATTAATGACGCCAAAAGTTACGCTCCACTTCCTTGACTCTTTACGCTTTATGCAGTCTTCACTCCAGAAACTAGTTCAAACTTTACCTCGGAATGATGTGCATATCACTCGATCTGCATTTCCCGATGAGGAAAAGTTTCAACTTGCGACTAGGAAAGGAGTTTCCCCATACGAGTATGATGATAATATGGCAAAACTCAATGAAACCAGGCTTCCCGACATATCTGCATTTACCAATACTCTCCCAGGCGATGCCATAACTACAGCAGATTATGAGCATGCCATGAATGTCTGGCGGGAATTCAACATCCCCAATTTGGGAGAATATGCAAGACTATACATGGACATGGACGTGCATTTGCTTGCAGATGTTTTCGAAAAGTTCTGGAATGTATGTATGACCACGTACTCTCTGGACCCCGCCTCTTATTACACGGCACCTGGGTTGTCCTGGGACGCTATGCTCAAAGAAACGGTGCGCAGCATCAAAGTTTGGACTGATGCTGCAATGCGTCTATTTTTCGAGCGTGGGATCCATGGGGGACTTTGTCAACGTGTTCACAGGCATGCCAAGGCAAATAACTCACAGATGTGTGTCAGGTTTAACAATCCCTTCATTCGAGTTACATTATTTACTTAGATGTGATCAACTTACACGGGCACGCCATAATGCAGCCACTGCCGGTTGGTGGGTTTCGATGGGTGCCCGAAAACGAATTGAAGGGATTAGGTGGACAAATAATGGGTCTTGCGGCCGCTTCTGATGTAGGGTATGTGCTTGAGGCAGACATCACATACCCTAGTAATTTGCATGGAGGGACAAGCGACTTGCTGTTATGTCCAGAGCAACAAATTCCGCGAGGAAGCACCATCACTAAGCTGTTGGCTTCTGTTGGAGATAAGCGGAGGTATATCATTCATTACCGTAACCTCCAGCAGTGCCTCAGATTAGGGATGAAGCTTGTTGGAGTCACCCAGGCAATCTCCTTCAAGCAATCCCCCTGGTTGAAAGAGTATATTGAACTAAATACCGAAAAGGGCGCAGTCGCGAGTAATGATTTTAAAAAAGATTTTTATAAATTAATGAATAATTCCATTTTATGGAAAACTATGCAGAATGTAAGAAATAAACGTGATATTTTGATTAGAACTGCATGGGAAGGGCATTATGGAGTGAGAAAGTGTATCGCCAGGCCAAATTTTAAGCGTGCCAAGATCTTCAATCAAAACTTTGTTGCTGTAGAGATGTCGAAGTCTGCAGTAGAGTTTATGAAGCCTATTTATTTGGGGATATGCATTTTGGATATCTCCAAATTCTACATGTACCGCTTCCACTAGGAGTTGGCGAAACCTCATTTTGTAGAACCAAAGTTGCTTTATATGGATACAGACTGGATCAAGAACTGCGATCCATATGAAGTGATTAGGTGCAATGGAAAAGAATTTGGCATGTCTTCTTATGAGGCCGATAATCCTTACAGTATTGTTCCTAAGAACAATAAGGTTATCGGTCTCATGAAAGATGAGACGAATGGTTCACTGATTGTAGAGTTTGTGGGATTGAGTTCCAACATGTATGCATATCGTACAATAGATGGGGGAACCCCGAGGTGGTTAGACGTGTGGCATCTCGAGCTCTTACGGCTCAAGACTACTTGCAGTGCCTGTATGGTCGCAGCGTTCAAGGCGCTCCTCCACACATCGTTCGCCAAACCAGCATTCGATCGCGACGTCACAAGGTGTACACTGCACTGCAGTCTAAAGTCGGACTGTCTCCTCATGGTGATAAAAGAGTCAATTGTGAGGATGGGGTGGAAACCCTCCCATACTCACACTATTTACTTGAAGCGTAAGTAGGGGTAGGGGACTCTGGTTGAGTGATAGATAGAGAGAGAATGAGCGTGTGAATGGGTTGATGGGGGTTTATGCATCGAATAGTATGGCTCTTTTATCATTGCATGAGTGTGTTTTGTGGTGTGTATCACTCTGTGTTCTTCTGTGTACGTCTGAGTCTCCAAATGAGTAGGAAATAACTGTACGTCTCTGTAAATATATATTCATTAGTACAAATTAATATGCCAAAGGAAAAAAGATCATAAAAACGAAAAAAATTAAAAACTGAAAAACTGCCAAGAAAAAAAGTCTATGTGTAAATATATTTGATCGTTATTATTAAGGGAAGAAAGAGGAAAAACCAAGTTTTCGCACTTCGTATGTGAGTGTGTGTGAGTGGTTATACACTCCTGGAAATGGAAAAAAGAAGACATTGACACCGGTGTGTCAGACCCACCATACTTGCTCCGGACACTGCGAGAGGGCTGTACAAGCAATGATCACACGCACGGCACAGCGGACACACCAGGAACCGCGGTGTTGGCCGTCGAATGGCGCTAGCTGCACAGCATTTGTGCACCGCCGCCGTCAGTGTCAGCCAGTTTGCCGTGGCATACGGAGCTCCATCGCAGTCTTTAACACTGGTAGCATGCCGCGACAGCGTGGACGTGAACCGTATGTGCAGTTGACGGACTTTGAGCGAGGGCGTATAGTGGGCATGCGGGAGGCCGGGTGGACGTACCGCCGAATTGCTCAACACGTGGGGCGTGAGGTCTCCACAGTACATCGATGTTGTCGCCAGTGGTCGGCGGAAGGTGCACGTGCCCGTCGACCTGGGACCGGACCGCAGCGACGCACGGATGCGCGCCAAGACCGTAGGATCCTACGCAGTGCCGTAGGGGACCGCACCGCCACTTCCCAGCAAATTAGGGACACTGTTGCTCCTGGGGTATCGGCGAGGACCATTCGCAACCGTCTCCATGAAGCTGGGCTACGGTCCCGCACACCGTTAGGCCGTCTTCCGCTCACGCCCCAACATCGTGCAGCCCGCCTCCAGTGGTGTCGCGACAGGCGTGAATGGAGGGACGAATGGAGACGTGTCGTCTTCAGCGATGAGAGTCGCTTCTGCCTTGGTGCCAATGATGGTCGTATGCGTGTTTGGCACCGTGCAGGTGAGCACCACAATCAGGACTGCATACGACCGAGGCACACAGGGCCAACACCCGGCATCATGGTGTGGGGAGCGATCTCCTACACTGGCCGTACACCACTGGTGATCGTCGAGGGGACACTGAATAGTGCACGGTACATCCAAACCGTCATCGAACCCATCGTTCTACCATTCCTAGACCGGCAAGGGAACTTGCTGTTCCAACAGGACAATGCACGTCCGCATGTATCCCGTGTCACCCAACGTGCTCTAGAAGGTGTAAGTCAACTACCCTGGCCAGCAAGATCTCCGGATCTGTCCCCCATTGAGCATGTTTGGGACTGGATGAAGCGTCGTCTCACGCGGTCTGCACGTCCAGCACGAACGCTGGTCCAACTGAGGCGCCAGGTGGAAATGGCATGGCAAGCCGTTCCACAGGACTACATCCAGCATCTCCAGCATCTCTACGATCGTCTCCATGGGAGAATAGCAGCCTGCATTGCTGCGAAAGGTGGATATACACTGTACTAGTGCCGACATTGTGCATGCTCTGTTGCCTGTGTCTATGTGCCTGTGGTTCTGTCAGTGTGATCATGTGATGTATCTGACCCCAGGAATGTGTCAATAAAGTTTCCCCTTCCTGGGACAATGAATTCACGGTGTTCTTATTTCAATTTCCAGGAGTGTAGATTAGATTTTAGTTTGTAAGTTTCAGCTGCTGCTAGCCATCCAGTTAGAAATAGTTTTAAGTATGTGAGTTCCACCCAATTAAATTGTTTATGTATATGTTCAATTGCTCGTGGTAGTGGAAAATGTTTAGAGCCATCGGTTTCAGAAATATATGTTCACTTGCTTGTAGTAGCGGAAAATGTTTAGAGCTACCCACTTCAAAGAAATACGTTCACCCTTATTTAAAAAGTCTTTTCTGTTTGGGGTGGAACTTCACTATTGATAGTATGTAGCCTGTAAGATAGTGTAATTAGTTTGTGGTAGTGCCTCTACATTAGTTGTAAGCTGATATAATGTAAATATGAATCACGTATCTGTAAACTCATATAATGGAAATCTGAATCACGTATCTGCAAACAGCAGAATGTTGATATTTCTCAAAAAAATATTCTAAATATGAATCACGTATCTGTAAACTCATAACGTAAATCTGAATGACATATTTGTAAACATATTTCGCAAACATTGTTAAATATGAATCACGTATTCGCAAGTAAATCTGAACTTAATAATAAATTCACTTATTTTTTTGTAAAAATGCAGAATGTTGTTATTTCAAACCTCAATCATCATTCTATTGATTAAAATGATAAATGTATTTCTGTGCAATGGGCGGTTACATCCGCATTGCACTCACGGCTACATGATGTACTGCCTTGGTCACACATTTTCAGAGACTTCCGAGCAGGCAACGGGCGAGGAATGTCAAAGCGCGCCTGTTAATAGCACAGGTAGTACTACTTCCCCAGGTGAAAGCACGCGAAGGCTGTGGGCCAGGCAGTTGCAGTGGAATGCATCTATAGCTGGAGTCAGGTATAGTATCACCGATAAACTTGCTTGCGAATGATGTAGGTGTCAAAAGGAAAAAATGTATACAAGCACTGTTAGGGAACAACAAAAATATTTATTTCTCATCCAACTTAAAAGTAATTTTACATTCTCGTAAGCAGATACAACAGCACTTTTTTGATACATCTTCTTGAGTCGATGGATAGTGGACAGCCATATAATTCCAGGTCTTGAATAGAAGCAAATTTAAATATTCAACCCATCCCTGAGGTCTTGTCCTTTCCCTTCACATAGACTATGGTGTTCATGCGATCGAATAATTTAAGCGCAGTCACCATATCTTTACAGGGTATGCCAGGCCCCAATGAATTCAGTGGTAGAAATATGTTAACCACTTTGCCCTCTGCCTCGTCTTAGCGCACCTCACTTGTTTGAAAGGTCTTGGTGATGCAATGTTTGCGGAGAAGGTCTCTACTATTCCAGAATCCTCCGTGTACTCTGCAAACGCGAAATCTTTAAATATGAACTGTCTGCACTCACCATCATAGAAACCTTGAGCGTCCACAATGACGTTCACAGCGTGAAATGCTCTAGGTGCTGAGCAGTACCTATTCATTTATACAACTCACTGCACAACACCTGTGAGCGGACAGTAGTTGATCACACGGTGATGTAGAACTAAAGCATATGCGGCAGTGTGTTCCAGGAAATTTGTGGATGATTCAAATTCATTTCACATATCTATAGGTCCAGACTTAATTATCTCATTCTGATTTGAGCAGTCTGTTACGATGCTCGGTGAAAGGTCTTTGAACTTACGCAAACCGAGTAGACACCCTCCATCCTCTCCTTCAGCAATTTCATAATAAGAAGGGCGAAACCTTGCATACATGTCATACACTACATTGTATACATTTCGATTCCACTGCAGATGTAGATTGTCATATGGGTAGAATTCTGAATTGAGGTAGACTTTGGCATTAGTTAACTTGCAGTTATCGAACACAGTGGAATCATTTGCTATATTACCTATTCTATCAGTCTGAAACGTGAGTATGATGAATCTGGGTGTCTCTAGATGACTGGAGGTTTTAATAGCCCATGTTTGTTTGCTCGCTGTCGGTAACCCTGGGTACTCGAAATGTCAGTGACAGAAATGTACCTCAATTCAGGACTTTTAGAAGCTTCAAACGCTCCTCGGCGGATACACCGACGTGAGGCATTTTCCATATTATCTTGCTGCTTGTGATCATATTCTCCTCTTGAGCTCCCTGAATCTATGAGTTATTGTCCGTCGCACTCCGCACCAGAATGAGTTCTTACTTACCGTTCGTAATAATCTGTCTCATGTCCTCAAAGTACCCCATAAGCATTTTTAGAGGTATGTATGCAGTAAATCGCTTGTACTGTTCAACTGCTCTATCCTCTGGATCGTCTATGAACCATCCTGTACTTTCTAAACTACGCAAATCTGCTGGTGATGCCAAGACGTATGTTTTAAGTGTGGATGTTATGCCGACATTGCGTGTACGGTCGATCTAAGACCTATTGAGTTCATAATGTATCTCTTGGAACAGGAATACTATAGCGTTGCGTGTCAGCTTTGATCCCACTGTATCGTCGCCATCAGTTCAAATGGTTCAAATGGTTCTGAGCACTATGGGACTTAACTGCTGTGGTCATCAGTCCCCTAGAACTTAGAACTAGTTAAACCTAACTAACCTAAGGACATCACACACATCCATGCCCGCGGCAGGATTCGAACCTGCGAGCGTAGCGGTCACGCGGCTCCAAACTGTAGCGCCTAGAACCGCACGGCCACTCCGGCCGGCGTCGCCATCAGTTTTCTTGAATGATCTCTCTAGATATATGAAACTCTTGCATGGAAGCGTGAGTGCGTCTTGGTGTTGGACGACAATCCTGATTTCACCGTTCTTGTTAAATGTGGCTGAAGCGTAAGGTTTATGAGAGAAGTATTCCTGACGTATAATTCTCTCATCATACTCTACTGGACTGGTTATATTGAGTGATGACATCATTGCTCGGCTTCAGGCCAACTGATTTAAGAAACTCGTAGTTTGCAGGTGTTATCACTTTGTTGTTCGGTAACAAAGTGGCAGGCTGTGGATTGCGTGCACTTGTTTTATACCGTACGCCCATCCTGTCTTAGATGTAATCGCACAATGATTTCCTTACCACGAAAGTTAACAAGTTGATTATTCTGGGCAACAATACGCAGCTCCATATAGTCCAATGTCTGAGCTGTCACTGGAAGATATATTGCATTGGCAGGGGTCTCAACAATCTTATACCCCGTTGCAACTGAGGGGAAGAATCCGTAAATAGTGTGAATCAGACTATCGTTGAGATAGGAGTTCGTTGCAATGTTACACTCGACACGGATTGTGCTGACTGGGAGTATGTCCACTATCTGATCTGCCTTGTAAAATTTACTTGGATCCTTCTTCAAAATCTGTCCTTTTGTGAAACTCAGCAGGCGCCCTATTGAACCTTTCTGGTTAAAGTCAATCGTTGCGTTTACAGTCCTTATTTCAGATTTAAGTGTATTGATGTTTGCACGTAGTTCAATACCTTTTCCAGACTGTTTTAAGTCTTCATTTAAATCGTCGATATCGTACGCACTACGTTCTATTTCCAGAATATCTTTGTCACCATTAATATCGAGATGCAAAGTGTACGAGATTGCATCTGTACCTCAACTGATGAATGAATGTTTAAACCTACTCCTTATATAGCGTGCTTCTTCTTTGTGAAGGTCAAGAGAAACATGATGCATAGATGTCCACAGAGGTGTGTATTACATTCCTAATAGCGTCGATAATTGTAGAGTACATGTCTTCTGTGAGTGAAGTATTGTTGTAATACTTCTGGTGGCTGCAGGTCACCAGTGAGTGGAAATAGTAGACGGTATCCGCGTCTTTCATAACATATGACACCCAGTGGGTACCGGGGCCTCCAGAAACATCTAAATTCACAATACCGCATTCACCAGTTTTCCACATAGTCTTCGGTAATGTATCCCGCATAAACACACCACGGAATCTTGGTATCTCGAATTTATCTCTAACAAACTTTAGAAGATCTGTGAGTAGTCGATCTGGTAGGACCGCTAATGGGCTTTTTTTTTTTGTTTATGAATAGACCAAGACCCTTCCTGTACGGCTTCAAGTATAGCCCTTTCCCGATGGCTGCAGCTTCCATCATGCGGTTATGTCTTCTCGCTTCTTCTAACTGTGCTTGGGAGTTTTGCGCGTTCTTGACCATTCGAGCAATAGCGGGTGAACCTACCGCCGAGAGCCTCTCGGCAGAGATGAGAAAAGGAATAAAACCGCCGGACGTCTTGGGTATTGGCAGAACTTTTGGTGCTTTCACCGATCCTCTTCTTCTTCTTCTTCTTCTTCTTCTTCTTCTTCCCGCATCTTTCTGCTTAATTGCGTGAGGATACAGTTCTTCAAACAACCCTTCTTCTTCTTCTTGTTTAGTGCTCAGCGTTCAGCATTCATAGCTCACTTGAAATTCATCACTCCTAAACCCAACTTGATTTTTCCACGCATGTTTTTGTCAACTGCAAATGCTGCGATGCGTTGACCTATACCAATATCCTTTCATCTCCGTATTGCCTTAGCCTTATCAGCTAAAATCCTATCTGCAATGTGACGACTTGATAGATCTTTATTTGCAGCGTATGCAATGTCGTGATCCATACACGCTTCGTCGAGCAGATTAGCCCCCTAACCACCTCGCGCCAAGCGCTTCTGAAGCTTTGTCGCAGGTCCGCAGTAGTTATACCACCGGTAGTTTGTCTAGAATACCACCACCTCCTCTAATGAGTCTTCTAGCACGCATGTTACGCTACTGTGGTGGCTGTGGACAACACACACCCATTACATAGCAAATCGTTGGCATCAGTCCAGCTGTTTTGTGTAGCAGGAAAACCGAGCCATGTGACTAGTGCTTTTTTTGCCCGACGTCTTATGATTCTCTCCACGAAAAAAAATCCGGTTCTGAGCTTTTCTGCATCTCCTCAGTGTAGAAGCAGCCTACAATTTCTTCACCTTTACTATCCTTCAATATGTAAGTTCTAGGATTAGTTCGTTATATCTTTGAAACTGTAAATATCTCAGTTGACCAGTTCGGTAGGTATGATTTCTCAAATGCCATCTTGTGGTTTGAGATACGCACCAAATCACTCACATTAAGCCTGCCGTGGTGGCCAAGCAGTTAAAGGCGCTACAGTCTGGAACCGCGCGGCCGCTACGGTCGCAGGTTCGAATCCTGCCTCGGGCATGGATGAGTGTGATGTCCTTAGGTTAGTTAGGTTTAAGTAGTTCTAAGTTCTAGGGGACTGATGACCTTCGAAGTTAAGTCCCATAGTGCTCAGAGCCATTTGAACCATTTGAACCAACATTAAAGTTCTGTTTGCGTGGATCCAGCATCTTAATGCGATAGTACACCGTATCCATGAGCCCATTATCACGAACAAAGATTGGTCTCATTTTTATTGTGCTATATTTGGTTCGATTATACTGAGCACTTATTTCTGGGAAGATATCCGTCCATTTGTATGAGCCTCGAAGGTTAAAACGCATTCACATACAACCTTTTATTGTTCTGTTCAGGTGCTCCACGATACTCGCCTTCAGGTGAGTGAATGTTGAGTAGTGATGTATTCCGTACTGCTGCATCACTGTCTTGAAATACCTATTGTAGAACTCCCCTCCGTGATCGGTTTGGAGGTTATCTGTGGATCGATTCGTTCCTGTCTGTAGCAAACGCTCAAAAACATCAGCGACATTTCCACCCGTTTTTGTTTTCACAGGTAATGCCCAGGCAAATTTGGAGTATGTATCAATAACCATTAAAATGTATTTTAATCCATTATTCTCATGTAATATTGCAGCATATCTACAAGATCAGCTTGTCACAAGTCATCCAACCCTTTAATCATAACATGCCAGCGAGGGTATGTTTTGTGTGCTGGCTTGCGCAGTTCTCGAACTACCGTCTCCATACTTCCTCGATCTCTCTCTCTCTCTAAGCTCCGAGATTATCGAAACAGCCTTATTCGAATGAGCTGTATCACCTGCAGCAGCTGATGCCATGAGCATCCGTAGTCGATCTATTAGTTCGTTGGGGGTCGTAATAATATAATATATACTGAGGGATTCGATTGTTCACTGCTTTATGCTCAATGTCAGACCATCAACACTGCTGCCGCCGTTGTTGTTGTTTTCGCCTTCAAGTATTGGTTTCATAACAGTTTTATATTTCTTGTTGCTCAGGCTTTTCGTGATCTTGTGTACACCAGTCATGTGCAGATTTCACGGTAAGTTTTCCTATCATTAAATGAATAATTTATAGGTTCTTTGGTAGGTTTTAGGAAAATAAGATTCATTAAGCCGGGTGTTCTCTCAAACCGTCCATCACCAATCTGTACTGTGTCTTCAGTTACAGTTACAGGATGCGTACCCAACACGTACGGTCTTCCCTGCTAACGCCGAATGTTCTATCTATCTGACCTGGGGTGTGACGAATAATGAATTCATCAGTGGCAACACGCTCGTTAAAGTGAGTTTTTGTTTTTGCTGAGAGCTGTCGGAGAGATTCAGTAACCGGCTTAAAGGTCTCTCTTAGTGTTTGCTGTCGATCCATAAGCCCTAACCTAAGCAGCCGTAATTTCTCACGAACTGCATTACGCGCCTGAATCACTTACTGCTTCGTCGTCGATATCTCGGTGTATACTAATCAAACATCTCCGCAGCGTGGGGCTTTATATATCCGGTCATTTTGTTCCTCCTCTTATTATGATCCTGGTCGCCCCTCTCAACAACAAGGAAGTCTACATCTATTTTCCCCTCAATATCGTCGACCTTTTCAGTGACTTGATTAACTAGCTCATTTAACGCATTCACCATCCTCAGAAGAGTCTGATAATACGTCTCTAGTTCCCTGGGCATACCTGCAACTTTATGCGCAATAGCCTGAATTTTCGCATCCATGTACAGGCGAATGTTCTGTCTGTGTACACCCATCATTTCGGGTTGAGAGCTCGACATACGCGCGAATTTGTCCATGGTATAGCGTAGACTGATGTACTACCCCCTCTTACCGTGCTATATATGCAAGAAGTCTTGAAAGTTTCGCCTGTACGTACCATCACACAGTTTTCTTGTTTTATCAATAACGAGAAACTCATATTGTTAATCATTCCAGCAATCTGCACGTATCTTTGCAGAATCATTGAACGACATGTCCGTTCCGACATGTGCTTGGTAAATGTGTTTTAAATTCAGGTTGTCTTGTTTGAACGTTATAATGAGGTTTGCGTTGTCCCTAACCAGCTGTTTGGGGATTCTGGAATATGTTTGACTTAGATAAAATACATCAGCACCCATACGACGACCGAAACAGAAATATTTTCGAATTTGGTCTTAGTTTTCCACGTCAACATCGCCAAATATGAAAACTGTGTTTGGGGGGATATCACCACTTTCACTGAATGTCGTGCATGTAACACCATCTACACCGCGGAATATCTCTTGCAGTAGCTAATACTTGGCTGGAAAGAGTGTTTTTGAGAATACACAAACTTGTTCAAATCAGACCCCATCTACATATGTTAGCAAAGTCATGAAGACATTGGTCTTCCCACCATTGGATGGACCTACAATAATTGCTCGTATGTTATCAGGAAGGAGAATTTCGTTCTTGTTCTGCTTCAGGTCTTCATTTGCATCTTCGCAGGACCAGTCACCGACAACAAAGTCTTTTTGATGAGGGTGCTTCACCCATGATACTAAGTGCACCAGGTACAGACATGTAGTTGACCTATATGTAGAAAAATACACTTGAAAGGATAATAATGGTATGCGTAGCCACTATAGTTCCATCACTTAGCCGACTCAGCTATATTGACTACACATAGAAAACAGCTATATATTTTACCCATGAAGAGTAACATGCTCATCTCAGTAATTCGTATAGCAAAACTAATTGTAATACTTTGGTTATAATGAGGGAATGAAATAAAACAGAAACCCAGTTTGAGATTATACATAAACTAGCTGACCCGGCGAACTTCGTACCGCCTAACAGTCAATGAATGTCGTGTTACCTTTTAGCTGAACTAATTTAGGCTTTGATGAACGTAATACAATGATACAAAATAATATTAATATAGATAGAAATATAAAAGTATTTTATTTTGATGAATGATGATGAATACATACAGAATGAGAATAAAAATTAAAAAAATAATAATAATTAAGTATTTCAAACACATGTCAGAAAAAAATCATTGAAAACTATGTTGTGCAGGTTGGGATACACTCTGATTAATTCATTAATCGGATTTTCATTGAAGCACCTTGTGGTAAACGACATTCTTTGTTTTTTGGTCAGGCGCAAGAACAAATAATGCGGATGGTTTGCCGACACGTGAGCATGCCACGTACAATTGACCATGAGAAAAACAAGCATTTTCTAGATTGAGGCCACAAATAGTCAAGGATTGGCCCTGTGATTTGTTGATCGTCATGACGAAGGCAAGACGAATCGGGAATTGAATTCGTTTAAACTCAAAGGGCATATCTGTTGGGATCATCGGAATCCTTGGAATAAGAACTTCCTCATCTTTAAATTTTCCTTTAAGTATCGACGCGTGAATCACATTGCTCATCAGTTTTCTTATCACCAAACGCGTTCTATTGCACAGTTTTGGTTGGTTTAAATTTCTAAGCATGATGACTACCGAGCCAACCTTCAGTTGTAAATTGTGCGGCGGTAAACCAGGCACATCCAAGGAGTTCAAAAATCCAGTTAGATAATTAGTGGCTTCTTCTTCGTTTGTTACGCAGTCGATAGATTTGAGTGAATACAGAGTACCTACGATTTGATTTTGAATTATAAAATTGAGGTCATCTACATCTTTATTTTTAGCCGCCAAAATTGCTCGCTCACTTAACCATTTAGTATTTTTGTGGTTAGCAATGATATCCGGAAATACTTTGTTGATAAGCTCGTCTTTTGATGAGACGAAATTGCAAAAATTTGGAGGAAATGAAATCAAACCGCTCGATTCGTCAACAGGAACACGGCCATTACCGATAGTCAGCAATTGCTTCGAGAAATCATCAGCAGATAGATCGTTCAACAATGCAACTCTCATATTTACAGACAGTTGAAGTTTGTTTACATATCGCCACAGATTTGATGCTTTGAGGCAAGCGTTTATTTCGTCGGCAGCAGTAGATCTTGGAATTACTGGTAGTGTTTGTCGGAAATCGCCAGATAATAAAATCATTGAACCACCAAAACATCTCGAGTCATTGCGCAGATCTTTTAATGTTCGGTCTAGTGCTTCCAATGCGCGTTTGTGCGCCATTGTGCATTCGACCCACATGATGATTTTTGATGCTACTAAAACTTTGGCCATTGCGGAGTGTTTCGAAATGTTACATGTCGGTTGTTCAGTAGTTTGAAGGTTTAATGGCAATTTTAACGCTGAGTGAGCCGTATGGCATCCGTCTAACAATGTGGCCGCTATTCCAGAAGAAGCAATTGCTACCGCAATTTCGGATCTCGCACGTACAGTGGCTAAAATCAATGACATGAGGAATGTCTTCCCAGTTCCACCGGGGGCATCCAAAAAAAATAAGCCACCATTTCCATCATCAATTGCATTAATCAGTGTATCATAGACTTCCTTCTGCTTAGGATTCAACAGTGGTACATTCGTTTGAACTGATTGGATTAGTTCATGTGGATCATATTCACGTTCACGTTCCAATTCTCTATTAAATGCGTCATTCATTCCGCGATCTGGCGCTGGCATTCCTAACCTAACTAACAAACTGCCGCACATGAGGTAACACATATCTTCGATCAAGAGCAAAGCCTGGTTATGCATCTCCTCATTCGCCTCAAGATCGGGATTTCTTGAGCTGACACGAATTCGATATAAAATGTCTTCTGACATGTTATCTTTGTATTTGTTCCACAGGTCACGTGGGTTCGATGGGAAGCATGTCGAAATGATGATAGCAAATAATGTGCGTATCTGACTTGGAGATGCAGAAATAATTGCTTCAGCGATTGTCGTGTCCCAATGAGTATCGTTTTCAAGCAAATTCAGCTCTTGACATGCTGCACGAAATGGGGGGCACACTATACCATTAACAGTTCGCAGTGACTCAAATAATGTTGGCCCTCGAACATGTACCAGCAACAACCGCAAATAGAAACATTCATCATTCTTCGGATGCACTGTGTAAATACGACCAAGAGCATCAGCAGAACGCATATCTGGATGACCAGTAACTGCATCGCCTTGCTTCCGACGTTGAAATTTCTTCGATGTAGCGTTCCAAGTGTAATAACGTGGCATTTCCGAGTAAAGCAACGTTCGTGCGAACGGATCGTTTTGACAAATCGCAAAGAAACTGGTCAGTGTTGTCGCTGGAGGTGTTTCGGCACGTTGAGCAGCATTCGACGCTGTGAAATATACTCTCTGACCGTTCTCTAGATGCACCCCCAAATGTACAACAGTGGGATAACGTTCGTGAATAGGGAATGAGAATATACGCCAAATTGCTTCATTGCAGTTCATATATCTACCAACTTGATAGCGCGTGATTTCATCGTTGATATTGGATGTTTGGATACCAAAAATCGCCATGTCGCTCCCTTTCGTGACATATTTGCAAATGTATTTAATAGATTTGACCGAATTGCAATACTCAACATTACAATGTGTCTTGAATGTTTTGGAAAGAAGTGGCGAATATGGAACAATCCAACTGTTGTCAACTATGAAATCGTTTCCTTTCACTTTAGTTGTGATAGTTCTACCATTATCATCGGGCGATCGACGCCGATACAATGGATAACCATCGTTGCCTGTAATGGTCTCTGCCGTGAATTTTCGCGGATACCGTTTGGAACACTTGCCGTCGACCATGCACGGTGATAGGCGGTTGATAGCGCCACATGGTCCATGAATCATATTCGTGATTACAACATCACGTAGGTCTGGATCGGTTTCAGGAGCAGGAATCTCCGCACATATGATGTCATCTACTTGATCTGGCCGAATTCTGTCTACTAACCAAATTAGAATGTGAGCTTGCGGTAGGCCTCGTTTTTGCCATTCGACTGAATACATCCAGCATCGAGTAATCCCAAAGACGTGTTGCTTTACAATGTAATTTATTAGTGACCGAATTTTTTGCTTGAAAACCCGTGCGGTGATGTCGTGTCGATCACTTGATGTTTGTCCGGGAAGCAGCAATTGAATAATTTCCATCCATTTCGGATTACATGTAAATGTAATGAATAGATCTGGCCGACCATAATGACGAACATATGTCATTGCATCTTGCGCATATTCATGCATATGACGCGGGCTACCTGTGTACGTCGCTGGTAAAATAGTCAATCGACCAACATTTTCTGAATCTCCTTCTGTGCTTATTGCATCGCGTAAATGAATATACTCTTCCGAACGCAATTTAGCTTGATTCAACCGGATGAAAGTCAGGCGCTCCGTTTCGATTTTAACGTACATGTCAACGCAGTATTGTTGAAGCAGTCGACGAAATCGCAACAAATAATTGTCTGAATTTTCACGAATCATCGAACGATATGCGTAATAATTCATCGAACTGACCTTCTTGGTAGTTTCCTCACCTGAAACAAATACAGTAAAAATTGTATTTTAGAACCCCTAATAGGTTAATGACTCTTACAGCTACTCTCTACTAAATTAGGAGTGACAACTTTTTTTGTGTACCAAAAGCAAACAGAATAAAATGTATATCAAGTTAAAATGAAAACAATGATATTGATCTTACCATTCAATGGATTAATCATTTTGATATTAAAGTGATATCCATCGTCTCCTTGCCAAAACATCAGCGGGTATTGTAACGCGTCATATGAACGGTGTGTTTCATATATTCTTTGTAGTTGCCCAGTATTGCGTCGTGTAAGCACAATATCACGTGTTTCCAAGTTTTCACCAACAATCAGGATTGCCACTTCATCGATTGTTGGAGCATTAAATGTGCGTTCATGTGTTCCAGCTGGCCTTTTATCTGCTCTGATTACAACTTTATAGTCATCACTTGGCATGCGCTCTAAAGCAGTCTTGAACAGCCTGACCAATGCATGATGTTCATGAAGCATTTGCTGCAAATCTTGGAGAATTGCTCTTTTCGTAGCTGTGTTGATCCCTTGACGCCGGTCAAGTTGTTCTTCCATATTGCCCATGAAGTATACACTCCCGGAAATGGAAAAAAGAACACATTGACACCGGTGTGTCAGACCCACCATACTTGCTCCGGACACTGCGAGAGGGCTGTACAAGCAATGATCACACGCACGGCACAGCGGACACACCAGGAACCGCGGTGTTGGCCGTCGAATGGCGCTAGCTGCGCAGCATTTGTGCACCGCCGCCGTCAATGTCAGCCAGTTTGCCGTGGCATACGGAGCTCCATCGCAGTCTTTAACACTGGTAGCATGCCGCGACAGCGTGGACGTGAACCGTATGTGCAGTTGACGGACTTTGAGCGAGGGCGTATAGTGGGCATGCGGGAGGCCGGGTGGACGTACCGCCGAATTGCTCAACACGTGGGGCGTGAGGTCTCCACAGTACATCGATGTTGTCGCCAGTGGTCGGCGGAAGGTGCACGTGCCCGTCGACCTGGGACCGGACCGCAGCGACGCACGGATGCACGCCAAGACCGTAAGATCCTACGCAGTGCCGTAGGGGACCGCACCGCCACTTCCCAGCAAATTAGGAACACTGTTGCTCCTGGGGTATCGGCGAGGACCATTCGCAACCGTCTCCATGAAGCTGGGCTACGGTCCCGCACACCGTTAGGCCGTCTTCCGCTCACGCCCCAACATCGTGCAGCCCGCCTCCAGTGGTGTCGCGACAGGCGTGAATGGAGGGACGAATGGAGACGTGTCGTCTTCAGCGATGAGAGTCGCTTCTGCCTTGGTGCCAATGATGGTCGTATGCGTGTTTGGCACCGTGCAGGTGAGCGCCACAATCAGGACTGCATACGACCGAGGCACACAGGGCCAACACCCGGCATCATGGTGTGGGGAGCGATCTCCTACACTGGCCGTACACCACTGGTGATCGTCGAGGGGACACTGAATAGTGCACGGTACATCCAAACCGTCATCGAACCCATCGTTCTACCATTCCTAGACCGGCAAGGGAACTTGCTGTTCCAACAGGACAATGCACGTCCGCATGTATCCCGTGTCACCTAACGTGCTCTAGAAGGTGTAAGTCAACTACCCTGGCCAGCAAGATCTCCGGATCTGTCCCCCATTGAGCATGTTTGGGACTGGATGAAGCGTCGTCTCACGCGGTCTGCACGTCCAGCACGAACGCTGGTCCAACTGAGGCGCCAGGTGGAAATGGCATGGCAAGCCGTTCCACAGGACTACATCCAGCATCTCTACGATCGTCTCCATGGGAGAATGGCAGCCTGCATTGCTGCGAAAGGTGGATATACACTGTACTAGTGCCGACATTGTGCATGCTCTGTTGCCTGTGGCTATGTGCCTGTGGTTCTGTCATTGTGATCATGTGATGTATCTGACGCCAGGAATGTGTCAATAAAGTTTCCCCTTCCTGGGACAATGAATTCACGGTGTTCTTATTTCAATTTCCAGGAGTGTATTTGCAAGAATTTGTGCTGTGCACCTTCAATAGGTTGCAATGATCCAATGCGATGGCAAATCTGGCCTTGAATCTGTAAATTCAAAGCCACAGTTATAGTTAGATTTACAAACACTTCTTTTTTTTCAAATAATAACATAACATTTTTATTTTAGAGACAAATATAGAAATCTAACAAACTACATTCCAAATTTTTTTTACAATTATAGAAAATAAAGTTTGAACGTAAATTACCTTAAATGTCGGATTATATCCGTGTTCTTCGATAATTTCCGCCCCAAATGAAGTCATTTGGAAACAGACATTGTATTTTTGAGTGTTCGCTAGAAAATGTCGTGGTTCTAGTGTTTCACCATAAAGCAGGGAACGCAATGGCTCTGGTGGCGGGACCACTAATGGCAATGTCACTTTACCACTAAGGCAGCACAAACCAGGCGTTTCACCAACAAACTTCAATGCGCCACAGTGCTGGCAAACAACGTCCATTGGACCAATGCAAACTACACGATGCAAGCTGTAGTCGATGGTGCAATCATATCGAAACGCTGCTCGATTCAAATCAATACTTGAACCATTTCTTCTTGCACTTCGAAGATTATTCCTCTGTTCATCTGTGCGATAAGCTCGACGATTTCTCGTTTCTAATGTAGCCGTTTCACGGGCTGCCTCTCTTTGCTCTTGTGTTTGAGAAGCACGAATTAAGGCCCTTCTTTGCTCCATCCTAACGCGGCGCTCTTCTCGGGAAATTTCTCGTTCTTCGTCAGATAATTGACTCGCGATATTCCGTTGCCTAATTGCATTACGGCTCCGCTGGGAAAGATTAGATCTTCTAGGACGCGGCATTTTTATTAATAGTAATACTGAATATACACTCGCACAAAACCACATAAAACAATCGAGACATAGACAATAGCTTATCAAGAAAAATCATAGACAACCTATGAAAAGACATTTACACTTTTGTTAACCTGTAGAATAAATCTTTAATTAATTTAATAAATAATTTACACAATTTAATGTCTAAAACAAACAAATATAACAGTACCTACCTGAACTTTCGAGATATTTTACACTAAATAAATTTCTGAACGCACACATAAATAGTTGTTACAGTATTTGACAGGATTGGACAACAAATGTTTGACATGTAATAAACAAATGAGCATTTATTGAAATGATTAAGTATTCATTACACATTTCTGAACGCACGCGTAATATTTTTCAATCTTTTTTTAAAAAAAATACACATAATAGTTTATTCATCCATTTTAAATAGTTTATGAACGCATGCATAAATGTCAATCATTACTTACAGATTTTGACAAAAAAAGTTTGACAGCTCCGAAACTAAAGAACTTTTAGGGAAAATAACGCATTTTTCAAGTATTCGTCAATTTTTCATTATTTTTAAGATGTATTCTGCTATTCGGGGCGGAGACAAATCCAACAAATCAAAAACCATGAAAATTTTTATTCGTCAATTTTTCATTATTTTTAAGATGTATTCTGCTATTCGGGGCGGAGACAAATCCAACAAATCAAAAACCATGAAAATTGGTCCAGCAGATCTCGAGTTATAAGTGTTGTAACAAACCCAACTTTGTTTTATATATATAGATTATTTGTTTAAAAACCATACATGGGGTGTAGTATTTTTTAGGACTATCATTAGCATCTGTATGTATCTTCTTCTTCTTCGCACCTGTGTAGTATTTAACAAAAAGTTTTTTGGCAAGCAATAAATTCAGCATGTATCTCACTCAAGCCAATAGATGACTCACAGTACTCAGGTTTTTGGCACACACATTTGATCTGTCTGCCGTTAGGTTCAGGGTTCATGTACAAACAAAGCTGTTGCTTAAGATCTTCAACATGTATACTATGCACATGTAGGGAGTTTACAACACCATTGTATGCAGAGTCTATGCTAGG
Organism: Schistocerca americana; assembly: GCF_021461395.2. NCBI lineage: Eukaryota > Metazoa > Arthropoda > Insecta > Orthoptera > Acrididae > Schistocerca > Schistocerca americana. The sequence continues at coordinate 19,953,646 of NC_060119.1, read as the reverse complement.
CAACCAACGATTCAGTCTGTCCAGTGCAAGACGTATGGCAGAGTCCAGATCGTATAACTTCATAACTGAGGCATGTCTTAGATAAACACAGTTGTCACCCGATTTCACACATAATGCACAGTCATCATTCACTGTTGTAATAGAAAGTGTCACACCAGTAAGGTGAATGTCTGGGGGAGAATGAGTTGGATAGTATTCGGTAGTCATCTGCTGATTGATGTAGCGCTCTGCACCACATATTTCATACCCAGTCAAACTCGGAAATTGGCACTTTAACACATTTGGATACATTTTCAATCTCCATTCTAGCATGCAACCCCCAGACATGATGTGCTTCTATAGCAGTGTTCACACGTTTCAAACCATTGGGAATTAAATTTATGTGGAGGTGAAAAGCGTAGGTGCACTTGACACCTTCTTCTTATCCACAGTATCTGCACTCTGTGGGTGTGCTATCACAGGGATGTTCTGTTGGGATGGGTCATATGTGGGCGACCAGTACTGATCTCCATCTTGTTGTTTAACTCCGCCAGTGACAGCATTCAATGTGCAAGGGGCAGATCATGTGTCCTCATCACGTAAATCGATCAGTGGGATGGACAGCAGCAACTCCTTATCCTGATCCAACAAGTGGTCTATGTGCGCTACCGGATCCCACGTGGCCGGTACTGGTTCAGACGCACTGGAGGCTGTTGCGGTAGGTCTCAATGAGATGGCAGGTGAGGTTGCCACAGGTCCAGATGTGTCAGCAGAGCTAGGCATGTTGGCACTCGACCCTGTTGAACAAAGACGAGGAAGCATTAGATATGGACCAAGAGGTGAAAACTTTGAATAATAACAGCAATAAGGCTAACAAGAGAGAATGATGTAATGTGGGATACTTACTTTTCCGTTCAATGCTGTTCTGCATGACAGTGCTGGAGTGCAACTTCTGTTGGTGCTTCATTGTTCTTCTGCTGACTGACTGAACAAGACTGAGGCCCCAGAGCTGCTGAGCCTCACCTATATCCCCGACAATGACGTCACCAGATACTTCCATCCTACTGGCTGAAGTCGAACACGTGACTGAAGTAAGGGTTCCTATTGGTTCCCGCCATTTCCCCCACCGCAGAATGTCATCAGCTGACGTCACGACTGTGCCCTCTAGTGCCGGTGCTGGGTACTAGGTCCAGACCACGTGGTGAATACACTGTTTACCGCCATCTCGGATAACGGTACTTGTGTCATCACCTGACATCATGGTAGGGGCGGTGATACGTACTAAGTCAGTTGGAATCCGGATCTCATGGTGAACAGGTTGGATGCCGCCATATTGGATTATGTCAGAGATGAGAGCGCCCTCCGGTGGTGGCAATGTGCACTAAGTCAGTTGTGCTCTGGACCTCGTGGTGAACACACTGGATGGCTGTACTGCTTGAAATTATTTAAATAATAAAGACTTATTATCTCCAAGTCCTTTTCCCACGAATCCTTAGGAGGTGGCGGTCGGGCGACTGAGGTCAGTACAAGTGTCCTTTCTTTCACGCCATTTTCTTAGAGTAGCAGCGAAACCCCAAGTGATCTTTGTTTACTGCCAAAATTCAAACTTGGTGCCAGTTCATAGGAGGAAGTGGCGGTCGGGTGACTTAGGTTAGTGGAAGTAGTCCAAGTGTCATCTCTTCCCGCGATTTTCTTTGCTTAATAGAGATAAGCGTGTTGTGGTACATTATCCTGTTGGAATTTGAACTTCCGGCCATTTTTCTGAGGGAGGGGGGGGGGGGTGGCACTATCCCTCCAAAATCCGCCTTCTTGAATGACGTCATCGCCGCCATATTGGATACATCTTCAACAATGCAGAGTGTGCTCGTACTGCTCTCGACCCAATACTTCAGTCATGTGAATGAGTGATCTTTGATAAGTCGTGGCGACATACCCTTTAGCTGCTCTCTCCGCTGCAAGAAACTGGCCACGTTAAGTATAAGTGTTGTTGGATATGAACATAATTGGGCACAAAAAATAGACTTATCATTGTGACTTCTCATGCTTTCCCAACGTATTTGTTGCAAATACCTTCTCGGGTTTGCCGCCGGATCATACAGTGTAACTCGCACAATATTTCATAGATGCAAGTGCCACCACCACCTGAAGATGTCGAGAAGTTGCATCGACGAAATATTGTGCAAGTTACACAGTACAATATGGCAGCAAACCTGAGAAGCGTATTTGCAGATATACCCTTCATTTTCGTTACAGGTGTGATGAAATCAGTACCTGTAGTGGTTTTTGAAAGCCTCAAATATAGCAACAGCAATAGCAATACTTTCCAGAGGCGAGTGGCACTGTCCATGTGGCAGACCGCATCAGTGTTCCGTGGAAGTGCACAGTCACCGTCAGCAGAGCTGCGCAACCAGACAGTTACGGCGAAGAATAAAAATCTGTAATAGCAGCAGGTGTACGTACATGTAGGAAGCAACCTTCACAAAATGAATGTCTACTTGTTATGTGAGAGAGTAGGCACTAGACGACAGACTCGGCTGTCTACCGTCTTTACAAGAAATTATGAATTAGTTTCCTGGAGATAGTGCAGCCAACACCCTAGCCACCATCGGAGGAAACAGCTGCTCACCTGTACAGCACCTGCTGCTTACCAATGGATGGCACTGTACGTGATGCAGCTGTGCCAGTTATTAGCACATTCACATTTAAGTACATTTATATATCCAGCAATACGTAGGTGTTTAGATAAAAGAGCGAGTACGTCACATGTGTGTCTATTGAAACCACAGTACGCTGACCAAAATGCATGCATGCTGCCACGGATAAGCAGACGAAGCACTGCCATCATAGGAAGCTTGCAGTAGCAGACTGGTCCTATGGTCATGCTGGAAATCTGAGGAAGAAGAAGAATGCATTCTTAATTCCCAATGACCTCTTGGCTTTAATTCTAGGAACTTTGGCCTGCAGAAAAATTTTGTCAGTCTTAACAAAAATGGAGTGCATTCAATTCGAATATTCTTCATCTCCAGACATTTACTATATTGGCCTGACTCTATCTGTAACATCATTGTACGATGGTGTAACACTCATGGTGAGTTCTGAAGGTTGATCCATTTATCTGCAACACTCCACTGTTACAAACTTGTTCAGCCTATGGATGATACTGACCATTGTGTTGGGAAGGCTGAACAGTGGGCTGCTGTGTGTTCAAACTGCGTCTTCACATGTATTGTGCATACAAATGATTTACAACAGTGTGTCAATACAGTGTCAAAAGAAGAAGCTGAAGGAACACCCATCAGTTTGAGAGAAATACAAGACGAATTCTGTGCACACAAGGAACAGTTATTCAGGAAATACCGTAAAAAATTAATCAGCGCTTTTTGTTGTTGATGTGATCCAGGCTATGTATCATTGCAGAAATATGTATGTTTGTGTGTGTGTGTGTGTGTGTGTGTGTGTGTGTGTATTTTCACAAATCTTTGTTGCTTTTCTTATTTAACCACCCCATCATTATGTAATGTAAGGTGTAAGGTGCACCCATTTCACAGTCAGTATGATGATTGTGCTATAGTGGCTAAATATATTATTATTACAAGTGTTCGTATTTCTATTTATTTATTTACACGTCAAGTTCCGTAGAACGAAATTAATTAGCAAATCTATAATGTCATGGAACGTGTCAATACATGAAATTACAACATAGAAGTAATAACAGATAAAAATAAAATGTTTATGAACCATAAACGTCATCCGGCCGCTGGTGGCCGAGCGGTTCTGGCGCTACACTCTGGAACCGCGCGACCGCTACGGTCGCAGGTTCGAATCCTGCCTCGGGCATGGATGTGTGTGTTGTCCTTAGGTTAGTTAGGTTTAAGTAGTTCTAAGTTCTAGGGGACTTCTGACCTCAGCAGTTGAGTCCCATAGTGCTCAGAGCCATTTGAACCATAAACGTCAACCCATAAGTTTCAGTACATGCAGTTAACAATGTAACATAAGAATGAGCTTAATTTTTCAAGGAACTCCTCAACAGAATAGAAGGAGTGACTCATCAGGAAACTCTTCAGTTTCGATTTGAAAGCGCTTCGATCACTGTTAAGGTTTTTGAATTCGAGCGGTAGCTTCTGAAAATGGATGCACACCGTTCTGAACAAGAGTTAAGGAAGTCCGATCCAAATGCAAGTTGGATTTCTGCCGAGTATTAACTGAGTGGAAGCTGCTTGTTGTTGGGAATAAGCTGATGTTGTTAACAAGAAACGACAGTAAGCAATAGATATATATTGTGAGGCCAATGTCAAAACACCCAGACAAGAGGTTCGCGAATTTACACCACTTATTTCCCGAACCGCCTGTTTCTGAACCAAAAATATTCTTTTAGAATGGGAAGAGTTATCCCAGAATAGAATACCATAAGACATAAGCGAACAAAGTAGACTAATTTTCGTCCCGATCGATCACTTACTTTAGATACCATTCGAATAGTAAAAATGGCAGCATTAAGTTTTTGAACAAGATCCTGATCGTGGGCTTTCCACAACGGTTTACTATCTGAACACCTAGAAATCTGAATTGTTCGCCCATTCAGTGAAATTAAAACTTCGTTTTTTTTAAAAAAAAACGTGCTAGAAACTGTAAAAACTGAGTCTTACTGTGATTTAGCGACAGTTTATTTTCTACAAGCCATGAACTTATGTCGTGAACTGCACTGTTTGAAATCGAGCCAATGTCGCACGCAACACCCTTCACTACTAAGCTAGTCTCATCAGTACACAGAGATATTTTAGAGTTACCCGTAATACTAGAGGGCATATCATTTATATAAATAAATAAGGAACACGAGTGGCCCCAACACTGGTCCCTCGGACACCTGCTATTTCACCGTACCCCACTCAGACCCCACGTCACAGCCATTCTCAATACTGTGAATAATGACCTTTTGTTGTCTGTTGTTAAAGTAAAAAAAAGGGTCCAAATGGTTCTGAGCAGTATGGGACTTAACATCTGTGGTCATCAGTCCCCTAGAACTTAGAACTACTTAAACCTAACTAATCTAAGGACATCACACACATCCATGCCCGAGGCAGGATTCGAACCTGCGACCGTAGCGTCACGCGATTCCAGACTGAAGCGCCTAGAACCGCACGGCCACACCGGCCGGCTGTTAAAGTAAGAGATGAACCAATTGTGAGCTACTCGCCGTATTCCGTAATGGTCCAACTTCTGGAACAATATTGTGTGATCAACACAATCAAACGCCTTAGTTAAAGCAAAAAATACGCCCAGCGTTCGAAACCTTTCGTTTAACCCAACCAGTACCTCTCACAAGGGGAGACCGCCAATTGTGAAATTCAGATTCGATTCATACTGTGCATAATAAAAGCTCATGGCCAGAGGTGTAATGTGGCAAAGCACCAAGATGCACTTCTCAGCCATTGTCGAGAAAATCGACAGTTAAAAGAAACCGTTGCGGTGAAATACTCTCGACGATTAATAATTTTGTACAGCGCCGTGGCGCAGCGGTAAGCGCTCGATTTCATAATCCGAAGGTCGCCGGATCGAATCTCGCGCCATGCAATTTTTTTTATTATTAGTTTTTTGTAATTCAAATATATATATATATATATATATATATATATATATATATATATATATATATATATAAAGTATTAATGAATTGCTTATGCATGTTGGTGAAGGCGGATCGGTCTCCAATTGGGACCGCATCTACCTTCTTTCGAAGTTAGCAGGCAACTACGCTGTTATGCGGCGGCTCGTTTCGGCCCATTCAACATCTGTCATTCAAGTGTAACGAGCGAGTAACGGAGTTTATATTTCATACCTGCCACAGCAAATTTGTGTCCGTGGGATCTCTATTCTAGTTCGAACGTTTGACTTACGCTATACGTATTCGTTTCGGAATATCGTTTCCACGTCTTCCGTTAACTATACGCGGTTAACATTATGAAGACAATTAATAACATTTGTGAAATACAACTTTGTTTGCGGAAAACATAATGATGTTCGGAGTCGCCAGTTTTTCCACGACAAACGACTTTCAGCAACTTATGATATGCATAATTGTTGCAACTGATTGCCGGGAATTTTATATATATATTTGAATTTAAAAAAAAACCGAGCGAGGTGGCGCAGTGGTTAGACACTGGACTCGCATTCGGGAGGACGACGGTTCAATCCCGCGTCCGGCCATCCTGATTTAGGTTTTCCGTGATTTCCCTAAATCGCTCCAGGCAAATGCTGGGATGGTTCCTTTCAAAGGGCACGGCCGACTTCCTTCCCCGTCCTTCCCTAATCCGATGAGACCGATGACCTCGCTGTCTGGTCTCCTTCCCCAAACCAACCAACCAACCAATTAAAAAAAACAAATACTAAAAAAAAAAAAAGGGTTGCATAGCGCGAGATTCGATCCGGCGACCTTCGGATTACGAACCCGAGCGCTTACCGCTGCGCCACGACGCTGTAGAGGATTAATAATCGTAGAGAGTATTTCACCGCAACGGTTTCTTTTAACTGTCGATTTTCTCGACAACGGCTGGGAAGTGCATCTTGGTGCTTTGCCACATTACACCTCTGGCCATGAGCTTTTATTATGCACAGTATGAATCGAATCTGAATTTCACAATTGGCGGCCTCCCCTTGTCAGAGAAAAGAGAATATAGCATTTTCAGTTCTTTAACGGCTTCTAAAGCTGAACTGTACATTTGATAGCAAATCGTCTGATATAAAATGATAGACCGCTTCGGTCGCAGGTTCGAATCCTGCCTCGGGCATGGATGTGTGTGATGTCCTTAGGTTAGTTAGGTTTAAGTAGTTCTAAGTTCTAGGGGACTGATGACCTCAGAAGTTAAGTCCCATAGTTCTCAGAGCCATTTGAACCATTTGATACAAAATGATAAATCATCCTTACATACACAGCCTTTTCAATAACTTTAGCAAACACTGATAGCATAGAAATAGGTCTAAAGTTGTCTACATTATCCCTTTCTCCATTTTTATTTTGCGGTTTTACTACTGAGTACCTAAATCGTTCAGGAAACTGACCATTCCTAAAGGAGAAATTACAATTATGGCTAAGTACAGGGCTAACGTGTGCAGCACAGTATATTCTGCTAGAGACTCCATCGTATTCATGAGAGTCCTTAGTCTTCAATGACTTAATTATTGACTCAATCTCCACCTTGTCTGTATCACACAGGAATATTTCATATATCAATCTCGGAAAACCATTTGCCAAGAAAGTTATGTGATTCCCTGTACAAACTGAATTTTTATTTAATTCACCAGCAATGCTCAGAAAATGATTGTCATTTATTGTACATATATCTGATTTATCAGTTACGTAACAGAAACATTTTTATTACGAACTGACTTTATATCGTCGACCTTGTGCTGCTGACCAGACACTTCCTTCACAACTGACCATAAGGTTTTAATTTTGTCCTGTGAATTAGCTATTCTATTTGCGTACCATATACTCTTTACCTTCCTAATAACATTTTAAGCACCTTACAATATTGTTTGTAATGGGCAACTGTAGCCTACTTCTAACATAAAAAGCCCATTGCATACGAAAACCTGATGTAGTCAGTCAGTATCTTGGCAGGGTGGGTGAAGTACTTTAGTCAATATCTTGGCACGATGGGTGAAGTACTTTGTTATAAGTGACTGGTCCTGTTGATGGTGCGGAACAAGACTGGAAGACGAAGAAGAAGAATGGGATATTCCTACACCGTAATATACGAGCGTTAATTGTAAGTCCATCCAACTGCAGCAAGACGAACGTTTCCATGTCACTACTGACACATCAGAATGGAATCCACTTTGAGTATGTACGTGTATTTTCAAAAACACTGTTTCAGCACAAGTACCAGTTAATGCAAGAGATACTGCAGGGTGTAGATGGTGTAACATACAGGACATTCAGTCAAATTCTCCACCCACCCCCACCCAAAAAAGTAAAGTCAAATACAGTGTTTGTATTTGACGATTATGCTGTGGAAAACCAAGATCAAATTCTACGATATTTCGGTTTTGGTCGTCATATGGGTGCTGACGCATTTTAGTGGAGTCAGACAAATTTCAGAACCACGAAACAGTTCGTGAGGGATAATGCAAGTCTCATTATAGCTATCAAACAAGACAATTTAAATCTAAAATACATTTACCAGCTGCATGTGGGAACCGTCATGTCATTCAATGGTTTTTTGCACTGACTGCTGGAATCTCACACACTACTGGTTTCTTGTCATTGATAAATCAAATGGTTCAAATGGCTCTAAGCACTATGAGACTTAACATCTGAGGTCACCAGTCCCCTAGACTTAGAACTACATCACACATCAGGATTCGAACCTGCGACCGTAGCAGCAGCGCGGTTCCGGAATAAAGTGCCTAGAACCGCTTGGCCACAGAGGCCGGCTTATTGATTAATCAAGAAAACTGAATGACAGTAGCTGTAGATGGAACTTCCGGGAGATTCTATATATATATATATATATATATATATATATATATATATATATATATATATATATATATATATATATAGCTATGAAAAAAGTTATGAGTATGTCAGTACACACTGTAAGTAGGCTGTTTAGGTTTTTATGTTGGTAACGCCACGTAGCGCTCTGTATGAAAATCACTGTCTGTGGCTGGTTGGCATTGTTGTAATATTCGCTATTATAGTGTTGGGCAGTTGGATGTGAACAGCGCGTAGCGTTGTGTAGTTGGAGGTGAGCCGCCAGCAGTAGTGGATGTGGGGAGAGAGATGGCAGAATTTTAAGAGCGGGCGATCTGGACGTGTGTCCGCCAGAAAGAGTAAAATTTGTAATACTGGATATCATGAACTGATATATATATATTATGACTTTTGAACACTATTAACGTAAATACATTGTTCTCTATCAAAATTTTTGATTTGCTGACTATGCCTATCAGCAGTTAGTGCCTTCAGTAGTTGGAATCTTTCATTTAGCTGGCAGTATTGGCGCTCGCTGTATTGCAGTAGTTTGAGTAACGAAGATTTTTGTGAGGTAAGTGATTCATGAAAGGTATAGGTTATTGTTAGTCAGGGCCATTCTTTTGTAGGGATTATTGAAGGTCAGATTTCGTTGCGCTAAAAATATTGTGTGTCAGTTTAGTGTTGATCAGAATAAGTAACGAGCAAAATGTCTGAGTACGTGCAGTTCTGCTCAGTTGTTTGAAAATCAAATAACGTAAGTGGTTTATCGGCACAATCATTCATAAATTCTTCTAAGGGGACGTTTCATCACTACAGCATGGACAAGTTCGCATGTGTGTCAGGCATTCAGCCTGAGATGATAAGTGTGCATAGACAGTGAATTCGTCTGTACATAGACGGATAACGCTAGTCTCACGAACGTAAAGTTAAGGAGCTAGATATGTATGCCCAGACCCTTTTGAGACTGATCAACGAATTAGATGCTAGGGTTAAGGAACTAGACATGTACACCCGCATCATTCTAAGGAAGAAGGTAGATAAATTACCTGTAGAGGTCGATGGAACTGAAAAGAAAGTACATGACTTAATCGTAAAGATTGAGCGAAATGTATGTAAGATGCAGCATGTGAAGTAGCCCACTTAGTGTGTATCAAGATGTCTACTAACCATAAGGTCATCGCTGCACAGAAGGCTCTTCGAGAGAAGCTTGACTGCTAAGATTAGGACGTTTGGATTAATGGCAGACGCTGAGAGAAACCTTTAAACCAGTTACTAAATCTCTCGATGAACTTTCACTGAATTTACACAGCTACGACGACGACGATACTACTACTAATTTCATTGACCACCTCAGTCACACTAGGGTAGACAAAACATTCAGTGACAGTGGCAAAAAACCATACACGTTAGGCAAACAGACAATAATTTTAAATGAAAAAACAATACACAAAGGGGTAGGGAATTTGAAAGAACACCAGCTCTCTCGAACTCAAAAACAGTAAAACTTTCACCCAAAGATGTGGAGATGCACCGTGAAATAATGCAACTGACCAGTGTACACAGGGAAGCAGGAAACCAACACAGTGCGAAATACAGAGACATTATAAAAGCATTATTAATACAGAGTTAGCATAGCAGTGGTTGTGACATTGACGTTCACCATGAAAGAGTGAGCAGTCAACCCGCTCAATATGTAGACTATGGGGACCCCAATGAAATAATAGATTGAGTACACCTGCTCACAGGCATCAGCTGCTCCAGTCAATACCACTCATTCGAATAAGGTTGCGTCAATAATTTCAGAGCTTCGAGAGAGAGGTTTAATCGAAACAGTATGCACCAGCACGCAAAACATACCCTCATAGGCACATTGTGATTAACGGTTTGGACGACTTAGGTAGACTGATCTTGTAGATATGATGGAGTTTTCGCATGGGAATAATGGAGTCAAATACATTTTAATGGTTATTGATACACACTCCAAATCTGAGTTGACTTAACTGTTAAAATTAGGGAGAAATGTTGTGGAGGTCTGATCATTTGTTGCAGACAGGGACGAATCGATGCCCTCACAACCTCCAAACCGATCACGGTTTTGCAATAGGTATTTCAAGACCTTGATGCAGTGCTATGGAATACATCACTATTTAACATTCACACACCTCAAGGCGAGTATCGTGGTGCGTCTGAACACAGCAATAAAAGGTCAGATGTGGATGCATTTTAATCTTCGTGGCTCGTGCAAAGCGACAGATATCCTCCCAGAAATAACTGCAAGGTATAATTGAACCAACCAGAGCACAATAAAAATGAGACCAATCGATGTTCGTGATAATAAACTCATGGATGTGATGTACTATGATATTAAAATGCTCGATCCACAAAAACGGAAATTTAATGTGGGTGATTTGGTAAATATCTAAAAATTAAGGACAGCATTTGAGAAATCATACCTATCAGTCTAGTCAAGTGAGAACTCATAGTTTCCATAAAGCATAAAATAAATACCAGAACTTACATGTTAAACGATAGCACTGGCACTGAAATTTCAGGATGCTTTTACACTGAGGAAATGCTTGTCATTTGACGTTAAGGGAATAGAGCACTAGTTAAACGGCTTGTTTTTCCTGCAACACAAAACAACTCCATTGACGCTCGCATTTTGCAATACAATGGAATGTACAGAGCACAACCACGACAGTAGACGCATTATAGGAGGTGGTGGTATTCTCGACACACTTTCCATCAAATTGCGCATTCTGTGGTATAATTACTGTGGACCCGATACAACTTTTATTGTTGAGTTCAGAAGTACCACGATACTCACCTTGAGGTGGATGAATGTTAATTAGTGATGTATTCCATACCACTGCTCATCGTGGTAACGGAATTAACTAGCTCGACGAGGGATGTTTACCACAAGACATTGCATATGTAAAAAAGTAAAGATTTCCCTGCAAGTCACTCCGCAGATCGAATTTTAGCTGATAAAGCCAAGGCAATACGTGTGAGAAAGGATAATGGTACAGGACAGCGCACTGCAGCATTTGTAGTTGATTAAACCATTGTGGAGGTAAAATAGTCCCCCATTCGGATCTCCAGGCGTGGACTACTCAGGAGGACATCGCTATCAGGACAAACAAAACTGGCGTTCTACAGATCGGAGCGCGGAATGTCAGAACCCTTAATCGGGCAGATAGGTTAGAAAATTTAAAAAGGGAAATGGATAGGTTGAAGTTAGGTATAGTGGGAATTAGTGAAGTTCGGTGGAAGGAGGAACAAGTCTTCTGGTCAGGTGAATACAGGGTTATAATCACAAAATCATATAGGGGTAATGCAGGATTAGGTTTAATAATGAATAAAAAAATAGGAGCGCGGGTAAGCTACTACAAACAGCATAGTGAACCCATTATTGTAGCCAAGATAGACACTAAGCCCACACCTAGCACAGTAGTACAAATTTATATGCCAATTACCTCCACAGATGACGAGGAGATTGAAGAAATGTATGATGAGATAAAAGAAATTATTCAGGTAATGAAGAGAGACGAAAATTTAATGGCAATGGGGGACTGGAATTCGATAGCAGGAAAAGGAACAGAAGGAAAAGTAGTGGGTGAATATGGATTGGGGGTAAGGAATGAAAGAGGAAGCCGCCTGGTAGAATCTTGCACAGAGCATAACTTATTCATACCTGACACTTGATTTATGAACCATGAAGGAAGGTTGTATACGTGGAAGAGGCCTGGAGACGCTGGAAGGTTTCAGATATTATATAATGGTAACACAGAGATTTAGGAACCAGGTTTTAAATTGTAAGGCATTTCCAGGGGCAGATGTGATCTCCGACCACAATCTATTGGTTACGAACCTTAGATTAAAACTGAAGAAACTGCAAAAAGGTGGGAATTTAAGGAGGTGGGACCCAGATAAACTAAAAGAACCAGAGGTTGTACAGAGTTTCAGGGAGAGCATTAGGGAACGATTGACAAGAACGGAGGAAGGAGATACAGTAGAAGAAGAATGGGTAGCTTTGAGAGATGAAGTAGTGAAGGCGGCAGAGGATCAAGTAGGTAAAAAGACGAGGGCTAGTAGAAATCCTTGGGTAACAGAAGAAATATTCAATTTAATTGATGAAAGGGGAAAATATAAAAATGCAGTAAATGAAGCAGGCAAAAAGGAATACAAACATCTCAAAAATTAGATCGACAGGAAGTGCAAAATTGCTAGGCAGGGATGGCTAGAGGACAAATGTAAGGATGTAGAGCCATATATCACTAGGGTTAAGATAGATACTGCCTACAGGAACATTGAAGGGAGGTTTGGAGAAAAAACAACCATCTGTATGAATATCAAGGGCTTGGGTGGAAAACCAGTCCTATGCAAAGAAGGGAAGGCAGAAAGGTGGAACGATGATATAGAGGGTCTATACAAGGGCGATGTACTTGACGGCGATATTATGGAAATGGAAGAAGACGTAGATGAAGATCAAATGGGAGATACGATACTGCGTGAAGAATTTAAGAGAGCACTGAAAGACCTAAGTCGAAACAAGGCCCTAGGAGTAGACAACATTCCATTAGAACTACTGATAGCATTGAGAGAACCAGCGTTGGCAAAACTCTACCATCTGGTGAGCTAGATGTATGAGACAGGCGAAATGCCCTCAGACTTCAAGAAGAATATAGTAATTCCAATCCCAAAGAAAGCAGGTGTTGACAGATGTGAAAATTACCGAACTATCAGTTTAATAAGTCACGGATGCAAAATACTGACATGAATTGTTTACAGAAGAATGGAGAAACTGGTAGAAGACGACCTCGGGGAAGATCAATTGGGATTCCGTAGAAATGTTGGAACACGTGAGGCAATACTGACTCTACGACTTAGAAGAAAGATTAAGGAAAGGCAAACCTACGTTTCTAGCATTTGTAGACTTAGAGAAAGCTTTTGACAATGTTGACTGGAATACTCTCTTTCAAATTCTGAAGGTGACAGGGGTAAAATACAGGGAGCGAAAGGCTATTTACAATTTGTACAGAAACCAGATGGCAGTTATAAGAGTCGAGGGGCATGAAAGGGAAGCAGTGATTGGGAAGGGAGTGAGACAGGGTTGTAGCCTCTCCCCGATGTTATTCAATCTGTACATTGAGCAAGCTGTAAAGGGAACAAAAGAAAAATTTGGAGTAGGAATTAAAATCCGTGGGGAAGATATAAAAACTTTGAGGTTTACTGATGACATTGTAATTCTGTCTGAGACAGCAAAGGGCCTGGAAGAGTAGTTGAACGGAATGGACAGTGTCTTGAAGGGAGGATATAAGATGAACATCAACAAAAAAAACGGGGATAATGGAAAGTAGTCAAATTAAATTAGTTGATGCTGAGGGAATTAGATTGGGAAATTAGACACTTAAAGCAGTAGTAAAGTAGTATTTGGGGAACAAAATAACTGATGATGGTCGAAGTACAGAGGATATAAAATAAGATTGGCACTGGCAAAGAAAGAGTTTCTGATGAAGAGAAATTTGTTAACATCGAGTTTAGATTTAAGCGTCAGGAACACTTTTCTGAAAGTATTTGTATGGAGTGTAGCCATGTATGGAAGTGAAACATGGTTGATAAATAGTTTAGACAAGAGGAGAATAGAAGCTTTCGATATGTGGTGCTACAGAAGAATGCTGAAGATTAGCTGACAGCGATGTATGCAGCTAAAAGTGCCCTGAAGCTTGAAGGACCGGTTAAAGCTCCGAGGGTTCAGCTGGTGCTCAAGACATCGGGTGGAATTATGCCCCTTCCTCATTGCAGCTCTCGCAGGTCTCCCAGTGATGGGTTCGCAGGTTGGTGGTGCTGCAGCTATTACAAGGGCAGTGAAGAACGCAAAGAACTCACAGGAACAGCTACAGGAAGCAAGAAGACATAACCGCATGGTGGAAGCAGATGCCATCGGAAAAGGACTATACCTGAAACCATACAGGAAAGGACTAGGTCTCTTCATCAATAAAAAAAGGGCGTACTAGGATCCTACCGGATAGATCGCTTACAAATACAGATATGCTTCATTTTGTTAGGAAAAGATTCAGCATTCCGAGATTCCGTTGTGTGTTTATGCAGGATACGTTACCGAAGACTATGCTGAAATCCAGAGAATGAGGAATTATGAATTTAGATGTTGCTGGGGACCAAGGAACCAACTTGATGGCGTATGTTAATAAAAATACAAATAACGTACACAATTCTGACTCATTTGGTGGCCTCCAACCACCAGAAGAGTTACAACAATATTTCACCGACAGAAGTCGTGTTCTCTAGAATTTTCATCGCTAATAAGACTTTAAAAATCACCTGTGTGGGTATCTGTGCATCATGCTCCTCCTAATGTTTATGAAGAAGCATATATAGCGAGGTGCATTAAGCGCCCACTCGTCAGATGAGGTTCAGATGTAATGTCTGACTTTAAAAGAACGATCGTCACTATTACGTGCAAATTACTTCCCACCGACTGATTTAAACAACGGGAAGTGGAGTATAGCGCTGATTAGACTGGAGACTTACAACAGCATTCCGAATATCACAGAGGCTAACAATAAACGTAATCTGGAAATTAACGATGGAAAAGAATTTGTGGAAATAGGACCTGATACATACGATATTGACAATTTCAACGAAGTTTTAAAACAGTCTGGATAAGGGATTGCGCTACATGCAAACGTTAACACACTTAAATCTGACATAAAGACAGTGGGTGCAACCATTGACTTTCACCACAAAGGATCAATAGGACGGCTACTGCGTTTCACAGGAGAACAGGTATTGAAGAAGGATCTAATAAATTGTACATGGCCGGACCAGTCTGTGGATATACTTCCTGTCGGTACAATCCGTGTCGAGTGTACAACTGCAACAAATTCTTATCTCAAGAAAAGATTGATTCACACAATTTACGGATTCTTCCCATTAGTGGGGACTGGGTATAAGAATATTGAGACCCCTACCAACCCTATTTACTTCCCAGTAACAGTTGAGCCACTGGACTATCTGAAACTGCTTGTTGTGGACCAGGATACTCAACTTGTCGACTTTCGTGGCGAGGTAATCATTGTGCGGCTTCACCTAAACCGGGACGAGCAATGACCTTGAACGTGCAGAGAGCCATGTAGGGGATCGCAGCAGCCCTGTGTCGTCAACGAAGACAGGATTGGCGTAAGGTATGTAACACCAAAGTGCACCACGGTACTTCACAACAGACAGCAAGATGATAACATGAGCAAACTGTCAGTTTCTTAAATCAGTAGGTCTGAAGTCGCGCACTGATGTCGTTAGGTGTAACTAGCCCAGTGGAGTGCGATGAGTGTATACAGGGTTATTACAAATGATTGAAGCGATTTCACAGCTCTACAATAACTTTATTATTTGAGATATTTTCACAATGCTTTCCACACGCATACAAAAACTCAAAACGTTTTTTTAGGCATTCACAAATGTTCGATATGTGCCCCTTTCGTGATTCGGCAGACATCAAGCCGATAATCAAGTTCCTCCCACACTCGGCGCAGCATGTCCCCATCAATGAGTTCGAAAGCACCGTTGATGCGAGCTCGCAGTTCTGGCACGTTTCTTGGTAGAGGAGGTTTAAACACTGAATCTTTCACATAACCCCACAGAAAGAAATCGCATGGGGTTAAGTCGGGAGAGCGTGGAGGCCATGACATGAATTGCTGATCATGATCTCCACCACGACCGATCCATCGGTTTTCCAATCTCCTGTTTAAGAAATGCCGAACATCATGATGGAAGTGCGGTGGAGCACCATCCTGTTGAAAGATGAAGTCGGCGCTGTCGGTCTCCAGTTGTGGCATGAGCCAATTTTCCAGCATGTCCAGATACACGTGTCCTGTAGCGTTTTTTTCGCAGAAGAAAAAGGGGCCGTAAAATTTAAACCGTGAGATTGCACAAAACACGTTAACTTTTGGTGAATTGCGAATTTGCTGCACGAATGCGTGAGGATTCTCTACCGCCCAGATTCGCACATTGTGTCTGTTCACTTCACCATTAAGAAAACATGTTACTTCATCACTGAAAACAAGTTTCGCACTGAACGCATCCTCTTCCATGAGCTGTTGCAACCGCGCCGAAAATTCAAAGCGTTTGACTTTGTCATCGGGTGTCAGGGCTTGTAGCAACTGTAAACGGTAAGGCTTCTGCTTTAGCCTTTTCCGTAAGGTTTTCCAAACCGTCGGCTGTGGTTCGTTTAGCTCCCTGCTTGCTTTATTCGTCGACTTCCGCGGGCTACGCGTGAAACTTGCCCGCACGCGTTCAACCGTTTCTTCGCTCACTGCAGGCCGACCCGTTGATTTCCCCTTACAGAGGCATCCAGAAGCTTTAAACTGCGCATACCATCGCCGAATGGAGTTAGCAGTTGGTGGATCTTTGTTGAACTTCGTCCTGAAGTGTCGTTGCACTGTTATGACTGACTGATGTGAGTGCATTTCAGGTACGACATACACTTTCTCGGCTCCTGTCGCCGTTTTGTCTCACTGCGCTCTCGAGCGCTCTGGCGGCAGAAACCTTAAGTGCGGCTTCAGCCGAAAAAAACTTTATGAGTTTTTCTACGTATCTGTAGTGTGTCGTGACCATATGTCAATGAATGGAGCTACAGTGAATTTATGAAATCGCTTCAATCATTTGTAATAGCCCTGTATACGCCGGGAATACTTCTCACATAAACCTTACGCATCAGTGAAATTTAACAAGAACGGTGAAATTGGGATTTCATCCAACACCGAGATGCTTTAACCCTCCCATGCAAGAGTTTCATATGTCTCGATGGATCATTTACGAAAAGGGATGATACTGCTACAGTGGCATCTAACCTTAGACATAATGCTTTAGCGTTCCTGTTTCATAAGACACGATATGAACTTAATGGGATCGAGATTGACCCTACACACAATGTAGGCATAAGGTTAACTCTTAAAACATATGCCTCATCTTCTCCCTCTGATTTTAACGGTTTAGAAAATGCTGGATGGTTCATAGACGAGTCAGTGGAAGAGTACAAGACATTTACTGCATGTATACCTTCAAAATTGCTTAGAGGATACTTTGAGAACATGGGGTGAATTATGCTGAATGCTTAATAGTAACTTATTCTGGTACAGAATGCAACAGATAACAACTCATACATTCAAGGAGCTCAAGGGGAGAATGACAATATCATCAGTAAAATTATATGGGAAATGCCACACATCACTGTATCGGATGAGCAGCGTCTGGAGTTTTTAAAAGTTCTGAGCGCTGTTGTATTTCTACCGTTATCTTTCCGTTCATGTGAGCTTTTCGAGTACCCAGCGCGACCGACTGGAAGCAGACGAGTGTGGTTCTTTAAATCTTCCTCTCAACTGGAAATAGCCAAGTTCATCGTACTTGCGTTTCAGACCAACAGAAGAGGGAATATAGCAAATGATCCCACCAAATCTCACAATTGGAGGTTAACTAATGCTAGAGTCCACCTGAACTACGAATTCTACCCGTATGATAGTTTACAGCTGCAGTGGGATGAAAATGTATGCAATCTAGAGTATGATATGTATGCGAGGTTCTGTGCTTCGTACTATGAAGAGGAGGGATGTCTAAGGAACTCGCGCCAATCGTAGGAACAGATTGCTCAAAACACAATGAGATAGTTAACTCTGGATCTATAGATGTACGAACTGAATTTGAATCTTTGACAAATTTCCCAGAAAACACTGCCGCGTATGCTCTAGTTCTACACGACCGTGTGACCAAGTATTGCCCCCTCACTGGCATTGTGCAACGAGCTGTATAAATAAATAAAAAGGTGCTGCGCCTTATCCAGAGCATTCCACAATGGCATCTCAAGATGTCATACGTTTGTACGCGAGATTTCCACACTCCTTATCATCCATAGCTCCACTGTTTCCGATGTGATAGTGAAGTGGAAACGTGAAGCGACACGTACAGCGCAAAAGCGTACAGGCCGACCTCGTCTGTTGACTGACAGAGACCACCAACAGTTGAAGAGAGTTGTAATCTGTAATAGGCAGACATCTATCCAGACCATCGTTCAGGAATTCCAAACTGCACTAGGATCCACTGCAAGTACTTTGACAGTTAGGCGGGAGGTGAGAAAACTTTGATTTCATGATCGAATGGCTGCTCATAAGCCACAAATCATTATGATAAATGCCAAACGACGCCTCGCTTGGTGTAAGGAGCATAAACATTGGACGATTGGACAGTGGGAAAACGTGTATGGACTGGCAAATCACGGTACACAACGTGGCGGTCCGATGGCAGGGTGTGGGTATGGCGAATGCCCAGTGAACGTCATCTGCCAGCGTGTGTAGTGCCAACAGTAAAATTCGGAGGCGGTGGTGCCCTGACGTGAATCCTATAGAACACCTTTGGGATGTTTTGGAACACTGACTTCGTGCCAGGCCTCACCGACCGACATCGATACCTCTCCTTAGTGCAGCACTCCGTGAAGAATGGACTTCCATTCCCCAAGAAACCTTCCAGCACCTGACTGAACATAATGCCTGCGAGAATGGAAGCTGTCATCAAGGCTAAGGGTGGGTCAACACCGTACTGAATTCCAGCATTACCGATGGAGGGCGTCACTAACTTGAAAGTCATATTCAGTCAGGTGTCCAGATGTTTGTGATCACATAGTGTGGCATACACAGAAGATACCAGAATAATAGAGACATTGTCAGCAAACATTGCATCACTGCGGTCTTTCAAGGATGTGAAGTGTGCTAAGACACAGAGGTGTGGAAAGTGTTTAACACGTTTTTACCATGAAATTCACTGAGATGATCCTCGCATACCCTAAAAAAACATAGTGACGTCGCTTGGATTATTCGTCCACACGGATACCATCATCTACGTCATCGGCGAGGAGAAAATCACATGGATGCGTCGAACCTTCAAGTTTTCTACTATTCAAGACGTAGACTTCTACGAGTGTTCTGTTCCCCATTGACTCAAGACGAAGAAGAAGAAAAAGATGTATGAAAATAGTGTTGTGTCTGCTTCTGAAAATGTAAAATTACTTTTAAGTCGGATGAGAAATGAATTTTTACGTCATAATATGTGCGTACTTTTTTTTTTTACTGATTTCACCCAGTTCCCACTTCGGTAGTTATGTAGTTTGCAACCTTGCCCAGATACTATGCCTGTGATTTTCTTCAAGCACAGAAGACATAATTTTACACATGTTTTCTATGTGTCTTTTGAAGCAGACGCGGTCGGTCACGTACCTCCTGCTCCCATAACCAAATTCGTCGTGATAGGCGTAATCCCATGCGACAATATTATATATTTTGTTATCATCTATGTTAAACTTCACCTTCCTGTTCCAAACTAATGTCATTTGTGTACTGCACGTCGTTTATATATACAATTGGGATAGGATTTTTTTTTCGTAAATAACAACAAAAAAGACTTATGGTAACGAATTTTTTCTTTTATTCAACTCTCACAGACGCAATCTCATGAATGAGATATAATTTGATTCTTGAGATTACAATTCAGTTCTTGATATAAGAATTTGAAACTTTTTCACAAAATATAGTTCTTTTAACAAATAAAAAATTCTCTGGCTGAAATATTTAAAATTTTCAGATACATATATAAATCTATACTTAAAACTAATTAGGATATACTTTATTCTTACACTACTACAGTCCCAATAGTCACAGTTGCGTGAATCAACAACAATAATTCTAATGGGCTGTGATCTATGTACATTTAAAAACTAATCTGACTTGTACGGCTAGCGGCAGGTGAAATCTAGATACTATTTACAAATGTACATGGCACACACACACATACACACACACACACACACACACACACACATGCATGACGTGCAAAATACAAGATTTACATATAGCGTGCATAAATAAATATTTACACCACATACACAGTTACTTACGCTATGACAAAAGGGCCATACTATTTGGTCATATTCACACCTAGTCTCGTTCTCTCCCTCTCAGTCAATCAGGGTCCCCCATCCCTTCTTTAACAACAACTGAATAGTGTGAATATGAGAGAGTTTCAATCCCATCGTCTCAAATGACCCTTTTGTGGTCATGAGGCGACAGGCCGATTTTAGATTGCAGCAGAGTATGCACACGTGTCCTCTCGACCGAGTAATATCTTGCCACAGCGTCCGCTGCGGGTGCGTCGGAGCAACATGAACACCGCTTTACAGGACTGCAAATAGTCTTTGATAGAGAGGGCTCTCGATGCCACACGAAGCACACCATTAGTCCGCCGCAGGGTTGCTCCATCCAGTGTGCGATACATGCACATTTTTGCTCACAGGCCTATAAACTCCGCAATGAGTAGTTCATTCGCCTTTTCTTTCATAAGGCTGATAACCTTCTGTTCTGTGGAACAATACCATAAGGACTATCGACCATGTATGAGGACACGTTGAATTCATTGCCGTGGTACCTCATTACTTCAACCAATACATGAAGCTATCTACATCCATGTATAGTATTTTAGGATCAGCGAAATGAGGTTTTGCAAACTTATAATGAAAGCGGTGCATGTGGAGTTTGGATAGGTCTAGTAAGCACATTCCTATAAAAATATGTTCTGTGAACTCTACTGCAATTTCCGCCATCTCCACGGCAGCAAAATTCTCACTGAATACCGTGGCCCATTTAAAATTTGGTCTGGCAAAGCATTTTCTTACTCCCCAATGCCCATTCCATTCGGTTCTCATCAAAATTTCACTCTGTTCCCTCAAATTCTCCAGTCCTTAACAGAAAATTGAATTATTCATTAATTTAAAAAATCTTTCTCGAAATTATGTGTCACAGAAGCCCTCAGCGTAGTATGAAAATCAATACACTCCTTCAACCAGGGGGATTCCTTGGAGGATATAGCCCTGGTGATTCTATCCAGCTTCATCTCCAACTTGAGACACTGTTGGAGATTACGACAGTGAATAATGTATCTTCATTTACTCTCCAGATTTGTCATCAGTTGTGTAGTGGAGCCTTCTCGCTGAACTAGTTGCTATGGACACAGCGGCAAATCGGCGTGTGCATCACGCAAACTAATAAGGTATGTGAGTTGTGCCGTCACCACATGCCCCACATCAGAATCTGCCACCCACATCCCCACGATTTTTCCGCACAATCCGTTGCACTCCTTCTTGAGTAGCCGTCGAAACTCACCAATCGGCAGTGATTGTTCCATGGCGTGCTCGTATAAGTTATTGACATCCAAGTACATGATGTAACTCGAATCAAGGGATGCACTGAACCTGTCACCTGTACGTGTGTTATTTACCTTGCCGTGCCTATGGACACATTGGCAAAGTCCCCCCAGGTCCCTCGCTCATAGAAAAGAAGCATCAGTCAATAGTTCGATTCTGCACTTCGTTTTTTTTAGCATAGCATCCCATGACAATCCAGGTGCTGTGAAAAGAAAACGCTGGATTAAAGAATACATTGTCATGCATTGACTCCGGAATTTTTCGAAAACATCTGCAAGCAAATGTACGTCTATGTCCATGTGAAGCTGTGCAAACACCCCTAAAGTGGCGATGCTGAATTCGCCTCAGATATTCATGGCATGCTCAATACTCTGCATTCGTTATGGCATCGCCTGTAAGGTTGCTGCAGAATGCAGCTATGTGGGGTAGCCTGGTTTCGTTGAGTCTTGCCGTACTATCCACATACTCGAATGGGAAAATCTCGTTCCCAGACACAAGTTGAAACTTTTCCTAGTCGGGAAATGCAGCTCGAGTGATATGCATACCCCAGTCCAGTATGGCTCTCAAGGTGGATCATAAAACTATCCGGTGATTGATGTGCTCCACGTTATCACTCCAGAAAGTTAATGAAGACTCTTCTCTTCAATACCAGAGGCACATTTCGGTGGTGTACAATTCGATGGACAGCACAGTACCGCATTTAATGACGGGATACCCTGGATGATTTACAACCTCGAGGAGCTCTGTTCCCAGAATAGGAAGGCACGAGGCACGCTTTCAGAAACACTACAGGGTCACAGTACCCTTTTGCTGGAGCCTCAATCCTAGTGAATGAGATTCTCTCATCAAAGGCGTTCTCAGTCACCGAGTATTCTAATTGCAGTGTGGAGTTACTGATCTGATGTCCTTCACTAAAAGGACTCGTCTACAATAGCTACTGAGAATATGTAACATATTTTATGTACACTACGAAATTTTTGTCTAACAGCAACGTAGTATGCTTACGCACAGTACTATGAAGAAGAAAATGTGTACTCCTTACACTCCTGCTGCTGCTGGCTTTCAGCAGTCGGATCATTAACTGTCTGTTGGACATATGCTGAGACAATAAGACGACATGTAATCAATGCTACGAACTTCTTAGCGAAAAAGTTGCCGTTTTCGATTTTGATCCTCGAAATCGTGTACAATAGCATGATTCACTGACCACTAAATACCAGCAGTGTATTACAAACGTACGTGAAGAAGAATACACAGGCTGGTTACGGTGCTGCTGCCGCTGCACGCTCTCTCTCCTCAACTCATCCACGATTTGGTGGATGTATGCTGAAGCAACAAGAAGAAAAATCTGAATATACAGGCTACCACACTTTTTTTAACTTCCGAAGACTGAACACACAAGAATCTGATACTATGAAAATTTTAGGAAACTGTACTTAGAAATCTGAACACACAGTGATTTAATACTACGAAACATTTTTTTTTACCAAAATATACTTCGAAAACAGATCTCACGCTACGAAATTAAATGTGTGCTTACCGGTAATTCCCGTTCCTGCGTCTGCTGCCCCTGGCAGTGCTGCTGCTGCTTCTGCTGCCCGGAGCCACTGAACACTTCGTGTTAGGCCAGGGACGAAGCAAACTAACATACGACGCACACACGAGAGAGAACGACACAGTCGAGCTGACCCAGCCACATACAATAGCAGAAAGAGGACAGGAGTGGTCGGGGTAGGATTTCACTGTTGCGGCATTAGCCGATAGGAACACAGTACTCTGAGGAGGGATGATAACCTCTGTCTGTTCACACACAAATAGAAACTTGAAAGAGAGCAGAGATGGTTTCCCGGATATGAAATATGAAAGGACGCCGACTTGTGGTTATGCGTGGTGCAGTCGCGGCAGAGCGGCCGGCGCTGGAGACGCTCCTCAGCCACGCCCTTCTAACCAATGAATGATGGGTCATTTGGAAAAAATAAATGGTAGCTCACTCGGTTTCAAACAGCATCTCAAGTGGCTGTAATGACTGGAGTTCTGCAACAGCGCCCCACGTCACAGCCTAGAGAAAACATTTCTCAGTCTACAAGAAAACGTACCCATTTGGGTTTTGCTCATCTTATTAGTATGTGAAACTTTTCTATCCACTAAAGGAACAGAATATAAAGGAAGCTCAGTTTGTGCATTTTTTGGTTGTCAGGTGGTACCTATTCACCCATCTCGATAGTAATGGCAACTATAAAGGTACGAAAGCAAGCAGAACATGGAACCCGATCCCTGAGTGGGAAAGAAAAATCTTCGACCCTGGCGAGAATCAAATCACGTCCTACCGTGTAGCAACCTGCCACGTTGACCGTGCAGCTGCCGAGGTTAACGAGAGCTGGGCGCTATAGGACGGTACATTAATGTAGACAATATGTCCAGCATTATGTTTTGAGAAGACAACCTTAGATTTCAAAAGCTCAATGAACGTTTACTTACTTTTGGGTGAGATGTTACTTATTATCCTTCAACTTAGTATCGCAGTCGGAGAGCAGTGGCAGCGACCGAGTAAGCATCGGCCTTCAGCCACAGCGCGGCCCCGCAAAACGACCCAGCCGACACTCCACTGCCGACAATGCCGCGCTCCCTCAACCGTGTGCCATGCACGAGCTCACTGCTCCCCACCACTCCCAGAGTACGGGTCACTAGGTAGTTCACTAGCTCACTGCTCCCCACCACTCTCAGAGATCGGGTAACTAGGTAGTTCACTAGCTCACTGCTCCCCACCACTCTCAGAGATCGGGTAACTAGGTAGTTCACTAGCTCACTGCTCCCCACCACACTCAGAGATCGGGTAACTAGGTAGTTCACTAGCTCACTGCTCCCCACCACTCTCAGAGATCGGGTCACCAGGTAGTTCACTAGCTCACTGCTCCCCACCACTCTCAGAGATCGGGTAACTAGGTAGTTCACTAGCTCACTGGTCCCCACCACTCTCAGAGATCGGGTCACCAGGTAGTTCACTAGCTCACTGCTCCCCACCACTCTCAGAGATCGGGTAACTAGGTAGTTCACTAGCTCACTGGTCCCCACCACTCTCAGAGATCGGGTCACCAGGTAGTTCACTAGCTCACTGCTCCCCACCACTCTCAGAGATCGGGTAACCAGGTAGTTCACTAGCTCACTGCTCCCCACCACTCTCAGAGATCGGGTCACCAGGTAGTTCACTAGCTCACTGCTCCCACCACTCTCAGAGATCGGGTAACTAGGTAGTTCACTAGCTCACTGCTCCCCACCACTCTCAGAGATCGGGTCACCAGGTAGTTCACTAGCTCACTGCTCCCCACCACTCTCAGAGATCGGGTAACTAGGTAGTTCACTAGCTCACTGGTCCCCACCACTCTCAGAGATCGGGTCACCAGGTAGTTCACTAGCTCACTGCTCCCCACCACTCTCAGAGATCGGGTCACCAGGTAGTTCACTAGCTCACTCCTCCCCACCACCCTCAGAGATCGGGTAACCAGGTAGTTCACTAGCTCACTGCTGCCCACAACTCTCAGAGATCGGGTCACCAGGTAGTTCACTAGCTCACTGCTCCCCACCACTCTCAGAGATCGGGTAACTAGGTAGTTCACTAACTCACTGCTCCCCACCACTCTCAGAGATCGGGTAACTAGGTAGTTCACTAGCTCACTGCTCCCCACCACTCTCAGAGAACGGGTAACTAGGTAGTTCACTAGCAAACTGCTCCCCACCACTCTCAGACATCGGGTCACCAGGTAGTTCACTAGCTCAACGCTCCCCACCACTCTCAGAGATCGGGTAACTAGGTAGTTCACTAGCTCACTGCTCCCCACCACTCTCAGAGATTGGGTCACCAGGTAGTTCACTAGCTCACTGCTCCCCACCACTCTCAGAGATCGGGTAACTAGCTAGTTCAGTATCTCACTGCTCCCCACCACTCTCAGAGATCGGGTCACCAGGTAGTTCACTAGCTCACTGGTCCCCACCACTCTCAGAGATCGGGTCACCAGGTAGTTAACTAGCTCACTGCTCCCCACCACTCTCAGAGATCGGGTAACCAGGTAGTTCACTAGCTCACTGCTCCCCACCACTGTCAGAGATCGGGTCGCCAGGTAGTTCACTAGCTCACTGCTCCCCATCACTCTCAGAGATCGGGTAACTAGGTAGTTCACTAGCTCACTGCTCCCCACCACTCTGAGAGATCGGGTCACCAGGTAGTTCACTAGCTCACTGGTCCCCACCACTCTCAGAGATCGGGTCACCAGGTAGTTCACTAGCTCACTGCTCACCACCACTCTCAGAGATCGGGTAACTAGGTAGTTCACTAGCTCACTGCTCCCCACCACTCTCAGAGATCGGGTCACCAGGTAGTTCACTAGCTCACTGCTCCCCACCGCTCTCAGAGATCGGGTCACCAGGTAGTTCACTAGCTCACTGCTCCCCATCACTCTCAGAGATCGGGTAACTAGGTAGTTCACTAGCTGACTGGTCCCCACCACTCTCAGAGATCGGGTCACCAGGTAGTTCACTAGCTCACTGCTCCCCACCACTCTCAGAGATCGGGTAACTAGGTAGTTCACTAGCTCACTGCTCCACACCACTCTCAGAGTTCGGGTCACCAGGTAGTTCACTAGCTCACTGGTCCCCACCACTCTCAGAGATCGGGTCACCAGGTAGTTCACTAGCTCACTGCTCCCCACCACTCTCAGAGATCGGGTAACCAGGTAGTTCACTAGCTCACTGCTCCCCACCACTCTCAGAGATCGGGTCACCAGGTAGTACACTAGCTCACTGCTCCCCACCACTCTCAGAGATCGGGTAACTAGGTAGTTCACTAGCTCACTGGTCCCCACCACTCTCAGAGATCGGGTCACCAGGTAGTTCACTAGCTCACTGCTCCCCACCACTCTCAGAGATCGGGTAACCAGGTAGTTCACTAGCTCACTGCTCCCCACCACTCTCAGAGATCGGGTCACCAGGTAGTTCACTAGCTCACTGCTCCCCACCACTCTGAGAGATCGGGTCACCAGGTAGTTCACTAGCTCACTGGTCCCCACCACTCTCAGAGATCGGGTCACCAGGTAGTTCACTAGCTCACTGCTCACCACCACTCTCAGAGATCGGGTAACTAGGTAGTTCAGTAGCTCACTGCTCCCCACCACTCTCAGAGATCGGGTCACCAGGTAGTTCACTAGCTCACTGCTCCCCACCGCTCTCAGAGATCGGGTCACCAGGTAGTTCACTAGCTCACTGCTCCCCATCACTCTCAGAGATCGGGTAACTAGGTAGTTCACTAGCTGACTGGTCCCCACCACTCTCAGAGATCGGGTCACCAGGTAGTTCACTAGCTCACTGCTCCCCACCACTCTCAGAGATTGGGTAACTAGGTAGTTCACTAGCTCACTGCTCCACACCACTCTCAGAGTTCGGGTCACCAGGTAGTTCACTAGCTCACTGGTCCCCACCACTCTCAGAGATCGGGTCACCAGGTAGTTCACTAGCTCACTGCTCCCCACCACTCTCAGAGATCGGGTAACCAGGTAGTTCACTAGCTCACTGCTCCCCACCACTCTCAGAGATCGGGTCACCAGGTAGTACACTAGCTCACTGCTCCCCACCACTCTCAGAGATCGGGTAACTAGGTAGTTCACTAGCTCACTGGTCCCCACCACTCTCAGAGATCGGGTCACCAGGTAGTTCACTAGCTCACTGCTCCCCACCACTCTCAGAGATCGGGTAACCAGGTAGTTCACCAGCTCACTGCTCCCCACCACTCTCAGAGATCGGGTCACCAGGTAGTTCACTAGCTCACTGCTCCCCACCACTCTCAGAGATCGGGTAACTAGGTAGTTCACTAGCTCACTGCTCCCCACCACTCTCAGAGATCGGGTCACCAGGTCGTTCACTATCTCACTGCTCCCCACCACTCTCAGAGATCGGGTAAGTAGGTAGTTCACTAGCTCACTGGTCCCCACCACTCTCAGAGATCGGGTCACCAGGTAGTTCTCTAGCTCACTGCTCCCCACCACTCTCAGAGATCGGGTCACCAGGTAGTTCACTAGCTCACTCCTCCCCACCACCCTCAGAGATCGGGTAACCAGGTAGTTCACTAGCTCACTGCTCCCCACCACTCTCAGAGATCGGGTCACCAGGTAGTTCACTAGCTCACTGCTCCCCACCACTCTCAGAGATCGGGTTACAAGGTAGTTCACTAGCTCACTGCTTCCCACCACTCTTAGAGATCGGGTAACTAGGTAGTTCACTAGCTCACTGCTCCCCACCACTCTCAGAGATCGGGTAACTAGGTAGTTCACTAGCAAACTGCTCCCCACCACTCTCAGACATAGGGTCACCAGGTAGTTCACTAGCTCACTGCTCCCCACCACTCTCAGAGATCGGGTAACTAGGTAGTTCACTAGCTCACTGCTCCCCACCACTCTCAGAGATCGGGTCACCAGGTAGTTCACTAGCTCACTGCTCCCCACCACTCCCAGAGATCGGGTAACTAGGTAGTTCACTAGCTCACTGCTCCCCACCACTCTCAGAGGTCGGGTCACCAGGTAGTTCACTAGCTCACTGGTCCCCACCACTCTCAGAGATCGGGTCACCAGGTAGTTCAATAGCTCACTGCTCCCCACCACTCTCAGAGATCGGGTAACAAGGTAGTTCACTAGCTCACTGCTCCCCACCACTCTCAGAGATCGGGTAACTAGGTAGTTCACTAGCTCACTGCTCCCCACCACTCTCAGAGATCGGGTAACTAGGTAGTTCACTAGCTCACTGCTCCCCACCACTCTCAGAGATCGGGTCACCAGGTAGTTCACTAGCTCACTGGCCCCACCACTCCCAGAGATCGGGTCACCAGGTAGTTCACTAGCTCACTGCTCCCCACCTCTCAGAGATCGGGTAACCAGGTAGTTCACTAGCTCACTGCTCCCCACCACTCTCAGAGATCGGGTCACCAGGTAGTACACTAGCTCACTGCTCCCCACCACTCTCAGAGATCGGGTAACTAGGTAGTTCACTAGCTCACTGCTCCCCACCACTCTCAGAGATCGGGTCACCAGGTAATTCACTAGCTCACTGCTCCCCACCACTCTCAGAAATCGGGTAACTAGGTAGTTCACTAGCTCACTGGTCCCCACCACTCTCAGAGATCGGGTCACCAGGTAGTTCACTAGCTCACTGCTCCCCACCACTCTCAGAGATCGGGTAACTAGGTAATTCACTAGCTCACTGCTCCCCACCACTCTCAGAGATCGGGTAACTAGGTAGTTCACTAGCTCACTGCTCCCCACCACTCTCAGAGATCGGGTCACCAGGTAGTTCACTAGCTCAACGCTCCCCACCACTCTCAGAGATCGGGTAACTAGGTAGTTCACTAGCTCACTGCTCCCCACCACTCTCAGAGATTGGGTCACCAGGTAGTTCACTAGCTCACTGCTCCCCACCACTCTCAGAGATCGGGTAACTAGGTAGTGCAGTATCTCACTGCTTCCCACCACTCTCAGAGATCGGGTCACCAGGTAGTTCACTAGCTCACTGGTCCCCACCACAATCAGAGTTCGGGTCACCAGGTAGTTAACTAGCTCACTGCTCCCCACCACTCTCAGAGATCGGGTAACCAGGTAGTTCACTAGCTCACTGCTCCCCACCACTGTCAGAGATCGGGTCACCAGGTAGTTCACTAGCTCACTGCTCCCCATCACACTCAGAGATCGGGTAACTAGGTAGTTCACTAGCTCACTGCTCCCCACCACTCTGAGAGATCGGGTCACCAGGTAGTTCACAAGCTCATTGGCCACCACCACTCTCAGAGATCGGGTCACCAGGTAGTTCACTAGCTCACTGCTCACCACCACTCTCAGAGATCGGGTAACTAGGTAGTTCACTAGCTCACTGCTCCCCACCACTCTCAGAGATCGGGTCACCAGGTAGTTCACTAACTCACTGCTCCCCACCGCTCTCAGAGATCGGGTCACCAGGTAGTTCACTAGCTCACTGCTCCCCACCACTCTCAGAGATCGGGTAACTAGGTAGTTCACTAGCTGACTGGTCACCACCACTCTCAGAGATCGGGTCACCAGGTAGTTCACTAGCTCACTGCTCCCCACCACTCTCAGAGATCGGGTAACTAGGTAGTTCACTAGCTCACTGCTCCCCACCACTCCCAGAGATCGGGTCGCCAGGTAGTTCACTAGCTCACTGCCCCACACCACTCTCAGAGATCGGGTCACCAGGTAGTTCACTAGCTCACTGGACCCCACCACTCTCAGAGATCGGGTCACCAGGTAGTTCACTAGCTCACTATTCCCCACCACTCTCAGAGATCGGGTCACCAGGTAGTTCACTATCTCACTGCTCCCCACCACTCTCAGAGATCAGGTCACCAGGTAGTTCACTAGCTCATTGGTCCCCACCACTCTCAGAGATCGGGTCACCAGGTAGTTCACTAGCTCACTGCTCCCCACCACTCTCAGAGATCGGGTCAAAAGGTAGTTCACTAGCTCACTGCTCCCCACCAATCTCAGAGATCGGGTCACCAGGTAGTTCACTAGCTCACTGGTCCCCACCAATCTCAGAAATCGGGTCACCAGGTAGTTCATTAGCTCACTGCTCCCTACCAATCTCAGAGATCGGGTAACTAGGTAGTTCACTAGCTCACTGCTCCCCACCACTCTCAGAAATCGGGTCACCAGGTAGTTCACTAGCTCACTGCTCCCCACCACTCTCAGAAATCGGGTCACCAGGTCGTTCACTAGCTCACTGCTCCCCACCACTCTCACAGATCGGGTAACTAGGTTGTTGACTAGCTCACTGCTCCCCACCACTCTCAGAGATCAGGTCACCAGGTAGTTCACTAGCTCACTGCCCCCCACCACTCTCAGAGATCGGGTAACTAGGTAGTTCACTAGCTCACTGCTCCCCACCACTCTCAGAGATCGGGTCACTAGGTAGTTCACTAGCTCACTGCTCCCCACCACTCTCAGAGATCGGGTCACCAGGTAGTTCACTAACTCACTGCTCCCCACCACTCTCAGAGATTGCATAACTAGGTAGTTCACTAACTCACTGCTCCCCACCACTCTCAGAGATTGGGTAACTAGGTAGTTCACTAGCTCACTGCTCCCCACCACTATCAGAGATCGGGTCACCAGGTAGTTCACTAGCTCACTGCTCCCCACCACTCTCAGAGATCAGGTCACCAGGTAGTTCACTAGCTCAATGCTCCCCACCACTCTCAGAGATCGGGTCACCAGGTAGTTCACTAGCTCACTGCTCCCCACCACTCTCAGAGATCGGGTCACCAGGTAGTTCACTAGCTCACTGGTCCCCACCAATCTCAGAGATCGGGTCACCAGGTAGTTCACTAGCTCACTGCTCCCCACCACTCTCAGAGGTCGGGTAACTAGGTAGTTCACTACCTCACTGCTCCCCACCACTCTCAGAGATCGGGTAACTAGGTAGTTCACAAGCTCACTGCTCCCCACCACTCTCAGAGATCGGGTCACCAGATAGTTCACTAGCTCACTGGTCCCCACCACTCTCAGAGATCGGGTCACCAGGTAGTTCACTAGCTCACTGCTCCCCACCACTCTCAGAGATCGGGTAACCAGGTAGTTCACTAGCTCGCTGCTCCCCACCAATCTCAGAGATCGGGTCACCAGGTAGTACACTAGCTCACTGCTCCCCACCACTCTCAGAGATCGGGTAACTAGGTAGTTCACTAGCTCACTGCTCCCCACCACTCTCAGAGATCGGGTAACTAGGTAGTTCACTAGCTCACTGCTCCCCACCACTCTCAGAGATCGGGTCACCAGGTAGTTCACTAGCTCACTGGTCCCCACCACTCTCAGAGATCGGGTCACCAGGTAGTTCACTAGCTCACTGCTCACCACCACTCTCAGAGATCGGGTATCTAGGTAGTTCACTAGCTCACTGCTCCCCACCACTCTCAGAGATCGGGTAACCAGGTAGTTCACTAGCTCATTGCTCCCCACCACTCTCAGAGATCGGGTCACCAAGTAGTTCACTAGCTCACTGCTCAACACCACTCTCAGAGATCGGGTCACCAGGTAGTTCACTAGCTGACTGGTCCCCACCACTCTCAGAGATCGGGTCACCAGGTAGTTCACTAGCTCACTGCTCCCCACCACTCTCAGAGATCGGGTAACTAGGTATTTCACTAGCTCACAGTGCCCCACCACTCTCAGAGATCGGGTCACCAGGTAGTTCACTAACTCACTGGTCCCCACCACTCTCAGAGATCGGGTCACCAGGTAGTTCACTAGCTCACTGCTCCCCACCACTCTCAGAGATCGGGTCACCAGGTAGTTCACTAGCTCACTGGACCCCACCACTCTCAGAGATCGGGTCACCAGGTATTTCACTAACTCACTGGTCCCCACCACTCTCAGAGATCGGGTCACCAGGTAGTTCACTAGCTCACTGCTCCCCACCAATCTCAGAGATCGGGTCACCAGGTAGTTCACTAGCTCACTGGTATCCTCCACTCTCAGAGATCGGGTAACTAGGTAGTGCACTAGCTCACTGCTCCCCACCACTCTCAGAGATCGGGTCACCAGGTAGTTCACTAGCTCACTGCTGCCCACCACACTCAGAGATCAAGTCACCAGGTAAATCACTAGCTCACTGCTCCCCACCACTCTCAGAGATCGGATCACCAGGTAGTTCACTAGCTCACTTCTCCCCACCACTCTCAGAGATCGGGTCACCAGGTAGTTCACTAGCTCACTGCTCCCCACCACTCTCAGAGATCGGGTCACCAGGTAGTTCACTAGCTCACTGCTCCCCACCACTCTCAGAGATCGGGTAACTAGGTTGTTCACTAGCTCACTGCTCCCCACCACTCTAAAAGATCAGGTCACCAGGTAGTTCACTAGCTCACTGCTCCCTACCAATCTCAGACATCGGGTAACTAGGTAGTTCCCTAGCTCACTGCTCCCCACCACTCTCAGAAATCGGGTCACCATGTAGTTCACTAGCTCACTGCTCCCCCCCACTCTCAGAAATCGGGTCACCAGGTCGTTCACTAGCTCACTGCTCCCCACCACTCTCACAGATCGGGTAACTAGGTTGTTGACTAGCTCACTGCTCCCCACCACTCTCAGAGATCAGGTCACCAGGTAGTTCACTAGCTCACTGCTCCCCACCACTCTCAGAGATCGGGTAACTAAGTAGTTCACTAGCTCACTGCTCCCCACCACTCTCAGAGATCGGGTCACTAGGTATTTCACTAGCTCTCTGCTCCCCACCACTCTCAGAGATCGGGTCACCAGGTAGTTCACTAACTCACTGCCTCCCACCACTCTCAGACATCGCGTAACTAGGTAGTTCACTAACTCACTGCTCCCCACCACTCTCAGAGATAGGGTAACTAGGTAGTTCACTAGCTCACTGCTCCCCACCACTATCAGAGATCGGGTCACCAGGTAGTTCACTAGCTCACTGCTCCCCACCACTCTCAGAGATCAGGTCACCAGGTAGTTCACTAGCTCAATGCTCCCCACCACTCTCAGAGATCGGGTCACCAGGTAGTTCATTAGCTCACTGCTCCCCACCACTCTCAAAGATCGGGTCACCAGGTAGTTCACTAGCTCACTGCTCCCCACCACTCTCAGAGATCGGGTCACCAGGTAGTTCCCTAGCTCACTGCTCCCCATAACACTCAGAGATCGGGTAACTAGGTAGTTCACTAGCTCACTGCTCCCCACCACTTTCAGAGATAAGGTCACCAGGTAGTTCACTAGCTCACTGCTCCCCACCTCCCTCAGAGATCGGGTCACCAGGTAGTTCGCCAGCTCACTGCTCCCCACCACTCTCAGAGATCGGGTAACTAGGAGTTCACTAGCTCACTACTCCCCACCACTATCAGAGATCGGGTAACCAGGTAGTTCACTAGCTCACTGCTCCCCACCACTGTCAGAGATCGGGTAACTAGGTAGTTCACTAGCTCACTGCTCGCCACCACTCTCAGAGATCGGGTCACAAGGTAGTTCACTAGCTCACTACTCCCCACCACTCTCAGAGATCGGGTCACCAGGTAGTCCACTAGCTCACTGGTCCCCACCACTCTCAGAGATCGGGTAACTAGGTAGTTCACTAGCTCACTGCTCCCCACCACTATCAGAGATCGCGTCACCAGGTAGTTCACTAGCTCACTACTCCCCACCACCCTCAGTGATCAGGTCACCAGGTAGTTCGCCAGCTTACTGCTCCCCACCACTCTCAGAGATTGGGTAACTAGGTACTTCACTAGCTCACTGCTCCCCACCACTATCAGAGATCGGGTCACCAGGTAGTTCACTAGCTCACTGCTGCCCACCACACTCAGAGATCGGGTCACCAGGTAGTTCACTAGCTCACTGCTCCCCACCACTCTCAGAGATCGGATCACCAGGTAGTTCACTAGCTCACTGCTCCCCACCACTCTCAGGGATCGGGTCACCAGGTAGTTCACTAGCTCACTGGTCCCCACCACTCTCAGAGATCAGGTAACTAGGTAGTTCACTAGCTCACTGCTCCCCACCACTCTCAGAGATCTAGTCACCAGGTAGTTCACTAGCTCACTGCTGCCCACCACACTCAGAGATCGGGTCACCAGGTAGTTCACTAGCTCACTGCTCCCAACCACACACAGAGATCGGGTAACTAGGTAGTTCACTAGCTCACTGCTCCCCACCACTAACAGAGATCGGGTCACCAGGTAGTTCACTAGCTCACTGCTCCCCACCTCCCTCAGAGATCGGGTCACCAGGTAGTTCGCCAGCTCACTGCTCCCCACCACTCTCAGAGATCGGGTAACTAGGTAGTTCACTAGCTCACTGCTCCCCACCACTCTCAGAGATCAGGTAACTAGGTAGTTAACTAGCTCACTGCTCCCCACCACTATCAGAGATTGGGTCAAAAGGTAGTTCACTAGCTAACTGCTCTCCACCTCCCTCAGAGATCGGGTCACCAGGTAGTTCGCCAGCTCACTGCTCCCCACCACTCTCAGAGATCGGGTAACTAGGTAGTTCACTAGCTCACTGCTCCCCACCACTCTCAGAGATCGGGTAGCTAGGTAGTTCACTAGCTCACTGCTCCCCACACCTCTCAGAGATCGGGTCACCAGGTAGTTCACTACCTCACTGCTCCCCACCACTCTCAGAGATCGGGTCATCAGGTAGTTCACTAACTCACTGCTCCCCACCACTCTCAGAGATCGGGTAACTAGGTAGTTCACTAGCTCACTGCTCCCCACAACTCTCAGAGATCGGGTCACCAGGTAGTTCACTAGCTCACTGCTCCCCACCACTCTCAGAGATCGGGTCACCAGGTAGTTCACTAACTCACTGCTCCCCACCACTCTCAGAGATCGGGTAACTAGGTAGTTCACTAGCTCACTGCTACCCACCACTCTCAGAGATCAGGTCACCAGGTAGTCCACTAGCTCAATGCTCCCCACCACTCTCAGAGATCTGGTCACCAGGTAGTTCACTAGCTCACTGCTCCCCACGACTCTCAGAGATCAGGTCACCAGGTACTCCACTAGCTCACTGCTCCCCACCACTCTCAGAGATCGGGTCACCAGGTAGTTCACTAGCTTACTGGTCCCCACCACTCTCAGAGATCGGGTAACTAGGTAGTTCACTAGCTCACTGCTCCCCACCACTATCAGAGATCGGGTCACCAGGTAGTACACCAGCTCACTGCTCCCCACCTCCCTCAGAGATCGGGTCACCAGGTAGTTCGCCAACTCACTGCTCCCCACCACTCTCAGAGATCGGGTAAGTAGGTAGTTCACTAGCTCACTGCTCCCCACCACTATCAGAGATCTGGTCACCAGGTAGTTCACTAGCTCACTGCTGCCCACCACACTCAGAGATCGGGTCACCAGGTAGTTCACTAGCTCATTGCTCCCCACCACTCTCAGAGATCGGATCACCAGGTAGTTCACTAGCTCACTGCTCCCCACCACTCTCAGAGATCGGGTCACCAGGTAGTTCACTAGCTCACTGCTCCCCACCACTCTCAGAGATCGGGTAACTAGGTAGTTCACTAGCTCGCTGCTCCCCACCACTCTCAGAGATCGGGTCACCAGGTAGTTCACTAGCTCACTGCTCCCCACCACTCTCAGGGATCGGGTCACCAGGTAGTTCACTAGCTCACTGCTCCCCACCACTCTCAGAGATCGGATCACCAGGTAGTTCACTAGCTCACTGCTCCCCACCACTCTCAGGGATCGGGTCACCAGGTAGTTCACTAGCTCACTGGTCCCCACCACTCTCAGAGATCAGGTAACTAGGTAGTTCACTAGCTCACTGCTCCCCACCACTCTCAGAGATCTAGTCACCAGGTAGTTCACTAGCTCACTGCTGCCCACCACACTCAGAGATCGGGTCACCAGGTAGTTCACTAGCTCACTGCTCCCAACCACACACAGAGATCGGGTAACTAGGTAGTTCACTAGCTCACTGCTCCCCACCACTAACAGAGATCGGGTCACCAGGTAGTTCACTAGCTCACTGCTCCCCACCTCCCTCAGAGATCGGGTCACCAGGTAGTTCGCCAGCTCACTGCTCCCCACCACCCTCAGAGATCGGGTAACTAGGTAGTTCACTAGCTCACTGCTCCCCACCACTCTCAGAGATCAGGTAACTAGGTAGTTAACTAGCTCACTGCTCCCCACCACTATCAGAGATTGGGTCAAAAGGTAGTTCACTAGCTAACTGCTCTCCACCTCCCTCAGAGATCGGGTCACCAGGTAGTTCGCCAGCTCACTGCTCCCCACCACTCTCAGAGATCGGGTAACTAGGTAGTTCACTAGCTCACTGCTCCCCACCACTCTCAGAGATCGGGTAGCTAGGTAGTTCACTAGCTCACTGCTCCCCACACCTCTCAGAGATCGGGTCACCAGGAAGTTCACTAGCTCACTGCTCCCCACCACTCTCAGAGATCGGGTCATCAGGTAGTTCACTAACTCACTGCTCCCCACCACTCTCAGAGATCGGGTAACTAGGTAGTTCACTAGCTCACTGCTCCCCACAACTCTCAGAGATCGGGTCACCAGGTAGGTCACTAGCTCACTGCTCCCCACCACTCTCAGAGATCGGGTCACCAGGTAGTTCACTAACTCACTGCTCCCCACCACTCTCAGAGATCGGGTAACTAGGTAGTTCACTAGCTCACTGCTACCCACCACTCTCAGAGATCAGGTCACCAGGTAGTCCACTAGCTCAATGCTCCCCACCACTCTCAGAGATCTGGTCACCAGGTAGTTCACTAGCTCACTGCTCCCCACGACTCTCAGAGATCAGGTCACCAGGTACTCCACTAGCTCACTGCTCCCCACCACTCTCAGAGATCGGGTCACCAGGTAGTTCACTAGCTCACTGGTCCCCACCACTCTCAGAGATCGGGTAACTAGGTAGTTCACTAGCTCACTGCTCCCCACCACTATCAGAGATCGGGTCACCAGGTAGTACACCAGCTCACTGCTCCCCACCTCCCTCAGAGATCGGGTCACCAGGTAGTTCGCCAACTCACTGCTCCCCACCACTCTCAGAGATCGGGTAAGTAGGTAGTTCACTAGCTCACTGCTCCCCACCACTATCAGAGATCTGGTCACCAGGTAGTTCACTAGCTCACTGCTGCCCACCACACTCAGAGATCGGGTCACCAGGTAGTTCACTAGCTCACTGCTCCCCACCACTCTCAGAGATAGGGTAACTAGGTAGTTCACTAGCTCGCTGCTCCCCACCACTCTCAGAGATCGGGTCACCAGCTGGTTCACTAGCTCACTGCTCCCCACCCCTGTCAGAGATCGGGTCACCAGGTTAAGCCCTAGCTCACTGCTCCCCACCACTCTCAGAGATCGGGTAACTAGGTAGTTCACTAGCTCAATCCTCCCCACCACTCTCAGAGATCGGGTCACCAGGTAGTTCACTCGCTCACTGCTCCCCACCACTCTCAGAGATCAGGTCACTAGGTAGTTCACTAGCTCACTGCTCCCCACCACTCTCAGAGATCGGGTCACCAGGTAGTTCACTAGCTCACTGCTCCCCACCACTTTTAGAGATCAGGTCACTAGGTAGTTCACTAGCTCACTGCTTCCCACCGCTATCAGAGATTGGGTCACCAGGTAGTTCACTAGCTCACTGCTCCCCATCACTCTCAGAGATCAGGTCACTAGGTAGTTCACTAGCTCACTGCTCCCCACCACTCTCAGAGATCGGGTCACCAGGTAGTTCACTAGCTCACTGCTCCCCACCACTATCAGAGACCGGGTAACTAGGTAGTTCACTAGCTCACTGCTCCCCACCACTCTCAGAGATCGGGTCACCAGGTAGTTCACTAGCTCACTGCTCCCCACCACTGTCAGAGATCGGGTAACTAGGTAGTTCACTAGCTCACTGCTAACACCACTATCAGACATCGGGACACCAGGTAGTTCACTAGCTCACTGATCCCCACCACTCTCAGAGATCAGGTCACCAGGAAGTTCACTAGCTCACTGCTCCACACCACTCTCAGAGATCGGGTAACTAGGTAGTTCACTAGCTCACTGCTCGCCACCACTCTCAGAGATCGGGTCACCAGGTAGTTCACTAGCTCACTGCTCCCCACCACAATCAGAGATCGGGGCACCAGGTACTTCACTAGCTCACTGCTCCCCACCACTCTCAGTGATCGGGTCACCAGGTACTTCACTAGCTCACTGCTCCCCACCACTCTCAGAGATTGCGTCACTAGGTAGTTCACTAGCTCACTGCTCCCCACCACTCTCAGAGATCGGGTCACCAGGTAGTTCACTAGCTCACTGCTCCCCACCACTCTCAGAGATCGGGTAACTAGGTAGTTCACTAGCTCACTGCTCCCACCACTATCAGACATCGGGACACCAGGTAGTTCACTAGCTCACTGATCCCCAGCACTCTCAGAGATCAGGTCACCAGGAAGTTCACTAGCTCACTGCTCCCCACCACTCTCAGAGATCGGGTAACTCGGTAGTTCACTAGCTCACTGCTCCCCACCACTCTCAGAGATCGGGTCACCAGGTAGTTCACTAGCTCACTGCTCCCCACCACTATCAGAGACCGGGTAACTAGGTAGTTCACTAGCTCACTGCTCCCCACCACTCTCAGAGATCGGGTCACCAGGTAGTTCACTAGCTCACTGCTCCCCACCACTGTCAGAGATCGGGTAACTAGGTAGTTCACTAGCTCAATGCTCCCCACCACTCTCAGAGATCGGGTCACCAGGTAGTTCACTCGCTCACTGCTCCCCACCACTCTCAGAGATCAGGTCACTAGGTAGTTCACTAGCTCACTGCTCCCCACCACTCTCAGAGATCGGGTCACCAGGTAGTTCACTAGCTCACTGCTCCCCACCACTTTTAGAGATCAGGTCACTAGGTAGTTCATTAGCTCACTGCTTCCCACCGCTATCAGAGATTGGGTCACCAGGTAGTTCACTAGCTCACTGCTCCCCATCACTCTCAGAGATCAGGTCACTAGGTAGTTCACTAGCTCACTGCTCCCCACCACTCTCAGAGATCGGGTCACCAGGTAGTTCACTAGCTCACTGCTCCCCACCACTATCAGAGACCGGGTAACTAGGTAGTTCACTAGCTCACTGCTCCCCACCACTCTCAGAGATCGGGTCACCAGGTAGTTCACTAGCTCACTGCTCCCCACCACTGTCAGAGATCGGGTAACTAGGTAGTTCACTAGCTCACTGCTCCCACCACTATCAGACATCGGGACACCAGGTAGTTCACTAGCTCACTGATCCCCACCACTCTCAGAGATCAGGTCACCAGGAAGTTCACTAGCTCACTGCTCCCCACCACTCTCAGAGATCGGGTAACTAGGTAGTTCACTAGCTCACTGCTCGCCACCACTCTCAGAGATCGGGTCACCAGGTAGTTCACTAGCTCACTGCTCCCAACCACAATCAGAGATCGGGGCACCAGGTACTTCACTAGCTCACTGCTCCCCACCACTCTCAGTGATCGGGTCACCAGGTACTTCACTAGCTCACTGCTCCCCACCACTCTCAGAGATTGCGTCACTAGGTAGTTCACTAGCTCACTGCTCCCCACCACTCTCAGAGATCGGGT
This sequence comes from Schistocerca americana, assembly GCF_021461395.2. Lineage (NCBI taxonomy): Eukaryota > Metazoa > Arthropoda > Insecta > Orthoptera > Acrididae > Schistocerca > Schistocerca americana. The sequence continues at coordinate 19,913,800 of NC_060119.1, read as the reverse complement.
CACCAGGTAGTTCACTAGCTCACTGCTCCCCACCACTCTCAGAGATCGGGTAACTAGGTAGTTCACTAGCTCACTGCTCCCACCACTATCAGACATCGGGACACCAGGTAGTTCACTAGCTCACTGATCCCCAGCACTCTCAGAGATCAGGTCACCAGGAAGTTCACTAGCTCACTGCTCCCCACCACTCTCAGAGATCGGGTAACTCGGTAGTTCACTAGCTCACTGCTCCCCACCACTCTCAGAGATCGGGTCACCAGGTAGTTCACTAGCTCACTGCTCCCCACCACTATCAGAGATCGGGTCACCAGGTAGTTCACTAGCTCACTGCTCCCCACCACTCTCGGAGATCAGGTCACTAGGTAGTCCACTAGCTCACTGCTCCCCACCACTCTCAGAGATCGGGTCACCAGGTAGTTAACTAGCTCACTGCTCCCCACCACTATCAGAGATCGGGTAACTAGGTAGTTCACTAGCTCACTGCTCCCCACCACAATCAGAGATCGGGTCACCAGGTACTTCACTAGCTCACTGCTCCCCACCACTCTCAGAGATTGGGTAACTAGGTAGTTCACTAGCTCACTGCTCCCACCACTATCAGACATCGGGACACCAGGTAGTTCACTAGCTCACTGATCCCCACCACTCTCAAACATCAGGTCACCAGGAAGTTCACTAGCTCACTGCTCCCCACCACTCTCAGAGATCGGGTAACTAGGTAGTTCTATAGCTCACTGCTCCCCACCACTCTCAGAGATCAGGTCACTAGGTAGTTCACCACCTCACTGTTCCCCACCACTCTCAGTGATCGGGTCACCAGGTACTTCACTAGCTCACTGCTCCCCACCACTGTCAGAGATTGCGCCACTAGGTAGTTCACTAGCTCACTGCTCCCAACCACTCTAAGAGATCGGGTCAGCAGGTAGTTCACTAGCTCACTGCTCCCCTACACTCTCAGAGATTGGGTCACCAGGTAGGTCACTAGCTCACTGCTCCCCACCACTCTCAGAGATCAGGTCACCAGGTAGTTCACTAGCTCACTGCTCTCCACCACTCTTAGTGATTAAGTCACCAGGTAGTTCACTAGCTCACTGCTTCCCACCACTCTCAGTGATCGGGTCACCATGTAGTTAACTAGCTCACTGCTCCCCACCACACACAGAGATCGGGTCACTAAGTAGTTCACTAACTCACTGCTCGCTACCACCCTCAGACATCGGGTCACTAGGTAGTTTACGAGGTCACTGCTCCCCACCTCTCTCAGAGATCGAGTCACTAGGAAGTTCAGTAGCTCACTGCTCCCCACCACTCTCAGAAATTGGATCACTAGGTAGTTCACTAGTTCACTGCTCCCCACTACTCTCAGAGATCGGGTCACTAGGTAGTTCACTAGCTCACTGCTCCCCACCACTCTCAGAGATCGGGTCACTAGGTAGTTCAGTAGCTCACTGCTCGCCACCACTCTCAGAGTTCGGGTCACTAGGTAGTTCACGAGCTCACTGCTCCCCACCACTCTCAGATATAGGGTAACTAGGTAGTTCACTAGCTCACTGCTCCCGACCACTATCAGAGATCGGGTCACCAGGTAATTCACTAGCTCACTGCTCCCCACCTCCCTCAGAGATCGGGTCACCAGGTAGTTAGCCAGCTCACTGCTCCCCACCACTCTCAGAGATCGGGTAACTAGGTAGTTCACTAGCTCACTCCTCCCCACCTCTCTCAGAGTTCGGGTAACTAGGTAGTTCACTAGCTCACTGCTCCCCACCACTATCAGAGATCGGGTCACCAGGTAGTACACTAGCTCACTGCTCCCCACCACTCTCAGAGACCGGGTAACTAGGTAGTTCACTAGCTCACTGCTCCCCACCACTATCAGAGATCGGGTCACCAGGTAGTTCACTAGCCCACTGCTCCCCACCTCCCTCAGAGATCGGGTCACCAGGTAGTTCGCCAGCTCACTGCTCCCCACCACTCTCAGAGATCGGGTAACTAGGTAGTTCACTAGCTCACTGCTCCCCACCACTCTCAGGGATCGGGTAACAAGGTAGTTCACTAGCTAACTGCTCCCCACCACTCTCAGAGATCGGGTCACAAGGTAGTTCACTAGCTCACTTCTCCCCACCACTCTCAGAGATCGGGTCACCAGGTAGTTCACTAACTCACTGCTCCCCACCACTCTCAGAGATCGGGTAACTAGGTAGTTCACCAGCTCACTGCTCCCCACCACTATCAGAGATCGGGTCACCAGGTAGTTCACTAGCTCACTGCTGCCCACCACACTCAGAGATCAGGTCACCAGGTAGTTCACTAGCTCACTGCTCCCCACCACTCTCAGAGATCGGATCACCAGGTAGTTCACTAGCTCACTGCTCCCCACCACTCTCAGAGATCGGGTCACCAGGTAGCTCACTAGGTCACTGCTCCTCACCACGCTCAGAGATCGGGTCACCAGGTAGTTCACTAGCTCACTGCTCCCCACCACTCTCAGAGATCGGGTAACTAGGTTGTTCACTAGCTCACTGCTCCCCACCACTCTCAGAGATCAGGTCACCAGGTAGTTCACTAGCTCTCTGCTCCCCACCACTCTCAGAGATGGGGTAACTAGGTAGTTCACTAGCTCACTGCTCCTCATCACTATCAGAGTTCGGGTCACCAGGTAGTTGACTAGCTCACTGCTCTCCACCACTCTCAGAGATCGGGTCACCAGGTAGTTCACTAGCTCACTGCTCCCCACCACTCTCAGAGATCGGGTCACCAGGTAGTTCACTAGCTCACTGCTCCCCACCACTCTCAGAGATCGGGTCACCAGGTAGTTCACTAGCTCACTGCTCCCCACCACTCTCAGAGATCGGGTAACTAGGTAGTTCACTAGCTCACTGCTCCCCACCACTGTCAGAGATCGGGTCACCAGGTAGAGCACTAGCTCACTGCTCAACACCACTCTCAGAGATCGGGTAACTAGGTGGATCACTAAATCAAAGCTCCCCACCACTATCAGAAATCGGGTCACCAGGTAGTTCACTAGCTCACTGCTGCCCACCACACTCAGAGATTGGGTCACCAGGTAGCTCACTAGCTCACTGCTCCCTACCACTCTCAGAGATCGGGTCACCAGGTAGTTCACTAGCTCACTGCTCCCCACCACTCTCAGAGATCGGGTAACTAGGTTGTTCACTAGCTCACTGCTCCCCACCACTCTCAGAGATCAGGTCACCAGGTAGTTCACTAGCTCACTGCTCCCCACCACTCTCAGAGATCGGGTAACTAGGTAGTTCACTAGCTCACTGCTCCTCATCACTATCAGAGTTCGGGTCACCAGGTAGTTGACTAGCTCACTGCTCTCCACCACTCTCAGAGATCGGGTCACCTGGTAGTTCACTAGCTCACTGCTCCCCACCACTCTCAGAGATCGGGTCACCAGGTAGTTCACTAGCTCACTGCTCCCCACCACTCTCAGAGATCGTGTCACCAGGTAGTTCACTAGCTCACTGCTCCCCACCACTCTCAGAGATCGGGTAACTAGGTAGTTCACTAGCTCACTGCTCCCCACCACTCTCAGAGATCGGGTCACCAGGTAGTTCACTAGCTCACTGCTCCCCACCACTGTCAGAGATCGGGTCACCAGGTAGAGCACTAGCTCACTGCTCAACACCACTCTCAGAGATCGGGTAACTAGGTGGTTCACTAAATCAAAGCTCCCCACCACTATCAGAAATCGGGTCACCAGGTAGTTCACTAGCTCACTGCTGCCCACCACACTCAGAGATCGGGTCACCAGGTAGATCACTAGCTCACTGCTCCCCACCACTCTCAGAGATCGGGTAACTAGGTAGTTCACTATCTCACTGCTCTCCACCACTCTAAGAGATCGGGTCACGAGGTAGTTCACTATCTCACTGCTCCCCACCACTCTCAGAGATCGGGTCACTAGGTAGTTTACTAGCTCACTGCTCCCCACCAATATCAGAGATCGGCTCTCCAGGTAGTTCACTAGCTCACTGCTCCCCACCACTCTCAGAGATCAGGTCACTAGAAAGTTCACTAGCTCACTGCTCCCCACCACTCTCAGAGATCGGGTAACTAAATAGTTCACTAGCTCACTGCTCCCCACCACTCTCAGGGATCGGGTCACCAGGTAGTTCACTAGCTCACTGCTCCCCACCATTCTCAGAGATCGGGTCACTAGGTAGTTCACTAGCTCACTGCTCCCCACCACTCTCAGAGATTGGGTCACCAGGTAGTTAACTAGCTCACTGCTGCCCACCACTCTCAGAGATCGGGTAACTAGGTAGTTCACTAGCTCGCTGCTCCCTACCACAATCAGAGATCGGGTCACCAGGTACTTCACTAGCTCACTGCTCCCCACTACTCTCAGTGATCGGTTCACCAGGTAGTTCACTAGCTCACTGCTCCCCACCACTCTCAGAGATTGCGTCATTAGGTAGTTCACTAGCTCACTGCTCCCAACCACTCTAAGAGATCGGGTCACCAGGTAGTTCACTAGCTCACTGCTCCCCACCACTCTCAGAGATCAGTTCACTAGGTAGTTCACTAGCTCACTGCTCCCCACCACTATCAGAGATCGGGTCACCTGGTAGTTCACTAGCTCACTGCTCCCCACCACTCTCAGAGATCGGGTCACCAGGTAGTCCACTAGCTCACTGCTTCCCACCACTCTCAGAGATCGGGTCACCTGGTAGTTCACTAGCTCACTGCTCCCCACCACTCTCAGAGATCGGGTAACTAGGTAGTTCACTAGCTCATTGCTCCTCATCACTATCAGAGTTCGGGTCACCAGGTAGTTGACTAGCTCACTGCTCTCTACCACTCTCAGAGATCGGGTCACCAGGTAGTTCAATAGCTCACTGCTCCCCACCACTCTCAGAGATCGGGTCACCAGGTAGTTCACTAGCTCACTGCTCCCCACCACTCTCAGAGATCGGGTCACCAGGTAGTTCACTAGCTCACTGCTCCCCACCACTCTCAGAGATCGGGTAACTAGGTAGTTCACTAGCTCACTGCTCCCCACCACTCTCAGAGATCGGGTCACCAGGTAGTTCACTAGCTCACTGCTCCCCACCACTGTCAGAGATCGGGTCACCAGGTAGAGCACTAGCTCACTGCTCAACACCACTCTCAGAGATCGGGTAACTAGGTGGATCACTAAATCAAAGCTCCCCACCACTATCAGAAATCGGGTCACCAGGTAGTTCACTAGCTCACTGCTGCCCACCACACTCAGAGATTGGGTCACCAGGTAGCTCACTAGCTCACTGCTCCCCACCACTCTCAGAGATCGGGTCACCAGGTAGTTCACTAGCTCACTGCTCCCCACCACCCTCAGAGATCGGGTAACTAGGTTGTTCACTAGCTCACTGCTCACCACCACTCTCAGAGATCAGGTCACCAGGTAGTTCACTAGCTCTCTGCTCCCCACCACTCTCAGAGATCGGGTAACTAGGTAGTTCACTAGCTCACTGCTCCTCATCACTATCAGAGTTCGGGTCACCAGGTAGTTGACTAGCTCACTGCTCTCCACCACTCTCAGAGATCAGGTCACCAGGTAGTTCACTAGCTCACTGCTCCCCACCACTCTCAGAGATCGGGTCACCAGGTAGTTCACTAGCTCACTGCTCCCCACCACTCTCAGAGATCGGGTCACCAGGTAGTTCACTAGCTCACTGCTCCCCACCACTCTCAGAGATCGGGTAACCAGGTAGTTCACTAGCTCACTGCTCCCCACCACTCTCAGAGATCGGGTCACCTGGTAGTTCACTAGCTCACTGCTCCCCACCACTGTCAGAGATCGGGTCACCAGGTAGAGCACGAGCTCACTGCTCAACACCACTCTCAGAGATCGGTTTACTAGGTGGTTCACTAAATCAAAGCTCCCCACCACTATCAGAAATCGGGTCACCAGGTAGTTCACTAGCTCACTGCTGCCCACCACACTCAGAGATCGGGTCACCAGGTAGATCACTAGCTCACTGCTCCCCACCACTCTCAGAGATCGGGTAACTAGGTAGTTCACTATCTCACTGCTCTCCACCACTCTAAGAGATCGGGTCACCAGGTAGTTCACTATCTCACTGCTCCCCACCACTCTCAGAGATCGGGTCACTAGGTAGTTTACTAGCTCACTGCTCCCCACCAATATCAGAGATCGTCCCTCCAGGTAGTTCACTAGCTCACTGCTCCCCACCACTCTCAGAGATCAGGTCACTAGGTAGTTCACTAGCTCACTGCTCCCCAAAACTCTCAGAGATCGTGTCACCAGGTAGTTCACTAGCTCACTGCTCGCCACCACTCTCAGAGATCAGGTTACTAGGTAGTTCACTAGCTTACTGCTCCCCACCACTATCAGAGATTGGGTCATCAGGTAGTTCACTAGCCCACTGCTCCCCACCTCCCTCAGAGATCGGGTCACCAGGTAGTTCGCCAGCTCACTGCTCCCCACCACTCTCAGAGATCGGGTAACTAGGTAGTTCACTAGCTCACTGCTCCCCACCACTCTCAGGGATCGGGTAACAAGGTAGTTCACTAGCTAACTGCTCCCCACCACTCTCAGAGATCGGGTCACAAGGTAGTTCACTAGCTCACTTCTCCCCACCACTCTCAGAGATCGGGTCACCAGGTAGTTCACTAACTCACTGCTCCCCACCACTCTCAGAGATCGGGTAACTAGGTAGTTCACCAGCTCACTGCTCCCCACCACTATCAGAGATCGGGTCACCAGGTAGTTCACTAGCTCACTGCTGCCCACCACACTCAGAGATCAGGTCACCAGGTAGTTCACTAGCTCACTGCTCCCCACCACTCTCAGAGATCGGATCACCAGGTAGTTCACTAGCTCACTGCTCCCCACCACTCTCAGAGATCGGGTCACCAGGTAGCTCACTAGGTCACTGCTCCTCACCACTCTCAGAGATCGGGTCACCAGGTAGTTCACTAGCTCACTGCTCCCCACCACTCTCAGAGATCGGGTAACTAGGTTGTTCACTAGCTCACTGCTCCCCACCACTCTCAGAGATCAGGTCACCAGGTAGTTCACTAGCTCTCTGCTCCCCACCACTCTCAGAGATGGGGTAACTAGGTAGTTCACTAGCTCACTGCTCCTCATCACTATCAGAGTTCGGGTCACCAGGTAGTTGACTAGCTCACTGCTCTCCACCACTCTCAGAGATCGGGTCACCAGGTAGTTCACTAGCTCACTGCTAACCACCACTCTCAGAGATCGGGTCACCAGGTAGTTCACTAGCTCTCTGCTCCCCACCACTCTTAGAGATCGGGTCACCAGGTAGTTCACTAGCTCACTGCTCCCCACCACTCTCAGAGATCGGGTAACTAGGTACTTCACTAGCTCACTGCTCCCCACCACTCTCAGAGATCGGGTCACCAGGTAGTTCACTAGCTCACTGCTCCCCACCACTGTCAGAGATCGGGTCACCAGGTAGAGCACTAGCTCACTGCTCAACACCACTCTCAGAGATCGGGTAACTAGGTGGATCACTAAATCAAAGCTCCCCACCACTATCAGAAATCGGGTCACCAGGTAGTTCACTAGCTCACTGCTGCCCACCACACTCAGAGATTGGGTCACCAGGTAGCTCACTAGCTCACTGCTCCCTACCACTCTCAGAGATCGGGTCACCAGGTAGTTCACTAGCTCACTGCTCCCCACCACTCTCAGAGATCGGGTAACTAGGTTGTTCACTAGCTCACTGCTCCCCACCACTCTCAGAGATCAGGTCACCAGGTAGTTCACTAGCTCTCTGCTCCCCACCACTCTCAGAGATCGGGTAACTAGGTAGTTCACTAGCTCACTGCTCCTCATCACTATCAGAGTTCGGGTCACCAGGTAGTTGACTAGCTCACTGCTCTCCACCACTCTCAGAGATCGGGTCACCTGGTAGTTCACTAGCTCACTGCTCCCCACCACTCTCAGAGATCGGTTCACCAGGTAGTTCACTAGCTCACTGCTCCCCACCACTCTCAGAGATCGGGTCACCAGGTAGTTCACTAGCTCACTGCTCCCCACCACTCTCAGAGATCGGGTAACTAGGTAGTTCACTAGCTCACTGCTCCCCACCACTGTCAGAGATCGGGTCACCAGGTAGTTCACTAGCTCACTGCTCCCCACCACTGTCAGAGATCGGGTCACCAGGTAGAGCACTAGCTCACTGCTCAACACCACTCTCAGAGATCGGGTAACTAGGTGGTTCACTAAATCAAAGCTCCCCACCACTATCAGAAATCGGGTCACCAGGTAGTTCACTAGCTCACTGCTGCCCACCACACTCAGAGATCGGGTCACCAGGTAGATCACTAGCTCACTGCTCCCCACCACTCTCAGAGATCGGGTAACTAGGTAGTTCACTATCTCACTGCTCTCCACCACTCTAAGAGATCGGGTCACGAGGTAGTTCACTATCTCACTGCTCCCCACCACTCTCAGAGATCGGGTCACTAGGTAGTTTACTAGCTCACTGCTCCCCACCAATATCAGAGATCGGCTCTCCAGGTAGTTCACTAGCTCACTGCTCCCCACCATTCTCAGAGATCGGGTCACTAGGTAGTTCACTAGCTCACTGCTCCCCACCACTCTCAGAGATTGGGTCACCAGGTAGTTAACTAGCTCACTGCTGCCCACCACTCTCAGAGATCGGGTAACTAGGTAGTTCACTAGCTCGCTGCTCCCTACCACAATCAGAGATCGGGTCACCAGGTACTTCACTAGCTCACTGCTCCCCACTACTCTCAGTGATCGGTTCACCAGGTAGTTCACTAGCTCACTGCTCCCCACCACTCTCAGAGATTGCGTCATTAGGTAGTTCACTAGCTCACTGCTCCCAACCACTCTAAGAGATCGGGTCACCAGGTAGTTCACTAGCTCACTGCTCCCCACCACTCTCAGAGATCAGTTCATTAGGTAGTTCACTAGCTCACTGCTCCCCACCACTATCAGAGATCGGGTCACCTGGTAGTTCACTAGCTCACTGCTCCCCACCACTCTCAGAGATCGGGTCACCAGGTAGTCCACTAGCTCACTGCTTCCCACCACTCTCAGAGATCGGGTCACCTGGTAGTTCACTAGCTCACTGCTCCCCACCACTCTCAGAGATCAGGTAACTAGGTAGTTCACTAGCTCATTGCTCCTCATCACTATCAGAGTTCGGGTCACCAGGTAGTTGACTAGCTCACTGCTCTCCACCACTCTCAGAGATCGGGTCACCAGGTAGTTCACTAGCTCACTGCTCCCCACCACTCTCAGATATCGGGTCACCAGGTAGTTCACTAGCTCACTGCTCCCCACCACTCTCAGAGATCGGGTCACCAGGTAGTTCACTAGCTCACTGCTCCCCACCACTCTCAGAGATCGGGTAACTAGGTAGTTCACTAGCTCACTGCTCCCCACCACTCTCAGAGATCGGGTCACCAGGTAGTTCACTAGCTCACTGCTCCCCACCACTGTCAGAGATCGGGTCACCAGGTAGAGCACTAGCTCACTGCTCAACACCACTCTCAGAGATCGGGTAACTAGGTGGATCACTAAATCAAAGCTCCCCACCACTATCAGAAATCGGGTCACCAGGTAGTTCACTAGCTCACTGCTGCCCACCACACTCAGAGATTGGGTCACCAGGTAGCTCACTAGCTCACTGCTCCCCACCACTCTCAGAGATCGGGTCACCAGGTAGTTCACTAGCTCACTGCTCCCCACCACCCTCAGAGATCGGGTAACTAGGTTGTTCACTAGCTCACTGCTCCCCACCACTCTCAGAGATCAGGTCACCAGGTAGTTCACTAGCTCTCTGCTCCCCACCACTCTCAGAGATCGGGTAACTAGGTAGTTCACTAGCTCACTGCTCCTCATCACTATCAGAGTTCGGGTCACCAGGTAGTTCACTAGCTCACTGCTCCCCACCACTCTCAGAGATCGGGTCACCAGGTAGTTCACTAGCTCACTGCTCCCCACCACTCTCAGAGATCGGGTCACCAGGTAGTTCACTAGCTCACTGCTCCCCACCACTCTCAGAGATCGGGTAACCAGGTAGTTCACTAGCTCACTGCTCCCCACCACTCTCAGAGATCGGGTCACCTGGTAGTTCACTAGCTCACTGCTCCCCACCACTGTCAGAGATCGGGTCACCAGGTAGAGCACGAGCTCACTGCTCAACACCACTCTCAGAGATCGGGTAACTAGGTGGTTCACTAAATCAAAGCTCCCCACCACTATCAGAAATCGGGTCACCAGGTAGTTCACTAGCTCACTGCTGCCCACCACACTCAGAGATCGGGTCACCAGGTAGATCACTAGCTCACTGCTCCCCACCACTCTCAGAGATCGGGTAACTAGGTAGTTCACTATCTCACTGCTCTCCACCACTCTAAGAGATCGGGTCACCAGGTAGTTCACTATCTCACTGCTCCCCACCACTCTCAGAGATCGGGTCACTAGGTAGTTTACTAGCTCACTGCTCCCCACCAATATCAGAGATCGGCCCTCCAGGTAGTTCACTAGCTCACTGCTCCCCACCACTCTCAGAGATCAGGTCACTAGGTAGTTCACTAGCTCACTGCTCCCCAAAACTCTCAGAGATCGTGTCACCAGGTAGTTCACTAGCTCACTGCTCGCCACCACTCTCAGAGATCAGGTTACTAGGTAGTTCACTAGCTTACTGCTCCCCACCACTATCAGAGATTGGGTCATCAGGTAGTTCACTAGCTCACTGCTCCCCACCACTCTCAGAGATCGGGTAACTAGGTAGTTCACAAGCTCACTGCTCCCCACCACTCTCAGAGATCGGGTAACTAAATAGTTCACTAGCTCACTGCTCCCCACCACTCTCAGGGATCGGGTCACCAGGTAGTTCACTACCTCACTGCTCCCCACCATTCTCAGAGATCGGGTCACTAGGTAGTTCACTAGCTCACTGCTCCCCACCACTCTCAGAGATTGGGTCACCAGGTAGTTAACTAGCTCACTGCTGCCCACCACTCTCAGAGATCGGGTAACTAGGTTGTTCACTAGCTCACTGCTCCCTAGCACAATCAGAGATCGGGTCACCAGGTACTTCACTAGCTCACTGCTCCCCACTACTCTCAGTGATCGGTTCACCAGGTAGTTCACTAGCTCACTGCTCCCCACCACTCTCAGAGATTGCGTCATTAGGTAGTTCACTAGCTCACTGCTCCCAACCACTCTAAGAGATCGGGTCACCAGGTAGTTCAATAGCTCACTGCTCCCCACCACTCTCAGGGATCAGTTCACTAGGTAGTTCACTAGCTCACTGCTCCCCACCACTATCAGAGATCGGGTCACCTGGTAGTTCACTAGCTCACTGCTCCCCACCTCTCTCAGAGATCGGGTCACCAGGTAGTCCACTAGCTCACTGCTTCCCACCACTCTCAGAGATCGGGTCACCAGGTAGTTCAGTAGCTCACTGCTCCCCACCACTCTCAGAGATTGGGTCACCAGGTAGTTCACTAGCTCACTGCTCCCCACCACTCTCAGAGATCAGGTCACCAGGTAGTACACTAGCTCACTGCTACCCAACACTCTCAGTGATTGGGTCACCAGGTAGTTCACTAGCTCACTGCTTCCCACCACTCTCAGTGATCGGGTCACCAGGTAGTTCACTAGCTCACTGCTCCCCACCACACTCAGAGATCGGGTCACTAAGTAGTTCACTAACTCAATGCTCCCTACCACCCTCAGACATCGGGTCACTAGGTAGTTCACGAGGTCACTGCTCCCCACCACTCTCAGAGATGGAGTCACTAGGAAGTTCACTAGCTCACTACTCCCCACCACTCTCAGAGATCGGATCACTAGGTAGCTCACTAGCTCACTGCTCCCCACTACTCTCAGAGATCGGGTTACTAGGTAGTTCACTAGCTCACTGCTCCCCACCACTCTCAGAGATCGGGCCACTAGGTAGTTCAGTAGCTCACTGCTCCCCACCACTCTCAGAGATCGGGTCACTAGGTAGTTCACGAGCTCACTGCTCCCCACCACTCTCAGAGATCGGCTCACCATGTAGTTCACTAGCTCACTGTCCCCACCACTCTTAGAGATCGGGTCACCAGGTAGCTCACTAGCTCACTGCTCCCCACCACTCTCAGAGATCGGGTCACCAGGTAGTTCATTAGCTCACTGCTCCCCACCACTCTCAGAGATCGGGTCACCAGGTAGATCACTAGCTCACTGCTCCCCACCACTCTCAGAGATTGGGCCACTAGGTACTTCACTAGCTCACTGCTCCCCAATACTCTCAGAGATCGGGTCACTAGGTAGTATACTAGCACACTGCTCCCCACCACTCAGAGATCGGGTCACTAGGTAGTTCACTAGCTCACTGCTCCCCACCACTCTCAGAGATCGGGTCACTAGGTAGTTCACTAGCTCACTGCTCCCCACCACTCTCAGAGATCGCGTAACCAGGTAGTACACTAGCTCACTGCCCCCACCACTCTCAGAGATCGGGTCACTAGGTAGTTCACTAGCTGACTGCTCCCAACCACTCTCAGAGATCGTGTACCCAGGTAGTTCACTAGCTCACTGCTCCCCACCACTCTCAGAGATCGGGTCACTAGGTAGTTGACTAGCTCACTGTTCCCCACCACTCTCAGAGATCGGGTCACTAGGTAATTCACTAGCTCACTGCTCCCCACTACTCTCAGAGATCGGGTCACTAGGTAGTTCAAAAGCTCACTGCTCCCCACCACTCTCAGAGATTGGGTCACTGGGTAGTTCACGAGCTTACTCCTCCCCACCACTCTCAGAGATCAGGTCACTAGGTAGTTCACTAGCTCACTGCTCCCCACCACTCTCAGAGATCGGGTCACTAGGTAGTTCACTAGTTCACTGCCCCCCCACTACTCTCAGAGATTGGATAACTAGGTAGTTCACTAGGTCACTGATCCCCACCACTCTCAGAGATCGGATCACTAGGTAGTTCACTAGCGCACTGCTCCCCACCACTCTCAGAGATCGGGCACTAGGTAGTTCACTAACTCACTGCTCCCCACTACTCTCAGAGGTCGGGTCACTACGTAGTTCACTAGCTCACTGCTACCCACCACTCTCAGAGATCGGGTCACTAGGTAGTTCACTAGTTCACTGCTCCCCACCACTCTCAGAGATCGGATCACTAGGTAGTTCACTATCTTACTGCTCCCCACCACTCTCAGAGATCTGGTCACTAGGTAGTTCGCTAGGTCACTGCTCACCACCACCCCCAGAGATCGAGTCACTAGATAGTTCGCTAGCTCACTGCTCCCCACCACTCTCAGAGATCGGGTCACTAGGTAGTACACTATTTCACTGCTCCCCACCACTCTCAGAGATCAGGTCACTAGGTAGTTCACGAGCTTACTGCTCCCCACCACTCTCAGGGATCGGGTCACTAGGCACTTCACTAGCCCACGGCTCCCCACCACTCTCAGAAATCGGGTCACTAGGTAGTTCACTACCTCACTGCTCCCCACCACTCTCAGAGATCGGGTCACTAGGTAGTTCACTACCTCACTGCTCCCCACCACTCTCAGAGATCGGGTCCCAAGGTAGTTCACTAGCTCACTGCTCCCCACCACTCACTGAGATCGGGTCAATAGGTAGTTCGGGAGCTTACTGCTCCCCAATACTCTCAGAGATCGGGTCACTAGGTAGTCATGAGCTCACTGCTCCCCACCACTCTAAGAGAACGGGTCACTAGGTAGTGCACTACCTCACTGCTCCCCACCACTCTCAGAGATCGGGTCACTAGATAGTTCACTAGCTCACTGCTCCCCACCACTCTCAGAGATCGGGTCACTAAGTAGTTGACTAGCTCACTGCTCCCCACCACTCTCAGAGATCGGCTCACTAGGTAGTTCACTATCTTACTGCTCCCCACCACTCTCAGCGATCTGGTCACTAGGTAGTTCGCTAGGTCACTGCTCCCCACCACTCTCAGAGATCGGGTCAGTAGGTAGTTCGCTAGCTAACTGCTCCCCACGACTCTCAGAGATCGGGTCACTATGTAGTTCACGAGCTTAATGCTCCCCACCACTCTCAGAGATCGGGTCACTAGGTAGTTCACTAACTCACTACTCCCCACCACTCTCAGAGATCGCGTCACTAGGTAGTTCGCTAGCTCCCTGCTCCCCACCACTCTCAGAGATTGGTTCACTAAGTAGATCACTGGCTCACTGCTCCCCATCACTGTCAGAGATCGGGTCACTAGGTAGTTCACTGGGTCACTGCTCCCAACCACTCTCAGAGATCGGGTCACTAGGTAGTTCACTAGCTCACTGCCCCCCACCACTCTCAGAGATCGGGTCACTAGGTAGTGCACTACCTCACTGCTCCCCACCACTCTCAGAGATCGGGTCACTAGATAGTTCACTAGCTCAGTGCTCCCCACCACTGTCAGAGATTGGGTCACTAGGTAGTTCACGGGCTCACTACTCCCCACCACTCTCAGAGATCGGGTCACTAGGTAGTTCACGAGCTTACTGCTCCCCACCACTTTCAGAGATCGGGTCACTAGGTACTTCAGTAGCTCACGGCTCCCCACCACTCTCGGAAATCGGGTCACTAGGTAGTTCACTACCTCACTGCTCCCCACCACTCTCTGAGATCGAGTCACTAGGTAGTTCACTAGCTAACTGCTCCCCACCACTCTCAGAGATCGGGTCCCAAGGTAGTACACTAGCTCACTGCTCCGCACCACTCTCTGAGATCGTGTCAATAGGTAGATCGGGAGCTTACAGCTCCCCACCACTCTCAGAGATCGGGTCACCAGGTAGTCATGAGCTCACTGCTCCCCACCACTCTCAGAGATCGGGTCACTAGGTAGTTCACTAGCTCACTGCTCCCCACCACTTTCAGAGATCGGGTCACTAGGTAGGTCGCCAGCTCACTGCTCCCCACCACTCTCAGAAATCGGGTCACTAGGTAGTTGACTAGCTCACTGTTCCCCACCACTCTCAGAGATCGGGTCACTAGGTAGTTCACTAGCTCACTGCTCCCCACTACTCTCAGAGATCGGGTCACTAGATAGTTCACAGGCTCACTGCTCCCCACCACTCTCAGAGATTGGGTCACTGGGTAGTTCACGAGCTTACTCCTCCCCACCACTCTCAGAGATCAGGTCACTAGGTAGTTCACTAGCTCACTGCTCCCCACCACTCTCAGAGATCGGGTCACTAGGTAGTTCACTAGCTCACTGCTCCCCACCACTCTCAGAGATCGGGTCACTAGGTAGTTCACTAGTTCACTGCTCCCCACCACTTTCAGAGATCGGGTCACTAGGTAGTTCACGAGCTCATTACTCCCCACCACTCTCAGAGATCGGGTCACTAGGTAGTTCACGAGCTTACTACTCCCCACCACTCTCAGAGATCGGGTCACTAGGTACTTCACGAACACGCTCTTCCATACCACTCTCAGAAACCGGGTCACTAGGTAGTTCACTACCTCATTGCTCCCCACCACTCTCACGGATCGGGTCACTAGGCAGTTCACTAGCTCACTTCTCCCCACCACTCTCAGAGATCGGGTCACTAGATAGTTCACTAGCTCACTGCCCCCACCACTCTCAGAGATCGGGTCACTAGGAAGTTCACTACTTCACTGCTCCCAACCACTCTCAGAGATCGGATCACTATGTAGTTCACTAGCTCACTGCTCCCCACGACTCACAGAGATTGGGTCACTAGGTAGTTCACGAGCTCACTACTCCCTACCACTCTCAGAGATCGGGTCACTAGGTAGTTCACTACCTCACTGCTCCCCACCACTCTCAGAGATCGGGACACTAGGTAGTTCACTAGCTAACTGCTCCCCACCACTCTCAGAGATCGGGTCACTAGGTAGTTCACTAGCTAACTGCTCCCCACCACTCTCAGAGATCGGGTCCCAAGGTAGTTCACTAGCTCATTGCTCCCCACCACTCTCAGAGATCGGGTCACTAGGTAGTTCACTAGCTCACTGCTCCCCACCACTCTCAGAGATTGGGTCACTAGGTAGGTCGCTAGCTCACTGCTCCGCACCACTCTCAGAGATCAGGTCACTAGGTGGTTCACTAGCTCGCTGCTCGCCACCACTCTCAGAGATCGGGTCACTAGGTAGTTCACTATCTTACTGCTCCCCACCACTCTCAGAGATCTGGTGACTAGGTAGTTCGCTAGGTCACTGCTCACCACCACTCTCAGAGATCTGGTGACTAGGTAGTTCGCTAGGTCACTGCTCACCACCACCCCCAGAGATCGAGTCACTAGATAGGTCGCTAGCTCATTGCTCCCCACCACTCTCAGAGATCATGTAACCAGGTAGTTCACTAGCTCACCGCTCCCCGCCACTCTCAGAGATCGGGTCACTAAGTAGTTGACTAGCTAACTGCTCCCCACCACTCTCAGAGATCGGTTCACTAAGTAGTTCACTAGCTCACTGCTGCCCACCACCCTCAGAGATCGGGTCACTAGGTAGTTCACGAGCTAACTATTCGACACCACTCTCAGGGGTCGGGTTACTAGGTAGTTCACTACCTCACTGCTCCCCACCACTCTCAGAGATCGGGTCACTAGGTAGTGCACTACCTCACTGCTCCCCACCACTCTCAGAGATCGGGTCACTAGATAGTTCACTAGCTCACTGCTCCCCACCACTCTCAGAGATTGGGTCACTAGGTAGTTCACGGGCTCGCTACTCCCCACCACTCTCAGAGATTGGGTCACTAGGTAGTTCACGAGCTTACTGCTCCCCACCACACTCAGAGATCGGGTCACTAGGTACTTCACTAGCTCACGGCTCCCCACCACTCTCAGAAATCGGGTCACTAGGTAGTTCACTACCTCACTGCTCCCCACCACTCTCAGAGATCGAGTCACTAGGTAGTTCACTAGCTAACTGCTCCCCACCACTCTCAGAGTTCGGGTCCCAAGGTAGTTCACTAGCTCACTGCTCCCCACCACTCTCAGAGATCGGGTCACTAGGTAGTTCACTAGCTCACTGCTCCACACCACCCTCTGAGATCGGGTCACTAGGTAGTTCACCAGCTCACTGCTCCCCACCTCTCTCAAAAATCGCATAACCAGGTAGTACACTAGCTCACTGCTCCCCACCACTCTCAGAGGTCCGATCACTAGGTAGTTCACTAGCTCACTGCTCCCCACCACTCTCAGAGATCGGGTCACTAGGTAGTTCACGAGTTCACTACTCCCCACCACTCTCAGAGATCGGGTCACTAGGTAGTTCACTACCTCACTGCTCCACACCACTCTCAGAGATCGGGTCACTAGGTATTTCACTAGCTAACCGCTCCCCACCACTCTCAGAGTTCGGCCCACTAGCTAGTACACTAGCTCACTGCTCCCCACCACTCTCAGAGATCGGGTCACAAGGTAGTTCACTAGCTCTCTGCTCCCCACCACTCTCTGAGATCGGGTCACTAGGTAGTTCACTACCACACTGCTCCCCACCACTCTCAGAGATCGAGTCACTAGGTAGTTCACTAGCTCACTGATCCCCACCACTCTCAGAGATCGGGTCACTAGGTAGTTCACTAGCTAACTGCTCCCCACCACACTCAGAGATCGGGTCACTAGGTAGTTCACTAGCTCACTGCTCCCCACCTCTCTCAGAGATCGTGTAACCAGGTAGTTCACTAGCTTACCGCTCCCCGCCACTCTAAGAGATGGGGTCACTAAGTAGTTGACTAGCTCACTGCTACCCACCACTCTCAGAGATCGGATCACTAGGTAGTTCACTAGCTCACTGCTCCCCACCACCCTCAGAGATCGGGTCACTAGGTAGTTCATGAGCTAACTACTCGCCACCACTCTCAGGGATCGGGTCACTAGGTAGTTCACTACCTCACTGCTCCCCACCACTCACAGAGATCGGGTCACTAGGTAGTTTACTAGCTTACTGTTCCCCACCACTCTCAGAGTTCAGCCCACTAGCTAGTTCACAAGCTCACTGCTCCCCACCACTCTCTGAGATCGGGTCACAAGGTAGCTCACTAGCTCACTGTTCCCCACGACTCTCAGAGGGCGGGTCACTAGGTAGTTCACTAGCTCACTGCTCCCCACCACTCTCAGAGATTGGGTCACTAGGTAGTTCGCTAGCTCACTGCTCCCCACCACTCTCAGAGACCAGGTCACTAGGTAGTTCACTAGCCCACTGCTCCCCACCACTCTCAGAGATCGGCTCACTAGGTAGTTCACTATCTTACTGCTCCCCACCACTCTCAGCGACCTGGTCACTAGGTTGTTCGCTAGGTCACTGCTCCCCACCACTCTCAGAGTTCGTGTAGCCCGGTAGTTCACTTGCTCACTGCTCCCCACCACTCTCAGAGATCGGGTCACTAGGTAGGTCACTAGCTCACTGCTCCCCACCACTCTCAGAGATCGGGTCACAAGGTAGTTCACTAGCTCACTGCTCCCCATCACTCTCAGATATCGTGTAACCAGGTAGTTCACTTGCTCACTGCTCGCCACCACTCTCAAAGATCGGGTCACTAGGTAGTCCACTAGGTCAGTGTGCCCCACTACTCTTAGAGATCGGGTCACTAGGTAGTTCACTAGCTCACTGCTCCCCACCACTCTCAGAGATTGGGTCACTAGGTAGTTCACTAGCTCACTGCTCCCCACCACTCTCAGATATCGGGTCACTAGTTTGTTGACTAGCTCACTGCTCCCCACCACTCTCAGAGATCAGGTCACTAGGTCGTTCACTAGCTTACTGGTCCCGACCACTCTCAGAGATCTGGTCACTAGGTAGTTCACGAGCTTACTGCTCCCCACCACTCTCAGAGATCGGGTCACTAGGTTGTTTACGAGCTCACTGCACCCCATCACCCTCAGAGGTTGGGTCACTAGGTAGTTCACGAGGGTCACTGCTCCCCACCACTCTCAGAGATCAGGTCACTAGGTCGTTCACTAGCTTACTACTCCCGACCACTCTCAGAGATCTGATCACTAGGTAGTTCACGAGCTTACTGCTCACCACCACTCTCAGATATCGGGTCAGTGGGTAGTTCGCTAGCTAACTGCTTTCCACGCCTCTCAGAGATCGGGTCACTAGGTAGTTCACAAGCTTAATGCTCCGCACCACTCTCAGAGATCGGGTCACTAGGTAGTTCACTAACTCACCGCTCCCCACCACTCTCAGAGATCGCGTCACTAGGTAGTTCGCTAGCTCACTGCTCCCCACCACTCTCAGAGATCGGGTCAGTAGGTAGTTCACTACCTCAGTGCTCCCCACCACTCTCAGAGATCGGGCCACTAGGTAGTTCACTAGCTCAGTGCTCTCCACCACTCTCAGAGATTGGGTCACTAGGTAGTTCACGAGCTCACTACTCCCCACCACTCTCAGAGATCGGGTCACTAGAAAGTTCACGGGCTTACTGCTCCCACCACTCTCAGAGATCGGGTCACTAGGTACTTCACTAGCTCACAGCTAACCACCACTCTCAGAAATCGGGTCACTAGGTAGTTCACTACCTCACTGCTCCCCACTACACTCAGAGATCGGATCACCAGGTCGTTCACTAGCTCACTGCTCCCCACCACTCTCAGAGATCGGGTCACTAGGAATGTTCACTAGCTCACTGCTCCCCACCACTCTCAGAGATCTGGTCACTAGGTAGTTCACCAGCTCACTGCTCCCCACCACTCTCAGAGATCGCATAACCAGGTAGTACACTAGCTCACTGCTCCCCACCACTCTCAGAGATCGGGTCACTAGGTAGTTCACTAGCTCACTGCTCCTCACCACTCTCAGAGATCGTGTAACCAGGTAGTTCACTAGCTCACTGCTCTCTGCCACTCTCAGAGATCGGGTCACTAAGTAGTTGACTAGCTCACTGCTCCCCACCACTCTCAGAGATTGGGTCACCAGGTAGTTCACTACCTCACTGCTCCCCACCACTCTCAGAGATCGGGTCACTAGGTGGTTCACTAGCTCACTGCTACCCACTACTCTCAGGGATCGGGTCACTAGGTAGTTCACTAGCTCACTGCTCCCCACCACTCTCAGAGATCGGATCACTAGGTAGTTCACTAGCTCACTGCTCCCCACCACTCTCAGAGATCGGGCCACTAGGTAGTTCACGAGCTTACTGCTCCCCACAACTCTCAAAGATCGGGTCACTAGGTAGTTCACTACCTCACTGCTCCCCACCACTCTAAGAGATCGGGTCATTAGGTAGTTCACTAGCTCACTGCTCCCCACCACTCTCAGAGATTGGGTCATTAGGCAGTTCACGAGGTCACTACTCGCCACCACTCTCAGAGATCGGGTCACTAGGTAGTTCACCAGCTCACTGCTCCCCACCACTCTCAGAAATCACATAACCAGGTAGTACACTAGCTCACTGCTCCCCACCAGTCTCAGAGATCGGGTTACTAGGTAGTTCACTAGCTCACTGCTCCTTACCACTCTCAGAGATCGTGTAACCAGGTAGTTCACTAGCTCACTGCTCTCCGCCACTCTCAGAGATCGGGTCACTAAGTAGTTGACTAGCTCACTGCTCCCCACCACTCTCAGAGATCGGATCACTAGGTGGTTCACTACCTCACTGCTCCCCACCACTCTCAGAGATCGGGTCACCAGGTCGTTCACTAGCTCACTGCTCCCCACCACTCTCAGAGATCGAGTCACTAGGAATGTTCACCAGCTCACTGCTCCCCACCACTCTCAGAGATGTGGTCACTAGGTAGTTCACTAGCTCACTGCTCCCCACCACTCTCAGAGATCGAATAACCAGGTAGTTCACTAGCTCACTGCTCCTCACCACTCTCAGAGATCGTGTAACCAGGTAGTTCACTAGCTCACTGCTCTCTGCCACTCTCAGAGATCTGGTCACTAAGTAGTTGACTAGCTCACTGCTCCCCACCACTCTCAGAGATCGGATCACTAGGTAGTTCACTAGCTCACTGCTCCCCACCACTCTCAGAGATCGGGTCACTAGGTAGTTCACGAGCTCACTACTCCCCACCACTCTCAGAGATCAGGTCACTAGGTAGTTCACTACCTCACTGCTCCACACCACTCTCAGAGATCAGGTCACTAGGTATTTCTCTAGCTGACTGCTCCCCACCACTCTCAGAGTTCGGCCCACTAGCTAGTACACTAGCTCACTGCTCCCCAACACACTCAGAGATCGGGTCACAAGGTAGTTCACTAGCTAACTGGTCCCCACCACTCTCAGATATCAGGTCACTAGGTAGTTCACTAGCTCACTGCTCCCCACCACTCTCAGAGATCGGGTCACTAGGTTGTTCACGAGCTCACTACTCCCCACCACTCTCAGAGATAGAGTCACTAGGTAGTTCACTAGCTAACTGCTCCCCACCACTCTCAGAGATCGGGTCCCAAGGTAGTTCACTAGTTCACTGCTCCACACCACTCTCAGAGATCGTGTAACCAGGTAGTTCACTAGCTCACTGTTCTCCGCCACTCTCAGAGATCGGGTCACTAAGTAGTTGACTAGCTCACTGCTCCCCACCACTCTCAGAGAACGGGTCACTAGGTAGTTCACTAGGTCAGTGTCCCCCACTACTCTCAGAGATCGGGTCACTACGTAGTTCACTATCTTACTGCTCCCCACCACTCTCAGAGATCTTGTAACCCGGTAGTTCACTAGCTCACTGCTTCCCGCCACTCTCAGAGATCGGGTCACTAAGTAGTTGACTGGCTCACTGCGCCCCACCACTCTCAGAGATCGGATCACTAGGTAGTACGCTAGCTCACTGCTCCCCACCACTCTCAGAGATCGGGTCACTAGGTACTTCACTAGCCCACTGCTCCCCACCACTCTCAGCGAGTTGGGTCACTAGGTAGTTCACGAGCTTACTGTTCTCCACCACTATCAGAGATCAGGTCACTAGGTAGTTCACTAGCTCACTGCTCCCCACCACTCTCAGAGATCAGGTCAGTAGGTAATTCACTAGCTCACTCCTCGGCACTACTCTCAGAGATCGGGCCACTAGGTAGTTCACTAGGTCACTGCTCCCCACCACTCCCAGAGATTGGGTCACTAGGTAGTTCCCCAGCTCACTGCTCCCCACCACTCTCAGAGATTGGGTCACCAGGTAGTTCACTACCTCACTGCTCCCCACCACTCTCAGAGATCGGGTCACTAGGTAGTTCACTAGCTCACTGCTACCCACTACTCTCAGGGATCGGGTCACTAGGTAGTTCACTAGCTCACTGCTCCCCACCACTCTCAGAGATCGGGTCACTAGGTAGTTCACTAGCTCACTGCTCCCCACCACTCTCAGAAATCGGGTCACTAGGTAGTTCACGAGCTTACTGCTCTCCACCACTCTCAGAGATCGGGTCACTAGGTAGTTCACTACCTCACTGCTCCCCACCACTCTCAGAGATCGGGTCACTAGGTACTTCACTTGCTCACTGCTCCCCACCACTCTCAGAGATAGGGTCATTAGGTAGTTCACGAGCTCACTACCCCCACCACTCTCAGAGATCGGGTCACTAGGTAGTTCATGAGCTTACTGCTCCACACCACTCTCTGAGATCGTGTCAATAGGTAGTGCGGGAGCTTACAGCTCCCCACCACTCTTAGAGATTGGGTCACCAGGTAGTCATGAGCCCACTGCTCCCCACCACTCTAAGAGATCGGGTCACTAGGTAGTTCACTAGCTCACTGCTCCCCACTACTATCAGAGATCGGGTCACCAGGTCGTTCACTAGCTCACTGCTCCCCACCACTCTCAGAGATCAGGTCACTAGGTAGTTCACTAGCTCACTGCTCCCCACCACTCTCAGAGATCGGGTCACTAAGTAGTTCACCAGCTCACTGCTCCCCACCACTCTCAGAGATCACATAACCAGGTAGTACACTTGCTCACTGCTCCCCACCAGTCTCAGAGATCGGGTTACTAGGTAGTTCACTAGCTCACTGCTCCTTACCACTCTCAGAGATCTTGTAACCAGGTAGTTCACTAGCTCACTGCTCTCCGCCACTCTCAGAGATCGGATCACTAAGTACTTGACTAGCTCACTGCTCCCCACCACTCTCAGAGATCGGATCACTAGGTAGTTCACTAGCTCACTTCTCCCCACCACTCTCAGAGATCGGGTCACTAGGTAGTTGACTAGCTCACTGCTCCCCACCACTCTCAGAGATCGGATCACTAGGTAGTTCACAAGCTCACTGCTCCCCACCACTCTCAGAGATCGGGTCACTAGGTAGTTTACGAGCTCACTACTCCCCACCACTCTCAGAGATCAGGTCACTAAGTAGTTCACTACCTCACTGCTCCACACCACTCTCAGAGATCGGGTCACTATGTATTTCACTAGCTAACTGCTCCCCACCACTCTCAGAGTTCGGCCCACTAGCTAGTACACTAGCTCACTGCTCCCCACCACTCTCAGAGATCGGGTCACAAGGTAGTTCACTAGCTCACTGCTCCCCACCACTCTCAGATATCAGGTCACTAGGTAGTTCACTAGCTCACTGCTCCCCACCACTCTCAGAGATCGGGTCACTAGGTAGTTAACGAGCTCACTACTCCCCACCACTCTCAGAGATCGAGTCACTAGGTAGGTCACTAGGTAACTGCTCCCCACCACTCTCAGAGATCGGGTCCCAAGGTAGTTCACTAGCTCACTGCTCCACACCACTCTCAGAGATCGTGTAACCAGGTAGTTCACTAGCTCACTGCTCTCCGCAACTCTCAGAGATAGGGTCACTAAGTAGTTGACTAGCTCACTGCTCTTCACCACTCTCAGAGATCGGGCCACTAGGTAGTTCACTAGGTCACTGCTCCCCACCACTCCCAGAGATTGGGTCACTAGGTAGTTCCCCAGCTCACTGCTCCCCACCACTCTCAGAGATTGGGTCACCAGGTAGTTCACTACCTCACTGCTCCCCACCACTCTCAGAGATCGGGTCACTAGGTAGTTCACTAGCTCACTGCTACCCACTACTCTCAGGGATCGGGTCACTAGGTAGTTCACTAGCTCACTGCTCCCCACCACTCTCAGAGATCGGGTCACTAGGTAGTTCACTAGCTCACTGCTCCCCACCACTCTCAGAAATCGGGTCACTAGGTAGTTCACGAGCTTACTGCTCTCCACCACTCTCAGAGATCGGGTCACTAGGTAGTTCACTACCTCACTGCTCCCCACCACTCTCAGAGATCGGGTCACTAGGTACTTCACTTGCTCACTGCTCCCCACCACTCTCAGAGATAGGGTCATTAGGTAGTTCACGAGCTCACTACCCCCACCACTCTCAGAGATCGGGTCACTAGGTAGTTCATGAGCTTACTGCTCCCCACCACTCTCTGAGATCGTGTCAATAGGTAGTGCGGGAGCTTACAGCTCCCCACCACTCTTAGAGATTGGGTCACCAGGTAGTCATGAGCCCACTGCTCCCCACCACTCTAAGAGATCGGGTCACTAGGTAGTTCACTAGCTCACTGCTCCCCACTACTATCAGAGATCGGGTCACCAGGTCGTTCACTAGCTCACTGCTCCCCACCACTCTCAGAGATCAGGTCACTAGGTAGTTCACTAGCTCACTGCTCCCCACCACTCTCAGAGATCGGGTCACTAAGTAGTTCACCAGCTCACTGCTCCCCACCACTCTCAGAGATCACATAACCAGGTAGTACACTTGCTCACTGCTCCCCACCAGTCTCAGAGATCGGGTTACTAGGTAGTTCACTAGCTCACTGCTCCTTACCACTCTCAGAGATCTTGTAACCAGGTAGTTCACTAGCTCACTGCTCTCCGCCACTCTCAGAGATCGGATCACTAAGTAGTTGACTAGCTCACTGCTCCCCACCACTCTCAGAGATCGGATCACTAGGTAGTTCACTAGCTCACTTCTCCCCACCACTCTCAGAGATCGGGTCACTAGGTAGTTGACTAGCTCACTGCTCCCCACCACTCTCAGAGATCGGATCACTAGGTAGTTCACAAGCTCACTGCTCCCCACCACTCTCAGAGATCGGGTCACTAGGTAGTTTACGAGCTCACTACTCCCCACCACTCTCAGAGATCAGGTCACTAAGTAGTTCACTACCTCACTGCTCCACACCACTCTCAGAGATCGGGTCACTATGTATTTCACTAGCTAACTGCTCCCCACCACTCTCAGAGTTCGGCCCACTAGCTAGTACACTAGCTCACTGCTCCCCACCACTCTCAGAGATCGGGTCACAAGGTAGTTCACTAGCTCACTGCTCCCCACCACTCTCAGATATCAGGTCACTAGGTAGTTCACTAGCTCACTGCTCCCCACCACTCTCAGAGATCGGGTCACTAGGTAGTTAACGAGCTCACTACTCCCCACCACTCTCAGAGATCGAGTCACTAGGTAGGTCACTATGTAACTGCTCCCCACCACTCTCAGAGATCGGGTCCCAAGGTAGTTCACTAGCTCACTGCTCCACACCACTCTCAGAGATCGTGTAACCAGGTAGTTCACTAGCTCACTGCTCTCCGCAACTCTCAGAGATAGGGTCACTAAGTAGTTGACTAGCTCACTGCTCTTCACCACTCTCAGAGATCGGGTCACTAGGTAGTTCACTACCTCACTGCTCCCCACCACTCTCAGAGATCGGATCACTAGGTAGTTCACTAGCTTACTGCTCCCAACCACTCTCAGAGATCGGGTCACTAGGTAGTTCACTACCTCACTGCTCCACACCACTCTCAGAGATCGGGTCACTAGGTGTTTCACTAGCTAACTGCTCCCCACCACTCTCAGAGTTCGGCCCACTAGCTAGTACCCTAGCTCACTGCTCCCCACCACGCTCAGAGATCGGGTCACAAGGTAGTTCACTAGCTTACTGCTCCCCACCACTCTCAGAGATCGGGTCACTAGGTAGTTCACTACCTCACTGCGCCCCACCACTCTCAGAGATCGAGTCACTAGGTAGTTCACTAGCTCACTGATCCCTACCACTCTCAGAGATCGGGTCACTAGGTAGTTCACTAGCTCACTGCTCCCCACCACTGTCAGAGATCGAGTCACTAGGTAGTTCGCTAGCTCACTGCTAACGACCACTCTCAGAGATCTGGTCACTAGGTAGTTCACGAGCTTACTGCTCCCCACCACTCTCAGAGGTCGGGTCACTAGGTAGTTTACGAGCTCACTGCACCCCATCACCCTCAGAGGTTGGGTCACTAGGTAGTTCACGAGGGTCACTGCTTCCCACCACTCTCAGAGATCGGGTCTCCAGGTAGTTTGCTAGCTCACTGCTCCCCACCACTCTCAGAGAACGGGTCACTAGGTAGTTCACTAGGTCAGTGTCCCCCACTACTCTCAGAGATCGGGTCACTATGTAGTTCACTATCCTACTGCTCCCCACCACTCTCAGAGATCTGGTCACTAGGTAGTTCGCTAGGTCACTGCTGCCCACCACTCTCAGAGATCTTGTAACCCGGTAGTTCACTAGCTCACTGCTTCTCGCCACTCTCAGAGATCGGGTCACTAAGTAGTTGACTGGCTCACTGCTCCCCACCACTCTCAGGGATCGGATCACTAGGTAGTTTGCTAGCTCACTGCTCCCCACCACTCTCAGAGATCGGGTCACTATGTAGTTCACTATCCTACTGCTCCCCACCACTCTCAGAGATCTGGTCACTAGGTAGTTCGCTAGGTCACTGCTGCCCACCACTCTCAGAGATCTTGTAACCCGGTAGTTCACTAGCTCACTGCTCCCCACCACTCTCAGAGATCAGGTCAGTAGGTAGTTCACTAGCTCACTGCTTGGCACTACTCTAAGAAATTGGGCCACTAGGTAGTTCACTAGGTCACTGCTCCCCACCACTCTCAGAGATCGGATCACTAGGTATTTCACTAGCTCACTGCTCCCCACACTCTAAGAGATTGGATCACTAGGTAGTTCCCTAGCTCACTGCTCCCCACCACTCTCAGAGATTGGGTCACCAGGTAGTTCACCACCTCACTGCTCCCCACCACTCTCAGAGATCGAGTCACTAGTTTGTTCACTAGCTCACTGCTACCCACTACTCTCAGGGATCGGGGCACTAGGTAGTTCACTAGCTCACTGCTCCCCACCACTCTCAGAGATTCGGTCACTAGGTAGTTCACGAGCTCACTACTCCCCACCACTCTCAGAGATCGGGTCACTAGGTAGTTCACTAGCTCACGGCTCCCCACCACACTCAGAAATCGGGTCACTAGGTAGTTCACTACCTCACTGCTCCCCACCACTCTCAGAGATCGAGTCACAAGGTAGTTCACTAGCTAACTGCTCTCCACCACTCTCAGAGATCGTGTCCCAAGGTAGTTCACTAGCTCACTGCTCCGCACCACTCTCTGAGATCGTGTCAATAGGTAGTTCGGGAGCTTACAGCTCCCCACCACTCTCAGAGATCGGGTCACCAGGTAGTCATGAGCCCACTGCTCCCCACCACTCTAAGAGATCGGGTCACTAGGTAGTTCACTAGCTCACTGCTCCCCACTACTATCAGAGATCGGGTCACCAGGTCGTTCACTAGCTCACTGCTCCCCACCACTCTCAGAGATCGGGTTACTAGGTAGTTCACCAGCTCACCGCTCCCCACCACTCTCAGAGATCGCATAACCAGGTAGTACACTAGCATACTGCTCCCCACCACTCTCAGAGATCGGGTTACTAGGTAGTTCACTAGCTCACTGCTCCTCACCACTCTCAGAGATCGTGTAACCAGGTAGTTCACTAGCTCACTGCTCTCCGCCACTCTCTGAGATCGGGTCACTAAGTAGTTGACTAGCTCACTGCTCCCCACCACTCTCAGAGATTGGATCACTAGGTAGTTCACTAACTCACTGCTCCCCACCACTCTCAGAGATCAGGTCACTAGGTAGTTGACTAGCTCACTGCTCCCCACCACTCTCAGAGATCGGATCACTAGGTAGTTCCCTAGCTCACTGCTCCCCACCACTCTCAGAGATCGGGTCACTAGGTAGTTCACGAGCTCACTACTCCCCACCACTCTCAGAGATCAGGTCACTAGGTAGTTTACTACCTCACTGCTCCACACCACTCTCAGAGATCGGGTCACTAGGTATTTCACCAGCTAACTGCTCCCCACCACTCTCAGAGTTCGGCCAACTAG
The DNA here is from genome assembly GCF_021461395.2 of Schistocerca americana. NCBI lineage: Eukaryota > Metazoa > Arthropoda > Insecta > Orthoptera > Acrididae > Schistocerca > Schistocerca americana. Next base: position 19,885,704 of record NC_060119.1, on the reverse strand, counting down.
CTAGTACACTAGCTCACTGCTCCCCACCACTCTCAGAGATCGGGTCACAAGGTAGTTCACAAGCTCACTGCTCCCCACCACTCTCAGATATCAGGTCACTAGGTAGTTCACTAGCTCACTGCTCCCCACCACTCTCAGAGATCGAGTCACTAGGTAGTTCACTAGCTAACTGCTCCCCACCACTCTCATAGATCGGGTCCCAAGGTAGTTCACTAGCTCACTGCTCCACACCACTCTCAGAGATCGTGTAACCAGGTAGTTCACTAGCTCACTGCTCTCCGCAACTCTCAGAGATCGGGTCACTAAGTAGTTGACTAGCTCACTGCTCTTCACCACTCTCAGAGATCGGATCACTAGGTAGTTCACTAGCTCACTGCTCCCCACCACTCTCAGTGATTGGGTCACTAGGTAGTTCACGAGCTCACTACTCCCCACCACTCTCAGAAATCAGGTCACTAGGTAGTTCACTACCTCACTGCTCCACACCACTCTCAGAGATCGGGTCACTAGGTATCTCACTAGCTAACTGCTTCCCACCACTCTCAGAGATCGGGTCACCAGGTAGTTTGCTAGCTCACTGCTCCCCACCACTCTCAGAGAACGGGTCACTAGGTAGTTCACTAGGTCAGTGTCCCCCACTACTCTCAGAGATCGGGTCACTACGTAGTTCATTATCTTACTGCTCCCCACCACTCTCAGTGATCTGGTCACTAGGTAGTTCGCTAGGTCACTGCTGCCCACCACTCTCAGAGATCTTGTAACCCGGTAGTTCACTAGCTCACTGCTTCCCGCCACTCTCAGAGATCGGGTCACTAAGTAGTTGACTGGCTCACTGCTCCCCACCACTCTCAGAGATCGGATCACTAGGTAGTTCGCTAGCTCACTGCTCCCCACCACTCTCAGAGATCGGGTCACTAGGTACTTCACTAGCCCACTGCTCCCCACCACTCTCAGCGAGTTGGGTCACTAGGTAGTTCACGAGCTTACTGTTCCCCACCACTATCAGAGATTAGGTCACTAGGTAGTTCACTAGCTCACTGCTCCCCACCACTCTCAGAGATCAGGTCAGTAGGTAGCTCACTAGCTCACCGCTCGGCACCACTCTCAGAGATTGGACCATTAGGTAGTTCACTAGGTCACTGCCCCCCACCACTCTCAGAGATCGGATCACTAGGTATTTCACTAGCTCACTGCTCCCCACACTCTCAGAGATCGGGTCACTAGGTATTTCACTAGGTAACTGCTCCCCACCACTGTTAGAGTTCGGCCCACTAGCTAGTACACTAGCTCACTGCTCCCCACCACTCTCAGAAATCGGGTCACAAGGTAGTTCACTAGCTCACTGCTCCCCACCACTCTCAGAGATCGGGTCACTAGGTAGTTCACTAGCTCACTGCTCCCCACCACTCTCAGAGTTGGGTCACTAGGTAGTTCGCTTGCTCACTGCTCCCCACCACTCTCAGAGATCGGGTCACTGGATAGTTCACTAGCCCACTGCTCCCCACCACTCTCAGAGATCGGCTCACTACGTAGTTCACTATCTCACTGCTCCCCACCACTCTCAGAGATCTGGTCACTAGGTAGTTCGCTAGGTCACTGCTGCCCACCACTCTCAGAGATCTTGTAACCCGGTAGTTCACTAGCTCACTGCTTCCCCGCCACTCTCCGAGATCGGGTCACTAAGTAGTTGACTGGCTCACTGCTCCCCACCACTCTCAGAGATCGGATCACTAGGTAGTTCGCTAGCTCACTGCTCCCCACCACTCTCAGAGATCGGGTCACTAGGTACTTCACTAGCCCACTGCTCCCCACCACTCTCAGCGATTGGGTCACTAGGTAGTTCACGAGCTTACTGCTCCCCACCACTATCAGGGATCAGGTCACTAGGTAGTTCACTAGCTCACTGCTCCCCACCACTCTCAGAGATCAGGTCAGTAGGTAATTCACTAGCTCACTGCTCGGCACTACTCTCAGAGATCGGGTCACTAGGTAGTTCACTAGGTCACTGCTCCCCACCACTCTCAGAGATCGGATCACTAGGTATTTCACTAGCTCACTGCTCCCCACACTCTCAGAGATTGGGTCACTAGGTAGTTCCCTAGCTCACTGCTCCCCACCACTCTCAGAGATTGGGTCACCAGGTAGTACACTACCTCACTGCTCCCCACCACTCTCAGAGATCGGGTCACTAGGTAGTTCACTAGCTCACTGCTCCCCACCACTCTCATAGATCAGGTCACTAGGTAGTTCACTAGCTCACTGCTCCCCACCACTCTCAGAGATCGGGTCACTTGGTATTTCGCTAGCTCATTGCTCCCCACCACTCTCAGTGAGCAGGTCACTAGGTAGTTCACTAGCTCACTGCTCCCCACCACTCTCAGAGATCGGGTCACTAGGTAGTTCATCAGCCCACTGCTCCCCACCACTCTCAGAGATCGGCTTACTAGGTAGTTCACTATCTGACTGCTCCCCACCACTCTCAGAGATCTGGTCACTAGGTAGTTCGCTGGGTCAGTGCTCCCCACCACTCTCAGAGATCGTGTAACCCGGTAGTTCACTAGCTCACTGCTCCCCACTACTCTCAGAGATCGGGTCACTAGGTAGTTAACTAGCTCACTGCTCCCCACCACTCTCAGAGATCGGGTCACTAGGTAGTTCACTAGCCCACTGCTCCCCACCACTCTCAGATATTGGGTCACTAGGCAGTTCACTAGCTCACTGCTCCCCACCACTCTCAGAGATCAGGTTACTAGGTAGTTCACTGGGTCACTGCACCCCACCACTCTCAGAGATCGGGTCACTAGTGGGTTCACTAGCTCGCTGCTCCCCACCACTCTCAGAGACTGGGTCACTAGGTAGTTCACTAGCTCACTGCTCCCCACCACTCTCAGAGATCGGGTCACTAGGTAGTTCACTAGCTCACTCCTCCCCACCACTCTCAGAGATCGGGTCACTAGGTAGTTCACTAGCTCACTGCTCCCCCCCCCCCACTCACAGAGATCGGGTCACTAGGTAATTCACTTGCTCACTACTCCCCACCACTGTCAGATATCGGGTCACCAGGTAGTTCACTAGCTCACTGCTCGCCACCACTCTCGCGGATGTGACGGCACGGAGCACGCAACGTGTTGAATTGAGGTGTCACTTTGTTCTCTGTGCTCTTGGCTCAGTGATACAGCTTGCAACTCGCTTTGCGACCGAGCACCTCCCTATCCGAGTTCACTTTCTTATAAAAATAACGGTATGTGTAACAATTACTTTATCGTATTTTATAGTCCGTGCATACAGGTTGTCTCAGGAGGAATGGCTAATATTGTCGCAGAAGAAACTGAGTAGCACAGTCGCCCTAGTATAGGAGTTATGATACTAGGCTGTTGTATGGAGGACCTGAGTTCAAAACTCCCCTGAACCGTAAAATTTTAATTTCTATATTCGGTTGGAGTACATTCTAGAAGTATCCACAAATGGCAAGAACCATTGTACTGGAATGTTCTGTAGCTGTATATATACTGTATGTGCTCTTGTATGTGCAAGTGCTGAATAAACCTTGGTTAAGTCAAATTAGTGTTCGTCATTCATCTACTTACACCTTCCTTTATGTGACATTATTCTGAAGGAGGCGCCGGGATTTGGAGCTTGTGATAGCGCACATTATCGACGACACAGTGGCTCCCATCGGGCCACGACAAAGCCGCCGTTTACGTGGCGAGGAACCCGAGTTCGAGCCATATTGAACAGATAGCAATCCATCGGAGACAGAGGAAGAAGAGGACGTTACGATGATGGCAACTGTGTGCCACCACATGAGACATCCTTCCGGGTTCACTGGTGACAACGACCAAGATCCAAACAAGTGGCTGAAGGTACACGAGCGTATAGCCAAATTTAATAAATGGGATGACACTGTGTGTTTGGTTAACGTATTTTTCTACTTGGAGGGTACTGCCAAGCAACGTTATGAGAACAACGCGGAGAAGTTCACAATCTGGGAAGTATTCCAGGTGGAACTGCGCAAGTATTTCGGCGACACACAACAACAGATGTGCAAGGCTGAAGACAAATTAAAATGCCGGGCACAACGTCCAGGAGAAACGACAGCATCCTAAATTCAGTATGTCTTGGGGCTGTGTAAAATAGTGGATCGTAGAATGGAGGAGGGAGATACAGTTGCACATGAAGGGTGTTGCTGAGGACATGTATCAAGCCCTACTCCTGAAGGAGGTTTCGACAGGAGACGACTTTATAAAATTGTGCCAGTATATCGAGACAATGCATTAAAAAAAGAATTACACGCAAGAAGTTGGAACAGCTTCCAAACCTCGTATCGATGTTTGTGATGGAGGAAGAAACAGATTTCACAAGTGTTCTTCATCAGATAGTCAGAGAGGGAGTTCAGAAGACACTTGGATTGCAAGGCGAGCAAAATACCGAGACGTTTCAAGAGGTCATAAGGGATTAACTGGAACAGATATTGAACCCAATCCCTCGTTCTTCATTTCCCTTTCTTTTTTTGAGGGGGAGTGAGGGGTGGGGGTTAGGGCGCAAAACATCGAAGGTCATAAGCGCCCAGTATAGAACCATAGAATGCTGGGACCGTGAAGGTAAAAAACCGTTGCGAGGTCCAATACCGAAATGAAGAAAAAACTCTAAAAGGTCAAGACGTTAAAAGGAAGAGTATCTAAAAGATACCATTTCCCTTTAAAACGGTAAAAAAAATCTAGAGCCAGGCGAAGTTACATTCCTACAATGCCTCATGGGGAACCTGTTTGGGCACCAAGGAAGACTGACGTCCGGAAGACCCAGGATAACCAACCAGTATGTTTCCACTGCGGACGACCGGGACATGCGGTAGTGCGCTATTGTTGAGAAAGGGGCGGATATTTGATGACGCCCGGGCCAGAAGACAGCAGATCGATCTTAGCCGACGGCAACTCCGGGATGATGAAGATGAACAAGAAGATGTGGGTGCAGGACGATGTAGGTGTCCATCGCCGCAAGCTAGCCGCTGGAGAGGACGCTCCCCAACACGCCAATCAAGGTCTCTATCGCCGTTTAGAAGCTCCAGCCGATCACCTAGCCGCCGAAACCTTCCTCGGAGGTGAGGCCGCCGAAGAGAAAAATTCTCCGCCGTCGATCATTACAAAAATGATAGGAAACTACGTCAATATCCTCATGGATGGCCGACCAGCCCAAGCTCTTGTGGACTCTGGAGCATCATATTCAGTCATTTCGGTGAAGTACCGTCGCCAGTTGCAGAAAACCGTAGTTGTCGACAGCAAAACATCTCTGCTGAAGGTGGCTAATGGGAAATATGTAAACCCCACAGGAAGATGTACCTTTCATGTGGGTATAAGTGGCCATACACAGCCCTTAAAATTCATCGTCTTACAAGACTGTGATCATGACGTCAATCTGGGATGGGACTTTTTAAAAGCTTCTCAGGGAATTATAGATTGTGGTCGCTTGAAGATTATGCTAGACGAGATGAGACGCTGTGGACAGGAAAATGGGTATCCGAGTGTGTGGAGACTATGTGTGCTGGATGAAGTGATTATTCCTGCAGTCAGCCCTAAAAAGGTGACTGTCATGTGTCATGCTATGCATCAACCCATGGATCTTGTAATGGAATGGAAGAGAAGCATACCACTGAAGAATAACTTGGTCATCCCAGCCTCTGTCGTCTCGTTTAAGAACGGATTCGGTGAACTTTGGATAGTTAACTGTCGCCGAGAACCACAGATCCTTCCAAGACGCATGTGCATAGCAAATACTGAGCCGTTAATTGCTGAACTGCTGAGCGTCATAGAAATCTCTCATGCCGAGTCTGTGGGCGAAACTGGCGCTACCACTTCGAGACAAGATATTCTAGCTCGACAATCATCAGATCTCACTAAGGAACAACAGAAAAAAATACTTGCCGTTCTTCAAGAGTTCTCTGAATGCTTCTGTGCTTCAATACACAGGTGAAGAGCAAATTAGACAAACCAACTGTGAAGCACTGGATTAGCACTGGAGACCATCGACCAATAAGCCAGAGAGCGTACCGTGTGTCAGCAACGGATCGTCGAATAATTCGCGACGAGATAGAGAAAATGATCAAGAACGACATCATTCAGCCTTTGCAGAGCCCATGGTCGTCACCAGAGGTTCTCGTCAGGAAGAAGGATGGCAGTTGGCGCTTTTGTGTTGATTACAGGAAGATTAAAAAGATAACAAAAAAGGACGTTTACCCTCTTCCACGAATTGACGATACACTAGATTGTCTGAAGGGGGCTGAGTTTTTCTCACCCATGGACATGTACTCGGGATACTGGCAAATCGAAGTAGAATAGGCTGGTCGCGAGAAAACTGCATTCATCACCCTTGAGGGCCTGTATGAGTTTAAGGTAATGCCGTTTGGTTTGCGTAATGCAGCAGCAACTTTTAAACGGATGATGGATAATCTTATAAGGCACCTGCAGTGGACGATGTGTGTCTGTTATTTAGATGACATTATAGTGTTCTCAGAGACATTTGATGAACACGTAAAAAGACTGAGGGCCGTTCATGTCTCCAACAAGGCGGACTGAATCCTGATTCAAGAAAGTGTCTCTTTGGAGCAAAAGAAATCAAAACACTTGGGCACCTTGTGTCAAACGAAGGTGTGCGGCCAGACCCGGAAAAGGTGAGAGCTATAACGGAATTCCCGATTCCTAAAAGTATTAGAGATGTGAGAAGCTTCCTCGAATTGTGTTCTTGTTACCATCGTTTTATCAAAGACTTTTGTATCAAAGCTAATGTTAAATTTATCTGGGTTGGTGCTGAACAAGATTCTTTCGATGTGCTGTGAAAAGCTCTGATGATTGACCCTGTTCTTGGTCTGTATGATGAGAGAGCACCTACAGAACTACACACAGATGCCAGTGGGTATGGGATCGGTGCTGTTCTGGTGCAGATTTCGGATGGAAAAGAGAATGTTATAGCCTCTGCTTCTAGGACATTTACAAAAACCGAGAAAAAGTACTCAACTACAGAAAGAGAATGTCTTGGTGTGATCTGGGCCATGTGCAGATTTCGACAGTATATCTATGAAAGACCATTCACAGTTGTTACAGAGACCATCATTCACTTTGTTGGTTGATAGATCTTAAGGATCCTACAGGACGACTCGCCAGGTGGGCACTGCGTCTTCAAGAGTATGGCATTACCATAGTCAACAAAAGTGAAAGAAAACACCAAGATGCCGACTGTCTCTCAGGAAACCCTGTGCAAGACCATCAAGACTTTGATGAAGATAGTGACTGTCTCGCTGCACTCCAGGATCTCTCAGCTGAGCAGAAGAAGGACGCCAAGATATCTCAAATTATGCTTGCCTTAAATCGGTCAGAGGATGTGAAAGGACAATTTAAGATAGTTAATGGATTACTTTGCAAGAAAAACTTTGATCCGCGGGGAAAGAGGTGGCTACCAGTGATTCCTAAACACACGCGCTTAGATGTTCTACAGAAATTCCTTGACACACCTGAGGCCGGACATTTAGGGTTTATTAAGACATACGATAGGATCCGCAAGAGATTTTTCTGGCCAGGTTTATTAAGGAGTGTCCGTCACTACGTGTCGCACTGTCGAGAGTGCCAGAGGAGAAAGGCAGTTCCTCAGAAACCACCTGGCCGACTCATACCAATTCCACCAGCCGATACGCCTTTCCAGCGTGTTGGGATTCACCTCCTCGGACGATTTCCAACGTCTGCTAGTGGCAATAGATGGATTATGGTTTGCATTGCTTAACTGACGAGCTATGCCATTACAAAAGCTGTGAAAAGAGCCGAAGCATTCGAGGTAGCCATATTTATGTATAATACAATTAAAACACGGTGCCCCAAGGTCGTTAATTACTGATCGAGGAAAAGTTTTTCAGTCGAATCTTGTGACAGAGATAAACCGTCGGTGCAACATTACTCGTCACATGACGACTGCCAACCATCCGCAAACTATAACCGACTTATTGAAGGCCTGAATAAGACCTTGGCCGGCATGCTATCATTCTTCGTCAATGTTGAGCAAAGCAACTGGGATGAGGTGCTACCTTTCGTGATATTTGCCTACAACACCGCCAAACAAGACACCACAGGATTTACTCCATTCTTCCTGGTGCATGGGCGTGAGGCGACTACGACGATGGACACTGTGTTTCCGTTACATCCTGATGACGTGGACGATGACTACATCGGCCAGGTGTTAACCAGAACTGAGGAAGCTCGGCAGTTAGCTCGACTCCGCATGCTGCAGGCTCAAGAAAACGATCGCCGAAGGTACGACGCGAGCCACCGCCCTGTTGTCTACCAGCCTGGTGACCTCGTCTGGATCTTCACTCCTGTTCGGAAGGTCGGTCTCTCCGAGAAGCTCCTCAAGCGCTGCTTTGGACCTTATAAGTTGTAAGACAGTTGTCTGATGTTGCTTATGAAGTTGAAGATTTCGACCCCGACAGAGACGACGAAAGATCAGAGATACGGTCCACGCCCTTCGAATGAAGCCCTATAAGGATCCTACAACACAGGGCAAATTCGGAGCTCCAGCGACAGGCAACAAGCGGAAAGGTGACGCAGAACGTAGCGGCAAGGGGAGATCTAAGGAGGTCACCGCCAGGGCGAGCATCAGTCATCGGGAGTCGGAGTGTGCAGGACCGATGACTCGGCCGCGGACTAGGAGGACGTAACACCGAGACGTTGTTCTCTCAAGGAGGCAGCAATGTCGCAGAAGAAACTGACAAGGGAACCTCCCCATCGCACTCCCCCCCCCCCCCCCCCCGATTTAGTTATAAGTTGGCACAGTGGATAGGCCTTGAAAAACTGAACACAGATCAATCGAGGAAACAGGAAGAAGTTGTGTGGAACTATGAAAAAAATAAGCAAAATGTACAAACTGAGTAGTCCATGCGAAACATAGGCAACATCAAGGAGTATCTGAGGTTAGGAGCGCTGTGGTCCCGTGGTTAGCGTGAGCAGCTGCAGAACCAAAGGTACTTGGTTCAACTCTTCTCTCAACTGAAAAGTTTACTTTTTTTATTTTCGCAAAGTTATGATCTGTCCGTTCGTTCATTGACGACTCTGTTCACTGTAATAAGTTTAGTGTCTGTGTTTTGCGATCGCACCGCAAAACCGTGCGATTAGTAGACGAAAGGACGTGCCTCTCCAATGGGAACAGAAAACCACGTCTGATGTATTCAATACGACACTGGTGACGGATGTGAGTCACATGACAGGAATATATTGTTGACCCACCTAACTTGTGCACTTGGCGAATGGGTAAAAAGATTCTTCTACCTTGCCCGATTTAGGTTTTCTTGTGGATGTGATAATCACTCCCAAAAAAGTGATGAAAACATATAAGTTTGTGACATAAACTGCAACAAATGAATGCAACCATTTCACAGTCGCACAGTTTTCTCTGTGCTCTGTCAAAATATGTTTTTAACGTTTTCAAATTTTTCCGTGTGTAGACCGTCAAATCCTGTGTATATCCAAGCAAATCTCCCTTCCCAACCACTGCTTCCCTTTCATGTCCCTCGACTCTTATAGCTGCCATCTCGTTTCTGTTCAATTTGTAAATAGCCTTTTGCTCCCTGTGTTTTACCACTGCCACCTTCAGAATTTGAAAGAGAGTATTCCAGTCAACATTGTCAAAAGCCTTCTCTAAGTCTACAAATGCTAGAAACGTAGGTTTGCCTTCCTTAATCTTTCTTCTAAGATAAGTCATAAGGTCAATATTACCTCACGTGTTCCAACATTTCTATGGAATCCACACTGATCTTCCCCGAGGTCGGCTTCTACCAGTTTTTCCATTTGTCTGTAAGGAATTCGCGTTAGTATTTTTGCAGCTGTGACCTATTAAACTGATAGTTCGGTAATTTTTACATCTGCCAACACCTGCTTTCTTTGGAATTGGAATTATTATATTCTTCTTGAAGTCTGAGGGTATTTCGCCTGTCTCTTACATCTTGCTCACCAGATGGTAGAGTTTTGTCAGGACTGGCTCTCCCAAGGCTATCAGTAGTTCTAATGGAATGTTGTCTAATTCTGGGGTCTCATTTCGACTTAGGTCTTTCAGTGCTCCGTCAAACTCTTCACGCAGTATCATATCTCCCATTTCATCTTCATCTACATCCTCTTCCATTTCCATAATATTGTGCTCAAGTACATCGCCCTTGTATAGACTCTCTATATACTCCTTCCACCGTTCTGCTTTCCCTTCTTTGCTCAGAACTGGGTTTCCATCTGAGCTCTTGATATTCATACAAGTGGTTCTCTTTTCTTCAAATATCTCTTTAATTTTCCTGTAGGCAGTATCTATCTTACACCTTGTGAGATAAGCCTATACATCCTTACATTTGTCCTCTAGCCATCCCTGCTTAGCCATTTTGCACTTCCTGTCGATCTCATTTTTGAGACGTTTGTTTTCAATTTGGCCTGCTTCATTTATTGCATTTTTATATTTTCTGCTTTCATCAATTAAATTCAGTATTTCTTCTGTTACCCAAGGATTTCTACTAGCCCTCGTCTTTTTACCTACTTGATCGTCTGCTGCCTTCACTACTTCATCCCTCAGAGCTACCCATTCTTCTTCTACTGTATTTCTTTCCCCCATTCCTGTCAATTGTTCCCTTATGCTCTCCCTGTAACTCTGTACAACCTCTCGTTTAGTCTGTTTATCCAGGTCCTATCTCCTTAAGATCCCACCTTTTTGCAGTTTCTTCATTTTTAATCTACAGTTCATAACCAATAGATTGTGTTCAGAGTCCACATCTGCCTCTGGAAATGTCTTACAATTTAAAAACTGGTTCCTAAATCTCTGTCTTACCATTATATAATATATCTGATACCTTCTAGTATCTCCAGGGTTCTTCCATGTATAGAACCTTCTTTCATGATTCTTAAACCAAGTATTAGCTATGATTAAGTTATGCTCTATGCAAAATTCTATCTGGCGGCTTCCTCTTTCATTTCTTAGCCCCAATCCATATTCACCTACTATGTTTCCTACTCTTCCTTTTCCTACTGATGAATTCCAGTCACCCATGACTATTAAATTTTCGTCTCCCTTCACTACCTGAATAATTTCTTTTATATCATCATACATTTCATCAATTTCTTCATCATCTGCAGAGCTAGTTGGCATATAAACTTCTACTGTAGTAGGCGTGGGCTTCGTGTCTATCTTGGCCACAATAATGCATTCACTATGCTGTTTGTAGTAGCTTACCCGGACACCTATTTTTTATTCATTATTAAACCTACTCCTGCATTACCCCTATTTGATTTTGTATTTATAACCCTCCATTCACCTGACCAAAAGTCTTGTTCCTCCTGCCACCGAAATTCACTAATTCCCACTATATCTAACTTTAACCTATCCATTTCCCTTTTTAAATATTCTAACCTACCTGCCCGATTAAGGGACCTGACATTCCACACTCCGATCTGTAGAACGCCAGTTTTCTTTCTCCTGATAACGACGTCCTCTTGAGTAGTCCCTTCCCGGAGATCCGACTATTTGAAAATTTTTTCTCCTGAAGGTAACGCTAATTAAGCATAAGTCTAATAAGAAACCATGGAGCACACAATGGATAAAGGTATCATGTGAGACAAAAAGGAAACACTATCTGATACCTAGGGACACCTTTGATACTAGCATTATAGCTCATTATAAAAATTACTGCAAAATATTGAAGGAGGTTATCCAGAAATCTAGATACCTGCATTGTGAGAAGAAGATAAATACATCCAGCAATAAAATATAAACAATATGGGATATAGTTAAGTCAGAGACAGGTAGGACCAGAAATAAGGAGGAACAAATAGCTCTAAAAATACATGTAACCCTGGTAACAAACGCATGTTGTGTTGCAAACCATTTAAACAAGTATTTTCTCTCTGTTACTGATAACATGACATTGTCAGGTTCAGTAAATAATGCAATGGAATATCTTAGAGCAATGTGCACAAGCAATCTCAATAAAATGGAATTGACACTTACATCACCCAAAGAAATAGATCCCATCATAAAGTCCTTGAAATCAAAGCATTCTAGTGGTTACGATAACATAGCAACAAAGTTAATAAAAGAGTGCTCATGTGAGCGTAGTCATATCTTCAAGTTATTTGTGTAAACAGTCACTTGTGACAGGAACATTACTGGACTGACTTAAATATGCTGAAGTTATACCTCCACATGTGTTGTTGTTGTGGTCTTCAGTCCTGAGACTGGTTTGATGCAGCTCTCCATGCTACTCTATCCTGTGCAAGATGCTTCATCTCCCAGTACGTACTGCACCCTACATCCTTCTCAACCTGCTTAGTGTATTCAACTCTTGGTCTCCCTCTACGATTTTTACCCTCCACGCTGCCCTCCACTACTAAATTGGTGAAACCTTGATGCCTCAGAACATGTCCTACCAACCAATCCCCTCTTCTAGTCAAGTTGTGCCACAAACTCCTCTTCTCCCCAATTCTATTCAATACTTCATCATTAGTTATGTGATCTACCCATCTAATCTTCAGCATTCTTCTGTAGCACTACATTTCGAAAGCTTCTATTCTCTTCTTGTCTATACTGTTTATCGTCCATGTTTCACTTCCATACATAGCTACACTCAATACAAATACTTTCAGAAACGACTTCCTGACACTTAAATCAAGACTCGATGTTAAGAAATTTCTCTTCCTCATTAACGCTTTCCTTGCCATTGCCAGTCTACATTTTATATCCTCTCTTCTTTGACCATCATCAGTTATTTCAGTTGCACTGAAGCAACGCCGCATGAAGGGGCGTCGCAAGATGCCAACGCCGATCCGAGGGGCGTCGCACGGCGTCAACGCCTCACCGAGGGGAGTCGCACCGAAGCAACGCCTCCCCGAGGGGCTCCGCACCGCGCCAACGCCTCGCCGAGGGGTTTCGCACTGCGCAAACGCCTGGCCGAGGGGCTTCGCACCACGCAAACGCCAGGCCGAGGAGTGACGCACGGGGCCAACGCATCGCCGAGATGCGTCGCACCGCGCGAACACCTCACCGAGGGGCGTCGCACGGCGCCGACGCAGCACCAACGGGTGTCGCATCGAAGAAACGCCGCTCCGAGGGCCTATGCACCATGCAAACGCAGCACCGAGGGGCGTCGCACCTCGCCAACCCACCACCAAGGGGCGTCGCATCGAAGCAATGCCGTCGCAAACTGCCAACGCAGCACCGAGGGGCGTCGCGCCGCGCCAACGCCTCCCCGAGGGGAGTCGCACCGAAGCAACGCCTCAACGAGGGGAGTCGCACTGAAGCAACGACTCAACGAGGGGAGTCGCACCGCCCCAATGCCGCACCGAGGGGCGTCGCACTGAAACAACACTACACGAATAGGGGTCTCACAGCGCCAACGCCGCACCAAGGGGCGTCGCACCCCGCTAACGCCTCACCCAGGGGCGTCGCATCGTGCCAACGTATCACCGAGGGGCTTCGTCCGGTGCCAACAATTCATCGAGGGGCGTCCCACCGCGCCTAAACCCTCACCGATAGGCGTTGCACCACTCCAATGCCTCACAAGCGGCGTCGCTCCGCGCCAACACCTCACCGAGGGGCGTCGCACCGAATCAACGCCACACCAATCGGCGTCGCACCAAAGCAACTAGCCACAAAGGGGCATCGCACAGCAGCAACACCTCACCGATGGGATTCGCACTGAAGCAACGGCTCACCGAGGGGAGTCGCACCGAAGCAACGACTCAGCGAGGGGTGTCGCACCAAAGCAATGACTCAACGTGTAAGGTGTCAGGCAAATCCAACACCTTCCATGAAAGCCCTGACATGATAAGCAAATCCAGTAGTATGTCACATAGCTCCGAATAAATCGTGACATTAAATTAACCAAAGTAATACGAGTAACGAGTGAGAAATGGAATACCACAGACTAACACAAGAATGCCTAAATGCATGTCATACCTTCCCACCGTGAGACAGACGCAGTTCCGAGGGGAGGAACGAGAACAGAAGACGAGAGCAGAACCGTGTTAAGCTGGAAGGCCCTACGATAAGGGACGGACACCCACGTTTCCAGCTAACCGCTAGGACCACGCCCCAGCCCATGTTAAAAGCTAGAGCCCTCCAGAATAACAGTATAGATCTTACGATAACACAAAAAGGGCCACACCACCCGCAACTTTTTGCGTGAGACTTTTTCGCGTCTCTGTTACGTCAGGACCACCCCCAGCCCATGTTAAAAGATAGAGCCCTCCAGAAGAACAGTATAGATCTTACGATGACACTAAAAGATCCACACCAGCTGCAAGTTTTAGTGTGAGACTTTTTCGCATCTCTGTTACGTTGCAAACTTTAAAAGCATTGCCCCACCATGAAAAGTATAACGTTTCTCATTGGATAGACAGAATTTTTGTAGGCGGAGCTTAAGGTTAACATTGAGACCCTGATTGGTCAGATGAAAACGCAGCCAGATAGTTTTTTTTAAATTAAATTAAATAAAATAAAATAAAATTAAATTAAATTAAATTAAATTGTAGTAAGGAGAAGTTAGGGGAGAGTTGCTTCCAAGACAGCGAGGTGAGCGGAGCTGTGGTGCTCGCCGCCCCCTGACGAACACCGACAAGGTAATGGACGCACACGATGCCGCATAACAGCGCATAAAGCTTCACTCAGAACTGCAGAAGTCTCATCTCTTACACCCCCTTTTTGCGTAACACTAGTGTCGATCGTCAATCGTCAGTTATTGAGAAGCTACATCAGCTACTGTAATTTACGACAAGTTAGATAAGTAATTAAAGATAATTGAGGGTCACTGTAGACCATTTTGATAGTTTTCTCTTTTGTGAAATTTAATTTAAACCTAGATTATAGATGTGATATGGCATAGGTCATCCTTCGATCCATTGTAGAACTTGGAAACCCATTTAGGGAATATTCGTTCACATTTTTGTTGAACGCAGTTCGTTTTTACCATCCTGTATTAAAACATTTCCTTTTATCAATAGTTCAATTTAAAAAGAATGTTTTGTGAGTAGAATAAAATTTCCAGTGGTAAACTTAACTGCTTTTTCGAAGTTATTTTACCAGCTAACTAAAAATAGGAAAGCATTGAACCCCTTCCACTAAATTTAGTTAGTATTAAGATTCTTTTATAGCGAGTGCAGTGGAGCTGACGCTGAAATCATTAAGTATTTGGTTATATCATCGCTAGTCTCACTGAACACTTCTGAACTCTATATGTCATGTGTGGTCTGACGTCTCCTTACCAGCAACAGGTCCCAGGTTCAAACTAGTCAATTCCCTAAAAAACACGCTCAGAGTGTCGTTGCGTGAAAGTGGTAGGGTGACACGATATAGAACACCAGACACAATGCAGAATGTTAGAAACGAGGGGAGTCGCACCGAAGCAACGCCTCACCGAGTGGCGTCACAAAGCCCGAACGCCCCACCAAGGGGCGTCGCACCGCGCAAACGCCTCGCCGAAGTGCGTCGCACCGCGCAAACGCCTTACCGAGGGGCGTCGCACTGTGCAAACGCCTCACCGAGGGGAGTCGCGCCGAAGCAACGAATCGCTGAGGTGCGTCGCATGGAGCCAACGCAGCACCGAGGGGCGTCGCACTGCGCCAATGCTTCGCTGAGGTGCGTCGCATGGAGCCAAAGCAGCACCGAGGGGAGTCGCACGGCGCCAACGCCTCAACGAGGGGCGTCGCACCGTGACAACGCCTCACCGACGGGCTTCGCACCGTGGAAACGATTCACTGAGGTGCGTCCCACCGCGGCTAACCCTCACTGAGGGGTGTCTTACCGCGCCAACGCCAGACGCGGCCCTACAGCTGCTCCTAGGCCATTGGTGGCCACTAAAAATATAGATGCACTCAATAATGAACACTGCAGAACGCCATTCTCCTAAGTATGTGGGAACTATGCGAGGCACTAACTTGGACATAGAATGTACTATGTGACAGGACGTTTTGGATAAAAATCGGGAGCAGGCCACTCATACAATGTGGCAAGGATATGATGTGTCCAGGTCGTGTCATACGGTTTACGTAAGTCAAAAAAGACGGCAACCCGATGTTGGCGTCTGGAAAAGGTTGTTCAGATGGCAGACTCGAGGGACACGAGATCATCAGTGGTAGAGCAACCCTGGCAGAAGCCACCCTGACATGGAGCCAGTAGGCCACGTGACTCCAGTACCCAACCCAACCGTCGACACACCATACATTCCAGCAGCTTACAGAGAACGTTGGTGTGGCTGATGGGCCTATGGCTATCAACATCAAGCGGATTTTTAACGGGTTTAAGCACCAAAATGATGATGTTCTCACGCAGTTGCTATGGAAAGATGTTGTCGCACCAGATCTGGTTGAAGATGACGAGGAGATGTCGCTTGTAGTCAGATGAGAGATGTTTAAACATCTGCTTGTGGATCCGGTCTGGCCCAGGAACTGTGTTGGGGCTATATGCAAGGGCGCTAAGGATCTCCCATTCTGTATATGGGGCGTTATAGGATTCGCTGTGGCGTCTAGTTAACGAGAGGACTTCCCTTTCCATCCGCCGTTTGAGAGTGCGTAACGGTGGGGAGGTAGTTCTCTGACACACAGTCTCAAACATAGTGCTCAGCAAAGAGCTCGGCAATCGTGTTTGCGTCGATAGATAACACGCCATTTACGGTAACGCCAGGGACATCTGTTGGGGTCTGGTACCCAACAAGATGTCTGATCTTTGTCCAGACTTATCCGTCGTTTTATAAGCAGGCGAATGCGGGCACAGACACAGTTAGAGGCTATTAGGTGCTCTAGGGAAGGGTCGCTGTAGAGCTCGCCGACGCTCTTTGATTGCCTCAACAACTTTGGGTGACCACCAAGGGACCATCTTTCTCTGGGGGCACTCTAGAGAATGGGGGATCTCGTTATCCGCTGCAGAAATTAGCGTTGTACTGACCTGCTCAATCACAACATTGATGGCACCACGTGGGAGGGATTCAGCGGTGACATCAGAGGTGAGGGCTTCCCACTCTGTCTTGTTTAAAGCCCATCTGGGTACGTTTCTGTGAGCAGGACACCGGGGAAGTGACACACACAGATCACCATGTACTCACCATTGGATAGATGGGAGGAGTCCTGGGATGCAAACTGATAAATCAATGACCGAGTAACTACCATGAGCCACACTGAAATGTGTCGTCGCCCCAGCGTTTAAGAGGCAGAGGTCGAGTTGGGATAGTAAATTTTCGACATCTCTGCTATGGCTAGTAAGCACGGTGCTACCCTACAGGGGGTTATGGGCGTTAAAATCTCCCAAAAGTAGGAAAGGTTTAGGGAGTTGATCAATCAGTGCAGCCAATGTGGTCAGGGGTACCGCATCATCTGGAGGTAGATATACACTCCTGGAAATTGAAATAAGAACACCGTGAATTCATTGTCCCAGGAAGGGGAAACTTTATTGACACATTCCTGGGGTCAGATACATCACATGATCACACTGACAGAACCACAGGCACATAGACACAGGCAACAGAGCATGCACAATGTCGGCACTAGTACAGTGTATATCCACCTTTCGCAGCAATGCAGGCTGCTATTCTCCCATGGAGACGATCGTAGAGATGCTGGATGTAGTCCTGTGGAACGGCTTGCCATGCCATTTCCACCTGGCGCCTCAGTTGGACCAGCGTTCGTGCTGGACATGCAGACCGCGTGAGACGACGCTTCATCCAGTCCCAAACATGCTCAATGGGGGACAGATCCGGAGATCTTGCTGGCCAGGGTAGTTGACTTACACCTTCTAGAGCACGTTGGGTGGCACGGGATACATGCGGACGTGCATTGTCCTGTTGGAACAGCAAGTTCCCTTGCCGGTCTAGGAATGGTAGAACGATGGGTTCGATGACGGTTTGGATGTACCGTGCACTATTCAGTGTCCCCTCGACGATCACCAGTGGTGTACGGCCAGTGTAGGAGATCGCTCCCCACACCATGATGCCGGGTGTTGGCCCTGTGTGCCTCGGTCGTATGCAGTCCTGATTGTGGCGCTCACCTGCACGGCGCCAAACACGCATACGACCATCATTGGCACCAAGACAGAAGCGACTCTCATCGCTGAAGACGACACGTCTCCATTCGTCCCTCCATTCACGCCTGTCGCGACACCACTGGAGGCGGGCTGCACGATGTTGGGGCGTGAGCGGAAGACGGCCTAACTGTGTGCGGGACCGTAGCCCAGCTTCATGGAGACGGTTGCGAATGGTCCTCGCCGATACCCCAGGAGCAACAGTGTCCCTAATTTGCTGGGAAGTGGCGGTGCGGTCCCCTACGGCACTGCGTAGGATCCTACGGTCTTGGCGTGCATCCGTGCATCGCTGCGGTCTGGTCCCAGGTCGACGGGCACGTGCACCTTCCGCCGACCACTGGCGACAACATCGATGTACTGTGCAGACCTCACACCCCACGTGTTGAGCAATTCGGCGGTACGTCCACCCGGCCTCCCGCATGCCCACTATACGCCCTCGCTCAAAGTCCGTCAACTGCACATACGGTTCACGTCCACGCTGTCGCGGCGTGCTACCAGTGTTAAAGACTGCGATGGAGCTCCGTATGCCACGGCAAACTGGCTGACACTGACGGCGGCGGTGCACAAATGCTGCGCAGCTAGCGCCATTCGACGGCCAACACCGCGGTTCCTGGTGTGTCCGCTGTGCCGTGCGTGTGATCATTGCTTGTAAAGCCCTCTCGCAGTGTCCGGAGCAAGTTTGGTGGGTCTGTCACACCGGTGTCAATGTGTTCTTTTTTCCATTTCCAGGAGTGTACATTG